>NW_026577913.1:0-1200000 GCF_029407905.1 Bubalus kerabau | reverse complement strand
CTCGAATTTCCTCCTGAGACCGGCTCATCCTGAGGTGCGCCGGGAAGGCGGGGAACCCCTTCCAGACCACGCAGGGGAATCGCCTTTCCTGTCGCGATCAGGAGGGGAGAAGGGGCTCAGAGGAAGCGGTGCCGGGACCCTCGGTGTTCCCCTCGGGGGACCCCGGCGTGTCGGGGGACTTTTTGGGGTCTCAGGAAGGCTGTCAGGGACCGTTTCGCCCTTCAGGGCGGAACAGGGGACTTCCCTTGAGACGCCGTCGCGGTCAAGGTCCTCATCTTGCCATGAGGTGGGAACCACGTGGTTTATCTCGAGTTGCGGCGGCATTCTCGAGTTACGACGGGGATCTCAGCCTTCCCCTTGGGTTGGCCCTGGGAAGCCCAATCTTCCCCTCGGGTTGCGAAGGAAAGCTGGGGGTTGCGCTCGAGTCACTGCAGGGCCGAAGAGACCTCACCTAGGCGTGTGTCCGGGACCTAATATTCCTCTCCAGGGAAGGCAGGGATCTCGGGGTTGCATTCCAGGCTCCCCCGGTGAGTCAGGCCTCATCTCGAGGGGAAGCCCAGGACTCCGCTCTCCTCTCGAGTCGCGACGCGGGTCTCTTGGAGCCCCCTGAGCGGCCTCAAGGGAGTCCAGCCTCCTCTTCCGTTTGGAGAGAGGACCCAGGATTGCTCTCCAGGCCATGCAGGAGAAGAAGGCCCTCAGCTCGTGAGGACGGGGGCGTCTCAGGGGTTTCCTCGAGCTGCGTGCCCGTGGGGGTTTTCTCCCAAGACACGACGAGGATCTCAGGGAGCCTCTCGTGCGGAGCCAGGGAAGTTAGGTCTCTATGCGCGTGGCGAGGGGGAGCGCGTCCTGTCTCTCGAGTCATGGGAGGGGACTAGGGCCTCGAGACGCGTTGAAGAAGGACTCTCGAGGTCTTTCTCGGGGGGCGGCGGGAAACCCTCGTTTCCCTCGCCTTCTGCCGGGGACCTTAGGGAACTTGCCAGGGTGCCTCTGAGAGGCGAGGGATCCTGTGAAGGTGGCGGGGCCCCTCGGGACTCCGCTGGGTCTGGCGCAACGGAAGAGGGCCTCACCTCGAGGGGAGGCAGGAACCTCAGGCTTCCTCTCCGTTTCGGACTCCGACCGCAGGGTCCCTGCAGAGTTGGGACAGGAGAGTCAGGCCTCATCTTGTCTGAGGAAGGGAACCCCGCTGGCCTCTCGAGTTGCTCAGGGGGTCTCAGGCCCCTCGTCGAGCTGTGTGTGGAACCCGCGGGTCTTTGCGGACGATGCACGGGGGTGGCAGTGCCCCTTCGTGTTGTGCCTTCATCCACAGGGTTGACTTCGAAGAGGGGTCCGGGCCTCGGGTCCTTCTCAAGGGCGGACTGGGGAATCGGGGGCGTTCGGCATTTGGCCCCACCCACGTGGCTCGTCTCGAATTTCCTCGTGAGACCGGCCTCATCCTGAGGTGCGCCGGGAAGGCCGGGAACCCCTTCCAGACTACGCAGGGGAATCGCCTCTCCTGTCCCGATCAGGAGGGGAGAAGGGGCTCAGAGGAAGCGGTGCCGGTACCCTCGGTGTTCCCCTCAGGGGACCCCGGCGTGTCGGGGGACTTTTTGGGGTCGCAGGAAGGCTGTCAGGGACCGTTTCTCCCTTCAGGGCGGAACAGGGGACTTCCCTTGAGACGCCGTCGCGGTCAAGGGCCTCATCTTGCCAAGAGGTGGGAACCACGTGGTTTATCTCGAGTTGCGGCAGCATTCTCGAGTTACGACGGGGATCTCAGCCTTCCCCTTGGGTTGACCATGGGAAGCCCAATCTTCCCCTCGGGTTGCGAGGGAAAGCTGGGGGTTGCGCTCGAGTCACCGCAGGGCCGAAGAGACCTCACCTAGGCGTGTGTCCGGGACCTAATATTCCTCTCCAGGGAAGGCAGGGATCTCGGGGTTGCATTCCAGGCTCCCCCGGGGAGTCAGGCCTCGTCTCGAGGGGAAGCCAAGGACTCTGCTCTCCTCCCGAGTCGCGACGTGGATATCTTGGTGCCCCCTGTGTGGCCTCAAGGGAGTCCAGCCTCCTCTTCACTTTTGAGAGAGGACTCGTGATTACTCTCCAGGCCAGGCAGGAAAAGAAGGCCCTCACCTCGCGAGGACGGGGGCATCTCAGGGGTTTCCTCGAGCTGCGGCACCCATGGGGGTTTTCTTCCGAGGCACGACGAGGATCTCAGGGAGCCTCTCGTGCAGTTCCAGGGAAGTCATGTCTCCATGCACGTAGCGAGAAGGAGCGCGTCATTGTTCTCGAGTCATGGGAGAGGACTAGGGCCTCAAGACGCGTTGAAGAAGGACTCTCGATGTCTTTCTCGGGTTGCAGCGGGAAACCCTCGTTTCCCCCGACTTCTGCCAGGGACCTGAGGAAACTTCCCAGGGTGCCTCTGAGAGGTGAGGGACGCTGTGGATTTGGCGGGGCCTCTCGGGACTCCACTGGGTTTGTCGCAATGGAAGAGGGCCTCATCTCGAGTGGAGGCAGGAACCTCAGGCTTTCTCTCCAATTCTGACTCTGATCGTAGTGTCCCTGCAGAGTTGGGACAGGAGAGTCAGGCTATGTCTTTTCTGAGGAATGGAACTCCGCTTGCCTGTCGAGTTGTTCATGGGGTTTCAGGCCCCTTGTCAAACTGTGTGTGGAATCTGCAGGCTTTTCCAGACGATGCATGGGGGTGTCAGTGACCCTTCGTTTTGTGTCTTCATCCACAGGGTTGCCTTCGAAGAGGTGTCCGGGCATCGTGTTCTTATGAAGAGCGGACTGGGAAATCGGGGTCGTTCAGCATTTGGCACCACCCACGTGGCTAGTCTCGAATTTCCTCATGAAACCGGCCTCATCCTGAGGTGTGCCGCGAAGGTCATGAAACCCTTCCAGACAAAGCAGAGGAATCGACCCTCCTGTGGCGATCAGGAGGGGAGAAGTGGCTCAGATGAAGTGCTGCTGGGAACCTCGGTGTTTCCCTCAAGTGAGACAGGTATGTCGGGTAACTTTTGGGGTCGCATAACGCGTTCCAAGTACCGTTTCGCTCTTCCAATTGGAACGTGGGACTTCTCTTGGGGTGCTCCAGCGGGCAAGGGCCTCATCTTGGAATGACTGGGGAACCACTTGGTTTCTCTCTAGTTGCGGTGGGATATTTGAGTTACCACAGGGAATTCATGCTTCCTCTTGTGTTGGCCCACAAAAGTCTTATCTTCCATTCGAGATTCGAGGAAGAGCTGGAGGTGCGCTCTAGTCACTGAAGGCAAAAGAGACCCCACCAAGGCTTGTGTGCAGGACCTAATGTTCATGTCAAGGGGCGACAGGAATCTCGGGGTTGCATTCCAGACTCACCCTGGAGTCAGGCCTCGTCTCGAGGGGAAGCAAAGGACTCTGCTCTCCTCTCGAGTCGGACGGGTATGTCTTGGAGCCCACTGAGTGGCTTAAAGGGAGTCAAACCTCCTCTGGTGTTTGGAGGGAGGACACGGGATTGCTCTCCAAGCAATGCAGGAAATGAAGGCCCTCATCTCCCGATGACTGGGGCGTCTCGTAGGTTTTCTCGAGCTGTGGCGCTAGTGTGGGGTTTCTCACGAAGTAAGACTGGGAGCTCAGTGAGCCTCTCATGTGGTGCCAGGGCAGTCAGGTCTCTATGCACGTGGTGAGAGGGAGCCCGTCATTGTTCTCGAGTCATGGTAGGGGAATTGGGCCTGAAAACGTGTTAAAGAAGGACTCTCGAGGTCTTTCTTGGGTTGCAGCAGGAAACCCTGGGTTCCATCGACTTGTGCCAGTGACCTCAGGAAGCTTCTCAGCGTGCCTCTGAGAAGTCAGGGTCACTGTGGAGTTGGGAGGGGCCTCTCGGAACTCCACTGGGTTTGGTGCAATGGAAGAGGGCCTCATGACAAGTTGAGGCAGGAACCACAGGGTTCCTCTCCTGGCTTCGAATGCGCCGGATCTGACTCGGATCGCAGAGTCCCTGCAGAGTTGGGACAGGAGAGTCAGGCCTCGTCTTGTGTGGAGGAATGGAACTCCGCTTGACTCTCGCGTTGTTCATGGGGTGACAGGCCACTTGTCGATTTGTATGTGGAACTTGCGGGTTTTTCTGGATGATGCACTGTGGTGTCACTGCCCCTTCGTGTTGTGCCTTGTTCCACAGGATTGCCTTCGAGTTGGGTTCTGCCATCGGGTTCTTATCAAGAGCGGACCAGGGAATCGGGGTCTTTTGGCATGCCGCACCACCCACGAGGCTATGTCTCGAATTTCCTCGTGAGACTGGCCTCATCTTGATGTGCGCCAGGAAGGTCGGGAACGCCTTCCAGACAAAGCAGGGGAATCGAACCTCCTGTCGCGATCAAGAGGGGAGAAGAGTCTCAGATGAAGTGGTGCCGGGAACCTCGGTGTTCTCCTCAAGTGAGACTGGTATGTCGGGGAACTTTTGGGGTCGCATCAAGGGTTCCAAGTAACTTTTCACTCTTCAATACGGAACGTGGGACTTCTCTTGAGACGCTGTAGCGGGCAAGGGCCTCATCTTTCGATGACGGGGGAACCACGTGGTTTTTCTTGAGTTGGGGCGGGATTCTCGAGTTACAACCGGGAATTCAGGCTTCCTCTTCAACTGGCCCAGGGAAGTCCAGTTTTCATTCGAATTGTGAGTTAGAACTGGGGATTGCTCTCGAGACACTGCAGGGCCAAATAGACCTCATCTAGGCTTGTGTCCAGGACCTAATGTTCCTCTGCTGGGGCGAAAGCAATCTCAGCATTGCATTCTCGACTCACCAGGGGAGTCAGGCCTCGTCTCGAGGGGAAGCCAAGGACACCGCTCTCCTGTCAAGTCGCGACGGGTATATCTTGGAGCTCACTGTGTGGCCTAAAATGAGTCAAGCCTCCTGTGGAGTTTGGAGAGAGGACTCAGGATTGCTCTCCAGGCCATACAGCAAAAGAAGGCCCTCATCTCGTGAGGACTGGGGCGTCTCGTGGGTATTCTCGAGCTGCGGCTCCAGTGTGGTGTTGCTCACGAGGTATAATGGGGAGCTCAGGGAGCCTCTCCTGTGGCGCCAGGGAAGTCAGGTTTCTATGCGTGTGGCTAGGGGGAGCGCGTCATTGCTCTCGAGTCATGGTAGGGGAATCGCACCTCAAGACGCGTTGAAGAAGGACTCTCGAGGTCTTTTACGGGTTGGGGCAGGAAACCCTTGGTTCCCTCGACTTGTGCCGGTGATCTCAGGAAGGTCTAAGTGTGCCTCTGAGAAGTCAGGGATACTGAGCAGTTGGGAGGGGTCTCTCGGGACTCCACTGGGTTCGGTGCAATGGAAGAGGGCCTCATCTCGAGTGGAGGCAGGAAACTCATGTTTCCTCTCCTGACTTCCCCTGGGCCAGATCTGACTCGGATCGCAGTTTCGCTGCAGAGTTCGAACAGGAGAGTCAGGCCTCGTCTTGTGTGGAGGAATGGAACTCTGCTTGCCTTTCCAGTAGTTCACGGGGTGTCAGGTCACTTCTCGAGCTGTGTGTGGTACCTGCGGGGTTCTCCAGACGATACCCAGGGGTGTCAGTGCCCCTAAGTGTTGTGCCTTCATCAAAAGGGTTATCTTCAAAGAGGTGTCCGGGCATCAGGTTCTTATCAAGAGCGGACCGGGAAATCGGGGTCTTTCGGCATGTGTCACCATCCACGTGGCTATGTCTCGAATATCCTCGTGAGACCGGCCTCATCCTGAGATGCACCGGGAAAGGTGGGAACCCCTTCAAGACAAAACAGGGGAATCGACCCTCCTGTCGCGATCAGGAGGGGAGAAGGGGCCCAGATGTAGTGGTGCCGGGAACCTCGGTGTTCTCCTCGAGTCAGACTGGTGTGTCGAGGAACTTTTGAGGGCGCATCAAGGGTGCCAATACCGTTTCGCACTTCAAGACGGAACGTGGGACTTCTCTTGAGACGCTGTAGGGGGCAAGGGCCTCATCTTGGGATGACAGGGGAACCACGTGGCATTTCTCGAGTTGTGGCGGGATTCTCGAGTTTCGACGGGGAATACAGTCTTCCTCATGTGTTGGGCCAGGGAAGTCCTATCTTCCTTTCGAGTTTAAAGGGAGAGCTGGGGATTGCTCTCGAGTCACTGAAGGGCAAAATAGACCTCATCTAGGCTTGTGTCCAGGACTTAATGCTCGTCCCTAGGGGCGACAGGGATCTTGGGGTTGCATACCAGACTCACCCGGGGAATCAGGCCTCGTCTCGAGGGGAAGCAAAGAACTCCGCTCTCGTTTTGAGTCGCGATGGGTATCTCTTGGAGCCCACTGTGTGCCCTAAAGGGAGTCAAGCCTCCTGTGGTGTTTGGATAGAGGACTCGGGATTCCTCTCCAGGCCATGCAGGAAAAGAAGGCCCTCATCTCGCGATGATGGCGGCGTCTCGTGGGTTTTCTAGACTGCCGCGCTAGTGCCTGGTTTCTGACGAGGTACGAGAGGGAGCTCAGGGAGCCTCTCGTGTGGCGCCAGGGAAGTCAGGTCCCCATGAGATGGCTAGGGGGAGCTCGTCATTGCTCTCGAGTCATGGTAGGGTAATCGGGCCTCAAGACGGGTTGAAGAAGGACTCTCAAGGTCTTTCTCGGGTCACTGCATAAAACCCAGGGTTCCCTTGACTTGTGCCTGCGACCTCAGGGAGCTTCTCAGTGTGCCTCTGAGAAGTCAGGGATACTGTGCAGTTTGGAGGGGCCTCTCGAGACTCCTCTGCATTTGGTGGAATGTAAGAGGGACTCATCTCGAGTTGAAGCAGGAACCTCAGTGTTCCTCTCCATTTCTGACTCAGATCGCAAGGTCCCTGCACGTTGGTACAGGAGAGTCAGGCCTCGTCTTTTCTGGAGGATGGGACTCCTCTTGCCTCTCGAGTTGTTCTCGAGGTGACAGGCCACTTGTCGAGCTGTGTGTGTAACCTGCCCGTTTTTCCGGATGATGCACAGGTGTGTTAGTGCCCCTTCGTGTTGTACCTTCATACTCAAGGCTGCCTTCCAAGTGGTGTCCGAGCATCGGATTCTTATCAAGAGCGGACCGGGAAATTGGAGTCTTTCAGCAAGTGGCACCACCCACAAAGCTACGTATCGAATTTCCCCATGAGACCGGCCTCATCCTGAGTTGTGCAGGGAAGGTCGGGCCCCCTTGCAGACAAAGCAGGGGAATCGACCCACCGGTCACGATCAGGAGGGGAGAAGGGGCTTAAATGAAGTGGTGCCGGGAACCTCGGTGTTCCCCTTGAGTGAGACCGGCGTGTTGGGGGACTTTTGGGGTCGCATCAAGGGTGCCAAGTACCGTTTCGCATTTCAAGACGGAACCTGGGACATCTTTTGAAACGCTGTAGTGGGCAAGGGCCTCATCTTGCGATGACGGGAGAACCACGTGGTTTTGCTCGAGTTGCGGCGGGATTCTCGAGTTATGACCGGGAATTTAGGCTTCCTCTTGTTGGCCTTGAAATCCAATCTTCCATTCGGGTTGCGAGGGGGAGCTGGGGATTGCGCTAGAGTCACTGCAGGGCAAAAGAGACCTAATCTAGGCTTGTGTCCAGGATCTAACGTTGCTCTCCAGGGGCGACAGGGATCTCGGGTTTGCATTCCAGACTCATTCGGGGAGTCAGTTCTCACCTCGAGGGTAAGCAAAGAATTCCGCTCTCGTCTCGAGTCGCGATGGGTATCTCTTGGAGCCCACTGTGTGTACTAAAGGGAGTCAAGCCTCCTGTGGAGTTTGGAGAGAGGACTCGGGATTGGACTCCAGGCCATGCAGGAAAAGAAGGCCCTCATCTCGAGATGACGGTGGCGTCTCGTGGGTTTTCTCGAGCTGCGGCGCCAGTGTGGGGTGTCTCATGAAGTACCACGGGGATCTCAGGGAGCCTCTTGTATGGCGCCAGGAAAATCCAGTATTCCATTCGAGTTGCAAGTTAGAACTGGGGATTGCTCTCCAGTCACTGCAGGGCAAAATAGACCTCATCTACGCTTGTGTCCAGGACCTAGTGTTCCACTACTGGGCCGACAGGGATCTCAGGGTTGCATTCTCGACTCACCCGGAGAGTCAGGCCTCGTCTTGAGGGGAAAAAAAGGACTCCGCTCTCCTGTCGAGTCGCGACGGGTATCTCTTGGAGCCCACTGCGTGGCGTAAAGGGAGTGAAGCCTCCTATGGAGTTTGGAGATGACTCGGGATTGTTTTCCTGGCCATGCAGGAAAAAAGGCCCTCATCTCGCGATGACGGGGGCATCTCGTGGGTTTTCTCCAGCTGCGGCGCCAGTATCAGATTTCTCACGAGGTACAACGGGGAGCTCAGAGAGCCTCTCGTGTGGTGCTAGGGACGTCAGGTCTCCGTGCGTGTGGTGAAGGGGAGTGCGTGATTGCTCTCGAGTCATAGTAGGCGAATCGGGCCTCAAGACGCATTGAAGAAGGACTCTTGAGGTCTTTCTTGGGTTGCGGCAGGGAACCCTGGGTTCCCTCGACTTCTGCAGGGGACCTTAGGGAACTTCCCACGGTGCCTCTGAGAGGTGAGGGATGCTGTGTAGTTGGCAGGGCCTCTCGGGACTCTGCTGGGTTCCGCGCAATGGAAGAGGGCCTCATCTCGAGGGGAGGCAGGAACGTCAGGCTTCCTCTCGGTTTCGGACTCCGACTGCACGGTCCCTGCAGTGTTGGGACAGGAGAGTCATGCCTCGTCTTGTCTGAGGAATGGAATTCTGGTTGCCTCTCGAGTTGTTCCGGGAGTCTCAGGCCCCTTGTCGAGCTGTGTGTAGACCCTGCGGGTTTTTCCGGATGATGCACAGGGGTGTCAGTGTCCCTTCGTGTTGTGCCTTCACCCACAGGGTTGCCTTCGAAGAGGTGTCCGGGCATCGGGTTCTTATCAAGAGCGGACCGGAAAATCGGAGTCGTTCGGCACGTGGCACCTCACACGTGGCTAGTCTCGAATTTCCTCCTGAGACCGGCCTCATCCTGAGGTGCGCCAGGAAGGCTGGGAACCCCTTCCAGACAAAGCAGGGGAATCGACTCTCCTGTCGCGATCAGGAGGGGAGAAGGGGCTCAGATGAAGTGGTGCCGGGACCCTCGGTGTTCCCCTCGAGGGAACGCAGCGTGTCGGGGAACTTTTGCGGTCGCATCAAGGGTGTCAAGTACCGTTTTGCCCTTCAGGGCGGAACATGGGACTTCCCTGGAGACACCGGGAACTTCGGTGTTCCCCTGGAGTGAGACCGGTATGTTGGGGAACTTTGGGGTCGCATCAAGGGTGCCAAGTAGCATTTCAAACATTAAGATGGAACGTGGGACTTCTCTTGAGACTCTAGATGGCAAGGGCCTCATATTGCGATGAAGGGGGAACCACATGGTTTTTAAGACTTGAGGCTGAATTCTCGAATTACGATGGGAAATTCAGACTTCCTCTTGTGTTGACCGTGGGAAGACCAATCTTCCATTCAAATTGTGAGGGAGAGATGGAGGTTGCTCGAGTCACTGTAGGGCAAAATAGACCTCATCTAGGCTTGTGTCTAGGACATAATGTTCCACTCCAGGGGTGACATGGATCTCTGGGTTGCATTCCAAACTCACCCGGGGAGTCAGGCCTCGTCTCCAGGGAAGCAAAGGACTCCGCTCTCCTCTCGAGTCGCACCGGGTATTTCTTGGACCCAACTGAGTGGCCTAAAGGGAGTCAATACTCCTGTGAAGTTTGGAGAGAGGACCAGGAATTGCTCTCCAGGTCAGGCAGGAAAAGAAGGCCCCCATCTCTCCTTGACGGGGGCATCTTGTGGTTTTTCTCGAACTGCGGCGCCAGTATGGGTTTTCTCACGAGGTACGATGGGGTACTCAGGGAGCCTCTTGTGTGGTACTAGGGAAGTCAGTTTTCCTGCTTGTGGCGAGGGGAGCGCGTCCTTGCTCTGGAGTCATGGTAGGGGAATCGGGCATCAAGAGACGTTGAAAAAGGACTCTCCAAGTCTTTCTCGGGTTACTTCAGGAAACTCTGGGTTCCCTCGACTTGTGCCAGTGACCTCAGGTAGCTTCTCAGGGAGCCTCTGAGAATTCAGGGATACTGTGGTGTTGGGAGGGGCCTCTCGGGACACCACTGAGTTTGGTTCAATGGAAGAGGGCCTCTTCTCAAGTTGAGGCAGGAACCTCAGGGTTCCTCTCCATTTCTGACTCCAATTGCAGGGTCCCTGAAGAGTTGGGACAGGAGAGTAAGGCCTCGTCTTGTGTGAAGGAATGCAAATTCACTTGCCTCTCGAGTTGTTCACGAGGTGACAGTCCATATTTGGAGCTGTGAGTGGAATCTGCGGGTTTTTCCAGACGATGCATGGGGATGTCAGTGTCCCTTCATGTTGTGCCTTCATCCACAGGGTTGCCTTCGAAGATATGTCCGGGCATCAGGTTCTTATCTAGAGTGGACCGGGAATTCGGGATCTTTCAGCATATGGCACCAACCATGAGGCTACTTTTCGAATTTCCTCATGAGACCGGCCTCATCCGGAGGTTCGCGGGGAACGTCGGGAACCCCTTGCAGACAAAACATGGGAATCGACCCTTCTGTCACGATCAGGAGGGGTGAAGGGGCTCACAGGAAGTGGTGCCGTGAACTTTGGTGTTTCCCTCGAGTGAGACCGTATGTCAGGGAACTTTGGGGGTCGCATCAAGGGTGCCAAGTACCGTTTTGTACTTCAGGATGGAACGTGGGACTTCTCTTGATACGCTGTAGCGGCCAAGGGCCTCATCTTGCGATGACGGGGGAGCCACGTGGTTTTTCTCGAGTTGCGGCGGGATTCTCGAGTTACGACGGGGATTTCAGGCTTCCTCTTGTGTTGGGCCAGGGAAGTCCAATCATCCATTCGAGTTGCGAGGGAGAGCTGGGGGTTGCGCTCGAGTCACTGCAGGGCAAAGGAGACCTCATCTAGGCTTGTGTCCAGGACCTAAAGTTCCTCTCCAAGGGCCACAGGGATCTCAGGTTTGCATTCCAGACTCACCCAGGGAGTCAGGCCTCATGTCGAAGGGAAGCAAAGGACTCCGCTCTCCTTTCGAGTCGCGACGGGCACCTCTTGGAGCCCACTTTGTGGCCTAAAGGGAGTCAAGCCTCCTGTGAAGTTTGGAGAAAAGACCAGGGATTGCTCTCCAGGTCAGTCAGGAAAAGAAGTCCCCAATCTCGCGATGACGGTGGGATTTCTCGAGCTGCGGCGCCAGTGTGGGGTTTCTCACGAGGTATGACGGGGAGCTCAGGGAGCCTCTCATGTGGCGCCAGGGAAGTCAGGTGTCCATGCCCATGGCGAGGGGGAGCGTGTCATTGCTCTCGAGTCATGGTAGGGGAATCCGTCCTCAAGACGCGTTGAAGACGGACTCTTGAGGTCTTTCTCGGGTTGCGGCAGGAGACCCTGTGTTCCCTCGACTTGTGCCGGTGACCTCAGGGAGTTGCTCAGGGTGCCTCTGAGAGGACACTGATACTGTGGAGTTGGGAGGGGCCTCTCGGGACTCCACTGGGTGTGGTATAATACAAGAGGGCCTCATCTCGTGTTGAGGAAGGAACCTCAGGGTTCCTCTCCATTTCAGACTCCGATCTCAGGATTCCTGCAGAGTTGGGACAGGAGAGTCAGGCCTCGTATTCTGTGGAGAAATGAAACTTAGCTTGCCTCTCGAGTTGTTCACGAGGTAACAGGTCACTTGTCGAGCTGTATGTGGAACCTGCAGAATTTTCCAAAAGATGCACGGGTGTTCAGGGTCCCTCCTTGTTGTGCCTTCATCCTACGGGATGCATTCCAAGAAGTGTACGGGCATCGGGTTCTTATTAATAGCTGACCAGGAAATGGGGTCTTTCCGCATGTGGCACCACCCACGAGGCTACATCTCCAATTTCCTCATGAGACCGGCTTCATCCTGATGTGCGCTGGGAAGATCGGTAACCCCTTCCACACAAAGCAGGAGAATCGACACTCCTGTTGCAATCAGGAGGGGAGAAGGGGCTCAAATGATGTGGTGCGGGGAACATGGGTGTTACCCTCGAGTGAGGCCTGTATGTTGGGGAACTTTGGGGGTGCCATCATGGGTGCCAAGTACCGTTTTGCACTTCAGTAGGAACGTGGGACTTCTTTTGAGACGCTGTGGCGGGCAAGGGCCTCATGCTGCGAAGACGATGGAACTACGTGGTTTTTCTCGAGTTGCGGCGGGATTCTCGAGTTACGACGTGGATTTCAGGCGTCCTCTTGTGTTAGCCCTGGGAAGCCCAAACTTCCCTTCGAGTTGCGAGGGAAAGCTGGATGTTGTGCTCGAATCACTGCAAGGCCAAAGAGACCTCATCTAGGCGTGTGTCCAGGACCTAATAGTCCTCTCAAGGGAAAACAAGGATCTTCGGATTGCACTCCAGACTCCCCCGGGGAGTCAGGCCTCGCCTCGAAGGGAAGCAAAGGACTGCGCTCTCCTCTCGAGCCGCGACGCGGATCTCTTGGAGCCCACTGAGTCGCCTCAAGGGAGTCCATCCTACTCTTCAGTTTGGAGAGAGGACTCGGGATTGCCCTCCAGGCCAGGCAGGAAAAGAAGGCCCTCAGCTCGCGAGGACGGGGGCGTCTCAGGGGTTTCCTCGAGCTGCGGCGCCCGTGGGGGTTTTCTCCCGAGGCATGACGAGGATCTCAGGGAGCCTCTCGTGCGGCACCAGGGAAGCCAGGTCTGCATGCGCGAGGCGAGGGGGAGCGCATCATTGCTCTCTAGTCCAGAGAGGGGACAAGGGCCTCAAGACACTTTGAAGAAGGACTATCGAGGTCTTTCTCGAGTGGCGGCGGGAAACCCTCATTTCCCTCGACTTCTGCAGAGGACCTGAGGGAACTTCCCAGGGTGCCTCTGAAAGGTGAGCGATGCTGTGGAGTTAGCGGGGCCTCTCGGGACTCCACTGGGGTTGGCGCAATGGAAGAGGACCTCATCTCGAGGGGAGGCAGGAACCTCAGGCTTCCTCTCTGTTTCTGACTCCGAACCTCCGACCTCAGGGTCCCTGCAGAGTTGGGATCGGAGAGTTAGGCCTCGTCTTGTCTTAGGAAGGGATCTCCGCTTGCCTCTCGAGTTGCTCAGGGGGTCTCAGGCCCCTCTTCGAGCTGTGTGTGGAACCCACGGGTGTTTCTGGACGATGCACAGGAGTGTCCTTGCCCCTTCGTGTTGTGCCTTCACCCACAGGGTTGCCTTCGAAGAGGTGTCCGTGCAACGGGTTCTTCTCAAGAGTAGACCGGGAAATCGAGTTCGATCGGCATGTGGCACCACCCCCGTGGCTCATCTCGAATTTCCTCGTGCGGACGGCCTCATCCTGAGATGCGCCGGGAAGGCCGAGAATCCCTTCCAGACCACGAAGGGGAATCGACACTCCTGTCGCCATCAGGAGGGAAGAAGGGGCTCAGATGAAGTGGTGTCGGGACCCTTGGTGATTCCCTCGAGGGAACCTGGTGTGTCGGGGAACTTCTGGGGGTCGCATGAAAGGTGTCAGGTACTGTTTCGCACTGCAGGACGGAAACTGGGACTTCCCTAGAGACGCATTAGCGGGCAAGAGGCTCATCTTGCAAAGACGTTGGAACCACGTGGTTTTCCTCGAGTTGCGGCGGGATTCTCGAGTTACGATGGAGATCTCAGTCTTCCTCTTGGGTTGGCCCTGGGAAGCCCAATCTTCCCCTCGAGTGAGAGGGAAAGCTGGGGGGTGCGCTCGAGTCACTGCAGGGCCCAAGAGACTCACCTAGGCGTGTGTCCGGGACCTAATATTCCTCTCCAGGGAAGGCAGGGATCTCGGGGTTGCATTCCAGGCTCCCCCGGGGAGTCAGGCCTCGTCTCGAGGGGAAGCCAAGGACTCCGCCCTCCTCTCGAGTCGCGACGCGGGTCTCTGGGAGCCCCCTGAGCGGCCTCAAGGGAGTCCAACCTCCTCTTCAGTTTGAAGACAGGACCCGGGATTGCTCTGCAGGCCATGCAGGAAAAGAAGGCCCTCAGCTCACGAGGACGGGGGCGTCTCAGGGGTTTCCTCGAGCTGCGGTGCCCGTGGAGATTTTCTCCCGAGGCACGACGAGGATCTCAGGGAGCCTCTCGTGCGGCGCCAGGGAAGTCAGGTCTCCATGCGGTGGCGATGGGGATCGAGTCATGGCTCTCGAGTCACGGGAGGGGAATAGGGCCTCGAGACGCGTTGAAGGACTCTCGAGGTCTTTTTCGGAGGGCGGCGGGAAACCCTCGTTACCCTCGCCTTCTGCCGGGGACCTTAGGGAACTTCCCAGGGTGCCTCTGAGAGGCGAGGGATCCTGTGGAGTTGGCGGGGCCTCTCGAGACTCCGCTGGGTCTGGCAAAACGGAAGAGGGCCTCACCTCGAGGGGAGGCAGGAACCCCAGGCTGCCTCTCCGTTTCGGACTCCGACCGCAGGGTCCCTGCAGAGTTGGGACAGGAGAGTCAGGCCTCGTCTTGTCTGAGGAAGGGAACCCCGCTGGCCTCTCGAGTTGCTCAGGGGGTCTCCGGCCCCTCGTCGAGCTGTGTGTGGAACCCGCGGGTCTTTGCGGACGATGCACGGGGGTGGCAGTGCCCCTTCGTGTTGTGCTTTCACCCACAGGGTTGCCTTCGAAGAGGGGTCCGGGCCTCGGGTCCTTCTAAAGAGCGGACCGAGGAATCGGGGGCGTTCGTCATGTGGCGCCACCCACGTGGCTTGTCTCAAATTTCCTCGTGAGACCGGCCTCATCCTGAGGGGCGCCGGGAAGGCCGGGAACCCCTTCCACACCACGCAGGGGAATCGCCTCTCCTGTCGCGATCAGGAGGGGAGAAGGGGCTCAGAGGAAGCGGTGCGGGACCCTCGGAGTTCCCCTCGGGGGAACCCTGCGTGTCGGGGGACTCTTGGGGGTCGCAGGAAGGTTGTCAGGGACCGTTTCGCCCTTCAGGGCGGAACAGGGGACTTCCCTTGAGACGCCTTGGCGGGCAAGGGCCTCATCTTGCCAAGAGGTGGGAACCACGGGGTTTTTCTCGAGTTGCGGCGGGATTCTTGAGTTACGACGGGGATCTCAGCCTTCCCCTTGGGTTGGCCCTGGGAAGCCCAATCTTCCCCTCGGGTTGCGCGGGAAAGCTGGGGTTGCGCTCGAGTCACTGCAGGGCCGAAGAGACCTCACCTAGGCGTGTGTCCGGGACCTAATATTCCTCTCCAGGGAAGGCAGGGATCTCGGGGTTGCATTCCAGGCTCCCCCGGGGAGTCAGGCCTCATCTCGAGGGGAAGCCAAGGACTCCGCTCTCCTCTCCAGTCGCGACGCGGGTCTCTTGGAGCCCCCTGAGCGGCCTCAAGGGAGTTCAGCCTCCTCTTCCGTTTGGAGAGAGGACTCGGGATTGCTCTCCAGGCAATGCAGGAAAGAAGGCCCCCAGCTCGCGAGGACGGGGGCGTCTCAGGGGTTTCCTCGAGCTGCGGCGCTCGTGGGGGTTTTCTCACGAGGCACAACGAGTATCTCAGGGAGCCTCTCGTGCGGCGCCAGGGAAGTCAGGTCTCCATGCGCGCGGCGAGGGGGAGCGCGTCCTGGCTCTCGAGTCACGGGAGGGGACTAGGGCCTCGAGACGCGTTGAAGAAGGACTCTCGAGGTCTTTCTCGGGGGGCGGAGGGAAACCCTCTTTTCCCTCCCCTTCTGCCGGGGACCTTAGGGAACTTCCCAGGGTGCCTCTGAGAGGCGAGGGATCCTGTGGAGGTGGCGGGGCCCCTCGGGACTCCGCTGGGTCTGGCGCAACGGAAGAGGGCCTCACCTCGAGGGGAGGCAGGAACCTCAGGCTTCCTCTCCGTTTCGGACTCCGACCGCAGGGTCCCTGCAGAGTTGGGACAGGAGAGTCAGGCCTCGTCTTGTCTGAGGAAGGGAACCCCGCTGGCCTCTCGAGTTGCTCAGGGGGTCTCAGGCCCCTCGTTGAGCTGTGTGTGGAACCCGCGGGTCTTTGCGGACGATGCACGGGGGTGGCAGTGCCCCTTCGTGTTGTGCCTTCACCCACAGGGTTGCCTTCGAAGAGGGGTCCGGGCCTTTGGTCCTTCTCAAGAGCGTACCGGGGAATCGGGGGCGTTCGGCATGTGGCCCCACACACGTGGCTCGTCTCGAATTTCCTCATGAGACCGGCCTCATCCTGAGGTGCGCCGGGAAGGCCGGGAACCCCTTCCAGACCACGCAGGGGAATCGCCTCTCCTGTCGCGATCAGGAGGGGAGAAGGGGCTCAGAGGAAGCAGTGCTATGACCCTCGGTGTTCCCCTCGGGGGAACCCTGCGAGTCGGGGGACTTTTGGGGGTCGCAGGAAGGCTGTCAGGGACCGTTTCACCCTTCAGGGCGGAACAGGGTACTTCCCTTGAGATGCCGTGGCGGGCAAGGGCCTCATCTTGCCAAGAGGTGGGAACCACGTGGTTTGTCTCGAGTTGCGGCGGCATTCTCGAGTTACGACGGGGATCTCAGCCTTCCCCTTGAGTTGGCCCTGCTAAGCCCAATCTTCCCCTCGGGTTGCGAGGGAAAGCTGGGGGTTGCGCTCGAGTCACTGCAGGGCCGAAGAGACCTCACCTAGGCGTGTGTCCGGGACCTAATATTCCTCTCCAGGGAAGGCAGGGATCTCGGGGTTGCATTCCAGGCTCCCCCGGTGAGTCAGACCTCGTCTCGAGGGGAAGCCAAGAACTCCACTCTCCTCTCGAGTCGCGACGCGGGTCTCTTGGAGCCCCCTGAGCGGCCTCAAGGGAGTCCAGCCTCCTCTTCCGTTTGGAAAGAGGACCCGGGATTGCTCTCCAGGCCATGCAGGAAAAGAAGGCCCTCAGCTCGCGAGGACGGGGGCGTCTCAGGGGTTTCCTCGAGCTGCGGCGCCCGTGGGTGTTATCTCCCGAGGCACCACGAGGGTCTCAGGGAGCCTCTCGTGCGGCGCCAGGGAAGTCAGGTCTCCATGCGCGTGGCGAGGGGGAGCGCGTCCTGGCTCTCGAGTCACGGGAGGGGACTAGGGCCTCGAGACGCGTTGAAGAAGGACTCTCGAGGTCTTTCTCGGGGGGCGGCGGGAAACCCTCGTTTCCCTCGCCTTCTGCCGGGGACCTTAGGGAACTTCCCAGGGTGCGTCTGAGAGGCGAGGGATCCTGTGGATGTGGCGGGGCCCCTCGGGACTCCGCTGGGTCTGGCGCAACGGAAGAGGGCCTCACCTCGAGGGGAGGCAGGAACCTCAGGCTTCCTCTCCGTTTCGGACTCCGACCGCAGGGTCCCTGCAGAGTTGGGACAGGAGAGTCAGGCCTCGTCTTGTCTGAGGAAGGAACCCCGCTGGCCTCTCGAGTTGCTCAGGGGATCTCAGGCCCCTCGTCGAGCTGTGTGTGGAACCCACGGGTCTTTGCGGACGATGCACGGGGGTGGCAGTGCCCCTTCACCCACAGGGTTGCCTTCGAAGAGGGGTCCAGGCCTCGGGTCCTTCTCAAGAGCGGACCGGGGAATCGGGGGCTTTCGGCATGTGTCCCCACCCACGTGGCTCGTCTCGAATTTCCTCGTGAGACCGGCCTCATCCTGAGGTGTGCCGGGAAGCCCGGGAACCCCTTCCAGACCACGCAGGGGAATCGCCTCTCCTGTCGCGATCAGGAGTGGAGAAGGGGCTCAGAGGAAGCGGTGCCGGGACCCTCGGTGTTCCCCTCGGGGGACCCCGGCGTTTCGGGGGACTTTTGGGGGTCGCAGGAAGGCTGTCAGGGACCGTTTCGCCCTTCAGGGCGGAACAGGGGACTTCCCTTGAGACGCCGTCGCGGGCAAGGGCCTCATCTTGCCAAGAGGTGGGAACCACGTGGTTTTTCTCGAGTTGCGGCGGCATTCTCGAGGTACGACGGGGATCTCAGCCTTCCCCTTCGGTTGGCCCTGGGAAGCCCAAACTTCCCCTCGGGTTGCGAGGGACAGCTGGGGGTTGCGCTCGAGTCACTGCAGGGCGGAGGAGACCTCACCTAGGCGTGTGTCCGGGACCTAATATTCCTCTCCAGGGAAGGCAGGGATCTCGGGGTTGCATTCCAGGCTCCCCCGGTGAGTCAGACCTCGTCTCGAGGGGAAGCCAAGAACTCCACTCTCCTCTCGAGTCGCGACGCGGGTCTCTTGGAGCCCCCTGAGCGGCCTCAAGGGAGTCCAGCCTCCTCTTCCGTTTGGAAAGAGGACCCGGGATTGCTCTCCAGGCCATGCAGGAAAAGAAGGCCCTCAGCTCGTGAGGACGGGGGCGTCTCAGGGGTTTCCTCGAGCTGCGGCGCCCGTGGGGGTTTTCTCCCGAGGCACGACGAGGATCTCAGGGAGCCTCTCGTGCGGCGCATGGGAAGTCAGGTCTCCATGCGCGTGGCGAGGGGGAGCGCGTCCTGGCTCTCGAGTCACGGGAGGGGACTAGGGCCTCGAGACGCGTTGAAGAAGGACTCTCAAGGTCTTTCTCGGGGGGCGGCGGGAAACCCTCGTGTCCCTCGCCTTCTGCTGGGGACCTTAGGGAACTTCCCAGGGTGCCTCTGAGAGGCGAGGGATCCTGTGGAGGTGGCGGGGCCCCTCGGGACTCCGCTGGGTCTGGCGCAACGGAAGAGGGCCTCACCTCGAGGGGAGGCAGGAACCTCAGGCTTCCTCTCCGTTTGGGACTCCGACCGCAGGGTCCCTGCAGAGTTGGGACAGGAGAGTCAGGCCTCTTCTTGTCTGAGGAAGGGAACCCCGCTGGCCTCTCGAGTTGCTCAGGGGGTCTCAAGCACCTCGTCGAGCTGCGTGTGGAACCTGCGGGTCTTTGAGGACGATGCACGGGGGTGGCAGTGCCCCTTCGTGTTGTGCCTTCACCCACAGGGTTGCCTTCGAAGAGGGGTCCGGGCCTCGGGCCCTTCTCAAGGGCGGACCGGGGAATCGGGGGCGTTCGGCATGTGGCCCCACCCACGTGGCTCGTCTCGAATGTCCTCGTGAGACCGGCCTCATCCTGAGGTGCGCCGGGAAGGCCGGGAACCCCTTCCAGACCACGCAGGGTAATCGCCTCTCCTGTCGCGATCAGGAGGGAAGAAGGGGCTCAGAGGAAGCGGTGCCGGGACCCTCGGTGTTCCCCTCGAGGGAACCCGGCGTGTCGGGGGACTTTTGGGGGTCGCAGGAAGGCTGTCAGGGACCGTTTCGCCCTTCAGGGCGGAACAGGGGACTTCCCTTGAGACGCCGTCGCGGGCAAGGGCCTCATCTTGCCAAGAGGTGGGAACCACGTGGTTTTTCTCGAGTTGCGGCGGGATTCTCGAGTTACGACGGGGATCTCAGCCTTCCCCTTGGGTTGGCCCTGGGAAGCCCAATCGTCCCCTCGGGTTGCGAGGGAAAGCTGGGGGTTGCGCTCGAGTCACTGCAGGGCCGAAGAGACCTCACCTAGGCGTGTGTCCGGGACCTAATATTCCTCTCCAGGGAAGGCAGGGATCTCGGGGTTGCATTCCAGGCTCCCCCGGGGAGTCAGGCCTCGTCTTGAGGAGAAGCCAAGGACTCCGCTCTCCTCTCGAGTCGCGACGCGGGTCTCTTGGAGCCCCCTGAGCGGCCTCAAGGGAGTCCAGCCTCCTCTTCCGTTTGGAGAGAGGACCCGGGATTGCTCTCCAGGCCATGCAGGAAAAGAAGGCCCTCAGCTCGCGAGGACGGGGGCGTCTCAGGGGTTTCCTCGAGCTGCGGCGCCCGTGGGGGTTTTCTCCCGAGGCACGACGAGGATCTCAGGGAGCCTCTCGTGCGGCGCCAGGGAAGTCAGGTCTCCATGCGCGTGGCGAGGGGGAGCGCGTCCTGGCTCTCGAGTCACGGGAGGGGACTAGGGCCTCGAGACGCGTTGAAGAAGGACTCTCGAGGTCTTCCTCGGGGGGCGGCGGGAAACCCTCGTGTCCCTCGCCTTCTGCCGGGGACCTTAGGGAACTTCCCAGGGTGCCTCTGAGAGGCGAGGGATCCTGTGGAGGTGGCGGGGCCCCTCGGGACTCCGCTGGGTCTGGCGCAACAGAAGAGGGCCTCACCTCGAGGGGAGGCAGGAACCTCAGGCTTCCTCTCCGTTTCGGACTCCGACCGCAGGGTCCCTGCAGAGTTGGGACAGGAGAGTCAGGCCTCGTCTTGTCTGAGGAAGGGAACCCCGCTGGCCTCTCGAGTTGCGCAGGGGGTCTCAGGCCCCTCGTCGAGCTGTGTGTGGAACCCGCGGGTCTTTGCGGACGATGCACGGGGGTGGCAGTGCCCCTTCGTGTTGTGCCTTCACCCACAGGGTTGCCTTCGAAGAGGGGTCCGGGCCTCGGGTCCTTCTCAAGGGCGGAGCGGGGAATCGGGGGCGTTCGGCATGTGGCCCCACCCACGTGGCTCGTCTCGAATTTCCTCGTGAGACCGGCCTCATCCTGAGGTGCGCCGGGAAGGCGGGGAACCCCTTCCAGACCACGCAGGGGAATCGCCTCTCCTGTCGCGATCAGGAGGGGAGAAGGGGCTCAGAGGAAGCGGTGCCGGGACCCTCGGTGTTCCCCTCGAGGGAACCCGGCGTGTCGGGGGACTTTTGGGGGTCGCAGGAAGGCTGTCAGGGACCGTTTCGCCCTTCAGGGCGGAACAGGGGACTTCCCTTGAGACGCCGTGGCGGGCAAGGGCCTCATCTTGCCAAGAGGTGGGAACCACGTGGTTTTTCTCGAGTTGCGGCGGGATGCTCGAGTTACGATGGGGATCTCAGCCTTCCCCTTGGGTTGGCCCTGGGAAGCCCAATCTTCCCCTCGGGTTGCGAGGGAAAGCTGGGGGTTGCGCTCGAGTCACTGCAGGGCCGAAGAGACCTCACCTAGGCGTGTGTCCGGGACCTAATATTCCTCTCCAGGGAAGGCAGGGATCTCGGGGTTGCATTCCAGGCTCCCCCGGGGAGTCAGGCCTCGTCTCGAGGGGAAGCCAAGGACTCCGCTCTCCTCTCGAGTCGCGACGCGGGTCTCTTGGAGCCCCCTGAGCGGCCTCAAGGGAGTCCAGCCTCCTCTTCCGTTTGGAGAGAGGACCCGGGATTGCTCTCCAGGCCATGCAGGAAAAGAAGGCCCTCAGCTCGCGAGGACGGGGGCGTCTCAGGGGTTTCCTCGAGCTGCGGCGCCCGTGGGGGTTTTCTCCCGAGGCACGACGAGGATCTCAGGGAGCCTCTCGTGCGGCGCCAGGGAAGTCAGGTCTCCATGCGCGTGGCGAGGGGGAGCGCGTCCTGGCTCTCGAGTCACGGGAGGGGACTAGGGCCTCGAGACGCGTTGAAGAAGGACTCTCGAGGTCTTCCTCGGGGGGCGGCGGGAAACCCTCGCGTCCCTCGCCTTCTGCCGGGGACCTTAGGGAACTTCCCAGGGTGCCTCTGAGAGGCAAGGGATCCTGTGGAGGTGGCGGGGCCCCTCGGGACTCCGCTGGGTCTGGCGCAACGGAAGAGGGCCTCACCTCGAGGGGAGGCAGGAACCTCAGGCTTCCTCTCCATTTCGGACTCCGACCGCAGGGTCCCTGCAGAGTTGGGACAGGAGAGTCAGGCCTCGTTTTGTCTGAGGAAGGGAACCCCGCTGGCCTCTCGAGTTGCTCAGGGGGTCTCAGGCCCCTCGTCGAGCTGTGTGTGGAACCCGCGGGTCTTTGCGGACGATGCACGGGGGTGGCAGTGCCCCTTCGTGTTGTGCCTTCACCCACAGGGTTGCCTTTGAAGAGGGGTCCGGGCCTCGGGTCCTTCTCAAGGGCGGACCGGGGAATCGGGGGCGTTAGGCATGTGGCCCCACTCACGTGGCTCGTCTCGAATTTCCTCGTGAGACCGGCCTCATCCTGAGGTGCGCCGGGAAGGCCGGGAACCCCTTCCAGACCACGCGGGGGAATCGCCTCTCCTGTCGCGGTCAGGAGGGGAGAAGGGGCTCAGAGGAAGCGGTGCCGGGACCCTCGGTGTTCCCCTCGAGGGAACCCGGCGTGTCGGGGGACTTTTGTGGGTCGCAGGAGGGCTGTCAGGGACTGTTTCGCCCTTCAGGGCGGAACAGGGGACTTCCCTTGAGACGCCGTGGCGGGCAAGGGCCTCATCTTGCCAAGAGGTGGGAACCACGTGGTTTTTCTCGAGTTGCGGCGGGATGCTCGAGTTACGACGGGGATCTCAGCCTTCCCCTTGGGTTGGCCCTGGGAAGCCCAATCTTCCCCTCGGGTTGCGAGGGAAAGCTGGGGGTTGCGCTCGAGTCACTGCAGGGCCGAAGATACCTCACCTAGGCGTGTGTCCGGGACCTAATATTCCTCTCCAGGGAAGGCAGGAATCTCGGGGTTGCATTCCAGGCTCCCCCGGGGAGTCAGGCCTCGTCTCGAGGGGAAGCCAAGGACTCCGCTCTCCTCTCGAGTCGCGACGCGGGTCTCTTGGAGCCCCCTGAGCGGCCTCAAGGGAGTCCAGCCTCCTCTTCCGTTTGGAGAGAGGACCCGGGATTGCTCTCCAGGCCATGCAGGAAAAGAAGGCCCTCAGCTCGCGAGGACGGGGGCGTCTCAGGTGTTTCCTCGAGCTGCGGCGCCCGTGGGGGTTTTCTCCCGAGGCACGACGAGGATCTCAGGGAGCCTCTCGTGCGGCGCCAGGGAAGTCAGGTCTCCATGCGCGTGGCGAGGGGGAGCGCGTCCTGGCTCTCGAGTCACGGGAGGGGACTAGGGCCTCGAGACGCGTTGAAGAAGGACTCTCGAGGTCTTCCTCGGGGGGCGGCGGGAAACCCTCGTGTCCCTCGCCTTCTGCCGGGGACCTTAGGGAACTTCCCAGGGTGCCTCTGAGAGGCAAGGGATCCTGTGGAGGTGGCGGGGCCCCTCGGGACTCCGCTGGGTCTGGCGCAACGGAAGAGGGCCTCACCTCGAGGGGAGGCAGGAACCTCAGGCTTCCTCTCCATTTCGGACTCCGACCGCAGGGTCCCTGCAGAGTTGGGACAGGAGAGTCAGGCCTCGTTTTGTCTGAGGAAGGGAACCCCGCTGGCCTCTCGAGTTGCTCAGGGGGTCTCAGGCCCCTCGTCGAGCTGTGTGTGGAACCCGCGGGTCTTTGCGGACGATGCACGGGGGTGGCAGTGCCCCTTCGTGTTGTGCCTTCCCCCACAGGTTTGCCTTCGAAGAGGGGTCCGGGCCTCGGGTCCTTCTCAAGGGCGGACCGGGGAATCGGGGGCGTTAGGCATGTGGCCCCACTCACGTGGCTCGTCTCGAATTTCCTCGTGAGACCGGCCTCATCCTGAGGTGCGCCGGGAAGGCCGGGAACCCCTTCCAGACCACGCGGGGGAATCGCCTCTCCTGTCGCGGTCAGGAGGGGAGAAGGGGCTCAGAGGAAGCGGTGCCGGGACCCTCGGTGTTCCCCTCGAGGGAACCCGGCGTGTCGGGGGACTTTTGTGGGTCGCAGGAGGGCTGTCAGGGACTGTTTCGCCCTTCAGGGCGGAACAGGGGACTTCCCTTGAGACGCCGTGGCGGGCAAGGGCCTCATCTTGCCAAGAGGTGGGAACCACGTGGTTTTTCTCGAGTTGCGGCGGGATGCTCGAGTTACGACGGGGATCTCAGCCTTCCCCTTGGGTTGGCCCTGGGAAGCCCAATCTTCCCCTCGGGTTGCGAGGGAAAGCTGGGGGTTGCGCTCGAGTCACTGCAGGGCCGAAGAGACCTCACCTAGGCGTGTGTCCGGGACCTAATATTCCTCTCCAGGGAAGGCAGGGATCTCGGGGTTGCCTTCCAGGCTCCCCCGGGGAATCAGGCCTCGTCTCGAGGGGAAGCCAAGGACTCCGCTCTCCTCTCGAGTCGCGACGCGGGTCTCTTGGAGCCCCCTGAGCGGCCTCAAGGGAGTCCAGCCTCCTCTTCCGTTTGGAGAGAGGACCCGGGATTGCTCTCCAGGCCATGCAGGAAAAGAAGGCCCTCAGCTCGCGAGGACGGGGGCGTCTCAGGGGTTTCCTCGAGCTGCGGCGCCCGTGGGGGTTTTCTCCCGAGGCACGACGAGGATCTCAGGGAGCCTCTCGTGCGGCGCCAGGGAAGTCAGGTCTCCATGCGCGTGGCGAGGGGGAGCGCGTCCTGGCTCTCGAGTCACGGGAGGGGACTAGGGCCTCGAGACGCGTTGAAGAAGGACTCTCGAGGTCTTCCTCGGGGGGCGGCGGGAAACCCTCGTGTCCCTCGCCTTCTGCCGGGGACCTTAGGGAACTTCCCAGGGTGCCTCTGAGAGGCGAGGGATCCTGTGGAGGTGGCGGGGCCCCTCGGGACTCCGCTGGGTCTGGCGCAACGGAAGAGGGCCTCACCTCGAGGGGAGGCAGGAACCTCAGGCTTCCTCTCCGTTTCGGACTCCGACCGCAGGGTCCCTGCAGAGTTGGGACAGGAGAGTCAGGCCTGGTCTTGTCTGAGGAAGGGAACCCCGCTGGCCTCTCGAGTTGCTCAGGGGGTCTCAGGCCCCTCGTCGAGCTGTGTGTGGAACCCGCGGGTCTTTGCGGACGATGCACGGGGGTGGCAGTGCCCCTTCGTGTTGTGCCTTCCCCCCCAGGGTTGCCTTCGAAGAGGGGTCCGGGCCTCGGGTCCTTCTCAAGGGCGGACTGGGGAATCGGGGGCGTTCGGCATGTGGCCCCACCCACGTGGCTCGTCTCGAATTTCCTCGTGAGACCGGCCTCATCCTGAGGTGTGCCGGGAAGGCCGGGAACCCCTTCCAGACCACGCAGGGGAATCGCCTCTCCTGTCACGATCAGGAGGGGAGAAGGGGCTCAGAGGAAGCGGTGCCGGGACCCTCGGTGTTCCCCTTGAGGGAACCCGGCGTGTCGGGGGACTTTTGGGGGTCGCAGGAAGGCTGTCAGGGACCGTTTCGCCCTTCAGGGCGGAACAGGGGACTTCCCTTGAGACGCCGTGGCGGGCAAGGGCCTCATCTTGCCAAGAGGTGGGAACCACGTGGTTTTTCTCGAGTTGCGGCGGGATTCTCGAGTTACGACGGGGATCTCAGCCTTCCCCTTGGGTTGGCCCTGGGAAGCCCAATCTTCCCCTCGGGTTGCGAGGGAAAGCTGGGGGTTGCGCTCGAGTCACTGCAGGGCCGAAGAGACCTCACCTAGGCGTGTGTCCGGGACCTAATATTCCTCTCCAGGGAAGGCAGGGATCTCGGGGTTGCATTCCAGGCTCCCCCGGGGAGTCAGGCCTCGTCTCGAGGGGAAGCCAAGGACTCCGCTCTCCTCTCGAGTCGCGACGCGGGTCTCTTGGAGCACCCTGAGCGGCCTCAAGGGAGTCCAGCCTCCTCTTCCGTTTGGAGAGAGGACCCGGGATTGCTCTCCAGGCCCTGCAGGAAAAGAAGGCCCTCAGCTCGCGAGGACGGGGGCGTCTCAGGGGTTTCCTCGAGCTGCGGCGCCAGTGTGGGGTTTCTCACGAGGTACGATGGGGAGCTCAGGGAGCCTCTCATGTGGTGCCGGGGAAGTCAGATCTTCATGCGCGTGGCGAGGGGGAGCGCGTCATTTTTCTCCAGTCATGGTAGGGGAATCGGGCCTCAAGACGCGTGAAGAAGGACTCTCGAGGTTTTTCTCAGGTTACGGCAGGAAACCCTGGGTTCCGTCGACTTATGCCCGTGACCACAGGGAGCTTTTCAGGGTGCCTCTGAGAAGTCAGGGATACTGTGCAGTTGGGAGGGGCGCTCCGAACTCCACTGGGTTTGGTGCAGTAGAAGAGGGCCTTATCTCGAGTTGAGGCAGGAACCTCATGGTTCCTCTCCATTTCTGAATCGGATCTCAGTGTCCATGCAGAGTTGGGACAGGAGAGTCAGGCCTCGTCTTGTGTGGAGGAATTGAACTCCTCTTGCCTCTCGAGTTGTTCACGGGGTGACAGGCCACTTGTCGATCTGTATGTGGAACTTGCGGGCTTTTCCAACGATGCAGGAGGGTGTCAGACCCCTTCGTTTTGTGCCTTCGTCCACAGGATTGCCTTCGAAGAGGTGTCCTAGCATTGGGTTCTTATCAAGAGCAGACAGGGAAATCGGGGTCTTTCGGCGTGTGGCACCAACCACAAGGCTACGTCTCGAATTTCCTCGTGAGACCGGCCTCATCCTGAGGTGCGCCGGGAAGGTCCGGAACCCCTTCCAGACAAAGCAGGGTAATCGACCCTCCCGTCGCGATCAGGAGGGGATAAGGGGCTCAGAACAAGCGGTGCACCGAACCTTGGTGTTCCCCTCGAGTGAGACCAGGGTGTCGGGGAACTTTTGTGCTAACATCAAGGTTGCCAATTATCGTTTTAAACTTCAAGATGGAACGTAGGGCTTCTACTGAGATGCTGTAGCTGGCAAGGGCCTCATCTTGCGATGACGGGGGAACCACGTGGTTTTCCTCGAGTTGCAGCGGGATTTTCGAATTACGACGGGGAATTCAGGTTTCCTCTTGTGTTGTCCCAGGGAAGTCCATTCTTCCATTTGAGGTGCGAGGGAGAGCAGGGGATTGCTCTCGAGTCACTTCATGGCAAATGAGACCTCATCTATGCTTGTGTCTAGGACCTAATGTTCCCCTCCAGGGGCGACAGGGATCTCGGGGTTGCATTCCAGACTCACCTGAGGAGTCAGGCCTGGTATATAGGGGAAGCAAAGAATTCCGCTCTCCTCTCGAGTCCCAACAGGTATCTCTTGGAGCCCACAGAGTGGCCTAAAGAGAGTCAGGCCTCCTGTGGAGTTTGAAGAGAGGCCTCGAGATTGCTCTCCAGGCCATGCAGGAAAAGAAGGCCTTCATCTCGCGATGACGGAGGCGTCTCGTGAGTTTTCTGGAGCTGGGGAGCCAGTGTGGGATTTCTCACGAGGTATGACGGGGAGCTCAGGGAGCCTCTCGTGTGGCGCCAGGGAAGTCAAGTCTCCATGCGAGTGGCGAGGGGGAACGCGTCATTGCTCTCGAGTCATGGTAGGGGAATCGGGATTCAAGATGCGTTGAAGGAGGATTTTCGAGGTCTTTCTCGGATTGCGTCAGGAAACCCTGTGTTCCCTCGACTTGTGCCAGTGACCTCAGGGAGCTTCTAAGGGTGCCTCTGAGAAGTCGCGATACTGTGGATTTGGGAGGGGCCTCTCGGGCCTCCACTGTTTTTGGTGTAATGGAAGAGGGCCTCATCTCGAGTGGAGTCAGGAACCTCAGGGTTCCTCTCCATTTCGGACTCCGATCGCAGGGTCCCTTCAGAGTTGGGACCGGAGAGTCAGGCCTCGTCTTGAGTGGAGGAATGGAACTCTGCTTGCCTCTCGAGTTGTTCATGGGATGACAGGCCTCTTGTCGAGCTGTGTGTGGAACCTGCGGCTTTTACCGAATGATGCAAGGGAGTGTCAGTGACCCTTCGTTTTGTGCCTTCGTCCACAGGGTTGCCTTCGAAGAGGTGTCCGGGCATCGGGTTCTTCTCAAGGGTGGGCCGGGAAATCGGGGTATTTCGGCATGTGACACCACCCACGATGCTACGTCTCGAATTTCCTCGTGAGACCGGCCTTATCCTTAGGTGCGCCGGGAATGTGGGGAACCCCTTCCAAACAAAGCAGGGGAATAGACCCTCCTGTCTCGAACAGGAGGGGAGAAGGTGCTCAGATGAAGTGGTGCGGGAACCTCGGTGTTCCTGTCGAGTGAGACCGGCGTGTCCGGGAACATTTGGTGTCGCATCAAGGGTGCAAAGTACCGTTTCGCACTTCAAGACGGAACGTGGTTCTTTTCTTGAGACGCCATAGCAGCAAGGGCCTCATCTTGGGATGACGTTGGAAACACGTGGTTTTTCTCGAGTTTCGGCGGGATTCTCGAGTTACGAAGGGGATTTCTGGCTTCCTCTTGTGTTGGCCCAGGGAAGCCCAATCTTCCATTCCAGTTGCGAGGGAGAGCTGGGGGTTGCGCTCGAGTCACTGCAGGGCAAAAGAAACCTCATCCAGGCTTGTGTCTAGGACCTAATGTTCCTCTCAAGGGATGACTGGGATCTTGGGGTTGCATTCTAGACTCACCCAGGAGTCAGGCGTCTTCTCGAGGGGAAACAAAGGACTTCTCTCTCTTCTCGAGTCGCGACGGGTATTTCTTGGAGCCCACTGAGTGGACTAAAGGGAGTCAAGCCTCCTCTGGAGTTTGGAGAGAGGACTCGGGATTGCACTCCAGGACATGCAGGAAAAGAAGGCCCTCATCTCACGATGACGGGGGGGGGGGGTCTCGGTGGTTTTACCGAGCTGCAGTGCCTGTGTTGGTTTCTCAGGAGGTACGACGGGGAGCTCAGGGAGCCTCTTGTGTGGCGCCAGGGAAGTTAGGTCTCGATGCGTGTGGCGAGGGGGAGCGCATCATTGCTCTCGAGTCATGGTAGGGGAATCAGGCCTCTAGACGCGTTGAAGGACTCTCAAGATCTCTCTCGGTCTTGGCAAGAATACCTGGGTTCCCTCGACTTGTGCCGGTGACCTCAGGGAGATTCTCCGGGTGCCTCTGAGAAGTCAGGGATACTGTGGAGTTGGGAAAGACCTCTCGGGACTCCACTGGGTTTGGTGAAATGGAAGGGGGCCTCATCTCGAGGGGAGGCAGGAACCTCAGGGTTCCTCTCCATTTCTGATTCCGATCGCAGCCCCCTGCATAGTTGGGAGAGGTGAGTCAGGCCTTGTCTTGTGTGCAGGAATGGACCTCCGCTTGCCTCTCGAGTTGTTCACTGGGTGACAGGCACTGGTTGAGCTGTATGAGCAACCTGCGGTCTTTTCCGGACGATGCACGGGGGTGTCAGTGCCCCTTCGTGTTGTGCCTTCATCCACACTATCTTCGAATAGGTGTCTGGGCATCGCGTTCTTATCAAGAGCGGATCGGGAAATCGCGGTCTTTCGGCATGTGGCACCACCATCGAGGCTACGTCTCGAATTTCCTCGTGAGACAGCCTCATCTGAGGTGCGTGGAGAAGGTCGGGAACCCCTTGCAGACAAAGCAGGGGAATTGACCCTCCTTTCGCGATCAGGAGGGGAAAAGGGGCTCAGATGAAGTGGTGCCAGGAACCTCGGTGTTCCCCTCTAGTGCGTCCCGTATGTCGGGGAACTTTTGGGGTAGCATTAAGGGTGCCAAATATCATTTCGCACTTGAAGACAGAACGTGGGACTACTCTTGAGACGCTGGAGCGGGCAAGGGCCTCATCTTGCAATGACGGGGGAACCACGTGGTTTTTCTCAAGTTGAGGCGGAATTCTCGAATTACTACTGGGAATTCAGGCTTCCTCTTGTGTTGGCCCAGGGAGGTCCAATCTTCCATTCGGGTTGCGAGGGAAAGCTGGGGAGTGCTCTCGAGTTACTGCAGGGCAAAAGCGACCTCATCTAGCCTTGTGTTCAGGACCCAATGATCCTCTCCAAGGGCGACAGGGATCTCGGGTTTGCATTACAGACTCACCCGGGGAGTTAGGCCTCGTCTCGAGGGGAAGCAAAGGATTCGGTTATCCTCTCGAGTTGCGACGCGTATCTCTTGGAGCCCACTGAGTGGTCTAAAGGGAGTCAACCCTCCTCTTCAGTTTGGAGAGAGGACTCGGGATTGCTCTCCAGGCCATGCAGGAAAAGAAGGCCCACATCTCGAGATGACGGGGGCGTCTCGTGGGTTTTCTCGAGCTGCGGCGCCAGTGTGGGGTTTCTCACGAGGTACGACGGGGAGTTCAGGTAGCCTCTCGTGTGGCAACAGGGAAGTCAGGTCTCCATGGGCGGGGCAAGGGGGAGCGCGTCATTGCTCTCAAGTCAGGGTAGGGGAATCGGGCCTCATGACGGGTTGAAAAAGAACTCTCGATGTCTTTCTAGGGTTGCGGCAGGAAACCCTGGGTTCCCTTGACTTGTGCCGGTGACCTCAGGAAGCGTCTCAGGGTGCCTCTGAGAAGTCAGGGATACTGTGGATTTGGGAGAGGCCTCTCGGGACTCCTCTGGGTTTGGTGCAATGGAAGTGGGCCTCATCTCGAGTTGAGGCAGGAACCTCAGGGTTCTGCTCCTGACTTCCTGGAGGCCGGATCTGACTCAGATCGCAGGGTCCCTGCTGAGTTTGCTCAGGAGTGTCAGGTCTCGTGTTCTGCGGAGGAATGGAACTCCGCTTACATCTCAAGTTGTTCAAGGATAACACCACTTTTCGTGATGTGTGTGGAACCTGCGGGTTTTTCGGAGATGCACGGGGGCGTCAGTGCTCCTTCCTGTTGTGCCTTCATCCACAGGGTTGCCTTCGAAGAGGTGTCCAGGCATCGTGTTCTCCTCAAGTGCGGACCGGGAAATTGGGGTCTTTCAGCATGTTGCACCACCCACTAGGCTACGTCTCGAATTTTCTCGTGAGACCGGCCTCATCCTGAGGCGCGCAGGAAAGTCCGGGAACCCTTTCCAAACAAAGCAGGGGAATCGACCCTCCTTTCGGGATGAGGAGGAGAGAAAGGGCTCAGATGAAGTAGTGCCGGGAACCTCGGTGCTCTCCTTGAGTGAAAGTCGGGTAACTTTTCTGGTTGCATCAAGGGTGCCAAGTACCGTTTCGCACTTCAAGACGGAACCTGGGACTTCTCTTGAGATGCTGTAGTGGGCAAGGGCCTCATCTAGCGCTGACGGGGGACCCACGTGTTTTTTCTCGAGTTGCGGCAGGATTCTTGAGTTACGAAAGGGAATACAGGTTTCCTCTTGTGTTGGCCCAGGGAAGTCCAATCTTCCATTCGAGTTGCAAGTGAGAGCTGGAGATTGCTCTCGAGTCACTGCAGGGCAAAATAGAGCTCATCTAGGTTTGTGTCCAGGACCGAGTTTTTCTCTCCAGGGGCGACAGGGATCTCGGGGTTGCATTCCAGACTCACCCGGGGAGTCAGGCCTCGTCTCGAAGGGAATGAATGGACTCCGCTCTCCTCTCGAGTTGCGACGGGTATCCCTTGGAGCCCAAGCGTGGCCTAAATGGAGTTAAGCCTTCTGTGGAGTTTGGAGAGAGGACTCGGGATTGCTCTCTAGGCCATGCAGGAAAAGAAGGCCCTCATCTCACGATGACAGGGGCGTCTCGTGGGTTTTCTCAAGGTGCAGTGCCTGGTTGGGGTTTCTCACGAGATAGGACGGGGAGCTCAGGGAGACTCCTGTGGTGCCACGGAAGTCAGGTCTCCATGGACGTGGCGTGGGGGAGCGCCTCATTGCTCTCGAGTCATGGTAGGGGAATCAAGCCTCAAGACGCTTCGAAGAAGAACTCTCGAGGTCTTTCTCGGGGTGTGGCAGGAAACCCTGGGTTCCCTCGACTTGTGCCCATGACCTCAGGGAGCTTAGCGGGGTTCCTCTGAGAAGTCAGGGATACTGTGGAGTTGAGAGGGGCTTCTCGGGACATCACAGGGACTGGTGCAATTGAAGAGGACCTAATCTCGGATTGAGGCAGTAACGTCAGGGTTCCTCTCCATTTCTGACTCGGATAGCAGGGTCCCTGCAGAGTTGGGACAGGAGAGTCAGACCTCGTCTTGTGTGGAGTAATGGAACTCCGCTTGCCTCTCGAGTTGTTCACGGGATGACAGGCCACCTGTCGAGTTGTATGTGGAACCTGCGGTTTTGGGGGACGATGCACAGGGGTGTCAGTGCCCCTTCGTGTTGTGCCTTCATCCACAGGGTTACCTTCGAAGAGGTGACCGGGCATCGGGATCTTATCAGTAGCGGACCAGGAAATCGGGGTCTTTTGGCATGTGGCACAACCCACGAGGCTACGTCTCGACTTCCCTCGTGAGACTGGCCTCATCCTGAGGTTCGCCGGGAAGTCTGGGAACCCCTTCCAGACAAAGCAGGGGAATCGACCCTCCTGTCGCCATCAGGAGGGGAGAAGAGGCTCAGCTGAAGCGGTGCTGGGAACCTCCATGTTCTCCTCGAGTGAGACCGGGGTGTCAGGGAAATTTGGGGGTCGCATCAAGGGTGCCAAGTACCGTTTCACACTTCAAGACGGAACATGGGACTTCCCTGGAGACGCTATAGCTGACAGGGGCCTCATATTTCGATGACGGAGGAGCCACGTTGTTTTTCTCCAGTTGCCGCGGGATTCTCGAATTACAATGGGGAATACAGGCTTCCTCTTGTGTTGGCCCAGGGAAGTCCAATCATCCATTCGAGTTGCGAGGGAGAGCTGGGGATTGCACTTGAGTCAATGCAGGACAAAAAAGACCTCATTTAGGCTTGTGTCCAGGACCGAGTTTTCCTCTACAGGGGCAACACGGATCTCGGGATCCCATTCCAGACTCACCCAAGTAGTCAGGCCTCGGCTCGAGGGGAAGCAACGGACTCTGCTCTCCTCTAGAGTAGCGACGTGTATCTCTTGGAGGCTACTGAGTGGCCTAAAGGGAGTCAGGCCTCCAGTGGAGTTTGGAGAGTGGACTCGGGATTGCTCTCTAGGTCATGTAGGAAAAGAAGGCCCTCATCTTACGATGATGGGGGCGTCTCGTGAGTTTTCTCGAGCGGCGGTGCCAGTGTGGGGTTTTCATGAGGTAGGACGGGGAGCACAGGGAGCCTCTCGTGTGGCGCCAGGGAAGTTAGGTTTCAATGGGCGTGGCGAGGGGAATGCGTCATTGCTCTCCAGTCATGGTAGGGTATCGGGCCTCAAGACGCGGTAAAGAAGGACTCTCAAGGTCTTTCTCAGAATGCAGCAGAAAACCCTGGGTTCACTCGACTTGTGCCAGTGACCGCAGAGAGCTTCTGAGGGTGCCTCTGAGAATCAGGGATACTGTGGAATTTTAGGGGCCTCTCGGGACTCCACTGGGTATGGCGCAATGGAAGAGGGCCTCATTTCGAGTTGATGCAGGAACGTCAGGTTTCATCTACATTTCTGACTCCGATCGCACGGTCCCTGCAGAGTTGGGAAAGGAGAGTCAGGCCTTCTCTTGTGTGGAGGAACGGAACTCCGCATGCCTCTCTAGTTCTTCAAGGGATGACAGGACACTTGTCGATCTGTGTTTGGAATCTGCGTGTTTTTCCGTACTATGCATGGGGATGTCAGTACCCCTTCGTGTTGTGCATTCATCCACAGGTTTGCTTTCGAAGAGGTGTCCTGGCATCGGGTTCTTATTAAGAGCGGACCGGGAAATCGGGGTCTTTCCGCATGTGGCACCACCCACCAGGCTACGTCTCGAATTTCCTAGTGAGACCGGCCTCATCCTGAGGTGCACCGGGAAGGTCGGAACCCCTTGCAGACAAAGCAGGGGAATCGACCCTCCTGTCTCGATCAGGAGGGGAGAAGGGGCACAGATGAGGTGATGCCGGGAACCTCGGTGTTCCCCTCCAGTGAGACCAGTGTGTTGGGGAACTTTTGGGGTCGCATCAAAGGTGCCAAGTATCGTATCGCACTTCAAGATGGAACGTAAGACTTCTTTTGAGACGCTGTAGCGGCAATGGCCGCATCTTGCGATGAAGAGGGAACGACGTGGTTTTTCTCGAGTTGTGGTGGGATTCTTGAGTTACAACGGGAAATTCAGGCTTCCTCTTCTGTTGGCCCAGGGAAGTCCAGTCTTCCATTCGAGTTGCGAGGGAGAGTTGGGGATTGCTCTCGAGTCACTGCAGGAAAACAGAGACCTCATCTAGGCTTGTGTCCAGGACCTAATGTTTCTCTCCAGGGGCGACAGGGATCTCCGGTTCACATATCAGACACACCCGAGGAGTCAGGCCTCGCCTCGAGGGGAAGGAAAAGACTCCGCTCTCCTCTCGAGTCGCGACGGGCATGTCTTGGAGTCCACTGAGTGACCAAAAGGGAGTCAAGCCTACTGTGGAGTTTGGAGAGAGGACTCGGGATTGCTCTCCAGGCCATGCTAGAAAAGAAGGCCGTCATGTCGCGAAAATGGGGGCGTCTCGTGGGTTTTCTCTATCTGTGGCGCCAGTGTTTGGTTTCTCACGAGGTATAACGGGGAGCTCAGGGAGCCTCTCGTGTGGTGCCAGGGAAGTCAGGGCTTCATGAGTGTAGCAGAGGGAGCGCATCATTGCCCTCGAGTCATGGTAGGGGAATCAGGCCTCAAAATGCGTTGAAGAAGGACTCTTGAGTTCTTTCTATGGTGGCGGCAGTAAACCCTGTGTTCACGCGAATTGTGCTGGTGACCTCAGGGAGCTTCTCAGGGTGCCTCTGAGAAGTCAGGGATACTGTGGAGCTGGGACGCCTCTCTCGGGACTCCACTGGGTTTCGTGCAATGGAAGAGGTCCTAATCTCGAGTGGAGGCAGGAACCTCAGCGTTCCTCTCGTGACTTCACTGGCGCTGGTCTGATTCGGATCGCAAAGTCCCTGCAGAGTTGGGACAGGAGAGTCAGGCCTCGTCTTGTGTAGAGGAATGAAACCCCACTTGCCTCTCGAGTTCTTCAGGGGTGACAAGCCACTTGTTGAGCTGTATGTGGAACCTGCGGGTTTTTCCGGACGATGCACGAGGGTGTCAGTGCCCCTTCGTGTTGTGCCTTCACCCACAGGGTTGCCTTCGAAGAGGGGTCCGGGCCTCGGGTCCTTCTCAAGGGCGGACCGGGGAATCGGGGGCGTTCGGCATGTGGCCCCACCCACGTGGCTCGTCTCGAATGTCCTCGTGAGACCGGCCTCATCCTGAGGTGCGCCGGGAAGGCCCGGAACCCCTTCCAGACCACGCAGGGGAATCGCCTCTCCTGTCGCGATCAGGAGGGGAGAAGGGGCTCAGAGGAAGCGGTGCCGGGAACCTCGGTGTTCCCCTCGGGGGACCCCGGCGTGTCGGGGGACTTTTGGGGGTCGCAGGAAGGCTGTCAGGGACCGTTTCGCCCTTCAGGGCGGAACAGGGGACTTCCCTTGAGACGCCGTCGCGGGCAAGGGCCTCATCTTGCCAAGAGATGGGAACCACGTGGTTTTTCTCGAGTTGCGGCGGCATTCTCGAGTTAGGACGGGGATCTCAGCCTTCCCCTTGGGTTGGCCCTGGGAAGCCCCATCTTCCCCTCGGGTTGCGAGGGAAAGCTGGGGGTTGCGCTCGGGTCACTGCAGGGCCGAAGAGACCTCACCTAGGCGTGTGTCCGGGACCTAATATTCCTCTCCAGGGAAGGCAGGGATCTCGGGGTTGCATTCCAGGCTCCCCCGGGGAGTCAGGCCTCGTCTCGAGGGGAAGCCAAGGACTCCGCTCTCCTCTCGAGTCGCGACGCGGGTCTCTTGGGGCCCCCTGAGCGGCCTCAAGGGAGTCCAGCCTCCACTTCCGTTTGGAGAGAGGACCCGGGATTGCTCTCCAGGCCATGCAGGAAAAGAAGGCCCTCAGCTCGCGAGGACGGGGGCGTCTCAGGGGTTTCCTCGAGCTGCGGCGCCCGTGGGGGTTTTCTCCCGAGGCACGACGAGGATCTCAGGGAGCCTCTCGTGCAGCGCCAGGGAAGTCAGGTGTCCATGCGCGTGTCGAGGGGGAGCGTGTCATGGCTCTCGAGTCATGGTAGGGGAATCGCGACTCAAGACATTTTGAAGCACTCTCTCGGTCTTTCTCGAGTCGCGGTAGAAAACCCAGGGTTCCCTCAACTTGTGCCTGTGACCTCAGGGAGCTTCTCATTGTGCCTGTGAGAACTCAGGGATACTGTGGAGTTGGTAGGGGCCTCTTGGGACTCCACTGCGTGTTGTGCAATGGAAGAGGGCCTCATCTCGAGTGGACGCAGGAACCTCAGGCTTCCTCTCCGTTTCTGACTCGGATCCCATGGTCCCTGCAGAGTAGGGACAAGAGAGTTACACCTAATCTTCTGTTGAGGAAGAGGAACTTCGTTTGCCTTTCGAGTTGTTTACAGGGTCACAGTCCACTTGTCGAAATGTCTGTGGGACCTGCGGGTTTTCTGGACGATGCACGCGGGTGTCAGTGCCCCTTCGTCTTGTGCCTTCATCCACAGGTTTTCCTTCAAAGAGGTGTGCTGGCATCGGGTTCTTTTCAAGAATGGACCGTGAAATTGGGGTCTTTTGGCATGTGGCACCACCCACGAGGCTACGTCTCGAACTTCCTCATGAGACCGGCCTCATCCTGAGGTGCGCCCGGAAGGTCGGGAACCCCTTGCAGACAGAGAAGGGGAGTCGACCCTCCTGTCGCAATCAGGAGAGGAGAAGGGGCTCAGATGAAGTGGTGCAGGGAACCTCGGTGTTCCCCTTGAGTGAGTCTGGTATGTCGCGGAACTTTTGGGGTCGCATCAAGGGTGCCAAGTACCGTTTCGCACTTCAGGATGGAACGTGGGACTTCTCTTGAGATGCTGTAGCGGACAAAGGGCCTCATCTTGCGATGACGAGGGAAGCACGTGGTTTTTCTCGAGTTGCGGTGGGATTCTCGAGTTACGACGGGGAATTCAGGCTTCCTCTTGTGTTGGCCCAGGAAGTCTAATCTTCCATTTGAGTTGCCAGGGAGAGCTGGGGATTGGGCTCCATTCACTGAAGTGCAAACTAGACCTCATCTACGCTTGTATCCAGGACTTAATGTTCCTCTCCATAGGCGACAGGGATTTGGGGTTGCATTCCATACTCACCCGGGGAGTCAGGCCTCATCTCGAGGGGAAGCAAAGGACTCCACTCTCTTCTCGAGTCGCGACATGTATCTCTTGGAGCCCACTGAGTGGTCTTCGCTCTGTAGGAGAGCTCTAGTGTACATAAGCCTGTACATAAGTGAACACAGACACTCTGTGTGCATGTTGCTGCGTACCCAAAATAGGGCCACAAGGAGCCTCATGCTCTCCATGCGGCGCGGAAGCTGTGTAGCCACGCAGCAGCTGAAGAATCCAACCAATTGCTCTTTTCTTACCTCTGACAGAGCTCGCATTGCCGTAGCCCTTGGCAGTTTGGAAACACTGGACCCTAACCCCTCTCAAAGTAGGCCTGGGTTCTAGTTCGAATAGAAAGTCAATAGCGGAGCTGAGGACAGGAACGCGGCAGTCATTTATCACACGCTCCTGCAGCCTGCTACTACAGGGACACTAACGCTAGAAGCTAGGAATGTCTTTGCAAGGTGCGCAAAGGACAAGGGAGAACCTCGACCCTGACTCTAGTATTTCAGTCCCCTGAGCAGATCTGAGGTTCTCCCGCTGTAGAAGCTAACCCATTCCTTTCAAATACAGGCTTCCTAACACAGGGCCAGTTGGCTGCTTGCTCTTCCACGAAGCAGGCTTCCTTAACTTGCGAACTGCGAATTCCGCTTAACAGCCTGGAGGAAAATCGCTTCTTGGAAGATTTTTTTCAGAGGCTGTATCCCCGGAGCTGGGGCCAAGCTAGGGGACCCATACTGACAAGGGAAGGCAAAACCACATCCAATGTCTTTGCTCTGGAGGACAGCTTTGGTGAGCCTAAGTCTTTCAGGAATATTTCTGGCTCCAACAGAGTCAAATTCTGTGTGTGAAGCTGCACAGCCAAAATAGGGGAACAGAGAGCCTGATTCTCTCTGTGTAGCTTTGAAGCTGTCATTCAAACAACAGCTTGAGAATCCATACAATGCTCTCCCTTACTGCTAAGAGAATTCTCATTGCTGTCGTCCTTGACAGTTTGTAGAAATCCGCACCCTAACCCTTCTCCAAGTAGGCCTGGGTCCTAGCTCGGAACAACAGGCAACGGCGGAGCTGAGGCCAGTAAGGCACAAGTGAGGTCTCACACACTCTTGCAGCCTGATCGTCCAGGAGCAGTAAGGCCTCTTTTTCCCTGTAGGAGGCTCGCTTGCCTTGCCTCCTGTGAACTGCATTTCCCAGCCTGGGCGCAAAGCTGTTCCTGGCGATTTTTTCTCAGGGGCTGTTTCCCTGGAGCTGGGTCGGACCTCAGGGGCCCAACTCACAGGGGAAGACAAAACCACATGGACAGGTCTATGCTCTGTAGGAGAGCTCTAGTGAACCTCATCTCTCAGGAACATTCTTGGCTTCTACAGAGACACCTCTGTGCATGAAGCTACACACCCAACATAGTGGCAAAGGGAGTCTGATTCTCTCCGTGGGTGCTGATGCTTTGTGGCAAAGCACCTGCTAAGAATCCGTCCGCATAGGCTTCCCTCACCTTGACAGAGGTCTCATTGCTGTAGTCCTTGGCAGTTTGGAAAGAAGCAGACCCTTACCCTTCACCAAGTAGGCCCTTGTCCTTGTTTGAATGGAAAGGCAGTAGCTGAGCTGAGGCCAGTAAGGCGCCAGTCAAGTCTGACATATTCCCGATGCCTGCTCCTTCATGGAAAATAACGTTAGAATCTGGGAATGTCTTTGCAAGGCTGGCAAAGGGCAGTCAGGAACCTGGACCCTGCCTCTGGAATTTCTATCTTCTCAGCACATCTGGCGGTCTCGGTCAGGAGAAACTAACCCATTCCTTGCAAATATAGGCTTCCAAACACAGGCCGGTTGGCTGTCTCTTCTTGCCGAAGGAAGCTTGCTTATCCCACCTCCTGCGAACTCCGCTTCCCAGCCTGGGGGATAAGAGGTTCTTGGAGATCTTTTCTCAGAGGCTGTTTCCACGGAGCAGGGGCCGATCCCGGAGACCCACACGCACAGGGGAAGGGAAAACCGCATGGATAAGTCTTTGCTCTCTAGGAGTGCTCTAGTGAACCTCAGTCTATGCGGAATGTTCTTGGCTCCAACGGGGACATCTCTGTGTGGGAAGCTGCATTGCCAACATAGAGACACAGAGACCTGATTCTCTCTGTGCAGCTTTGACGCTGTCGTTCAAACAACAAATTGAGAATCCACACAATGCTCTCCCTTACCACTGAGAGAGTTATCATTGCTGTAGCCCTTCGCAGTTTCTGGAAATCGGCACACAAACACTTCTCCAAGTAGGCCTGGGTTCAAGTTCAGATGAACATGCAATAGCGGAGCTGAGGCCAGTAAGGCACCAGTCAGGTGTCACACACTCTGGCAGCCTGCTCCTCCAGGGACAGTAAGGCCTCTATTTCCCTTCAGGAGGCTCGCTTGCCTTACTTCCTGTGAACAGCGTTTCCCAGCCTGGGCGGAAAGCAGTTCCTGGAGATCTTTTCTCAGGGGCTGTTTCCCCGGAGTTGGGGCGGACCTCGGGGACCCAACTCACAGGGGAAGGCAAAACCAAATGGACAGGTCTATGCTCTGTAGGAGATCTCTAGTGAACTGCCGGGGTCCAGCCCCAGCTGATCCAGGGTATTCAAAGCAGAGACGGCGTAGGCGAGGGTCAGGGAACAACTGCTTAATTAAACGTTAATTAAGGATATAAAGAGTAATAAAATGAGGATAGCTCAGTAGGAAAATTCAGTGGAGAAAAGAGGCTGAGTAGCTTGGTTTACGCGGGGGACCAATAAAACTTCAAGACAAGAAGCTTGCACCACTTACGTAGGCCGCAGGCGTCCTTCCGTTCTCCCGAAGGAGAGGAGACACTGAGGCCTCCCCGGTCGGATCTTAGAAGCCCAGGCAAAATTAGTAAGCTTGGTGGGTTCCGCGCTCCAGATGGAGACTCAACCAGAGTGAGAGAGAGAGAGAGACATGGGGAGACCAGTATTTCGAGAAACTGATCCCAATTCTTTATTTTCCATGGTCTACTTTTATGCACTGAGATGTTATGCAAAAGTCACGTGGGGTCAGCAGTCCTGACTTTTATCAAAGTCAGGTGCTTCATACAAAAGTATACAGAGGTCTTAGGGGTGTTACATCATCTTCTGGCCGGGGGGCCTGCTGACAATTTACGACCCTCTCCTTGTGACAGCGGTCAGTCAACCAGGACACTTATTTCTCCAGGGGTGATTATTCTTAAAACAGACGCCACCCAAATAAAGTTACATTCCTATAGGGTGAGGGTGTAGTGGGTTTTAGTTAAGGAAAGAATTTACTTAGCCTAAGGTCTAACGTGATTTATATCAAAGGTTAATACTTATTTCTTCTATATATTCATTAATGTGTATAAGGGCAGGGGATGTGGAGACTTAGCAGTAAACATCAGCTCAACAAATGAAAAACCCTTCACCAATATGATTTCTAATCAGCCCATTATACTTATACTAATACTTTTCTAACTTTTCTAAGGAACCTGTTTTTAGAAGGTTTAAAGCATCTCGTGCCTCTCATGGTTGGGAGGCTGTGAGCAATCACATGTGGCCGGACAAGCCTGTCAGGCAGGCTAGAGAACCTTCAGAGGAGTTTGTAGGTTAAAACACTCTTGTCACACCCAGGGGTTTTTATCAACTGGAGCTCTAGGTTAACTCCTTCTCCAAAAGAGGTGGTGGGGGACAGCCCCCCGTAAAGTCAGAGGTGTAGGTGAGAGCACAAAGTAGTAAGGTAGGCAGGCTCTGGTGATGGGGGTAGATGCTCGAGGATTTCCAGGGGGACTCCTGAGGCTCGATCCCGCCTTTGCGTATGTCGAGCCTCCTTCCTCATGACCTTTGCCATGGGCGGAGTGCCTCACTCTGGCCCCCAACAGTGAACCTCCTCTCTCAGGAACATTCTTGGCTCCTATCGAGACACCTCTGTGCGTGTAGCTACACACGCAACGTAGGGGCAAAGGGAGCCAGATTCTTTCCGTGGGGTGCTGATGCTTTGTGGCAAAGCACCTGCTTGAGAATCCATCAGCTTACGCTTCCCTCGCCTTGACAGAGGTCTCATTGCTGTAGCCCTTGGCAGTTTGGAAAGAAGAGGACCCTTACCTTTCATAAAGTGGGCCCTTGTCCTAGTTTGAAAGGAAAGGCAAGAGCTGAGCTGAGGCCAATAAGGCGCCAGTCAAGTCTGACATATTCCCGAAGCCTGCTCCTTCATGGAAAATAACGCTGGAATCTAGGAATGTCTCTGCAAGGCTGGCAAAGGGCAGTCAGGAGCCTGCACCCTGCCTCTGGAATTACTGATTTCTGAGCAGATCTGGAGGTCTCCTTTAGGAGAATCTAACTCATTCCTTCCATATTGAGACTTACAAAAACAGGCCAGTCGGCTGCCTCTTCGTGCCCGAAGGAGGCTTGCTTTTCCTGCCTCCTATGAACCCAGCTTCCCAGGCTCTGGGAAAAGCGGATCTTGAAGATCTTTTCTCAGGGGTTGTTTCCACGGAGCTGGGGCTAAGCCTGGAGACCCAAACTCACAGGGGAAGAAAAACCACATGGACAAGTCTTTGCTCTCTAGGAGAGCTCTAGTGAACTTCACTCTGTCACGAACATTCTTGATTCATATGGAGACACCCCTATGTGTGAAGCTGCGTACCCAACATGGGGGCACAGAGAGCCTGATTCTCTCTGTGTAGCTTTAAAGATGTCGTTCAAAAAACACCTTGAAAATCCATACAATGCTCTTCCTTACCCGTGACAGAGTTCTCATTGCTGTAGCCCTTGGCAGTTTTTAGAAATCCGCACCCAAACCCTTCTCCAAGTAGTCCTGGGTCCTAGTTCGGAGGAACATGCAATGGCGGAGCTGAGGCCAGTAAGGCACCAGTCAGGTCTCACACACTCTGGCAGCCTGCTCCTCCAAGGGCAGTAAGGCCTCTTTTTCTCTGCAGGAGGCTCGCTTGCCTTGCCTTCTGTGAACTGCGTTTCCCAGTCTGGACGAAAAGCAGTTCCTGGAGGTGTTTTCTCAGGGGTTTCTTCCTCGGAGCTGGGGCAAACATCGGGAACCCAACTCACAGGGGAAGGCAAAACCATATGGACAGGTCTATGCTCCGTAGCAGAGCTCTAGTGAACCTCATCTCCCAGGAACATTCTTGGCTCCTATAGAGACACCTCTGTGTTTGAAGCTACACACCCAACATAGGGGCAAATGCAGCCTGATTCTCTCCATGGGGTGCAGATGCTTTGTGGCAAAGCACCTGTTTGAGAATCCATCCGCTTCCACTTCCCTCTCTTTGACAGAGGTGTCTTTGCTGTAGCCTTTGGCAGTTTGGAAAGAAGCAGATCCTTACCCTTCAACAAGTAGGCCCTTGTCCTAATTTGAACGGAAAGGCGATAGCTGAGCTGAGGCCAGTAAGGCGCCAGTCAAGTCTGACATATTCCTGAAGCCTGCTCCTTCATGGAAAATAACGCTAGAATCTAGAAAGGTCTTTGCAAGGCTGGCAAAGGACAGTCAGGAACCTCGACCCTGCCTCTGGAATTTCCGTCTTCTGAGCAGATCTGGAGGTCTTCTTTTGGAGAAGCTAACCATTCCTTCCAAATAGAGGCTTCCAAACACAGGCTAGTTGGCTGCCTCGACTTGCCCGAAGGAGGCTTGCTTGTTCTGCTTCCTGTGAACTCCGCTTCCCGCCTGGGGGAAAAGTGGTTCTTGGAGATCTTTTTTCAGGGGCTATTTCAACGGAGTTGGAGCCGAGCCCGGAGACCCACATGCACAGAGGAAGGCAAAACCACATGGACAAGTCTTTGCTCTGTAGGAGAACTCTAGTTAACCTCAGTATGTGAGGAAAGTCTTGGATTCTACGGGGATACCTCTGTGTGTGGAGCTGCATACCCAACAAGGGGGCACACAGGGCCTGATTCTCTCTTTGCAGCTTTGAAGCTGTCGTTCAAACAACAGCTTGAGAATCCATACAATGCTCTCCCTTACCTCTGAGAGACTTCTCATTGCAGTAGCCCTTGGCAGTTTTTACAAATCCGCACCCAAACCCTTCTCCAAGTAGGCCTGGGTCCTGGTTTGGATGGCCATGCAATGGCGGAGCTGAGGTCAGTAAGGCATCAGTCAGGTGTCACACACTCTGGCAGCCTGCTCCTCCAGGGACAGTAAGGCCTATTTTTCCCTGCAGGAGGCTCGCTTGCCTTGCCTCCTGTGAACTGCGTTTCCCAGCCTGGGCAAAAAGCGGTTCCTGGAGATCTTTTCTCAGGGGCTCTATCCCCAGAGCTGGGGTGGACCTCGGGGACCCATCTCACAGGGGAAGGAAAAACCACATGGACAGGTCTATGCTCTGTAGGAGACCTTAGTGAATCTCAAGTCTTAGGAACATTCTTGGCTCGTACAGAGACACCTCTGTGTGTAAAGCTACACACCGAACATAGGGGCACACGGAGCCTGATTCTCTCCGTGGGGTGCTGATGCTTTGTGGCAAAGCACCTGTTTGAGAATCCATCCGCTTACGCTTCCCTCGCCTTGACAGAGGTCTCATTGCTGTGTCTCTTGGCACTTTGGAAAGAAGCAGACCCTTACCCTTCACCAAGTAGGCCCTGATCCTAGTTTGAAAGGAAAGGCAATAGCTGAGCTGAGGCCAGTAAGGCACCTGTCAACTCTGACATATTCCCGATGCCTGCTCCTTCATGGAAAATATTGCTAGAATCTAGGAATGTCTTTGCAAGGCTGGCAAAGGGCAGTCAGGAACCTCGACCCTGCCTCTGGAATATCTATCTTCTGAGCAGATCTGGAGGTCTCCTTCTGGAGAAGCTAACCCATTCCTTGCAAATAGAGGCTTCCAAACACAGGCCGGTTGGCTGCCTCTTCTTGCCTGAAGGAGGCTTGCTTTTCCTGCCTCCTATGATCCCTGGTTCCCAGCATGGGGGAAAAGCAGATTCTTGGAGATCTTTGCTCAGGGGTTGTTTCCACGGAGCTGGGGTTGTGCCCAGAGACCCACACATACAGGGGAAGTCAAAACCACATGAACAAGTCTTTGCTTTCTAAGAGAGCTCTAGTGAACCTCAGTCTTTGACGAACGTTCTTGGCTCCTATGCGGACACCTCTGTGTGTGAAACTGCGTACCCAACATGGCGGCAGAGAGCCTGATTCTCTCTATGCAGGTTTAATGCTGTCGTTCAGAAAACAGCTTGAGAATCCATACAATTCTCGCCCTTACCTCTGAGAGAGTTCTCATTGCAGTAGCCCTTGGCAGTTTGTAGAAATCTGCACCTAAACCCTTCTCCAAGTAGGCCTGAGTCCCAGTTCGGAGGAACAAGCAATGGCGGAGCTAAGACCAGTATGGCACCAGTCAGTTTTCACACACTCTGGCAGCCTGCTCCTCCAGGGACAGTAAGGCTTCTTTTTCTCTGCAGGAGGCTCACTTGCCTTACTTCCTGTGAACAGCTTTTCCCAGCCTGGGCAAAAAGCGGTTCCTGGAGATCTTTTCTCAGATGCTGTTTTCTCGGAGCTGGGGCGGACCTCGGGGACCCAACTCACAGGGGAAGGCGAAACCACATGTACAGGTGAGCACTCTGTAGAAGAGCTCTTGTGAGCCTCATCTCTCAGGAACATTCTTGGCTCCTGTAGAGACACCACTGTGTGTGAATCTACACACCCCACATAGGGGCAAAGGGAGCCTGATTCTCTCCGTGGGGTGCTGATGCTTGGTGGCAAAGAACCTTCCTGATAATCCATCCGCTTATGCTTCCCTCGCATTTACGGAGGTCTCATTGCTGTAGCCCTCGGCAGTTTGGAAAGAAGAAGACCCTTACCCTTCATAAAGTAGGGCCTTGTCCTACTTTGAATGGAAAGGCAATAGCTGAGCTGAGGCCAATAAGGCGCCAGTCAAGTCTGACATATTCCCAAAGCCTGCTTCTTCAGGAAGATAACTGTAGAATCTAGGAATGTCTTTGCAAGGCTGGCAAAGGGCAGTCAGGACCCTGCACACTGCCTCTGGAATTACCGACTTCTGAACAGATCTGGAGGTCTCCCTTAGGGGAAGCTAACCCATTCTTCCAAATAGAGGCTTCCAAACGCAGGCCGCTTGGCTGCCTCTTGCTCTCTGAATGAGGCCTGCTTTTCCCGCCTCCTATGAACCCCACATCCCAGCCTCTGGGAAAAGCGGATCTTGAAGATCTTTTCTCAGGGGTTGTTTCCACGGAGCTGGGGCCGAGCCTGGAGCCCCAAACGCACAGGGGAAGAAAACCACTTCGACAAGTCTTTGCTCTCTAGGAGAGCTCTAGTGAACCTCACTCTGCAGGAACGTTCTTGTTTCCTATGAAGACACCCCTGTCTGTGAAGCTGTGTACCGAACATGGAGACACAGAGTCTGATTCTCTCTGTGCAGCTTTGAAGCTGTCGTTCAAACAACAGCTTGAAAATCCATACAATGCTCTTCCTTACCCGTGACACAGTTCTCATTGCTATACCCCTTGGCAGTATTTAGAAATCCATACCCAAACCCTTCTCCTAGTAGGCCTGGGTCCTAGTTTGGAGGAACACGCAATGGCGGAGCTGAGGCCAGTAAGGCACCAGTCAGGTCTCACATACTCTGGCAGCCTGATTGTCCAGGGACACTAAGGCCTGTTCTGCCTTGCAGGAGGCTCGCTTGCGTTACCTCCTGTGAACTGCGTTTGCCAGCCTGGGGGAATAGCGGTCCCTGGAGATCTTTTCTCAGGGGCTCCTTCCCCTGAGCTGGGGTGGACTTCGGGGACCCAACTCACAGGGCAAGGCAAAACCATATGGACAGGTCTATGCTCTGTAGCAGACTTCTAGTGAACCTCATCTCTCAGGAACATTCTTGGCTCCTACAGAGACACTTCTGTGTGTGAAGCTGCGTACCTAACATAGGGGCACAGAGAGCCTGATTCTCTCAGTTCATTTTGACGCAGTCATTCAGAAAACAGCTTGAGAATCCATAAAATGCTCTCCCTTACCACTGAGAGAATTCTCACTGCTGTAGCCCTTGGCATTTTGTAGAAATCCGCACCCAAACGCTTCTCCAAATAGGCCTGGGTCCTAGTTCGGAGGAACAGGCAATGGTGGAACTGAGGCCAGCAAGGCAACAGTCAGGTTTCACACACTCTGGCAGCCTGCTCCTCCAGGGACAGTAAGGCCTCTTTTTCTCTGCAGGAGATTCGCTTGCCTTACTTCCTGTGAACAGCGTTTCCCAGCCTCAACGAAGTGGTTCCTGGAGATCTTTTCTCAGGGACAGTTTCCTCGGAGGTGTGGCGGATCTCGGGGACCCAACTCACAGGGGAAGGAAAAACCACATGGACAGGTCTATGCTCTGTAGGAGAGGTTTAGTGAACCTAATCTCTCAGGAACATTCTTGGCTCCTATACAGACAACTCTGTGTGTGAAGCTACACTCCCAACATTGGGGAACAGGGATCTTGGTTCTCTCCGTGGGGTGCTCATGCTTTGTAGTAAAGCACCTGCTTGAGAATCCGTCCTCTTAGGCTTCCCTCACCTTGACAGAGGTCTCATTGCTGTAGCCCTTGGCAGTTTCAAAGAAGAAGACCCTTACCCTTCATAAAGTAGGCCCTTGTCCTAGTTTGAATGGAAAGGCAATAGCTGAGCTGAGGCCAATAAGGAGCCAGTCCCCTCTGACACATTCCCGAAGCCTGCTCCTTCATGGAATATAACTCTAGAATGTTGGAATGTCTTTGCAAGGCTAGCAAAGGACAGTCAGGAACCAGTACCCTGCCTCTGGAATTACCGACTTCTGAGCAGATCTGGAGGTCTCCTTTAGGAGAAGCTAACCCATTCCTTCCAAATAGAGGCTTCAAAACACAGGCAGGTTGGCTGCCTTTCGTGCCCGAAGGAGGCTTGCTTTTCTCTCCTCCTATGAACCCCAGTTCCCAGCCTCTGGGAAAAGCATATCTTGAAGATATTTTCTCAGGGGTTGTTTCCACGGAGCTGGGGCCGAGCCTGGAGACCCAAAGGCACAGGGGAAGGCAAGACCACATGGACAAGCCTTTGCTCTTTAGTATAGCTCTAATGAACCTCACTCTGTCAGGATCTTTCTTGATTCCTACGGAGACACACCTGTGTGTGAAGCTGCGGCCACAGAGAGCCTGATTACCCCTGTGCAGCGCTGAGTCTGGGCGGCTAAACAACAGCTTGGGAATGCAGCCTGGGGCGCTTCCCTTCCCTCTGACAGAGCTCTCCTTCGGTCCCTAAGCCCTCTGCAAGGAGGCATAGATCATAGGTGCAAAGGGAAGGGAAGAGCGGAGCTGAGGCCAGTAAGGCGCCCGCCAGTCACGTCTCCCCCACTTCCGCAGTCTGTTCCTTCCCCTGCGCGAAAGCTAGAAGCTGGGAAGGGCTTGGCGAGGCTCGCCCAGGCAGAGCAGCCTCTAGGTCGGGGCTCTGCGATATCGCGCCTGGGCGCAGATCTGGAGCTCTGCCGGAGTGGAAGCTCATTCGGTCCTTCCCAATACAGGCTTGCAAGCACCCGACGGCGGCCTGACTCTATTCTCCCGCGTGCTGGGAGTGGGCTTCCAATCCAGGGCACAGAGCACTGCCTGGAGCTCTCTGCTCAGGGGCTGGTTCCCTTGCACTGGGACTGTGCTAGGGAGCCCAAAGGCACAGGGGAAGGCCCCAAACCACATGCACACGACTCTGCTCTGGAGCTGAGCTCCGGGGAAGCCCAGTCTGTAAGGCGGTTTCTGAACACAAACGGAGGAACACTCTGGCTGTGGAGCTCCCTCCCCATGACAGGGGCACTGGGACCCTGATTCCCTCCGTTCAGCGCTGAGTCTGGGCTGCCAAGCAAAAGCTTGGGAATGCAACCTGGGGCATTTCCCTTCCCTCAGACAGAGGTCTCCTTGCGGGAGGCTTTCGCAGTTTGCACACCCCCGTGCCCTAAGCCGTCTGCAAGGAGGCCTGGCTCCTAGGTCCAAAGGGAAGGCAAGAGCGGAGCTGAGGCCAGTCAGGAGCCAGTCATGTCGCCCACACTCCCGCAGCCTGCTCCTTTGCAGGTGCAAACGCTAGAAGCTGGGAAGGGCTTGGCGAGGCTCGCCCAGGCAGAGCAGCCTCTCGACAGGGGCTCTGTCCTATCGCGCCTGGGCGCAGGTCTGCAGCTCCGCCGGTGTGGAAGTTCACTCGGTCCTTTCCAATACAGGCTTGCAAGGACCCGCCGGCAGCCTAACTCATCTCTCCCGCGTGCTGGGACTGGGCATCCAGGCCTGGGCACAAAGCACTGCCTGGAGCTCTTTGCTCAGGGGCTGGTTCCCCTATGCTGGGGCTGTGCTAGGGAGCCCAAACGCATATGTCAAGGCCCCAAAACACATCCACACGTCTCTGCTCTGCAACAGAGCTCCGGGGAAGCCCAGTCTGGCAGGCTCTTTCTGGGCACAAAGGGAGGAACACTCTGGCTGTGGAGCTTCCTCCCCAAGACAGGGGCACTAGGACCCTGATTCCCTCCGTTTACCGCTGAGTCTGCATTGCCAAGCAACAGCTTGGGAACGCAGCCTGGGGCGCTTCCCTTCCCTCGGACAGAGCTCTCCTTGCGGTAGGCCTTGGTAGTTTGCATACAATGGGGCCCTAAGCCCTCTGCAAGTTGGCCTGGCTCCTAGGTCCAAAGGGCAGGCCAGAGTGGAGCTGAGGCTGTCAGGCTCCAGACACATCTCCCATACTCCTACATCCTGCTCCTACCCGGGCGTGAACGCTAGAAGCTGGGAAGGTACCTGGACCGTGCAGGGGCGGGGCGAACGCAGGGGTGGGGGCGGGCTTCCCAGTTGTGCTCTCGGAGGTGGACACTGAGGCTGCAAACGCGCCGGGAGCGCACCCGGGACTGGGTAAACCCGGGCTGCGCGGGTCGAGATTCCGATGGCTTTAGGTGGGGGTCGGTCCCAGTTGTGCTCCCGGGGGTCGCCACTGCGGCTGGGAACGCGCAGGGAGCGCGGCAGGGGCGGGGCTAACCCTGGCGGCGCGGGGCGGGGGTCGTCTCATTGGGGGGGATAGGGAGGGGTTCCCAGTTGCGCTCTCGGGGGTTGCAGCTGCGGCTGGGAACGCCCATTTCATCCGCTCCTGGGTCCCCAAGGATCGCCATCCCGTGGGTGCAGTGGAGGGCTGCGGACCACTGGTAAGGGAACTGGGATTGCGTGGAGCAGGGAACCAAGTATTCCGCCGTCTGTGGGCATATTCTCGGAGCTCCCCAACCTGGCGGTCGCAGAAAGGCCTTGCCTTTGGGGTCAAGGCCTTTACCGCTCCACCCCTCTGCTGAAAAATCTCCGAGTCTGCGCGGTTCTTCCAAGCAGCCTAGTGTCCGCTGGAAGTCCAAGGGACAGAACACTGAACTCTGGCCGGCTGGCCCAGCCCTGCTTCTGGCACTTTGTAAGCCAGCGGGCCCTTGAGCACCTGCTGGGATGGGAAAGGGAAGGGTCCACGGATTGCACCCTAGAAACTTAGTAGGGTACATGGATTTCAAACCCTGGTGGCCGCCCAGGCAGCAAAGAAGGGGGTGGGCACCTTGCTGCCCTTTCATGGCAGAATCTGTGGTTGTCCAGCTGCGTGGGCCTTTTCATGAGGACCCTGTGCAATAAAAGTTTGGTGTTTTGGAACTGAATAATTAGAACGTGTAAAAGCTTTAAATTATGTGGTGGTGTAATTAAAAAACAAAACAAAACAAAACCAAGCTCCAAGTGTTTTGCAAATGGAGGTTTAAATATTGAAGGACTGTATTCCTTGCACTGTGGCATTCTATCAAGAAGTGTGCAGGATTTTTTTTTTTTAAGAAAAGTGTTCGAAGTGAGGGAAACAGGAAACCCAGAGGTGCCCCTGTATTTTGGGGAAGGCCTTAGGAGGTCACTTGGAAATGCTGCTGGCTGTGCGGGAGGGCGGCAGATGGGCTGTGCAGGCTTGTCCTTTGCATGGATGTTCTTGTGTGTGGAAACCCAGCTCGGAGCCATCTCCTGATGTGTAAGAATTTCGCAGACAAACCTTGAGCTAAGCAATGCATTTTTTCCTAAGAAAATGTTTGTCTTAAGCGATGTAAATATCCTATGTATTTCCGCTAGACTCTGGCTTCAGGTCGGTTCCCCCAAAAGGCTCAGAAGCGATTTGAACAAAACAGCATGTTTTCCTCCTAGCTTGTTCTCCTTATCTATGTTAAGGAAATGATATATTTGCCTGCAATACTGCCTTTCTTCAAGATTCATGTCAATCAAGTTTTGGCCCGGGATGACTCACCTGCTGCCAATATTATCTCAATGCATGTCGTGGGGGAGGGGCCTGGTGCCATTCCCTGAAACAGTTCCTTTCTTTCCTTAGCTGACTGCTAGTGCCTGTAGAATATCTGGCTAGAGACCAGCAGGGCGTACACCCCGCCTCAAGTCTAAGTCAGCAGCTTTCTCTATCTCAGTTATACTTTAATAACAATTGATGACACAAAAGCTCTGAGCGATAAAATCATATCAAATCTTCATTTCAGATTGAAGATGCATTCCATGGTATTGCCATCTTAAGTCTTTCCATTGTTATGGAATATCTGTCCATGTATTCAGGATAGTTTTCAGCCAGGGTGTATAATTTCCAGTGTGCCAGTCTTGTCATCCTCGTTACATCCATGGCAAAGTGTTGTATTCATGTTGACATTATTGAAAGGGAATTTTTTTTAATTCCCTTTCAGATTATTATCTGCTAATATATACAGAAAAAACTGTGTAATCTTTCGTTTTTATCAGTTTGGACAGCTTGATAGTTGTCTTTAATTTCTTTCCTTTCTCATACTTTAAGATTTTCCAGGCACCGTACATGTACTGTCTCACCCCTAATCTCAGTCATGTGTGCAAAGAACTTCTGTCCTTTATTTGTTTACTTATTTTTTGCAACATTGAATTCGTTTTGACTATGCTGGGTCTCTGCTGCAAGATGGAAGTTGCTAGGACCTCTGGACTGCAGTCTTCCATCTCTTACTGACCTCTTGTTGACCTCTGCAGAATCCTGGTTGGCGGGAGCTTGTTAGTTCCTTGTTCCTTACCAGGACCTCCTGTGTTAAGTGTTTTTCTCTTCTCTGTTGCCTGGTAAGGGTGGATGGTCATTGGCATCCCAAAGCTAGCTAGAAGTCAATTATTTAGGCAGGCTTGTGCATAGATATGGGAGAAGGCAATGGCACCCCACTCCAGTACTCTTGCGTGGAAAATCCCATGGATGGAGGAGCCTGGTAGGCTGCAGTCCATGGGGTCGCTAAGACTCGGGCACCACTGAACGACTTCACGTTCACTTTTCACTTTCATGCATGGGAGGAGGAAATGGCAACCCACTCCAGTGTTCTTGCCTAGAGAACCCCAGGGACTGCGGGGCCTGGTGGGCTGCCGTCTATGGGGTCGCACAGAGTCGGACACGACTGAAACGACTTAGCAGCAGCGGCGGCGGCAGCAGCAGCAGAAGCAGTGCATCGATATCAAAAGGGCTGCAAACAGTCAGGAAGGATCACATATGTCACCGTGAAACACTACTTCTCCACTTAGCCAAAGCTAACAAAAGATTTCTGTTCTAGGTCAACCTAGAAGAGATCACTTAAGAGGTAAAGAAACTTAAACTCCATTAGCAAAGGCAGTTCGACATCTCAAGAAAACTTGTGCTAGGCACAGAACTTTTTTCTGGGGGTCCACTTTCCCTACAACCTCCTTATCCCATTCTGTACCCATTCCTTTGCTTCTCCCATCCTGAAACTGCCACCTGTAAGACAGAACTACTTCGTTTTCCTTCCTCAAGTGCCATTGCATTCCACATACTTTCTTGTAATAACAAGTCATACATTTCCCTTCAGCAACCAAGAACTGACTTTTATATTGGCATTGGCTATAGCCCGCCCCCCTCCCCCCACCCCCAAGAACAGAACAAAACAAAACAAAACAATTGCTTTCTTACATTTAACATGTCAGGATGGTGCCAGACACTATTCATGGAGAGTCAAAAATCTCTTTTGTTTCTGTGTAAAAGGGAGGTCCTTTCAAGTCGTGAATGTTTCAGAACTTTCATTTATTTGGAAATGACCTAGCTATTCAATACACTGTCGTCACAAGGATAGAAACTCGGGTAACCAAAACACCTGGAGAAACGTTTGTTAGTTCAGTTCAGTTCAGTTGCTCAGTCGTGTCTGACTCTTTGGGACCCCGTGGCCTGAAGGACGCCAGGCTTCCGTGTCCGTCACCAGCTCCAGGGGCTTGCTCAAACTCATGTCCATCGAGTCAGTGATGCCATCCAACCATCTTATCCTCTGTCATCCCCTTCTCCTCTGCCTTCAATCAAGACTATGAGAGGCAGATATTTTAGAGTATAATTATTGTTAAGAGTTTATCTAAAAGCTCATATCACATTTACATATTTTACATTGGTTGTTGCGGTTTCCAGGTACTTTCTTGCTGACAAGCTTGTGACACATATAACAATAGAGCAATTTTTACCTCAGAAGAAACCTAGGCACTATGAACATGTTGTGCTTAATGTTGTTGACTCTTAGACATGTCTATAGTGGAGGAGCAAAACCAAAAATACTAGATATTTAATATTGACTAGTTCCCAGTTCACGGGACTCTGACATCCATTTAGGTCAATGTTTTCTGGTATTTCCAGCAGTTTGATTTGGAAGGGCTGCCTTGTCTTGAGACCATTGATATCAGAACACAGAACTTGAGCAATATTATCAAAAAACACAGGGCTCACACTGACACATACCTTAATCCAAACAGACAGACAAGACATCTTCCAGGTTTCCGCCTGAGATTTAAAATATTTCTTTCAGCCAGTCTTCTGGGGAGTGGGGGGATGGGGGTGGCAGTGAGGCAGGCTTGGGTAACAAGCTAATTGTTGGTCATTGCATATGCAAAGAACCAGCTTTCCGGGTTCCAAGGAAAAAAGTTTCCTTGGTAACCAACTTTGTCTGGTTCTATAGAATATCATGGCCCTCCTAGGTCAGGTCATCTTGCCTTTCTGTAGTCCTCGTTTTATCCCTAAATCATAGACAGCTTGGATTGTCTCTGTGGGGTGTATGTATTGTCCTCATGTTTGACCTGGCGGCAGCAGCGAGGTCCGAGAGCTTCTCCTGGAACCGGGCGTGGGGACGGGGCTCACCGGGAGCCACTGGTGAAGATAGGCAGCGCCCCTGGAGCACGGCAGGGGCGGGGTGAACCCGGGCGGCACAGGGCGGGTGTCCGCTCCTGGCTGGGGTGGGGCAGGGCTTCCCAGTTGTGCTCTCGGAGATGGCCACTGCGGCTGGAAACGCTCCGGGAGCGCACCCAGGGCGGGGTAAACCTGGGCTGCACAGGTCGAGATTCTGCTCGCTGTGGGTGGGTGGTCGGTCCCTGTTATGCTCCCGGGGGTCGCCAATGTGACTGGGAAACCGCCAGGAGCCCGGCAGGGCCGGGGCGAAACCTGGCGGCGCGAGGCGGGGTGGGGGTCCGTTCGCAGCGGGGGTCGACTCCTGGCGGGGGTGGGGGAGGGCTTTCCAGATGTGCTGTTGGGGGTCGCCATTGTGGCTGGGAATGCCCATTTCGTGAACTCCTGGATCCCCAAGGATCGGCATCCATTGGCCACAGCGGAGGGGTGCGGAACACAGGTAAGGGAACGGGGACTGCGTGGAGCAGGGAACCATGTATTCCGCCCTGTGTTGGCACAGTCTCAGAGCTCCCCAACCTGGCGGTCGCAGAAAGGCCTCGTCTTTGGGGTCAAGGCCTTTACCGCTCCACCCCTCTGCTGAAAAACCTCAGAGTCTGCGCGGTTTTCCCAAGCAGCCTAGTGTCCGCTGGAAGTCCAAGGGACAGAACCCTGAATTCTGGCCGGCTGGCCCAGCCCTGCTTCTGGCACTTTGTAGGCCAGCGGGCCCTGGAGCACCTGCTAGGATGGGAAAGGGAAGGGTACGCGAATTGCACCCTGGTGGCCGCCGAGGCAGCAAAGAAGTGGGGAGGGCACCTTACTGCCCTTTAATGGCAGACAGAATCTGTGGCTGTCCTGCTGCGTGGGCCTTTTCATGGGGACCTTGTGCAGTAAAAGTTTACCGGTGACCTTAGGGAACTTCCCAGTGTGCTTCTGACAGATGAGGGATGCTGTGGAGTTGGCGGGGCCTCTCAGGACTCTGCTGGGTTTGGCGCAATGGAAGAGGGCCTCATCTCCAGGGAAGGTAGGAACCTCAGGCTTCCTCTCCGTTTCGGACTCCGACCACAGGGTCCCTGCAGAGTTGGGACAAGAGAGTCAGGAATCGTCTTGTCTGAGGAAGGGAACTCCGCTTGCCTCTCGAGGTGCTCAGGGGGTCTCAGGCCCCTTGTTGAGCTGTGTGTGGAACCTGCGGGTGTTTCCGGACGATGCACGACAGTGACAGTGCCCCTTCGTGTTGTGCCTTCACCCACTAGCTTGCCTTCGAAGATGTGTCCGTGCCTCGGGTTCTTTTCAAGAGCGGACAGGAAAATTGGGGTCTTTCGGCATGTGGGACCACACACGGGGCTAGTCTCAAATTTCCTAGTGAGGCTGGCTTCATCCTGAGATGTGCCGGGAAGGCCGGGGACCCTTCAAGACCACGCAGGGGGATCGACTCTCCTGTAGCCATCAGGAGGGGAGAAGGGGCTCAGATGAAGTGGGGCCGGAACCCTCGGTGTTACACTCGAGGGAAACCGGCGTGTGAGGGACTTTTGGGGGATGCATGAAAGGAGTCAGGTACCGTTTCGCACTTCAGGACAGAACCTAGGACTTCCCTTGAGACGCCATAGCGGGCAAGGGCCTCATCTTGCGAAGACGTTGGAACCATGTGGATTTTCTCGAGTTGCGGCGGGATTCTAGAGTTACGACGGGGATTTCAGGCTTCCTCTTGTATTGGCCCCGAGAAGCCTAATCTTCCATTCGAGTTGCGAGGGAAAGCTGGGGGTTGCACTCGAGTCACTGCAGGGCCAAGAGACCTCATCTATGTCTGTGTCCGGGACTTAACGTTCCTCTCAAGGGAAGACAGGGATCTCGGGGTGGCGTTCCAGACACCCCCGGGGAGTCAGGCCTCGTCTTGAGGGCAAGCAAAGGATGCCGCTCTCCTCTCAAGTCGCGACGCAGATCTCTTGGAGCCCACTGAGTGGCCTCAAGGGAGTCAGGCCTTCTCTTCAGTTTGGAGAGAGGACTCGGGATTGCGCTCTGGGTAAGGCAGGAAAAGAAGGCCCTCACCTCGCGAGAACGGGGGCTTCTCAGGGGTTTCCTCGAGCTGCGGCGCCCGTGGGGGTTTTCTCACGAGGCAAGACGAGGATCTCAGGGAACCTCTCGTGCTGTGCCAGGGAAGTCAGGTCTCTGTGCGCGTGGCGAGGGGGAGCGCGTCCTGGCTCTCGAGTCACGGGAGGGGACTAGGGCCTCGAGACGCGTTGAAGAAGGACTCTCGAGGTCTTTCTCGGGGGGCGGCGGGAAACCCTCGTTTCCCTCGCCTTCTGCCGGAGACCAGAGGGAACTTCCCAGGGTGCCTCTGAGAGGCGAGGCATCCTGTGGAGTTGGCGGGGCCTCTCGGGACTCCACTGGGTCTTGCGCAACGGAAGAGGGCCTCACCTCGAGGGGAGGCTGGAACCTCAGGCTTCCTCCCCGTTTCGGACTCCTACCGCAGGGTCCCTGCAGAGTTGGGACAGGAGAGTCAGGCCTCGTCTTGACTGAGGAAGGGAACCCTGCTTGCCTCTCGAGTTGTTCAGTGGGTCTCAGGCCCCTCGTCGAGCTTTGTGTGGAAACCGCGGGCCTTTGCGGACGATGCATGGGGGTGGCAGTGCCTCTTCGTGTTGTGCCTTCCCCCACAGTGTTGCCTTCGAAAAGGGGTCCGGGCCTCGGGTCCTTCTCAAGGGCGGACCGGGGAATCGGGGTCGTTCGGCATGTGGCACCACCCAGGTGGCTCGTCTCGAATTTCCTCGTGAGACCGGCCTCATCCTGAGGTGCGCCGGGAAGGCCGGGAACCCCTTCCAGACCACGCAGGGGAATCGACTCTCCTGTCGCGATCAGGAGGGGAGAAGGGGCTCAGAGGAAGCGGTGCCGGGACCCTCGGTGTTGCCCTCGAGGGAACCCGGCGTGTCAGGGAACTTTTGGGGGACGCATGAAGGCTGTCAGGGACCGTTTCGCCCTTCAGGGCGGAACAGGGGACTTCCCTTGAGACTCCGTCGCGGGCAAGGGCCTCATCTTGCCAAGAGGTGGGAACCACGTGGTTTTTCTCGAGTTGCGGCGGGATTCTCGAGTTACGACGGGGATCTCAGGCTTCCTCTTGGGTTGGCCCTGGGAAGCCCAATCTTCCCCTCGAGTTGCGTGGGAAAGCTGGGGGTTGCGCTCGAGTCACTGCAGGGCCGAAGAGACCTCACCTAGGCGTGTGTCCAGGACCTAATATTCCTCTCCAGGGAAGGCAGGGATCTCGGGGTTGCATTCCAGGCTCCCCCGGGGAGTCAGGCCTCGTCTCGAGGGGAAGCCAAGAACTCCGCTCTCCTTTCGAGTCGCGAGGCGGATCTCTTGGAGCCCCCTGAGCGGCCTCAAGGGAGTCCAGCCTCCTCTTCCGTTTGGAGAGAGTACCCGGGATTGCTCTCCAGGCCATGCAGGAAAAGAAGGCCCTCAGCTCGCAAGGACGGGGGTGTCTCAGATGTTTCCTCGAGCTGCGGCACCCGTGGGGGTTTTCTCCCGAGGCACGACGAGGATCTCAGGGAGCCTCTCGTGCGGCGCCTGGAAAGTCAGGTCTCCATGTGTGTGGCGAGGGGGAGCGCGTCATGGCTCTCGAGTCACGGGAGAGGACTAGGGCCTCGAGACACGTTGAAGAAGCACTCTCGAAGTCTTTCTCGGGGGGCGGCGGGAAACCCTCGTTTCCCTCGCCTTCTGCCGGGGACATTAGGGAACTTCCCAGGGTGTCTCTGAGAGTTGAGGGATACTGTGGAGTTTGCGGGGCCTCTCGGTTCTCCGCTGGGTTTCGCGCAATGGAAGAGGGCCTCATCTCGAGGGGAGGCAGGAACCTCAGACTTCCTCTCTGTTTTGGACTCCGACATCAGGGTCCCTGCAGAGTTGGGACAGGAGAGTCAGGCTACTTCTTTTCTGAGGAATGGAACTCCGCTTGCCTCTCGAGTTGTTCATGGGTTTTCAGGCCCCTTGTCAAACTGTGTGTGGAATCTGCAGGTTTTTCCAGACGATGCACGGGGGTGTCAGTGACCCTTCGTTTTGTGTCTTCATCCACAGGGTTGCCTTCGAAGAGGTGTCCAGGCATCGGGTTCTTATGAAGAGCGGACCGGGAAATCGGGGTCGTTCAGCATTTGGCACCACCCACGTGGGTTGTCTCGAATTTCCTCATGAAACCGGCCTCATCCTGAGGTGTGCCGCGAAGGTCATGAAACTCTTCCAGACAAAGCAGAGGAATCGACCCTCCTGTGGCGATCAGGAGGGGAGAAGTGGCTCAGATGAAGTGCTGCTGGGAACCTCGGTGTTTCCCTCAAGTGAGACAGGTATGTCGGGTAACTTTTGGGGTCGCATAAAGCGTTCCAAGTACCGTTTCGCTCTTCAAAATGGAAAGATGGACTTCTCTTGGGGTGCTCCAGCGTGCAAGGGCCTCATCTTGTAATGACTGTGGAACCACTTGGTTTTTCTCGAGTTGCGGTGGGATATTTGAGTTACCACAGGGAATTCATGCTTCCTATTGTGTTGGCCCACAAAAGTCTTATCTTCCATTCGAGATTCGAGGAATAGCTGGATGTGCGCTCTAGTCACTGAAGGCAAAAGAGACCCCTCCAAGGCTTGTTTGCAGAACCTAATGTTCATGTCAAGGCTCGACAGAAATCTCGGGGTTGCATTCCAGACTCACCTTGGAGTCAGGCCTCGTCTCGAGGGGAAGCAAAGGACTCTGCTCTCCTCTCGAGTCGGACGGGTATGTCTTGGAGCCCACTGAGTGGCTTAAAGGGAGTCAAACCTCCTCTGGTGTTTGGAGGGAGGACACGGGATTGCTCTCCAGGCAATGCAGGAAATGAAGGCCCTCATCTCCCGATGACTGGGGCGTCTCGTAGGTTTTCTCGAGCTGTGGCGCTAGTGTGGGGTTTCTCACGAAGTAAGACTGGGAGCTCAGTGAGCCTCTCACGTTGTGCCAGGGCAGTCAGGTTTCTATGCGCGTGGCTAGGGGGAGCGCGTCATTGCTCTCGAGTCATGGTAGGGGAATCGCACCTCAAGACGCGTTGAAGAAGGACTCTCGAGGTCTTTTACGGGTTGGGGCAGGAAACCCTTGGTTCCCTCGACTTGTGCCGGTGATCTCAGGAAGGTCTAAGGGTGCCTCTGAGAAGTCAGGGATACTGTGCAGTTGGGAGGGGCCTCTCGGGACTCCACTGGGTTCGGTGCAATGGAAGAGGGCCTCATCTCGAGTGGAGGCAGGAAACTCATGTTTCCTCTACTGACTTCCCCTGGGCCAGGTCTGACTCGGATCGCAGTTTCGCTGCAGAGTTCGAACAGGAGAGTCAGGCCTCGTCTTGTGTGGAGGAATGGAACTCTGCTTGCCTCTCCAGTTGTTCACGGGGTGACAGGTCACTTCTCGAGCTGTGTGTGGTACCTGCGGGTTTCTCCAGACGATAACCGGGGGTGTCAGTGCCCCTAAGTGTTGTGCCTTCATCAAAAGGGTTATCTTCAAAGAGGTGTCCGGGCATTGGGATCTTATCAAGAGCGAACCGGGTAATCGGGGTCTTTTGGCATGTGTCACCATCCACGAGGCTATGTCTCGAATATCCTCGTGAGACCGGCCTCATCCTGAGATGCACCGCGAAAGGCGGAAACCCCTTCAAGACAAAACAGGGTAATCGACCCTCCTGTCGCGTTCAGGAGGGGAGAAGGGGCCCAGATGTAGTGGTGCCGGGAACCTCGGTGTTCTCCTCGAGTCAGACCAGTGTGTCGAGGAACTTTTGAGGTCGCATCAAGAGTGCCAATACCGTTTTGCACTTCAAGACGGAACGTGGGACTTCTCTTGAGACGCTGTAGGGGGCAAGGGCCTCATCTTGGGATGACGGGGGAACCACGTGGCGTTTCTCGAGTTGTGGTGGGATTCTCGAGTTTCGACGGGGAATACAGTCTTCCTCATGTGTTGGCCCAGGGAAGTCCTATCTTCCATTCGAGTTTAAAGGGAGAGCTGGGGATTGCCCTCGAGTCACTGCAGGGCAAAATAGACCTCATCTAGGCTTGTGTCCAGGACTTAATGCTCGTCCCTAGGGGCGACAGGGATCTTGGGGTTGCATACCAGACTCACCCGGGGAATCAGGCCTCGTCTCGAGGGGAAGCAAAGAACTCTGCTGTCCTTTTGAGTCTCGATGGGTATCTCTTGGAGCCCACTGTGTGCCCTAAAGGGAGTCAAGCCTCCTGTGGTGTTTGGATAGAGGACTCGGGATTCCTCTCCAGGCCATGCAGGAAAGAAGGCCCTCATCTCGCGATGACGGTGGCGTCTCGTGGGTTTTCTAGACTGCCGCGCTAGTTCCAGGTTTCTGACGAGGTACGAGAGGCAGCTCAGGGAGCCTCTCGTGTGGCGCCAGGGAAGTCAGGTACCCATGAGATGGCTAGGGGGAGTTCGTCATTGCTCTCGAGTCATGGTAGGGTAATCGGGCCTCAAGACGGGTTGAAGAAGGACTCTCGAGGTCTTTCTCGGGTCACTGCATAAAACCCAGGGTTCCCTTGACTTGTGCCTGCGACCTCAGGGAGCTTCTCAGAGTGCCTCTGAGAAGTCAGGGATACTGTGCAGTTTGGAGGGGCCTCTCGAGACTCCTCCGCATTTGGTGGAATGTAAGAGGGACTCATCTCGAGTTGAAGCAGGAACCTCAGTGTTCCTCTCCATTTCTGACTCAGATCGCAAGGTCCCTGCATGTTGGTACAGGAGAGTCAGGCCTCGTCTTTTCTGGAGGATTGGACTCCTCTTGCCTCTCGAGTTGTTCTCGAGGTGACAGGCCACTTGTCGAGCTGTGTATGTAACCTGCCCGTTTTTCCGGATGATGCACAGGTGTGTTAGTGCCCCTTCGTGTTGTACCTTCATACTCAAGGCTGCCTTCCAAGAGGTGTCCGAGCATCGGACTCTTATCAAGAGCGGACCGGGAAATTGGAGTCTTTCAGCAAGTGGCACCACCCACAAAGCTACGTATCGAATTTCCCCATGAGACCGGCCTCATCCTGAGTTGTGCAGGGAAGGTCGGGCCCCCTTGCAGACAAAGCAGGGGAATCGACCCACCGGTCACGATCAGGAGGGGAGAAGGGGCTTAAATGAAGTGGTGCCGGGAACCTCGGTGTTCCCCTTGAGTGAGACCGGCGTGTTGGGGGACTTTTGGGGTCGCATCAAGGGTGCCAAGTACCTTTTCGCACTTCAAGACGGAACCTGGGAAATCTTTTGAAACGCTGTAGCGGGCAAGGGCCTCATCTTGCGATGACGGGAGAACCACGTGGTTTTGCTCGAGTTGCAGCGGGATTCTCGAGTTATGACCAGGAATTTAGGCTTCCTCTTGTTGGCCTTGAAATCCAATCTTCCATTCGGGTTGCAAGGGGGAGCTGGGGATTGCACTAGAGTCACTGCAGGGCAAAAGAGACCTAATCTAGGCTTGTGTCCAGGATCTAACGTTGCTCTCCAGGGGCGACAGGGATCTCGGGTTTGCATTCCAGACTCATCCGGGGAGTCAGTTCTCACCTCAAGGGTAAGCAAAGAATTCCGCTCTCATCTCGAGTCGCGATGGGTATCTCTTGGAGCCCAGTGTGTGTACTAAAGGGAGTCAAGCCTCCTGTGGAGTTTGGAGAGAGGACTCGGGATTGGACTCCAGGCCATGCAGGAAAAGAAGGCCCTCATCTCGAGATGACGGTGGCATCTCGTGGGTTTTCTCGAGCTGCGGCGCCAGTGTGGGGTGTCTCATGAAGTACCACGGGGATCTCAGGGAGCCTCTTGTGTGGCGCCAGGAAAATCCAGTATTCCATTCGAGTTGCAAGTTAGAACTGGGGATTGCTCTCCAGTCACTGCAGGGCAAAATAGACCTCATCTACGCTTGTGTCCAGGACCTAGTGTTCCACTACTGGGCCGACAGGGATCTCAGGGTTGCATTCTCGACTCACCCGGAGAGTCAGGCCTCGTCTTGAGGGGGAAAAAAGGACTCCGCTCTCCTGTCGAGTCGCGACGGGTATCTCTTGGAGCCCACTGCGTGGCGTAAAGGGAGTGAAGCCTCCTATGGAGTTTGGAGAGATGACTCGGGATTGTTTTCCTGGCCATGCAGGAAAAAAGGCCCTCATCTCGCGATGACGGGGGCGTCTCGTGGGTTTTCTCCAGCTGTGGTGCCAGTATCAGATTTCTCACGAGGTACGACGGGGAGTTCAGAGAGCCTCTCGTGTGGTGCTAGGGACGTCAGGTCTCCGTGTGTGTGGTGAAGGGGAGTGCGTGATTGCTCTCGAGTCATAGTAGACGAATCTGGCCTCAAGACGCATTGAAGAAGGACTCTCGAGGTCTTTCTCGGGTTGCGGCAGGGAACCCTGGGTTCCCTCGACTTGTGTCGGTGACCTCAGGCAACTTCTCAGGGTGCCTCTGAGAAGTCAGGGACACTGTGGATTTGGGAGGGGCCTTTCGTTACTCAACTGGGTTTGGTGCAATCAAAGAGGGCCTCATCTCGAATGGAGGCAGGAACCTCAGGGGTCCTCTCCATTTCTGACTCGGGTCACAGATACCTGCCGAGTATGGACAAGAGAGTCACGCCTCGTCTTCTGTGGAGGAATGGATCTCCGCTTGCCTTTTGAGTTGTTCACAGAGTGACAGGCCACTTGTTGAGCTGAGTGTGGAACCTGCGGGTTTTTCCGGACGATGCACAGGGGTGTTAGTGCCCCTTCGTGTTGTGCCTTCATCCACAGGGTTGCCTTCAAAGAGGTGTCCGGGCATCGGGTTCTTTTCAAGAGCGTACCAGAAAATTGGGGTCTTTCAGCATGTGGTACCACCCACGAGGCTACGTGTCGAATTTCCTCGGGAGACCGGCCTCATCCTGAGGTTCGCCGGGAAGGTAGGGAACCCCTTGCAGACAAAGCAGGGGAATCGACCCACCGGTCGCGATCAGAAGGGGAGAAGGGGCTCAGATGAAGTGGTGCCGGGAACCTCGGTGGTCCCCTCGAGTGAGACCGGTATGTCACGGCACTTTTGAGGTCGCATCAAGGGTGCCAAGCATAGTTTCGCACTTCAAGACGGAACGTGGGAATTCTCTGGAGATGCTGTAGCGGGCAAGGGCCTCATATTGCGATGACGAGGGAAACACGTGGTTTTTCTCGAGTTGAGGCGGGATTCTCGAGTTACAATGGGGAATTCAGGCTTCCTCTTGTGTTGGCCCAGGAAGTCCAATCTTCCATTCAACTTGTCAGAGAGAGCTGGGGGTTGCTCTCGAGTCACTTCAGGGCAAAGAGTCCTCATCTAGGCTTGGGTCCAGGACGTAGTGTTCCTCTCCAGGGGCAACAGGGATATCGGGGTCTCATTCCAGTCTCACCCGGTGGGTCACGCCTCGTCTCGAGTGGAAGCAAAGGACTCCACTATCCTCTCGAGTCGTGACGTGTAACTCTTGGAGCCCAATGAGTGGCCTAAAGGGAGTCAAGCGTCCTGTGTAGCTTGGACAGAAGGTTCACGCTTGATCTGCATACCATGCAGTTAAAGATGGCCCTCCTCTCGTGATGACGGGAGCGTCTCATGGGTTTTTCTCGAGCTGTGGCGCCAGTGTGGGGTTTCTCACGAGATATGATGGGGAGCTCAGGGAGCCTCTCGTGCGGCGCCAGAGAAGTCAGGCCTCCATGAGTGTGGCCAGGCAGATCGCGTCATTGCTCTGGAGTCATGGGAGGGACTAGGGCCTCAAGACGCATTTAAGAAGGACTCTCGAGGTCTTTCTTGGGTTGGGACGGGAAACACTCGTTTCCCTCGACCTCTACCGGGGACCTTAGGGAACTTCCCAGGTGCCTCTGAGAGGTAAGGGATACTGAGGAGTTAGAGGGGCCTCTCGGGACTCCACTAGGTTTGACGAAATGAAAGAGGGCCTCATCTTGATTGGAGGCAGGAACCTCAGGCTTCCTCTCCATTTCTGACTCCGACTGCAGGGTCCCTGCAGGGTTGGGACAGGAGAGTCAGGCCTCGTCTTGTCTGAGTAATGGAACTCTGCTTGCCTCTCGAGTCGTTCAGTGGGTCTCAGGCCCCTTGTCGAGCTGTGTGTGGAACCTTCGGGTGTTTCCAGAAGATGCACGGGTGTGTCATTGCCCCTTCATTTTGTGCCTTCCCCCACAGGGTTGCCTTCAAAGAGGTGTCCGAGCATCGGGTTCATTTCAAGAGCGGACCGGGAAATCGAGGTCGTTCGGCATGTGGCACCACCCACGTGGCTCATCTCGAATTTCCTCGTGAGACCAGCATCATCCTGAGGTGCGCCGGGAAGGCCGGGAACCCCTTCCACACAAAGCAGGGGAATCGACTCTCCTGTCGAGATCAGGAGGGGAGATGGGGCTCAGATGAAGTGGGGCCAGGACTCTAGGTGTTCCACTCGAGGGAACCCGGCGTTTCAGGGAACTTTAGGGGTCGCATCAAGGGAGCCAAGTACCGTTTCCCACTTCAGGACGGAACATGGGACTTCCCTGGAGACGCTGTAGCGGGCAAGGGCCTTATCCTGTGAAGACGTTGGAACCACGTCGTTTTTCTCGAGTTGCGTCTGGATTCTCGAAAACGACAGGGATATCAGGCTTCCTCTTGGGTTGGCCCTGGGAAGCCCAATCTTCCCCTGGAGTTGCGAAGGAAAGCTGGGGGTTCTGCTCGAGTCACTACAGGGCCAAAGAGACCTCATCGAGGCGTGTGTCCAGGACCTAATATTCCTCTCAAGGGAAGACAGGGATCTCGGGTTTCCATTCCAGACTCCCCTGGGGAGTCAGGCCTCGCCTCGAGGGGAAGCAGAGGACTCCGCTTTCCTCTCAAGTCGCGACACGGATCTCTTGGAGCCCAATGAGTGGACTCAAGGGTGTCGAGCCTCCTCTTCAGTTTGGAGAGAGGACTCGGGATTGCTCTCCAGGACAGGCAGGAAAAGAAGGCCCTCATCTCGCAATGACGGGGGCGTCTCATGGGTTTCCTCAGGCTGTGGCGCCCGTGGGGGTTTTCTCACGAGGCACGACGAGGACCTCAGGGAGCCTCTCGTGCGGCGCCAGGGAACTCATGTCTCCATGCGCATGGCGAGGGGGAGCTGGTCATCACTCTCGAGTCATGGGAAATGACTAGGGCCTCAAGACGCGTTGAAGAAGGACTCTCGAGGTCTTTCTCGGGTGGCGGAGGGAAACCCTCGTTTCCCTCGACTTCTGCAGGGGACTATAGGGAACTTCCCAGGGTGCCTCTGAGAGGTGAGGGATACTGTGGAGTTGGCAGGGCCTCTCGGGACTCTGCTGGGTTCAGCGCAATGGAAGAGTGCCTCATCTCGAGGGGAGGCAGGAACCTCAGGTTTCCTTTCCGATTCTGACTCCGACTGCACGGTCCGTTCAGTGTTGGGACAGGAGAGTCATGCCACGTCTTGTCTGAGGAATGGAATTCTGGTTGCCTCTCGAGTTGTTCCGGGAGTCTCAGGCCCCTTGTCGAGCTGTGTATAGACCCTGCGGGTTTTTCTGGATGATGCACGAGGGTGTTAGTGCCCCTTCGTGTTGTGTCTTCACTCACAGGGTTGCCTTTGAAGAGGTGTCCGGGCATCGGGTTCTTATCAAGAGCGGACCGGAAAATCAGGGTCGTTCGGCACGTGGCACCTCACACATGGCTAGTCAAGAATTTCCTCCTGAGACCGGCCTCATCCTGAGGTGCACCAGGAAGGCCGGGAACCCCTTCCAGAGAAAGCAGAGGAATCGCCTCTCCTGTCACGATCAGGAGGGGAGAAGGGGCTCAGATGAAGTGGTGCCTGGAACCTCGGTGTTCCCCTCGAGGGAACCCAGCGTGTCGGGGAACTTTTGCGGTCGCATCAAGGGTGTCAAGTACCGTTTCGCACTTAAGGACGGAACATGGGACTTCCCTGGAGACGCCCGGAACTTCGGTGTTCCCCTGGAGTGAGACCGGTATGTTGGGGAACTTTGGGGTCGCATCAAGGGTGCCAAGTAGCATTTCGAACTTTAAGATGGAATGTGGGACTTCTGTTGAGACTCTAGCTGGCAAGGGCCTCATATTGCGATGAAGGGGGAACCACATGGTTTTTAAGACTTGAGGCTGAATTCTCGAATTACGATGGGAAATTCAGACTTCCTCTTGTGTTGACCGTGGGAAGACCAATCTTCCATTCAAATTGTGAGGGAGAGATGGAGGTTGCTCTCGAGTCACTGTAGGGCAAAATAGACCTCATCTAGGCTTGTGTCTAGGACATAATGTTCCACTCCAGGGGCGACAGGGATCTCGGGGTTGCATTCCAAACTCACCAGGGGAGTCAGGCCTCGTCTCGAGGGAAGCAAAGGACTCCGCTCTCCTCTCGAGTCGCACCGGGTATTTCTTGGACCCAACTGAGTGGCCTAAAGGGAGTCAATCCTCCTGTGAAGTTTGGAGAGAGGACCAGGGATTGCTCTCCAGGTCAGGCAGGAAAAGAAGGCCCCCATCTCTCCTTGACGGGGGCATCTTGTGGCTTTTCTCGAACTGCGGCGCCACTGTGGGTTTTCTCACGAGGTATGATGGGGTACTCAGGGAGCCTCTTGTGTGGTACTAGGGAAGTCAGTTTTCCTGCTTGTGGCGAGGGGAGCGCGTCCTTGCTCTGGAGTCATGGTAGGGGAATCGGGCATCAAGAGACGTTGAAAAAGGACTCTCCAAGTCTTTCTCGGGTTACTTCAGGAAACTCTGGGTTCCCTCGACTTGTGCCAGTGACCTCAGGTAGCTTCTCAGGGAGCCTCTGAGAATTCAGGGATACTGTGGTGTTGGGAGGGGCCTCTCGGGACACCACTGAGTTTGGTTCAATGGAAGAGAGCCTCTTCTCTAGTTGAGGCAGGAACCTCAGGGTTCCTCTCCATTTCTGACTCCGATCGCAGGGTCCCTGAAGAGTTGGGACAGGAGAGTAAGGCCTCGTCTTGTGTGAAGGAATGCAACTTCACTTGCCTCTCGAGTTGTTCACGGGGTGACAGTCCACATTTGGAGCTGTGAGTGGAATCGGCGGGTTTTTCCAGACGATGCATGGGGATGTCAATGTCCCTTCGTGTTGTGCCTTCATCCAAAGGGTTGCCTTCGAAGAGATGTCCGGGCGTCAGGTTCTTATCTAGAGTGGACCGGGAATTCGGGATCTTTCAACATGTGGCACCAACCATGAGGCTACTTTTCGAATTTCCTCATGAGACCGGCCTCATCCGGAGGTTCACGGGGAACGTCGGGAACCCTTGCAGAAAAAGCATGGGAATCGACCCTCCTGTCGCGATCAGGAGGGGTGAAGTGGCTCACAGGAAGTGGTGCCGTGAACTTTGGTGTTTCCCTCGAGTGAGACCGGTATGTCAGGGAACTTTGGGGGTCGCATCAAGGGTGCCAAGTACCGTTTTGTACTTCAGGATGGAACGTGGGACTTCTCTTGATACCCTGTAGTGGCCAAGGGCCTCATCTTGCGATGACGGGGGAGCCACGTGGTTTTTCTCAAGCTGCGGCGGGATTCTCGAGTTACAACGGGGAATTCAGGCTTCCTCTTGTGTTGGCCCAGGGAAGTCCAATCTTCCATTCGATTTGCAAGGGAGAGCTGGCGATTGCTCTCTAGTAACTGCAGTGCAAAATAGACCTCATCTAGGCTTGTGTCCAGGACCGAGTTTTCCTCTCCAGGTGCGACAGGAACTCGGGGTTGCATTCCAGACTCACACGGGGAGTCAGGCCTCGTCTCGAGGGGAAGCAAAGGACTCCACTCTCCCTTCAAGTCCTGACAGGTATCTCTTGGAGCCAACTGAGAGGCCTAAAGAGAGTCAAGCCTCCTGTGGAGTCTGGAGAGAGGACTCGGTTTTGCTCTCCATGCCAGGCAGGAAAGAAGTCCCTCATCTCGTGATGACGGGGGCGTATCGTGGGTTTTCTCGAGCTGCGGTGCCTGAATGGGGTTTCCAAAGACGTACAACGGGGAGCTCAGGGAGACTCTCTTCAGGCGTCAGGGAAGTCAGGTCTCCATGCGCATGGCGATGGGGAGCGGGTCTTTGCTCTCGAGTCATGGTAGGGGAATCGGGCCTCAAGACGCGCCGAAGGACTCTCAAGGTCTTTCTCGGGTCGCAGCAGGAAACCCTAGGTTCCCTCGACTTGTGCCGGTGACCTCAGGTAGATTCTCAAGGTGCCTCTGAGAATTCAGGGATACTGTGGAGTTGGGAGGGGCCTCTCGCGACTCATCTGGGTTTGGTGCAATGCAAGAGGGCCTCATCTCGAGTTGAGGCAGGAACCTCAGGTTTCCTCTCCATTTCTGACTCGGATGGCAGGGTCCCTGAAGAGTTGGGACAGGAGAGTCAGGCCTCGTCTTGTGTGGAGGAAACGAACTCTGCTTGCCTATCGAGTTGTTCACAGGGTGACATTCCACTTGTCGAGCTGTGTGTAGAACCTGCGGGTTTTTCTGGACGATGCACGGGAGTTTTAGTAACCCTTCTGTTGTGCCTTCATCCACAGGGTTGCCTTCGAAGTGGTGTCCGGGCATCGGGTTCTTATATAGAGCGGACCACACAATCGGGGTCTTTCGGCATGTGGCACCACCCACGAGGCTACGTCTCGAATTTCCTCCTGAGAAAGGCCTCATCCTTAGGTGCGCCGGGATGGGCGGGAACTCCTTCCAGACAAAGCAGGGGAATTTACCCTCCTGTCGTGATCAGGAGGGGAGAAAGTGATCAGATGAAGTGGTGCCGGGAACTTCGGTGTTCCCCTTGGTGAGAACGGTGTGTCGGGGAACTTTTGGGGTTACATCAAGGGTGAAAAGTAGCATTTCGCACTTCAAGACGGAACGTGGGACTTCACTTGAGACGCTGTAGCGGGCCAGGGCCTCATCTTGGGATGACGAGTGAACCACGTGGTTTTTCTCGCATTGCGGCGGGAGTCTCGAGTTTCGACGGGGAATTCAGATTTCCTCCTGTGTTGGCCCATGGAAGTCCAATCTTTCATTCGAGTTGCGAGGGTGAGCTGTGATCCCACTCGAGTCACTGCAGGGCAAAATAGACCATATCTAGGCTTGTGTCCAGGACCGAATATTCCTCTCCATGGGTGACAGGGATCTCGGGGTGGCATTCCAGACTCACCCGGGAAGTCCGGCCTTGTTTCTAGGGGAAGCAAAGTACTCCGCTTTCCTCTCGAGTCGCGACGGGTACCTATTGAGCGCACTGAGTAGCCTTAGTGAGTCAAGCCTCCCGTGGAGTTTGGAGAGACGACTCGGGATTGCCCTCCAGGCCATGCAGTTAATGATGGCCCTCATCTCACGATAACGGGGGCGTCTCGTGGGTTTTCTCGAGCTGCGGCGCCAGTGTGGGGTTTCTCACGAGGTACGACGGGGACCTCAGGGAGCCTCTCGTGAGGTGCCAGGGAAGTTAAGTCTCCATGCGCGTGGGTACTGGGAGTGCTTCATTGCTCTTGAGACATGGTAGGGGAATCGGGCCTCAAGACGCATCAAAGAAGGACTGTCCAATCTTTCTCGGGTTGCGGCAGGAAACCCTGGGTTCCATCGACTTGTGCCGGAGATCTCAGGGAGCTTGTCAGGGTGCCTCTGAGAAGTCAGGGACACTGTGGGTTGGAGGGACCTCTCGGGACTCCAGTGGTTTTGGTGCTATGGAAGAGGGCCTCATCTTGAGTTGAGGCAGGAACCTCAGGGTTCCTCTCCATTTCTGATTCGGATTGCAGGGTCCCAGCAGATTTGGGACAGGAGAGTCAGGCCTCGTCCTGTGTGGAGAATGGAACTCAGCTTGCCTCTCGAGTTGTGCACGGGGTGACAGACCACGTGTCAAGCTGTGTGTGGAACCTGTAGGTTTTTCCAGACGATGCACGGGTGTGTCTGTGCCCCTTCGTGTTGTGCCTTCATCCACAGGGTTGCCTTCTAAGGGGTGTCCAGGCATCAGGTTCTTATCAAGAGCGGACCGGGCAATCGGAGTCTTTCGGCATGTGGCACCACCCACGAGGCTACGTCTCGAACTTCCTCGTGAGACCGGCATCATCCTGAGGTGCGCCGTTAAGGTCGGGAAACCCTTGCAGACAAAGCAGGGGAATCGACCCTCCTGTCGTGATCAGGAGGGGAGAAGGCGCTCAAAAGAAATGGTGCCGGGAACTTCGGTGTTCCCCTCAAGTGAGACCGGTATGTTGGGGAACTTTTGGGGTCGCATCAAGGGTGCCAAGTACTGTTTCGCACTTCAAGATGGAACGTGGGACTACTCTTGAGACGCTGTAGCGGGAAAGTGCCTCATATTGCGATGATGGGGCAATCACTTGGTTTTTCTCCAGTTACGGCGGGATTCTCAAGTTACGACGGGGATTTCAGGCTTCCTCTTGTGTTGGCCCAGGGAAGTCCAATCTTCAATTCGAGTTGCGAGGGAGAGCTGGGGATTGCGCACAAGTCACTGTAGGGAAAAAGAGACCTCATCTTGGCTTGTGTCCAGGATCTAATGTTCCTCTCCAGGGGCGACAGGGATCTCGGGGTTGCATTCCAGACTCACCCGGGGAGTCAGGCCTCGTCTCGAGGGGAAGCAAATGACTCCACTCTCCTCTCGAGTCGCGACGGATATCTCTTGGAGCCCACTGAGTGGCCTACAGGGAGCCAAGCTTCCTGTGGATTTTGGAGAGAAGACTCGGTATTGCTCTCCAGGCCATGCAGAAAAAGAAGGCCCTCATCTCGCGATGACAGGGGCATCTCGTTGGTTTTCTCGAGCTGAGGCACAAGTGTGGTGTTTCCCTCGTGGTAAGGCTGGGAGCTCAGGGAGCATCTTGTGGGGCGCCAGGGAAGTCAGGTCTCCATGCGCGTGGCGAGGGGGAGTGCGTCATTGCTCTCTTGTCATGATAGGGGATTTTGACCTCAAGACGCATTGAAGAAGGACTCTCAAGGTCTTTCTCAGGTTGTGGCAGGAAACCATGTGTTCCCTCGACTCATGCATGTTACGTCAGGGAGCTTCTCAGGTGCCTATGTGAAATCAGGGATACTGTGGAGTTGGGAGTGACCTCTCGGAACTCCACTGGGTTTGGTGAAATGGAAAAAGGCATCATCTTTAGATAAAGCAGGAACATCAGGTTTCCTCTTCATTTCTGCCTTGAATCGCATGTTCCTGCAGAGTTGGGAGAGGAGAGTCAGGACTCATCTTGTGTGGAGGAATGGAAATCCGCTTGCATCTCGAGTTGTTCACAGGGTGACAGGCCTCTTGTAGAGCTGTATGTGGAACCTGCGGGTTTTTCCAGACGATGCACAGGGGTGTCAGTGCCCCTTTTGTTGTACCTTCATCCACAGGGTTGTCTTCAAAGAGGTGTCTGGTCATCGGGTTCTTCTCAAGAGTGTACTGGGAAATCGGGGTCTTTTGGCATGTGGCACCCCCCATGAGGCCACGTCTCGAAATTTCCCATGAGTCCGGCTTCATCCTGAGGTGCGCCGTGAATGTCGGGAACCCCTTTAAGTCAAAGCAGGGGAATCGACCCTCTTGTCGCTATCAGGAGGGGAGAAGGGGCTCAAAAGAAGTGGTGCCGGGAACCTCGGTGTTCCCCTCAAATGAAACTGGTGTGTCGGGGAACATTTGGGGTCGCATTAAGGGTGCCAAGTAACGTTTTGCACTTCAACACAGAACGTGGGACTTCTCTTGAGACGCCGTAGTGAGCACGGGCCCCATCTTGTGATGACGGGGGAACCACGTGGTTTTTCTGGAGTTGCGGCAGGGAATTCAGGCTTCCTCTTGTGTTGGCCCAGGGAAGTCCAAATTTCCATACGAGTTGAGAGCTAGAGCTGGGGGTTGGCTCGAGTTATTGCAGGGCAAAAGAGACCTCATCTAGGCTTGTGTCTAGGACCTAATGTTCCTTTCAAGGGGCAACAGGGATCTCGGAGTTGCATTCCAGATCCTCCCGAGGAGTCAGGCCTCTTCAAGAGGGTAATGAATGGACTCCCATCTCCTCTTGAGTCACGACGGGTATCTCTTAGAGCCCATTGTGTGGCCTAAAGGGAGTCAAGCCTCCTGTGGAGATTGGAGAGAGGACTCGGGATTGCTCTCCAGGCCATGCAGGAAAAGAAGGCCCTCATAACGTGATGACGGGGGCGTCTTGTGCATTTTCTCGAGGTGCGGTGCAAGGATGGGGTTTCTCACAAGATACGATAGGGAGCTCAGGGAGTCTCTCGTGTGGTGACAGGAAAGACAGGTCTCCATGCACGTGTGGAGGGGGAGCGCGTCATTGCTCTCGAGTCATGGTAGGGGAATCGGGCCTCAAGAGGCGTTGAAGAACGACTCTCAAGGTCTTTTTCCGGTTGTGGCAGGAAACCCTGGTTTTTCTCGACTTGTGCTGGTGACCTCAGGGAGCTTAACATGGTGCCTCTGAGAAGTCAGGGATTCTGTGGAGTTGGGAGGGGCCACTCGGGACACCACTGGGTGTGGTATAATGCAAGAGGGCCTCATCTCGTGTTGAGGAAGGAACCTCAGGGTTCCTCTCCATTTCAGACTCCGATCTCAGGATTCCTGCAGAGTTGGGACAGGAGAGTCAGGCCTCGTATTCTGTGGAGAAATGAAACTTAGCTTGCCTCTCGAGTTGTTCACGAGGTAACAGGTCACTTGTCGAGCTGTATGTGGAACCTGCAGAATTTTCCAAAAGATGCACGGGTGTGCAGGGCCCCTCCTTGTTGTGCCTTCATCCAACGGGATGCATTCGAAGAAGTGTACGGGCATCGGGTTCTTATTAATAGCGGACCAGGAAATGGGGTCTTTCCGTATGTGGCACCACCCACGAGGCTACATCTCCAATTTCCTCGTGAGACCGGCCTCATCCTGAGGTGCGCTGGGAAGATTGGTAACGCCTTCCAGACAAAGCAGGAGAATCGACACTCCTGTTGCAATCAGGAGGGGAGAAGGGGCTCAAATGATGTGGTGTGGGGAACATGGGTGTTCCCCTCGAGTGAGGCATGTATGTTGGGGAACTTTGGGGGTGCCATCATGGGTGCCAAGTACTGTTTTGCACTTCAGTGGGAACGTGGACATCTTTTGAGACGCTGTGGAGGGCAAGGGGCTCATGCTGCGAAGACGATGGAACCACGTGGTTTTTCTCGAGTTGTGGCGGGATTCTCGAGTTATGATGGGGATTTCAGGCTTCCTCTTGTGTTGGACCTGGGAAGCCCAAACTTCCCTTCGAGTTGCGAGCGAAAGCTGGGGGTTGTGCTCGAGTCACTGCAGGGCCAAAGAGACCTCATCTAGGCATGTGTCCAGGACCTAATAGTCCTCTCATGGAAAGACAAGGATCTCGGGATCGCACTCCAGACTCCCCCGGGGAGTCAGGCCTCGCCTCGAGGGGAAGCAAAGGACTGCGCTCTCCTCTCGAGCCACGACGCGGATCTCTTGGAGCCCACTGAGTGGCCTCAAGGGAGTCCAGCCTCCTCTTCAGTTTGGAGAGACGACTCGGAATTGCTCTCCAGGCCAGACAGGAAAAGAAGGCCCTCACCTCGAGAGGACGGGGGCGTCTCAGGGGTTTCCTCGAGCTGCGGCGCCCGTGGGGGTTTTCTCACAAGGCACGACGAGGATCTCAGGAGCCTCTCGTGCGGCGCTAGGGAAGCCAGGTCTCCATGGGGGAGGCGAGGGGGAGCGCGTCTTTGCTTTCTACTCCAGGAAGGGGACTAGGGCCTCAAGACACGTTGAAGAAGGACGCTCGAAGTCTTTCTCGGGTGGCGACGGGAAACCCTCGTTTCCCTCGACTTCTGCCGGAGACCTGAGGGAACTTCCCAGGGAGCCTCTGAGAGGTGAGGGATGCTGTGGAGTTGGCGGGGCCTCTCGGGACTAAGCTGGGTTTGGCGCACTGGAAGAGGGCCTCATCTCGAGGGGAGGCAGGAACCTCAGGCTTCCTCTCCGTTACGGACTCCAACTTCAGGGTCCCTGCAGAGTTGGGACAGGAGAGTCAGGCCTCGTCTTGTCTGAGGAAGGGAACCCCGCTTGCCTCTCGAGTTGCTCAGGGGGTCTCAGGCCCCTCGTCGAGCTGTGTGTGGAACCCGCGGGTGATTGCCGACGATGCACGGGGGTGGCAGTGCCCCTTCGTGTTGTGCCTTCACCCACAGGGTTGCCTTCGAAGAGGGGTCCGGGCCTCAGGTCCTTCTCAAGAGCGGACCGGGGAATCGGGGGCGTTCGGCATGTGGCCCCACCCACGTGGCTCGTCTCGAATTTCCTCGTGAGACCGGCCTCATCCTGAGGTGTGCCGGGAAGGCCGGGAACCCCTTCCAACCACGCAGGGGAATCGCCTCTCCTGTCGCGATCAGGAGGGGAGAAGGGGCTCAGAGGAAGCGGTGCCGGGACCCTCGGTGTTCCCCTCGGGGGACCCCGGCGTGTCCGGGGACTTTTGGGGGTCGCAGGAAGGATGTCAGGGACCGTTTCGCCCTTCAGGGCGGAACAGGGGACTTCCCTTGAGACGCCGTCGCGGGCAAGGGCCTCATCTTGCCAAGAGGTGGGAACCACGTGGGTTTTCTCGAGTTGCGGCGGCATTCTCGAGTTACGACGGGGATCTCAGCCATCCCCTTGGGTTGGCCCTGGGAAGCCCAATCTTCCCCTCGGGTTGCGAGGGAAAGCTGGGGGTTGCGCTCGAGTCACTGCAGGGCCGAAGAGACCTCACCTAGGCGTGTGTCCGGGACCTAATATTCCTCTCCAGGGAAGGCAGGGATCTCGGGGTTGCATTCCAGGCTCCCCCGGGGAGTCAGGCCTCGTCTCGAGGGGAAGCCAAGGAATGCGCTCTCCTCTCGAGTCGCGACGCGGGTCTCTTGGAGCCCCCTGAGCGGACTCAAGGGAGTCCAGCCTCCTCTTCCGTTTGGAGAGAGGACCCGGGATTGCTCTCCAGGCCATGCAGGAAAAGAAGGCCCTCAGCTCGCGAGGACGGGGGCGTCTCAGGGGTTTCCTCGAGCTGCGGCGCCCGTGGGGGTTTTCTCCCGAGGCACGACGAGGATCTCAGGGAGCCTCTCCTGCGGCGCCAGGGAAGTCAGGTCTCCATGCGCGTGGCGAGGGGGAGCGCCTCCTGGCTCTCGAGTCACGGGAGGGGACTAGGGCCTCGAGACGCGTTGAAGAAGGACTCTCGAGGTCTTTGTCGGGGGGCGGCGGGAAACCCTCGTGTCCCTCGCCTTCTGCCGGGGACCTTAGGGAACTTCCCAGGGTGCCTCTGAGAGGCGAGGGATCCTGGGGAGGTGGCGGGGCCCCTCGGGACTCCGCTGGGTCTGGCGCAACGGAAGAGGGCCTCACCTCGAGGGGAGGCAGGCACCTCAGGCTTCCTCTGCGTTTCGGACTCCGACCGCAGGGTCCCTGGAGAGTTGGGACAGGAGAGTCAGGCCTCGTCTTGTCTGAGGAAGGGAACCCCGCTGGCCTCTCGAGTTGCTCAGGGGGTCTCAGGCCCCTCGTCGAGCTGTGTGTGGAACCCGCGGGTCTTTGCGGACGATGCACGGGGGTGGCAGTGCCCCTTCGTGTTGTGCCTTCACCCACAGGGTTGCCTTCGAAGAGGGGTCCGGGCCTCGGGTCCTTCTCAAGAGCGGACCGGGGAATCGGGGGCGTTCGGGATGTGGCCCCACCCACGTGGCTCGTCTCGAATTTCCTCGTGATACCGGCCTCATCCTGAGGTGCGCCGGGACGGCCGGGAACCCCTTCCAGACCACGCAGGGGAATCGCCTCTCCTGTCGCGATCAGGAGGGGAGAAGGGGCTCAGAGGAAGCAGGGCCGGGACCCTCGGTATTCCCCTCGGGGGACCCCGGCGTGTCGGGGGACTTTTGGGGGTCGCAGGAACGCTGTCAGGGACTGTTTCGCCCTTCAGGGCGGAACAGGGGACTTCCCTTGAGACGCCGTCGTGGGCAAGGGCCTCATCTTGCCAAGAGGTGGGAACCACGTGGGTTTTCTCGAGTTGCGGCGGGATTCTCGAGTTACGACCGGGATCTCAGCCTTCCCCTTGGGTTGGCCCTGGGAAGCCCAATCTTCCCCTTGGGTTGCGAGGGAAAGCTGGGGGTTGCGCTCGAGTCACTGCAGGGCCGAAGAGACCTCACCTAGGCGTGTGTCCGGGACCTAATATTCCTCTCCAGGGAAGGCAGGGATCTCGGGGTTGCATTCCAGGCTCCCCCGGGGAGTCAGGCCTCATCCCGAGGGCAAGCCAAGGACTCCGCTCTCCTCTCGAGTCGCGACGCGGGTCTCTTGGAGCCCCCTGAGCGGCCTCAAGGAAGTCCAGCCTCCTCTTCCGTTTGGAGAGAGGACCCGGGATTGCTCTCCAGGCCATGCAGGAAAAGAAGGCCCTCAGCTCGCGAGGACGGGGGCGTCTCAGGGGTTTCCTCGAGCTGCGGCGCCCGTGGGGGTTTTCTCCCGAGGCACGACGAGGCTCTCAGGGAGCCTCTCGTGCGGCGCCAGGGAAGTCAGGTCTCCATGCGCGTGGCGAGGGGGAGCGCGTCCTGGCTCTCGAGTCACGGGAGGGGACTAGGGCCTCGAGACGCGTTGAAGAAGGACTCTCGAGGTCTTTGTCGGGGGGCGGCGGGAAACCCTCGTTTCCCTCGCCTTCTGCCGGGGACCTTAGGGAACTTCCCAGGGTGCCTCTGAGAGGCGAGGGATCCTGTGGAGGGGGCCGGGCCCCTCGGGACTCCGCTGGGTCTGGCGCAACGGAAGAGGGCCTCACCTCGAGGGGAGGCAGGAACCTCAGGCTTCCTCCCCGTTTCGGACTCCGACCGCAGGGTCCCTGCAGAGTTGGGACAGGAGAGTCATGCCTCGTCTTGTCTGAGGAAGGGAACCCCGCTGGCCTCTCGAGTTGCTCATTGGGTCTCAGGCCCCTTGTCGAGCTGTGTGTGGAACCCGCGGGTCTTTGCGGACGATGCACGGGGGTGGCAGCGCCCCTTCGTGTTGTGCCTTCACCCACAGGGTTGCCTTCGAAGAGGGGTCCGGGCCTCGGGTCCTTCTCAAGGGCGGACCGGGGAATCGGGGGCGTTCGGCATGTGGCCCCACCCACGTGGCTCGTCTCGAATTTCCTCGTGAGACCGGCCTCATCCTGAGGTGCGCCGGGAAGGCCGGGAACCCCTTCCAGACCACGCAGGGGAATCGCCTCTCCTGTCGCGATCAGGAGTGGAGAAGGGGCTCAGAGGAATCGGTGCCGGGACCCTTGGTGTTCCCCTCGAGGGAACCCGGCGTGTCGGGGCACTCTTGGGGGTCGCAGGAAGGCTGTCAGGGACCGTTTCGGCCTTCAGGGCAGAACAGCGGACTTCCCTTGAGACGCCGTCGCGGGCAAGGGCCTCATCTTGCCAAGAGGTGGGAACCACGTGGGTTTTCTCGAGTTGCGGCGGGATTCTCGAGTTACGACGGGGATCTCAGCCTTCCCCTTGGCTTGGCCCTGGGAAGCCCAATCTTCCCCTCGGGTTGCGAGGGAAAGCTGGGGGTTGCGCTCGAGTCACTGCAGGGCCGAAGAGACCTCACCTAGGCGTGTGTCCGGGACCTAATATTCCTCTCCAGGGAAGGCAGCGATCTCGGGGTTGCATTCCAGGCTCCCCCGGGGAGTCAGGCCTCGTCTCGAAGGCAAGCCAAGGACTCCGCTCTCCTCTCGAGTCGCGACGCGGGTCTCTTGGAGCCCCCTGAGCGGCCTCAAGGGAGTCCAACCTCCTCTTCCGTTTGGAGAGAGGACCCGGGATTGCTCTCCAGGCCATGCAGGAAAAGAAGGCCCTCAGCTCGCGAGGACGGGGGCGTCTCAGGGGTTTCCTCGAGCTGCGGCGCCCGTGGGGGTTTTCACCCGAGGCACGACGAGGATCTCAGGGAGCCTCTCGTGCGGCGCCAGGGAAGTCAGGTCTCCATGCGCGTGGCGAGGGGGAGTGTGTCCTGGCTCTCGAGTCACGGGAGGGGACTAGGGCCTCGAGACGCGTTGAAGAAGGACTCTCGAGGTCTTTTCGGGGGGGCGGCGGGAAACCCTCGTGTCCCTCGCCTTCTGCCGGGGACCTTAGGGAACTTCCCAGGGTGCCTCTGAGAGGCGAGGGATCCTGTGGAGGGGGCCGGGCCCCTCGGCACTCCGCTAGGTCTGGCTCAACGGAAGAGGGCCTCACCTCGATGGGAGGCAGGGACCTCAGGCTTCCTCTCCGTTTCGGACTCCGACCGCAGGGTCCCTGCAGAGTTGGGACAGGAGAGTCAGGCCTCGTCTTGTCTGAGGAAGGGAACCCCGCTGGCCTCTCGAGTTGCTCAGGGGGTCTCAGGCCCCTCGTCGAGTGTGTGTGGAACCCACGGTTCTTTGTGGACGATGCACGGGGGTGGCAGTGCCCCTTCGTGTTGTGCCTTCACCCACAGGGTTGCCTTCGAAGAGGGGTCCGGGTCTCGGGTATTTCTCAAGAGCGGACCGGGGAATCGGGGCGTTCGGCATGTGGCCCCACCCACGTGGCTCACCTCGAATTTCCTCGTGAGACCGGCCTCATTCTGAGGTGCGCCGGGAAGGCCGGGAACCCCTTCCAGACCACGCAGGGGAATCGCCTCTCCTGTCGCGATCAGAAGGGGAGAAGGGGCTTAGAGGAAGCGGTGCCGGGACCCTCGGTGTTCCCCTCGAGGGAAGCCGGCGTGTCGGGTAAGTTTTGGGGGCGCATGAAGGCCGTCAGGTCCCGTTTCGCACTTCAGGGTGGAACAGGGGACTTCCCTTGAGACCCTTTCGCGGGCAAGGGCCGCATCTTGCGAAGATGTGGGAACCACGTGGGTTTTCTGTAGTTGCGGCGGGATTCTCGAGTTACGACGGGGATCTCAGGCTTTCTCTTGGGTTGGCCCTGGGAATCCCAAACTTCCCCTCGATTTGCGAGGGAAAGCTGGGGGTTGCGCTCGAGTCACTGCAGGGCCAAAGAGACCTCACCTAGGCGTGTGTCCAGGACCTAATGCTCCTCTCCAGGGAAGACAATGATCTCGGGGTTGCATCCCATGCTCCCCCGGGGAGTCAGGCCTCGCCTCGAGGGGAAGCAAAGGATTCCGCTCTCCTCCCGAGTCGCGATGCTGATATCTTGGTGCCCCCTGAGTGGCCTCAAGGGAGTCCAGCCTCCTCTTCACTATTGAAAGAGTACTCCTGATTACTCTCCAGGCCAGGCAGGAAAAGAAGGCCCTCACCTCGCGAGGACGGGGGCATCTCAGGGGTTTCCTCGAGCTGTGGCACCCATGGGGGTTTTCTCCCGAGGCACGACGAGGATCTCAGGGAGCCTCTCGTGCGGCGCCAGGGAAGTCATGTCTCCATGCACGTGGCGAGAAGGAGCGCGTCATTGTTCTCGAGTCATGGGAGGGGACTAGGGCCTCAAGACGCGTTGAAGAAGGACTCTCGATGTCTTTCTCGGGTTGCAGCGGGAAACCCTCGTTTCCCCCGACTTCTGCCGGGGACCTGAGGAAACTTCCCAGGGTGCCTCTGAGAGGTGAGGGACGCTATGGATTTGGCGAGGCCTCTCGGGACTCCACTGCGTTTGTCGCAATGGAAGAGGGCCTCATCTCGAGTGGAGGCAGGAACCTCAGGCTTCCTCTCCAATTCTGAGTCTGATCGTAGTGTCCCTGCAGAGTTGGGACAGGAGAGTCAGGCTATGTCTTTTCTGAGGAATGGAACTCCGCTTGCCTCTCGAGTTGTTCATGGGGTTTCAGGCCCCTTGTCAAACTGTGTGTGGAATCTGCAGGTTTTTCCAGACGATGCATGGGGGTGTCAGTGACCCTTCGTTTTGTGTCTTCATCCACAGGGTTGCCTTCGAAGAGGTGTCCGGGCATCGTGCTCTTATGAAGAGCGGACTGGGAAATCGGGGTCGTTCAGCATTTGGCACCACCCACGTGGCTAGTCTCGTATTTCCTCATGAAACCGGCCTCATCCTGAGGTGTGCTGCGAAGGTCATGAAACCCTTCCAGACAAAGCAGAGGTTTCGACCCTCCTGTGGCGATCAGGAGGGGAGAAGTGGCTCAGATGAAGTGCTGCTGGGAACCTCGGTGTTTCCCTCAAGTGAGACAGGTATGTCGGGTAACTTTTGGGGTCGCATAACGCGTTCCAAGTACCGTTTCGCTCTTCAAATTGGAACGTGGGACTTCTCTTGGGGTGCTCCAGCGGGCAAGGGCCTCATCTTGGAATGACTGGGGAACCACTTGGTTTTTCTCGAGTTGCGGTGGGATATTTGAGTTACCACAGGGAATTCATGCTTCCTCTTGTGTTGGCCCACAAAAGTCTTATCTTCCATTCGAGATTCGAGGAAGAGCTGGAGGTGCGCTCTAGTCACTGAAGGCAAAAGAGACCCCACCAAGGCTTGTGTGCAGGACCTAATGTTCATGTCAAGGGGCGACAGGAATCTCGGGGTTGCATTCCAGACTCACCCTGGAGTCAGGCCTCGTCTCGAGGAGAAGCAAAGGACTCTGCTCTCCTCTCGAGTCGGACGGGTATGTCTTGGAGCCCACTGAGTGGCTTAAAGGGAGTCAAACCTCCTCTGGTGTTTGGAGGGAGGACACGGGATTGCTCTCCAGGCAATGCAGGAAATGAAGGCCCTCATCTCGCGATGACTGGGGCGTCTCGTAGGTTTTCTCGAGCTGTGGCGCTAGTGTGGGGTTTCTCACGAAGTAAGACTGGGAGCTCAGTGAGCCTCTCATGTGGTGCCAGGGCAGTCAGGTCTCTATGCACGTGGTGAGAGGGAGCCCGTCATTGTTCTCGAGTCATGGTAGGGGAATTGGGCCTGAAAACGTGTTAAAGAAGGACTCTCGAGGTCTTTCTTGGGTTGCAGCAGGAAACCCTGGGTTCCATCGACTTGTGCCAGTGACCTCAGGAAGCTTCTCAGCGTGCCTCTGAGAAGTCAGGGTCACTGTGGAGTTGGGAGGGGCCTCTCGGAACTCCACTGGGTTTGGTGCAATGGAAGAGGGCCTCATGACAAGTTGAGGCAGGAACCACAGGGTTCCTCTCCTGGCTTCGAATGCGCCGGATCTGACTCGGATCGCAGAGTCCCTGCAGAGTTGGGACAGGAGAGTCAGGCCTCGTCTTGTGTGGAGGAATGGAACTCCGCTTGACTCTCGCGTTGTTCATGGGGTGACAGGCCACTTGTCGATTTGTATGTGGAACTTGCGGGTTTTTCTGGACGATTCACTGGGGTGTCACTGCCCCTTCGTGTTGTGCCTTGTTCCACAGGATTGCATTCGAGTTGGGTTCTGCCATCGGGTTCTTATCAAGAGCAGACCAGGGAATCGGGGTCTTTTGGCATGTCGCACCACCCACGAGGCTATGTCTCAAATTTCCTCGTGAGACTGGCTTCATCTTGATGTGCTCCAGGAAGGTCGGGAACGCCTTCCAGACAAAGCAGGGGAATCGAACCTCCTGTCGCGATCAAGAGGGGAGAAGAGTCTCAGATGAAATGGTGCCGGGAACCTCGGTGTTCTCCTCAAGTGAGACTGGTATGTCGGGGAACTTTTGGGGTCGCATCAAGGGTTCCAAATAACTTTTCGCTCTTCAATACAGAACGTGGGACTTCTCTTGAGACGCTGTAGCGGGCAAGGGTCTCATCTTTCGATGACGGGGGAACCACGTGGTTTTTCTTGAGTTGGGGCGGGATTCTCGAGTTACAACCGGGAATTCAGGCTTCCTCTTCAACTGGCCCAGGGAAGTCCAGTTTTCATTCGAATTGTGAGTTAGAACTGGGGATTGCTCTCGAGACACTGCAGGGCCAAATAGACCTCATCTAGGCTTGTGTCCAGGACCTAATGTTCCTCTGCTGGGGCGAAAGCGATCTCAGCATTGTATTCTCGACTCACCCGGGGAGTCAGGCCTCGTCTCGAGGGGAAGCCAAGGACACCGCTCTCCTGTCAAGTCGCGACGGGTATATCTTGGAGCTCACTGTGTGGCCTAAAATGAGTCAAGCCTCCTGTGGAGTTTGGAGAGAGGACTCAGGATTGCTCTCCAGGCCATACAGCAAAAGAAGGCCCTCATGTCGTGAGGACTGGGGCGTCTCGTGGGTATTCTCGAGCTGTGGCTCCAGTGTGGTGTTGCTCACGAGGTATAATGGGTAGCTCAGGGAGCCTCTCCTGTGGCGCCAGGGAAGTCAGGTTTCTATGCACGTGGCTAGGGGGAGCGCGTCATTGCTCTCGAGTCATGGTAGGGGAATCGCACCTCAAGATGCGTTGAAGAAGGACTCTCGAGGTCGTTTACGGGTTGGGGCAGGAAACCCTTGGTTCCCTCGACTTGTGCCGGTGATCTCAGAAAGGTCTAAGGGTGCCTCTGAGAAGTCAGGGATACTGTGCAGTTGGGAGGGGTCTCTCGGGACTCCACTGGGTTCGGTGCAATGGAAGAGGGCCTCATCTCGAGTGGAGGCAGGAAACTCATGTTTCCTCTCCTGACTTCCCCTGGGCCAGATCTGACTCGGATCGCAGTTTCGCTGCAGAGTTCGAACAGGAGAGTCAGGCCTCGTCTTGTGTGGAGGAATGGAACTCTGCCTGCCTCTCCAGTTGTTCACGGGGTGACAGGTCACTTCTCGAGCTGTGTGTGGTACCTGCGGGTTTCTCCGGACGATACCCAGGGGTGTCAGTGCCCCTAAGTGTTGTGCCTTCATCAAAAGGGTTATCTTCAAAGAGGTGTCCGGGCATCAGGATCTTATCAAGAGCGGACCGGGAAATCGGGGTCTTTCGGCATGTGTCACCATCCACGTGGCTATGTCTCGAATATCCTCGTGAGACCGGCCTCATCCTGAGATGCACCGTGAAAGACGGGAACCCCTTCAAGACAAAACAGGGGAATCGACCCTCCTGTCGCGATCAGGAGGGGAGAAGGGGCCCAGATGTAGTGGTGTCGGGAACCTTGGTGTTCTCCTCGAGTCAGACTGGTGTGTCGAGGAACTTTTGAGGTCGCATCAAGGGTGCCAATACCGTTTCGCACTTCAAGACGGAACGTGGGACTTCTCTTGAGACGCTGTAGGGGGCAAGGGCCTCATCTTGGGATGACGGGGGAACCACGTGGCGTTTCTCGAGTTGTGGCGGGATTCTCGAGTTTCGACGGGGAATACAGTCTTCCTCATGTGTTGGGCCAGGGAAGTCCTATCTTCCATTCGAGTTTCAAGGGAGACCTGGGGATTGCTCTCGAGTCACTGCAGGGCAAAATAGACCTCATCTAGGCTTGTGTCCAGGACTTAATGCTCGTCCCTAGGGGCGACAGGGATCTTGGGGTTGCATACCAGACTCACCCGGGGAATCAGGCCTCGTCTCGAGGGGAAGCAAAGAACTCCGCTGTCCTTTTGAGTCGCGATGGGTATCTCTTGGAGCCCACTGTGTGCCCTAAAGGGAGTCAAGCCTCCTGTGGTGTTTGGATAGAGGACTCGGGATTCCTCTCCAGGCCATGCAGGAAAAGAAGGCCCTCATCTCGCGATGACGGCGGCCTCTTGTGGGTTTTCTAGACTGCCGCGCTAGTGCCGGGTTTCTGATGAGCTACGAGAGGGAGCTCAGGGAGCCTCTCGTGTGGCGCCAGGGAAGTCAGGTCCCCATGAGATGGCTAGGGGGAGTTCGTCATTGCTCTCGAGTCATGGTAGGGTAATCGGGCCTCAAGACGGGTTGAAGAAGGACTCTCGAGGTCTTTCTCGGGTCACTGCATAAAACCCAGGGTTCCCTTGACTTGTGCCTGCGACCTCAGGGAGCTTCTCAGAGTGCCTCTGAGAAGTCAGGGATACTGTGCAGTTTGGAGGGGCCTCTCGAGACTCCTCTGCATTTGGTGGAATGTAAGAGGGACTCATCTCGAGTTGAAGCAGGAACCTCAGTGTTCCTCTCCATTTATGACTCAGATCGCAAGGTCCCTGCATGTTGGTACAGGAGAGTCAGGCCTCGTCTTTTCTGGAGGATTGGACTCCTCTTGCCTCTCGAGTTGTTCTCGAGGTGACAGGCCACTTGTCGAGCTGTGTGTGTAACCTGCCCGTTTTTCCCGATGATGCTCAGGTGTGTTAGTGCCCCTTCGTGTTGTACCTTCATACTCAAGGCTGCCTTCCAAGAGGTGTCCGAGCATCGGATTCTTATCAAGAGCGGACCGGGAAATTGGAGTCTTTCAGCAAGTGGCACCACCCACAAAGCTACGTATCGAATTTCCCCATGAGACCGGCCTCATCCTGAGTTGTGCAGGGAAGGTCGGGCCCCCTTGCAGACAAAGCAGGGGAATCGACCCACCGGTCACGATCAGGAGGGGAGAAGGGGCTTAAATGAAGTGGTGCCGGGAACCTCGGTGTTCCCCTTGAGTGGGACCGGCGTGTTGGGGGACTTTTGGGGTCGCATCAAGGGTGCCAAGTACCGTTTCGCATTTCAAGACGGAACCTGGGACATCTTTTGAAACGCTGTAGCGGGCAAGGGCCTCATCTTGCGATGACGTGAGAACCACGTGGTTTTGCTCGAGTTGCGGCGGGATTCTCGAGTTATGACCGGGAATTTAGGCTTCCTCTTGTTGGCCTTGAAATCCAATCTTCCATTCGGGTTGCGAGGGGGAGCTGGGGATTGTGCTAGAGTCACTGCAGGGCAAAAGAGACCTAATCTAGGCTTGTGTCCAGGATCTAACGTTGCTCTCCAGGGGCGACAGGGATCTCGGGTTTGCATTCCAGACTCATCCGGGGAGTCAGTTCTCACCTCAAGGGTAAGCAAAGAATTCCGCTCTCGTCTCGAGTCGCGATGGGTATCTCTTGGAGCCCACTGTGTGTACTAAAGGGAGTCAAGCCTCCTGTGGAGTTTGGAGAGATGACTCGGGATTGTTTTCCTGGCCATGCAGGAAAAAAGGCCCTCATCTCGCGATGACGGGGGCGTCTCGTGGGTTTACTCCAGCTGCGGCGCCAGTATCAGATTTCTCACGAGGTACAACGGGGAGCTCAGAGAGCCTCTCGTGTGGTGCTAGGGACGTCAGGTCTCCGTGCGTGTGGTGAAGGGGAGTGTGTGATTGCTCTCGAGTCATAGTAGGCAAATCGGGACTCAAGACGCATTGAAGAAGGACTCTTGAGGTCTTTCTCGGGTTGCGGCAGGGAACCCTGGGTTCCCTTGATTTGTGTCGGTGACCTCAGGCAACTTCTAAGGGTGCCTCTGAGAAGTCAGGGACACTGTGGATTTGGGAGGGGCCTTTCGTTACTCAACTGGGTTTGGTGCAATCGAAGAGGGCCTCATCTCGAATGGAGGCAGGAACCTCAGGGGTCCTCTCCATATCTGACTCGGGTCGCAGGGTACCTGCAGAGTATGGACAAGAGAGTCACGCCTCGTCTTCTGTGGAGGAATGGATTTCCCCTTGCCTTTCGAGTTGTTCACGGAGTGACAGGCCACTTGTTGAGCTGAGTGTGGAACCTGCGGGTTTTTCCGGATGATGCACGGGGGTGTCAGTGCCCCTTCGTGTTGTGCCTTCATCCACAGGGTTGCCTTCAAAGAGGTTTCCGGGCATCGGGTTCTTTTCAAGAGCGTACCGGAAAATTGGGGTCTTTCAGCATGTGGTACCACCCACGAGGCTACGTCTCGAATTTCCTCGGGAGACCGGCCTCATCCTGAGGTGCGCCGGGAAGCTCGGGAACCCCTTGCAGACAAAGCAGGGGAATCGACCCACCGGTCACGATCAGAAGGGGAGAAGGGGCTCAGATGAAGTGGTGCCGGGAACCTCGGTGGTCCCCTCGAGTGAGACCGGTATGTCACGGCACTTTTGAGGTCGCATCAAGGGTGCCAAGTACAGTTTCGCACTTCAAGACGGAACGTGGGAATTCTCTGGAGATGCTCTAGCGGGCAAGGGCCTCATATTGCGATGACGAGGGAAACACGTGGTTTTTCTCGAGTTGAGGCGGGATTCTCGAGTTACAACGGGGAATTCAGGCTTCCTCTTGTGTTGGCCCAGGAAGTCCAGTCTTCCATTCAACTTGTCAGAGAGAGCTGGGGGTTGCTCTCGAGTCACTTCAGGGCAAAGAGTCCTCATCTAGGCTTGGGTCCAGGACGTAATGTTCCTCTCCAGGGGCGACAGGGATATCGGGGTCGCATTCCAGTCTCACCCGGTGGGTTACGCCTCGTCTCGAGTGGAAGCAAAGGACTCCACTATCCTCTCGAGTCGGGACGCGTAACTCTTGGAGCCCAATGAGTGGCCTAAAGGGAGTCAAGCGTCCTGTGTAGCTTGGACAGAAGGTTCACGCTTGATCTGCAAACCATGCAGTTAAAGATGGCCCTCCTCTCGTGATGACGGGGGCGTCTCATGGGTTTTCTCGAGCTGCGGCGCCAGTGTGGGGTTTCTCACGAGATATGATGGGGAGTTCAGGAGCCTCTCGTGCGGCGCCAGAGAAGCCTGACTCCATGCGTGTGGCCAGGCAGATCGCGTCATTGCTCTCGAGTCATGGGAGGGACTAGGGCCTCAAGAGGCATTTAAGAAGGACTCTCAAGGTCTTTCTTGGGTTGGGGCGGGAAACACTCGTTTCCATCGACCTCTACAGGGGACCTTAGGGAACTTCCCAGGTGCCTCTGAGAGGTGAGGGATACTGAGGAGTTAGAGGGGCCTCTCGGGACTCCACTAGGTTTGACGAAATGAAAGAGGGCCTCATCTCGATTGGAGGCAGGAACCTCAGGCTTCCTCTCCATTTCTGAATCCGACCGCAGGGTCCCTGCAGAGTTGGGACAGGAGACTCAGGCCTCGTCTTGTCTGAGTAACGGAACTCTGCTTGCCTCTTGTGTCGTTCAGAGGGTCTCAGGGCCCTTGACAAGCTGTGTGTGGAACCTGCGGGTGTTTCCAGAAGATGCATGGGGGTGTCAGTGCCCCTTCGTTTTGTGCCTTCCCCCACAGGGTTTCTTCAAAGAGGTGTCCGGGCTTTGGGTTCATTTCAAGAGCGCACCGGGAAATCGGGGTCATTCGGCATGTGGCACCACCCACGTGGCTCATCTCGAATTTCCTCGTGAGACCAGCATCATCCTGAGGTGCGCCGGGAAGGCCGGGAACACCTTCCACACAAAGTAGGGGAATCGATTCTCCTGTCGCGATAAAGAGGGGAGATGGGGTTCAGATGAAGTGGTGCCGGGACCCTCGGTGTTCCACTCGAGGGAACCCGGCGTTTCAGGGAACTTTAGGGGTCGCATCAAGGGAGCCAAGTACCGTTTCCCACTTCAGGACGGAACATGGGACTTCCCTGGAGATGCTGTAGCGGGCAAGGGCCTTATCCTGTGAAGACGTTGGAACCACGTCGTTTTTCTCGAGTTGCGTCTGGATTCTCGAAAACGACAGGGATATCAGGCTTCCTCTTGGGTTGGCCCTGGGAAGCCCAATCTTCCCCTGGAGTTGCGAAGGAAAGCTGGGGGTTCTGCTCGAGTCACTACAGGGCCAAAGAGACCTCATCGAGGCGTGTGTCCAGGACCTAATATTCCTCTCAAGGGAAGACAGAGATCTCGGGTTTCCATTCCAGACTCCCCCGGGGAGTCAGGCCTCGCCTCGAGGGGAAGCAGAGGACTCCACTTTCCTCTCAAGTCGCGACACGGATCTCTTGGAGCCCACTGAGTGGACTCAAGGGTGTCGAGCCTCCTCTTCAGTTTGGAGAGAGGACTCGGGATTGCTCTCCAGGCCAGGCAGGAAAAGAAGGCCTTCATCTCACGATGACGGGGGCGTCTCATGGGTTTCCTCAGGCTGCTGCGCCCATGGGGGTTTTCTCACAAGGCACGACGAGGACCTCAGGGAGCCTCTCGTGCGGCGCCAGGGAAGTCAGGTCTCCATGCGCATGGCGAGGGGGAGCTGGTCATCACTCTCGAGTCATGGGAAACGGCTAGGTCCTCAAGAGGCGTTGAAGAAGGACTCTCGAGTTCTTTCTCAGGTTGCGGCAGGAAACCCTCGTTTCCCTCGACTTCTGCAGGGGACCTTAGGGAACTTCCCAAGGTGCCTCTGAGAGGTGAGGGATGCTGTGTAGTTGGCAGGGCCTCTCGGGACTCTGCTGGGTTCAGTGCAATGGAAGAGGGCCTCATCTCGAGGGGAGGCAGGAACCTCAGGCTTCCTCTCAGTTTCGGACTCCGACTGCACGGTCCCTGCATTGTTGGGACAGGAGAGTCATGCCTCGTCTTGTCTGAGGAATGGAATTCTGGTTGCCTCTCGAGTTGTTCCGGGAGTCTCAGGCCCCTTGTCGAGCTGTGTGTGGAACCTGCGGGTGTTTCCAGAAGATGCATTGGGGTGTCAGTGCCCCTTCGTTTTGTGCCTTCCCCCACAGGGTTTCTTCAAAGAGGTGTCCGGGCTTTGGGTTCATTTCAAGAGCGCACCGGGAAATCGGGGTCATTCGGCATGTGGCACCACCCACGTGGCTCATCTCGAATTTCCTCGTGAGACCAGCATCATCCTGAGGTGCGCCGGGAAGGCCGGGAACACCTTCCACACAAAGTAGGGGAATCGATTCTCCTGTCGCGATAAAGAGGGGAGATGGGGTTCAGATGAAGTGGTGCTGGGACCCTCGGTGTTCCACTCGAGGGAACCCGGCGTTTCAGGGAACTTTAGGGGTCGCATCAAGGGAGCCAAGTACCGTTTCCCACTTCAGGACGGAACATGGGACTTCCCTGGAGATGCTGTAGCGGGCAAGGGCCTCATCCTGTGAAGACGTTGGAACCATGTCGTTTTTCTCGAGTTGCATCGGGATTCTCGAAAACAACAGGAATTTCAGGCTTCCTCTTGGGTTGGCCCTGGGAAGACCAATCTTCAATTCGAGTTGCGATGGAAAGCTGGGGGTTCTGCTCGAGTCACTACAGGGCCAAAGAGACCTCATCGAGGCGTGTGTCCAGGACCTAATATTCCTCTCAAGGGAAGACAGGAATCACGGGTTTCCATTCCAGACTCCCCCGGGGGGTCAGGACTCGCCTGGAGGGGAAGCAAAGGACTCCGCTTTCCTCTCAAGTCGCGACACGGATCTCTTGGAGCCCACTGAGTGGACTCAAGGGTGTCGAGCCTCCTCTTCAGTTTGGAGAGAGGACTCGGGATTGCTCTCCAGGCCAGGCAGGAAAAGAAGGCCTTCATCTCACGATGACGGGGGCGTCTCATGGGTTTCCTCAGGCTGCTGCGCCCATGGGGGTTTTCTCACAAGGCACGACGAGGACCTCAGGGAGCCTCTCGTGCGGCGCCAGGGAAGTCAGGTCTCCATGCGCATGGCGAGGGGGAGCTGGTCATCACTCTCGAGTCATGGGAAACGGCTAGGTCCTCAAGAGGCGTTGAAGAAGGACTCTCGAGTTCTTTCTCAGGTTGCGGCAGGAAACCCTCGTTTCCCTCGACTTCTGCAGGGGACCTTAGGGAACTTCCCAAGGTGCCTCTGAGAGGTGAGGGATGCTGTGTAGTTGGCAGGGCCTCTCGGGACTCTGCTGGGTTCGGTGCAATGGAAGAGGGCCTCATCTCGAGGGGAGGCAGGAACCTCAGGCTTCCTCTCAGTTTCGGACTCCGACTGCACGGTCCCTGCATTGTTGGGACAGGAGAGTCATGCCTCGTCTTGTCTGAGGAATGGAATTCTGGTTGCCTCTCGAGTTGTTCCGGGAGTCTCAGGCCCCTTGTCGAGCTGTGTGTAGACCCTGCGGGTTTTTCCGGATGATGCACGGGGGTGTCAGTGCCCCTTCGTGTTGTGCCTTCACCCACAGGGTTGCCTTCGAAGAGGGGTCCGGGCATCGGGTTCTTATCAAGAGCGGACCAGAAAATCGGAGTGGTTCGGCACGTGGCACCTCACACGTGGCTAGTCTCGAATTTCCTCCTGAGACCGGCCTCATCCTGAGGTGCACCAGGAAGGCCGGGAACCCCTTCCAGACAAAGCAGGGGAATCGCCTCTCCTGTCGCGATCAGGAGGGGAGAAGGGGCTCAGATGAAGTGGTGCCGGGACCCTCGGTGTTCCCCTCGAGGGAACCCAGCGTGTCGGGGAACTTTTGCGGTCGCATCAAGGGTGTCAAGTACCGTTTCGCCCTTCAGGGCGGAACATGGGACTTCCCTGGAGACACCGGGAACTTCGGTGTTCCCCTAGAGTGAGACCGGTATGTTGGGCAACTTTGGGGTCGCATCAAGGGTGCCAAGTAGCATTTCGAAATTTAAGATGGAACGTGGGACTTCTCTTGAGACTCTAGCTGGCAAGGGCCTCATATTGCGATGAAGGGGAACCACATGGTTTTTAAGACTTGAGGCTGAATTCTCGAATTATGATGGGAAATTCAGACTTCCTCTTGTGTTGACCGTGGGAAGACCAATCTTCCATTCAAATTGTGAGGGAGAGATGGAGGTTGCTCTCGAGTCACTGTAGGGCAAAATAGACCTCATCTAGGCTTGTGTCTAGGACATAATGTTCCACTCCAGGGGTGACATGGATCTCGGGGTTGCATTCCAAACACACCCGGGGAGTCAGGCCTCGTCTCCAGGGAAGCAAAGGACTCTGCTCTCCTCTCGAGTCGCACCGGATATTTCTTGGACCCAACTGAGTGGCCTAAAGGGAGTCAATCCTCCTGTGAAGTTTGGAGAGAGGACCAGGGATTGCTCTCCAGGTCAGGCAGGAAAAGAAGGCCCCCATCTCTCCTTGACGGGGGCATCTTGTGGTTTTTCTCGAACTCCGGCGCCACTGTGGGTTTTCTCACGAGGTACGATGGGGTACTCAGGGAGCCTCTTGTGTGGTACTAGGGAAGTCAGTTTTCCTGCTTGTGGCGAGGGGAGCGCGTCCTTGCTCTGGAGTCATGGTAGGGGAATCGGGCATCAAGAGACGTTGAAAAAGGACTCTCCAAGTCTTTCTCAGGTTACTTCAGGAAACTCTGGGTTCCCTCGACTTGTGCTAGTGACCTCAGGTAGATTCTCAGGGAGCCTCTGAGAATTCAGGGATACTGTGGTGTTGGGAGGGGCCTCTCGGGACACCACTGAGTTTGGTTCAATGGAAGAGGGCCTCTTCTCTAGTTGAGGCAGGAACCTCAGGGTTCCTCTCCATTTCTGACTCCAATTGCAGGGTCCCTGAAGAGTTGGGACAGGAGAGTAAGGCCTCGCCTTGTGTGAAGGAATGCAACTTCACTTGCCTCTCGAGTTGTTCACGAGGTGACAGTCCACATTTGGGGCTGTGAGTGGAATCTGCAGGTTTTTCCAGACGATGCATGGGGATGTCAGTGTCCCTTCGTGTTGTGCCTTCATCCACAGGGTTGCCTTCGAAGAGATGTCCGGGCGTCAGGTTCTTATCTAGAGTGGACCGGGAATTCGGGATCTTTCAGCATACGGCACCAACCATGAGGCTACTTTTCGAATTTCCTCATGAGACCGGCCTCATCCGGAGGTTCGCGGGGAACGTCGGGAACCCCTTGCAGACAAAACATGGGAATCGACCCTTCTGTCGCGATCAGGAGGGGTGAAGGGGCTCACAGGAAGTGGTGCCGTGAACTTTGGTGTTTCCCTCGAGTGAGACCGGTATGTCAGGGAACTTTGGGGGTCGCATCAAGGGTGCCAAGTACCGTTTTGTACTTCAGGATGGAACGTGGGACTTCTCTTGATACGCTGTAGCGGCCAAGGGCCTCATCTTGCGATGACGGGGGAGCCACGTGGTTTTTCTCGAGTTGCGGTGGGATTCTCGAGTTACGACGGGGATTTCAGGCTTCCTCTTGTGTTGGGCCAGGGAATTCCAATCATCCATTCGAGTTGCGAGGGAGAGCTGGGGGTTGCGCTCGAGTCACTGCAGGGCAAAGGAGACCTCATCTAGGCTTGAGTCCAGGACCTAATGTTCCTCTCCAAGGGCCACAGGGATCTCAGGTTTGCATTCCAGACTCACCCAGGGAGTCAGGCCTCATGTCGAAGGGAAGCAAAGGACTCCGCTCTCCTTTCGAGTCGCGACGGGCACCTCTTGGAGCCCACTTTGTGGCCTAAAGGGAGTCAAGCCTCCTGTGAAGTTTGGAGAGAGGACTTGGGACTGCTCTCCAGGCCATGCAGGAAAAGATGGCCCTCATCTCGCGATGACGGAGGGATCTTGTGGGTTTTCTCGAGCTGCGGCGCCAGTGTGGGGTTTCACACGTGGTACGACGGGGAGCTCAGGGAGCCTCTCGTGTGGCGCCAGGGAAGTCAGGTCTCCATGTGCGTGGCGAGGGGGAGCGCATTATTGCTCTCGATCTATGGTAGGGGAATCTGACCTCAAAACGCATTGAAGAAGGACTCTCGAGGTCTTTCTTTGGTTGTGGCATGAAACTCTTATTTCCCTCGACTTTTGCTGGTGGCCTCAAGGAGCTTCTCAGAATGCTTATGAGAATTCAGGGATACTGTGGAGATGGGAGGGGCCTCTCGGGACTCCACTGGGTTTGTTTTAATGGAAGAGGGCCTCATCTCGGGTTGAGGCAGGAACCTCAGGTTTCCTCTCCATTTCTGACTCAGATCGAAGCGTGCCTGCAGAGTTGGGATTGGATACTCAGGCCTCGTCTTGTCTGAGGAAGGGAACTCCGCTTTCCTCTCTCATTGTTTAAGGGGTGACAGGCCAGTTGTGGAGCTGTATGTGGATCCTGCGGGGTTTTCCGGACGATGAACAGGGTTGCCAGTGCCCCCTCGTGTAGTGCCTTCATCCACAGGGTTGCCTTAGAAGAGGTGTCCGGGCATCGGGTTCTTATCAAGAGCAAGACCGAGAAATCGGGGTCTTTCGGCACGTGGCACCAACACGAGGCTACGTCTCGAATTTCTTCGTGAGACTGGCCTCATCCTGAGGTGCGCCATGAAGGTCGGGAACGCCTTCTAGACAAAGCAGGGGGATCGACCTTCCTGCCGTGATCAGGAGGGGAGAAGGGGCTCAAATGAAGTGGTGCCAGGAACTTCGGTGTTCCCTTGGAGTGAGACCGGTATATTGGGGAATTTTGGGGTCGCATCAAGGGTGCCAAGTAGCATTTCGAACTTTATGACGAAACATGGGACTTCTCTTGAGACTCTGTAGCGGGCAAAGGCCTCATATTGCGATGAATGGGGAACCACGTGGTTTTTAAGAGTTGCGGCGGGATTCTCGAGTTACAACGGGAAATTCAGACTTCCTCTTGTGTTGGCCCAGTGAAGACCAATCTTCCATTCGAATTGCGAGGGAGAGATGGGTGTTGCTCTCGAGTCACTGTAGGGCAAAATAGACCTCATCTAGGCTTTTGTCCAGGACATAATGTTCCTCTCCAGGGGCAACAGGGATCTCGGGGTTGCATTCCAGACTCACCCGAGGTAAGGCCTCGTCTCGAGGGGAAACAAAGTACTCTGCTCTCCTCTCAAGCCGCGACAGGTATCTCTTGGAGCCCGTTGAGTGGCCTAAAGGGAGTAAAGCCTCCTGTGAAGTTTGGAGAAAGGACCAGGGATTGCTCTCCAGGTCAGGCAGGAAAAGAAGTCCCCAATCTCGCGATGACAGTGGGTTTTCCCGAGCTGCGGCGCCAGTGTGGGGTTTCTCACGAGGTATGACGGGGAGCTCAGGGAGCCTCTCATGTGGCGCCAGGGAAGTCAGGTGTCCATGCGCATGGCGAGGGGGAGCGTGTCATTGCTCTCGAGTCATGGTAGGGGAATCCGTCCTCAAGACGCGTTGAAGACGGACTCTTGAGGTCTTTCTCGGGTTGCGGCAGGATACCCTATGTTCCCTCGACTTGTGCCGGTGACCTCAGGGAGTTGCTCAGGGTGCCTCTGAGAAGACACTGATACTGTGGAGTTGGGAGGGGCCTCTCGGGACTCCACTGGGTGTGGTATAATACAAGAGGGCCTCATCTCGTGTTGAGGAAGGAACCTCAGGGTTCCTCTCCATTTCAGACTCCGATCTCAGGATTCCTGCAGAGTTGGGACAGGAGAGTCAGGCCTAGTATTCTGTGGAGAAATGAAGCTTAGCTTGCCTCTCGAGTTGTTCACGAGGTAACAGGTCACTTGTCGAGCTGTATGTGGAACCTGCAGAATTTTCCAAAAGATGCACGGGTGTTCAGGGTCCCTCCTTGTTGTGCCTTCATCCTACGGGATGCATTCCAAGAAGTGTACGGGCATCAGGTTCTTATTAATAGCTGACCGGGAAATGGGGTCTTTCCGTATGTGGCACCACCCACGAGGCTACATCTCCAATTTCCTCGTGAGACCGGCCTCATCCTGATGTGCGCTGAGAAGATCGGTAACCCCTTCCACACAAAGCAGGAGAATCGACACTCCTGTTGCAATCAGGAGGGGAGAAGGGGCTCAAATGATGTGCTGCGGGGAACATGGGTGTTACCCTCGAGTGATGCCTGTATGTTGGGGAACTTTGGGGGTGCCATCATGGGTGCCAAGTACCGTTTTGCACTTCAGTAGGAACGTGGGACTTCTTTTGAGACGCTGTGGCGGGCAAGGGCCTCATGCTGCGAAGACGATGGAACCACGTGGTTTTTCTCGAGTTGCGGCGGGATTCTCGAGTTACGACGTGGATTTCAGGCTTCCTCTTGTGTTGGCCCTGGGAAGCCCAAACTTCCCTTCGAGTTGCGAGGGAAAGCTGGATGTTGTGCACGAATCACTGCAAGGCCAAAGAGACCTCATCTAGGCGTGTGTCCAGGACCTAATAGTCCTCTCAAGGGAAGACAAGCATCTCGGGATTGCACTCCAGACTCCCCCGGGGAGTCAGGCCTCGCCTCGACGGGAAGCAAAGGACTGCACTCTCCTCTCGAGCCCCGACGCGGATCTCTTAGAGCCCACTGAGTCGCCTCAAGGGAGTCCAGCAAACTCTTCAGTTTGGAGAGAGGACTCGGGATTGCTCTCCAGGCCATGCAGGAAAAGAAGGCCCTCAGCTCGCGAGGACGGGGGCGTCTCAGGGGTTTCCTCGAGCTGCGGCGCCCATGGGAGTTTTCTCCCGAAGCACGAAGAGGATCTCAGGGAGCCTCTCGTGCGGCGCCAGGGAAGCCAGGTCTGCATGCGCGAGGCGAGGGGGAGCGCATCATTGCTCTCTAGTCCAGAGAGGGGACAAGGGCCTCAAGACACTTTGAAGAAGGACTATTGAGGTCTTTCTCGAGTGGCGGCGGGAAACCCTCATTTCCCTCGACTTTTGCCGGGGACCTGAGGGAACTTCCCAGGGTGCCTCTGAGAGGTGAGGGATCCGGCGGAGGTGGCGGGGCCCCTCGGGATTCCACTGGGGTTGGCGCAATGGAAGAGGGCCTCATCTCGAGGGCAGGCAGGAACCTCAGGCTTCCTCTCTGTTTCTGACTCCGACCCTCCGACCTCAGGGACCCTGCAGAGTTGGGAGCGGAGAGTTAGGCCTCGTCTTGTCTGAGGAAGGGAACTCCACTTGCTTCTCGAGTTGCTCAGGGGGTCTCAGGCCCCTCTTCGAGCTGTGTGTGGAACCCACGGGTGTTTCTGGACGATGCACGGGAGTGTCAGTGCCCCTTCGTGTTGTGCCTTCACCCACAGGGTTGCCTTCGAAGAGGTGTCCGTGCAACGGGTTCTTCTCAAGAGTGGACCGGGAAATCGAGGTCGATCGGCATGTGGCACCACCCCGTGGCTCACCTCGAATTTCCTCGTGCGGACGGCCTCATCCTGAGATGCCCCGGGAAGGCCGGGAATACCTTCCAGAACACGAAGGGGAATCGACACTCCTGTCGCGATCAGGAGGAGAGAAGGGTCTCAGATGAAGTGGTGTCGGGACCCTCGGTGTTTCCCTCGAGGGAACCTGGTGTGTCGGGGCATTTCTGGGGGTCGCAACAAAGGTGTCAGGTACCGTTTCGCACTTCAGGACGGAAAATGGGACTTCCCTTGAGACGCCATAGCGGGCAAGAGGCTCATCTTGCAAAGACGTTGGAACCACGTGGTTTTCCTCGAGTTGCGGCAGGATTCTCGAGTTACGACGGGGATCTCAGGCTTCCTCTTGGGTTGGCCCTGGGAAGCCCAAACTTCCCCTCGAGTTGCGAGAGAAAGCTGGGGGTTGCGCTCGAGTCACTGCAGGGCCCAAGAGACCTCACCTAGGCGTGTGTCCGGAACCTAATATTCCTCTCCAGGGAAGGCAGGGATCTCGGGGTTGCATCCCAGGCTCCTCCGGGGAGTCAGGCCTCGTCTCGAGGGGAATCAAGGACTCCGCCCTCCTCTCGAGTCGCGACGCGGGTCTCTGGGAGCCCCCTGAGCGGCCTCAAGGGAGTCCAGCCTCCTCTTCAGTTTGGAGACAGGACCCGGGATTGCTCTGCAGGCCATGCAGGAAAAGAAGGCCCTCAGCTCGCGAGGACGGGGGCATCTCAGGGGTTTCCTCGAGCTGCGGTGCCCGTGGGGGTTTTCTCCCGAGGCACTACGAGAATCTCAGGGAGCCTCTCGTGCGGCGTCAGGGAAGTCAGGTCTCCATACGGTGGCGATGGGGATCGAGTCATGGCTCTCTAGTCACGGGAGGGGTATAGGGCCTCGAGACGCGTTGAAGAAGGACAGTCGAGGTCTTTTTTGGGGGGCGGCGGGAAAACCTCGTCCCCCTCGCCTTCTGCCGGTGAACTTAGAGAACTTCCCAGGGTGCCTCTGAGAGGCGAGGGATCCTGGGGAGTTGGCGGGGCCTCGCGGGACTCCGCTGGGTCTGGCAAAACGGAAGAGGGCCTCACCTCGAGGGGAGGCAGGAAACCCAGGCTGCCTCTCCGTTTCGGACTCCGACCGCAGGGTCCCTGTAAAGTTGGGACAGGAGAGTCAGGCCTCGTCTTGTCTGAGGAAGGGAACCCCGCTGGCCTCTCGAGTTGCTCAGGGGGTCTCAGGCCCCTCGTCGAGCTGTGTGTGGAACCCGCGGGTCTTTGCGGACGATGCACGGGGGTGGCAGTGCCCCTTCGTGTTGTGCCTTCACCCACAGGGTTGACTTCGAAGAGGGGTCCGGGCCTCGGGTCCTTCTCAAGGGCGGACCAGGGAATCGGGGGCGTTTGGCCTGTGGCACCACACACGTGGCTCGTCTCGAATTTCCTCGTGAGACCGGCCTCATCCTGAAGTGCGCCGGGAAGGCCGGGAACCCCTTCCAGACCACGCAGGGGAATCGCCTCTCCTGTCGCGATCAGGAGGGGAGAAGGGGCTCAGAGGAAGCGGTGCCGGGGCCCTCGGTGTTCCCCTCGGGGGAACCCGGCGTGTCGGGGGACTTTTGGGGGTCGCAGGAAGGCTGTCAGGGACCGTCTCGCCCTTCAGGGCGGAACAGGGGACTTCCCTTGAGACGCCGTCGCGGGCAAGGGCCTCATCTTGCCAAGAGGTGGGAACCACGTGGTTTTTCTCGAGTTGCGGCGGCATTCTCGAGTTGCGATGGGGATCTCAGCCTTCCCCTTGGGTTGGGCCTGGGAAGCCCAATCTTCCCCTCGGGTTGCGAGGGAAAGCTGGGGGTTGCGCTCGAGTCACTGCGGGGCCGAAGAGACCTCACCTAAGCGTGTGTCCGGGACCTAATATTCCTCTCCAGGGAAGGCAGGGATCTCGGGGTTGCATTCCAGGCTCCCTCGGGGAGTCAGGCCTCGTCTCGAGGGGAAGCCAAGGACTCCGCTCTCCTCTCGAGTCGCGACGCGGGTCTCTTGGAGCCCCCTGAGCGGCCTCAAGGGAGTCCAGCCTCCTCTTCCGTTTGGAGAGAGGACCCGGGATTGCTCTCCAGGCCATGCATGAAAAGAAGGCCCTCAGCTCGCGAGGACGGGGGCGTCTCAGAGGTTTCCTCGAGCTGCGGCGCCCGTGGGGGTTTTCTCCCAAGGCACGACGAGGATCTCAGGGAGCCTCTCGTGCGGCGCCAGGGAAGTCAGGTCTCCATGCGCGTGGCGAGGGGGAGCGCGTCATGGCTCTCGAGTCACGGGAGGGGACTAGGGCCTCGAGACGCGTTGAAGAAGGACTCTCGAGGTCTTCGTCGGGGGGCGGCGGGAAACCCTCGTGTCCCTCGCCTTCTGCCGGGGACCTTAGGGAACTTCCCAGGGTGCCTCTGAGAGGCGAGGGATCCTGTGGAGGTGGCGGGGCCCCTCGGGACTCCGCTGGGTCTGGCGCAACGGAAGAGGGCCTCACCTCGAGGGGAGGCAGGAACCTCAGGCTTCCTCTCCGTTTCGGACTCCGACCGCAGGGTCCCTGCAGAGTTGGGACAGGAGAGTCAGGCCTCGTCTTGTCTGAGGAAGGGAACCCCGCTGGCGTCTCGAGTTGCTCAGGGGGTCTCAGGCCCCTCGTCGAGCTGTGTGTGGAACCCGCGGGTCTTTGCGGACGATGCACGGGGGTGGCAGTGCCCCTTCGTGTTGTGCCTTCACCCACAGGGTTGCCTTCGAAGAGGGTTCCGGGCCTCGGGTCCTTCTCAAGAGCGGACCGGGGAATCGGTGGCGTTTGGCATGTGGCCCCAACCACGTGGCTCGTCTCGAATTTCCTCGTGAGTCCGGCCTCATCCTGTGGTGCGCCGGGAAGGCCGGGAACCCCTTCCAGAGAAAGCAGGGGAATTGACTCTCCTGTCGCGATCAGGAGGGGAGAAGGGGCTCAGATTAAGTGGTGCCGGGACCCTTGTTGTTCCCCTCGAGGGAACCCAGCGTGTCGGGAACCTTTGCGTTCGCATCAAGGGTGTCAAGTACCGTTTCGCACTTAAGGACAGAACATGGGACTTCCCTGGAGACGCCGGGAATTTCGGTGTTCCCCTGGAGTGAGACCGGTATGTTGGGGAACTTTGGGGTCGCATCAAGGGTGCCAAGTAGCATTTCGAACTTTAAGATGGAACGTGGGACTTCTCTTGAGACTCTAGCTGGCAAGGGCCTCATATTGCGATGAAGGGGGAACCACATGGTTTTTAAGACTTGAGGCTGAATTCTCGAATTACGATGGGATATTCAGACTTCCTCATGTGTTGACCGTGGGAAGACCAATCTTCCATTCAATGTGAGGGAGAGATGGAGGTTGCTCTCGATGACTGTAGGGCAAAATAGACCTCATCTAGGCTTGTGTCTAGGACATAATGTTCCACTCCAGGGGCGACAGGGATCTCGGGGTTGCATTCCAAACTCACCCGGGGAGTCAGGCCTCGTCTTGAGGGAAGCAAAGGACTCCGCTCTCCTCTCGAGTCGCACCGGGTATTTCTTGGACCCAACTGAGTGGCCTAAAGGGAGTCAATCCTCCTCTGAAGTTTGGAGAGAGGACCAGGGATTGCTCTCCAGGTCAGGCAGGAAAAGCAGGCCCCCATCTCTCCTTGACGGGGGCATCTTGTGGTTTTTCTCGAACTGCGGTGCCACTGTGGGTTTTCTCACGAGGTATGATGGGGTACTCAGGGAGCCTCTTGTGTGGTACTAGGGAAGTCAGTTTTCCTGCTTGTGGCGAGGGGAGCGCGTCCTTGCTCTGGAGTCATGGTAGGGGAATCGGGCATCAAGAGACGTTGAAAAAGGACTCTCCAAGTCTTTCTCGGGTTACTTCAGGAAACTCTGGGTTCCCTCAACTTGTGCCAGTGACCTCAGGTAGCTTCTCAGGGAGCCTCTGAGAATTCAGGGATACTGTGGTGTTGGGAGGGGCCTCTCGGGACACCACTGAGTTAGGTTCAATGGAAGAGGGCCTCTTCTCTAGTTGAGGCAGGAACCTCAGGGTTCCTCTCCATTTCTGACTCCGATTGCAGGGTCCCTGAAGAGTTGGGCCAGGAGGGTAAGGCCTCGTCTTGTGTGAAGGAATGCAACTTCACTTGCCTCTCGAGTTGTTCACGGGCTGACAGTCCACATTTGGAGCTGTGAGTGGAATCGGCGGGTTTTTCCAGACGATGCATGTGGATGTCATTGTCCCTTCGTGTTGTGCCTTCATCCACAGGGTTGCCTCCGAAGAGATGTCCCGGCGTCAGGTTCTTATCTAGAGTGGACCGGGAATTCGGGATCTTTCAGCATATGGCACCAACCATGAGGCTACTTTTCGAATTTCCTCATGAGACCGGCCTCATCCAGAGGTTCGCGGGGAACGTCGGGAACCCCTTGCAGACAAAACATGGGAATCGACCCTTCTGTCGCGATCAGGAGAGGTGAAGGGGCTCACAGGAAGTGGTGACGTGAACTTTGGTGTTTCCCTCGAGTGAGACCGGTATGTCAGGGAACTTTGGGGGTCGCATCAAGGGTGCCAAGTACCGTTTTGTACTTCAGGATGGAACGTGGGACTTCTCTTGATACGCTGTAGCGGCCAAGGGCCTCATCTTGCGATGACGGGGGAGCCACGTGGTTTTTCTCGAGTTGCGGCGGGATTCTCGAGTTACGACGGGGATTTCAGGCTTCCTCTTGTGTTGGGCCAGGGAAGTCCAATCATCCATTCGAGTTGCGAGGGAGAGCTGGGGGTTGCGCTCGAGTCACTGCAGGGCAAAGGAGACCTCATCTAGGCTTGTGTCCAGGACCTAATGTTCCTCTCCAAGGGCCACAGGGATCTCAGGTTTGCATTCCAGACTCACCCAGGGAGTCAGGCCTCATGTCGAAGGGAAGCAAAGGACTCCGCTCTCCTTTCGAGTCGCGACGGGCACCTCTTGGAGCCCACTTTGTGGCCTAAAGGGAGTCAAGCCTCCTGTGAAGTTTGGAGAGAGGACTTGGGACTGCTCTCCAGGCCATGCAGGAAAAGATGGCCCTCATCTCGCGATGGCGGAGGGATCTTGTGGGTTTTCTCGAGCTGCGGCGCCAGTGTGGGGTTTCACACGAGGTAGGATGGGGAGCTCAGGGAGCCTCTCGTGTGGTGCCAGGGAAGTCAGGTCTCCATGTGCGTGGCGAGGGGGAGCGCATTATTGCTCTCGAGCTATGGTAGGGGAATCTGACCTCAAGACGCATTGAAGAAGGACTCTCGAGGTCTTTCTTCGGTTGTGGCAGGAAACTATTATTTCCCTCGACTTTTGCCGGTGGCCTCAAGGAGCTTCTCAGAATGCCTATGAGAAGTCAGGGATACTGTGGAGATGGGAGGGGCCTCTCGGGACTCCGCTGGCATTGTCGCAATGGAAGAGGGCCTTATCTCGAGGGGAGGCAGTAACCTCAGGCTTCCTCTCTGTTTCTGACTCCGACCCTCCGACCTCAGGGTCCCTGCAGAGTTGGGAGCGGAGAGTTAGGCCTCGTCTTGTCTGAGGAAGGAACTCCGCTTGCCTCTCGAGTTGCTCAGGGGGTCTCAGGCCCCACTTCGAGCTGTGTGTGGAACCCACGGGTGTTTCTGGACGATGCACGGGAGTGTCAGTGCCCCTTCGTGTTGTGCCATCACCCACAGGGTTGCCTTCGAAGAGGTGTCCGTGCAACGGGTTCTTCTCAAGAGTGGACCGGGAAATCGAGGTCGATCGGCATGTGGCACCACCCCCGTGGCTCATCTCGAATTTCCTTGTGCGGACGGCCTCATCCTGAGATGCGCCGGGAAGGCCGGGAATCCCTTCCAGACCACGCAGGGGAATCGACACTCCTGTCGCCATCAGGAGGGGAGAAGGGGCTCAGATGAAGTGGTGTCGGGACCCTCGGTGTTTCCCTCGAGGGAACTCGGTGTGTCGGGGAAATTCTGGGGGTCGCATGAAAGGTGTCAGGTACTGTTTGGCACTTCAGGACAGAAACTGGGACTTCCCTTGAGACGCCATAGCGGGCAAGAGGCTCATCTTGCAAAGACGTAGGAACCACGTGGTTTTCCTCGAGTTGCCGCGGGATTCTCGAGTTACGACGGGGATCTCAGGCTTCCCCTTGGGTTGGCCCTGGGAAGCCCAATCTTCCCCTCGGGTTGCGAGGGACAGCTGGGGGTTGCGCTCGAGTCACTGCAGGGCCCAAGAGACCTCACCTAGGCGTGTGTCCGGGACCTAATATTCCTCTCCAGGGAAGGCAGGGATCTCGGGGTTGCATTCCAGGCTCCCCCGGGGAGTCAGGCCTCGTCTCGAGGGGAAGCCAAGGACTCCGCTCTCCTCTCGAGTCGCGACGCGGGTCTCTTGGAGCCCCCTGAGCGGCCTCAAGGGAGTCCAGCCTCCTCTTCCGTTTGGAGAGAGGACCCGGGATTGCTCTCCAGGCCATGCAGGAAAAGAAGGCCCTCAGCTCGCGAGGACGGGGGAGTCTCAGGGGTTTCCTCGAGCTGCGGCGCCCGTGGGTGCCGGGGTCCAGCCCCGGCTGATCCAGGGTCTTCGAAGGAGAGACGGCTAGGCGACCTATTCAAATGTTAATTAGATATAATAAAGAGGAATAGAATGATGATAGCTCAGTAGGAAAATTCAGTGGAGAAAAGAAGCTGAGTGGCTTGGTTTACGCGGAAAATCAATATAACCCGTGACACCAGGTTAGCTCTGACCACGGAGGCCGCAGGCGCCCTCTCGAATAGCGGAAGGTGCCCCACCTTAGACACCTTCTCGAGTGGGTCTTAGAAGCCCAGGCAAATAAATGGTCGCAGAGGACATCCACGCTCCAGATGGACACTCAGCTAGAAGTTAAAGGGAAGAATGACATGGGGAGACCAAGCGTTGGTGAGCAAGGCCCATAGCTTTATTTTCAACAGGGGCTTTTATACCCTAAGTTACACATAGAGGACAATAGGGGATGCAAAATCAGCAGTCTTTGATGCTTATCAAAAACCAGGGTTTCTTTCCTGCAGATTTATCGTATACAAATGGTTTAGGTGATTTACATCATCTTCTGGCCAGAGGCCTATTAACATTTTATGACTCTTGACAAGGACTTATCAACAAAGACTTATTTTCTCTAAGAGTAATTATTTTAAGGTTTGGCGCCATCCTCCGAAGATAAGATTACGTTCCTATAGGGTGGATGTGTAATGGGTTTACAAAGGAAAGAATTTACTACCTTAAGGGTCTAAAGTTACTAACACCAAGGCCACTACTTATTTTTTCTACATACCAACTATATTAATTAATGCACATTCAAGGATACAATTCAAGGGATGTGAAAACTTGGCAACAAACATTGGCTCATCAATGAAATCTTTTACTAGTTTTATTCTGACAGTTTCTAATTCTCTGAGAGGCTCTAAGCTATTTGAATATCTTAAGCTTCCCGTGCCTCTGGAGGCTGGGAGACTGTAAACAATCGTATGCATAGCTGTAGGTGTCTGGGTAAACTTGTCAGGCGAGTTAGAGAGCCATCTGAGGGGTTTGGATTTAAACACTCCTAATTGCCCAGGAACTTTATTAATTGGAGCTGTAAGTTAACTCTTTGACAGAGAGAGTGAGATGGTGGTGGGGGACAGCCCCCAGTAAAGTCAGAGGCGAGAGCACAAAGCAATAAAGTAGGCAGACTCTGGTTTTTGGGGGGTAGATGCTCGAGAATATCCGGGGGCACTCCCGAGGCTCGATCCCGCCTTTGCGTATGCCGAGCCCCCTTCCTCATGACCTTTGTCACGAGTGGAATGTCTCTCGCCGGCTCCCGGCATCTCCCCCTTTTTTATTTCTTAAAACAGCCAGATGTAGCTCAGTCGCGAGCCTCTGAATGCTCTGCCGAAGAATCCTGACAATACAAGGAAGAATGAATATGAGAAGCAGAATTAAAACAGCCACAGTAACATAGCTAAGGAAGGTAGACAGCATATTTTTTCCTGAAATGTAGTTAGAGAAAGTATGGAAGAAATCATTTGCTGTTCCAGCGGCAGTAAAATCTAATCGGGAGTGTTCCATAGTTGCTATTTGATTGTGAAGTTTCCCTAAGTCTAGACCAATGTCAGAGCTGTTCCAGATACCTGAAATATGGTTTTTAATCTTTTCCCATTCAAAATCTGTCTCATTTACTTTCAGGGGTGTTACACATATCCACCAATAGTCAGCATGACAGGACAATGCCATTTTCACCTTTAAAGCCTGCAATTCAGTCCCAATATGTATTACTGCTTCCTCTAGGGCGTCTACCCTCATTTCTAATTTCCTGTCTATAGCTTCCTGTGTTGCCAATGCTAAAGAAACATTTTTGGACATAGAATCAACATATTGAGCAGTATGTACTTGTTGAGTCAATGATATTGCTGTCACAGTAACAGAAGTGATTGCACTTATCAAAGCTGCTATTCCCAAGATAAGTAAGCCCACAAACCGTCGGGTTCACATTAAATCCTGCAGTTGTTGTGATACAGCCAAACCGTAATTATCATACCAATAAGAATGCACAGACACAGGTATCATGAGATAGGGTGAGCGTTTCAACACAACAAAAGAACAAACATTATATTGGGGGGTCAAACAAGATGAAAGCACACATTGTTCACAACACCACTACCACAAAGGAGCAAACATTATATTGAGGGTTTAAACAAGATGAGCCAGGAAGCAGCTGCAGGCGTCGGCCCCGGGGAGCAGTGTCCCCAGCATCAGGAGGCAGAACGCGAGCGGCAAGCTGTGGGCCTCGGCGCTTACGGCGGGCGGAGGGGCGGGGCTCGCGGCCTTGGGCTAGCCGCCGCGGCTTGGGCTCTCAGCGTTCCCCTCTCGCCGGCGGGAGCGCGCTGGTCTGGACTGCATTCCGCGGGCGCGCTTTCCTCTCTGGCCCTCACTCACCGCACAGACTTCTTTGCTCTAGGTCGCAGGGTGCAGCGAGAAGGGTACTGGGCGCTGCTGGCGGCGCGGAGGCGAGAGCTGGCTGGGGGAGGGGGAGCGAGCGAGTGCGCGCCGCGAACCTGGTCTTTGGGGAACGTGACATGACGAATTTGTCTGAGATCCAAATCGAAGAATCTGCATTCTGTAGAAATATACAAGCATACCCTCTCCCACAAGTTAGCAACACATCTGGCCTTTTTCACTCTCCAGTATGGAGGTCTTTTTACTTGACCAGGGGCCGAGTCGTAGCCTGTAATTCAGGCATCTAGTGTCTCATCATTGTAGTCTGCCCCTGTGTGTTTACGTTTAAGTGATTAATTACAATTTGGACATAACTATTTGTCTAGCTGTTTACCTAGAGATATGAAATTTATACCTTGAACCAGCTGCATTTTGATGGTGAATTTTGTGAGAATTTTTGGCCTTATCAATCTTTTTATTTAAGTTTAAAACAATTACTTTAGTCAATGCATCTGCCAAAGCATTTCCTTCATGTAAAGGGCCGGGCAAGCTGGAATGGGCTCTATGTCCCACAAAATATTTTTTATCTCTGTGTTTAATCTTTCTGTAAATCAGATAACAAGGAGAAGATAGTAGTTTTATTTTTTGGAATATTAGCAGTTTCAATATGAGGAAACAACCCTACAATATATCAGGAGTCAGTCAAAAGATTAAAGGTGTGGTCTCCTAAATGTTGAAAGGCCTAAATAACTGCTTGTAACTCAGTCTTGCCATTTTATTCCCTTGAATTAAAAGATCTTTTAAAGGCCTTGGAGCTGTAATTTCCTGCACCCAAAAGGCTAGATCACTAGATTCAAATGTTTTGTGGCTCTTATCTTGAGAAGTCAAGTTTTTTCTTTTCTGATAATAAGGTAAAAGCAAAAGCTATGTTACTCTTTAACCTTTATTAATTTATACAGTTTTGGTAGACAGTGAGATCAAGACTTTAATTTCTCAATATAATCAGAATCTACTACACCATGCACCACCGAAATTTCTTTTTTTCTTTCTTTTTTTTTTTTTATTTGAAAAGAAAGCGAGCTACGCCCCAGGACAAATCTTCCAAAGTCCTCGGGTAGGGGGCCAGCCACTCCCGTTGGAATTGAAGTAAGCGGCACGTCAGGGGTTAATATTGTTGCTCAATCCTCTTGCCTTTTCTCCTAGCCTGGGTGAGACCCCCCCTGAGGGGGTTTTCTCCAAGGAGCACGCTCTGCATATTGTGTACTAAAAGCTCCTTTGTTTAAAAAACTTTTTATCTTCCTCAGGCTTAGGCAACTCTTTGAGAGGCTTTGGGGGCAAAGTGGGGAACTCCTGGGTCCTGGGAGGCACAAACGGAGGCGGTGGCAATCGCCTTAAATCAGAAAGTGGTGGATAAGTTTTTTAAAGGTTTGCGCAGAGGGGGAGGGAGCTCGCCAGGGCGCTCAGCCGCAGCGTCCTGTAAGCCCTCTCCTTCCTTGGGAGGTAAAGCACTTTCTCCCTCTTTTTTTTTTTTTCCAATAGCAGAAATTATGATCTGTGCAGAAAGTGGAGACTCACCACCATCCACCGCTATAGCCTCTCTCATAGGCTATTTAACAGCCTCATGACGGAGGTCCAGGACATGTCTAATCATAATACACAGAGCCAATAAACATTTGTCTATTCTTAGATGCAGAGAAACCCATTTTTTTTTTTTGAGAATATTTTTATTTATTTTGTACCCTCTTTACCCTATCTAAACTGCAGAGGGGACTAAAAAAGAAGCCTCAAGGTGAGGATCAAATTTATCCTCGGGACTAGAGAAAACCCCTTTCCGGGAAACTCCTAGCGGAGGCCCTTTACCCCCACATGGAGGAGGAGGCATGGGGGGATGGGAGCGTCCCGTATTTCTCTTCTCCTGTTCTGGAGATCTTTTAACTGTTTGGTGACTAAATCTTACAGACTGTCTGATAAGGGATGTTTCCCTCAAGCTCCTAGGAACGGGTGGTCTGACAGGGGAAGTTTCTCTTAGGCCTTTTGGGGCATCATTGTTTAAGAGATGCCGATCTCCATCAGAGTGATATTTAGCTATTATCTCGCCTAAATTCTCTTTTTCTTTTGGGGAAGGCTGATCTTGTTTCTCATCCCTAACTTTAAGTTGTTCCTGAGTAGTCATGGCTGCTAACATTTTTCTTAGTTGCCGATAGTCAGGTGGGTCTTCATTTTTCTCATTTTCCTGAGGTTTAACTACAGTTTCGACCTCATTTTCCTCTTTAAAGGTTACTTTTTTAGATTCAGGGGCAGGTTTAGCCACAGCATTTTCTTCACTATCCCCTTTAAGATGTACTTTTTCTGAATCGGGGGCAGGGTCTAAGACATCTCTAATGATGTTCCATAAGGAAAAAGCGTCATTAGGGACATTTTCTGAGCCATGTTCGGCATGGTAAGTTTTTAGCTGTTTTCCTACTTTTTCCCAGACATCTAAGTTAACAGAGCCTTCGTCTGGGAACCAGGGACAGTGCTCTTGTACAAATGAAAAAAATGATTGAATGGCAGATTTTTTAACTTTGATTCCTCTTTTATTTAATAACTGTAAGATTACTCCTATAAAGAGCTGTCTTTCATTTGATTCAGTGTTACCCATGTCAGAAAATTAAGTATAGTAAAAGATTTTGCTTTTAGCTATCAAAAGATCAGGCTTTTCTTTGGCCTTTTAACTTCAGAAACTGTTTTCTCTCTCTAAGTCTAACACTTTAACACTTTCAACACTTCCCACTCCTCTCGCCCTGTCTGTCCTACAGGGGGGTCCACGGCACCCTTGAGTGGGGTCCTAGCCGTCCCGAACACTGGAAGGACATTAGGGCTGATGACCCAGATTGTCCCGGGGGGGGGAACAGAAGGCTGGTGAACCACACTGTTCCGAGGGGGGAGCAGTAGAGCTGATGACCCAAACTGCTCCGTGGGGGAACAAGAGAGCTGATGACCCAGTTGTTCCGAGAACGGGGGAGCAAAAGGGCTGATGACCCTAATTGCTTTGGGGAGCTTACCTTCGAAAAACCTGTTTCGGGCGCCACCTGCCGGGGTCCAGCCCCGGCTGATCCAGGGTCTTCGAAGGAGAGACGGCTAGGCGACCTATTCAAATGTTAATTAGATATAATAAAGAGGAATAGAATGAGGATAGCTCAGTAGGAAAATTCAGTGGAGAAAAGAAGCTGAGTGGCTTGGTTTACGCGGAAAATCAATATAACCCGTGACACCAGGTTAGCTCTGACCACGGAGGCCGCAGGCGCCCTCTCGAATAGCGGAAGGTGCCCCACCTTAGACACCTTCTCGAGTGGGTCTTAGAAGCCCAGGCAAATAAATGGTCGCAGAGGACATCCACGCTCCAGATGGACACTCAGCTAGAAGTTAAAGGGAAGAATGACATGGGGAGACCAAGCGTTGGTGAGCAAGGCCCATAGCTTTATTTTCAACAGGGGCTTTTATACCCTAAGTTACACATAGAGGACAATAGGGGATGCAAAATCAGCAGTCTTTGATGCTTATCAAAAACCAGGGTTTCTTTCCTGCAGATTTATCGTATACAAATGGTTTAGGTGATTTACATCATCTTCTGGCCAGAGGCCTATTAACATTTTATGACTCTTGACAAGGACTTATCAACAAAGACTTATTTTCTCTAAGAGTAATTATTTTAAGGTTTGGCGCCATCCTCCGAAGATAAGATTACGTTCCTATAGGGTGGATGTGTAATGGGTTTACAAAGGAAAGAATTTACTACCTTAAGGGTCTAAAGTTACTAACACCAAGGCCACTACTTATTTTTTCTACATACCAACTATATTAATTAATGCACATTCAAGGATACAATTCAAGGGATGTGAAAACTTGGCAACAAACACTGGCTCATCAATGAAATCTTTTACTAGTTTTATTCTGACAGTTTCTAATTCTCTGAGAGGCTCTAAGCTATTTGAATATCTTAAGCTTCCCGTGCCTCTGGAGGCTGGGAGACAGTAAACAATCGTATGCATAGCTGTAGGTGTCCGGGTAAACTTGTCAGGCGAGTTAGAGAGCCATCTGAGGGGTTTGGATTTAAACACTCCTAATTGCCCAGGAACTTTATTAATTGGAGCTGTAAGTTAACTCTTTGACAGAGAGAGTGAGATGGTGGTGGGGGACAGCCCTCAGTAAAGTCAGAGGCGAGAGCACAAAGCAATAAAGTAGGCAGACTCTGGTTATTGGGGGGTAGATGCTCGAGAATATCCGGGGGCACCCCCGAGGCTCGATCCCGCCTTTGCGTATGCCGAGCCCCCTTCCTCATGACCTTTGTCACGAGTGGAATGTCTCTCGCCGGCTCCCGGCACGTGGGGGTTTTCTCCCGAGGCACGACGAGGATCTCAGGGAGCCTCTCGTGCGGCGCCAGGGAAGTCAGGTCTCCATGCGCGTGGCGAGGGGGAGCGCGTCCTGGCTCTCGAGTCACGGGAAGGGACTAGGGCCTCCAGACGCGTTGAAGAAGAACTCTCGAGGTCTTTCTCTGGGGGCGGCGGGAAACCCTCGTGTCCCTCGCCTTCTGCCGGGGACCTTAGGGAACTTCCCAGGGTGCCTCTGAGAGGCGAGGGATCCTGTGGAGGTGGCGGGGCCCCTCGGGACTCCGCTGGGTCTGGCGCAACGGAAGAGGGCCTCACCTCGAGGGGAGGCAGGAACCTCAGGCTTCCTCTGCGTTTCGGACTCCAACCGCAGGGTCCCTGCAGAGTTGGGACAGGAGAGTCAGGCCTCGTCTTGTCTGAGGAAGGGAACCCCGCTGGCCTCTCGAGTTGCTCAGGGGGTCTCAGGCCCCTCGTCGAGCTGTGTGTGGAACCCGCGGGTCTTTGCGGACGATGCACAGGGCTGGCAGTGCCCCTTCGTGTTGTGCCTTCACCCACAGGGTTGCCTTCGAAGAGGGGTCCGGGCCTCGGGTCCTTCTCAAGGGCGGACCGGGGAATCGGGGGCGTTCGGCATGTGGCACCACCCACGTGGCACGTCTCGAATTTCATCGTGAGACCGGCCTCATCCTGAGGTGCGCCGGGAAGGCCGGGAACCCCTTCCAGACCACGCAGGGGAATCGCCTCTCCTGTCGCGATCAGGAGGGGAGAAGGGGCTCAGAGGAAGCGGTGCCGGGACCCTCGGTGTTCCCCTCGAGGGAACCCGGCGTGTCGGGGGACTTTTGGGGGTCGCAGGAAGGCTGTCAGGGACCGTTTCGCCCTTCAGGGCGGAACAGGGGACTTCCCTTGAGACGCCGTCGCGGGCAAGGGCCTCATCTTGCCAAGATGTGGGAACCACGTGGTTTTTCTCGAGTTGCGGCGGGATTCTCGAGTTATGACGGGGATCTCAGCCTTCCCCTTGGGTTGGCCCTGGGAAGCCCAATCTTCCCCTCGGGTTGCGAGGGAAAGCTGGGGGTTGCGCTCGAGTCACTGCAGGGCAGAAGAGACCTCACCTAGGCGTGTGTCCGGGACCTAATATTCCTCTCCAGGGAAGGCAGGGATCTCGGGGTTGCATTCCAGGCTCCCCCGGGGAGTCAGGCCTCGTCTCGAGGGGAAGCCAAGGACTCCGCTCTCCTCTCGAGTCGCGACGCGGGTCTCTTGGAGCCCCCTGAGCGGCCTCAAGGGAGTCCAGCCTCCTCTTCCGTTTGGAGAGAGGACCCGGGATTGCTCTCCAGGCCATGCAGGAAAAGAAGGCCCTCAGCTCGCGAGGACGGCGGCTTCTCAGGGGTTTCCTCGAGCCGCGGCGCCCGTGGGGTTTTTCTCCCGAGGCACGACGAGGATCTCAGGGAGCCTCTCGTGCGGCGCCAGGGAAGTCAGGTGTCCATGCGCGTGGCGAGGGGGAGCGCGTCCTGGCTCTCGAGTCACGGGAGGGGACTAGGGCCTCGAGCCGCGTTGAAGAAGGACTCTCGAGGTCTTTCTCGGGGGGCGGCGGGAAACCCTCGTGTCCCTCGCCTTCTGCCGGGGACCTTAGGGAACTTGCCAGGGTGCCTCTGATAGGCGAGGGATCCTGTGGAGGTGGCGGGGCCCCTCGGGACTCCGCTGGGTCTGGCGCAACGGAAGAGGGCCTCACCTCGAGGGGAGGCAGGAACCTCAGGCTTCCTCTCCGTTTCGGACTCCGACCGCAGGGTCCCTGCAGAGTTGGGACAGGAGAGTCAGGCCTCGTCTTGTCTGAGGAAGGGAACCCCGCTGGCCTCTCGAGTTGCTTAGGGGGTCTCAGGCCCCTCGTCGAGCTGTGTGTGGAACCCGCGGGTCTTTGCGGACGATGCACGGGGGTGGCAGTGCCCCTTCGTGTTGTGCCTTCCCCCACAGGGTTGCCTTCCAAGAGGGGTCCGGGCCTCGGGTCCTTCTCAAGGGCGGACCGGGGAATCGGGGGCGTTCGGCATGTGGCCCCACCCACGTGACACGTCTCGAATTTCCTCGTGAGACCGGCCTCATCCTGAGGTGCGCCGGGAAGGCCGGGAACCCCTTCCAGACCACGCAGGGGAATCGCCTCTCCTGTCGCGATCAGGAGGGGAGAAGGGGCTCAGAGGAAGCGGTGCCGGGACCCTCGGTGTTCCCCTCGAGGGAACCCGGCGTGTCGGGGGACTTTTGGGGGTCGCAGGAAGGCTGTCAGGGACCGTTTCGCCCTTCAGGGCGGAACAGGGGACTTCCCTTGAGACGCCGTGGCGGGCAAGGGCCTCATCTTGCCAAGAGGTGGGAACCACGTGGTTTTTCTCGAGTTGCGGCGGGATTCTCGAGTTACGACGGGGATCTCAGCCTTCCCCTTGGGTTGGCCCTGGGAAGCCCAATCTTCCCCTCGGGTTGCGAGGGAAAGCTGGGGGTTGTGCTCGAGTCACTGCAGGGCCGAAGAGACCTCACCTAGGCGTGTGTGCGGGACCTCATATTCCTCTCCAGGGAAGGCAGGGATCTCGGGGTTGCATTCCAGGCTCCCCCGAGGAGTCAGGCCTCGTCTCGAGGGGAAGCCAAGGACTCCGCTCTCCTCACGAGTCGCGACGCGGGTCTCTTGGAGCCCCCTGAGCGGCCTCAAGGGAGTCCAGCCTCCTCTTCCGTTTGGAGAGAGGACCCGGGATTGCTCTCCAGGCCATGCAGGAAAAGAAGGCCCTCAGCTCGCGAGGACGGGGGCGTCTCAGGGGTTTCCTCGAGCTGTGGAGCCCGTGGGGGTTTTCTCCCGAGGCGCGACGAGGATCTCAGGGAGCCTCTCGTGCGGCGCCAGGGAAGTCAGGTCTCCATGCGCGTGGCGAGGGGGAGCGCGTCCTGGCTCTCGAGTCACGGGAGGGGACTAGGGCCTCAAGACTCGTTGAAGAAGGACTCTCGAGGTCTTTGTCGGGGGGCGGCGGGAAACCCTCGTTTCCCTCGCCTTCTGCCGGGGACCTTAGGGAACTTCCCAGGGTGCCTCTGAGAGGCGAGGGATCCTGTGGAGGTGGCGGGGCCCCTCGGGACTCCGCTGGGTCTGGCGCAACGGAAGAGGGCCTCACCTCGAGGGGAGGCAGGAACCTCAGGCTTCCTCTCCGTTTCGGACTCCGACCGCAGGGTCCCTGCAGAGTTGGGACAGGAGAGTCAGGCCTCGTCTTGTCTGAGGAAGGGAACCCCGCTGGCCTCTCGAGTTGCTCGGGGGTCTCAGGCCCCTCGTCGAGCTGTGTGTGGAACCCGCGGGTCTTTGCGGACGATGCCCGGGGCTGGCAGTGCCCCTTCGTGTTGTGCCTTCACCCACAGGTTTGCCTTCGAAGAGGGGTCCGGGCCTCGGGTCCTTCTCAAGGGCGGACCGGGGAATCGGGGGCGTTCGGCATGTGGCACCACCCACGTGGCTCGTCTCGAATTTCCTCGTGGGACCGGCCTCATCCTGAGGTGCGCCGGGAAGGCCGGGAACCCCTTCCAGACCACGCAGGGGAATCGCCTCTCCTGTCGCGATCAGGAGGGGAGAAGGGGCTCAGAGGAAGCGGTGCCGGGACCCTCGGTGTTCCCCTCGGGGGAACCCGGCGTGTCGGGGGACTTTTGGGGGTCGCAGGAAGGCTGTCAGGGACCGTTTCGCCCTTCAGGGCGGAACAGGGGACTTCCCTTGAGACGCCGTTGCGGGCAAGGGCCTCGTCTTGCCAAGAGGTGGGAACCACGTGGTTTTTGTCGAGTTGCGGCGGGATACCCGCATTACGACGGGGATCTCAGCCTTCCCCTTGGGTTGGCCCTGGGAAGCCCAATCTTCCCCTCGGGTTGCGAGGGAAAGCTGGGGGTTGCGCTCGAGTCACTGCAGGGCCGAAGAGACCTCACCTAGGCGTGTGTCCGGGACCTCATATTCCTCTCCAGGGAAGGCAGGGATCTCGGGGTTGCATTCCAGGCTCCCCCGGGGAGTCAGGCCTCATCTCGAGGGGAAGCCAAGGACTCCGCTCTCCTCTCGAGTCGCGACGCGGGTCTCTTGGAGCCCCCTGAGCGGCCTCAAGGGAGTCCAGCCTCCTCTTCCGTTTGGAGAGAGGACCCGGGATTGCTCTCCAGGCCATGCAGGAAAAGAAGGCCCTCAGCTCGCGAGGACGGGGGCGTCTCAGGGGTTTCCTCGAGCTGCGGCGCCCGTGGGGGTTTTCTCCCGAGGCGCGACGAGGATCTCAGGGAGCGTCTCGTGCGGCGCCAGGGAAGTCAGGTCTCCATGCGCGTGGCGAGGGGGAGCGCGTCCTGGCTCTCGAGTCACGTGAGGGGACTAGGGCCTCGAGACGCGTTGAAGAAGTACTCTTGAGGTCTTTCTCGGGGGGCAGCGGGAAACCCTCGTTTCCCTCGCCTTCTGCCGGGGACCTTAGGGAACTTCCCAGGGTGCCTCTGAGAGGCGAGGGATCCTGTGGAGGTGGCGGGGCCCCTCGGGACTCCGCTGGGTCTGGCGCAACGGAAGAGGGCCTCACCTCGAGGGGAGGCAGGAACCTCAGGCTTCCTCTGCGTTTCGGACTCCAACCGCAGGGTCCCTGCAGAGTTGGGACAGGAGAGTCAGGCCTCGTCTTGTCTGAGGAAGGGAACCCCGCTGGCCTCTCGAGTTGCTCAGGGGGTCTCAGGCCCCTCGTCGAGCTGTGTGTGGAACCCGCGGGTCTTTGCGGACGATGCACAGGGCTGGCAGTGCCCCTTCGTGTTGTGCCTTCACCCACAGGGTTGCCTTCGAAGAGGGGTCCGGGCCTCGGGTCCTTCTCAAGGGCGGACCGGGGAATCGGGGGCGTTCGGCATGTGGCACCACCCACGTGGCACGTCTCGAATTTCCTCGTGAGACCGGCCTCATCCTGAGGTGCGCCGGGAAGGCCGGGAACCCCTTCCAGACCACGCAGGGGAATCGCCTCTCCTGTCGCGATCAGGAGGGGAGAAGGGGCTCAGAGGAAGCGGTGCCGGGACCCTCGGTGTTCCCCTCGAGGGAACCCGGCGTGTCGGGGGACTTTTGGGGGTCGCAGGAAGGCTGTCAGGGACCGTTTCGCCCTTCAGGGCGGAACAGGGGACTTCCCTTGAGACGCCGTCGCGGGCAAGGGCCTCATCTTGCCAAGATGTGGGAACCACGTGGTTTTTCTCGAGTTGCGGCGGGATTCTCGAGTTATGACGGGGATCTCAGCCTTCCCCTTGGGTTGGCCCTGGGAAGCCCAATCTTCCCCTCGGGTTGCGAGGGAAAGCTGGGGGTTGCGCTCGAGTCACTGCAGGGCCGAAGAGACCTCACCTAGGCGTGTGTCCGGGACCTAATATTCCTCTCCAGGGAAGGCAGGGATCTCGGGGTTGCATTCCAGGCTCCCCCGGGGAGTCAGGCCTCGTCTCGAGGGGAAGCCAAGGACTCCGCTCTCCTCTCGAGTCGCGACGCGGGTCTCTTGGAGCCCCCTGAGCGGCCTCAAGGGAGTCCAGCCTCCTCTTCCGTTTGGAGAGAGGACCCGGGATTGCTCTCCAGGCCATGCAGGAAAAGAAGGCCCTCAGCTCGCGAGGACGGCGGCTTCTCAGGGGTTTCCTCGAGCCGCGGCGCCCGTGGGGTTTTTCTCCCGAGGCACGACGAGGATCTCAGGGAGCCTCTCGTGCGGCGCCAGGGAAGTCAGGTGTCCATGCGCGTGGCGAGGGGGAGCGCGTCCTGGCTCTCGAGTCACGGGAGGGGACTAGGGCCTCGAGCCGCGTTGAAGAAGGACTCTCGAGGTCTTTCTCGGGGGGCGGCGGGAAACCCTCGTGTCCCTCGCCTTCTGCCGGGGACCTTAGGGAACTTCCCAGGGTGCCTCTGATAGGCGAGGGATCCTGTGGAGGTGGCGGGGCCCCTCGGGACTCCGCTGGGTCTGGCGCAACGGAAGAGGGCCTCACCTCGAGGGGAGGCAGGAACCTCAGGCTTCCTCTCCGTTTCGGACTCCGACCGCAGGGTCCCTGCAGAGTTGGGACAGGAGAGTCAGGCCTCGTCTTGTCTGAGGAAGGGAACCCCGCTGGCCTCTCGAGTTGCTTAGGGGGTCTCAGGCCCCTCGTCGAGCTGTGTGTGGAACCCGCGGGTCTTTGCGGACGATGCACGGGGGTGGCAGTGCCCCTTCGTGTTGTGCCTTCCCCCACAGGGTTGCCTTCCAAGAGGGGTCCGGGCCTCGGGTCCTTCTCAAGGGCGGACCGGGGAATCGGGGGCGTTCGGCATGTGGCCCCACCCACGTGACACGTCTCGAATTTCCTCGTGAGACCGGCCTCATCCTGAGGTGCGCCGGGAAGGCCGGGAACCCCTTCCAGACCACGCAGGGGAATCGCCTCTCCTGTCGCGATCAGGAGGGGAGAAGGGGCTCAGAGGAAGCGGTGCCGGGACCCTCGGTGTTCCCCTCGAGGGAACCCGGCGTGTCGGGGGACTTTTGGGGGTCGCAGGAAGGCTGTCAGGGACCGTTTCGCCCTTCAGGGCGGAACAGGGGACTTCCCTTGAGACGCCGTGGCGGGCAAGGGCCTCATCTTGCCAAGAGGTGGGAACCACGTGGTTTTTCTCGAGTTGCGGCGGGATTCTCGAGTTACGACGGGGATCTCAGCCTTCCCCTTGGGTTGGCCCTGGGAAGCCCAATCTTCCCCTCGGGTTGCGAGGGAAAGCTGGGGGTTGTGCTCGAGTCACTGCAGGGCCGAAGAGACCTCACCTAGGCGTGTGTGCGGGACCTCATATTCCTCTCCAGGGAAGGCAGGGATCTCGGGGTTGCATTCCAGGCTCCCCCGAGGAGTCAGGCCTCGTCTCGAGGGGAAGCCAAGGACTCCGCTCTCCTCTCGAGTCGCGACGCGGGTCTCTTGGAGCCCCCTGAGCGGCCTCAAGGGAGTCCAGCCTCCTCTTCCGTTTGGAGAGAGGACCCGGGATTGCTCTCCAGGCCATGCAGGAAAAGAAGGCCCTCAGCTCGCGAGGACGGGGGCGTCTCAGGGGTTTCCTCGAGCTGTGGAGCCCGTGGGGGTTTTCTCCCGAGGCGCGACGAGGATCTCAGGGAGCCTCTCGTGCGGCGCCAGGGAAGTCAGGTCTCCATGCGCGTGGCGAGGGGGAGCGCGTCCTGGCTCTCGAGTCACGGGAGGGGACTAGGGCCTCAAGACTCGTTGAAGAAGGACTCTCGAGGTCTTTGTCGGGGGGCGGCGGGAAACCCTCGTTTCCCTCGCCTTCTGCCGGGGACCTTAGGGAACTTCCCAGGGTGCCTCTGAGAGGCGAGGGATCCTGTGGAGGTGGCGGGGCCCCTCGGGACTCCGCTGGGTCTGGCGCAACGGAAGAGGGCCTCACCTCGAGGGGAGGCAGGAACCTCAGGCTTCCTCTCCGTTTCGGACTCCGACCGCAGGGTCCCTGCAGAGTTGGGACAGGAGAGTCAGGCCTCGTCTTGTCTGAGGAAGGGAACCCCGCTGGCCTCTCGAGTTGCTCGGGGGTCTCAGGCCCCTCGTCGAGCTGTGTGTGGAACCCGCGGGTCTTTGCGGACGATGCCCGGGGCTGGCAGTGCCCCTTCGTGTTGTGCCTTCACCCACAGGTTTGCCTTCGAAGAGGGGTCCGGGCCTCGGGTCCTTCTCAAGGGCGGACCGGGGAATCGGGGGCGTTCGGCATGTGGCACCACCCACGTGGCTCGTCTCGAATTTCCTCGTGGGACCGGCCTCATCCTGAGGTGCGCCGGGAAGGCCGGGAACCCCTTCCAGACCACGCAGGGGAATCGCCTCTCCTGTCGCGATCAGGAGGGGAGAAGGGGCTCAGAGGAAGCGGTGCCGGGACCCTCGGTGTTCCCCTCGGGGGAACCCGGCGTGTCGGGGGACTTTTGGGGGTCGCAGGAAGGCTGTCAGGGACCGTTTCGCCCTTCAGGGCGGAACAGGGGACTTCCCTTGAGACGCCGTTGCGGGCAAGGGCCTCGTCTTGCCAAGAGGTGGGAACCACGTGGTTTTTGTCGAGTTGCGGCGGGATACCCGCATTACGACGGGGATCTCAGCCTTCCCCTTGGGTTGGCCCTGGGAAGCCCAATCTTCCCCTCGGGTTGCGAGGGAAAGCTGGGGGTTGCGCTCGAGTCACTGCAGGGCCGAAGAGACCTCACTTAGGCGTGTGTCCGGGACCTCATATTCCTCTCCAGGGAAGGCAGGGATCTCGGGGTTGCATTCCAGGCTCCCCCGGGGAGTCAGGCCTCATCTCGAGGGGAAGCCAAGGACTCCGCTCTCCTCTCGAGTCGCGACGCGGGTCTCTTGGAGCCCCCTGAGCGGCCTCAAGGGAGTCCAGCCTCCTCTTCCGTTTGGAGAGAGGACCCGGGATTGCTCTCCAGGCCATGCAGGAAAAGAAGGCCCTCAGCTCGCGAGGACGGGGGCGTCTCAGGGGTTTCCTCGAGCTGCGGCGCCCGTGGGGGTTTTCTCCCGAGGCGCGACGAGGATCTCAGGGAGCGTCTCGTGCGGCGCCAGGGAAGTCAGGTCTCCATGCGCGTGGCGAGGGGGAGCGCGTCCTGGCTCTCGAGTCACGTGAGGGGACTAGGGCCTCGAGACGCGTTGAAGAAGTACTCTTGAGGTCTTTCTCGGGGGGCAGCGGGAAACCCTCGTTTCCCTCGCCTTCTGCCGGGGACCTTAGGGAACTTCCCAGGGTGCCTCTGAGAGGCGAGGGATCCTGTGGAGGTGGCGGGGCCCCTCGGGACTCCGCTGGGTCTGGCGCAACGGAAGAGGGCCACACCTCGAGGGGAGGCAGGAACCTCAGGCTTCCTCTCCGTTTCGGACTCCGACCACAGGGTCCCTGCAGAGTTGGGACAGGAGAGTCAGGCCTCGTCTTGTCTGAGGAAGGGAACCCCGCTGGCCTCTCGAGTTGCTCGGGGGGTCTCAGGCCCCTTGTCGAGCTGTGTGTGGAACCCGCGGGTCTTTGCGGACGATGCCCGGGGGTGGCAGTGCCCCTTCGTGTTGTGCCTTCACCCACAGGGTTGCCTTCGAAGAGGGGTCCGGGCCTCGGGTCCTTCTCAAGGGCGGACCGGGGAATCGGGGGCGTTCGGCATGTGGCCCCACCCACGAGGCTTGTCTCGAATTTCCTCGTGAGACCGGCCTCATCCTGAGGTGCGCCGGGAAGGCCGGGAACCCCTTCCAGACCACGCAGGGTAATCGCCTCTCCTGTCGCGATCAGGAGGGGAGAAGGGGCTCAGAGGAAGCGGTGCCGGGACCCTCGGTGTTCCCCTCGGGGGAACCCGGCGTGTCGGGGGACTTTTGGGGGTCGCAGGAAGGCTGTCAGGGACCGTTTCGCCCTTCAGGGCGGAACAGGGGACTTCCCTTGAGACGCCGTCGCGGGCAAGGGCCTCGTCTTGCCAAGAGGTGGGAACCACGTGGTTTTTGTCGAGTTGCGGCGGGATTCTCGCGTTACGACGGGGATCTCAGCCTTCCCCTTGGGTTGGCCCTGGGAAGCCCAATCTTCCCCTCGGGTTGCGAGGGAAAGCTGGGGGTTGCGCTCGAGTCACTGCAGGGCCGAAGAGACCTCACCTAGGCGTGTGTCCGGGACCTCATATTCCTCTCCAGGGAAGGCAGGGATCTCGGGGTTGCATTCCAGGCTCCCTCGGGGAGTCAGGCCTCGTCTCGAGGGGAAGCCAAGGACTCCGCTCCCCTCTCGAGTCGTGACGCGGTTCTCTTGGAGCCCCCTGAGCGGTCTCAAGGGAGTCCAGCCTCCTCTTCCGTTTGGAGAGAGGACCCGGGATTGCTCTCCAGGCCATGCAGGAAAAGAAGGCCCTCAGCTCGCGAGGACGGGGGCGTCTCAGGGGTTTCCTCGAGCTGCGGCGCCCGTGGGGGTTTTCTCCCGAGGCAAGACGAGGATCTCAGGGAGCGTCTCGTGCGGCGCCAGGGAAGTCAGGTCTCCATGCGCGTGGCGAGGGGGAGTGCGTCCTGGCTCTCGAGTCACGGGAGGGGACTAGGGCCTCGAGGCGCGTTGAAGTAGGACTCTGGAGGTCTTTCTCGGGGGGCGGAGGGAAACCCTCGTTTGCCTCGCCTTCTCCCAGGGACCTTAGGGAACTTCCCAGGGTGCCTCTGAGAGGCGAGGGATCCTGTGGAGGTGGCGGGGCCCCTCGGGACTCCACTGAGTCAGGCGCAACGGAAGAGGGCCTCAACTCTAGGGGAGGCAGGAACCTCAGGCTTCCTCTCCGTTTCGGACTCCGACCGCAGGGTCCCTGCAGAGTTGGGACAGGAGAGTCAGGCCTCGTCTTGTCTGAGGAAGGGAACCCCGCTGGCCTCTCGAGTTGCTCAGGGGGTCTCAGGCCCCTCGTCGAGCTGTGTGTGGAACCCGCGGGTCTTTGCGGACGATGCACGGGGGTGGCAGTGCCCCTTCGTGTTGTGCCTTCACCCACAGGGTTGCCTTCGAAGAGGGGTCCGGGCCTCGGGTCCTTCTCAAGGGCGGACCGGAGAATCGGGGGCGTTCGGCATGTGGCACCACCCACGTGGCTCGTCTCGAATTTCCTCGTGAGACCGGCCTCATCCTGAGGTGTGCCGGGAAGACCGGGAACCCCTTCCAGACCACGCAGGGGAATCGACTCTCCTGTCGCGTTCCGGAGGGGAGAAGGGTCTCAGATGAAGCAGTGCCTGGACACTCGGTGTTCCCCTCGAGGGAACACGGCGTGTCGAGGAACTTTTGGGTGTCGTAGGTAGGCTGTCAAGGACCGTTTCACCCTTCAGGGGGGAACAGGGGACCTCCCTTGAGACGCCGTCCCGGGCAAGGGCCTCATCTTGCCAAGAGGTGGGAAGCACGTGGTTTTTCTCAACTTGCGGCGGGATTCTCGATTTACGATGGGGATCTCAGCCTTCCTCTTGGGTTGGCCCTGGGAAGCCCAATCTTCCCCTCGAGTTGCGAGGGAAAGCTGGGGGTTGCGCTCGAGTCATTGCAGGGGCCAAGACACCTCATCTAGTCGTGTGTCCGGGACCTAATATTCCTCTCCAGGGAAGGCGGGGATCTCGGGGTTGCATTCCAGGCCCCCCCGGTGAGTCAGGCCTCGTCTCGAGGGGAAGCCAAGGACTCCGCTCTCCTCTCGAGTCGCGACGCGGATCTCTTGGAGCCCCCTGAGCGGCTTCAAGGGAGTCCAGCCTCCTCTTCAGTTTGGAGAGAGGACTCGTGATTGGTCTCCAGGCCATGCAGGAAAATAAGGCCCTCATCTCGCGATGACCGGTGTGTCTCATGTGTTTCCTCGAGCTGCCGCGCCAGTGTGGGTTTCCTCACGAGGTACGATGAGGAACTCATGGAGCCTCTCGTGCAGTGCCAGGTTAGTCAGGTCTCCATGCGCTTGGCGAGGGGGAGCGTGTCATGGCTCTCGAGTCATGGTAGGGGAATCGTGACTCAACACATTTTGAAGCACTATCGAGGTCTTTCTCGAGTCACGGCAGAAAACCCAGGGGTCCCTCGACTTGTGCCTGTGACCTCAGGGATCTTCTTTTTGTGCCTCTGAGAACTCAGGGATACTGTGGAGTTGGTAGGGGCCTCTCAGGACTCCACTGGTTGTGGTGCAATGGAAGAGGGCTTCGTCTCGAGTGGATGCAGGAACCTCAGGCTTCCTCTCCGTTTCTGACTCGGATCCCATGGTCCCTGCAGAATAGGGACAAGAGAGTCACACCTAGTCTTCTGTTGAGGAATGGACCTTCGTTTGCCTTTCGAGTTGTTTACAGGGTGACAGGCCACTTGTCGAAATGTCTGTGGGACCTGCGGGTTTTTCTGGACGATGCACGCGGGTGTCAGTGCCCCTTCGTCTTGTGCCTTCATCCACAGGTTTTCCTTCAAAGAGGTGTGCTGGCATCGGGTTCTTTTCAAGAGTGGACCGTGAAATTGGGGTCTTTCGACATGTGGCACCACCCACGAGGCTACGTCTCGAACTTCCTCATGAGACCGGCCTCATCCTGAGGTGCCCCCGGAAGGTCGGGAACCCCTTGCAGACAGAGAAGGGGAGTCGACCCTCCTGTCGCAATCAGGAGAGGAGAAGGGGCTCAGATGAAGTGGTGCCGGGAACCTCGGTGTTCCCCTTGAGTGAGTCTGGTATGTCGCGGAACTTTTGGGGTCGCATCAAGGGTGCCAAGTACCGTTTCGCACTTCAGGATGGAACGTGGGACTTCTCTTGAGATGCTGTAGCGGACAAAGGGCCTCATCTTGCGATGACGAGGGAAGCACGTGGTTTTTCTCGAGTTGCGGTGGGATTCTCGAGTTACGACGGGGAATTCAGGCTTCCTCTTGTGTTGGCCCAGGAAGTCTAATCTTCCATTCGAGTTGCCAGGGAGAGCTGGGGATTGGGCTCCATTCACTGAAGGGCAAACTAGACCTCATCTAGGCTTGTATCCAGGACTTAATGTTCCTCTCCATAGGCGACAGGGATTTGGGGTTGCATTCCATACTCACCCGGGGAGTCAGGCCTCATCTCGAGGGGAAGCAAAGGACTCCACTCTCTTCTCGAGTCGCGACAGGTGTCTCTTGGAGCCCACTGAGTGGTCTTTGCTCTGTAGGAGAGCTCTAGTGTTCATAAGCCTGTACATAAGTGAACACAGACATTCTGTGTGCATGTTGCTGCATACCCAAAATAGGGCCACAAGGAGCCTCATGCTCTCCATGCGGCGCGGAAGCTGTGCAGCCACGCAGCAGCTGAAGAATCCAACCAATTGCTCTTTTCTTACCTCTGACAGAGCTCGCATTGCCGTAGCCCTTGGCAGTTTGAAAACACTGGACCCTAACCCCTCTCAAAGTAGGCCTGGGTTCTAGTTCGAATAGAAAGTCAATAGCGGAGCTGAGGACAGGAACGCGGCAGTCATTTATCACACGCTCCTGCAGCCTGCTACTACAGGGACACTAACGCTAGAAGCTAGGAATGTCTTTGCAAGGTGCGCAAAGGACAAGGGAGAACCTCGACCCTGACTCTAGTATTTCAGTCCCCTGAGCAGATCTGAGGTTCTCCCGCTGTAGAAGCTAACCCATTCCTTTCAAATACAGGCTTCCTAACACAGGGCCAGTTGGCTGCTTGCTCTTCCACGAAGCAGGCTTCCTTAACTTGCAAACTGCGAATTCCGCTTAACAGCCTGGAGGAAAATCGCTTCTTGGAAGATTTTTTTCAGAGGCTGTATCCCCGGAGCTGGGGCAAGCTAGGGGACCCATACTGACAAGGGAAGGCAAAACCACATCCAATGTCTTTGCTCTGGAGGACAGCTTTGGTGAGCCTAAGTCTTTCAGGAATATTTCTGGCTCCAACAGAGTCAAATTCTGTGTGTGAAGCTGCACAGCCAAAATAGGGGAACAGAGAGCCTGATTCTCTCTGTGTAGCTTTGAAGCTGTCATTCAAACAACAGCTTGAGAATCCATACAATGCTCTCCCTTACTGCTAAGAGAATTCTCATTGCTGTCGTCCTTGACAGTTTGTAGAAATCCGCACCCTAACCCTTCTCCAAGTAGGCCTGGGCCCTAGCTCGGAATAACAGGCAACGGCGGAGCTGAGGCCAGTAAGGCACAAGTGAGGTCTCACACACTCTTGCAGCCTGATCGTCCAGGAGCAGTAAGGCTTCTTTTTCCCTGTAGGAGGCTCGCTTGCCTTGCCTCCTGTGAACTGCATTTCCCAGCCTGGGCGCAAAGCTGTTCCTGGAGATTTTTTCTCAGGGGCTGTTTCCCTGGAGCTGGGTCGGACCTCGGGGGCCCAACTCACAGGGGAAGACAAAACCACATGGACATGTCTATGCTCTGTAGGAGAGCTCTAGTGAACCTCATCTCTCAGGAACATTCTTGGCTTCTACAGAGACACCTCTGTGCATGAAGCTACACACCCAACATAGTGGCAAAGGGAGTCTGATTCTCTCCGTGGGTGCTGATGCTTTGTGGCAAAGCACCTGCTAAGAATCCATCCGCATAGGCTTCCCTCACCTTGACAGAGGTCTCATTGCTGTAGTCCTTGGCAGTTTGGAAAGAAGCAGACCCTTACCCTTCACCAAGTAGGCCCTTGTCCTTGTTTGAATGGAAAGGCAGTAGCTGAGCTGAGGCCAGTAAGGCGCCAGTCAAGTCTGACATATTCCCGATGCCTGCTCCTTCATGGAAAATAACGTTAGAATCTGGGAATGTCTTTGCAAGGCTGGCAAAGGGCAGTCAGGAACCTCGACCCTGCCTCTGGAATTTCTATCTTCTCAGCACATCTGGTGGTCTCGGTCAGGAGAAACTAACCCATTCCTTGCAAATATAGGCTTCCAAACACAGGCCGGTTGGCTGTCTCTTCTTGCCGAAGGAAGCTTGCTTATCCCACCTCCTGTGAACTCCACTTCCCAGCCTGGGTGATAAGAGGTTCTTGGAGATCTTTTCTCAGATGCTGTTTCCAAGGAGCAGGGGCTGATCCCAGAGACCCACACGCACAGGGGAAGGGAAAACCGCATGGATAAGTCTTTGCTCTCTAGGAGTGCTCTAGTGAACCTCAGTCTGTGGGGAATGTTCTTGGCTCCAACGGGGACATCTCTGTGTGGGAAGCTGCATTGCCAACATAGAGACACAGAGACCTGATTCTCTCTGTGCAGCTTTGACGCTGTCGTTCAAACAACAAATTGAGAATCCACACAATGCTCTCCCTTACCACTGAGAGAGTTATCATTGCTGTAGCCCTTCGCAGTTTCTGGAAATCGGCACACAAACACTTCTCCAAGTAGGCCTGGGTTCAAGTTCAGATGAACATGCAATAGCGGAGCTGAGGCCAGTAAGGCACCAGTCAGGTGTCACACACTCTGGCAGCCTGCTCCTCCAGGGACAGTAAGGCCTCTATTTCCCTTCAGGAGGCTCGCTTGCCTTACTTCCTGTGAACAGCGTTTCCCAGCCTGGGCGGAAAGCAGTTCCTGGAGATCTTTTCTCAGGGGCTGTTTCCCCGGAGTTGGGGCGGACCTCGGGGACCCAACTCACAGGGGAAGGCAAAACCAAATGGACAGGTCTATGCTCTGTAGGAGATCTCTAGTGAACTGCCGGGGTCCAGCCCCAGCTGATCCAGGGTATTCGAAGCAGAGACGGCGTAGGCGAGGGTCAGGGAACAACTGCTTAATTAAACGTTAATTAAGGATATAAAGAGTAATAAAATGAGGATAGCTCAGTAGGAAATTTCAGTGGAGAAAAGAGGCTGAGTAGCTTGGTTTACGCGGGGGACCAATAAAACTTCAAGACAAGAAGCTTGCACCACTTACGTAGCCCGCAGGCGTCCTTCCGTTCTCCCGAAGGAGAGGAGACACTGAGGCCTCCCCGGTCGGATCTTAGAAGCCCAGGCAAAATTAGTAAGCTTGGTGGGTTCCGCGCTCCAGATGGAGACTCAACCAGAGTGAGAGAGAGAGAGAGACATGGGGAGACCAGTATTTCGAGAAACTGATCCCAATTCTTTATTTTCCATGGTCTACTTTTATACACTGAGATGTTATGCAAAAGTCACGTGGGGTCAGCAGTCCTGACTTTTATCAAAGTCAGGTGCTTCATACAAAAGCATACAGAGGTCTTAGGGGTGTTACATCATCTTCTGGCCGGGGGGCCTGCTGACAATTTACGACCCTCTCCTTGTGACAGCGGTCAGTCAACCAGGACACTTATTTCTCCAGGGGTGATTATTCTTAAAACAGACGCCACCCAAATAAAGTTACATTCCTATAGGGTGAGGGTGTAGTGGGTTTTAGTTAAGGAAAGAATTTACTTAGCCTAAGGTCTAACGTGATTTATATCAAAGGTTACTACTTATTTCTTCTATATATTCATTAATGTGTATAAGGGCAGGGGATGTGGAGACTTAGCAGTAAACATCAGCTCAACAAATGAAAAACCCTTCACCAATATGATTTCTAATCAGCCCATTATACTTATACTAATAATTTTCTAACTTTTCTAAGGAACCTGTTTTTAGAAGGTTTAAAGCATCTCGTGCCTCTCATGGTTGGGAGGCTGTGAGCAATCACATGTGGCCGGACAAGCCTGTCAGGCAGGCTAGAGAACCTTCAGAGGAGTTTGTAGGTTAAAACACTCTTGTCACACCCAGGGGTTTTTATCAACTGGAGCTCTAGGTTAACTCCTTCTCCGAAAGAGGTGGTGGGGGACAGCCCCCCGTAAAGTCAGAGGTGTAGGTGAGAGCACAAAGTAGTAAGGTAGGCAGGCTCTGGTGATGGGGGTAGATGCTCGAGGATTTCCAGGGGGACTCCTGAGGCTCGATCCCGCCTTTGCGTATGTCAAGCCTCCTTCCTCATGACCTTTGCCATGGGCGGAGTGCCTCACCCTGGCCCCCAACAGTGAACCTCCTCTCTCAGGAACATTCTTGGCTCCTATCGAGACACCTCTGTGCGTGTAGCTACACACGCAACGTAGGGGCAAAGGGAGCCAGATTCTTTCCGTGGGGTGCTGATGCTTTGTGGCAAAGCACCTGCTTGAGAATCCATCAGCTTACGCTTCCCTCGCCTTGACAGAGGTCTCATTGCTGTAGCCCTTGGCAGTTTGGAAAGAAGAGGACCCTTACCTTTCATAAAGTGGGCCCTTGTCCTAGTTTGAAAGGAAAGGCAAGAGCTGAGCTGAGGCCAATAAGGCGCCAGTCAAGTCTGACATATTCCCGAAGCCTGCTCCTTCATGGAAAATAACGCTGTAATCTAGGAATGTCTCTGCAAGGCTGGCAAAGGGCAGTCAGGAGCCTGCACCCTGCCTCTGGAATTACCGACTTCTGAACAGATCTGGAGGTCTCCCTTAGGGGAAGCTAACCCATTCTTCCAAATAGAGGCTTCCAAACGCAGGCCGCTTGGCTGCCTCTTGCTCTCTGAAGGAGGCCTGCTTTTCCCGCCTCCTATGAACCCCACATCCCAGCCTCTGGGAAAAGCGGATCTTGAAGATCTTTTCTCAGGGGTTGTTTCCACGGAGCTGGGGCCGAGCCTGGAGCCCCAAACGCACAGGGGAAGAAAAACCACATGGACAAGTCTTTGCTCTCTAGGAGAGCTCTAGTGAACTTCACTCTGTCAGGAACGTTCTTGTTTCCTATGGAGACACCCCTGTCTGTGAAGCTGTGTACCGAACATGGAGACACAGAGTCTGATTCTCTCTGTGCAGCTTTGAAGCTGTCGTTCAAACAACAGCTTGAAAATCCATACAATGCTCTTCCTTACTCGTGACACAGTTCTCATTGCTATACCCCTTGGCAGTATTTAGAAATCCATACCCAAACCCTTCTCCTAGTAGGCCTGGGTCCTAGTTCGGAGAAACACGCAATGGCGGAGCTGAGGCCAGTAAGGCACCAGTCAGGTCTCACACACTCTGGCAGCCTGATCGTCCAGGGAGACTAAGGCCTGTTGTGCCTTGCAGGAGGCTCGCTTGTGTTACCTCCTGTGAACTGCGTTTGCCAGCCTGGGGGAATAGCGGTCCCTGGAGATCTTTTCTCAGGGGCTCCTTCCCCTGAGCTGGGGCGGACCTCGGGGACCCAACTCACAGGGCAAGGCAAAACCATATGGACAGGTCTATGCTCTGTAGCAGACTTCTAGTGAACCTCATCTCTCAGGAACATTCTTGGCTCCTATAGAGACACTTCTGTGTGTGAAGCTGCGTACCTAACATAGGGGCACAGAGAGCCTGATTCTCTCAGTTCATTTTGACCCTGTCGTTCAGAAAACAGCTTGAGAATCCATAAAACGCTCTCCCTTACCGCTGAGAGAATTCTCACTGCTGTAGCCCTTGGCACTTTGTAGAAATCGGCACCCAAACGCTTCTCCAAATAGGCCTGGGTCCTAGTTCGGAGGAACAGGCAATGGTGGAACTGAGGCCAGTAAGGCAACAGTCAGGTTTCACACACTCTGGCAGCCTGCTCCTCCAGGGACAGTAAGGCCTCTTTTTCTCTGCAGGAGATTCGCTTGCCTTACTTCCTGTGAACAGCGTTTCCCAGCCTCAGCGAAGCGGTTCCTGGAGATCTTTTCTCAGGGACAGTTTCCCCGGAGGTGTGGCGGACCTCGGGGACCCAACTCACAGGGGAAGGAAAAACCACATGGACAGGTCTATGCTCTGTAGGAGAGGTTTAGTGAACCTAATCTCTCAGGAACATTCTTGGCTCCTATAGAGACAACTCTGTGTGTGAAGCTACACTCCCAACATTGGGGAACAGGGATCTTGGTTCTCTCCGTGGGGTGCTGATGCTTTGTAGTAAAGCACCTGCTTGAGAATCCATCCTCTTAGGCTTCCCTCGCTTTGACAGAGGTCTCATTGCTGTAGCCCTTGGCAGTTTCAAAGAAGAAGACCCTTACCCTTCATAAAGTAGGCCCTTGTCCTAGTTTGAATGGAAAGGCAATAGCTGAGCTGAGACCAATAAGGAGCCAGTCCCCTCTGACACATTCCCGAAGCCTGCTCCTTCATGGAATATAACTCTAGAATGTTGGAATGTGTTTGCAAGGCTGGCAAAGGGCAGTCAGGAACCAGCACCCTGCCTCTGGAATTACCGACTTCTGAGCAGATCTGGAGGTCTCCTTTAGGAGAAGCTAACCCATTGCTTCCAAATAGAGGCTTCAAAACACAGGCAGGTTGGCTGCCTTTCGTGCCCGAAGGAGGCTTGCTTTTCTCTCCTCCTATGAACCCCAGTTCCCAGCCTCTGGGAAAAGCGTATCTTGAAGATATTTTCTCAGGGGTTGTTTCCACGGAGCTGGGGCCGAGCCCGGGTCCCAAAGGCACAGGGGAAGGCAAGACCACATGGACAGGTCTATGCTCTGTAGCAGACCTCTAGTGAACCTCATCTCTCAGGAGCATTCTTGGCTCCTACAGAGACACCTCTGTGTGTGAAGCTGCGTACCTAACATAGGGGCAGAGAGAGCCTGATTCTCTCTGTTCATTTTGACGCTGTCATTCAGAAAACAGCTTGAGAATCCATAAAATGCTCTCCCTTACCACTGAGAGAATTCTCACTGCTGTAGCCCTTGGCACTTTGTAGAAATCTGCACCCAAACGCTTTTCCAAGTAGGCCTGGGTGCTAGCTCGGATGAACAGGCAATGGTGGAGCTGAGGCCAGTAAGGCAACAGTCAGGTTTCACACATTCTGGCAGCCTGCTCCTCCAGGGACTGTAAGGCCTCTTTTACTATGCAGGAGATTCGCTTGCCTTACTTCATGTGAACAGCATTTCCCAGACTCGGCGAAGCGGTTCCTGGAGATCTTTTCTCAGGGACAGTTTCCCCGGAGCTGTGGCAGACCTCGAGGACCCAACTCACAGGGGAAGGCAAAACCACATGGACAGGTCTATGCTCTGTAGGAGAGGTTTAGTGAACCTAATCTCTCAGGAACATTCTTGGCTCCTATAGAGACAACTCTGTGTGTGAAGCTACACTCCCAACATTGGGGAACAGGGAGCTTGATTCTCTCCGTGGGGTGCTGATGCTTTGTGGCAAAGCACCTGCTTGAGAATCCATCCTCTTAGGCTTCCCTCACCTTGACAGAGGTCTCATTGCTGTAGCCCTTGGCAGTTTGAAAAGAAGAAGACCCTTGCCCTTCATAAAGTAGGGCCTTGTCCTAGTTTGAATGGAAAGGCAATAGCTGAGCTGAGGTCAATAAGGAGCCAGTCCCGTCTGACACATTCCCGAAGCCTGCTCCTTCATGGAAAATAACTCTAGAATCTAGGAATATCTTTGCAAGGCTAGCAAAGGGCAGTCAGGAACCAGTACCCTGCCTCTGGAATTACCTACTTCTGAGCAGATCTGGAGGTCTCCTTTAGGAGAAGCTAACCCATTCCTTCCAAATAGAGGCTTCAAAACACAGGCAGGTGGGCTGCCTTTTCGTTCCCTATGGAGGCGTGCTTTTCTCTCCTCCTACGAACCCCGGTTCCCAGACACTGGGAAAAGTGGATCTTGAAGATATTTTCTCAGGGGTTGTTTCCACGGAGCTGGGGCCGAGCCTGGAGACCCAAAGGCACAGGGGAAGGCAAGACCACATGGACAAGCCTTTGCTCTTTAGTATAGCTCTAATGAACCTCACTCTGTCAGGATCTTTCTTGATTCCTTCGGAGACACACCTGTGTGTGAAGCTGCGGGCACAGAGAGCCTGATTACCCCTGTGCAGCGCTGAGTCTGGGCGGCTAAACAACAGCTTGGGAATGCAGCCTGGGGCGCTTCCCTTCCCTCGGACAGAGCTCTCCTTGCGGTAGGCCTTGGTAGTTTGCATACAATGGGGCCCTAAGCCCTCTGCAAGTTGGCCTGGCTCCTAGGTCCAAAGGGCAGGCCAGAGCGGAGCTGAGGCTGTCAGGCTCCAGACACATCTCCCATACTCCTACATCCTGCTCCTCCCCGGGCGTGAACGCTAGAAGCTGGGAAGGTACCTGGACCGTGCAGGGGCGGGGCGAACGCGGGCGGCGTGGGGCGGGGGTCGGCTTCTGGCGGGGGTGGGGGCGGGCTTCCCAGTTGTGCTCTCAGAGGTGGACACTGAGGCTGCAAACGCGCCGGGAGCGCACCCGGGACTGGGTAAACCCGGGCTGCGCGGGTCGAGATTCCGATGGCTTTGGGTGGGGGTCGGTCCCAGTTGTGCTCCCGGGGGTCGCCACTGCGGCTGGGAACGCGCCGGGAGCGCGGCAGGGGCGGGGCTAACCCTGAGGGCGCGGGGCGGGGGTCGGCTCATGGGGGGGATGGGGAGGGGTTCCCAGTTGCGCTCTCGGGGGTTGCAACTGCGGCTGGGAACGCCCATTTCGTCCGCTCCTGGGTCCCCAAGGATCTCCATCCCGTGGGTGCAGTGGAGGGCTGCGGACCACAGGTAAGGGAACTGGGACTGCGTGGAGCAGGGAACCAAGTATTCCGCCGTCTGTTGGCACATTCTCGGAGCTCCCCAACCTGGCGGTCGCAGAAAGGCCTTGCCTTTGGGGTCAAGGCCTTTACCGCTCCACCCCTCTGCTGAAAAATCTCCGAGTGTGCGCGGTTCTTCCAAGCAGCCTAGTGTCCGCTGGAAGTCCAAGGGACAGAACACTGAACTCTGGCCGGCTGGCCCAGCCCTGCTTCTGGCACTTTGTAAGCCAGCGGGCCCTTGAGCACCTGCTGGGATGGGAAAGGGAAGGGTCCACGGATTGCACCCTAGAAACTTAGTAGGGTGCATGGATTTCAAACCCTGGTGGCCGCCCAGGCAGCAAAGAAGGGGGGAGGGCACCTTGCTGCCCTTTCATGGCAGAATCTGTGGTTGTCCAGCTGCGTGGGCCTTTTCATGAGGACCCTGTGCAATAAAAGTTTGGTGTTTTGGAACTGAATAATTAGAACGTGTAAAAGCTTTAAATTATGTCGTGGTGTAATTAAAAAACAAAACAAAACAAAACCAAGCTCCAAGTGTTTTGCAAATGGAGGTTTAAATATTGAAGGACTGTATTCCTTGCACTGTGGCATTCTATCAAGAAGTGTGCAGGATTTTTTTTTTTTTAAGAAAAGTGTTCGAAGTGAGGGAAACAGGAAACCCAGAGGTGCCCCTGTATTTTGGGGAAGGCCTTAGGAGGTCACTTGGAAATGCTGCTGGCTGTGCGGGAGGGGGGCAGATGGGCTGTGCAGGCTTGTCCTTTGCATGGATGTTCCTGTGTGTGGAAACCCAGCTCGGAGCCATCTCCTGATGTGTAAGAATTTCTCAGACAAACCTTGAGCTAAGCAATGCATTTTTTCCTAAGAAAATGTTTGTCTTAAGCGATGTAAATATCCTATGTATTTCCGCTAGACTCTGGCTTCAGGTCGGTTCCCCCAAAAGGCTCAGAAGCGATTTGAACAAAACAGCATGTTTTCCTCCTAGCTTGTTCTCCTTATCTATGTTAAGGAAATGATATATTTGCCTGCAATACTGCCTTTCTTCAAGATTCATGTCAATCAAGTTTTGGCCCGGGATGACTCACCTGCTGCCAATATTATCTCAATGCATGTCGTGGGGGAAGGGCCTGGTGCCATTCCCTGAAACAGTTCCTTTCTTTCCTTAGCTGACTGCTAGTGCCTGTAGAATATCTGGCTAAAGACCAGCAGGGGGTACTCTTACTACCCCCCCCACCCCGCCTCAAGTCTAAGTCAGCAGCTTTCTCTATCTCTTTAATACTTTAATAACACTTGATGACACAAAAGCTCTGAGCGATCAAATCATATCAAATCTTCATTTCAGATTGAAGATGCATTCCATGGTATTGCCATCTTAAGTCTTTCCATCGTTATGGAATATCTGTCCATGTATTCAGGATAGTTTTCAGCCAGGGTGTATAATTTCCAGTGTGCCAGTCTTGTCATCCTCGTTACATCCATGGCAAAGTGTTTTATTCATGTTGATATTATTGAAAGGGAATTTTTTAAAATTCCTTTTCAGATTATTATCTGCTAATGTATACAGATAAAACTGTGTAATCATTCATTTTTATCAGTTTGGACAGCTTGAGAGTTGTCTTTAATTTCTTTACTTTCTGACACTTTAAGATTATCCTGGGACACATATGTAATGCCTCACCCCTAAATTCAGACATGTGTTCAAAGAACTTCTGTCCTTTTATTTATTTATTTATTTATTCTTTAACATTGAAATCGTTTTGACTATGCTGGGTGTTTGTTGCTAAATGGAAGTAGCTAGGACCTCTGGACTGCAGTCTCTCATCTCTTGCTGACCTCTTGTTGACCTCTGCAGATTCCTGGTAGGTGGGAGCTTGTTAGTTCCTTGTTCCTTATCAGAACCTCCTGTGGTAAGTGTTTTTCTCTTCTCTGTTGCCTGGTAAGGGTGGGTGGTCATGGGAATCCCAAAGTTGGCTAGAAGTCAATTATTTAGGCAGGCTTGTGCATAGATATGGGAGAAGGCAATGGCACCCCACTCCTGGAAAATCCCAAGGACGGAGGAGCCTGGTAGGCTGCAGTCCATGGGGTGGCTAAGAGTCGGACACCACTGAGCGACTTCATTTTCACTTTTCACTTTCATGCATAGGAGGAGGAAATGGCAACCCACTCCAGTGTTCTTGCCTAGAGAACCCCAGGGACTGCGGGGCCTGGTGGGCTGCCATCTATGGCGTGGCACAGGGTCGGCCTCAACTGAACCACTTAGCAGCTGCAGCAGCAGCAGCAGCAGTGCATAGATATCAAAGGGGATGAGAACAGTCAGGTAGGATCACATATGTCACCGTGAAACAATACTTCTCCTCTTAGCCAAAGCTAACAAAAGATTTCTGTTCTAGGTCAACCTAGAAGAGATCACTTAAGAGGTAAAAAACTTCAACTCCATTAGCAAAGGCAGTTCAACATCTCAAGAAAACTTGTGCTAGGCACAAAACTCTTTTCTGGGGGTCTACTTTCCCTACAACCTCCTTATCCCATTCTGTACCCATTCCTTTGCTTCTCCCGTCCAGAAAATGCCACCTGTAAGACAGAACTACTTCGTTTTCCTTCTTAAAGTGTGATTGCATTCCATACATTCTTGTAATAACAAGTCATACATTTCCCTTCAGCAACCAAGAACTGACTCTTATATTGGCATTTGATAGATTGGTGAGCATACCTATCAGTGATAATAGTGCCCACCCCGCTTCCTGCAAGAACAGAACAAAACAAAACAAAACAAAAAAATTGCTTTCTTACATTTAATATGTTCGGATGGTGCCAGTCACTATTCATGCATAGTCAAAAATCTCTTTTGTTTCTGTGTAAAAGGGAGGTCCTTTCAAGTCGTGAATGTTTAAGAAGTTTCATTTATTTGGAAGTGACCTAGCTATTCAATACACTGTCGTCACTTAGTTTAGCACCAGGATAGAAACTCAGGTAACCAAAACACCTGGAGGAACGATTGTAAGTTCAGTTCAGTTCAGTTGCTCAGTCGAGTCTGACTCTTTGGGACCCCGTGGCCTGCAGGACGCCAGGCTTCCGTGTCCATCACCAACTCCAGGGGCTTGCTCAAACTCATGTCCATCGAGTCAGTGATGCCATCCAACCATCTTATCCTCTGTCATCCCCTTCCCCTCTGCCTTCAATCAAGACTATGAGAGGCAGATATTTTAGAGTATAATTATTGTTAAGAGTTTATCTAAAAGCTCATATCACATTTACATTTTTTACATTGGTTGTTGCTGTTTCCAGGTACTTTCTTGCTGACAAGCTTGTGACACATATAACAATAGAGCAATTTTTACCTCAAAAGAAACCTAGGCACTATGAACATGTTGTGCTTAATGTTGTTGACTCTTAGACATGTCTATAGTGGAGGAGCAAAACCAAAAATACTAGATATTTAATATTGACTAGTTCCCAGTTCACGGGACTCTGACATTCATTTAGGTCAATGTTTTCTTGTATTTCTAGCAGTTTGATTTGGAAGGGCTGCCTTGTCTTGAGACCATTGAAATCAGAACTCAGAACTTGAGCAATATTATCAAAAAACACAAGGCTCACACTGACACATACCTTAATCCAGACAGACAGACAAGACATCTTCCAGTTTTCCGCCTGAGATTTAAAATATTTCTTTGAGCCGTTTTCCTGGGGAGTGGGGGGGGGAGTGGGGGTGGCAGCGAGGCAGGCTTGGGTAACAAGCTAATTGTTGGTCATTGCATATGCAAAGAACCAGCTTTCCGGGTTCCAAGGAAAAAAGTTTCCTTGGTACCCAATTTTGTTTGGATCTATAGACTCTCATGGCCCTCCTAGGTCAGGACATCTTTCCTTTCTGTAGTCCTCATTTTATCCCTAAATCATAGACAGCTTGGATTGTCTCTGTGGGGTGGATGTATTGTCCTCGTGTTTGACCTGGCGGCAGTAGCGAGGTCCGAGGTCCTCTCCTGGAACCGGGCGTGGGGACGGGGCTCACCAGGAGCCCCTGGTGGAAGTGGGCAACGCGCCGGGAGCGCGCCAGGGGCGGGGCGATCCCGGGCGGCGCGGGTCGGGGTTCTGGTCGGGAGGGGGTGGGGGGCGGTAACAGTTGTGCTCTCGGGGGTCCCCACTGCAGCTGGAAACGCGCTGGGAGTGTGGCAGGGGCGGGGTGAACCCGGGTGGCGCGGGGCGGGGTTCGGCTCCTGGCGGGGGTGGGGGAGGGCTTCCCAGTTGTGCTCTCGGTGGTGGCCACTGCGGCTGGAAACGCGCCGGGAGCGCACCCGGGGCGGGGTAAACCTGGGCTGCGCGGGTCGAGATTTAGATGGCTGTGGGTGGGGGTTCGGTCCCAGTTGTGCTCTCGGGGGTCGCCACTGCGGCTAGGAACGCCCATTTCCTATGCTCCTGTGTCCCCAAGGATCCACATCTAGTGGGTGCAGCGGAGGGCTGCGGGCCACAGGTCAGGGAACTGGGACTGCTTGGAGCAGGGAACCAAGTATTCCGCCCTCTGTTGGCACATTCTCGGAGCTCCCCAACCTGGCGGTCGCAGAAAGGCCTCGCCCTTGGTGTCAAGGCCTTTACCGCTCCACCCCTTTGCTGAAAAATCTCAGTCTGCACGGTTTTCCCAAGCAGCCTAGTGTCCCCTGGAAGTCCAAGGGACAGAACACTGAACTCTGGCCGGCTGGCCCAGCCCTGCTTCTGGCACTTTGTAAGCCAGCGGGCCCTTGAGCACCTGCTGGGATGGGAAAGGGAAAGGTCCACGGATTGCACCCTAGAAACTTAGTAGGGTGCATGGATTTCAAACCCTGGTGGCCGCCCAGGCAGCAAAGAAGGGGGGAGGGCACCTTGCTGCCCTTTCATGGCAGAATCTGTGGCTGTCCTGATGCGTGGGCCTTTTCATGGGGACCTTGTGCAATAAAAGTTTGGTGTTTTGGTACTGAATAATTAGAAATTGTAAAAAGTTTAAATTATGTGGTGGTGTAATTAAAAAACAAAACAAAACAGAACCAAGCCCCAAGTGTTTGGCACCGGGAGGTTTAAGTATCGAAGGCCTGTTTTCCTTGCACTGTGGCATTCTATCAAGAAGTGTGCAGGATTTTTTTTTTTTTTTTAAGAAAAGTGTTCGAAGTGAGGGAAACAGGAAACCCAGAGGTGCCCCTGTATTTTGGGGAAGGCCTTAGGAGGTCACTTGGAAATGCTGCTGGCTGTGGGGGAGGGGGGCAGATGGGCTGTGCAGGCTTGTCCTTTGCATTCATGTTCTTGTGTGTAGAAACCCAGTTCGGAGCCATCTCCTGATGTGTAAGAATTTCGCAGACAAACCTTGAGCTAAGCAATGCATTTGTTCCTGAGGAAATGTTTGTCTTAAGCGATGTAAATATCCTATGTATATCTGCTGGACTCTGGCTTCAGGTCGGTTCCCCCAATAGGCTCAGAAGCGACTTGAACAAAACAGTATGTTTTCCTCGTACCTTGTTCTCCTAATCTATGTTAAGGAAATGATATATTTGCCTGGAATACTGCCTTTCTTCAAGATTCATGTCAATCAGTTTTTGGCCCAGGATGACTCACCTGCTGCCAATGTGACCTCAAGGCATGTCGTGGGGGAGGGGCCTGGTGCCATTCCCTGAGACAGTGCCTTTCTTTCCTTAGCTGACTGCTAGTGCCTGTAGAATATCTGGCTAGAGATCAGCAGGGAGTACACCCCGCCTCAAGTCTAAGTCAGCAGTTTTCTCTATCTCATTTATACTTTAATAACAATTGATGACACAAAAGCTCTGAGCGATCAAATCATATCAAATCTTCATTTCAGATTGAAGATGCATTCCATGGTATTGCCATCTTAAGTCTTTCCATTGTTATGGAATACCTGTCCATGTATTCAGGATAGTTTTCAGCCAGGGTGTATAAGTTCCAGTGTGCCAGTCTTGTCATCCTCGTTACATCCAAGGCAAAGTGTTGTATTCATGTTGACATTATTGAAAGGGAATTTTTTTTAATTCCTTTTCAGATTATTATCTGGTAATATATACAGAAAAAACTGTGTAATCTTTCGTTTTTATCAGTTTGGACAGCTTGATAGTTGTCTTTAATTTCTTTCCTTTCTCATACTTTAAGATTTTCCGGGCACCGTACATGTACTGCCTCACCCCTAATCTCAGTCATGTGTTCAAAGAACTTCTGTCCTTTATTTGTTTACTTATTTTTTGCAACATTGAATTCGGTTTGACTATGCTGGGTCTCTGCTGCAAGATGGAAGTTGCTAGGACCTCTGGACTGCAGTCTTCCATCTCTTACTGACCTCTTGTTGACCTCTGCAGAATCCTGGTTGGCGGGAGCTTGTTAGTTCCTCGTTCCTTACCAGGACCTCCTGTGGTAAGTGTTTTTCTCTTCTCTGTTGCCTTGTAAGGGTGGATGGTCATTGGCATCCCAAAGCTAGCTAGAAGTCAATGATTTAGGCAGGCTTGTGCATAGATATGGGAGAAGGCAATGGCACCCCACTCCAGTACTCTTGCGTGGAAAATCCCATGGATGGAGGAGCCTGGTAGGCTGCAGTCCATGGGGTCGCTAAGAGTCGGACACCACTGAGCGACTTCACGTTCACTTTTCACTTTCATGCATGGGAGGAGGAAATGGCAACCCACTCCAGTGTTCTTGCCTAGAGAACCCCAGGGACTGCGGGGCCTCGTGGGCTGCCGTCTATGGGGTCGCACAGAGTCGGACACGACTGAAACGACTTAGCAGCAGCAGCGGCGGCAGCAGCAGCAGAAGCAGTGCATCGATATCAAAAGGGCTGCAAACAGTCAGGAAGGATCACATATGTCACCGTGAAACACTACTTCTCCACTTAGCCAAAGCTAACAAAAGATTTTTGTTCTAGGTCAACCTAGAAGAGATCACTTAAGAGGTAAAGAAACTTAAACTCCATTAGCAAAGGCAGTTCGACATCTCAAGAAAACTTGTGCTAGGCACAGAACTCTTTTCTGGGGGTCCACTTTCCCTACAACCTCCTTATCCCATTCTGTACCCATTCCTTTGCTTCTCCCATCCTGAAACGGCCGCCTGTAAGACAGAACTACTTTGTTTTCCTTCCTCAAGTGCCATTGCATTCCACATACTTTCTTGTAATAACAAGTCATACATTTCCCTTCAGCAACCAAGAACTGACTTTTATATTGGCATTGGCTATAGCCCGCCCCCCTCCCCCCACCCCCAAGAACAGAACAAAACAAAACAAAACAATTGGTTTCTTACATTTAATATGTCAGGATGGTGCCAGACACTATTCATGGAGAGTCAAAAATCTCTTTTGTTTCTGTGTAAAAGGGAGGTCCTTTCAAGTCGTGAATGTTTCAGAACTTTCATTTATTTGGAAATGACCTAGCTATTCAATACACTGTCGTCACAAGGATAGAAACTCGGGTAAACAAAACACCTGGAGAAACGTTTGTTAGTTCAGTTCAGTTCAGTTGCTCAGTCGTATCTGACTCTTTGGGACCCCGTGGCCTGAAGGACGCCAGGCTTCCGTGTCCGTCACCAGCTCCAGGGGCTTGCTCAAACTCATGTCCATCGAGTCAGTGATGCCATCCAACCATCTTATCCTCTGTCATCCCCTTCTCCTCTGCCTTCAATCAAGAATATGAGAGGCAGATATTTTAGAGTATAATTATTGTAAAGAGTTTGTCTAAAAGCTCATATCACATTTACATTTTTTACTTTTGTTATTGTCGTTTCCAGGTAGTTTCTTGCTGACAAGCTTGTGACAGATATAACAATAGAGCAATTTTTACCTCAAAAGAAACCTAGGCACTATGAACATGTTGTGCTTAATGTTGTTGACTCTTAGACATGTCTATAATGGAGGAGCAAAACCAAAAATACTAGATATTTAATATTGACTAGTTCCCAGTTCACGGGACTCTGACATTCATTTAGGTCAATGTTTTCTTGTATTTCCAGCAGTTTGATTTGGAAGGGCTGCCTTGTCTTGAGACCATTGAAATCAGAACTCAGAACTTGAGCAATATTATCAAAAAACACAGGGCTCACACTGACACATACCTTAATCCAAACAGACAGACAAGACATCTTCCAGGTTTCCGCCTGAGATTTAAAACATTTCTTTGAGCCAGTCTTCTGGGGAGTGGGGGGATGGGGGTGGCAGTAAGGCAGGCTTGGGTAACAAGCTAATTGTTGGTCATTGCATATGCAAAGAACCAGCTTTCCGGGTTCCAAGGAAAAAAGTTTCCTTGGTAACCAACTTTGTCTGGTTCTATAGAATATCATGGCCCTCCTAGGTCAGGTCATCTTGCCTTTCTGTAGTCCTCGTTTTATCCCTAAATCATAGACAGCTTGGATTGTCTCTGTGGGGTGTATGTATTGTCCTCATGTTTGACCTGGCGGCAGCAGCGAGGTCCGAGAGCCTCTCCTGGAACCGGGCGTGGGGACGGGGCTCACCGAGAGCCACTGGTGAAGGTGGGCAGCGCCCCTGGAGCGTGGCAGGGGCGGGGCGAACCCGGGCGGCGCAGGGCGGGTGTCGGCTCCTGGCGGGGGTAGGGGAGGGCTTCCCAGTTGTGCTCTCGGAGATGGCCACTGCAGCTGGAAACGCGCCGGGAGCGCAGCCAGGGTGGGGTAAACCTGGGCTGCACAGGTCGAGATTCCGCTCACTGTGGGTGGGGGGTCGGTCCCTGTTGTGCTCCCGGGGGTCGCCAATATTGCTGGGAACCCACCGGGAGCCCGGCAGGGCCGGGGCGAAACCTGGCGGTGCGGGGCGGGGTGGGGTTCCGTTCGCAGTGGGGGTCGGCTCCTGGCGGGGGTGGGGGAGGGCTTTCCAGATGTGCTGTTGGGGGTCGCCATTGTGGCTGGGAATGCCCATTTCGTGAACTCCTGGATCCCCAAGGATCGGCATCCATTGGCCACAGCGGAGGGGTGCGGAACACAGGTAAGGGAACGGGGACTGCGTGGAGCAGGGAACCATGTATTCCGCCCTGTGTTGGCACAGTCTCAGAGCTCCCCAACCTGGCGGTCGCAGAAAGGCCTCGTCTTTGGGGTCAAGGCCTTTACCGCTCCACCCCTCTGCTGAAAAACCTCAGAGTCTGCGCGGTTTTCCCAAGCAGCCTAGTGTCCGCTGGAAGTCCAAGGGACATAACCCTGAATTCTGGCCGGCTGGCCCAGCCCTGCTTCTGGCACTTTGTAGGCCAGCGGGCCCTGGAGCACCTGCTAGGATGGGAAAGGGAAGGGTACGCGAATTGCACCCTGGTGGCCGCCGAGGCAGCAAAGAAGGGGGAGGGCACCTTACTGCCCTTTAATGGCAGACAGAATCTGTGGCTGTCCTGCTGCGTGGGCCTTTTCATGGGGACCTTGTGCAATAAAAGTTTACCGGTGACCTTAGGGAACTTCCCAGTGTGCTTCTGACAGATGAGGGATGCTGTGGAGTTGGCGGGGCCTCTCAGGACTCCGCTGGGTTTGGCGCAATGGAAGAGGGCCTCATCTCCAGGGAAGGCAGGAACCTCAGGCTTCCTCTCCGTTTCAGACTCCGACCGCAGGGTCCCTGCAGAGTTGGGACAGGAGAGTCAGGAATCGTCTTGTCTGAGGAAGGGAACTCCGCTTGCCTCTCGAGGTGCTCAGGGGGTCTCAGGCCCCTTGTTGAGCTGTGTGTGGAACCTGCGGGTGTTTCCGGAAGTGCACGACGGTGACAGTGCCCCTTCGTGTTGTGCCTTCACCCACTGGGTTGCCTTCGAAGAGGTGTCCGGGCCTCGGGTTCTTTTCAAAAGCGGACAGGGAAATCGGGGTCTTTCGGCATGAGGGACCACCCACGGGGCTAGTCTCAAATTTCCTAGTGAGGCCGGCTTCATCCTGAGTTGTGCTGGGAAGGCCGGGGACACTTCCAGACAATGCAGGGGGATCGACTCTCCTGTCGCCATTAGGAGGGGAGAAGGGGCTCAGATGAAGTGGGGCCGGAACCCTCGGTGTTACCCTCGAGGGAAACCGGCGTGTGGGGGACTTTTGGGGGTTGCATGAAAGGAGTCAGGTACCGTTTCGCACTTCAGGACAGAACCTGGGACTTCCCTTGAGACGCCGTAGCGGGCAAGGGCCTCATCTTGCGAAGACGTTGGGACCATGTGGATTTTCTCGAGTTGCGGCGGGATTCTAGAGTTACGAAGTGGATTTCAGGCTTCCTCTTGTGTTGGCCCCGGGAAGCCTAATCTTCCATTCGAGTTGCGAGGGAAAGCTGAGGGTTGCACTCGAGTCACTGCAGGGCCAAAGAGACCTCATCTAGGCCTGTGTCCGGGACTTAACGTTCCTCTCAAGGGAAGACAGGGATCTCAGGGTGGCGTTCCAGACTCCCCTGGGGAGTCAGGCCTCGCCTCGAGGGCAAGCCAAGGATGCCGCTCTCCTCTCAAGTCGCGACGCAGATCTCTTGGAGCCCACTGAGTGGCCTCAAGGGAGTCAGGCCTTCTCTTCAGTTTGGAGAGAGGACTCGGGATTGTGCTCTGGGTCAGGCAGGAAAAGAAGGCCCTCACCTCGCGAGGATGGGGGCTTCTCAGGGGTCTCCTCGAGCTGCGGCGCCCGTGGGGGTTTTCTCACGAGGCAAGACGAGGATCTCAGGGAGCCTCTCGTGCAGTGCCAGGGAAGTCAGGTCTCTGTGCACGTGGCGAGGGGGAGCGCGTCATGGCTCTCCAGTCATGGGAGAGGACTAGGGCCTCCAGAGGCGTTGAAGAAGGACACTCGAGGTCTTTCTGTGGTTGCAGCAGGAAAGCCTCGTTTCCCTCGACTTCTGCCGGGGACCTGACGGAACTTCCCATGGTGCCTCTGATAGGTGAGGGATGCTGTGGAGTTGGCGGGGCCTCTCGGGACTCCGCTGGTCTTGGCGCAATGGAAGAGGGCCTCATCTCGAGGGGAGACAGGAAACTTAGGCTTCCTCTCCTTTTCGGACTCCAACCACAGGGTCCCTGCAGAGTTGGGACAGGAGAGTCAGGCCTCGTCTTGTCTGAGGAAGGGAACTCCGCTTGCCTCTCGAATTGCTCAGGGTGTCTCACGCACCTCGTCAAGCTGTGTGTGGAAACCGCGGGTTTTTCCGGATGACGCACGGGGGTGTCAGTGCCCCTTCGAATGGTAACTTCACCCACAGGGTTGCCTTCGAAGAGGTGTCCGGGCATCGGGTTCTTATCCAGAGCGTACTGGGAAATCGGGGTCGTTCGGCATGTGGCACAACCCACGGGGCTCGTCTCGAATTTCCTCGGGAGGCCGGCCTCATCCTGAGGTGTGCCGGGAAAGCCGGGAACCCCTTCCAGAATACGCAGGGGAATCGACTCTCCTGTCGTGATGAGGAGGGGAGAAGGGGCTCAGATGAAGGGGTGCCAGGACCCTCGGTGTTCCCCTCGAGGGAACCCGGCGTGTCTGGGAAATTTTGGAGGTCGCATGAAGGGTGTCAGGTACCGTTTCGCAACTCAGGATGGAACGTGAGACTTCCCTTGAGACGCCGTAGCGGGTAAGGGCCCCATCTTGCGAAGACGTTGGGACCACGTGGTTTTTCTCGAGTTGCGGCGGGATTCTCGAGTTACGACGGGGATTTCAGGCTTCCTCTTGGGTTGGCCCTGGGAAGCCCCATCTTCCATTCGAGTTGCTAGGGAAAGCTGGGGGTTGCGCTCGAGTCACTGCAGGGCCCAAGAGACCTCATCTAGGCGTGTGTCCAGGACCTAGTAGTACTCTCAAGGGAAGACAGGGATCCCGGGGTTGCACTCCAGAGTCCCCCGAGGAGTCAGGCCTCGCCTCGAGGGGAAGCAAAGGACTCCGCTCTTCTCTTGAGCCACGACGCGCATCTCTTGGAGCCCTCTGAGTGGCCTCAAGGGAGTCAAGCCTAATCTTCAGTTTGGAGAGAGGACTCGGGATTGCTCTCCAGGAAAGGCAGGAAAAGAAGGCCCTCACCTCGCGAGGACGGGGGCTTCTCAGGGGTTTCCTCGAGCTGCGGCGTCCGTGGGGCTTTTCTCACGAGGCACGACGAGGTTCTCAGGGAGCCTCTCGTGCGGCACCAGGGAAGTCAGGTCTCCATGAGCGTGGCGAGGGGGAGCGCGTCATTGTTCTTGAGTCCTGGGAGGGGACTAGGGCATCAAGGTGTGTAGAAGAAGGTCTCTCGAGGTCTTTCTCGGCTTGCAGCGGGAAACCATCGTTTCCCTCGACTTCTCCCGGTGACCTGAGGGAACTTCCGAGGGTTCCTCTTAGAGGTGAGGGATGCTGTGGAGTTGGTGGGCCATCTCGGGACTCCTCTGGGTTTGGCGCAATCGAAGAGGGCCTCATCTCGAGGGGAGACAGGACCTCAGGCTTCCTCTCCGTTTCGTACTCCGACAGCAGTGTCCCTGCAGCTTTGGGGCAGGAGAGTCAGGCCTCGTCTTGTCTGAGGAAGGGAACTCCGCTTGCCTCTCGAGTTGCTCAGGGAGTCTCAGTCCCCTCGTGGAGCTCTGTGTGGAAACCGCGGGTGTTTCCGGACGATGCACGGGAGTGTCAGTGCCCCTTCGTGTTGTTCCTTCACTCACAGGGTGGCCTTCGAAGAGGTGTCCGGGCATCGGGTTCTCCTCAACTGCGGACCGGGAAATCAGGGTCGTTCAACATGGGGCACCAGCACGGGGCTTGTCTCGAATTTCCTCGTGAGGCCGGCCTCATCCTGAGGGGCGCCGTGCAGGCCGGGAACCCCTTCCAGACCACGCAGGGGAAGCAACTCTCCTGTCGCAAACAGGAGAGGAGTAGGAGCTCAGAGGAAGTGGTGCCGGGACTCTCGGTGTTCCCCTCAAGGGAACCCGGCATGTCGGGGAACTTTTGGATGTCGCATGAAGGGTGTCAGGTACCGTGTCTCACTTCACGACGGAACATGGGACTTCCCTTGAGACGCCGTACCGGGCAAGGGCCTCATCTTGCGAAGACGTTGAAACCACGTGGTTTTTCTCGAGTTGCGGCAGGATTCTCGAGTTTCGACGAGGATTTCAGTCTTCCTCTTGGGTTGGCCTTGGGAAGCCCCATCTCCCATTCAAGTAGCGAGGGAAATCTGGGGGTAGCGCTCGAGTCACTGCAGGGCCATAGAGACCTCATCAAGGCGTGTGTCCTGGAACTAATATTCCTCTCCAGGGAAGGCAGGAATCTCGGGGTTGCATTTCAGGCTCCCTCAGGGAGTCAGGCCTCGTCTCGAGGGGAAGCCAAGGACTCCGCTCTCCTCTCGAGTGGCAACGTGGATCTCTTGGAGCCCACTGAGTGGCCTCAAGGGAGTCCAGCCTCCTCTTCCGTTTGGAGAGAGGACCCGGGATTGCTCTCCAGGCCATGCAGGAATAGAAGGCCCTCAGCTCGCTAGGACGGGGGCGTCTCAGGGGTTTCCTCGACCTGCGGCGCCCGTGGGGGTTTTCTCCCGAGGCACGACGAGGATCTCAGGGAGCCTCTCGTGCGGCGCCAGGGAAGTCAGGTCTCCATGCGCGTGGCGAGGGGGAGCGCGTCCTGGCTCTCGAGTCACGGGAGGGGACTAGGGCCTCGAGACGCATTGAAGAAGGACTCTCGAGGTCTTTCTCGGGTGGCGGCGGGAAACCCTGGTTTCCCTCGCCTTCTGCCGGGGATCTTAGGGAACTTCCCAGGGTGCCTCTGAGAGGCGAGGGATCCTGTGAAGTTGGCGGGGCCTCTCGGGACTCCGCTGGGTCTGGCGCAACGGAAGAGGGCCTCACCTCGAGGGGAGGCAGGAACCTCAGGCTTCCTCTCCGTTTCGGCTCCGACCGTGGGGTCCCTGCAGAGTTGGGACAGGAGAGTCATGCCTCGTCTTGTCTGAGGAAGGGAACCCCGCTTGCCTCTCGAGTTGTCAGGGGTTTTCAGGCCCCTGGTCGAGCTGCGTGTGGAACCCGCGGGTCTTTCCGGATGATGCACGGGGGTGTCAGTGCCCCTTCGTGTTGTGCCTTCACCCACAGGGTTGCCTTCGTAGAGGGGTCCGGGCCTCGGGTCCTTCTCAAAAGCGGACCGGGGAATCGGGGGCATTTGTCATGTGGCACCACCCACGTGGCTCGTCTCGAATTTCCCTGTGAGACCGGCCTCATCCTGAGGTGCACCGGGAAGGCCGGGAACCCCTTCCAGACCACGCAGGGGAATCGACTCTCCTGTCGTGATCAGGAGGGGAGAACGGGCTCAGATGAAGCTGTGCTGGGACCTTGGTGTTCCCTCGAGGGTACCCGGCGTGTCGGGGAGCTTTTGGTGGTCGCACGAAGGGTGTCAGTTACTGTTTCGCACTTCAGGGCGGAACATGGGACTTCCCCTGAGACGCTGTAGTGGGCAAGGGCCTCATCTTGCGAAGACGTTGGAACCACGTGTTTTTTCTCGAGTTGCGCCGGGATTCTCGAGTGACGATGGGGATTACAGGCTTCCTCCTCTGTTGGCCCTGGGAAGCCCAGTCTTCCATTCGATTGGCGAGGGAAAGCTGGGGGTTTCGCTCGAGTCACTGCAGGGCCAAAGAGACCTCATCTAGGCTTGTGTCCAGGACCTAATGTTCTTCTCCAGGGAAGGCAGGGATCTCAGGGTTGCATTCCAGGATCCCCCTGGGTGTCAGGCCTCGTCTTGAGGGGAAGCAAAGGACTCTGCTGTCCTCCCGAGTCGCGACGCGGATATCTTGGAGCCCCCTAGTGGCGTCAGTGGAGTCAAGCCTCCTCTTCATTTTGGAGAGAGGGCTCGGGATTGTTCTCCAGGCCATGCAGGAAAAGAAGTCCCTTCACATCGCGAGGACGGGGGCGTCTCAGGGGTTTCCTCGAGCTGCGGCGCCCGTGGGAGTTTTCTCGCGAGGCACGGCGAGGATCTCAGGGAGCCTCTCGTGCGGCGCCAGGGAAGTCAGGTCTCCCTGCGCGTAGCGAGGAGGAGCGCGTTGTGGCTCTCGAGTAATGGGAGGGGACTAGGGCCTCAAGACGCGTTGAAGAGGGACTCTCGAGGTCTTTCTCGGGTTGTGGCGGGAAAAATTCGTTTCCCTCGACTTCTGCCGGGGACCTTAGGGAACTTCCCAGGGTGTCTCTGAGAGTTGAGGGATACTGTGGAGTTGGCGGTGCCTCTCGGGACTCCACTGGGTTTGTCGCAATGGAAGAGGGGCTCATCTCGAGGGGAGGCAGGAACCTCAGACTTCCTCTCTGTTTCGGACTCCGACATCAGGGTCCCTGCAGAGTTGGGACAGGAGAGACAGGCTACGTCTTTTCTGAGGAATGGAACTCCGCTTGCCTCTCGAGTTGTTCATGGGGTTTCAGGCCCCTTGTCAAACTGTGTGTGGAATCTGCAGGTTTTTCCAGACGATGCACGGGGGTGTCAGTGACCCTTCGTTTTGTGTCTTCATCCACAGGGTTGCCTTCGAAGAGGTGTCCGGGCATCGGGTTCTTATGAAGAGCGGACCGGGATATCGGGGTCGTTCAGCATTTGGCACCACCCACGTGGGTTGTCTCGAATTTCCTCATGAAACCGGCCTCATCCTGAAATGTGCCGCAAAGTTCATGAAACTCTTCCAGACAAAGCAGAGGTTTCGACCCTCCTGTGGCGATCAGGAGGGGAGAAGTGGCTCAGATGAAGTGCTGCTGGGAACCTCGGTGTTTCCCTCAAGTGAGACAGGTATGTCGGGTAACTTTTGGGGTCGCATAAAGCGTTCCAAGTACCGTTTTGCTCTTCAAAATGGAACGTTGGACTTCTCTTGGGGTGCTCCAGCGAGCATGGGCCTCATCTTGGAATGACGGCGGAACCACTTGGTTTTTCTCGAGTTGCGGTGGGATATTTGAGTTACCGCAGGGAATTCATGCTTCCTCTTGTGTTGGCCCACAAAAGTCTTATCTTCCATTCGAGATTCGAGGAAGAGCTGGAGGTGCGCTCTAGTCACTGAAGGCAAAAGAGACCCCACCAAGGCTTGTGTGCAGGACCTAATGTTCATGTCAAGGCTCGACAGAAATCTCGGGGTTGCATTCCAGACTCACCTTGGAGTCAGCCCTCATCTCGAGGGGAAGCAAAGGACTCTGCTCTCCTCTCGAGTCGGACGGGTATGTCTTGGAGCCCACTGAGTGGCTTAAAGGGAGTCAAACCTCCTTTGGTGTTTGGAGGGAGGACACGGGATTGCTCTCCAGGGAATGCATGAAATGAAGGCCCTCATCTCCCAACGACTGGGGCGTCTCGTAGGTTTTCTCGAGCTGTGGCGCTAGTGTGGGGTTTCTCACGAAGTAAGACTGGGAGCTCAGTGAGCCTCTCACGTGGTGCCAGGGCAGTCAGGTCTCTATGCACGTGGTGAGAGGGAGCCCGTCATTGTTCTCGAGTCATGGTAGGGGAATTGGGCCTGAAGAGGTGTTAAAGAAGGACTCTCGTGGTCTTTCCTGGGTTGCAGCAGGAAACCCTGGGTTCCATCGACTTGTGGCAGTGACTTCATGAAGCTTCTCAGCGTGCCTCTGAGAAGTCAGGGTCACTGTGGAGTTGGGAGGGGCCTCTTGGAACTCCACTGGGTTTGGTGCAATGGAAGAGGGCCTCATGACAAGTTGAGGCAGGAACCTCAGGGTTTCTCTCCTGGCTTCGAATGCGCCGGGTCTGACTCGGATCGCAGAGTCCCTGCAGAGTTGGGACAGGAGAGTCAGGCCTCGTCTTGTGTGGAGGACTGGAACTCCGCTTGACTCTCGCGTTGTTCATGGGGTGACAGGCCACTTGTCGATTTGTATGTGGAACTTGTGGGTTTTTCTGGACGATGCACCGGGGTGTCACTGCCCCTTCGTGTTGTGCCTTGATCCACAGGATTGCCTTCGAGTTGGGTTCTGCCATCGGGTTCTTATCAAGAGCGGACCAGGGAATTGGGGTCTTTTGGCATGCCGCACCACCCACGAGGCTATGTCTCAAATTTCCTCGTGAGACTGGCCTCATCTTGATGTGCGCCAGGAAGGTCGGGAATGCCTTCCAGACAAAGCAGGGGAATCGAACCTCCTGTCGCGATCAAGAGGGGAGAAGAGTCTCAGATGAAGTGGTGCCGGGAACCTCGGTGTTCTCCTCAAGTGAGACTGGTATGTCGGGGAACTTTTGGGGTCGCATCAAGGGTTCCAAGTAACTTTTCGCTCTTCAATACGGAACGTGGGACTTCTCTTGAGACGCTGTAGCGGGCAAGGGCCTCATCTTTCGATGACGGGGGAACCACGTGGTTTTTCTTGAGTTGGGGCGGGATTCTCGAGTTACGACGGGGAATTCAGGCTTCCTGTTCAACTGGCCCAGGGAAGTCCAGTTTTCATTCGAATTGCGAGTTAGAACTGGGGATTGCTCTCGAGACACTGCAGGGCCAAATAGACCTCATCTAGGCTTGTGTCCAGGACCTAATGTTCCTCTGCTGGGGCGACAGCGATCTCGGCATTGCATTCTCGACTCACCCGGGGAATCAGGCCTCGTCTCGAGGGGAAGCCAAGGACACCGCTCTCCTGTCAAGTCGCGACGGGTATATCTTGGAGCTCACTGTGTGGCCTAAAATGAGGCAAGCCTCCTGTGGAGTTTGGAGAGAGGACTCAGGATTGCTCTCCAGGCCATACAGCAAAAGAAGGCCCTCATCTCGTGAGGACTGGGGCGTCTCGTGGGTATTCTCGGGCTGCGGCTCCAGTGTGGTGTTGCTCACGAGGTATAATGGGGAGCTCAGGGAGCCTCTCCTGTGGCGCCAGGGAAGTCAGGTTTCTATGCGCGTGGCTAGGCGGAGTGCGTCATTGCTCTCGAGTCATGGTAGGGGAATGGCACCTCAAGACGCGTTGAAGAAGGACTCTCGAGGTCTTTTACGGGTTGGGGCAGGAAACCCTTGGTTCCCTCGACTTGTGCCGGTGATCTCAGGAAGGTCTAAGGGTGCCTCTGAGAAGTCAGGGATACTGTGCAGTTGGGAGGGGCCTCTCGGGACTCCACTGGGTTCGGTGCAATGGAAGAGGGCCTCATCTCGAGTGGAGGCAGGAAACTCATGTTTCCTCTCCTGACTTCCCCTGGGCCAGATCTGACTCGGATTGCAGTTTCGCTGCAGAGTTCGAACAGGAGAGTCAGGCCTCGTCTTGTGTGGAGGAATGGAACTCTGCTTGCCTCTCCAGTTGTTCACGGGGTGACAGGTCACTTCTCGAGCTGTGTGTGGTACCTGTGGGTTTCTCCGGACGATACCCGGTGGTGTCAGTGCCCCTTCGTGTTGTGCCTTCATCAAAAGGGTTATCTTCAAAGAGGTGTCCGGGCATTGGGATCTTATCAAGAGCGAACCGGGAAATCGGGGTCTTTCGGCATGTGTCACCATCCACGAGGCTATGTCTCGAATATCCTCGTGAGACCGGCCTCATCCTGAGATGCACCGGGAAAGGCGGGAACCCCTTCAAGACAAAACAGGGGAATCGACCCTCCTGTCGCGATCAGGAGGGGAGAAGGGGCCCAGATGTAGTGGTGCCGGGAACCTCGGTGTTCTCCTCGAGTCAGACCAGTGTGTCGAGGAACTTTTGAGGTTGCATCAAGGGTGCCGATACCGTTTCGCACTTCAAGACGGAACGTGGGACTTCTCTTGAGACACTGTAGGGGGCAAGGGCCTCATCTTGCGATGACGGGGGAACCACGTAGCGTTTCTCGAGTTGTGGCGGGATTCTCGAGTTTTGACGGGGAATACAGTCTTCCTCATGTGTTGGCCCAGGGAAGTCCTATCTTCCATTCGAGTTTCAAGGGAGAGCTGGGGATTGCCCTCGAGTCACTGCAGGGCAAAATAGACCTCATCTAGGCTTGTGTCCAGGACTTAATGTTCATCCCTAGGGGCGACAGGGATCTCGGGCTTGCATACCAGACTCACCCGGGGAATCAGGCCTCGTCTCGAGGGGAAGCAAAGAACTCCGCTGTCCTTTTGAGTCGCGATGGGTATCTCTTGGAGCCCACTGTGTGCCCTAAAGGGAGTCAAGCCTCCTGTGCTGTTTGGATAGAGGACTCGGGATTCCTCTCCAGGCCATGCAGGAAAAGAAGGCCCTCATCTCGCGATGACGGCGGCCTCTTGTGGGTTTTCTAGACTGCCGCGCTAGTGCCGGGTTTCTGACGAGGTATGAGAGGGAGCTCAGGGAGCCTCTCGTGTGGCGCCAGGGAAGTCAGGTCCCCATGAGATGGCTAGGGGGAGTTCGTCATTGCTCTCGAGTCATGGTAGGGTAATCGGGCCTCAAGACGGGTTGAAGAAGGACTCTCGAGGTCTTTCTCGGGTCACTGCATAAAACCCAGGGTTCCCTTGACTTGTGCCTGCGACCTCAGGGAGCTTCTCAGAGTGCCTCTGAGAAGTCAGGGATACTGTGCAGTTTGGAGGGGCCTCTCGAGACTCCTCTGCATTTGGTGGAATGTAAGAGGGACTCATCTCGAGTTGAAGCAGGAACCTCAGTGTTCCTCTCCATTTCTGACTCAGATCGCAAGGTCCCTGCATGTTGGTACAGGAGAGTCAGGCCTCGTCTTTTCTGGAGGATGGGACTCCTCTTGCCTCTCGAGTTGTTCTCGAGGTGACAGGCCACTTGTCGAGCTGTGTATGTAACCTGCCCTTTTTTCCGGATGATGCACAGGTGTGTTAGTGCCCCTTCGTGTTGTACCTTCATACTCAAGGCTGCCTTCCAAGAGGTGTCCGAGCATCGGATTCTTATCAAGAGCGGACCGGGAAATTGGAGTCTTTCAGCAAGTGGCACCACCCACAAAGCTACGTATCGAATTTCCCCATGAGACCGGCCTCATCCTGAGTTGTGCAGGGAAGGTCGGGCCCCCTTGCAGACAAAGCAGGGGAATCGACCCACGGGTCACGATCAGGAGGGGAGAAGGGGCTTAAATGAAGTGGTGCCGGGAACCTCGGTGTTCCCCTTGAGTGAGAACGGCGTGTTGGGGGACTTTTGGGGTCGCATCAAGGGTGCCAAGTACCGTTTCGCATTTCAAGATGGAACCTGGGACATCTTTTGAAACGCTGTAGCGGGCAAGGGCCTCATCTTGCGATGACGGGAGAACCACGTGGTTTTGCTCGAGTTGCGGCGGGATTCTCGAGTTATGACCGGGAATTTAGGCTTCCTCTTGTTGGCCTTGAAATCCAATCTTCCATTCGGGTTGCGAGGGGGAGCTGGGGATTGCGCTAGAGTCACTGCAGGGCAAAAGAGACCTAATCTAGGCTTGTGTCCAGGATCTAACGTTGCTCTCCAGGGGCGACAGGGATCTCGGGTTTGCATTCCAGACTCATCCGGGGAGTCAGTTCTCACCTCGAGGGTAAGCAAAGAATTCCGCTCTCGTCTCGAGTCTCGATGGGTATCTCTTGGAGCCCAATGTGTGTACTAAAGGGAGTCAAGCCTCCTGTGGAGTTTGGAGAGAGGACTCGGGATTGGACTCCAGGCCATGCAGGAAAAGAAGGCCCTCATCTCGAGATGACGGTGGCGTCTCGTGGGTTTTCTCGAGCTGCGGCGCCAGTGTGGGATGTCTCATGAAGTACCACAGGGATTTCAGGGAGCGTCTTGTGTGGCGCCAGGAAAATCCAGTATTCCATTCGAGTTGCAAGTTAGAACTGGGGATTGCTCTCCAGTCACTGCAGGGCAAAATAGACCTCATCTACGCTTGTGTCCAGGACCTAGTGTTCCACTACTGGGCCGACAGGGATCTCAGGGTTGCATTCTCGACTCACCCGGAGAGTCAGGCCTCGTCTTGAGGGGAAAAAAAGGACTCCGCTCTCCTGTCGAGTCGCGACGGGTATCTCTTGGAGCCCACTGCGTGGCGTAAAGGGAGTGAAGCCTCCTATGGAGTTTGGAGAGATGACTCGGGATTGTTTTCCTGGCCATGCAGGAAAAAAGGCCCTCATCTCGCGATGACGGGGGCATCTCGTGGGTTTTCTCCAGCTGCGGCGCCAGTATCAGATTTCTCACGAGGTACGACGGGGAGCTCAGAGAGCCTCTCGTGTGGTGCTAGGGACGTCAGGTCTCCGTGCGTGTGGTGAAGGGGAGTGCGTGATTGCTCTCGAGTCATAGTAGGCGAATCGGGCCTCAAGACGCATTGAAGAAGGACTCTCGAGGTCTTTCTCGGGTTGTGGCAGGGAACCCTGGGTTCCCTCGACTTGTGTCGGTGACCTCAGGCAACTTCTCAGGGTGCCTCTGAGAAGTCAGGGACACTGTGGATTTGGGAGGGGCCTTTCATTACTCAACTGGGTTTGGTGCAATCGAAGAGGGCCTCATCTCGAATGGAGGCAGGAACCTCAGGGGTCCTCTCCATTTCTGACTCGGGTCGCAGAGTACCTGCCGAGTACGGACAAGAGAGTCACGCCTCGTCTTCCGTGGAGGAATGGATCTCCGCTTGCCTTTCGAGTTGTTCACGGAGTGACAGGCCACTTGTTGAGCTGTGTGTGGAACCTTCGGGTTTTTCCGGACGATGCACGGGGGTGTCAGTGCCCCTTCGTGTTGTGCCTTCATCCACAGGGTTGCCTTCAAAGAGGTGTCCGGGCATCGGGTTCTTTTCAAGAGCGTACCAGAAAATTGGGGTCTTTCAGCATGTGGTACCACCCACGAGGCTACGTCTCAAATTTCCTCGGGAGACCGGCCTCATCCTGAGGTTCGCCGGGAAGGTAGGGAACCCTTGCAGACAAAGCAGGGGAATCGACCCACCGGTCGCGATCAGAAGGGGAGAAGGGGCTCAGATGAAGTGGTGCCGGGAACCTCGGTGGTCCCCTCGAGTGAGACCGGTATGTCATGGCACTTTTGAGGTCGCATCAAGGGTGCCAAGTACAGTTTCGCACTTCAAGACGGAACGTGGGAATTCTCTGGAGATGCTCTAGCGGGCAAGGGCATCATATTGCGATGACGAGGGAAACACGTGGTTTTTCTCGAGTTGCGGCGGGATTCTCGAGTTACGACGGGGAATTCAGGCTTCCTCTTGTGTTGGCCCAGGAAGTCCAATCTTCCATTCAACTTGTCACAGAGAGCTGTGGGTTGCTCTCGAGTCACTTCAGGGCAAAGAGTCCTCATCTAGGCTTGGATCCAGGACGTAGTGTTCCTCTCCAGGGGCGACAGGGATATCGGGGTCGCATTCCAGTCTCACCCGGTGGGTCATGCCTCGTCTCGAGTGGAAGCAAAGGACTCCACTATCCTCTCGAGTCGCGACGTGTAACTCTTGGAGCCCAATGAGTGGCCTAAAGGGAGTCAAGCGTCCTGTGTAGCTTGGACAGAAGGTTCACGCTTGATCTGCATACCATTCAGTTAAAGATGGCCCTCCTCTCGTGATGACGGGAGCGTCTCATGGGTTTTCTCGAGCTGCGGCGCCAGTGTGGGGTTTCTCACGAGATATGATGGGGAGCTCAGGGAGCCTCTCGTGCGGCGCCAGAGAAGTCAGGCCTCCATGCGTGTGGCCAGGCAGATCGCGTCATTGCTCTGGAATCATGGGAGGGACTAGGGCCTCCAGACGCATTTAAGAAGGACTCTCGAGGTCTTTCTTGGGTTGGGGCGGGAAACACTCGTTTCCCTCGACCTCTACCGGGGACCTTAGGGAACTTCCCAGGTGCCTCTGAGAGGTGAGGGATACTGAGGAGTTAGAGGGGCCTCTCGGGACTCCACTAGGTTTGACGAAATGAAAGAGGGCCTCATCTCGATTGGAGGCAGGAACCTCAGGCTTCCTCTCCATTTCTGACTCCGACCGCAGGGTCCCTGCAGGGTTGGGACAGGAGAGTCAGGCCTCGTCTTGTCTGTGTAATGGAACTCTGTTTGCCTCTCGAGTCGTTCAGTGGGTCTCAGGCCCCTTGTCGAGCTGTGTGTGGAACCTGCGGGTGTTTCCAGAAGATGCACGGGGTGTCATTGCCCCTTCATTTGGTGCCTTCCCCCACAGGGTTGCCTTCAAAGAGGTGTCCAGCATCAGGTTCATTTCAGGAGCGGACCGGGAAATCGGGGTCATTCGGCATGTGGCACCACCCACGTGGCTCATCTCGAATTTCCTCGTGAGACCAGCATCATCCTGAGGTGCGCCGGGAAGGCCGGGAACACCTTCCACACAAAGAAGGGGAATCGACTCTCCTGTCGCAATCAGGATGGGAGATGGGGCTCAGATGAAGTGGGGCCGGGACTCTAGGTGTTCCACTCGAGGGAACCTGGCGTTTCAGGGAACTTTAGGGGTCGCATCAAGGGAGCCAAGTACCATTTCCCACTTCAGGACGGAACATGGGACTTCCCTGGAGACGCTGTAGCGGGCAAGGGCCTCATCCTGTGAAGACGTTGGAACCACGTCGTTTTTCTCGAGTTGCGTCTGGATTCTCGAAAACGACGGGGATTTCAGGCTTCCTCTTGGGTTTGCCCTGGGAAGCCCAATCTTCCCCTGGAGTTGCGAGGGAAAGCTGTGGGTTCTGCTCGAGTCACTACAGGGCCAAAGAGACCTCATCGAGGCGTGTGTCCAGGACCTAATATTCCTCTCAAGGGAAGACAGAGATCTCGGGTTTCCATTCCAGACTCCCCCGGGGAGTCAGGCCTCGCCTCGAGGGGAAGCAGAGGACTCCACTTTCCTCTCAAGTCGCGACAAGGATCTCTTGGAGCCCACTGAGTGGACTCAAGGGTGTCGAGCCTCCTCTTCAGTTTGGAGAGAGGACTCGGGATTGCTCTCCAGGTCAGGAAGGAAAAGAAGGCCCTCATCTCGCGATGACGGGGGCATCTCATGGGTTTCCTCAGGCTGCGGCGCCCGTGGGGGTTTTCTCACGAGGCACAACGAGGACCTCAGGGAGCCTCTCGTGCGGCGCCAGGGAACTCATGTCTCCATGCGCATGGCGAGGGGGAGCTGGTCATCACTCTCGAGTCATGGGAAGTGACTAGGGCCTCAAGACGCGTTGAAGAAGGACTCTCGAGGTCTTTCTCGGGTGGTGGCGGGAAACCCTCGTTTCCCTCGACTTCTGCAGGGGACTATAGGGAACTTACCAGGGTGCCTCTGAGAGGTGAGGAATGCTGTGGAGTTGGCAGGGCCTCTCGGGACTCTGCTGGGTTCGGCGCAATGGAAGAGGGCCTCATCTCGAGGGGAGGCAGGAACCTCAGGCTTCCTCTCCAATTCTGACTCCGACTGCACGGTCCCTGCAGTGTTGGGACTGGAGAGTCATGCCTCGTCTTGTCTGAGGAATGGAATTCTGGTTGCCTCTCGAGTTGTTCCGGGAGTCTCAGGCCCCTTGTCGAGCTGTGTGTAGACCCTGCGGGTTTTTCCGGATGATGCACGGGGGTGTCAGTGCCCCTTCGTGTTGTGCCTTCACTCACAGGGTTGCCTTCGAAGAGGTGTCCAGGCATCAGGTTCTTATCAAGAGTGGACCGGAAAATCGGTGTCGTTCGGCACGTGGCACCTCACACATGGCTGGTCTCGAATTTCCTCCTGAGACCGGCCTCATCCTGAGGTGCACCAGGAAGGCCGGGAACCCCTTCCAGAGAAAGCAGGGGAATCGCCTCTCCTGTCGCGATCAGGAGGGGAGAAGGGGCTCAGATGAAGTGGTGCCGGGACCCTTGGTGTTCCCCTCGAGGGAACCCAGCGTGTCGGGAACTTTTGCGGTCGCATCAAGGGTGTCAAGTACCGTTTCGCACTTAAGGACAGAACATGGGACTTCCCTGGAGACGCCGGGAATTTCGGTGTTCCCCTGGAGTGAGACCGGTATGTTGGGGAACTTTGGGGTCGCATCAAGGGTGCCAAGTAGCATTTCGAACTTTAAGATGGAACGTGGGACTTCTCTTGAGACTCTAGCTGGCAAGGGCCTCATATTGCGATGAAGGGGGAACCACATGGTTTTTAAGACTTGAGGCTGAATTCTCGAATTACGATGGGATATTCAGACTTCCTCATGTGTTGACCGTGGGAAGACCAATCTTCCATTCAAATTGTGAGGGAGAGATGGAGGTTGCTCTCGATCACTGTAGGGCAAAATAGACCTCATCTAGGCTTGTGTCTAGGACATAATGTTCCACTCCAGGGGCGACAGGGATCTCGGGGTTGCATTCCAAACTCACCCGGGGAGTCAGGCCTCGTCTCGAGGGAAGCAAAGGACTCCGCTCTCCTCTCGAGTCGCACCGGGTATTTCTTGGACCCAACTGAGTGGCCTAAAGGGAGTCAATCCTCCTGTGAAGTTTGGAGAGAGGACCAGGGATTGCTCTCCAGGTCAGGCAGGAAAAGAAGGCCCCCATCTCTCCTTGACGGGGGCATCTTGTGGTTTTTCTCGAACTGCGGCGCCACTGTGGGTTTTCTCACGAGGTATGATGGGGTACTCAGGGAGCCTCTTGTGTGGTACTAGGGAAGTCAGTTTTCCTGCTTGTGGCGAGGGGAGCACGTCCTTGCTCTGGAGTCATGGTAGGGGAATCGGGCATCAAGAGACGTTGAAAAAGGACTCTCCAAGTCTTTCTCGGGTTACTTCAGGAAACTCTGGGTTCCCTCGACTTGTGCCAGTGACCTCAGGTAGCTTCTCAGGGAGCCTCTGAGAATTCAGGGATACTGTGGTGTTGGGAGGGGCCTCTCGGGACACCACTGAGTTTGGTTCAATGGAAGAGGGCCTCTTCTCTAGTTGAGGTAGGAACCTCAGGGTTCCTCTCCATTTCTGACTCCGATCGCAGGGTCCCTGAAGAGTTGGGCCAGGAGGGTAAGGCCTCGTCTTGTGTGAGGGAATGCAACTTCACTTGCCTCTCGAGTTGTTCACGGGGTGACAGTCCACATTTGGAGCTGTGAGTGGAATCGGCGGGTTTTTCCAGACGATGCATGGGGATGTCAGTGTCCCTTCGTGTTGTGCCTTTATCCACAGGGTTGCCTTCGAAGAGATGTCCGGGCGTCAGGTTCTTATCTAGAGTGGACCGGGAATTCGGGATCTTTCAACATGTGGCACCAACCATGAGGCTACTTTTCGAATTTCCTCATGAGACCGGCCTCATCCGGAGGTTTGCGGGGAACGTCGGGAACCCCTTGCAGACAAAGCATGGGAGTCGACCCTCCTGTCGCGATCAGGAGGGGTGAAGGGGCTCACAGGAAGTGGTGCCATGAACTTTGGTGTTTCCCTCGAGTGAGACCGGTATGTCAGGGAACTTTGGGGGTCGCATCAAGGGTGCCAAGTACCGTTTTGTACTTCAGGATGGAACGTGGGACTTCTCTTGATACGCTGTAGCGGCCAAGGGCCTCATCTTGCGATGACGGGGGAGCCACGTGGTTTTTCTCGAGTTGTGGCGGGATTCTCGAGTTACGACGGGGATTTCAGGCTTCCTCTTGTGTTGGGCCAGGGAAGTCCAATCATCCAATCGAGTTGCAAGGGAGAGCTGGGGGTTGCACTCGAGTCACTGCAGGGCAAAGGAGACCTCATCTAGGCTTGTGTCCAGGACCTAATGTTCCTCTCCAAGGGCCACAGGGATCTCAGGTTTGCATTCCAGACTCACCCAGGGAGTCAGGCCTCGTGTCGAAGGGAAGCAAAGGACTCTGCTCTCCTTTCGAGTTGCGACGGGCACCTCTTGGAGCCCACTTTGTGGCCTAAAGGGAGTCAAGCCTCCTGTGAAGTTTGGAGAGAGGACTTGGGACTGCTCTCCAGGCCATGCAGGAAAAGATGGCCCTCATCTCGCGATGACGGAGGGGTCTTGTGTGTGTTCTCGAGCTGCGGCGCCAGTGTGGGGTTTCACACGAGGTACGACAGGGAGCTCAGGGAGCCTCTCATGTGGCGCCAGGGAAGTCAGGTCTCCATGTGCGTGGCGAAGGGGAGTGCGTTATTGCTCTCGAGCCATGGTAGGGGAATCTGACCTCAAGACGCGTTGAAGAAGGACTCTCGAGGTCTTTCTTCGGTTGTGGCAGGAAACCCTTATTTCCCTCGACGTTTGCCGGTGGCCTCAAGGAGCTTCTCAGAATGCCTATGAGAAGTCAGGGATACTGTGGAGATGGGAGTGGCCTCTCGGGACTCCACTGGGTTTGTTTTAATGGAAGAGGGCCTCATCTCGGGTTGAGGCAGGAACCTCAGGTTTCCTCTCCATTTCTGACTCAGATCGAAGCGTGCCTGCAGAGTTGGGATTGGATACTCAGGCCTCGTCTTGTCTGAGGAAGGGAACTCCGCTTGCCTCTCTCGTTGTTTAAGGGGTGACAGGCCAGTTGTGGAGCTGTATGTGGATCCTGTGGGATTTTCCGGACGATGAACAGGGTTGCCAGTGCCCCCTCGTGTAGTGCCTTCATCCACAGGGTTGCCTTAGAAGAGGTGTCCGGGCATCGGGTTCTTATCAAGAGCAAGACCGAGAAATCGGGGTCTTTCGGCACGTGGCACCAACACGAGGCTACGTCTCGAATTTCTTCGTGAGACTGGCCTCATCCTGAGGTGCGCCATGAAGGTCGGGAACCCCTTCTAGACAAAGCAGGGGAATCGACCTTCCTGCCATGATCAGGAGGGGAGAAGGGGCTCAAATGAAGTGGTGCCAGGAACTTCGGTGTTCCCTTGGAGTGAGACCGGTATATTGGGGAACTTTTAGGGTCGCATCAAGGGTGCCAAGTAGCATTTCGAACTTTATGACGAAACATGGGACTTCTCTTGAGACTCTGTAGCGGGCAAAGGCCTCATATTGCGATGAATGGGGAACCACGTGGTTTTTAAGAGTTGCGGCGGGATTCTCGAGTTACAACGGGAAATTCAGACTTCCTCTTGTGTTGGCCCAATGAAGACCAATCTTCCATTCGAATTGCGAGGGAGAGATGGGTGTTGCTCTCGAGTCACTGTAGGGCAAAATAGACCTCATCTAGGCTTTTGTCCAGGACATAATGTTCCTCTCCAGGGGCAACAGGGATCTCAGGGTTGCATTCCAGACTCACCCAAGGTAAGGCCTCATCTCGAGGGGAAACAAAGTACTCTGCTCTCCTCTCAAGTCGCGACAGGTATCTCTTGGAGCCCATTGAGTGGCCTAAAGGGAGTAAAGCCTCCTGTGAAGTTTGGAGAAAGGACCAGGGATTGCTCTTCAGGTCAGGAGGAAAAGATGTCCCCAATCTCGCGATGACGGTGGCGTCTCGTGGGTTTTCCCGAGCTGTGGCGCCAGTGTGGGGTTTCGCACGAGGTATGACGGGGAGCTCAGGGAGCCTCTCATGTGGTGCCAGGGAAGTCAGGTGTCCATGCGCATGGCGAGGGGGAGCGTGTCATTGCTCTCGAGTCATGGTAGGGGAATCCGGCCTCAAGACCCGTTGAAGACGGACTCTTGAGGTCTTTCTCGGGTTGCGGCAGGATACCCTGTGTTCCCTCGACTTGTGCCGGTGAACTCAGGGAGTTGCTCAGGGTGCCTCTGAGAAGACACTGATACTGTGGTGTTGGGAGGGGCCTCTCGAGACTCCACTGCGTTTGGTGCAATGGAAGATTGCCGGGAGCCAGCGAGAGATATTCCACTCGTGACAAATGTCATGAGGAAAGAGTCTCGGCATACGCAAAGGCGGGATCGAGCCTCCGGGAGTTCCCCCGTATATTCTTCAGCATCTACCCCCAAAAACCAAAGTCTGCCTTCTTTATTGCTTTGTTCTCTCACCTCTGACATTACTGGGGATGTCCCCCACCACCATCTCACTCTCTCTGTCAAAGAGCTAACTTACAGCTCCAAGTAATAATGTTCCTGGGCAATTAGTAGTGTTTAAATCCAAACCCCTCAGATGGTTTTCTAACTCGCCTGACAAGTTTACCCGGTCTCCTACAGCTATGCATACGATTGTGTACAGTCTCCCAGCCTCGAGACGCACGGGAAGTTTAAGATATTCAAATAGCTTAGAGCCTCTCAGAGAGTTAGAAACTGTCAGAATAAAACTAGTAAAAGATTTCATTCATGAACCAATGCTTTTTGCCAAGTTTCCACATCCCCTGAATTGTATCCTTGAATGTGTGCTAATTAATATAGTTGGTATGTAGAAAAAATAAGTAGTGGCCTTGATGTTGGTAACTTTAGACCCTTAAGGTAATAAATTCTTTTCTTTGTTGTAAACCCATTACACATCCTCCCTATAGGAATGCAATTTTATCTTCGAAAGATGGCGCCAAACCTTAAACAATTACTCTTAGAGAAAATAACTCTTATGGTTGATAAGTCTTTGTCAAGAGTCATAAAATGTTAATAGGTCTTCTGGCCAGAAGATGATGTAAATCATCTAAACCATTTTTATACGATAAATCTGCAGAAAAGAAACCCTGGTTTTTGATAAGGATTAAAGACTGCTGACTTTGCATCCCCTATTATCCTCTATGTGTAACTTAGGGTATTAAAACCTGTGTTGAAAATAAAGCTACGGGCCTTGCTCGCCAACGCTTGGTCTCCCCATGTCATTATTCCCCTCAATTTTCAGATGAGTGTCCATCTGGAGCGCGGATATCCTCTGCGACCATTTATTTGCCTGGGCTTCGAAGACCCACTCGATAAGGTGTCTAAGGTGGGGCACCTTCCTCTATTCTAGAGGGCACTTGCAGCCTCCGTGGTCAGAGCTAACCTGGTGTCACGGGTTATATTGATTTTCCGCGTAAACCAAGCTACTCAGCTGCTTTTCTCCACTGAATTTTCCTACTGAGCTATCCTCATTCTATTACTCTTTATATCTTTGATGAATAAATAAATAAATAAATAGGTCGCCTACTCCATCTTCCCTTCGAATACCCTGGATCAGCTGGGGCTGGACCTCTGCAGGTGGCGCCCGAGACAGGCATTTCGAAGGTAAATCCCCAACCCCATTCCCCCAGTGTTCAGTTTTGGGGACAGATAGGATCCCACTTAGGGGGCTGCAGATCCCCCTGTAGAATAGACAGGGCGAGAGGAGTGGGAAGTGTTGAAGAGTTAGAGAGAAAAAACGGTTTCTAAAAAGGCTGACAAAAAAGGCCTAATCTTTAGATAGCTAAAAGCAAAATCTTTTACTATCCTTAAGTTTCTGACATGGGCAACACTGAATCAAATGAAAGACAGCTCTTTATAGGAGTAATTTTACAGTTATTAAGTAAAAGAAGAATCAAGGTTAAAAAATCTTCCATTCAATCATTTTTTACATTTGTACAAGACCACTGCCCTTGGTTTCTACAACAAGGCACTGTTAACCTCGATATCTTGAAAAAACTAGGAAAACAGCTAAGAGCTTATTGTGCTCAGCAAGGTTTGGAAAAAATCCCTACTTACACCTTTCCTCTGTGGAATATGACTAGAGATGTTTTAGATCCAGCTCATGAATTTGAAAAGGTACCTGTTAAAGAGGAAAGTAAAGTTGGAAAAGTACCTGTTAAACAAAAAAGCAAATCTGAAAAGGTACCTGTTATAAAGAAAAGTGAAAATGAAGAGGCTATACCTAGCTATCGACAGCTAAATGAATGGCTAGCCGCTATGACTGCCAATGAGCATGTAAAAGATAGGGATGAAAAGAAAGATCAGCTCTCCCCTCAATTTGAAAAAGGTTTAGAGGAAACAGCAGCTCGATGCCATTCTGATGAGGATTTTTTTTTAAAGCTAAAGATGCTCCTAAAAGTTTAAGAAAACATCCCTAATCAGACCATCCGCTCCTAGGAGGTTGAGGGAAACATCCCCGGTCAGACAGTTCGTAAGATTTAGTTACCAAACAGTTAAAGGATCTCCGGAACAGAAGAGGAAAACTTCGGGACGCTCCCATCCCCCTATGCCTCCTCCTCCATGTCGGGGTAGAGGGCCACCACTAGGAGTTTCCCGGAGAAGGATTTTCTCTAGTCCCAAGGATGAACTTGATCCTCACCTTGAGGCTTCTTTTCTAGTCCCCTCTGCAGTTTAGCCAGGGTAAAGAGGTTACAAAATAAATAAAAATATTCTCTAAAATTAAAAAAAAATTAAAAATGGATTTCTCTGCATCTAAGAATAGACAAATATTTATTGACTGTGGAATATGATTAGAAATGTCCTGGACCTCCGTCACGAGGCTGTTAAATAGACTATGGGGGAGGCTATAGAGGTGGATGGTGGTGAGTCTCCATTTACTGCACAGATCATATTTTCTGCCATTGAAGAAAAAAAAAAAAGGAGGGAGAAAGTGGTCTACCTCTCGAGGAAGGAGAGGGCTTACAGGACGCTGTGGCCGAGAGCCCTGGCGAGCTCCCTCCCCCTCTGCACAAACCTTTAAAAAACTTATCCACCACTTTCTGATTTAAGGCGACTGCCACCGCCTTCGATTGTGCCTCCCAGGACCCAGGAGTTCCCCACTTTGCCCCCAAAGCCTCCCAAAGTGTTGCCTAAGACTGAGGAAGATAAAAAGTTTTTTAAACAAAGGAGCTTTTAGTACACAATATGCAGAGCGTGCTCCTTGGAGAAAACTCCCTCAGGGGGGTCTCACCCAGGCTAGGAGAAAAGCGAAAAGGCAAGGAGATTTAATAACAATATTAACCCCTGATGTGCCGCTTACTCCAATTCCAACCGGAGTGGCTGGCCCCCTATCTGAGGACATTGTAAGATTTGTCCTGGGGCGTAGCTCGCTTTCTTTTAAAAAAAAATTAAATAAAAAAAAAAGAAAGAAAAGAAATTTCGCTGGTGCATGGTGTAGTAGATTCTGATGATATTGAGAAATTAAAGTCTTGATCTCACTGCCTATCAAAACTGTACAAATTAATAAAGGTCAAAGAGTAACACAGCTTTTACTTTTACCTTACTATCAGACAAGGAAAAACTTGACTTCTCAATCTAAGAGCCACAAAACATTTGGATCTAGTGATCTAGCCTTTTGGGTGCAGGAAATTACAGTTCCAAGGCCTTTAAAAGATCTTTTAATTCAAGAGAATAAAACGCCAGGGCTATTAGACACAGGAACAGACGTCTCTTAACATTGCTGGGAAAGACTGGCCCAGCTCCTGGCCAACACATAATACTGAAAATGAGTTGGTGGGATTAGAGAAAGTGGTATGTGGGGTGGAGATGCTGTACAGGTGGTACATTTAACAATACTTTATATATTGTTATAAATACATAATATAAATGTATTTGCCTAATTACAGTTTGCCTAATTAGGTATGGGTATAAATAAAATATAATAAAGGTATACCTAATTCTATTTATAGATCTATACTTAATTAATTTGTATATAAATTAATATGTATACTATATACACACACACATATATATACTGTATAATTAAATATATATGGCAGTAATATAATGTGTGTGTGGCTGATATTAATTGGTATGGATTGATGTGCTGTGATGATATATGTTCTATATACTGTATAATTATAAATGTGTGACATGTATTATTACAGTATATTGGTTTGTGTTGGTTGGTATTAGCTGTGTATGTGTTGTATTGTTGTAATATATATTAATTAATATATTAATTATAAAGATTAATTCAAGTATATTGATTTATATATATTATATGTCAATAACTTTATACTTGTTGCCATATATAAATACATATATAAATGCATTTTGCATTTAGGTATATCTGTATACCTGTATACCAAAATGAGATAAGGAGGTTATACATTTATTACTTAAATTTATACAGAGACCTAAACTAAACATTAGACCTAAATTAACATATCCATAGGGAAACAGCTAGACAAATAGTGAAGTTATGTTCCAATTGTAATTAATCACTTAAACGTAAACACACAGGGGCAGACTACAATGATGAGACACTAGATGCCTGAATTACAGGCTACGACTCGGCCCCTGGTCAAGTAAAAAGGCCTCCTTACGGGAGAGTGAAAAAGGCCAGATGTGTTGCTAACTTGTGGGAGAGGGTATGCTTGTATATTTCTACAGAATGCAGATTCTCCGGTTTGGATCTCAGACAAATTCGTCATGTCACATTCCCCAAAGACCAGGTTCGCGGCGCGCGCACTCGCTCGCTCCCCCTCCCCCAGCCAGCTCTCGCCTCCGCGCCACCAGCAGCGCCTCGCACCCACCTCTCTGCACCCCGTGACCTAGAGCAAAGAAGTCTGTGCAGCGAGTGAGGGCCAGAGAGGAAAGCGCGCCCGCGGAGTGCCGTCCAGACCAGCGTGGCCCCACCGGCGAGAGGGGACCGCCCTGAGCCCAAGCGGTGGTGGCTAGCCCTAAACCACGAACCCTGCCCCTCCGCCCACCATAGGCGCCTTGGCCCACAGCCTGCCGCTCGCGTTCTGCCTCCTGATGCTGGGGACACTGCTCCCCCGGGCTGATGCCTACAGCTGCTCCCTGGTTCATCTTGTTTAAACCCTCAATATAATGTTTGCTCCTTTGTAATGCTACAACATCCACCTTATCTTATGATGTAACCACTTATTGAATTATGGTCTTGCTGTATTACAACAACTACAGGATTTAATGCAAACACGACGGTTTGTGGGCTTACTTATCTTGGGAACAGCAGCTTTGATAAGTGCAATCACTTCTGTTACTGTGGCAGCAATATCATTGACTCAACAAGTACATACTGCTCAATATGTTGATTCTATGTCCAAAAATGTTTCTTTAACATTGGCAACACAGGAAGCTATAGAGAGAAAATTAGAAATGAGGGTAGACGCCCTAGAGGAAGCAGTAATACATATTGGGACTGAATTGCAGGCTTTAAAGGTGAAAATGGCATTGTCTTGTCATGCTGACTATCGGTGGATATGTGGAACACCCCTGAAAGTAAATGAGACAGATTTTGAATGGGAAAAGATTAAAAACCATATTTCAGGTATCTGGAACAGCTCTGACATTGGTTGAGACGTAGGGAAACTTCACTATCAAATAGCAACCATGGAGCACTCCCGATTAGATTTTACTGCTGCTGGAACAGCAAATGATTTCTTCCATACTTTCCCTAACTACATCTCAGGAAAGAATATTCTGTCTAATGTTTTTAGCTATGCTGCGGTGGCTGCTTTAATTCTGCTTCTCATAATCATTCTTCCTTGTATTGTCAGGATTCTTCGGCAGAGTATTCAGAGGCTCGCGACTGAGCTACATCTGGCTGTTTTAAGAAATAAAAAACGGGGAGATGCCGGGAGCCGGCGAGAGACATTCCACTCGTGACAAAGGTCATGAGGAAGGAGGCTGGGCATACACAAAGGCGGGATCGAGCCTCGGGAGTCCTCCCGGATATTCTTGAGCATCTACCCCCCAAAACCAGAGTCTGCCTACTTTATTGCTTTGTGCTCTCCCCTCTGACTTTACTAGGGGGCTGTCCCCCACCACCATCTCACTCTCTCTGTCAAAGAGCTAACTTACAGCTCCAATTAATAAAGTTCCTGGGCAATTAGGAGTGTTTAAATCCAAACACGTCAGATGGCTCTCTAACTCGCCTGACAAGTTTACCCGGTCTCCTACAGCAATGCATACAATTGTTTACAGTCTCCGAGCCTCGAGAGGCACGGGAAGCTTAAGATATTCAAATAGCTTAGAGCCTCTCAGAGAGTTAGAAACTGTCAGAATAAAACTAGTAAAAGATTTCATTGATGAACCAATGCTTGTTGCCAAGTTTCCACATCCCCTGAATTGTATCCTTGAATGTGTATTAATTAATATAGTTGGTATGTAGAAGAAATAAGTAGTGGCCTTGGTGTTACTAACTTTAGACCCTTAAGGTAATAAATTATTTCCTTTGTTGTAAGCCCATTACACATCTGCCCTATAGGAATGCAATTTTATCTTCGAAAGATGGGGCCAAACCTTAAAATAATTACTCTTAGAGAAAATAAGTCTTACGGTTGATAAGTCTTTGTCAAGAGTCATAAAATGTTAATAGGTCTTCTGGCTAGAAGATGATGTAAATCACCTAAACCATTTGTATACGATACATTTGCAGGACAGAAACTCTGGTTTTTGATAAGGATCAAAGGCTGCTGTCTTTGCATCCCCATTATCCTCTATGTGTAACTTAGGGTATAAAAACCCCTGTTGAAAATAAAGCTACGGGCCTTGATTGCCAACGCTTAGTCTCCTAATGTCATTCTTCCCCTCAATTTTCAGATGAGTGTCCATCTGGAGCGCGGATATCCTCTGCGACCATTTATTTGCCTGGGCTTCGAAGACCACTTGAGAAGGTGTCTAAGGTGGGGCACTTTTCGCTATTCGAGAGGGAGCCTGCGGCCTCCGTGGTCAGAGCTAACCTGGTGTCACGGGTTATACTGATTTTCCGCATAAACCAAGCTACTCAGCTTCTTTTCTCCACTAAATTTTCCTACTGAGCTATCCTCATTCTATTACTCTTTATATCTTCGATAAATAAATCAATAGGTCGCCTACTCTGTCTCCCCTTCGAAAACCCTGGACCAGCCGAGGCTGGACCTTGTCAGAAGAGGGCCTCATCTCGATTTGAAGCAGGAACCTCAGGGTTGCTCTCCATTTCTGACTCCGAACACAGAGTCCCTACAGAGTTAGGACAGGAGAGTCAGGCCTCGTCTTGTGTGGAGGAATGGAACTCCACTGGACTCTCGAGTTGTTCACCGGATAACAGGCCACTTGTCGAGCTGTGTGTGGAACCTGCGGTTTTATCCGGACGATGCATGGGGGTGTCAGTTCCCCTTCGTTTTTTGCCTTCATACACAGGGTTGCCTTCGAAGAGGTATCCAGCCTTCAGATTCTTATCAAGAGCAGACCAGGAAATCAGTGTCTTTCGGCATGTGGCACCACCCACAAGCCTACGTCTCGAATTTCTTCTTGAGACGGACCTCAACCTGAGGTGCACCAGGAAGGTCGGTAACCCTTTCAGACAAAGCAAGTGAATCGACCCTCTTGTCCCGATCAGGAGGGGAGAAGGGGCTCAGATGAAGTGGTGCCGGGAACCTCGATGTTCCCCTCGAGTAAAACTGGGATGTCGGGGAACTTTTGGAGTCACATCAAAGGTGCTAAGTACCGTTTCAAACTTCAAGACGGAACGTGAGACTTCTCTTGAGACGCTGTAGCTGGCAAGGGCCTCATCTTGTGGTGACGGGTTAACCACGTCGTTTTTCTCGAGTTGTGGCGGGATTCTCGAGTTAGGTCAGGAAATTCAGGCTTCCTCTTGTGTTGGCCCAGGGAAGTCCAGTCTTCCATTCGAGTTGCGAGGGAGAGCTAGGGATTGCGCTTGAGTTACTGCAGGGCAAAAGAGACCTTATCTAGGCTTGTGTCCAGGACATAATGTTCGTCTCCAGGGGGGACAGGGATCTCGGGGTTGCTTTCCTGATGCACCCGGGGAGTCAGTCCTTGTCTCGAGGGGAAGCAAAGGACTCCGCTCTCCTCTCGAGTTGCGACGGGTATCTCTTGGAGCCCACTGAGTGGCCTAAAGGGAGTCAAGCCTCCTGTGGAGTTTGGAGAGAGGACTCGTGATTGCTCTCCAGGCCATGCAGGAAAAGAAGGCCATCATCTCGCGATGAAGGGGGCGTCTCGTGGGTTTTCTCGAGCTGCAGCGCCAGTGTGGGGTTTCTCATGAGGTACTACGGGGAGCTCAGGGAGCCTCTCATGTGGCGCTTGGGAAGTCAGGTCTCCATGCGCATTGCGAGGGGGAGCGCGTCATTGCTCTAGAGTCATGGAAGGTGTATCGGGCCTCAAGAACCGTTAAAGAAGGACTTTCAAGGTGTTTCTTGGGTCACGGCAGTAAACCCTGGGTTCCCTCGACTAGTGCCGGTGGCCTCAGGGAGCTTCTCAGTGTGCCTCTGAGAAGTCAAGGATACCCTGGAGTTGGGAGGGCCCTCTCGGGACTCCACTGGGTTTGGTGCAATAGAAGAGGGCCTCATCTCGAGTGGAGGCAGGAACCTCAGGGTTCGTCTCCATTTCTGACTCTGATCGCAGGGTCCCTGCAGAGTTGGGACAGGAGAGTCAGGCCTCGTCTTGTAAGGAGGAATGGAACTCCGCTTGCCTCTCGAGTTATTCACGGGGTGACAGGCAACTTGTTGAACTGTGTTTGGAATCTGCGGGTTTTTCCGGACGATGCACGAGGGTGTCAGTGCCCCTTCGTGTTGTGGCTTCTTCCACAGGGTTGCCTTTCAAGAGGTGTCCGGGCATCAGGTTCTTATCAAGAGTGGACCGGGGAATCGGGGTCTTTCAGCATGTGTTACCACCCATGAAGCTACGTCTCAAATATTCTCGTTAGACCGGCCTCATCCTGAGGTGCGCTGGGAAGGTTGGGAACCCCTTCCAGACAAAGCACGGGAGTCGACCCTCCAGTCGCAATCAGGAGGGGAGAAGTGGCTCAGATGAATCAGGGGAACCTCGGTGTTCCCCTCGAGAGAGACCAGGGTGTCGGGGAACTTTTGGAATCGCATCAAGGGTGCCAAGTTTTCACACTTGAAGTGTGAAAACACTTCAAGAAGAAACCTGGGACTTCTCTTTAGACGCTGTAGCGGGCAAGGGCCTCATCTTGCGATGACAGGGTAACCATGTGGTTTTTCTCGAGTTTCGGCGGGATTCTCGAGTTACGATGGGGAATTCAGGCTTCCTCTTGTGTTGGCCCAGGGAAGTCCAATCTTCCATTGGAGTTGAGAGAGAGAGCTAGGGATTGCTCTCGAGTCACTTCAGGGCAAAAGAGACCTCATCTAAGCTTGTGTCCAGGACCTAATGTTCCTCTCCAGGGGCGACAGAGATCTCGGGGTTGCATTTTAGACGCACCCGAGGAGTCAGACCTCATCTCGAGAGGAAGGAAAGGACTCTGCTCTGCTCTCGAGTCCCGACGGGTATTTCTTGGAGACCACTGAGTGGCCTAAAGGGAGTCAAGCCTCCTGTGGATTTTTTTTTTAATTTTATTTTATTTTTAAACTTTACATAATTGTATTAGTTTTTCCAAATATCAAAATGAATCCGCCTCAGGTATACATGTGCTCCCCATCCTGAACCCTCCTCCCTCCACCCCCCCATAGCATCCCTCTTGGTCGTCCCAGTGCACTAGCCCCAAGCATCCAGTGTCATGCATCAAACCTGGACTGGCAACTCTTTTCATACATGATATTTTACATGTTTCAATGCCATTCTCCCAAATCTTCCCACCTTCTCCCTCTCCCACAGAGTCCATAAGACTCTTCTATACATCAGTGTCTCTTTTGCTGTCTCGTACTCAGGGTTATTGTTACCGTCTTTCAAAGTTCCATATATATGCGTTAGTATACTGTATTGGTGTTTTTCTTTCTGGCTTACTTCACTCTGTATAATAGGCTCCAGTTTCATCCACCTCATTAGAACTGACTCATTCTATTCTTTTTAATGGCAGAGTAATACTCCATTGTGTATATGTACCACAGCTTTCTTATCCATTCATCTGCTGATGGACATCTAGGTTGCTTCCATGTCCTGGCTATTAGAAACAGTGCTGCGATGAACATTGGGGTACACGTGTCTCTTTCCCTTCTGGTTTCCTCAGTGTGTATGCCCAGCAGTGGGATTGCTGGATCATAAGGCAGTTCTATTTCCAGTTTTTTAAGGAATCTCCACACTGTTCTCTATAGTGGCTGTACTAGTTTGCATTCCCACCAACAGTGTAAGAGGGTTCCCTTTTCTCCACACCCTCTCCAGCATTTATTATTTGTAGACTTTTGGATTGCAGCCATTCTGACTGGCGTGAAATGGTACCTCATAGTGGTTTTGATTTGCATTTCTATGATAATGAGTGATTTTGAGCATCTTTTCATGTGTTTGTTAGCCATCTGTATGTCTTCTTTGGAGAAATGTCTATTTAGTTCTTTGGCCCATTTTTTGATTGGGTCATCTATTTTTCTGGAGTTGAGCTGTAGGTGTTGCTTGTATATTTTTGAGATTAGTTGTTTGTCAGTTGCTTCATTTCCTATTATTTTCTCCCATTCCAAAGGCTGTCTTTTCACCTTGCTAATAGTTTGCTTTGATGTGCAGAAGCTTTTAAGGTTAATTAGGTCCCATTTGTTTATTTTTGTTTTTATTTCCAATATTCTGGGAGGTGGGTCATAGAGGATCCTGCTGTGATGTATTTCAGAGAGTGTTTTGCCTATGTTCTCCTCTAGGAGTTTTATAGTTTCTGGTCTTACGTTTAGATCTTTAATCCATTTTGAGTTTATTTTTGTGTATTGTGTTAGAAAGTGTTCTAGTTTCATTCTTTTACAAGTGGTTGACCAGATTTCCCAGCACCACTTGTTAAAGAGATTGTCTTTAATCCATTGTATATTTTTGCCTCCTTTGTCAAAGATAAGGTGTCCATATGTGTGTGGATTTATCTCTGGGCTTTCTATTTCGTTCCACTAATCTATATTTCTGTCTTTGTGCCAGTACCATACTGTCTTGATAACTGTGGCTTTGTAGCGGAGCCTGAAATCAGGTAGGTTGATTCCTCCAGTTCCATTCTTCTTTCTCAAGATCGCTTTGGCTATTCGAGGTTTTTTGTATTTCCATACAAATTGTGAAATTATTTGTTCTAGCTCTGTGAAGAATACTGTTGGTAGCTTGATAGGGATTGCATTGAATCTATAAATTGCCTTGGGTCGTATACTCATTTTCACTATATTGATTCTTCCAATCCATGAACATGGTATATTTCTCCACCTATTAGTGTCCTCTTTGATTTCTTTCACCAGTGTTTTATAGTTTTCTATATATAGGTCTTTAGTTTCTTTAGGTAGGTATATTCCTAAGTATTTTATTCTTTCCGTTGCAATGGTGAATGAAATTGTTTCCTTAATTTCTCTTTCTGTTTTCTCATTATTAGTGTATAGGAATTCAAGGGATTTCTGTGTGTTGATTTTATATCCTGCAACTTTACTATAGTCATTGACTAGTTCTAGTGATTTTCTGGTGGAGTCTTTAGGGTTTTCTATGTAGAGGATCATGTCATCTGCAAACAGTGAGAGTTTTACTTCTTCTTTTCCAATTTGGATTCCTTTTGTTTCTTTTTCTGCTCTGATTGCTGTGGCCAAAACTTCCAAAGCTATGTTGAATAGTAATGGTGAAAGTGGGCACCCTTGTCTAGTTCCTGACTTTAGAGGAAATGCTTTCAATTTTTCACCATTGAGGATAATGTTTGCTGTGGGTTTGTCATATATAGCTTTTATTATGTTGAGGTATGTTCCTTCTATTCCTGCTTTCTGGAGAGTTTTTATCATAAATGGATGTTGAATTTTGTCAAAGGCTTTCTCTGCATCTATTGAGAAAATCATATGGTTTTTATTTTTCAATTTGTTAAGGTGGTGTATTACATTGATTGATTTGCGGATATTGAAGAATCCTTGCATCCCTGGGATAAAGCCCACTTGGTCATGGTGTATGATCTTTTTAATGTGTTGTTGGATTCTGATTGCTAGAATTTTGTTAAGGATTTTTGCATCTATGTCATCAGTGATATTGGCCTGTAGTTTTCTTTTTTTGTGGGATCTTTGGCAGGTTTTGGTATTAGGCTGATGGTGGCCTCATAGAATGAGTTTGGAAGTTTACCTTCCTCTGCAATTTTCTGGAAGAGTTTGAGCAGGATAGGTGTTAGCTCTTCTCTAAATTTTTCGTAGAATTCAGCTGTGAAGCCGTCTGGACCTGGGCTTTTGTTGGCTGGAAGATTTTTGGTTACAGTTTCCATTTCCGTGCTTGTGATGGGTCTGTTAAGATTTTCTATTTCTTCCCTGGTCCAGTTTTGGAAAGTTGTACTTTTCTAAGAATTTGTCCATTTCTTCCACGTTGTCCATTTTATTGGCATATAATTGTTGATAGTAGTCTCTTATGATCCTTTGTATTTCTGTGTTTTCTGTTGTGATCTCTCCATTTTCATTTCTAATTTTATTGATTTGATTTTTCTCCCTTTGTTTCTTGATGAGTCTGGCTAATGGTTTGTCAATTTTATTTATCGTTTCAAAGAACCAGCTTTTGGTTTTGTTGATTTTTGCTATGGTCTCTTTTGTTTCTTTTGCATTTATTTCTGCTCTAATTTTTAAGATTTCTTTCCTTCTACTAACCCTGGGGTTCTTCATTTCTTCCTTTTCTAGTTGCTTTAGGTGTAGAGTTAGTTTATTTATTTGACTTTTTTCTTGTTTCTTGAGATGTGCCTGTATTGCTATGAACTTTCCCCTTAGGACTGCTTTTACCGTGTCCCACAAGTTTTGGGTTGTTCTGTTTTCATTTTCATCCGTTTCTATGCAAATTTTGATTTCTTTTTTGATTTCTTCTGTGATTTGTTGGTTATTCAGCAGCGTGTTGTTCAGCCTCCATATGTTGGAATTTTTAATAGTTTTTCTCCTGTAATTGAGATCTAATCTTACTGCATTGTGGTCAGAAAAGATGCTTGGAATGATTTCTATTTTTTTGAATTTACCAATGCTAGCTTTATGGCCCAGGATGTGATCTATCCTGGAGAAGGTTCCATGTGCACTTTAGAAAAAGTTGAAATTCATTGTTTTGGGATGAATTGTCCTATAGATATCAATTAGGTCTAACTGGTCTATTGTATCATTTAAAGTTTGTGTTTCCTTGTTAAATTTCTGTTTAGTTGATCTATCCATAGGTGTGAGTGGGGTATTAAAATCTCCAACTATTATTGTGTTAGTGTTAATTTCTCCTTTCATACTTGTTAGCATTTGTCTTACATACTGTGGTGCTCCCACGTTGGGTGCATATATATTTATAATTGTTATATCGTCTTCTTGGATTGATCCTTTGATCATTATGTAGTGACCTTCTTTGTCTCTTTTCACAGCCTTTGTTTTAAAGTCTATTTTATCTGATATGAGTATCGCTACTCCTGCTTTCTTTTGGTCCCTATTTGCATGGAAAATCTTTTTCCAGCCCTTCACTTTCAGTCTGTATGTATCCCCTGTTTTGAGGTGGGTCTCTTGTAGACAACATATGTAGGGGTCTTTTTTTTGTATCCATTCAGCCAGTCTTTGTCTTTTGGTTGGAGCATTCAACCCATTTACGTTTAAGGTAATTACTGATAAGTATGATCCCATTGCCATTTACTTTATTGTTTGGGGTTTGAATTTATACACCGTTTTTGTGTTTCCTGTTTAGTATTTGTTGGAGAGCTGGTTTGGTGGTGCAGAATTCTCTCAGCTTTTGCTTGTCTGAAAAGCTTTTGATTTCTCATTCATACTTGAATGAGATCCTTGCTGGGTACAATAATCTGGGCTGTAGGTTATTTTCTTTCATCATTTTAAGTATGTCTTGCCATTCCCTCCTTGCTTGAAGAGTTTCTATTGAAAGATCAGCTGTTATCCTTATGGCAATTCCCTTGTGTGTTATTTGTTGTTTTTCCCTTGCTGCTTTTCATATTTGTTCTTTGTGTTTGATTTTTGTTAATGTGATTAATATGTGTCTTGGGGGGTTTCGCCTTGGCTTTATCCTGTTTGGGACTCTCTGGGTTTCTTGGACTTGAGTGAGTATTTCCTTCCCCATTTTAGGGAAGTTTTCAACTATTATCTCCTCAAGTATTTTCTCACGGTCTTTCTTTTTGTCTTCTTCTTCTGGGACCCCTATGATTCGAATGTTGTAGCGTTTAATATTGTCCTGGAGGTCTCTGAGATTGTGCTCATTTCTTTTAATTCGTTTTTCATGTATCCTCTCTGATTCATTTATTTCTACCATTCTATCTTCGAATTCACTAATCCTATCTTCTGCCTCTGTTATTCTACTATTTGTTGCCTCCAGAGTGTTTTTAATTTCATTTATTGCATTATTCATTATATATTGACTCTTTTTTTATTTCTTCTAGGTCCTTGTTAAACCTTTCTTGCATCTTCTCAATCCTTGTCTCCAGGCTATTTATCTGTGATTCCATTTTAATTTCAAGATTTTAGATCCATTTCACTATCCTTACTCGGAATTCTTTATCAGGTAGATTCCCTATCTCTTCCTCTTTTGTTTGGTTTGGTGGGCATTTATCCTGTTCCTTTATCTGCTGGGTATTCCTCTGTCTCATCTTGTTTAAATTGCTGAGTTTGGGGTGTCCTTTCTGTATTCTGGCAGTTTGTGGAGTTCTTTAATGTGGCATTTCCTCGCTGTGTGTGGGTTTGTACAGGTGTCTTGTCAAGGTTTCCTGGTTAGGGAAGCTTGTGTCCGTGTTCTGGTGGGTGGAGCTGTATTTCTTCTCTCTGGAGTGCAATGAAGTGTCCAGTAATGAGTTATGAGATGTTTGTGGTTTTGGGGTGACTTTGGGCAGCCTGTATCTTGAAGCTCAGGGCTGCGTTCCTTTGTTGCTGGAGAATTTACTTGGTATGTCTTGCCCTGGAACTTGTTGGCCCTTGTGTGGTGCTTGATTTCCGTGTCGGTATGGAGGCATTTGATGAGCTCCTGTCAATTAATGTTCCTTGGAGTCAGGAGTTCCCTGGAGTCAGGGTTGGACTTAAGCCTCCTGCTTCCAGTTATCTGTCTTACTTTTACAGTAGTTTCAAAACTTCTCCTTCTATACAGCACCATTGATAAAACATCTACGTTAAAGAAGAAAAGTTTCTCTACTGTGAGGGCCACTCAGAAAGGTTCACAGCATTACATGGAGAAGAGAAGAGGGAGGAGGGAGTTAGAGGTGACCCAAATGAGATCAGGTGGAATCAATAGTGGAGAGAGTGGGCTGGCCAGTAGTCACTTCCTTATGTGCACTCCACAACTGGACCGCTCAGAGATGTTCACAGAGTTATACAGAGACGAGAAGAAGGAGGAAGGAGACAGAGGTGGCCAGAAGGATAAAAGGGGGGAATGAAAAGGAGGGAGACAGATCCAGCCAGTAATCAGTTCCCTAAGTGTTCTCCACCGTCTGGAATACACAGAAATTCACAGAGTTGGGTAGAGTAGAGAGGGGTTAGGGAGGAGACACAGGCGACCTGGTGGAGAAAAAGGAGAGTCCAAAGGGAGAGAGAGCAGTCAAGCCAGTAATCTCGCTCCCTAGTGAAAAATGGGTACTGAAGATTGGGTTCTTAAAGGTACAAAATTGGTAACAAATACATAAAAGCAAAAATTAAAAATCTAGAGTAGAGTTTGGAATTTCAAAAATACGATGTTAAAGAAAAGAAGAAGGAAAAGAAAGAGAGAAAAAACGAACAAAGAAAAACAAACATGGTCGCAAAAATTATCAAGAAAATACAGGTACAAAATTGATAACTAATACCAAAAAGCAAAAATTAAAAATCTAGAGTAGAGTTTGGAATTTCAAAAATACAATGTTAAAAAAAAGGAAGAAGAAAACTAAAGAGAAAACAAACAAACAAAAACAAGCAATGTCGCAAAAATTATAAAGAAACTACAGGTACAAAATTGATATCAAATATCAAAAAGCATAAATTAAAAATCTAGAGTACAGTTTGGAATTTCAAAAATACAATGTTAAAGAAAAGAAGAAAAAAAACAAAACAAAAAAACAAGGTCAAAAAATTATTATATATATATATATATATATATATATATATATATATATGAAGTTTGCTGAAGAAGAAAAAAATAGGGTCTTTGTTTTGCAAAGTAATAGTTTATAAAATTGAAAATTAAATGAACAATAGAGAACTTAAAATTAAAAAAATTAAAAAAAGTAAGAATGATCATAAAAATATATCTAGGACTTTCTCTGGTTTTGTTGTGAGTATCGTGGGTTCGGTTCATTTTTGGCTAGTTCCTTGGTCCAACTTATATTTCTCAAGATCTATAGGCGCCTTCCTATGTAGTCCTAGTAACCACAGGGTTTTAATCTATTGCCTGTAGCTTCCAAGGCGTTTCCCTCTGTTATAGCTTCTTTTGTTTGCCTGTCTCTTCAGTGTCTGGTTTACGCCCTGACACAAAGGGGACGGTGGAGGACACTTTTTTTTTTTTAGGCTCACTTGTTCAGTTGCGCTGTGGGGAGGGAGGGAGGGAGTGATGCTGCAAACAAATAACACTGGCGTGCGCTCGCAGTGCCTCAGCCACACTGGGTCTGCCCCCGCTCACGGCACATGTAGCCTCCCTGCCCACACTGCTCGGGCTCTAGGTTGTTCCACCGGGAACAATCCGAGGCTGGCCCTGGGCTTCATGCACCTCCCAGGTCCAAGCCGCTCAGGTTCAGGCACTCGGGTAGTCCTCAGAGGCACAGACTCGGTTGGGCCTGCGTTTTGCGCTCTTCCCAGGTCCGAGCAGCTCAGGTGATGAGGTGTTTGGCGAGCGCCAATGTTGTGACTTATCGCCTCCCCGCCACTCGGTTATCTGGGTGTAAAACAGGCGCACCTTCTCAGGCAGATGTTGACCGTCCAGATCTCCAAGAAGTTTTAGTTAGCAAAGAAGCCTGCTTACAGTTTTATAGATAATGTCTCTCTGGGGCTGCGATTGCCCCCTTCTGGCTCTGGCTGCCTGTCACCGGAGGGGGAAGGTCTGCAGCCGGCTATCTCTGTTCAGTCCTTTGTTCCGTGCGCGGGCCTGGCGGTGTCTTAGGTTAGGGCTGGCTTTTTGCGTGGTAGATATCCCAGAGTCTGGTTTGCTAGCCCAAGTTATTTCGTTCAGATAGTGCTCAGGGTATTCAACCAGATTCTTACTCTAAGCGATGCAGCCCGCGCCGCGCCTCCCTGCCCAGCCCCTGCTTGCTAATGGTGTGAGCAGGCGTCTGCACTGCTTCGCGGCTGGGGGAGTTACCGTAGGGCTTGCAATCTGCGAGTTTTAATTGTTTATTTATTTTTATCCCCCTTATGTTGCCCTTTGTGCTTCCAAAGCTTGGCAAAGATTTGGCAGTGAAAAGCTTTCCTGGTGTTTGGAAACTTTTCTCTTTTTAAGACTATCTTCCTGGGACGGAAATCCCTCCCTCCCTCTTTTGTCTCTTTTTTTGTCTTTTATACTTTTTCCTACATACTTTCCAAGAGTTGGGTTCTTTTCTGGGTGCCTGATGTCCTCTGGCGGCATTCATAAGTTGTATTGTGGAATTTACTCGACGTTTAAATGCTCTTTTGATGAAATTGTTTGGGGGGCGAAGAGTTCTCCCCGTCCTACTCCTCAGCAATCTTGGCTCCTCTCTTGTGGAGTTTGGAGAGAGCACGCGGGATTGCTCTCCAGGCCATGCAGGAAAAGAAGGCCCTCATCTCGCGATGTCGGGGGAGTCTCGTGGTTTTTCTGGAGCTGCGGTGCCAGTGTGGGGTTTCTCACAAGGTACGACCGGGAGCTCAGGGAGCCTCTCGTGTGGTGTCAGGGAAGTCAAGTCTCCATACGAGTGGCGAGGGGGCGCACGTCATTGCTCTCGAGTCATGGTAGTGGAATCAGGGCTCAACGCAATGAAAAAGGACGCTCGAGGTCTTTCTCGGGTTGCGGCAGGAAACCCTGGGTTCCCTCGACTTGTGCCTGTGACCTCAGGTAGCTTCTCAGGGTGCCTCTGAAAAGTCAGGGATACTATGGAGCTGGGAGAGGCCTCTCGGGACTCCACTGGGTTTGCTGCAATGGAAGAGGGCCTAATCTCGAGATCAGGAAGGAACCTTAGGGTTCCTCTCCATTTCTGACTCAGATTGCAGGGTCCCTGCAGAGTTGGGACAGGAGAGTCAGGCCTCGTCTTGTGTGGAGGAATGGAACTCCGCTTGCCTCTCGAGTTGTTCAAGGAGTGACAGGCCACTTGTCGAGCTGTGTGTGGAACCTGCGGTTTTTTCCAGACAATGCACGGGGGTGTCAGTGCCCCTTCGTGATGTGCTTTCATCCACAGGGTTGCCTTCGAAGTGGTGTGCGGGCATCGGGTTCTTATTAAGAGCGGACCAGGAAATCGGGGTCTTTTGGAATGCGGCACCACACACGAGGCTACGTCTCGAATTTCCTCGTGAGACGGGCCTCATGCTGAGGTGCCCCTGGAAGGTCGGGAAAGCCTTCCAGACAAAGCAGGTTAATAGACCCTACTGTCGCGATCAGGAGGGGAGAAGGGGCTCAGATGAAGTGGTGCCGGGAACCTCGGTGTTCCCCTTGAGTGAGACCGGTATGTCAGGGAACTTTTGGGGTCTCATGAAGCTTGTCAAATACTGTTTCAAACTTCAAGATGAAACGTGGGACTTCTCTTGAGACGCTGTGGCGGGCAAGGGCCTCATCTTGTGATGAAGGGGAAACCACGTGGTTTTTTTCGAGTTGCGATGGGATTGTTGACTTACGACGGGGAATTCAGGTTTCCTCTTCTGTTGGCCCAGGGAAGTCCATTCTTCCATTCGAGTTGCCAGGGAGAGCTGGGTGGGAATTGCTCTCAAGTCACGGCAGGTCAAAATAGACCTCATCTATGCTTGTGTCCAGGACCTAATGTTCCTCTCCAGGGGCGATAGGGATGACGGGGACGCATTCCAGACTCACCCAGTGAGTCAGGCCTCGGCTCGAGGGGAAGCAAAGGATTCTGATATCCTCCTGGGTCGCGATAGGTATCTCTTGGAGCCCACTGAGTGGCCTCCAGGGAGTCAAGCCTCCTGTGGAGTTGGAGAGAGGACTCCGGATTGCTCTCCAGGCCATACAGGAAAGAAGGCCCTCAGCTCGCAATGACGGGGGCGTCTTGTGGGTTTTCTCGAGTTGGAGCGCAAGTATGAGTTTTCTCACGAGGTACGACGGGGAGCTCAGGGAGCCTCTCGTGTGGTGCCAGGAAAGTCAGGTGTCTATGCGTGTGATGAGGAGGAGCCCATAAATGCTCTCGAGTCATGGTAGGGAAATCGGGACTCAAGACGCGTTGAAGGAGTCTCGAGGTCTTTCTCAGGTTGCGGCAGGAAACCCTGGGTTCCCTCGACTTGTACCGGTGACCTCAGGGAGCTTCTCAGGGTGCCTCTGAGAAGTCAGGCATACTGTGGACTTGGGAGGCTCTCTCGGAACTCCACTGGGTTTGGTGCAATGGCAAAGGTTCTCATCTCGAGTTGAGGCAGGAACCTAAGGGTTCCTCTCCATTTAAAACTCCGACCACAGGGTCCCTGAAGAGTTGGGACAGGAGAGTCAGGCCTCGTCTTCTGTGGAGGAATGGAACTCCACTTGCCTCTCGAGTTGTTCACAGGATAACAGACCATTTGTCGAGCTGTGAGTGGAACCTTCGGTTTTTTCCGTAAGATGCATGAGGGGGTCAGTGCCCCTTCGTGTTGTGCCTTCATCCACAGGGTTGCCTTCAAAGAGGTGTCCGGACATCGGGTTCTTATCAATAGCAGAGCAGGAAATCGGGGTCTTTCAGAACGTGGCACCATCCATGAGGCTACGTCTCGAATTTCTTCATTAGACTGGTGTCATCCTGAGGTGCGCCGTGAAGATCGGGAACCCCTTCCAGACAAAGCAGGGGAATCGACCATCTTGTCACGATCAGGAGGAGTGAAAGGGCTCAATTGAAGTCGTGCCGGGAACCTCGGTGTTCCCCTCGAGTGGGACCGGTGTGTCGGGAAACTTTTGGGGTCACTTCAAGGGTGCCAAGTACCGTTTTGCACTTCAATACGGACTTGGGGCTTCTCTTGACACGCTGTAGAGGGCAAGGGCCTCATCTTGGGATGACGGGGGAATCACGTGGTTTTTCTCAAGGTGCGGCGGGATTCTCGAGTTATGACGAGGAATTCAGGCTTCCTCTTGTGTTGGCCCAGGGAAGTCCAATCTTCCATTCGAGTTTCGAGGAAGAGCTGGGGTTTGCTCTTGAGTCACTGCAGGGCAAAAGAGACCTCATCTAGGCTTGTGTCCAGGACCTAATATTCCTCTCCAGGGCCGACAGCGATCTCGGGGTTGCATTCCAGACGCATCCTAGGAGTCAGAGCTCGACTCGAGGGGAAGCAAAGGACCCCGCTCTCCTCTTGAGTCACCGCAGGTATCTCTTGGAGCCCACTGAGTGGCCTAAAGGGAGTCAAGCCCCCTGTGGAGTTTGGAGAGAGGACTCAGGATTGCTCTCCAGGCCATGCAGGAAAAGAATACCCTCATCTCGCGATGACAGGGGCGTCTTGTTGGTTTTCTCGAGCTGCGGTGCCAGTGTGCGGTTTCTGACGAGGTGCGACGGGAAGCTCAGGGAGCCTTTCGTGTGGCACCAGGGAATTCAGGTCTCCATGCGCATGGCAAGGTGGAGCGCGTCATTGCTCTCGAGATATGATACGGGAATCGGGCCTCAAGACACGTTAAAGCAGGACTCTCAAGGTCTTTCTCGGGTTGCGGCAGGAAACCCTGGGTTCCGTCGACTTCTGCCGGTGACCTTAGGGAGCTTCTCAGGGTGCCTCTGAGAAGTCAGGCATACTGTGGATTTGGGACGGGCCTCTCGGGACTCCACTGGTTTTGTGGCAATGGAAAAGGGCCTCATCTTGAGTGGAGGCAGGAACCTCAGGCTTCCTCTCCATTTCTGACTCGGTGCGCAAGGTCCCTAGAGTTGTGACAGGAGAGTCAGGCATCGTCTTGTGTGGAGGAATGGAACTCCGCTTGCTTCTCGAGTTGTTCACGAGGTGACAGACCACTTGTGGAGCTGTGTGAGGAACCTGCGGGTTTTTCCGGAAGATGCACGGGGTGTCAGTGCCCCTACGTGTTGTGCCTTCATCCACAGGCTTGCCTTCGAAGAGGTGTCCAGGAGTCTGGTTTTGATCAAAAGTGCACCATGGAATCGGGGTCTTTCGGCATGTAGTATGGCCCTCGAGGCTACCTCTCGAATTTCCTCGTGAGACCGGCCTCATCCTGAGGTGTGCCGGGAAGGTCGGGAATCCCTTCGAGACAAAGCAGTGGAATCGACCCTCCTATCGCGATCAGGAGAGGAGAAAGGCCTCAGATGAAGTGGTGCCGGAAACTTCAGTGTCCCCTCTAGTGCGATCGGTATATAGGGGAACTTTTGGGGTCGCATCAAGGGTGCCAAGTACTGTTTTGCACTTCAAGACGGAATGTGAGACTTCTCTTGAGACGCTGTAGGGGGCAAGGGCCTCATCTTGCAATACGGGGAACCACGTGATTTTTCTCGAGTTGCGGCGGGTTTCTCAAATTACAACTGGAAATTCAGGCTTCCTCTTGTGTTGGCTCAGAAAGGCCAATCTTCCATTCGAGTTGCAAGGGAAAGCTAGGGGTTGCGCTTGAGTCACTGCAGGGCCAAAGAGACCTCATCTAGGCTTTTGTCCAGGACCTAAGGTTCCTCTCCAGGGGCGACAGGGATCCAGGGTTGCATTCCAGACTCACCCTCGTAGTCAGGCCTCATCTCGAGGGGAATCAAAGGACACCGCTCTCCTCCTGAGTATCGACGGGTATCTCTTGGAGCCCACTGAGTGACCTAAAGGGAGTCAAGCCTCCTTTGGAGTTTGGAGAGAGGATTCGGGATTGCTCTTCAGGTCATGCAGGAAAGAAGGCCCTCATTTCACCATGACAGGGGCGTCTCGTGGGTTTTCTCGAGCTGCGGCGCCAGTGTGGAGTTTCTCACGAGGTACGATGGGGAGCTCAGGGAGCCTCTCATGTGGTGCCGGGGAAGTCAGATCTTCATGCGCGTGGCGAGGGGGAGCGCGTCATTTTTCTCCAGTCATGGTAGGGGAATCGGGCCTCAAGACACGTGAAGAAGGACTCGCGAGGTTTTTCTCAGGTTACGGCAGGAAACCCTGGGTTCCGTCGACTTATGCCCGTGACCTCAGGGAGCTTTTCAGGGTGCCTCTGAGAAGTCAGGGATACTGTGCAGTTGGGAGGGGCCGCTCCGAACTCCACTGGGTTTGGTGCAGTAGAAGAGGGCCTTATCTCGAGTTGAGGCAGGAACCTCATGGTTCCTCTCCATTTCTGAATCGGATCTCAGTGTCCATGCAGAGTTGGGACAGGAGAGTCAGGCCTCGTCTTGTGTGGAGGAATTTAACTCCTCTTGCCTCTCGAGTTGTTCACGGGGTGACAGGCCACTTGTCGATCTGTATGTGGAACTTGCGGGCTTTTCCAACGATGCAGGAGGGTGTCAGACCCCTTCGTTTTGTGCCTTCGTCCACAGGATTGCCTTCGAAGAGGTGTCCTAGCATTGGGTTCTTATCAAGAGCAGACAGGGAAATCGGGGTCTTTCGGCGTGTGGCACCAACCACAAGGCTACGTCTCGAATTTCCTCGTGAGACCGGCCTCATCCTGAGGTGCGCCGGGAAGGTCCGGAACCCCTTCCAGACAAAGCAGGGTAATCGACCCTCCCGTCGCGATCAGGAGGGGATAAGGGGCTCAGAACAAGCGGTGCACCGAACCTTGGTGTTCCCCTCGAGTGAGACCAGGGTGTCGGGGAACTTTTGTGCTAACATCAAGGTTGCCAATTATCGTTTTAAACTTCAAGATGGAACGTAGGGCTTCTACTGAGACGCTGTAGCTGGCAAGGGCCTCATCTTGCGATGACGGGGGAACCACGTGGTTTTCCTCGAGTTGCAGTGGGATTTTCGAATTACGACGGGGAATTCAGGTTTCCTCTTGTGTTGTCCCAGGGAAGTCCATTCTTCCATTCGAGGTGCGAGGGAGAGCAGGGGATTGCTCTCGAGTCACTTCAGGGCAAATGAGACCTCATCTATGCTTGTGTCTAGGACCTAATGTTCCTCTCCAGGGGCGACAGGGATCTCGGGGTTGCATTCCAGACTCACCTGAGGAGTCAGGCCTGGTATATAGGGGAAGCAAAGAATTCCGCTCTCCTCTCGAGTCCCAACGGGTATCTCTTGGAGCCCACAGAGTGGCCTAAAGGGAGTCAGGCCTCCTGTGGAGTTTGAAGAGAGGCCTCGAGATTGCTCTCCAGGCCATGCAGGAAAAGAAGGCCTTCATCTCGCGATGACGGAGGCGTCTCGTGTGTTTTCTCGAGCTGGGGAGCCAGTGTGGGATTTCTCACGAGGTATGACGGGGAGCTCAGGGAGCCTCTCGTGTGGCGCCAGGGAAGTCAAGTCTCCATGCGAGTGGCGAGGGGGAATGCGTCATTGCTCTCCAGTCATGGTAGGGGAATCGGGATTCAAGATGCGTTGAAGGAGGATTTTCGAGGTCTTTCTCGGGTTGCGTCAGGAAACCCTGTGTTCCCTCGACTTGTGCCAGTGACCTCAGGGAGCTTCTAAGGGTGCCTCTGAGAAGTCGCGATACTGTGGATTTGGGAGGGGCCTCTCGGGCCTCCACTGTTTTTGGTGTAATGGAAGAGGGCCTCATCTCGAGTGGAGTCAGGAACCTCAGGGTTCCTCTCCATTTCGGACTCCGATCGCAGGGTCCCTTCAGAGTTGGGACCGGAGAGTCAGGCCTCGTCTTGAGTGGAGGAATGGAACTCTGCTTGCCTCTCGAGTTGTTCATGGGATGACAGGCCTCTTGTCGAGCTGTGTGTGGAACCTGCGGCTTTTACCGAATGATGCACGGGAGTGTCAGTGACCCTTCATTTTGTGCCTTCGTCCACAGGGTTGCCTTCGAAGAGGTGTCCGGGCATCGGGTTCTTCTCAAGAGTGGGCCGGGAAATCGGGGTATTTCGGCATGTGACACCACCCACGACGCTATGTCTCGAATTTACTCGTGAGACCGGCCTCATCCTTAGGTGCGCCGGGAATGTGGGAAACCCCTTCCAAACAAAGCAGGGGAATAGACCCTCCTGTCTCGAACAGGAGGGGAGAAGGTGCTCAGATGAAGTGGTGCGGGAACCTCGGTGTTCCTGTCGAGTGAGACCGGCGTGTCCGGGAACATTTGGTGTCGCATCAAGGGTGCAAAGTACCGTTTCGCACTTCAAGACGGAACGCGGTTCTTTTCTTGAGACGCCATAGCAGCAAGGGCCTCATCTTGGGATGACGTTGGAAACACGTGGTTTTTCTCGAGTTGCGGCGGGATTCTCGAGTTACGAAGGGGATTTCTGGCTTCCTCTTGTGTTGGCCCAGGGAAGCCCAATCTTCCATTCGAGTTGCGAGGGAGAGCTGGGGGTTGCGCTCGAGTCACTGCAGGGCAAAAGAAACCTCATCCAGGCTTGTGTCTAGGACCTAATGTTCCTCTCAAGGGATGACTGGGATCTTGGGGTTGCATTCTAGACTCACCCAGGAGTCAGGCGTCCTCTCGAGGGGAAACAAAGGACTTCTCTCTCTTCTCGAGTCGCGACGGGTATTTCTTGGAGCCCACTGAGTGGACTAAAGGGAATCAAGCCTCCTCTGGAGTTTGGAGAGAGGACTCGGGATTGCACTCCAGGACATGCAGGAAAAGAAGGCCCTCATCTCACGATGACGGGGGGGGGTCTCGGTGGTTTTACCGAGCTGCAGCGCCTGTGTTGGTTTCTCAGGAGGTACGACGGGGAGCTCAGGGAGCCTCTTGTGTGGCGCCAGGGAAGTTAGGTCTCGATGCGTGTGGCGAGGGGGAGCGCGTCATTGCTCTCGAGTCATGGTAGGGGAATCAGGCCTCTAGACGCGTTGAAGGACTCTCAAGATCTCTCTCGGGTCTTGGCAAGAATACCTGGGTTCCCTCGACTTGTGCCGGTGACCTCAGGGAGATTCTCCGGGTGCCTCTGAGAAGTCAGGGATACTGTGGAGTTGGGAAAGACCTCTCGGGACTCCACTGGGTTTGGTGAAATGGAAGGGGGCCTCATCTCGAGGGGAGGCAGGAACCTCAGGGTTCCTCTCCATTTCTGATTCCGATCGCAGCCCCCTGCATAGTTGGGAGAGGTGAGTCAGGCCTTGTCTTGTGTGCAGGAATGGACCTCCGCTTGCCTCTCGAGTTGTTCACTGGGTGACAGGCACTTGTTGAGCTGTATGAGTAACCTGCGGTCTTTTCCGGACGATGCACGGGGGTGTCAGTGCCCCTTCGTGTTGTGCCTTCATCCACACTATCTTCGAATAGGTGTCTGGGCATCGCGTTCTTATCAAGAGCGGATCGGGAAATCGCGGTCTTTCGGCATGTGGCACCACCATCGAGGCTATGTCTCGAATTTCCTCGTGAGACAGCCTCATCTGAGGTGCGTGGAGAAGGTCGGGAACCCCTTGCAGACAAAGCAGGGGAATCGACCCTCCTTTCGCGATCAGGAGGGGAGAAGGGGCTCAGATGAAGTGGTGCCAGGAACCTCGGTGTTCCCCTCTAGTGCGACCCGTATGTCGGGGAACTTTTGGGGTAGCATTAAGGGTGCCAAATATCATTTCGCACTTGAAGACAGAACGTGAGACTACTCTTGAGACGCTGGAGCGGGCAAGGGCCTCATCTTGCAATGACGGGGGAACCACGTGGTTTTTCTCAAGTTGAGGCGGAATTCTCGAATTACTACTGGGAATTCAGGCTTCCTCTTGTGTTGGCCCAGGGAGGTCCAATCTTCCATTCGGGTTGCGAGGGAAAGCTGGGGAGTGCTCTCGAGTTACTGCAGGGCAAAAGCGACCTCATCTAGCCTTGTGTTCAGGACCCAGTGATCCTCTCCAAGGGCGACAGGGATCTCGGGTTTGCATTACAGACTCACCCGGGGAGTTAGGCCTCGTCTCGAGGGGAAGCAAAGGACTCGGCTATCCTCTCGAGTTGCGACGCGTATCTCTTGGAGCCCACTGAGTGGTCTAAAGGGAGTCAACCCTCCTCTTCAGTTTGGAGAGAGGACTCGGGATTGCTCTCCAGGCCATGCAGGAAAAGAAGGCCCACATCTCGAGATGACGGGGGCGTCTCGTGGGTTTTCTCGAGCTGCGGCGCCAGTGTGGGGTTTCTCACGAGGTACGACGGGGAGTTCAGGTAGCCTCTCGTGTGGCAACAGGGAAGTCAGGTCTCCATGGGCGGGGCAAGGGGGAGCGCGTCATTGCTCTCAAGTCAGGGTAGGGGAATCGGGCCTCATGACGGGTTGAAAAAGAACTCTCGATGTCTTTCTAGGGTTGCGGCAGGAAACCCTGGGTTCCCTTGACTTGTGCCGGTGACCTCAGGGAGCGTCTCAGGGTGCCTCTGAGAAGTCAGGGATACTGTGGATTTGGGAGAGGCCTCTCGGGACTCCTTTGGGTTTGGTGCAATGGAAGTGGGCCTCATCTCGAGTTGAGGCAGGAACCTCAGGGTTCTGCTCCTGACTTCCTGGAGGCCGGATGTGACTCAGATCGCAGGGTCCCTGTTGAGTTTGCTCAGGAGTGTCAGGTCTCGTGTTCTGCGGAGGAATGGAACTCCGCTTACATCTCAAGTTGTTCAAGGATAACACCACTTTTCGTGATGTGTGTGGAACCTGCGGGTTTTTCAGAGATGCACGGGGGCGTCAGTGCTCCTTCCTGTTGTGCCTTCATCCACAAGGTTACCTTCGAAGAGGTGTCCGGGCATCGTGTTCTCCTCAAGTGCGGACCGGGAAATTGGGGTCTTTCAGCATGTTGCACCACCCACTAGGCTACGTCTCGAATTTTCTCGTGAGACCGGCCTCATCCTGAGGCACGCAGGAAAGTCCGGGAACCCTTTCCAAACAAAGCAGGGGAATCGACCCTCCTTTCGGGATCAGGAGGAGAGAAAGGGCTCAGATGAAGTAGTGCCGGGAACCTCGGTGCTCTCCTTGAGTGAAAGTCGGGTAACTTTTCTGGTTGCATCAAGGGTGCCAAGTACCGTTTCGCACTTCAAGACGGAACCTGGGACTTCTCTTGAGATGCTGTAGTGGGCAAGGGCCTCATCTAGCACTGACGGGGGACCCACGTGTTTTTTCTCGAGTTGCGGCAGGATTCTTGAGTTACGATGGGGAATACAGTTTCCTCTTGTGTTGGCCCAGGGAAGTCCAATCTTCCATTTGAGTTGCAAGTGAGAGCTGGAGATTGCTCTCGAGTCACTGCAGGGCAAAATAGAGCTCATCTAGGTTTGTGTCCAGGACCGAGTTTTTCTCTCCAGGGGCGACAGGGATCTCGGGGTTGCATTCCAGACTCACCCGGGGAGTCAGGCCTCGTCTCGAAGGGAATGAATGGACTCCGCTCTCCTCTCGAGTCGCGACGGGTATCCCTTGGAGCCCAAGAGTGGCCTAAATGGAGTTAAGCCTCCTGTGGAGTTTGGAGAGAGGACTCGGTATTGCTCTCTAGGCCATGCAGGAAAAGAAGGCCCTCATCTCGCGATGACGGGGGCGTCTCGTGGGTTTTCTCAAGGTGCAGTGCCTGGTTGGGGTTTCTCACGAGATAGGACGGGGAGCTCAGGGAGACTCCTGTGGTGCCACGGAAGTCAGGTCTCCATGGACGTGGCGTGGGGGAGCGCCTCATTGCTCTCGAGTCATGGTAGGGGAATCAAGCCTCAGGACGCTTCGAAGAAGAACTCTCGAGGTCTTTCTCGGGGTGTGGCAGGAAACCCTGGGTTCCCTCGACTTGTGCCCATGACCTCAGGGAGCTTAGCGGGGTTCCTCTGAGAAGTCAGGGATACTGTGGAGTTGAGAGGGGCTTCTCGGGACATCACAGGGACTGGTGCAATTGAAGAGGACCTAATCTCGGATTGAGGCAGTAACGTCAGGGTTCCTCTCCATTTCTGACTCGGATAGCAGGGTCCCTGCAGAGTTGGGACAGGAGAGTCAGACCTCGTCTTGTGTGGAGTAATGGAACTCCGCTTGCCTCTCGAGTTGTTCACGGGATGACAGGCCACCTGTCGAGTTGTATGTGGAACCTGCGGTTTTGGGGGACGATGCACAGGGGTGTCAGTGCCCCTTCGTGTTGTGCCTTCATCCACAGGGTTACCTTCGAAGAGGTGACCGGGCATCGGGATCTTATCAGTAGCGGACCAGGAAATCGGGGTCTTTTGGCATGTGGCACAACCCACGAGGCTACGTCTCGACTTCCCTCGTGAGACTGGCCTCATCCTGAGGTTCGCCGGGAAGTCTGGGAACCCCTTCCAGACAAAGCAGGGGAATCGACCCTCCTGTCGCCATCAGGAGGGGAGAAGAGGCTCAGCTGAAGCGGTGCTGGGAACCTCCATGTTCTCCTCGAGTGAGACCGGGGTGTCAGGGAAATTTGGGGGTCGCATCAAGGGTGCCAAGTACCGTTTCACACTTCAAGACGGAACATGGGACTTCCCTGGAGACGCTATAGCTGACAGGGGCCTCATATTTCGATGACGGAGGAGCCACGTTGTTTTTCTCCAGTTGCCGCGGGATTCTCGAATTACAATGGGGAATACAGGCTTCCTCTTGTGTTGGCCCAGGGAAGTCCAATCATCCATTCGAGTTGCGAGGGAGAGCTGGGGATTGCACTTGAGTCAATGCAGGACAAAAAAGACCTCATTTAGGCTTGTGTCCAGGACCGAGTTTTCCTCTACAGGGGCAACACGGATCTCGGGATCCCATTCCAGACTCACCCAAGTAGTCAGGCCTCGGCTCGAGGGGAAGCAACGGACTCTGCTCTCCTCTAGAGTAGCGACGTGTATCTCTTGGAGGCTACTGAGTGGCCTGAAGGGAGTCAGGCCTCCAGTGGAGTTTGGAGAGTGGACTCGGGATTGCTCTCTAGGTCATGTAGGAAAAGAAGGCCCTCATCTTACGATGATGGGGGCGTCTCGTGAGTTTTCTCGAGCGGCGGTGCCAGTGTGGGGTTTTCATGAGGTAGGACGGGGAGCACAGGGAGCCTCTCGTGTGGCGCCAGGGAAGTTAGGTTTCAATGGGCATGGCGAGGGGAATGCGTCATTGCTCTCCAGTCATGGTAGGGTATCGGGCCTCAAGACGCGGTAAAGAAGGACTCTCAAGGTCTTTCTCAGAATGCAGCAGGAAACCCTGGGTTCACTCGACTTGTGCCAGTGACCGCAGAGAGCTTCTGAGGGTGCCTCTGAGAATCAGGGATACTGTGGAGTTTTAGGGGCCTCTCGGGACTCCACTGGGTATGGCGCAATGGAAGAGGGCCTCATTTCGAGTTGATGCAGGAACGTCAGGTTTCATCTACATTTCTGACTCCGATCACACGGTCCCTGCAGAGTTGGGAAAGGAGAGTCAGGCCTTCTCTTGTTTGGAGGAACGGAACTCCGCATGCCTCTCTAGTTCTTCAAGGGATGACAGGACACTTGTCGATCTGTGTTTGGAATCTGCGTGTTTTTCCGTACTATGCATGGGGATGTCAGTACCCCTTCGTGTTGTGCATTCATCCACAGGTTTGCTTTCGAAGAGGTGTCCTGGCATCGGGTTCCTATTAAGAGCGGACTGGGAAATCGGGGTCTTTCCGCATGTGGCACCACCCACCAGGCTACGTCTCGAATTTCCTAGTGAGACCGGCCTCATCCTGAGGTGCGCCGGGAAGGTCGGAACCCCTTGCAGACAAAGCAGGGGAATCGACCCTCCTGTCTCGATCAGGAGGGGAGAAGGGGCACAGATGAGGTGATGCCGGGAACCTCGGTGTTCCCCTCCAGTGAGACCAGTGTGTTGGGGAACTTTTGGGGTCGCATCAAAGGTGCCAAGTACCGTATCGCACTTCAAGATGGAACGTAAGACTTCTTTTGAGACGCTGTAGCGGCAATGGCTGCATCTTGCGATGAAGAGGGAACGACGTGGTTTTTCTCGAGTTGTGGCGGGATTCTTGAGTTACAACGGGAAATTCAGGCTTCCTCTTCTGTTGGCCCAGGGAAGTCCAGTCTTCCATTCGAGTTGCGAGGGAGAGTTGGGGATTGCTCTCGAGTCACTGCAGGAAAAAAGAGACCTCATCTAGGCTTGTGTCCAGGACCTAATGTTTCTCTCCAGGGGCGACAGGGATCTCCGGTTCACATATCAGACACACCCGAGGAGTCAGGCCTCGCCTCGAGGGGAAGGAAAAGACTCCGCTCTCCTCTCGAGTCGCGACGGGTGTGTCTTGGAGTCCACTGAGTGACCAAAAGGGAGTCAAGCCTACTGTGGAGTTTGGAGAGAGGACTCGGGATTGCTCTCCAGGCCATGCTAGAAAAGAAGGCCGTCATGTCGCGAAAATGGGGGCGTCTCGTGGGTTTTCTCTATCTGTGGCGCCAGTGTTTGGTTTCTCACGAGGTATGACGGGGAGCTCAGGGAGCCTCTCGTGTGGCGCCAGGGAAGTCAGGGCTTCATGAGTGTAGCAGAGGGAGCGTGTCATTGCCCTCGAGTCATGGTAGGGGAATCAGGCCTCAAAATGCGTTGAAGAAGGACTCTTGAGTTCTTTCTATGGTGGCGGCAGTAAACCCTGGGTTCACTCGAATTGTGCTGGTGACCTCAGGGAGCTTCTCAGGGTGCCTCTGAGAAGTCAGGGATACTTTGGAGCTGGGACGCGTCTCTCGGGACTCCACTGGGTTTCGTGAAATGGAAGAGGTCCTAATCTCGAGTGGAGGCAGGAACCTCAGCGTTCCTCTCGTGACTTCACTGGCGCTGGTCTGATTCGGATCGCAAAGTCCCTGCAGAGTTGGAACAGGAGAGTCAGGCATCGTCTTGTGTAGAGGAATGAAACCCCACTTGCCTCTCGAGTTCTTCAGGGGTGACAAGCCACTTGTTGAGCTGTATGTGGAACCTGTGGGTTTTTCCGGACGATGCACGAGGGTGTCAGTGCCCCTTTGTGTTGTGCCTTCATCCACAGGGTTTCCTTCAAAGAGGTGTCCAGGCATCGGGTTCTTATCAAGAGCGTACCGGGAAATCATAGTCTTTTGGCATGTGGTACCACCCGCGAGCTACGTCTCGAATTTCCTCGTGAGACTGGCCTCATCCTGAAGTGCCCCGTGAAGGTCGGGAACCCCTTACAAACAAAGCAGGGGAAGTGACCCTGCTATCACGAACAGGAGGGGAGAAGGGGCTCAGATAAACTGGTGCCGGGAACCTCGGTGTTCACCTCGAGTGAGACCGATATTTCGGGGAACTTTTGGGGTCACATCAAGGGTGTCAAGTATCGTTTTGCACTTCAAGACGGAACGTGGGACTTTTCTTGAGAAGCTGTAGCGGGCAAGGGCCTCATCTTGTGATGACGAGGGAACCAAGTGCTTTTTCTCGAGTTGCGGCGGGATTCTCGAGTTACGAAGGGGAATTCAGGCTTCCTCTTGTGTTGGCCCAGGGAAGTCCAATCTTCCATTCGAGTTGTCAGGGAGAGCGGGGGATTGCTCTCGAGTTACAGAAGGGCAAAAGAGACCTCATCTAGGCTTGTTTCCAGGACCTAATGTTCCTCTCCAGGGGAGACAGGGATCTCGGGGTTGCATTCCAGACCCACCTGGTGAGTCAGGCCTTGTCTCGAAGGGAAGCAAAGGACTCAATTCTCCTCTCGAGTCGCGACGGGTATCTCTTGGAGCCCACTAAGTGGCCTAAAGGGAGTCAAGCCTCCTGTGGAGTTTGGAAAGAGGATTCGGGATTCCTCTCCAGGCCATGCAGGAAAAGAAGGCCCTCATCTCGCGATGACAGGGGCGTATGGTGAGTTTTCTCAAGCTGCGGCGTCAGTGTGGGGTTTCTCACGAGGTACGACAGGGAGCTCAGGGAGCCTCTCTTATGGCGCCAGGGAAGTCAGGTCTCCATATGCGTGGCGAGGGGGTGCGTGTCATTTCTATAGAGCCATGGAAGCAGATTCGGGCTTCAAGACACGTTGAAGTAGGACTCTCGAGGTCTTTTTCCCATTGTGGCAGGAAACCCTGGGTTCCCTCGACATGTGCCGGTGACCTCATGGAGCTTCTCCGGGTGCCTCTGAGAAGTCAGGGGTACTGTGGAGTTGGGAGGGGCCTCTCTGGACTCCACTGGGTTTGGTGCAATGGATGAGAGCCTCATCTCGAGTGGAGGCAGGTACCTCATGTTTCCTCTCCTGGGTTTCCTGTCGCTGGTACTGACTCGGATCGCAGTTTCCCTGCAGAGTTGGTACAGAAAATCAGGTCTCGTCTTGTGTGGAGGAATGGAACTCCACTTGCCTCTCGAGTTGTTCACGGGCTGACAGACCACTTGTCGAACTGTGTTTGTAACCTGCGGGTTTTTCTGGACGATGCACGGTGTCAGTGCCCCTTCGTGTTGTGCTTTCATCCACAGGTTTTCCTTCGTAAAGGTGTCATGGCATCACGTTCTTATCAAGAGCAGACCGGGAAATCGGGGTCTTTCGGCTTGTGGCACCACCCACGAGGCTATGTTTCGAATTTCCTCGTGAGACCTGCCTCATCCTTAGGCACGCTGGAAAGGTCGGGAACCCCTTCCAGACATAGCAGGGGAATCGACACTCCTGTCGCGATCACGAGGGGAGAAGGAGCTCAAATGATGTGGTTCCGGGAACCTCGGTGTTCCTTTCGAGTGAGACCGGTATGTCGGGGAATTTTGAGATTGCATCAAGGGTGCCAAGTACCGTTTCGCACTTCAAGACAGAAAGTGGGACTTCTCTTGAGTCGCTGTAGCGGGCAAGGGCCTCATCTAGCGCTGATGGGGGAACCACGTGGATTTTCTCGAGTTTCGGCGGGATTCTCGAGTTACGATGTCGAATTCAGGCTTCCAATTGTATTGGCCCAGGGAAGTCCAATCTTCAATTCGATTTGCGAGGGAGAGCTGGCGATTGCGCTCTAGTAACTGCAGTGCAAAATAGACCTCATCTAGGCTTGTGTCCAGGACCGAGTTTTCCTCTCCAGGTGTGACAGGAACTCGGGGTTGCATTCCAGACTCACACGGGGAGTCAGGCCTCGTCTCGAGGGGAAGCAAAGGACTCTGCTCTCCCTTCAGGTCCTGACAGGTATCTCTTGGAGCCAACTGAGAGGCCTAAAGAGAGTCAAGCCTCCTGTGGAGTCTGGAGAGAGGACTCGGTTTTGCTCTCCATGCCAGGCAGGAAACAAGTCCCTCATCTCGTGATGACGGGGGCGTATCGTGGGTTTTCTCGAGCTGCGGTGCCTGAATGGGGTTTCCGAAAAGGTACGACGGGGAGCTCAGGGAGACTCTCTTAAGGAGTCAGGGAAGTCAGGTCTCCATGCACATGGCGATGGGGAGCGGGTCTTTGCTCTCGAGTCATGGTAGGGGAATCGGGCCTCAAGACGCGCCGAAGGACTCTCAAGGTCTTTCTCGGGTCGCAGCAGGAAACCCTGGGTTCCCTGGACTTGAGCCGGTGACCTCAGGTAGATTCTCAAGGTGCCTCTGAGAATTCAGGGATACTGTGGAGTTGGGAGGGGCCTCTCGCGACTCATCTGGGTTTGGTGCAATGGAAGAGGGCCTCACCTCGAGGGGAGACAGGAACCTCAGGATTCCAATCCGTTTCAGACTCCGACCGCAGGGTCCCTGCAGAGTTGGGACAGGAGAGTCAGGCCTCGTCTTGTCTGAGGAAGGGAAGCCCGCTGGACTCTCGAGTTGCTCAGGGGGTCGCAGGCCCCTCATCGAGCTGTGTGTGGAACCCGCGGGTCGTTGCGGACGATGCACGGGGGTGGCAGTGCCCCTTCGTGTTGTGCCTTCACCCACAGGGTTGCCTTCGAAGAGGGGTCCGGGCCTCGGGTCCTTCTCAAGAGCGGACCGGGGAATCGGGGGCGTTCGGCATGTGGCACCACCCACGTGGATCATCTCGAATTTCTTCGTGAGACCGGCCTCATGCTGAGGTGCGCCGGGAAGGCCGGGAACCCCTTCCAGACCATGCGGGGGAATCGCCTCTCCTGTTGCGATCAGGAGGGGAGAAGGGGCTCAGAGGAAGCGGTGCCAGGACCCTAGGTGTTCCCCTCAGGGGAACCCCGCGTGTCGGCGGAATCTTGGGGGTGGCAGGAAGGCTGTCAGGGACCGTTTTGCCCTTCAGGGCGGAACAGGGGACTTCCCTTGAGACGCCGTCGCTGGAAAGGGCCTCATCTTGCCAAGAGGTGGGAACCACGTGGTTTTTCTCGAGTTGCGGCGGGATTCTCGAGTTACGACGGGGATCTCAGCCTTCCCCTTGGGTTGGCCCTGGGAAGCCCAATCTTCCCCTCGGGTGGCGAGGGAAAGCTGGGGCTTGCGCTCGAGTCACTGCAGGGCCGAAGAGACCTCACCTAGGCGTGTGTCCGGGACCTAATATTCCTCTCCAGGGAAGGCAGGTATCTCGGGGTTGCATTCCAGGCTCCCCCGGGGAGTCAGGCCTCGTCTCGAGGGGAAGCCAAGGACTCCGCTCTCCTCTCGAGTCGCGACGCGGGTCTCTTGGAGCCCCCTGAGCGGCCTCAAGGGAGTCCAGCCTCCTCTTCCGTTTGGAGAGAGGACCCGGGATTGCACTCCAGGCCATGCAGGAAAAGAAGACCCTCAGCTCGCGAGGACGGGGGCGTCTCAGGGGTTTCCTCGAGCTGCGGCGCCCGTGGGGGTTTTCTCCCGAGGCACGACGAGGACCTCAGGGAGCCTCTCGTGCGGCGCCAGGGAAGTCAGTTCTCCATGCGCATGGCGAGGGGGAGCGCGTCCTTGCTCTCGAGTCACGGGAGGGGACCAGGGCCTCGAGACGCGTTGAAGAAGGACTCTCGAGGTCTTTCTGGGGGGGCGGCGGGAAACCCTCGTTTCCCTCGCCTTCTGCCGGGGACCTTAGGGAACTTGCCAGGGTGCCTCTGAGAGGCGAGGGATCCTGTGGAGGTGGCGGGGCCCCTCGGGACTCCGCTGGGTCTGGCGCAACGGAAGAGGGCCTCACCTCGAGGGGAGGCAGGAACCTCAGGCTTCCTCTCCGATTCGGACTCCGACTGCAGTGTCCCTGCACAGTTGGGACAGGAAAGTCAGGCCTCGTCTTGTGTGAGGAAGGGAACCCCGCTTGCCTCTCGAGTTGTTCAGGGGGCCACAGGCCCCTCGTCGAGCTGTGTTTGGAACCCGCGGGTCTTTCCGGACGATGCACGGTGTTGTCAATGCCGATTAGATCTGTGCCTTCACCCACAGGTTTGCCTTCTAAGAGGGGTACGTCATCGGGTTCTTCTCAAGAGCGGACCGGGGAATTGGGGTCGTTCGGCGTGTGGCACCACCCACGTGGCTCATTTCAAATGTCCTCGTGAGACCGGCCTCCTCCTGAGGTGCGCCAGGAAGTCCAGGAACCCCTTCCAGACCACGCAGGGGAATCGACTCTCCTGTCGCGCTCAGGAGGGGAGAAGGGGCTCAGATGAAGCGGTGCCGGGACCCTCGGTGTTCCCCTCGAGGGAACCAGGCGTGTCGGGGAACTTTTGGGGTCACATGAAGGCTGTCAGGTCCCGTTTCGCACTTCAGGGCGGAACAGGGGACTTCCCTTGAGACGCCTTCACGGGCAAGGGCATCATCTTGCGAATAGGTGGGAACCACGTGGTTTTTCTCGAGTTGCGGCGGGATTCTCGTGTTACGACGGGGGATTACAGGCTTCCTCTTGTGTCTGCCCTAGGTAGCCCAATCTTCTATTCTAGTGGCGAGCGAAAGCTGGGGGTTGCGCTCGAGTCACTGCAGGGCCAAAGAGACCTCATCTAGGCCTGTGTTCAGGACCTAATGCTCCTCTCCAGGGAAGACAAGGATCTCAGAGTTGAATCCCATGCTCCCCCGGGGAGTCAGGCCTCGCCTCGAGGAGAAGCAAAGGACTCTGCTCTCCTCCCGAGTCGCGACGCGGATATCTTGGTGCCCCCTGAGTGGCCTCAAGGGAGTCCAGCCTCCTCTTCAATTTTGAGAGAGGACCCGGGATTGCTCTCCAGGCCATGCAGGAAAAGAAGGCCCTCAGCTCGCGAGGACGGGGGCGTCTCAGGGGTTTCCTCGAGCTGCGGCGCCCGTGGGGGTTTTCTCCCGAGGCACGACGAGGATCTCAGGGAGCCTCCCGTGCGGCGCCAGGAAAGTCAGGTCTCCATGCGCATGGCGAGGGGGAGCGCGTCATGGCTCTCGAGTCACGGGAGGGGACTAGGGCCTCGAGACGCATTGAAGAAGGACTCTCGATGTCTTTCTCGGGTTGCAGCGGGAAACCCTCGTTTCCCCCGACTTCTGCCGGGGACCTGAGGAAACTTCCCAGGGTGCTTCTGAGAGGTGAGGGACGCTGTGTATTTGGCGGGGCCTCTCGGGACTCCACTGGGTTTGTCGCAATGGAAGAGGGCCTCATCTCGAGTGGAGGCAGGAACCTCAGGCTTCCTCTCCAATTCTGACTCTGATCGTAGTGTCCCTGCAGAGTTGGGACAGGAGAGTCAGGCTATGTCTTTTCTGAGGAATGGAACTCCGCTTGCCTCTCGAGTTGTTCATGGGGTTTCAGGCCCCTTGTCAAACTGTGTGTGGAATCTGCAGGTTTTTCCAGACGATGCATGGGGGTGTCAGTGACCCTTCGTTTTGTGTCTTCATCCACAGGGTTGCCTTCGAAGAGGTGTCCGGGCATCGTGTTCTTATGAAGAGCGGACTGGGAAATCGGGGTCGTTCAGCATTTGGCACCACCCACGTGGCTAGTCTCGAATTTCCTCATGAAACCGGCCTCATCCTGAGGTGTGCCGCGAAGGTCATGAAACCCTTCCAGACAAAGCAGAGGAATCGACCCTCCTGTGGCGATCAGGAGGGGAGAAGTGGCTCAGATGAAGTGCTGCTGGGAACCTCGGTGTTTCCCTCAAGTGAGACAGGTATGTCGGGTAACTTTTGGGGTCGCATAACGCGTTCCAAGTACCGTTTCGCTCTTCAAATTGGAACGTGGGACTTCTCTTGGGGTGCTCCAGCGGGCAAGGGCCTCATCTTGGAATGACTGGGGAACCACTTGGTTTTTCTCTAGTTGCGGTGGGATATTTGAGTTACCACAGGGAATTCATGCTTCCTCTTGTGTTGGCCCACAAAAGTCTTATCTTCCATTCGAGATTCGAGGAAGAGCTGGAGGTGCGCTCTAGTCACTGAAGGCAAAAGAGACCCCACCAAGGCTTGTGTGCAGGACCTAATGTTCATGTCAAGGGGCGACAGGAATCTCGGGGTTGCATTCCAGACTCACCCTGGAGTCAGGCCTCGTCTCGAGGGGAAGCAAAGGACTCTGCTCTCCTCTCGAGTCGGACGGGTATGTCTTGGAGCCCACTGAGTGGCTTAAAGGGAGTCAAACCTCCTCTGGTGTTTGGAGGGAGGACACGGGATTGCTCTCCAGGCAATGCAGGAAATGAAGGCCCTCATCTCCCGATGACTGGGGCGTCTCGTAGGTTTTCTCGAGCTGTGGCGCTAGTGTGGGGTTTCTCACGAAGTAAGACTGGGAGCTCAGTGAGCCTCTCATGTGGTGCCAGGGCAGTCAGGTCTCTATGCACGTGGTGAGAGGGAGCCCGTCATTGTTCTCGAGTCATGGTAGGGGAATTGGGCCTGAAGACGTGTTAAAGAAGGACTCTCGAGGTCTTTCTTGGGTTGCAGCAGGAAACCCTGGGTTCCATCGACTTGTGCCAGTGACCTCAGGAAGCTTCTCAGCGTGCCTCTGAGAAGTCAGGGTCACTGTGGAGTTGGGAGGGGCCTCTCGGAACTCCACTGGGTTTGGTGCAATGGAAGAGGGCCTCATGACAAGTTGAGGCAGGAACCACAGGGTTCCTCTCCTGGCTTCGAATGCGCCGGATCTGACTCGGATCGCAGAGTCCCTGCAGAGTTGGGACAGGAGAGTCAGGCCTCGTCTTGTGTGGAGGAATGGAACTCCACTTGACTCTCGCGTTGTTCATGGGGTGACAGGCCACTTGTCGATTTGTATGTGGAACTTGCGGGTTTTTCTGGACGATGCACCGTGGTGTCTCTGCCCCTTCGTGTTGTGCCTTGTTCCACAGGATTGCCTTCGAGTTGGGTTCTGCCATCGGGTTCTTATCAAGAGCGGACCAGGGAATCGGGGTCTTTTGGCATGCCACACCACCCACGAGGCTATGTCTCGAATTTCGTCGTGAGACTGGCCTCATCTTGATGTGCACCAGGAAGGTCGGGAACGCCTTCCAGACAAAGCAGGGGAATCGAACCTCCTGTCGCGATCAAGAGGGGAGAAGAGTCTCAGATGAAGTGGTGCCGGGAAGCTCGGTGTTCTCCTCAAGTGAGACTGGTATGTCGGGGAACTTTTGGGGTCGCATCAAGGGTTCCAAGTAACTTTTCGCTCTTCAATACGGAACATGGGACTTCTCTTGAGACGCTGTAGCGGGCAAGGGCCTCATCTTTCGATGACGGGGGAACCACATGGTTTTTCTTGAGTTGGGGCGGGATTCTCGAGTTACAACCGGGAATTCAGGCTTCCTCTTCAACTGGCCCAGGGAAGTCCAGTTTTCATTCGAATTGTGAGTTAGAACTGGGGATTGCTCTCGAGACACTGCAGGGCCAAATAGACCTCATCTAGGCTTGTGTCCAGGACCTAATGTTCCTCTGCTGGGGCGAAAGCGATCTCAGCATTGCATTCTCGACTCACCCGGGGAGTCAGGCCTCGTCTCGAGGGGAAGCCAAGGACACCGCTCTCCTGTCAAGTTGCGACGGGTATATCTTGGAGCTCACTGTGTGGCCTAAAATGAGTCAAGCCTCCTGTGGAGTTTGGAGAGAGGACTCAGGATTGCTCTCCAGGCCATACAGCAAAAGAAGGCCCTCATCTCGTGAGGACTGGGGCGTCTCGTGGGTATTCTCGAGCTGCGGCTCCAGTGTGGTGTTGCTCACGAGGTATAATGGGGAGCTCAGGGAGCCTCTCCTGTGGCGCCAGGGAAGTCAGGTTTCTATGCGCGTGGCTAGGGGGAGCGCGTCATTGCTCTCGAGTCATGGTAGGGGAATCGCACCTCAAGACGCGTTGAAGAAGGACTCTCGAGGTCTTTTACGGGTTGGGGCAGGAAACCCTTGGTTCCCTCGACTTGTGCCGGTGATCTCAGGAAGGTCTAAGGGTGACTCTGAGAAGTCAGGGATACTGTGCATTTGGGAGGGGTCTCTCGGGACTCCACTGGGTTCGGTGCAATGGAAGAGGGCCTCATCTCGAGTGGAGGCAGGAAACTCATGTTTCCTCTCCTGACTTCCCCTGGGCCAGATGTGACTCGGATCACAGTTTCGCTGCAGAGTTCGAACAGGAGAGTCAGGCCTCGTCTTGTGTGGGGGAATGGAACTCTGCTTGCCTCTCCAGTTGTTCACGTGGTGACAGGTCACTTCTCGAGCTGTGTGTGGTACCTGCGGGTTTCTCCGGACGATACCCAGGGGTGTCAGTGCCCCTAAGTGTTGTGCCTTCATCAAAAGGGTTATCTTCAAAGAGGTGTCCGGGCATCAGGATCTTATCAAGAGCGGACCGGAAAATCGGGGTCTTTCGGCATGTGTCACCATCCACGTGGCTATGTCTCGAATATCCTCGTGAGACCGGCCTCATCCTGAGATGCACCGGGAAAGGTGGGAACCCCTTCAAGACAAAACAGGGGAATCGACCCTCCTGTCCCGATCAGGAAAGGAGAAGGGGCCCAGATGTAGTGGTGCCGGGAACCTCGGTGTTCTCCTCGAGTCAGACTGGTGTGTCGAGGAACATTTGAGGGCGCATCAAGGGTGCCAATACCGTTTCGCACTTCAATATGGAACGTGGGACTTCTCTTGAGACGCTGTAGGGGGCAAGGGCCTCATCTTGGGATGACGGGGGAACCACGTGGCGTTTCTCGAGTTGTGGCGGGATTCTCGAGTTTCGACGGGGAATACAGTCTTCCTCATGTGTTGGGCCAGGGAAGTCCTATCTTCCATTCGAGTTTCAAGGGAGAGCTGGGGATTGCTCTCGAGTCACTGCAGGGCAAAATAGACCTCATCTAGGCTTGTGTCCAGGACTTAATGCTCGTCCCTAGGGGCGACAGGGATCTTGGGGTTGCATACCAGACTCACCCGGGGAATCAGGCCTCGTCTCGAGGGGAAGCAAAGAACTCCGCTGTCCTTTTGAGTCGCGATGGGTATCTCTTGGAGCCCACTGTGTGCCCTAAAGGGAGTCAAGCCTCCTGTGCTGTTTGGATAGAGGACTCGGGATTCCTCTCCAGGCCATGCAGGAACAGAAGGCCCTCATCTCGCGATGATGGCGGCGTCTCGTGGGTTTTCTAGACTGCTGCGCTAGTGCCGGGTTTCTGACGAGGTACGAGAGGGAGCTCAGGGAGCCTCTCGTGTGGCGCCAGGGAAGTCAGGTCCCCATGAGATGGCTAGGGGGAGCTCGTCATTGCTCTCGAGTCATGGTAGGGGAATCGGGCCTCAAGACGGGTTGAAGAAGGACTCTCGAGGTCTTTCTCGGGTCACTGCATAAAACCCAGGGTTCCCTTGACTTGTGCCTGCGACCTCAGGGAGCTTCTCAGAGTGCCTCTGAGAAGTCAGGGATACTGTGCAGTTTGGAGGGGCCTCTCGAGACTCCTCTGCATTTGGTGGAATGTAAGAGGGACTCATCTCGAGTTGAAGCAGGAACCTCAGTGTTCCTCTCCATTTCTGACTCAGATCGCAAGGTCCCTGCATGTTGGTACAGGAGAGTCAGGCCTCGTCTTTTCTGGAGGATGGGACTCCTCTTGCCTCTCGAGTTGTTCTCGAGGTGACAGGCCACTTGTCGAGCTGTGTGTGTAACCTGCCCGTTTTTCCGGATGATGCACAGGTGTGTTAGTGCCCCTTCGTGTTGTACCTTCATACTCAAGGCTGCCTTCCAAGAGGTGTCCGAGCATCGGATTCTTATCAAGAGCGGACCGGGAAATTGGAGTCTTTCAGCAAGTGGCACCGCCCACAAAGCTACGTATCGAATTTCCCCATGAGACCGGCCTCATCCTGAGTTGTGCAGGGAAGGTCGGGCCCCCTTGCAGACAAAGCAGGGGAATCGACCCACGGGTCACGATCAGGAGGGGAGAAGGGGCTTAAATGAAGTGGTGCCGGGAACCTCGGTGTTCCCCTTGAGTGAGACCGGCGTGTTGGGGGACTTTTGGGGTCGCATCAAGGGTGCCAAGTACCGTTTCGCATTTCAAGACGGAACCTGGGACATCTTTTGAAACGCTGTAGCAGGCAAGGGCCTCATCTTGCGATGACGGGAGAACCACGTGGTTTAGCTCGAGTTGCGGCGGGATTCTCGAGTTATGACCAGGAATTTAGGCTTCCTCTTGTTGGCCTTGAAATCCAATCTTCCATTCGGGTTGCGAGGGGGAGCTGGGGATTGCGCTAGAGTCACTGCAGGGCAAAAGAGACCTAATCTAGGCTTGTGTCCAGGATCTAACGTTGCTCTCCAGGGGCGACAGGGATCTCGGGTTTGCATTCCAGACTCATCCGGGGAGTCAGTTTTCACCTCGAGGGTAAGCAAAGAATTCCGCTCTCGTCTCGAGTCGCGATGGGTATCTCTTGGAGCCCACTGTGTGTACTAAAGAGAGTCAAGCCTCCTGTGGAGTTTGGAGAGAGGACTCGGGATTGGACTCCAGGCCATGCAGGAAAAGAAGGCCCTCATCTCGAGATGACGGTGGCGTCACGTGGGTTTTCTCGAGCTGCGGCGCCAGTGTGGGGTGTCTCATGAAGTACCACGGGGATCTCAGGGAGCCTCTTGTATGGCGCCAGGAAAATCCAGTATTCCATTCGAGTTGCAAGTTAGAACTGGGGATTGCTCTCCAGTCACTGCAGGGCAAAATAGACCTCATCTACGCTTGTGTCCAGGACCTAGTGTTCCACTACTGGGCCAACAGGGATCTCAGGGTTGCATTCTCGACTCACCCGGAGAGTCAGGCCTCGTCTTGAGGTGAAAAAAAGGACTCCGCTCTCCTGTCGAGTCGCGACGGGTATCTCTTGGAGCCCACTGCGTGGCGTAAAGGGAGTGAAGCCTCCTATGGAGTTTGGAGATGACTCGGGATTGTTTTCCTGGCCATGCAGGAAAAAAGGCCCTCATCTCGCGATGATGGGGGCATCTCGTGGGTTTTCTCCAGCTGCGGCACCAGTATCAGATTTCTCACGAGGTACAACGGGGAGCTCAGAGAGCCTCTCGTGTGGTGCTAGGGACGTCAGGTCTCCGTGCGTGTGGTGAAGGGGAGTGCGTGATTGCTCTCGAGTCATAGTAGGCGAATCGGGCCTCAAGACACATTGAAGAAGGACTCTTGAGGTCTTTCTCGGGTTGCGGCAGGGAACCCTGGTTTCCCTTGATTTGTGTCGGTGACCTCAGGCAACTTCTAAGGGTGCCTCTGAGAAGTCAGGGACACTGTGGATTTGGGAGGGGCCCTTCGTTACTCAACTGGGTTTGGTGCAATCGAAGAGGGCCTCATCTCGAATGGAGGCAGGAACCTCAGGGGTCCTCTCCATATCTGACTCGGGTCGCAGGGTACCTGCAGAGTATGGACAAGAGAGTCACGCCTCGTCTTCTGTTGAGGAATGGATTTCCCCTTGCCTTTCGAGTTGTTCACGGAGTGACAGGCCACTTGTTGAGCTGAGTGTGGAACCTGCGGGTTTTTCCGGACGATGCACGGGGGTGTCAGTGCCCCTTCGTGTTGTGCCTTCATCCACAGGGTTGCCTTCAAAGAGGTTTCCGGGCATCGGGTTCTTTTCAAGAGCGTACCGGAAAATTGGGGTCTTTCAGCATGTGGTACCACCCACGAGGCTACGTCTCGAATTTCCTCGGGAGACCGGCCTCATCCTGAGGTGCGCTGGGAAGGTCGGGAACCCCTTGCAGACAAAGCAGGGGAATCGACCCACCGCTCGCGATCAGAAGGGGAGAAGGGGCTCAGATGAAGTGGTGCCGGGAACCTCGGTGGTCCCCTCGAGTGAGACCGGTATGTCACGGCACTTTTGAGGTCGCATCAAGGGTGCCAAGTACAGTTTCGCACTTCAAGATGGAACGTGGGAATTCTCTGGAGATGCTGTAGCGGGCAAGGGCCTCATATTGCGATGACGAGGGAAACACGTGGTTTTTCTCGAGTTGAGGCGGGATTCTCGAGTTACAACGGGGAATTCAGGCTTCCTCTTGTGTTGGCCCAGGAAGTCCAATCTTCCATTCAACTTGTCAGAGAGAGCTGGGGGTTGCTCTCGAGTCACTTCAGGGCAAAGAGTCCTCATCTAGGCTTGGGTCCAGGACGTAATGTTCCTCTCCAGGGGCGACAGGGATATCGGGGTCGCATTCCAGTCTCACCCGGTGGGTCACACCTCGTCTCGAGTGGAAGGAAGCAAAGGACTCCACTATCCTCTCGAGTCGGGACGCGTAACTCTTGGAGCCCAATGAGTGGCCTAAAGGGAGTCAAGCGTCCTGTGTAGCTTGGACAGAAGGTTCACGCTTGATCTGCATACCATGCAGTTAAAGATGGCCCTCCTCTCGTGATGACGGGGGCGTCTCATGGGTTTTCTCGAGCTGCGGCGCCAGTGTGGGGTTTCTCACGAGATATGATGGGGAGTTCAGGGAGCCTCTCGTGCGGCGCCAGAGAAGCCTGACTCCATGCGTGTGGCCAGGCAGATCGCGTCATTGCTCTCGAGTCATGGGAGGGACTAGGGCCTCAAGAGGCATTTAAGAAGGACTCTCAAGGTCTTTCTTGGGTTGGGGCGGGAAACACTCGTTTCCATCGACCTCTACAGGGGACCTTAGGGAACTTCCCAGGTGCCTCTGAGAGGTGAGGGACACTGAGGAGTTAGAGGGGCCTCTCGGGACTCCACTAGGTTTGACGAAATGAAAGAGGGCCTCATCTCGATTGGAGGCAGGAACCTCAGGCTTCCTCTCCATTTCTGACTCCGACCGCAGGGTCCCTGCAGAGTTGGGACAGGAGAGTCAGGCCTCGTCTTGTCTGAGTAACGGAACTCTGCTTGCCCCTTGAGTCGTTCAGGGGGTCTCAGGGCCCTTGACAAGCTGTGTGTGGAACCTGCGGGTGTTTCCAGAAGATGCATGGGGGTGTCAGTGCCCCTTCGTTTGGTGCCTTCCCCCACAGGGTTTCCTTCAAAGAGGTGTCCGGGCATCGGGTTCATTTCAAGAGCGGATCGGGAAATCGGGGTCATTCGGCATGTGGCACCACCCACGTGGCTCATCTCGAATTTCCTCGTGAGACCAGCATCATCCTGAGGTGCGGCGGGAAGGCCGGGAACACCTTCCACACAAAGTAGGGGAATCGATTCTCCTGTCGCGATCAGGAGGGGAGATGGGGCTCAGATGAAGTGGTGCCGGGACCCTCGGTGTTCCACTCGAGGGAACCCGGCGTTTCAGGGAACTTTAGGGGTCGCATCAAGGGAGCCAAGTACCGTTTCCCACTTCAGGACGGAACATGGGACTTCCCTGGAGACGCTGTAGCGGGCAAGGGCCTCATCCTGTGAAGACGTTGGAACCACGTCGTTTTTCTCGAGTTGCATTGGGATTCTCAAAAACGACAGGAATTTCAGGCTTCCTCTTGGGTTGGCCCTGGGAAGCCCAATCTTCAATTCGAGTTGCGATGGAAAGCTGGGGGTTCTGCTCGAGTCACTACAGGGCCAAAGAGACCTCATCGAGGCGTGTGTCCAGGACCTAATATTCCTCTCAAGGGAAGACAGGGATCACGGGTTTCCATTCCAGACTCCCCCGGGGGGTCAGGACTCGCCTGGAGGGGAAGCAAAGACTCCGCTTTCCTCTCAAGTCGCGACACGGATCTCTTGGAGCCCACTGAGTGGACTCAAGGGTGTCGAGCCTCCTCTTCAGTTTGGAGAGAGGACTCGGGATTGCTCTCCAGGCCAGGAAAGAAAGAAGGCCCTCATCTCGCGATGACGGGGGCGTCTCATGGGTTTCCTCAGGCTGCTGCGCCCATGGGGGTTTTCTCACGAGGCACGATGAGGACCTCAGGGAGCCTCTCGTGCGGCGCCAGGCAAGTCAGGTCTCCATGCGCATGGCGAGGGGGAGCTGGTCATCACTCTCGAGTCATGGGAAACGGCTAGGTCCTCAAGAGGCGTTGAAGAAGGACTCTCGAGGTCTTTCTCGGGTTGCGGCGGGAAACCCTTGTTTCCCTCGACTTCTGCAGGGGACCTTAGGGAACTTCCCACGGTGCTTCTGAGAGGTGAGGGATGCTGTGCAGTTGGCAGGGCCTCTCGGGACTCTGCTGGGTTCGGCGCAATGGAAGAGGGCCTCATCTCGAGGGGAGGCAGGTACCTCAGGCTTCCTCTCGGATTCGGACTCCGACTGCACGGTCCCTGCAGTGTTGGGACAGGAGAGTCAGGCCTCGTCTTGTCTGAGGAATGGAATTCTGGTTGCCTCTCGAGTTGTTCCGGGAGTCTCAGGCCCCTTGTCGAGCTGTGTGTAGACCCTGCGGGTTTTTCCGGATGATGCACGGGGGTGTCAGTGCCCCTTCGTGTTGTGCCTTCACCCACAGGGTTGCCTTCGAAGAGGTGTCCGGGCATCGGGTTCTTATCAAGAGCGGACCGGAAAATCGGAGTCGTTCGGCACGTGGCACCTCACATGTGGCTAGTCTCGAATTTCCTCCTGAGACCGGCCTCATCCTGAGGTGCGCCAGGAAGGCCGGGAACCCCTTCCAGACAAAGCAGGGGAATCGACTCTCCTGTCGCGATCAGGAGGGGAGACGGGGCTCAGATGTATTGGTGCCGGGACCCTCGGTGTTCCCCTCGAGGGAACCCAGCGTGTCGGGGAACTTTTGCGGTCGCATCAAGGGTGTCAAGTACCGTGTCGCCCTTCAGGGCGGAACATGGGACTTCCCTGGAGACACCGGGAACTTCGGTGTTCCCCTGGAGTGAGACCGGTATGTTGGGGAACTTTGGGGTCACATCAAGGGTGCCAAGTAGCATTTCGAACTTTAAGATGGAACGTGGGACTTCTCTTGAGACTCTAGCTGGCAAGGGCCTCATATTGCGATGAAGGGGGAACCACATGGTTTTTAAGACTTGAGGCTGAATTCTCAAATTACGATGGGAAATTCAGACTTCCTCTTGTGTTGACCGTGGGAAGACCAATCTTCCATTCAAATTGTGAGGGAGAGATGGAAGTTGCTCGAGTCACTGTAGGGCAAAATAGACCTCATCTAGGCTTGTGTCTAGGACATAATGTTCCACTCCAGGGGTGACATGGATCTCGGGGTTGCATTCCAAACTCACCCGGGGAGTCAGGCCTCGTCTCCAGGGAAGCAAAGGACTCCGCTCTCCTCTCGAGTCGCACCGGGTATTTCTTGGACCCAACTGAGTGGCCTAAAGGGAGTCAATACTCCTGTGAAGTTTGGAGAGAGGACCAGGAATTGCTCTCCAGGTCAGGCAGGAAAATAAGGCCCCCATCTCTCCTTGACGGGGGCATCTTGTGGTTTTTCTCGAACTGCGGCGCCAGTGTGGGTTTTCTCATGAGGTACGATGGGGTACTCAGGGAGCCTCTTGTGTGGTACTAGGGAAGTCAGTTTTCCTGCTCGTGGCGAGGGGAACGCGTCCTTGCTCTGGAGTCATGGTAGGGGAATCGGGCATCAAGAGACGTTGAAAAAGGACTCTCCAAGTCTTTCTCGGGTTACTTCAGGAAACTCTGGGTTCCCTCGACTTGTGCCAGTGACCTCAGGTAGCTTCTCAGGGAGCCTCTGAGAATTCAGGGATACTGTGGTGTTGGGAGGGGCCTCTCGGGACACCACTGAGTTTGGTTCAATGGAAGAGGGCCTCTTCTCTAGTTGAGGCAGGAACCTCAGGGTTCCTCTCCATTTCTGACTCCAATTGCAGGGTCCCTGAAGAGTTGGGACAGGAGAGTAAGGCCTCGTCTTGTCTGAAGGAATGCAACTTCACTTGCCTCTCGAGTTGTTCACGAGGTGACAGTCCACATTTGGAGCTGTGAGTGGAATCTGCGGGTTTTTCCAGACGATGCATGGGGATGTCAGTGTCCCTTCGTGTTGTGCCTTCATCCACAGGGTTGCCTTCGAAGAGATGTCCGGGCGTCAGGTTCTTATCTAGAGTGGACCGGGAATTCGGGATCTTTCAGCATATGGCACCAACCATGAGGCTACTTTTCGAATTTCCTCATGAGACCGGCCTCATCCGGAGGTTCGCGGGGAACGTCGGGAACCCCTTGCAGACAAAACATGGGAATCGACCCTTCTGTCGCGATCAGGAGGGGTGAAGGGGCTCACAGGAAGTGGTGCCGTGAACTTTGGTGTTTCCCTCGAGTGAGACCGGTATGTCAGGGAACTTTGGGGGTCGCATCAAGGGTGCCAAGTACCGTTTTGTACTTCAGGATGGAACGTGGGACTTCTCTTGATACGCTGTAGCAGCCAAGGGCCTCATCTTGCGATGACGGGGGAGCCACGTGGTTTTTCTCGAGTTGCGGCGGGATTCTCGAGTTACGACGGGGATTTCAGGCTTCCTCTTGTGTTGGGCCAGGGAAGTCCAATCATCCATTCGAGTTGCGAGGGAGAGCTGGGGGTTGCGCTCGAGTCACTGCAGGGCAAAGGAGACCTCATCTAGGCTTGTGTCCAGGACCTAATGTTCCTCTCCAAGGGCCACAGGGATCTCAGGTTTGCATTCCAGACTCACCCAGGGAATCAGGCCTCATGTCGAAGGGAAGCAAAGGACTCCGCTCTCCTTTCGAGTCGCGACGAGCACCTCTTGGAGCCCACTTTGTGGCCTAAAAGGAGTCAAGCCTCCTGTGAAGTTTGGAGAGAGGACTTGGGACTGCTCTCCAGGCCATGCAGGAAAAGATGGCCCTCATCTCGCGATGACGGAGGGATCTTGTGGGTTTTCTCGAGCTGCGGCGCCAGTGTGGGGTTTCACACGAGGTACGACGGGGAGCTCAGGGAGCCTCTCGTGTGGCGCCAGGGAAGTCAGGTCTCCATGTGCGTGGCGAGGGGGAGCGCATTATTGCTCTCGAGCTATGGTAGGGGAATCTGACCTCAAGACACATTGAAGAAGGACTCTCGAGGTCTTTCTTCGGTTGAGGCAGGAAACCCTTATTTCCCTCGACTTTTGCCGGTGGCCTCAAGGAGCTTCTCAGAATGCCTATGAGAAGTCAGGGATACTGTGGAGATGGGAGGGGACTCTCGGGACTCCACTGGGTTTGTTTTAATGGAAGAGGGCCTCATCTCGGGTTGAGGCAGGAACCTCAGGTTTCCTCTCCATTTCTGACTCAGATCGAAGCGTGCCTGCAGAGTTGGGATTGGATACTCAGGCCTCGTCTTGTCTGAGGAAGGGGACTCCGCTTTCCTCTCTCATTGTTTAAGGGGTGACAGGCCAGTTGTGGAGCTGTATGTGGATCCTGCGGGGTTTTCCGGACGATGAACAGGGTTGCCAGTGCCCCCTCGTGTAGTGCCTTCATCCACAGGGTTGCCTTAGAAGAGGTGTCCGGGCATCGGGTTCTTATCAAGAGCAAGACCGAGAAATCGGGGTCTTTTGGCACGTGGCACCAACACGAGGCTACGTCTCGAATTTCTTCGTGAGACTGGCCTCATCCTGAGGTGCGCCATGAAGGTCGGGAACCCCTTCTAGACAAAGCAGGGGGATCGACCTTCCTGCCGTGATCAGGAGCGGAGAAGGGGCTCAAATGAAGTGGTGCCAGGAACTTCGGTGTTCCCTTGGAGTGAGACCGGTATATTGGGGAACTTTTGGGGTCGCATCAAGGGTGCCAAGTAGCATCTCGAACTTTATGACGAAACATGGGACTTCTCTTGAGACTCTGTAGCGGGCAAAGGCCTCATATTGCGATGAATGGGGAACCACGTGGTTTTTAAGAGTTGCGGTGGGATTCTCGAGTTACAACGGGAAATTCAGACTTCCTCTTGTGTTGGCCCAATGAAGACCAATCTTCCATTCGAATTGCGAGGGAGAGATGGGTGTTGCTCTCGAGTCACTGTAGGGCAAAATAGACCTCATCTAGGCTTTTGTCCAGGACATAATGTTCCTCTCCAGGGACAACAGGGATCTCGGGGTTGCATTCCAGACTCACCCGAGGTAAGGCCTCGTCTCGAGGGGAAACAAAGTACTCTGCTCTCCTCTCAAGTCGCGACAGGTATCTCTTGGAGCCCATTGAGTGGCCTAAAGGGAGTAAAGCCTCCTGTGAAGTTTGGAGAAAAGACCAGGGATTGCTCTCCAGGTCAGGCAGGAAAAGAAGTCCCCAATCTCGCGATGACGGTGGGTTTTCCCGAGCTGCGGCGCCAGTGTGGGGTTTCTCACGAGGTATGACGGGGAGCTCAGGGAGCCTCTCATGTGGCGCCAGGGAAGTCAGGTGTCCATGCGCATGGCGAGGGGGAGCGTGTCATTGCTCTCGAGTCATGGTAGGGGAATCCGTCCTCAAGACGCGTTGAAGACGGACTCTTGAGGTCTTTCTCGGGTTGCGGCAGGATACCCTGTGTTCCCTCGACTTGTGCCGGTGACCTCAGGGAGTTGCTCAGGGTGCCTCTGAGAAGACACTGATACTGTGGAGTTGGGAGGGGCCTCTCGGGACTCCACTGGGTGTGGTATAATACAAGAGGGCCTCATCTCGTGTTGAGGAAGGAACCTCAGGGTTCCTCTCCATTTCAGACTCCGATCTCAGGATTCCTGCAGAGTTGGGACAGGAGAGTCAGGCCTCGTATTCTGTGGAGAAATGAAACTTAGCTTGCCTCTCGAGTTGTTCACGAGGTAACAGGTCACTTGTCGAGCTGTATGTGGAACCTGCAGAATTTTCCAAAAGATGCACGGGTGTTCAGGGTCCCTCCTTGTTGTGCCTTCATCCTACGGGATGCATTCCAAGACGTGTACGGGCATCGGGTTCTTATTAATAGCTGACCGGGAAATGGGGTCTTTCCGCATGTGGCACCACCCACGAGGCTACATCTCCAATTTCCTCGTGAGACAGGCCTCATCCTGATGTGCGCTGGGAAGATCGGTAACCCCTTCCACACAAAGCAGGAGAAAAGACACTCCTGTTGCAATCAGGAGGGGAGAAGGGGCTCAAATGATGTGGTGCGGGGAACATGGGTGTTACCCTCGAGTGAGGCCTGTATGTTGGGGAACTTTGGGGGTGCCATCATGGGTGCCAAGTACCGTTTTGCACTTCAGTAGGAACGTGGGACTTCTTTTGAGACGCTGTGGCGGGCAAGGGCCTCATGCTGCGAAGACGATGGAACCACGTGGTTTTTCTCGAGTTGCGGCGGGATTCTCGAGTTACGACGTGGATTTCAGGTTTCCTCTTGTGTTGGCCCTGGGAAGCCCAAACTTCCCTTCGAGTTGCGAGGGAAAGCTGGATGTTGTGCTCGAACCACTGCAAGACCAAAGAGACCTCATCTAGGCGTGTGTCCAGGACCTAATAGTCCTCTCAAGGGAAGACAAGGATCTCGGGATTGCACTCCAGACTCCCCTGGGGAGTCAGGCCTCGCCTGGAGGGGAAGCAAAGGACTGCGCTCTCCTCTAGAGCCCCGACGCGGATCTCTTGGAGCCCACTGAGTCGCCTCAAGGGAATCCATCCTACTCTTCAGTTTGGAGAGAGGACTCGGGATTGCACTCCAGGCCAGGCAGGAAAAGAAGGCCCTCAGCTAGCGAGGACGGGGGCGTCTCAGGGGTTTCCTCGAGCTGCGGTGCCCATGGGGGTTTTCTCCCGAGGCACGACGAGTATCTTAGGGAGCCTCTCGTGCGGCGCCAGGGAAGCCAGGTCTGCATGCGCGAGGCGAGGGGGAGCGCATCATTGCTCTCTAGTCCAGAGAGGGGACAAGGGCCTCAAGACACTTTGAAGAAGGACTATCGAGGTCTTTCTCGAGTGGCGGCGGGAAACCCTTATTTCCCTCGAATTCTGCCGGGGACCTGAGGGAACTTCCCAGGGTGCCTCTGAGAGGTGAGGGATGCTGTGGAGTTAGCGGGGTCTCTCGGGACTCCGCTGGGGTTTGCGCAACGGAAGAGGGCCTCATCTCGAGGGGAGGCAGGAACATCAGGCTTCCTCTCTGTTTCTGACTCCGACCCTCCGACTTCAGGGTCCCTGCAGAGTTGGGAGCAGAGAGTCAGGCCTCGTCTTGTCTGAGGAAGGGAACCCCGCTGGCCTCTCGAGTTGCTCAGGGGGTCTCAGGCCCCTCGTCGAGCTGTGTGTGGAACCCGCGGGTCTTTGCGGACGATGCACGGGGGTGGCAGTGCCCCTTCGTGTTGTGCCTTCACCCACAGGGTTGCCTTCTAAGAGGGGTCCGGGCCTCGGTTCGTTCTCTAGGGCGGACCGGGGAATCGGGGGCGTTCGGCATGTGGCCCCACCCACGTGGCTCGTCTCGAATTTCCTCGTGAGACCGGCCTCAACCTGAGGTGCGCCGGAAAGGCCGGGAACCCCTTCCAGACCACGCAGGGGAATCGCCTCTCCTGTCGCGATCAGGAGGGGAGAAGGGGCTCAGAGGATGCGGTGACGGGACCCTCGGTGTTCCCCTCGAGGGAACCCGGCGTGTCGGGGTACTTTTGGGGGTCGCAGGAAGGCTCTTAGGGACCGTTTCGCCCTTCAGGGCGGAACAGGGGACTTCCCTTGATACGCCGTCCCGGGCAAGGGCCTCATCTTGCCAAGAGGTGGGAACCACGTGGTTTTTCTCGAGTTGCGGCGGCATTCTCGAGTTACGACGTGGATCTCAGCCTTCCCCTTGGGTTGGCCCTGGGAAGCCCACTCTTCCCCTCGGGTTGCGAGGGAAAGCTGGGGGTTGCGCTCGAGTCACTGCAGGGCCGAAGAGACCTCACCTAGGCGTGTGTCCGGGACCTAATATTCCTCTCCAGGGAAGGCAGGGATCTCGGGGTTGCATTCCAGGCTCCCCCGGAGAGTCAGGCCTCGTCTCGAGGGGAAGCCAAGGACTCCGCTCTCCTCTCGAGTCGCGACGCGGGTCTCTTGGAGCCCCCTGAGCGGCCTCAAGGGAGTCCAGCCTCCTCTTCCGTTTGGAGAGAGGACCCGGGATTGCTCTCCAGGCCATGCAGGAAAAGAAGGCCCTCAGCTCGCGAGGACGGGGGCGTCTCAGGGGTTTCCTCGAGCTGCGGCGCCCGTGGGGGTTTTCTCCCGAGGCACGAGGATCTCAGGGAGCCTCTCGTGCGGCGCCAGGGAAGTCAGGTCTCCATGCGCGTGGCGAGGGGGAGCGCGTCCTGGCTCTCGAGTCTCGGGAGTGGACTAGGGCCTCGAGACGCGTTGAAGAATGACTCTCGAGGTATTTCTCGGGGGGCGGCGGGAAACCCTCGTATCCCTCGCCTTCTGCCGGGGACCTTAGGGAACTTGCCAGGGTGCCTCTGAGAGGCGAGGGATCCTGTGGAGGTGGCGGGGCCCCTCGGGACTCCGCTGGGTCTGGCGCAACGGAAGAGGGCCTCACCTCGAGGGGAGGCAGGAACCTCAGGCTTCCTCTCCGTTTCGGACTCCGACCGCAGGGTCCCTGCAGAGTTGGGACAGGAGAGTCAGGCCTTGTCTTGTCTGAGGAAGGGAAACCGGCTGGCCTCTCGAGTTGCTCAGGGGGTCTCAGGCCCCTCGTCGAGCTGTGTGTGGAAACTGCGGGTCTTTGCGGACGATGCACGGGGGTGGCAGTGCCCCTTCGTGTTGTGCCTTCACCCACAGGGTTGCCTTCGAAGAGGGGTCCGGGCCTCGGGTCCTTCTCAAGGGCGGACCGGGGAATCGGGGGCGTTCGGCATGTGGCCCCACCCACGTGGCTCGTCTCGAATTTCCTCGTGAGACCGGCCTCATCCTGAGGTGCGCCGGGAAGGCCGGGAACCCCTTCCAGGCCACGCAGGGGAATCGCCTCTCCTGTCGCGATCAGGAGGGGAGAAGGGGCTCAGAGGAAGCGGTGCCGGGACCCTCGGTGTTCCCCTCGAGGGAACCCGGCGTGTCGGGGGACTTTTGGGGGTCGCAGGAAGGCTGTCAGGGACCGTTTCGCCCTTCAGGGCGGAACAGGGGACTTCCCTTGAGACGCCGTGTTGGGCAAGGGCCTCATCTTGCCAAGAGGTGGGAACCACGTGGGTTTTCTCGAGTTGCGGCCGGATTCTCGAGTTACGACAGGGATCTCAGCCTTCCCCTTGGGTTGGCCCTGGGAAGTCCAATCTTCCCCTCGGGTTGCGAGGGAAAGCTGGGGGTTGCGCTCGAGTCACTGCAGGGCCGAAGAGACCTCACCTAGGCTTGTGTCCGGGACCTCATATTCCTCTCCAGGGAAGGCAGCGATCTCGGGGTTGCATTCCAGGCTCCCCCGGGGAGTCAGGCCTCGTCTCGAGGGGAAGCCAAGGACTCCGCTCTCCTCTCGAGTCGCGACGCGCATCTCTTGGAGCCCCCTGAGCGGCCTCAAGGGAGTCCAGCCTCCTTTTCCGTTTGGAGAGAGGACCCGGGATTGCTCTCCAGGCCATGCAGGAAAATAAGGCCCTCAGCTCGCGAGGACGGGGGCGTCTCAGGGGTTTCCTCGAGCTGCGGCGCCCGTGGGGGTTTTCTCCCGAGGCACGACGAGGATCTCAGGGAGCCTCTCGTGCGGCGCCAGGGAAGTCAGGTCTCCATGCGCGTGGCAAGGGGGAGCGCGTCCTGGCTCTCGAGTCACGGGAGGGGACTAGGGCCTGGAGACGCGTTGAATAAAGACTCTCGAGGTCTTTCTCGGGGGGCGGCGGGAAACCCTCTTTTCCCTCGCCTTCTGTCGGGGACCTTAGGGAACTTCCCAGGGTGCCTCTGAGAGGCGAGGGATCCTGTGGAGGTGGCGGGGCCCCTCGGGACTCCGCTGGGTCTGGCGCAACGTTAGAGGTCCTCATCTGGTTGGGAGGAAAGAACCTCAGGCTTCCTCTCCGTTTCGGACTCCGACTGCAGGGTCCCTGCAGAGTTGGGACAGGAGAGTCAGGCCTCGTCTTGTCTGAGGAAGGGAACCCCGCTTGCCTCTCGAGTTGTTCAGGGGGCCACAGGCCCCTCGTCCAGCTGTGTGTGGAACCCGCGGGTCTTTCCGGACACTGCATGGGGATGTCAATGCCTCTTAGGTGTGTGCCTTCACCCACAGGGTTGCCTTCAAAGAGGTGTACGTCATCGGGTTCTTCTCAAGAGCGGACCGGGGAATCGGGGTCGTTCGGCGTGTGGCACCACCCACGTGGCTCATTTCAAATGTCCTCGTGAGACCGGCCTCCTCCTGAGGTGCGCCAGGAAGGCCGGGAACCCCTTCCAGACCACGCTGGGGAATCGCCTCTCCTGTCGCCATCAGGAGGGGAGAAGGGGCTCAGAGGAAGCCGTGCCGGGACCCTCGGTGTTACCCCCGGGGGACCCCGGCGTGTCGGGGGACTTTTGGGGGTCGCAGGAAGGCTGTCAGGGACCGTTTCGCCCTTCAGGGCGGAACAGGGCACTTCCCTTGAGACGCCGTCGCGGGCAAGGGCCTCATCTTGCCAAGAGGTGGGAACCACGTGGTTTTTCTCGAGTTGCGGCGGGATTCTCGAGTTACGACGGGGATCTCAGCCTTCCCCTTGGGTTGGCCCTGGGAAGCCCAATCTTCCCCTGGGTTGCGAGGGAAAGCTGGGGGTTGCGCTCGAGTCACTGCAGGGCCGAAGAGACCTCACCTAGGCGTGTGTCCCGGACCTAATATTCCTCTCCAGGGAAGGCAGGGATCTCGGGTTTGCATTCCAGGCTCCCTCAGGGAGTCAGGCCTCGTCTCGAGGGGAAGCCAAGGACTCCGCTCTCCTCTCGAGTCGCGACGCGGGTCTCTTGGAGCCCCCTGAGCGGCCTGAAGCGAGTCCAGCCTCATCTTCCGTTTGGAGAGAGGACCCGGGATTGCTCTCCAGGCCATGCAGGAAAAGAAGGCCCTCACCTCGCGAGGACGGGGGCGTCTCAGGGGTTTCCTCGAGCTGCGGCGCCCGTGGGGGTTTTCTCCCGAGGCACGACGAGGATCTCAGGGAGCCTCTCGTGCGGCGCCAGGGAAGTCAGGTCTCCATGCGCGTGGCGAGGGGGAGCGCGTCCTGGCTCTCGAGTCACGGGAGGGGCCTAGAGCCTCGAGACGCCTTGAAGAAGGACTCTCGAGGTCTTTCTCGGGGGGCGGCGGGAAACCCTCGTTTCCCTCGCCTTCTGCCGGGGACCTTAGGGAACTTCCCAGGGTGCCTCTGAGAGGCGAGGGATCCTGTGGAGGTGGCGGGGCCCCTCGGGACTCCACTGGGTCTGGCACAACGGAAGAGGTCCTCATCTGGTTGGGAGGCAAGAACCTCAGGCTTCCTCTCCGTTTCGGACTCCGACTGCAGGGTCCCTGCAGAGTTGGGACAGGAGAGTCAGGCCTCGTCTTGTCTGAGGAAGGGAACCCCGCTTGCCTCTCGAGTTGTTCAGGGGACACAGGGCCCTCGTCAAGCTGTGTGTGGAACCCGCGGGTCTTTCCGGACACTGCACGGGGATGTCAATGCCGCTTAGGTGTGTGCCTTCACCCACAGGGTTGCCTTCGAAGAGGGGTCCGGGCCTCGGGTTCTTCTCAAGAGCGGACCGGGGAATCGGGGTCGTTTGGCGTGTGGCACCACCCACGTGGCTCATTTCAAATGTCCTCGTGAGACCGGCCTCCTCCTGAGGTGCGCCAGGAAGGCCGGGAACCCCTTCCAGACCACGCAGGGGAATCGACTCTCCTGTCGCGCTCAGGAGGGGAGAAGGGGCTCAGATGAATCGGTGCCGGGACCCTCGGTGTTCCCCTCGAGGGAACCAGGCGTTTCGGGGAACTTTTGTGGTAACATGAAGGCTGTCAGGTCCCGTTTCTCACTTCAGGGCGGAACAGGGGACTTCCCTTGAGACGCCTTCACGGGCAAGGGCATCATCTTGCGAATAGGTGGGAACCACGTGGTTTTTCTCGAGTTGCGGCGGGATTCTCGTGTTACGACGGGGGATTACAGGCTTCCTCTTGTGTCGGCCCTGGGTAGCCCAATATTCTATTCTAGTGGCGAGCGAAAGCTGGGGGTTGCGCTCGTGTCACTGCAGGGCCAAAGAGACCTCATCTAGGCCTGTGTCCAGGACCTAATGCTCCTCTCCAGGGAAGACAAGGATCTCGGAGTTGCATCCCATGCTCCCCCGGGGAGTCAGGCCTCGCCTCGAGGGGAAGCAAAGGACTCCGCTCTCCTCCCGAGTCGCGACGCGGATATCTTGGTGCCCCCTGAGTGGCCTCAAGGGAGTCCAGCCTCCTCTTCACTTTTGAGAGAGGACTCGTGATTACTCTCCAGACCAGGCAGGAAAAGAAGGCCCTCACCTCGCGAGGACGGGGGCATCTCAGGGGTTTCCTCGAGCTGCGGCACCCGTGGGGGTTATCTACCGAGGCACGACGAGGATCTCAGGGAGCCTCTCGTGCGGTTCCAGGGAAGTCATGTCTCCATGCACGTGGCGAGAAGGAGCGCGTCATTGTTCTCGAGTCATGGGAGGGGACTAGGGCCTCAAGACGCCTTGAAGAAGGACTCTCGATGTCTTTCTCGGGTTGCAGCGGGAAACCCTCGTTTCCCCCGTCTTCTGCCGGGGACCTGAGGAAACTTCCCAGGGTGCCTCTGAGAGGTGAGGGACGCTATGGATTTGGCGGAGCCTCTCGGGACTCCACTGGGTTTGTCGCAATGGAAGAGGGCCTCATCTCGAGTGGAGGCAGGAACCTCAGGCTTCCTCTCCAATTCTGACTCTGATCGTAGTGTCCCTGCAGAGTTGGGACAGGAGAGTCAGGCTATGTCTTTTCTGAGGAATGGAACTCCGCTTGCCTCTCGAGTTGTTCATGGGGTTTCAGGCCCCTTGTCAAACTGTGTGTGGAATCTGCAGGTTTTTCCAGACGATGCATGGGGGTGTCAGTGACCCTTCGTTTTGTGTCTTCATCCACAGGGTTGCCTTCGAAGAGGTGTCTGGGCATCGTGTTCTTATGAAGAGCAGACTGGAAATCGGGGTCGTTCAGCATTTGGCACCACCCACGTGGCTAGTCTCGAATTTCCTCATGAAATCGGCCTCATCCTGAGGTGTGCCGCGAAGGTCATGAAACCCTTCCAGACAAAGCAGAGGAATCGACCCTCCTGTGGCGATCAGGAGGGGAGAAGTGGCTCAGATGAAGTGCTGCTGGGAACCTCGGTGTTTCCCTCAAGTGAGATAGGTATGTCGGGTAACTTTTGGGGTCGCATAACGCGTTCCAAGTACTGTTTCGCTCTTCCAATTGGAACGTGGGACTTCTCTTGGGGTGCTCCAGCGGGCAAGGGCCTCATCTTGGAATGACTGGGGAACCACTTGGTTTTTCTCTAGTTGCGGTGGGATATTTGAGTTACCACAGGGAATTCATGCTTCCTCTTGTGTTGGCCCACAAAAGTCTTATCTTCCATTCGAGATTCGAGGAAGAGCTGGAGGTGCGCTCTAGTCACTGAAGGCAAAAGAGACCCCACCAAGGCTTGTGTGCAGGACCTAATGTTCATGTCAAGGGGCGACAGGAATCTCGGGGTTGCATTCCAGACTCACCCTGGAGTCAGGCCTCGTCTCGAGGGGAAGCAAAGGACTCTGCTCTCCTCTCGAGTCGGACGGGTATGTCTTGGAGCCCACTGAGTGGCTTAAAGGGAGTCAAACCTCCTCTGGTGTTTGGAGGGAGGACACGGGATTGCTCTCCAGGCAATGCAGGAAATGAAGGCCCTCATCTCCCGATGACTGGGGCGTCTCGTAGGTTTTCTCGAGCTGTGGCGCTAGTGTGGGGTTTCTCACGAAGTAAGACTGGGAGCTCAGTGAGCCTCTCACGTGGTGCCAGGGCAGTCAGGTCTCTATGCACGTGGTGAGAGGGAGCCCGTCATTGTTCTCGAGTCATGGTAGGGGAATTGGGCCTGAAGACGTGTTAAAGAAGGACTCTCGAGGTCTTTCTTGGGTTGCAGCAGGAAACCCTGGGTTCCATCGACTTGTGCCAGTGACCTCAGGAAGCTTCTCAGCGTGCCTCTGAGAAGTCAGGGTCACTGTGGAGTTGGGAGGGGCCTCTCGGAACTCCACTGGGTTTGGTGCAGTGGAAGAGGGCCTCATGACAAGTTGAGGCAGGAACCACAGGGTTCCTCTCCTGGCTTCGAATGCGCCGGATCTGACTCGGATCGCAGAGTCCCTGCAGAGTTGGGACAGGAGAGTCAGGCCTCGTCTTGTGTGGAGGAATGGAACTCCGCTTGACTCTCGCGTTGTTCATGGGGTGACAGGCCACTTGTCGATTTGTATGTGGAACTTGCGGGTTTTTCTGGACGATGCACCGTGGTGTCTCTGCCCCTTCGTGTTGTGCCTTGTTCCACAGGATTGCCTTCGAGTTGGGTTCTGCCATCGGGTTCTTATCAAGAGCGGACCAGGGAATCGGGGTCTTTTGGCATGCCGCACCACCCACGAGGCTATGTCTCGAATTTCGTCGTGAGACTGGCCTCATCTTGATGTGCACCAGGAAGGTCGGGAACGCCTTCCAGACAAAGCAGGGGAATCGAACCTCCTGTCGCGATCAAGAGGGGAGAAGAGTCTCAGATGAAGTGGTGCCGGGAAGCTCGGTGTTCTCCTCAAGTGAGACTGGTATGTCGGGGAACTTTTGGGGTCGCATCAAGGGTTCCAAGTAACTTTTCGCTCTTCAATACGGAACGTGGGACTTCTCTTGAGACGCTGTAGCGGGCAAGGGCCTCATCTTTCGATGACGGGGGAACCACATGGTTTTTCTTGAGTTGGGGCGGGATTCTCGAGTTACAATCGGGAATTCAGGCTTCCTCTTCAACTGGCCCAGGGAAGTCCAGTTTTCATTCGAATTGTGAGTTAGAACTGGGGATTGCTCTCGAGACACTGCAGGGCCAAATAGACCTCATCTAGGCTTGTGTCCAGGACCTAATGTTCCTCTGCTGGGGCGAAAGCGATCTCAGCATTGCATTCTCGACTCACCCGGGGAGTCAGGCCTCGTCTCGAGGGGAAGCCAAGGACACCGCTCTCCTGTCAAGTCGCGACGGGTATATCTTGGAGCTCACTGTGTGGCCTAAAATGAGTCAAGCCTCCTGTGGAGTTTGGAGAGAGGACTCAGGATTGCTCTCCAGGCCATACAGCAAAAGAAGGCCCTCATCTCGTGAGGACTGGGGCGTCTCGTGGGTATTCTCGAGCTGCGGCTCCAGTGTGGTGTTGCTCACGAGGTATAATGGGGAGCTCAGGGAGCCTCTCCTGTGGCGCCAGGGAAGTCAGGTTTCTATGCGCGTGGCTAGGGGGAGCGCGTCATTGCTCTCGTGTCATGGTAGGGGAATGGCACCTCAAGACGCGTTGAAGAAGGACTCTCGAGGTCTTTTATGGGTTGGGGCAGGAAACCCTTGGTTCCCTCGACTTGTGCCGGTGATCTCAGGAAGGTCTAAGGGTGACTCTGAGTAGTCAGGGATACTGTGCATTTGGGAGGGGTCTCTCGGGACTCCACTGGGTTCGGTGCAATGGAAGAGGGCCTCATCTCGAGTGGAGGCAGGAAACTCATGTTTCCTCTCCTGACTTCCCCTGGGCCAGATCTGACTCGGATCACAGTTTCGCTGCAGAGTTCGAACAGGAGAGTCAGGCCTCGTCTTGTGTGGAGGAATGGAACTCTGCTTGCCTCTCCAGTTGTTCACGTGGTGACAGGTCACTTCTCGAGCTGTGTGTGGTACCTGCGGGTTTCTCCGGACGATACCCAGGGGTGTCAGTGCCCCTAAGTGTTGTGCCTTCATCAAAAGGGTTATCTTCAAAGAGGTGTCCGGGCATCAGGATCTTATCAAGAGCGGACCGGGAAATCGGGGTCTTTCGGCATGTGTCACCATCCACGTGGCTGTGTCTCGAATATCCTCGTGAGACCGGCCTCATCCTGAGATGCACCGGGAAAGGTGGGAACCCCTTCAAGACAAAACAGGGGAATCGACCCTCCTGTCGCGATCAGGAAAGGAGAAGGGGCCCAGATGTAGTGGTGCCGGGAACCTCGGTGTTCTCCTCGAGTCAGACTGGTGTGTCGAGGAACATTTGAGGGCGCATCAAGGGTGCCAATAACGTTTTGCACTTCAAGACGGAACGTGGGACTTCTCTTGAGACGCTGTAGGGGGCAAGGGCCTCATCTTGGGATGACGGGGGAACCACGTGGCGTTTCTCGAGTTGTGGCGGGATTCTCGAGTTTCGACGGGGAATACAGTCTTCCTCATGTGTTGGGCCAGGGAAGTCCTATCTTCCATTCGAGTTTCAAGGGAGAGCTGGGGATTGCTCTCGAGTCACTGCAGGGCAAAATAGACCTCATCTAGGCTTGTGTCCAGGACTTAATGCTCGTCCCTAGGGGCGACAGGGATCTTGGGGTTGCATACCAGACTCACCCGGGGAATCAGGCCTCGTCTCGAGGGGAAGCAAAGAACTCCGCTGTCCTTTTGAGTCGCGATGGGTATCTCTTGGAGCCCACTGTGTGCCCTAAAGGGAGTCAAGCCTCCTGTGCTGTTTGGATAGAGGACTCGGGATTCCTCTCCAGGCCATGCAGGAAAAGAAGGCCCTCATCTCGCGATGATGGCGGCGTCTCGTGGGTTTTCTAGACTGCTGCGCTAGTGCCGGGTTTCTGACGAGGTACGAGAGGGAGCTCAGGGAGCCTCTCGTGTGGCGCCAGGGAAGTCAGGTCCCCATGAGATGGCTAGGGGGAGCTCGTCATTGCTCTCGAGTCATGGTAGGGGAATCGGGCCTCAAGACGGGTTGAAGAAGGACTCTCGAGGTCTTTCTCGGGTCACTGCATAAAACCCAGGGTTCCCTTGACTTGTGCCTGCGACCTCAGGGAGCTTCTCAGAGTGCCTCTGAGAAGTCAGGGATACTGTGCAGTTTGGAGGGGCCTCTCGAGACTCCTCTGCATTTGGTGGAATGTAAGAGGGACTCATCTCGAGTTGAAGCAGGAACCTCAGTGTTCCTCTCCATTTCTGACTCAGATCGCAAGGTCCCTGCATGTTGGTACAGGAGAGTCAGGCCTCGTCTTTTCTGGAGGATGGGACTCCTCTTGCCTCTCGAGTTGTTCTCGAGGTGACAGGCCACTTGTCGAGCTGTGTGTGTAACCTGCCCGTTTTTCCGGATGATGCACAGGTGTGTTAGTGCCCCTTCGTGTTGTACCTTCATACTCAAGGCTGCCTTCCAAGAGGTGTCCGAGCATCGGATTCTTATCAAGAGCGGACCGGGAAATTGGAGTCTTTCAGCAAGTGGCACCGCCCACAAAGCTACGTATCGAATTTCCCCATGAGACCGGCCTCATCCTGAGTTGTGCAGGGAAGGTCGGGCCCCCTTGCAGACAAAGCAGGGGAATCGACCCACGGGTCACGATCAGGAGGGGAGAAGGGGCTTAAATGAAGTGGTGCCGGGAACCTCGGTGTTCCCCTTGAGTGAGACCGGCGTGTTGGGGGACTTTTGGGGTCGCATCAAGGGTGCCAAGTACCGTTTCGCATTTCAAGACGGAACCTGGGACATCTTTTGAAACGCTGTAGCGGGCAAGGGCCTCATCTTGCGATGACGGGAGAACCACGTGGTTTTGCTCGAGTTGCGGCGGGATTCTCGAGTTATGACCGGGAATTTAGGCTTCCTCTTGTTGGCCTTGAAATCCAATCTTCCATTCAGGTTGCGAGGGGGAGCTGGGGATTGCGCTAGAGTCACTGCAGGGCAAAAGAGACCTAATCTAGGCTTGGGTCCAGGATCTAACGTTGCTCTCCAGGGGCGACAGGGATCTCGGGTTTGCATTCCAGACTCATCCGGGGAGTCAGTTCTCACCTCGAGGGTAAGCAAAGAATTCCGCTCTCGTCTCGAGTCGCGATGGGTATCTCTTGGAGCCCACTGTGTGTACTAAAGAGAGTCAAGCCTCCTGTGGAGTTTGGAGAGAGGACTCGGGATTGGACTCCAGGCCATGCAGGAAAAGAAGGCCCTCATCTCGAGATGACGGTGGCGTCTCGTGGGTTTTCTCGAGCTGCGGCGCCAGTGTGGGGTGTCTCATGAAGTACCACGGGGATCTCAGGGAGCCTCTTGTATGGCGCCAGGAAAATCCAGTATTCCATTCGAGTTGCAAGTTAGAACTGGGGATTGCTCTCCAGTCACTGCAGGGCAAAATAGACCTCATCTACGCTTGTGTCCAGGACCTAGTGTTCCACTACTGGGCCAACAGGGATCTCAGGGTTGCATTCTCGACTCACCCGGAGAGTCAGGCCTCATCTTGAGGGGAAAAAAAGGACTCCGCTCTCCTGTCGAGTCGCGACGGGTATCTCTTGGAGCCCACTGCATGGCGTAAAGGGAGTGAAGCCTCCTATGGAGTTTGGAGATGACTCGGGATTGTTTTCCTGGCCATGCAGGAAAATAGGCCCTCATCTCGCGATGATGGGGGCATCTCGTGGGTTTTCTCCAGCTGCGGCGCCAGTATCAGATTTCTCACGAGGTACAACGGGGAGCTCAGAGAGCCTCTCGTGTGGTGCTAGGGACGTCAGGTCTCCGTGCGTGTGGTGAAGGGGAGTGCGTGATTGCTCTCGAGTCATAGTAGGCGAATCGGGCCTCAAGACACATTGAAGAAGGACTCTTGAGGTCTTTCTCGGGTTGCGGCAGGGAACCCTGGGTTCCCTTGATTTGTGTCGGTGACCTCAGGCAACTTCTCAGGGTGCCTCTGAGAAGTCAGGGACACTGTGGATTTGGGAGGGGCCCTTCATTACTCAACTGGGTTTGGTGCAATCGAAGAGGGCCTCATCTCGAATGGAGGCAGGAACCTCAGGGGTCCTCTCCATATCTGACTCGGGTCGCAGGGTACCTGCAGAGTATGGACAAGAGAGTCACGCCTCGTCTTCTGTGGAGGAATGGATTTCCCCTTGCCTTTCGAGTTGTTCACGGAGTGACAGGCCACTTGTTGAGCTGAATGTGGAACCTGCGGGTTTTTCCGGACGATGCACGGGGGTGTCAGTGCCCCTTCGTGTTGTGCCTTCATCCACAGGGTTGCCTTCAAAGAGGTTTCCGGGCATCGGGTTCTTTTCAAGAGCGTACCGGAAAATTGGGGTCTTTCAGCATGTGGTACCACCCACGAGGCTACGTCTCGAATTTCCTCGGGAGACCGGCCTCATCCTGAGGTGCGCCGGGAAGGTCGGGAACCCCTTGCAGACAAAGCAGGGGAATCGACCCACCGCTCGCGATCAGAAGGGGAGAAGGGGCTCAGATGAAGTGGTGCCGGGAACCTCGGTGGTCCCCTCGAGTGAGACCGGTATGTCACGGCACTTTTGAGGTCGCATCAAGGGTGCCAAGTACAGTTTCGCACTTCAAGATGGAACGTGGGAATTCTCTGGAGATGCTGTAGCGGGCAAGGGCCTCATATTGCGATGACGAGGGAAACACGTGGTTTTTCTCGAGTTGAGGCGGGATTCTCGAGTTACAACGGGGAATTCAGGCTTCCTCTTGTGTTGGCCCAGGAAGTCCAATCTTCCATTCAACTTGTCAGAGAGAGCTGGGGGTTGCTCTCGAGTCACTTCAGGGCAAAGAGTCCTCATCTAGGCTTGGGTCCAGGACGTAATGTTCCTCTCCAGGGGCGACAGGGATATCGGGGTCGCATTCCAGTCTCACCCGGTGGGTCACACCACGTCTCGAGTGGAAGGAAGCAAAGGACTCCACTATCCTCTCGAGTCGGGACGCGTAACTCTTGGAGCCCAATGAGTGGCCTAAAGGGAGTCAAGCGTCCTGTGTAGCTTGGACAGAAGGTTCACGCTTGATCTGCATACCATGCAGTTAAAGATGGCCCTCCTCTCGTGATGACGGGGGCGTCTCATGGGTTTTCTCGAGCTGCGGCGCCAGTGTGGGGTTTCTCACGAGATATGATGGGGAGTTCAGGGAGCCTCTCGTGCGGCGCCAGAGAAGCCTGACTCCATGCGTGTGGCCAGGCAGATCGCGTCATTGCTCTCGAGTCATGGGAGGGACTAGGGCCTCAAGAGGCATTTAAGAAGGACTCTCAAGGTCTTTCTTGGGTTGGGGCGGGAAACACTCGTTTCCATCGACCTCTACAGGGGACCTTAGGGAACTTCCCAGGTGCCTCTGAGAGGTGAGGGATACTGAGGAGTTAGAGGGGCCTCTCGGGACTCCACTAGGTTTGACGAAATGAAAGAGGGCCTCATCTCGATTGGAGGCAGGAACCTCAGGCTTCCTCTCCATTTCTGACTCCGACCGCAGGGTCCCTGCAGAGTTGGGACAGGAGAGTCAGGCCTCGTCTTGTCTGAGTAATGGAACTCTGCTTGCCCCTTGAGTCGTTCAGGGGGTCTCAGGGCCCTTGACAAGCTGTGTGTGGAACCTGCGGGTGTTTCCAGAAGATGCATGGGGGTGTCAGTGCCCCTTCGTTTGGTGCCTTCCCCCACAGGGTTTCCTTCAAAGAGGTGTCCGGGCATCGGGTTCATTTCAAGAGCGGATCGGGAAATCGGGGTCATTCGGCATGTGGCACCACCCACGTGGCTCATCTCGAATTTCCTCGTGAGACCAGCATCATCCTGAGGTGCGGCGGGAAGGCCGGGAACACCTTCCACACAAAGTAGGGGAATCGATTCTCCTGTCGCGATCAGGAGGGGAGATGGGGCTCAGATGAAGTGGTGCCGGGACCCTCGGTGTTCCACTCGAGGGAACCCGGCGTTTCAGGGAACTTTAGGGGTCGCATCAAGGGAGCCAAGTACCGTTTCCCACTTCAGGACGGAACATGGGACTTCCCTGGAGACGCTGTAGCGGGCAAGGGCCTCATCCTGTGAAGACGTTGGAACCACGTCGTTTTTCTCGAGTTGCATCGGGATTCTCAAAAACGACAGGAATTTCAGGCTTCCTCTTGGGTTGGCCCTGGGAAGCCCAATCTTCAATTCGAGTTGCGATGGAAAGCTGGGGGTTCTGCTCGAGTCACTACAGGGCCAAAAAGACCTCATCGAGGCGTGTGTCCAGGACCTAATATTCCTCTCAAGGGAAGACAGGGATCACGGGTTTCCATTCCAGACTCCCCCGGGGGGTCAGGACTCGCCTGGAGGGGAAGCAAAGACTCCGCTTTCCTCTCAAGTCGCGACACGGATCTCTTGGAGCCCACTGAGTGGACTCAAGGGTGTCGAGCCTCCTCTTCAGTTTGGAGAGAGGACTCGGGATTGCTCTCCAGGCCAGGCAAGAAAGAAGGCCCTCATCTCGCGATGACGGGGGCGTCTCATGGGTTTCCTCAGGCTGCTGCGCCCAAGGGGGTTTTCTCACGAGGCACGATGAGGACCTCAGGGAGCCTCTCGTGCGGCGCCAGGCAAGTCAGGTCTCCATGCGCATGGCGAGGGGGAGCTGGTCATCACTCTCGAGTCATGGGAAATGGCTAGGTCCTCAAGAGGCGTTGAAGAAGGACTCTCGAGGTCTTTCTCGGGTTGCGGCGGGAAACCCTTGTTTCCCTCGACTTCTGCAGGGGACCTTAGGGAACTTCCCACGGTGCTTCTGAGAGGTGAGGGATGCTGTGCAGTTGGCAGGGCCTCTCGGGACTCTGCTGGGTTCGGCGCAATGGAAGAGGGCCTCATCTCGAGGGGAGGCAGGAACCTCAGGCTTCCTCTCGGATTCGGACTCCGACTGCACGGTCCCTGCAGTGTTGGGACAGGAGAGTCATGCCTCGTCTTGTCTGAGGAATGGAATTCTGGTTGCCTCTCGAGTTGTTCCGGGAGTCTCAGGCCCCTTGTCGAGCTGTGTGTAGACCCTGCGGGTTTTTCCGGATGATGCACGGGGGTGTCAGTGCCCCTTCGTGTTGTGCCTTCACCCACAGGGTTGCCTTCGAAGAGGTGTCCGGGCATCGGGTTCTTATCAAGAGCGGACCGGAAAATCGGAGTCGTTCGGCACGTGGCACCTCACATGTGGCTAGTCTCGAATTTCCTCCTGAGACCGGCCTCATCCTGAGGTGCGCCAGGAAGGCCGGGAACCCCTTCCAGACAAAGCAGGGGAATCGACTCTCCTGTCGCGATCAGGAGGGGAGACGGGGCTCAGATGAAGTGGTGCCGGGACCCTCGGTGTTCCCCTCGAGGGAACCCAGCGTGTCGGGGAACTTTTGCGGTCGCATCAAGGGTGTCAAGTACCGTGTCGCCCTTCAGGGCGGAACATGGGACTTCCCTGGAGACACCGGGAACTTCGGTGTTCCCCTGGAGTGAGACCGGTATGTTGGGGAACTTTGGGGTCACATCAAGGGTGCCAAGTAGCATTTCGAACTTTAAGATGGAACGTGGGACTTCTCTTGAGACTCTAGCTGGCAAGGGCCTCATATTGCGATGAAGGGGGAACCACATGGTTTTTAAGACTTGAGGCTGAATTCTCGAATTACGATGGGAAATTCAGACTTCCTCTTGTGTTGACCGTGGGAAGACCAATCTTCCATTCAAATTGTGAGGGAGAGATGGAAGTTGCTCGAGTCACTGTAGGGCAAAATAGACCTCATCTAGGCTTGTGTCTAGGACATAATGTTCCACTCCAGGGGTGACATGGATCTCGGGGTTGCATTCCAAACTCACCCGGGGAGTCAGGCCTCGTCTCCAGGGAAGCAAAGGACTCCGCTCTCCTCTCGAGTCGCACCGGGTATTTCTTGGACCCAACTGAGTGGCCTAAAGGGAGTCAATACTGCTGTGAAGTTTGGAGAGAGGACCAGGAATTGCTCTCCAGGTCAGGCAGGAAAAGAAGGCCCCCATCTCTCCTTGACGGGGGCATCTTGTGGTTTTTCTCGAACTGCGGCGCCAGTGTGGGTTTTCTCACGAGGTACGATGGGGTACTCAGGGAGCCTCTTGTGTGGTACTAGGGAAGTCAGTTTTCCTGCTCGTGGCAAGGGGAACGCGTCCTTGCTCTGGAGTCATGGTAGGGGAATCGGGCATCAAGAGACGTTGAAAAAGGACTCTCCAAGTCTTTCTCGGGTTACTTCAGGAAACTCTGGGTTCCCTCGACTTGTGCCAGTGACCTCAGGTAGCTTCTCAGGGAGCCTCTGAGAATTCAGGGATACTGTGGTGTTGGGAGGGGCCTCTCGGGACACCACTGAGTTTGGTTCAATGGAAGAGGGCCTCTTCTCTAGTTGAGGCAGGAACCTCAGGGTTCCTCTCCATTTCTGACTCCAATTGCAGGGTCCCTGAAGAGTTGGGACAGGAGAGTAAGGCCTCGTCTTGTGTGAAGGAATGCAACTTCACTTGCCTCTCGAGTTGTTCACGAGGTGACAGTCCACATTTGGAGCTGTGAGTGGAATCTGCGGGTTTTTCCAGACGATGCATGGGGATGTCAGTGTCCCTTCGTGTTGTGCCTTCATCCACAGGGTTGCCTTCGAAGAGATGTCCGGGCGTCAGGTTCTTATCTAGAGTGGACCGGGAATTCGGGATCTTTCAGCATATGGCACCAACCATGAGGCTACTTTTCGAATTTCCTCATGAGACCGGCCTCATCCGGAGGTTCGCGGGGAACGTCGGGAACCCCTTGCAGACAAAACATGGGAATCGACCCTTCTGTCGCGATCAGGAGGGGTGAAGGGGCTCACAGGAAGTGGTGCCGTGAACTTTGGTGTTTCCCTCGAGTGAGACCGGTATGTCAGGGAACTTTGGGGGTCGCATCAAGGGTGCCAAGTACCGTTTTGTACTTCAGGATGGAACGTGGGACTTCTCTTGATACGCTGTAGCGGCCAAGGGCCTCATCTTGCGATGACGGGGGAGCCACGTGGTTTTTCTCGAGTTGCGGCGGGATTCTCGAGTTACGACGGGGATTTCAGGCTTCCTCTTGTGTTGGGCCAGGGAAGTCCAATCATCCATTCGAGTTGCGAGGGAGAGCTGGGGGTTGCGCTCGAGTCACTGCAGGGCAAAGGAGACCTCATCTAGGCTTGTGTCCAGGACCTAATGTTCCTCTCCAAGGGCCACAGGGATCTCAGGTTTGCATTCCAGACTCACGCAGGGAGTCAGGCCTCATGTCGAAGGGAAGCAAAGGACTCCGCTCTCCTTTTGAGTCGCGACGGGCACCTCTTGGAGCCCACTTTGTGGCCTAAAGGGAGTCAAGCCTCCTGTGAAGTTTGGAGAGAGGACTTGGGACTGCTCTCCAGGCCATGCAGGAAAAGATGGCCCTCATCTCGCGATGACGGAGGGATCTTGTGGGTTTTCTCGAGCTGCGGCGCCAGTGTGGGGTTTCACACGAGGTACGACGGGGAGCTCAGGGAGCCTCTCGTGTGGCGCCAGGGAAGTCAGGTCTCCATGTGCGTGGCGAGGGGGAGCGCATTATTGCTCTCGAGCTATGGTAGGGGAATCTGACCTCAAGACACATTGAAGAAGGACTCTCGAGGTCTTTCTTCGGTTGAGGCAGGAAACCCTTATTTCCCTCGACTTTTGCCGGTGGCCTCAAGGAGCTTCTCAGAATGCCTATGAGAAGTCAGGGATACTGTGGAGATGGGAGGGGACTCTCGGGACTCCACTGGGTTTGTTTTAATGGAAGAGGGCCTCATCTCGGGTTGAGGCAGGAACCTCAGGTTTCCTCTCCATTTCTGACTCAGATCGAAGCGTGCCTGCAGAGTTGGGATTGGATACTCAGGCCTCGTCTTGTCTGAGGAAGGGGACTCCGCTTTCCTCTCTCATTGTTTAAGGGGTGACAGGCCAGTTGTGGAGCTGTATGTGGATCCTGCGGGGTTTTCCGGACGATGAACAGGGTTGCCAGTGCCCCCTCGTGTAGTGCCTTCATCCACAGGGTTGCCTTAGAAGAGGTGTCCGGGCATCGGGTTCTTATCAAGAGCAAGACCGAGAAATCGGGGTCTTTTGGCACGTGGCACCAACACGAGGCTACGTCTCGAATTTCTTCGTGAGACGGGCCTCATCCTGAGGTGCGCCATGAAGGTCGGGAACCCCTTCTAGACAAAGCAGGGGGATCGACCTTCCTGCCGTGATCAGGAGCGGAGAAGGGGCTCAAATGAAGTGGTGCCAGGAACTTCGGTGTTCCCTTGGAGTGAGACCGGTATATTGGGGAACTTTTGGGGTCGCATCAAGGGTGCCAAGTAGCATCTCGAACTTTATGACGAAACATGGGACTTCTCTTGAGACTCTGTAGCGGGCAAAGGCCTCATATTGCGATGAATGGGGAACCACGTGGTTTTTAAGAGTTGTGGTGGGATTCTCGAGTTACAACGGGAAATTCAGACTTCCTCTTGTGTTGGCCCAATGAAGACCAATCTTCCATTCGAATTGCGAGGGAGAGATGGGTGTTGCTCTCGAGTCACTGTAGGGCAAAATAGACCTCATCTAGGCTTTTGTCCAGGACATAATGTTCTTCTCCAGGGACAACAGGGATCTCGGGGTTGCATTCCAGACTCACCCGAGGTAAGGCCTCGTCTCGAGGGGAAACAAAGTACTCTGCTCTCCTCTCAAGTCGCGACAGGTATCTCTTGGAGCCCATTGAGTGGCCTAAAGGGAGTAAAGCCTCCTGTGAAGTTTGGAGAAAAGACCAGGGATTGCTCTCCAGGTCAGGCAGGAAAAGAAGTCCCCAATCTCGCGATGACGGTGGGTTTTCCCGAGCTGCGGCGCCAGTGTGGGGTTTCTCACGAGGTATGACGGGGAGCTCAGGGAGCCTCTCATGTGGCGCCAGGGAAGTCAGGTGTCCATGCGCATGGCGAGGGGGAGCGTGTCATTGCTCTCGAGTCATGGTAGGGGAATCCGTCCTCAAGACGCGTTGAAGAAGGACTCTTGAGGTCTTTCTCGGGTTGCGGCAGGATACCCTGTGTTCCCTCGACTTGTGCCGGTGACCTCAGGGAGTTGCTCAGGGTGCCTCTGAGAAGACACTGATACTGTGGAGTTGGGAGGGGCCTCTCGGGACTCCACTGGGTGTGGTATAATACAAGAGGGCCTCATCTCGTGTTGAGGAAGGAACCTCAGGGTTCCTCTCCATTTCAGACTCCGATCTCAGGATTCCTGCAGAGTTGGGACAGGAGAGTCAGGCCTCGTATTCTGTGGAGAAATGAAACTTAGCTTGCCTCTCGAGTTGTTCACGAGGTAACAGGTCACTTGTCGAGCTGTATGTGGAACCTGCAGAATTTTCCAAAAGATGCACGGGTGTTCAGGGTCCCTCCTTGTTGTGCCTTCATCCTACGGGATGCATTCCAAGACGTGTACGGGCATCGGGTTCTTATTAATAGCTGACCGGGAAATGGGGTCTTTCCGCATGTGGCACCACCCACGAGGCTACATCTCCAATTTCCTCGTGAGACAGGCCTCATCCTGATGTGCGCTGGGAAGATCGGTAACTCCTTCCACACAAAGCAGGAGAAAAGACACTCCTGTTGCAATCAGGAGGGGAGAAGGGGCTCAAATGATGTGGTGCGGGGAACATGGGTGTTACCCTCGAGTGAGGCCTGTATGTTGGGGAACTTTGGGGGTGCCATCATGGGTGCCAAGTACCGTTTTGCACTTCAGTAGGAACGTGGGACTTCTTTTGAGACGCTGTGGCGGGCAAGGGCCTCATGCTGCGAAGACGATGGAACCACGTGGTTTTTCTCGAGTTGCGGCGGGATTCTCGAGTTACGACGTGGATTTCAGGCTTCCTCTTGTGTTGGCCCTGGGAAGCCCAAACTTCCCTTCGAGTTGCGAGGGAAAGCTGGATGTTGTGCTCGAACCACTGCAAGGCCAAAGAGACCTCATCTAGGCGTGTGTCCAGGACCTAATAGTCCTCTCAAGGGAAGACAAGGATCTCGGGATTGCACTCCAGACTCCCCCGGGGAGTCAGGCCTCGCCTGGAGGGGAGGCAAAGGACTGCGCTCTCCTCTAGAGCCCCGACGCGGATCTCTTGGAGCCCACTGAGTCGCCTCAAGGGAATCCATCCTACTCTTCAGTTTGGAGAGAGGACTCGGGATTGCACTCCAGGCCAGGCAGGAAAAGAAGGCCCTCAGCTAGCGAGGACGGGGGCATCTCAGGGGTTTCCTCGAGCTGCGGTGCCCATGGGGGTTTTCTCCCGAGGCACGACGAGTATCTTAGGGAGCCTCTCGTGCGGCGCCAGGGAAGCCAGGTCTGCATGCGCGAGGCGAGGGGGAGCGCATCACTGCTCTCTAGTCCAGAGAAGGGACAAGGGCCTCAAGACACTTTGAAGAAGGACTATCGAGGTCTTTCTCGAGTGGCGGCGGGAAACCCTTATTTCCCTCGAATTCTGCCGGGGACCTGAGGGAACTTCCCAGGGTGCCTCTGAGAGGTGAGGGATGCTGTGGAGTTAGCGGGGTCTCTCGGGACTCCGCTGGGGTTTGCGCAACGGAAGAGGGCCTCATCTCGAGGGGAGGCAGGAACATCAGGCTTCCTCTCTGTTTCTGACTCCGACCCTCCGACTTCAGGGTCCCTGCAGAGTTGGGAGCGGAGAGTCAGGCCTCGTCTTGTCTGAGGAAGGGAACCCCGCTGGCCTCTCGAGTTGCTCAGGGGGTCTCAGGCCCCTCGTCGAGCTGTGTGTGGAACCCGCGGGTTTTTGCGGACGATGCACGGGGGTGGCAGTGCCCCTTCGTGTTGTGCCTTCACCCACAGGGTTGCCTTCAAAGAGGGGTCCGGGCCTCGGGTCGTTCTCAAGGGCGGACCGGGGAATCGGGGGCGTTCGGCATGTGTCACCACCCACGTGGCTCGTCTCGAATTTCCTCGTGAGACCGGCCTCATCCTGATGTACGCCGGGAAGGCCGGGAACCCCATCCAGACCACGCAGGGGAATCGCCTCTCCTGTCGCGATCAGGAGGGGAGAAGGGGCTCAGAGGAAGCGGTGCCGGGACCCTCGGTGTTCCCCTCGAGGGAACCCGGCGTGTCGGGGGACTTTTGGGGGTCGCAGGAAGGCTGTCAGGGACCGTTTTTCCCTTCAGGGTGGAACAGGGGACTTCCCTTGAGACGCCGTGGCGGGCAAGGGCCTCATCTTGCCAAGAGGTGGGAACCACGTGGTTTTTCTCGAGTTGCGGCGGGATTCTCGAGTTACGACGGGGATCTCAGCCTTCCCCTTGGGTTGGCCCTGGGAAGCCCAATCTTCCCCTCGGGTTGCGAGGGAAAGCTGGGGGTTGCGCTCGAGTCACTGCAGGGCCGAAGAGACCTCACCTAGGCGTGTGTCCGGGACCTAATATTCCTCTCCAGGGAAGGCAGGGATCTCGGGGTTGCATTCCAGGCTCCCCCGGGGAGTCAGGCCTCGTCTCGAGGGGAAGCCAAGGACTCCGCTCTCCTCTCGAGTCGCGACGCGGGGCTCTTGGAGCCCCCTGAGCGGCCTCAAGGGAGTCCAGCCTCCTCTTCCGTTTGGAGAGTGGACCCGGGATTGCTCTCCAGGCCATGCAGGAAAAGAAGGCCCTCACCTCGCGAGGACGGGGGCGTCTCAGGGGTTTCCTCGAGCTTCGGCGCCCGTGGGGGTTTTCTCCCGAGGCACGACGAGGATCTCAGGGAGCCTCTCGTGCGGCGCCAGGGAAGTCAGGTCTCCATGCGCGTGGCGAGGGGGAGCGCGTCCTGGCTCTCGAGTCACGGGAGGGGACTAGGGCCTCGAGACGCGTTGAAGAAGGACTCTCGAGGTCTTCCTCGGGGGGCGGCGGGAAACCCTCGTGTCCCTCGCCTTCTGCCGGGGACCTTAGGGAACTTCCCAGGGTGCCTCTGAGAGGCGAGGGATCCTGTGGAGGTGGCGGGGCCCCTCGGGACTCCGCTGGGTCTGGCGCAAGGGAAGAGGGCCTCACCTCGAGGGGAGGCAGGAACCTCAGGCTTCCTCTCTGTTTCGGACTCCGACTGCATTGTCCCTGCAGAGTTGGGACAGGAGAGTCAGGCCTCGTCTTGTCTGAGGAAGGGAACCCCGCTGGCCTCTCGAGTTGCTCAGGGGGTCTCAGGCCCCTCGTCGAGCTGTGTGTGGAACCCTCGGGTCTTTGCGGACGATGCACGGGGGTGGCAGTGCCCCTTCGTGTTGTGCCTTCACCCACAGGGTTGCCTTCGAAGAGGGGTCCGGGCCTCGGGTCCTTCTCAAGGGCGGACCGGGGAATCGGGGGCGTTCGGCATGTGGCCCCACCCACGTGGCTCGTCTCGAATTTCCTCGTGAGACCGGCCTCATCCTGAGGTGCGCCGGGAAGGCCGGGAACCCCTTCCAGACCACGCAGAGGAATCGCCTCTCCTGTCGCGATCAGGAGGGGAGAAGGTGCTCAGAGGAAGCGGTGCCGGGAACCTCGGTGTTCCCCTCGAGGGAACCCGGCGTGTCGGGGGACTTTTGGGGGTCGCAGGAAGGCTGTCAGGGAACGTTTCGCACTTCAGGATGGAACAGGGGACTTCCCTTGAGACGCCGTGGCGGGCAAAGGCCTCCTCTTGCCAAGAGGTGGGAACCACGTGGTTTTTCTCGAGTTGCGGAGGGATTCTCGAGTTACGACGGGGATCTCAGCCTTCCCCTTGGGTTGGACCTGGGAAGCCCAATCTTCCCCTCGGGTTGCGAGGGAAAGCTGGGGGTTGCGCTCGAGTAACTGCAGGGCCGAAGAGACCTCACCTAGGCGTGTGTCCGGGACCTAATATTCCTCTCCAGGGAAGGCAGGGATCTCGGGGTTGCATTCCAGGCTCCCCCGGGGCGTCAGGCCTCGTCTCGAGGGGAAGCCAAGGACTCCGCTCTCCTCTCGAGTCGCGACGCGGGGCTCTTGGAGCCCCCTGAGCGGCCTCAAGGGAGTCCAGCCTCCTCTTCCGTTTGGAGAGAGGACCCGGGATTGCTCTCCAGGCCATGCAGGAAAAGAAGGCCCTCAGCTCGCGAGGACGGGGGTGTCTCAGGGGTTTCCTCGAGCTGCGGCGCCCGTGGGGGTTTTCTCCCGAGGCACGACGAGGATCTCAGGGAGCCTCTCGTGCGGCGCCAGGGAAGTCAGGTCACCATGCGCGTGGCGAGGGGGAGCACGTCCTGGCTCTCGAGTCACAGGAGGGGACTAGGGCCTCGAGACGCGTTGAAGAAGGACTCTCGAGGTCTTCCTCGGGGGGCGGCGGGAAACCCTCGTGTCCCTCGCCTTCTGCCGGGGACCTTAGGGAACTTCCCAGGGTGCCTCTGAGAGGCGAGGGATCCTGTGGAGGTGGCGGGGCCCCTCGGAACTCCGCTGGGTCTGGCGCAACGGAAGAGGGCCTCACCTCGAGGGGAGGCAGGAACCTCAGGCTTCCTCTCCGTTTCGGACTCCGACCGCAGGGTCCCTGCAGAGTTGGGACAGGAGAGTCAGGCCTCGTCTTGTCTGAGGAAGGGAATCCCGCTGGCCTCTCGAGTTGCTCAGGGGGTCTCAGGCCCCTCGTCGAGCTGTGTGTGGAACCCGCGGGTCTTTGCGGACGATGCACGGGGGTGGCAGTGCCCCTTCGTGTTGTGCCTTCACCCACAGGGTTGCCTTCGAAGAGGGGTCCGGGCCTCGGGTCCTTCTCAAGGGCGGACCGGGGAATCGGGGGCGTTCGGCATGTGGCCCCACCCACGTGGCTCGTCTCGAATTTCCTCGTGAGACCGGCCTCATCCTGAGGTGCGCCGGGAAGGCCGGGAACCCCTTCCAGACCACGCAGGGGAATCGCCTCTCCTGTCGCGACCAGGAGGTGAGAAGAGGCTCAGAGGAAGCGGTGCCGGGACCCTCGGTGTTCCCCTCGAGGGAACCCGGCGTGTTGGGGGACTTTTGGGGGTCGCAGGAAGGCTGTCAGGGACCGTTTCGCCCTTCAGGGCGGAACAGGGGACTTCCCTTGAGACGCCGTGGCGGGCAAGGGCCTCCTCTTGCCAAGAGGTGGGAACCACGTGGTTTTCTCGAGTTGCGGCGGGATTCTCGAGTTACGACGGGGATCTCAGCCTTCCCCTTGGGTTGGCCCTGGAAAGCCCAATCTTCCCCTCGGGTTTCGAGGGAAAACTGGGGGTTGCGCTCGAGTCACTGCAGGGCCTAAGAGACCTCACCTAGGCGTGTGTCCGGGACCTAATATTCCTCTCCAGGGAAGGCAGGGGTCTCGGGGTTGCATTCCAGGCTCCCCCTGGGAGTCAGGCCTCGTCTCGAGGGGAAGCCAAGGACCCCGCTCTCCTCTCGAGTCGCGACGCGGGGCTCTTGGAGCCCCCTGAGCGGCCTCAAGGGAGTCCAGCCTCCTCTTCCGTTTGGAGAGAGGACCCGGGATTGCTCTCCAGGCCATGCAGGAAAAGAAGGCCCTCAGCTCGCGAGGACGGGGGCGTCTCAGGGGTTTCCTCGAGCTGCGGCGCCCGTGGGGGTTTTCTCCCGAGGCACGACGAGGATCTCAGGGAGCCTCTCGTGCGGCGCCAGGGAAGTCAGGTCTCCATGCGCGTGGCGAGGGGGAGCGCGTCCTGGCTCTCGAGTCACGGGAGGGGACTAGGGCCTCGAGACGCGTTGAAGAAGGACTCTCGAGGTCTTCCTCGGGGGGCGGCGGGAAACCCTCGTGTCCCTCGCCTTCTGCCGGGGACCTTAGGGAACTTCCCAGGGTGCCTCTGTGAGGCGAGGGATCCTGTGGAGGTGGCGGGGACCCTCGGGACTCCGCTGGGTCTGGCGCAACGGAAGAGGGCCTCACCTCGAGGGGAGGCAGGAACCTCAGGCTTCCTCTCCGATTCGGACTCCGACCGCAGGGTCCCTGCAGAGTTGGGACAGGAGAGTCAGGCCTCGTCTTGTCTGAGGAAGGGAACCCCGCTGGCCTCTCGAGTTGCTCAGGGGGTCTCAGGCCCCTCGTCGAGCTGTGTGTGGAACCCGCGGGTCTTTGCGGACGATGCACGGGGGTGGCAGTGCCCCTTCGTGTTGTGCCTTCACCCACAGGGTTGCCTTCGAAGAGGGGTCCGGGCCTCGGGTCCTTCTCAAGGGCGGACCGGGGAATCGGGGGCGTTCGGCATGTGGCCCCACCCACGTGGCTCGTCTCGAATTTCCTCGTGAGACCGGCCTCCTCCTGAGGTGCGCCGGGAAGGCCGGGAACCCCTTCCAGACCACGCAGGGGAATCGCCTCTCCTGTCGCGATCAGGAGGGGAGAAGGGGCTCAGAGGAAGCGGTCCCGGGACCCTCGGTGTTCCCCTCGAGGGAACCCGGCGTGTCGGGGGACTTTTGGGGGTCGCAGGAAGGCTGTCAGGGACCGTTTCGCACTTCAGGGCGGAACAGGGGACTTCCCTTGAGACGCCGTGGCGGGCAAAGGCCTCCTCTTGCCAAGAGGTGGGAACCACGTGGTTTTTCTCGAGTTGCGGCGGGATTCTCGAGTTACGACGGGGATCTCAGCCTTCCCCTTGGGTTGGCCCTGGGAAGCCCAATCTTCCCCTCGGGTTGCGAGGGAAAGCTGGGGGTTGCGCTCGAGTAACTGCAGGGCCGAAGAGACCTCACCTAGGCGTGTGTCCGGGACCTAATATTCCTCTCCAGGGAAGGCAGGGATCTCGGGGTTGCATTCCAGGCTCCCCCGGGGCGTCAGGCCTCGTCTCGAGGGGAAGCCAAGGACTCCGCTCTCCTCTCGAGTCGCGACGCGGGGCTCTTGGAGCCCCCTGAGCGGCTTCAAGGGAGTCCAGCCTCCTCTTCCGTTTGGAGAGAGGACCCGGGATTGCTCTCCAGGCCATGCCAGAAAAGAAGGCCCTCAGCTCGCGAGGACGGGGGTGTCTCAGGGGTTTCCTCGAGCTGCGGCGCCCGTGGGGGTTTTCTCCCGAGGCACGACGAGGATCTCAGGGAGCCTCTCGTGCGGCGCCAGGGAAGTCAGGTCTCCATGCGCGTGGCGAGGGGGAGCGCGTCCTGGCTCTCGAGTCACGGGAGGGGACTAGGGCCTCGAGACGCGTTGAAGAAGGACTCTCGAGGTCTTCCTCGGGGGGCGGCGGGAAACCATCGTGTCCCTCGCCTTCTGCCGGGGACCTTAGGGAACTTCCCAGGGTGCCTCTGAGAGGCGAGGGATCCTGTGGAGGTGGCGGGGCCCCTCGGGACTCTGCTGGGTCTGGCGCAAGGGAAGAGGGCCTCACCTCGAGGGGAGGCAGGAACCTCAGGCTTCCTCTCCGTTTCGCACTCCGACCGCAGGGTCCCTGCAGAGATGGGACAGGAGAGTCAGGCCTCGTCTTGTCTGAGGAAGGGAACCCCGCTGGCCTCTCGAGTTGCTCAGGGGGTCTCAGGCCCCTCGTCGAGCTGTGTGTGGAACCCGCGGGTCTTTGCGGACGATGCACGGGGGTGGCAGTGCCCCTTCGTGTTGTGCCTTCACCCACAGGGTTGCCTTCGAAGAGGGGTCCGGGCCTCGGGTCCTTCTCAAGGGCGGACCGGGGAATCGGGGGCGTTCGGCATGTGGCCCCACCCACGTGGCTCGTCTCGAATTTCCTCGTGAGACCGGCCTCATCCTGAGGTGCGCCGGGAAGGCCGGGAACCCCTTCCAGACCACGCAGCGGAATCGCCTCTCCTGTCGCGACCAGGAGGTGAGAAGAGGCTCAGAGGAAGCGGTGCCGGGACCCTCGGTGTTCCCCTCGAGGGAACCCGGCGTGTCGGGGGACTTTTGGGGGTCGCAGGAAGGCTGTCAGGGAACGTTTCGCCCTTCAGGGCGGAACAGGGGACTTCCCTTGAGACGCCGTGGCGGGCAAGGGCCTCCTCTTGCCAAGAGGTGGGAACCACGTGGTTTTTCTCGAGTTGCGGCGGGATTCTCGTGTTACGACGGGGATCTCAGCCTTCCCCTTGGGTTGGCCCTGGGAAGCCCAATCTTCCCCTCGGGTTGCGAGGGAAAGCTGGGGGTTGCGCTCGAGTCACTGCAGGGCCGAAGAGACCTCACCTAGGCGTGTATCCGGGACCTAATATTCCTCTCCAGGGAAGGCAGGGATCTCGGGGTTGCATTCCAGGCTCCCCCGGGGAGTCAGGCCTCGTCTCGAGGGGAAGCCAAGGACTCCGCTCTCCTCTCGAGTCGCGACGCGGGTCTCTTGGAGCCCCCTGAGCGGCGTCAAGGGAGTCCAGCCTCCTCTTCCTTTTGGAGAGAGGACCCGGGATTGCTCTCCAGGCCATGCAGGAAAAGAAGGCCCTCAGCTCGCGAGGACGGGGGCGTCTCAGGGGTTTCCTCGAGCTGCGGCGCCCGTGGAGGTTTTCTCCCGAGGCACGACGAGGATCTCAGGGAGCCTCTCGTGCGGCGCCAGGGAAGTCAGGTCTCCATGCGCGTGGCGAGGGGGAGCGCGTCCTGGCTCTCGAGTCACGGGAGGGGACTAGGGCCTCGAGACGCGTTGAAGAAGGACTCTCGAGGTCTTCCTCGGGGGGCGGCGGGAAACCCTCGTGTCCCTCGCCTTCTGCCGGGGACCTTAGGGAACTTCCCAGGGTGCCTCTGAGAGGCGAGGGATCCTGTGGAGGTGGCGGGGCCCCTCGGGACTCCGCTGGGTCTGGCGCAAGGGAAGAGGGCCTCACCTCGAGGGGAGGCAGGAACCTCAGGCTTCCTCTCTGTTTCGGACTCCGACCGCAGGGTCCCTGCAGAGTTGGGACAGGAGAGTCAGGCCTCGTCTTGTCTGAGGAAGGGAACCCCGCTGGCCTCTCGAGTTGCTCAGGGGGTCTCAGGCCCCTCGTCGAGCTGTGTGTGGAACTCGCGGGTCTTTGCGGACGATGCACGGGGGTGGCAGTGCCCCTTCGTGTTGTGCCTTCACCCACAGGGTTGCCTTCGAAGAGGGGTCCGGGTCTCGGGTCCTTCTCAAGGGCGGACCGGGGAATCGGGGGCGTTCGGCATGTGGCCCCACCCACGTGGCTCGTCTCGAATTTCCTCGTGAGACCGGCCTCATCCTGAGGTGCGCCGGGAAGGCCGGGAACCCCTTCCAGACCACGCAGGGGAATCGCCTCTCCTGTCGCGATCAGGAGGGGAGGAGGGGCTCAGAGGAAGCGGGGCCGGGACCCTCGGTGTTCCCCTCGAGGGAACCCGGCGTGTCGGGGGACTTTTGGGGGTCGCAGGAAGGCTGTCAGGGACCGTTTCGCCCTTCAGGGCGGAACAGGGGACTTCCCTTGAGACGCCGTGGCGGGCAAGGGCCTCATCTTGCCAAGAGGTGGGAACCACGTGGTTTTTCTCGAGTTGCGGCGGGATTCTCGAGTTACGACGGGGATCTCAGCCTTCCCCTTGGGTTGGCCCTGGGAAGCCCAATCTTCCCCTCGGGTTGCGAGGGAAAGCTGGGGGTTGCGCTCGAGTCACTGCAGGGCCGAAGAGACCTCACCTAGGCGTGTGTCCGGGACCTCATATTCCTCTCCAGGGAAGGCAGGGATCTCGGGGTTGCATTCCAGGCTCCCCCGGGGAGTCAGGCCTCGTCTCGAGGGGAAGCCAAGGACTCCGCTCTCCTCTCGAGTCGCGACGCGGGTCTCTTGGAGCCCCCTGAGCGGCCTCAAGGGAGTCCAGCCTCCTCTTCCGTTTGGAGAGAGGACCCGGGATTGCTCTCCAGGCCATGCAGGAAAAGAAGGCCCTCAGCTCGCGAGGACGGGGGCGTCTCAGGGGTTTCCTCGAGCTGCGGCGCCTGTGGGGGTTTTCTCCCGAGGCACGACGAGGATCTCAGGGAGCCTCTCGTGCGGCGCCAGGGAAGTCAGGTCTCCATGCGCGTGGCGAGGGGGAGCGCGTCCTGGATCTCGAGTCACGGGAGGGGACTAGGGCCTCGAGACGCGTTGAAGAAGGACTCTCGAGGTCTTCCTCGGGGGCCGGCGGGAAACCCTCGTGTCCCTCGCCTTCTGCCGGGGACCTTAGGGAACTTCCCAGGGTGCCTCTGAGAGGCGAGGGATCCTGTGGAGGTGGCGGGGCCCCTCGGGACTCCGCTGGGTCTGGCGCAACGGAAGAGGGCCTCACCTCGAGGGGAGGCAGGAACCTCAGGCTTCCTCTCCGTTTCGGACTCCGACCGCAGGGTCCCTGCAGAGTTGGGATAGGAGAGTCAGGCCTCGTCTTGTCTTAGGAAGGGAGCCCCGCTGGCCTCTCGAGTTGCTCAGGGGGTCTCAGGCCCCTCGTCGAGCTGTGTGTGGCACCCGCGGGTCTTTGCGGACGATGCACGGGGGTGGCAGTGCCCCTTCGTGTTGGGCCTTCACCCACAGGGTTGCCTTCGAAGAGGGGTCCGGGCCTCGGGTCCTTCTCAAAGGCGGACCGGGGAATCGGGGGCGTTCGGCATGTGGCCCCACCCACGCGGCTCGTCTCGAATTTCCTCGTGAGACCGGCCTCATCCTGAGGTGCGCCGGGAAGGCCGGGAACCCCTTCCAGACCACGCAGGGGAATCGCCTCTCCTGTCGCGATCAGGAGGGGAGAAGGGGCTCAGAGGAAGCGGTGCCGGGACCCTCGGTGTTCCCCTCGAGGGAACCCGGCGAGTCGGGGGACTTTTGGGGGTCGCAGGAAGGCTGTCAGGGACCGTTTCGCCCTTCAGGGCGGAACGGGGACTTCCCTTGAGACGCCGTGGTGGGCAAGGGCCTCATCTTGCCAAGAGGTGGGAACCACGTGGTTTTTCTCGACTTGCGGCGGGATTCTCGAGATACGACGGGGATCTCAGCCTTCCCCTTGGGTTGGCCCTGGGAAGCCCAATCTTCCCCTCGGGTTGCGAGGGAAAGCTGGGGGTTGCGCTCGAGTCACTGCAGGGCCGAAGAGACCTCACCTAGGCGTGTGTCCGGGACCTAATATTCCTCTCCAGGGAAGGCAGGGATCTCGGGGTTGCATTCCATGCTCCCCCGGGGAGTCAGGCCTCGTCTCGAGGGGAAGCCAAGGACTCCGCTCTCCTCTCGAGTCGCGACACGGGGCTCTTGGAGCCCCCTGAGCGGCCTCAAGGGAGTCCAGCCTCCTCTTCCGTTTGGAGAGAGGACCCGGGATTGCTCTCCAGGCCATGCAGGAAAAGAAGGCCCTCAGCTCGCGAGGACGGGGGCGTCTCAGGGGTTTCCTCGAGCTGCGGCGCCCGTGGGGGTTTTCTCCCGAGGCACGACGAGGATCTCAGGGAGCCTCTCGTGCGGCGCCAGGGAAGTCAGGTCTCCATGCGCGTGGCGTGGGGGAGCGCGTCCTGGCTCTCGAGTCACGGGAGGGGACTAGGGCCTCGAGACGCGTTGAAGAAGGACTTTCGAAGTCTTCCTCGGGGGGCGGCGGGAAACCCTCGTGTCCCTCGCCTTCTGCCGGGGACCTTAGGGAACTTCCCAGGGTGCCTCTGAGAGGCGAGGGATCCTGTGGAGGTGGCGGGGCCCCTCGGGACTCCGCTGGGTCTGGCGCAACGGAAGAGGGCCTCACCTCGAGGGGAGGCAGAAACCTCAGGCTTCCTCTCCGTTTCGGACTCTGACCGCAGGGTCCCTGCAGAGTTGGGACAGGAGAGTCAGGCCTCGTCTTGTCTGAGGAAGGGAACCCCGCTGGCCTCTCGAGTTGCTCAGGGGGTCTCAGGCCCCTCGTCGAGCTGTGTGTGGAACCCGCGGGTCTTTGCGGACGATGCACGGGGGTGGCAGTGCCCCTTCGTGTTGTGCCTTCACCCACAGGGTTGCTTCGAAGAGGGGTCCGGGCCTCGGGTCCTTCTCAAGGGCGGACCGGGGAATCGGGGGCGTTCGGCATGTGGCCCCACCCACGTGGCTCGTCTCGAATTTCCTCGTGAGACCGGCCTCATCCTGAGGTGCGCCGGGAAGGCCGGGAACCCCTTCCAGACCACGCAGGGGAATCGCCTCTCCTGTCGCGATCAGGAGGGGAGAAGGGGCTCAGAGGAAGCGGAGCCGTGACCCTCGGTGTTCCCCTCGAGGGAACCCTTCGTGTCGGGGGACTTTTGTGGGTCGCAGGAAGGCTGTCAGGGACCGTTTCGCCTTTCAGGGCGGAACAGGGGACTTCCCTTGAGACGCCGTGGCGGGCAAGGGCCTCATCTTGCCAATAGGTGGGAACCACGTGGTTTTTCTCGAGTTGCGGCGGGATTCTCGAGTTACGACGGGTATCTCAGCCTTCCCCTTGGTTTGGCCCTGGGAAGCCCAATCTTCCCCTCGGGTTGCGAGGGAAAGCTGGGGGTTGCGCTCGAGTCACTGCAGGGCCAAAGAGACCTCACCTAGGCGTGTGTCCGGGACCTAATATTCCTCTCCAGGGAAGGCAGGGATCTCGGGGTTGCATTCCAGGCTCCCCCGGGGAGTCAGGCCTCGTCTCGAGGTGAAGCCAAGGACTCCGCTCTCCTCTCGAGTGGCGACGCGGGTCTCTTGGAGCCCCCTGAGCGGCCTCAAGGGAGTCCAGCCTCCTCTTCCGTTTGGAGAGAGGACCCGGGATTGCTCTCCAGGCCATCCAGGAAAAGAAGGCCCTCAGCTCGCGAGGACGGGGGCGTCTCAGGGGTTTCCTCGAGCTGCGGCGCCCGTGGGGGTTTTCTCCCGAGGCATGACGAGGATCTCAGGGAGCCTCTCGTGCGGCGCCAGGGAAGTCAGGTCTCCATGCGCGTGGCGAGGGGGAGCGCGTCCTGGCTCTCGAGTCACGGGAGGGGACTAGGGCCTCGAGACGCGTTGAAGAAGGACTCTCGAGGTCTTCCTCGGGGGGCGGCGGGAAACCCTCGTGTCCCTCGCCTACTGCCGGGGACCTTAGGGAACTTCCCAGAGTGCCTCTGTGAGGCGAGGGATCCTGTGGAGGTGGCGGGGCCCCTCGGGACTCCGCTGGGTATGGCGCAACGGAAGAGGGCCTCACCTCGAGGGGAGGCAGGAACCTCAGGCTTCCTCTCCGTTTCGGACTCCGACCGCAGGGTCCCTGCAGAGTTGGGACAGGAGAGTCAGGCCTCGTCTTGTCTGAGGAAGGGAACCCCGCTGGCCTCTCGAGTTGCTCAGGGGGTCTCAGGCCCCTCGTCGAGCTCTGTGTGGAAACCGCGGGTCTTTGCGGACGATGCACGGGGGTGGTAGTGCCCCTTCGTGTTGTGCCTTCACCCACAGGGTTGCCTTCGAAGAGGGGTCCGGGTCTCGGGTCCTTCTCAAGGGCGGACTGGGGAATCGGGGGCGTTCGGGATGTGGCCCCACCCACGTGGCTCATCTCGAATTTCCTCATGAGACCGGCCTCATCCTCAGGTGCGCCGGGAAGGCCGGGAACCCCTTCCAGACCACGCAGGGGAATCGCCTCTCCTGTCGCGATCAGGAGGGGAGAAGGGGCTCAGAGGAAGCGGTGCCGGGACCCTCGGTGTTCCCCTGGAGGGAACCCGGCGTGTCGGGGGACTTTTGGGGGTCGCAGGAAGGCTGTCAGGGACCGTTTCGCCCTTCAGGGCGGAACAGGGGACTTCCCTTGAGACGCCGTGGCGGGCAACGGCCTCATCTTGCCAAGAGGTGGGAACCACGTGGTTTTTCTCGAGTTGCGGCGGGACCCTCGAGTTACGACGGGGATCTCAGCCTTCCCCTTGGGTTGGCCCTGGGAAGCCCAATCTTCCCCTCAGGTGGCGAGGGAAAGCTGGGGGTTGCGCTCGAGTCACTGCAGGGCCGAAGAGACCTCACCTAGGCGTGTGTCCGGGACCTCATATTCCTCTCCAGGGAAGGCAGGGATCTCGGGGTTGCATTCCAGGCTCCCCCGGGGAGTCAGGCCTCGTCTCGAGGGGAAGCCAAGGACTCCGCTCTCCTCTCGAGTCGCGACGCGGGTCTCTTGGAGCCCCCTGAGCGGCCTCAAGGGAGTCCAGCCTCCTCTTCCGTTTGGAGAGAGGACCCGGGATTGCTCTCCAGGCCATGCAGGAAAAGAAGGCCCTCAGCTCGCGAGGACGGGGGCGTCTCAGGGGTTTCCTCGAGCTACGGCGCCCGTGGGGGTTTTCTCCCGAGGCACGACGAGGATCTCAAGGAGCCTCTCGAGCGGCGCCAGGGAAGTCAGGTCTCCATGCGCGTGGCGAGGGGGAGCGCGTCCTGGCTCTCGAGTCACGGGAGGCGACTAGGGCTTCGAGACGCGTTGAAGAAGGACTCTCGAGGTCTTCCTCGGGGGGCAGCGGGAAACCCTCGTGTCCCTCGCCTTCTGCCGGGGACCTTAGGGAACTTCCCAGGGTGCCTCTGAGAGGCGAGGGAACCTGTGGAGGTGGCGGGGCCCCTCGGGACTCCGCTGGGTCTGGCGCAACGGAAGAGGGCCTCACCTCGAGGGGAGGCAGGAACCTCAGGCTTCCTCTCCGTTTCGCACTCCGACCGCAGGGTCCCTGCAGAGTTGGGACAGGAGAGTCAGGCCTCGTCTTGTCTGAGGAAGGGAACCCCGCTGGCCTCTCGAGTTGCTCAGGGGGTCTCAGGCCCCTCGTCGAGCTGTGTGTGGAACCCGCGGGGCTTTGCGGACGATGCACGGGGGTGGCAGTGCCCCTTCGTGTTGTGCCTTCACCCACAGGGTTGCCTTCGAAGAGGGGTCCGGGCCTCGGGTCCTTCTCAAGGGCGGACCGGGGAATCGGGGGCGTTCGGCATGTGGCCCCACCCACGTGGCTCGTCTCGAATTTCCTCGTGAGACCGGCCTCATCCTGAGGTGCGCCGGGAAGGCCGGGAACCCCTTCCAGACCACGCAGGGGAATCGCCTCTCCTGTCGCGATCAGGAGGGGAGAAGGGGCTCAGAGGAAGCGGTGCCGGGACCCTCGGTGTCCCCCTCGAGGGAACCCGGCGTGTCGAGGGATTTTGGGGGTCGCAGAAAGGCTGTCAGGGACCGTTTCGCCCTTCAGGGCGGAAGAGGGGACTTCCCTTGAGACGCCGTGGAGGGCAAGGGCCTCATCTTGCCAAGAGGTGGGAACCACGTGGGTTTTCTCGAGTTGCGGCGGGATTCTCGAGTTACGACGGGGATCTCAGCCTTCCCCTTGGGTTGGCCCTGGGAAGCCCAATCTTCCTCTCGGGTTGCGAGGGAAAGCTGGGGTTGCGCTCGAGTCACTGCAGGGCTGAAGAGACCTCACCTAGGCGCGTGTCCGGGACCTAATATTCCTCTCCAGGGAAGGCAGGGATCTCGGGGTTGCATTCCAGGCTCCCCCGGGGAGTCAGGCCTCGTCTCGAGGGGAAGCCAAGGACTCCGCTCTCCTCTCGAGTCGCGACGCGGGTCTCTTGGAGCCCCCTGAGCGGCCTCAAGGGAGTCCAGCCTCCTCTTCCGTTAGGAGAGAGGACCCGGGATTGCTCTCCAGGCCATGCAGGAAAAGAAGGCCCTCAGCTCGCGAGGACGGGGGCGTCTCAGGGGTTTCCTCGAGCTGCGGCGCCCGTGGGGGTTTTCTCCCGAGTCACGAGGAGGATCTCAGGGAGCCTCTCGTGCGGCGCCAGGGAAGTCAGGTCTCCATGCGCGTGGCGAGGGGGAGCGCGTCCTGGCTCTCGAGTCACGGGAGGGGACTAGGGCCTCGAGACGCGTTGAAGAAGGACTCTCGAGGTCTTCCTTGGGGGGCGGCGGGAAACCCTCGTGTCCCTCGCCTTCTGCCGGGGACCTTAGGGAACTTCCCAGGGTGCCTCTGAGAGGCGAGGGATCCTGTGGAGGTGGCGGGGCCCCTCGGGACTCCGCTGGGTCTGGCGCAACGGAAGAGGGCCTCACCTCGAGGGGAGGCAGGAACCTCAGGCTTCCTCTCCGATTCGGCCTCCGACCGCAGGGTCCCTGCAGAGTTGGGACAGGAGAGTCAGGCCTCGTCTTGTCTGAGGAAGGGAAACCCGCTGGCCTCTCGAGTTGCTCAGGGGGTCTCAGGACCCTCGTCGAGCTGTGTGTGGAACCCGCGGGTCTTTGCGGACGATGCACGGGGGTGGCAGTGCCCCTTCGTGTTGTGCCTTCACCCACAGGGTTGCCTTCGAAGAGGGGTCCGGGCCTCGAGTCCTTCTCAAGGGCGGACCGGGGAATCGGGGGCGTTCGGCATGTGGCCCCACCCACGTGGCTCGTCTCGAATTTCCTCGTGAGACCGGCCTCCTCCTGAGGTGCGCCGGGAAGGCCGGGAACCCCTTCCAGACCACGCAAGGGAATCGCCTCTCCTGTCGCGATCAGGAGGGGAGGAGGGGCTCAGAGGAAGCGGTGCCGGGACCCTGGGTGTTCCCCTCGAGGGAACCCGGCGTGTCGGGGGACTTTTGGGGGTCGCAGGAAGGCTGTCAGGGACCGTTTCGCCCTTCAGGGCGGAACAGGGGACTTCCCTTGAGACGCCGTGGCGGGCAAGGGCCTCCTCTTGCCAAGAGGTGGGAACCACGTGGATTTTCTCGAGTTGCGGCGGGATTCTCGAGTTACGACGGGGATCTCAGCCTTCCCCTTGGGTTGGCCCTGGGAAGCCCAATCTTCCCCTCGGGTTTCGAGGGAAAGCTGGGGGTTGCGCTCGAGTCACTGCAGGGCCGAAGAGACCTCACCTAGGCGTGTGTCCGGGACCTCATATTCCTCTCCAGGGAAGGCAGGGATCTCGGGGTTGCATTCCAGGCTCCCCCGGTGAGTCAGGCCTCGTCTCGAGGGGAAGCCAAGGACTCCGCTCTCCTCTAGAGTCGCGACGCGGGTCTCTTGGAGCCCCCTGAGCGGCCTCAAGGGAGTCCAGCCTCCTCTTCCGTTTGGAGAGAGGACCCGGGATTGCTCTCCAGGCCATCCAGGAAAAGAAGGCCCTCAGCTCGCGAGGACGGGGGCGTCTCAGGGGTTTCCTCGAGCTGCAGCGCCCGTGGGGGTTTTCTCCCGAGGCACGACGAGGATCTCAGGGAGCCTCTCGTGCGGCGCCAGGGAAGTCAGGTCTCCATGCGCGTGGCGAGGGGGAGCGCGTCCTGGCTCTCGAGTCACGGGAGGGGACTAGGGCCTCGAGACGCGTTGAAGAAGGACTCTCGAGGTCTTCCTCGGGGGGCGGCGGGAAACCCTCGTGTCACTCGCCTTCTGCCGGGGACCTTAGGGAACTTCCCAGGGTGCCTCTGAGAAGCGAGGGATCCTGTGGAGGTGGCGGGGCCCCTCGGGACTCCGCTGGGTCTGGCGCAACGGAAGAGGGCCTCACCTCGAGGGGAGGCAGGAACCTCAGGCTTCTTCTCCGTTTCGGACTCCGACCGCAGGGTCCCTGCAGAGTTGGGACAGGAGAGTCAGGCCTCGTCTTGTCTGAGGAAGGGAACCCCGCTGGCCTCTCGAGTTGCTCAGGGGGTCTCAGGCCCCTCGTCGAGCTGTGTGTGGAACCCGCGGGTCTTTGCGGACGATGCACGGGGGTGGCAGTACCCCTTCGTGTTGTGCCTTCACCCACAGGGTTGCCTTCGAAGAGGGGTCCGGGCCTCGGGTCCTTCTCAAGGGCGGACCGGGGAATCGGGGGCGTTCGGCATGTGGCCCCACCCACGTGGCTCGTCTCGAATTTCCTCGTGAGACCGGCCTCCTCCTGAGGTGCGCCGGGAAGGCCGGGAACCCCTTCCAGACCACGCAGGGGAATCGCCTCTCCTGTCGCGATCAGGAGGGGAGAAGGGGCTCAGAGGAAGCGGTGCCGGGACCCTCGGTGTTCCCCTCGAGGGAACCCGGCGTGTCGGGGGACTTTTGGGGGTCGCAGGAAGGCTGTCAGGGACCGTTTCGCCCTTCAGGGCGGAACAGGGGACTTCCCTTGAGACGCCGTGGCGGGCAAGGGCCTCATCTTGCCAAGAGGTGGGAACCACGTGGGTTTTCTCGAGTTGCGGCGGGATTCTCGAGATACGACGGGGATCTCAGCCTTCCCCTTGGGTTGGCCCTGGGAAGCCCAATCTTCAGTTCGAGTTGCGATGGAAAGCTGGGGGTTCTGCTCGAGTCACTACAGGGCCAAAGAGACCTCATCGAGGCGTGTGTCCAGGACCTAATATTCCTCTCAAGGGAAGACAGGGATCCAGGGTTTCCATTCCAGACTCCCCCGGGGAGTCAGGACTCGCCTGGAGGGGAAGCAAAGGACTCAGCTTTCCTCTCAATTCGCGACACGGATCTCTTGGAGCCCACTGAGTGGACTCAAGGGTGTCGAGCCTCCTCTTCAGTTTGGAGAGAGGACTCGGGATTGCTCTCCAGGCCAGGCAGGAAAAGAAGGCCCTCATCTCGCGATGATGGGGGCGTCTCATGGGTTTCCTCAGGCTGCTGAGCCCATGGGGGTTTTCTCACGAGGCACGACGAGGACCTCAGGGAGCCTCTCGTGCGGCGCCAGGGAAGTCAGGTCTCCATGCGCATGGCGAGGGGGAGCTGGTCATCACTCTCGAGTCATGGGAAGCGGCTAGGTCGTCAAGAGGCGTTGAAGAAGGACTCTCGAGGTCTTTCTCGGGTTGCGGCGGGAAACCCTCGTTTCCCTCGACTTCTGCAGGGGACCTTAGGGAACTTCCCACGGTGCCTCTGAGAGGTGAGGGATGCTGTGGAGTTGGCAGGGCCTCTCGGGACTCTGCTGGGTTCGTCGCAATGGAAGAGGGCCTCATCTCGAGGGGAGGCAGGAACCTCAGGCTTCCTCTCCGTTTCGGACTCCGACTGCTCGGTCCCTGCAGTGTTGGGACAGGAGAGTCATGCCTCGTCTTGTCTGAGGAATGGAATTCTGGTTGCCTCTCGAGTTGTTCTGGGAGTCTCAGGCCCCTTTTCGAGCTGTGTGTAGACCCTGCGGGTTTTTCCGGATGATGCGCGGCGGTGTCAGTGCCCCTTCGTGTTGTGCCTTCACCCACAGGGTTGCCTTCGAAGAGGTGTCCGGGCATCGGGTTCTTATCAAGAGCGGACCGGAAATCGGGGTCGTTCGGCACGTGGCACCTCACACGTGGCTAGTCTCGAATTTCCTCCTGAGACCGGCCTCATCCTGAGGTGAGCCACGAAGGCCGGGAACCCCTTCCAGACCACGCAGGGGAATCGACTCTCCTGTCGCGATCAGGAGGGGAGAAGGGGCTCAGATGAAGTGGTGCCGGGACCCTCGGTGTTCCCCTCGAGGGAACCCAGCGTGTCGGGGAACTTTTGCGGTCGCATCAAGGGTGTCAAGTACCGTTTCGCCCTTCAGGGCGGAACATGGGACTTCCCTGGAGACACCGGAACTTCGGTGTTCCCCTGGAGTGAGACCGGTATGTTGGGGAACTTTGGGGTCGCATCAAGGGTGCCAAGTAGCATTTCGAACTTTAAGATGGAACGTGGGACTTCTCTTGAGACTCTAGCTGGCAAGGGCCTCATATTGCGATGAAGGGGGAACCACATGGTTTTTAAGACTTGAGGCTGAATTCTCGAATTACGATGGGAAATTCAGACTTCCTCTTGTGTTGACCGTGGGAAGACCAATCTTCCATTCAAATTGTGAGGGAGAGATGGAGGTTGCTCTCGAGTCACTGTAGGGCAAAATAGACCTCATCTAGGCTTGTGTCTAGGACATAATGTTCCACTCCAGGGGCGACAGGGATCTCGGGGTTGCATTCCAAACTCACCCGGGGAGTCAGGCCTCGTCTCCAGGGAAGCAAAGGACTCCGCTCTCCTCTCGAATCGCACCGGGTATTTCTTGGACCCAACTGAGTGGCCTAAAGGGAGTCAATACTCCTGTGAAGTTTGGAGAGAGGACCAGGGATTGCTCTCCAGGTCAGGCAGGAAAAGAAGGCCCCCATCTCGCGATGACGGTGGGTTTTCCCGAGCTGCGGCGCCAGTGTGGGGTTTCTCACGAGGTATGACGGGGAGCTCAGGGAGCCTCTCATGTGGCGCCAGGGAAGTCAGGTGTCCATGCGCATGGCGAGGGGGAGCGTGTCATTGCTCTCGAGTCATGGTAGGGGAATCCGTCCTCAAGACGCGTTGAAGACGAACTCTTGATGTCTTTCTCGGGTTGCGGCAGGATACCCTGTGTTCCCTCGACTTGTGCCGGTGACCTCAGGGAGTTGCTCAGGGTGCCTCTGAGAAGACACTGATACTGTGGGGTTGGGAGTGGCCTCTTGGGACTCCACTGGGTGTGGTATAATACAAGAGGGCCTCATCTCGTGTTGAGGAAGGAACCTCAGGGTTCCTCTCCATTTCAGACTCCGATCTCAGGATTCCTGCAGAGTTGGGACAGGAGAGTCAGGCCTCGTATTTTGTGGAGAAATGAAACTTAGCTTGCCTCTCGAGTTGTTCACGAGGTAACAGGTCACTTGTCGAGCTGTATGTGGAACCTGCAGAATTTTCCAAAAGATGCACGGGTGTTCAGGGTCCCTCCTTGTTGTGCCTTCATCCTACGGGATGCATTCCAAGAAGTGTACGGGCATCGGGTGCTTATTAATAGCTGACCTGGAAATGGGGTCTTTCCGCATGTGGCACCACCCACGAGGCTACATCTCCAATTGCCTCTTGAGACCGGCCTCATCCTGATGTGCGCTGGGAAGATCGGTAACCCCTCCCACACAAAGCAGGAGAATCGACACTCCTGTTGCAATCAGGAGGGGGGAAGGGGCTCAAATGATGTGGTGCGGGGAACATGGGTGTTACCCTCGAGTGAGGCCTGTATGTTGGGGAACTTTGGGGGTGCCATTATGGGTGCCAAGTACCGTTTTGCACTTCAGTAGGAACGTGGGACTTCTTTAGAGACGCTGTGGCGGGCAAGGGCCTCATGCTGCGAAGACGATGGAACCACGTGGTTTTTCTCGAGTTGCGGCGGGATTCTCGAGTTACGACGGGGATTTCAGGATTCCTCTTGTGTTGGACCTGGGAAGCCCAAACTTCCCTTCGAGTTGCGAGGGAAAGCTGGATGTTGTGCTCGAATCACTGCAAGGCCAAAGAGACGTCATCTAGGCGTGTGTCCAGGACCTAATAGTCCTCTCAAGGGAAGACAAGGATCTCGGGATTGCACTCCAGACTCCCCCGGGGAGTCAGGCCTCGCCTCGAGGGGAAGCAAAGGACTGCGCTCTCTTCTCGAGCCGTGTCGCAGATCTCTTGGAGCCCACTGAGTCACCTCAAGGGAGTCCAGCCTACTCTTCAGTTTGGAGAGAGGACTCGGGATTGCTCTCCAGGCCAGGCAGGAAAAGAAGGCCCTCAGCTCGCGAGGACGGGGGCGTCTCAGGGGTTTCCTCGAGCTGCGGTGCCGTGGGGGTTTTCTCCCGAGGCACGACGAGGATCTCAGGGAGCCTCTCGTGCGGCGCCAGGGAAGCCAGGTCTGCATGCACGAGGCGAGGGAGAGCGCATCATTGCTCTCTAGTCCAGAGAGGGGACAAGGGCCTCAAGACACTTTGCAGCAGGACTATCGAAGTCTTTCCCGAGTGGCGGCGGAAAACCCTCATTTCCCTCGCCTTCTGCCGGGGACCTTAGGGAACTTCCCAGGGTGCCTCTGAGAGGTGAGGGATGCTGTGGAGTTAGCGGGGCCTCTCGGGACTCCGCTGGGGTTGGCTCAATGGAAGAGGGCCTCATCTCGAGGGGAGGCAGGAACCTCAGGCTTCCTCTCTGTTTCTGACTCCGACCCTCCGACCTCAGGGTCCCTGCAGAGTTGGGACAGGAGAGTCAGGCCTCGTCTTGTCTGAGGAAGGGAACTCCGCTTGCCTCTCGAGTTGCTCAGGGGGTCTCAGGCCCCTCGTCGAACTGTGTGTGGAACCCGCGGGTCCTTGCGGACGATGCACGGGGGTGGCAGTGCCCCTTCGTGTTGTGCCTTCACCCACAGGGTTGCCTTCGAAGAGGGGTCCGGGCCTCGGGTCCTTCTCAAGAGCGAACCGGGGAATCAGGGGCGTTCGGCATGTGGCCCCACCCACGTGGCTCGTCTCGAATTTCCTCGTGAGACCGGCCTCATCCTGAGGTGCGCCGGGAAGGCCGGGAACCCCTTCCAGACCACGCAGGGGAATCGCCTCTCCTGTCGCGATCAGGAGGGGAGAAGGGGCTCAGAGGAAGCGGTGCCGGGACCCTCGGTGTTCCCCTAGGGGGAACCCGGCGTGTCGGGGGGCTTTTGGGGGTTGCAGGAAGGCTGTCAGGGACCGTTTCGCCCTTCAGGGCAGAACAGGGGACTTCCCTTGAGACGCCGTGGCGGGCAAGGGCCTCATCTTGCCAAGAGGTGGGAACCACGTGGTTTTTCTCGAGTTGCGGCGGGATTCTCGAGTTACGACGGGGATCTCAGCCTTCCCCTTGGGTTGGCCCTGGGAAGCCCAATCTTCCCCTCGGGTTGCGAGGGAAAGCTGGGAGTTGCGCTCGAGTCACTGCAGGGCCGAAGAGACCTCACCTAGGCGTGTGTCCGGGACCTAATATTCCTCTCCAGGGAAGGCAGGGATCTCGGGGTTGCATTCGAGGCTCCCCCGGGGAGTCAGGCCTCGTCTCGAGGGGAAGCCAAGGACTCCGCTCTCCTCTCGAGTCGCGACGCGGGTCTCTTGGAGCCCCCTGAGCGGCCTCAAGGGAGTCCAGCCTCCTCTTCCGTTTGGAGAGAGGACCCGGGATTGCTCTCCAGGCCATGCAGGAAAAGAAGGCCCTCAGCTCGCGAGGACGGGGGCGTCTCAGGGGTTTCCTCGAGCTGCGGCGCCCGTGGGGATTTTCTCCCGAGGCACGACGAGGATCTCAGGGAGCCTCTCGTGCGGCGCCAGGGAAGTCAGGTCTCCATGCGTGTGGCGAGGGGGAGCGCGTCCTGGCTCTCGAGTCACGGGAGGGGACTAGGGCCTCGAGACGCGTTGAAGAAGGACTCTCGAGGTCTTTCTCGGGGGGCGGCGGGAAACCCTCGTTTCCCTCGCCTTCTGCCGGGGACCTTAGAGAACTTCCCAGGGTGCCTCTGAGAGGCGAGGGATCCTGTGGAGGTGGCGGGGCCCCTCGGGACTCCGCTGGGTCTGGCGCAACGGAAGAGGGCCTCACCTCGAGGGGAGGCAGGAACCTCAGGCTTCCTCTCCGTTTCGGACTCCGACCGCAGGGTCCCTGCAGAGTTGGGCCAGGAGAGTCAGGCCTCGTCTTGTCTGAGGAAGGGAACCCCGCTGGCCTCTCGAGTTGCTCAGGGGGTCTCAGGCCCCTCGTCGAGCTGTTTGTGGAACCCGCGGGTCTTTGCGGACGATGCACGGGGGTGGCAGTGCCCCTTCGTGTTGTGCCTTCACCCACAGGGTTGCCTTTGAAGAGGGGTCCGGGCCTCGGGTCCTTCTCAAGAGCGGACCGGGGAATAGGGGGCGTTCGGCATGTGGCTCCACCCACGTGGCTCGTCTCGAATTTCCTCGTGAGACCGGCCTCATCCTGAGGTGCGCCGGGAAGGCCGGGAACCCCTTCCAGACCACGCAGGGGAATCGCCTCTCCTGTCGCGATCAGGAGGGGAGAAGGGGCTCAGATGAAGCGGTGCCGGGACACTCGGTGTTCCCCTCGGGGAACCCGGCGTGTCGGGGGACTTTTGGGGGTCGCAGGAAGGCTGTCAGGGACCGTTTTGCCCTTCAGGGCGGAACAGGGGACTTCCCTTGAGACGCCGTCGCGGGCAAGGGCCTCATCTTGCCAAGAGGTGGGAACCACGTGGTTTTTCTCGAGTTGCGGCGGGATTCTCGAGTTACGACGGGGATCTCAGCCTTCCCCTTGGGTTGGCCCTGGGAAGCCCAATCTTCCCCTCGGGTTGCGAGGGAAAGCTGGGGGTTGCGCTCGAGTCTCTGCAGGGCCGAAGAGACCTCACCTAGGCGTGTGTCTGGGACCTAATATTCCTCTCCCGGGAAGGCAGGGATCTTGGGGTTGCATTCCAGGCTCCCCCGGGGAGTCAGGCCTCGTCTCGAGGGGAAGCCAAGGACTCCACTCTCCTCTCGAGTCGCGACGCGGGTCTCTTGGAGCCCCCTGAGCGGCCTCAAGGGAGTCCAGCCTCCTCTTCCGTTTGGAGAGAGGACCCGGGATTGCTCTCCAGGCCATGCAGGAAAAGAAGGCCCTCAGCTCGCGAGGACGGGGGCGTCTCAGGGGTTTCCTCGAGCTGCGGCGCCCGTGGGGGTTTTCTCCCGAGGCACGACGAGGATCTCAGGGAGCCTCTCGTGTGGTGCCAGGGAAGTCAGGTCTCCATGCGCGTGGCGAGGGGGAGCGCGTCCTGGCTCTCGAGTCACAGGAGGGGACTAGGGCCTCGAGACGCGTTGAAGAAGGACTCTCGAGGTCTTTGTCGGGGGGCGGCGGGAAACCCTCGTTTCCCTCGCCTTCTGCCGGGGACCTTAGGGAACTTCCCAGGGTGCCTCTGAGAGGCGAGGGATCCTGTGGAGGTGGCGGGGCCACTCGGGACTCCGCTGGGTCTGGCGCAACGGAAGAGGGCCTCACCTCGAGGGGAGGCAGGAACCTCAGGCTTCCTCTCCGTTTCGGACTCCGACCGAAGGGTCCCTGCAGAGTTGGGACAGGAGAGTCAGGCCTCGTCTTGTCTGAGGAAGGGAACCCCGCTGGCCTCTCGAGTTGCTCAGGGGGTCTCAGGCCCCTCGTCGAGCTGTGTGTGGAACCTCGGGTCTTTGCGGATGATGCACGGGGGTGGCAGGGCCCCTTCGTGTTGTGCCTTCACCCACAGGGTTGCCTTCGAAGAGGGGTCCGGGCCTCGGGTCCTTCTCAAGAGCGGACCGGGGAATCGGGGGCGTTCGGCATGTGGCCCCACCCACGTGGCTAGTCTCAAATTTCCTCGTGAGACCGGCCTCATCCTGAGGTGCGCCGGGAAGGCCGGGAACCCCTTCCAGACCACGCAGGGGAATCGCCTCTCCTGTCGCGATCAGGAGGGGAGAAGGGGCTCAGATGAAGCGGTGCCGGGACCCTCGGTGTTCCCCTCGGGGAACCCGGCGTGTCGGGGAACTTTTGGGGGTCGCAGCAAGGCTGTCAGGGACCATTTCGCCCTTCAGGGCGGAACAGGGGACTTCCCTTGAGACGCCGTGGCGGGCAAGGGCCTCCTCTTGCCAAGAGGTGGAAACCACGTGGTTTTCTCGAGTTGCGGCGGGATTCTCGAGTTACGACGGGGATCTCAGCCTTCCCCTTGGGTTGGCCCTGGGAAGCCCAATCTTCCCCTCGAGTTGCGAGGGAAAGCTGGGGGTTGCGCTCGAATCACTGCAGGGCCGAAGAGACCTCACCTAGGCGTGTGTCCGGGACCTAATATTCCTCTCCAGGGAAGGCAGGGATCTCGGGGTTGCATTCCAGTCTCCCCCGGGGAGTCAGGCCTCGTCTCGAGGGGAAGCCAAGGACTCCGCTCTCCTCTCGAGTCGCGACGCGGGTCTCTTGGAGCCCCCTGAGCGGCCTCAATGGAGTCCAGCCTCCTCTTCCGTTTGGAGAGAGGACCCGGGATTTCTCTCCAGGCCATGCACGAATAGAAGGCCCTCAGCTCGCGAGGTTGGGGGCGTATCAGGGGTTTCCTCGAGCTGCAGCGCCCGTGGGGGTTTTCTCCCGAGGCACGACGAGGATCTCAGGGAGCCTCTCGTGTGGTGCCAGGGAAGTCAGGTCTCCATGCGCGTGGCGAGGGGAAGCGCTTCATTGCTCTTGAGTCACGGGAGGGGACTAGGGCCTCGAGTCGCGTTGAAGGACTCTCGAGGTCTTACTCGGGGGGCGGCGGGAAACCCTCGTTTCCCTCGCCTTCTGCCGGGGACCTTAGGGAACTTCCCAGGGTGCCTCTGAGAGGCGAGGGATCCTGTGGAGGTGGCGGGCCCCCTCGGGACTCCGCTGGGTCTGGCGCAACGGAAGAGGGCCTCACCTCGAGGGGAGGCAGGAACCTCAGGCTTCCTCTCCGTTTCGGACTCCGACCGCAGGGTCCCTGCAGAGTTGGGACAGGAGAGTCAGGCCTCGTCTTGTCTGAGGAAGGGAACCCCGCTGGCCTCTCGAGTTGCTCAGGGGGTCTCAGGCCCCTCGTGGAGCTGTGTGTGGAACCCGCGGGTCTTTGCGGACGATGCACGGGGGTGGCAGTGCCCCTTCGTGTTGTGCCTTCACCCACAGGGTTGCCTTCGAAGAGGGGTCTGGGTCTCGGGTCATTCTCAAGAGCGGACCGGGGAATCGGGGGCGTTCGGCATGTGTCACCAGCCACGTGGCTGGTCTCGAATTTCCTCGTGACCACAGCCTCATCCTGAGGTGTGCCGGGAAGGCCGTGAACCCCTTCCAGACCACGCAGGGGAATCGCCTCTCCTGTCGCGTTCTGGAGGGGAGAATGGTCTCAGATGAAGCAGTGCCGGGACACTCGGTGTTCCCCTCGAGGGAACACGGCGTGTTGGGGAACTTTTGGTGGTCGCAGGTAGGCTCTCAGGGACCGTTTCACCCTTCAGGGCGGAACAGGGGACTTCCCTTGAGACGCCGTCGAGGGCAAGGGCCTCATCTTGCCAAGAGGTGGGAACCACGTGGTTTTTCTCGAGTTGCGGCGGGATTCTCGAGTTACGACGGGGATCTCAGCCTTCCTCTTGGGTTGGCCCTGGGAAGCCCAATCTTCCCCTCGAATTGCGAGGGAAAGCTGGGGGTTGCGCTCGAGTCACTGCAGGGGCCAAGAGACCTCACCTAGGCGTGTGTCCGGGACCTAATATTCCTCTCCAGGGAAGGCGGGGATCTCGGTGTTCCATTCTAGGCTCCCCCGGGGAGTCAGGCCTAGTCTAAAGGGGAAGCCAAGGACTCCGCTCTCCTCTCGAGTCGCGACGCGGATCTCTTGGTGCCCCCTGAGCGGCTTCAAGGTAGTCTACCCTCCTCTTCAGTTTGGAGAGAGGACTCGTGATTGGTCTCCCGGCCATGCAGGAAAATAAGGCCCTCATCTCGCGATGACCGGGGTGTCTCATGTGTTTCCTCGAGCTGCCGCGCCAGTGTGGGTTTCCTCACGAGGTACGATGAGGAACTCATGGAGCCTCTCGTGCAGTGCCAGGTTAGTCAGGTTTCCATGCGCGTGGCGAGGGGGAGCGCGTAATGGCTCTCGAGTCATGGTAGGGGAATCGCGACTCAACACATGTTGAAGCACTCTCGAGGTCTTTCTCGAGTCACGGCAGAAAACCCAGGGTTCCCTCGACTTGTGCCTGTGACCTCAGGGAGCTTCTCATTGTGCCTCTGAGAACTCAGGGATACTGTGGAGTTGGTAGGGGCCTCTCGGGACTCCACTGGTTGTGGTGCAATGGAAGAGGGCTTTATCTCGAGTGGACGCAGGAACCTCAGGCTTCCTCTCCGTTTCTGACTCGGATCCCATGGTCCCTGCAGAGTAGGGACAAGAGAGTCACACCTAGTCTTCTGTTGAGGAATGGACCTTCGTTTGCCTTTCGAGTTGTTTACAGGGTGACAGGCCACTTGTCGAAATGTCTGTGGGACCTGCGGGTTTTTCTGGACGATGCACGCGGGTGTCAGTGCCCCTTCGTCTTGTGCCTTCATCCACAGGTTTTCCTTCAAAGAGGTGTGCTGGCATCGGGTTCTTTTCAAGAGTGGACCGTGAAATTGGAGTCTTTCGACATGTGGCACCACCCACGAGGCTACGTCTCGAACTTCCTCATGAGACCGGCCTCATCCTTAGGTGCGCCCGGAAGGTCGGGAACCCCTTGCAGACAGAGAAGGGGAGTCGACCCTCCTGTCGCAATCAGGAGAGGAGAAGGGGCTCAGATGAAGTGGTGCCGGGAACCTCGGTGTTCCCCTTGAGTGAGTCTGGTATGTCGCGGAACTTTTGGGGTCGCATCAAGGGTGCCAAGAACCGTTTCGCACTTCAGGATGGAACGTGGGACTTCTCTTGAGATGCTGTAGCGGACAAAGGGCCTCATCTTGCGATGACGAGGGAAGCACGTGGTTTTTCTCGAGTTGCGGTGGGATTCTCGAGTTACGACGGGGAATTCAGGCTTCCTCTTGTGTTGGCCCAGGAAGTCTAATCTTCCATTCGAGTTGCCAGGGAGAGCTGGGGATTGGGCTCCATTCACTGAAGTGCAAACTAGACCTCATCTAGGCTTGTATCCAGGACTTAATGTTCCTCTCCATAGGCGACAGGGATTTGGGGTTGCATTCCATACTCACCCGGAAGTCAGGCCTCATCTCGAGGGGAAGCAAAGAACTCCACTCTCTTCTCGAATCGCGACAGGTATCTCTTAGAGCCCACTGAGTGGTCTTTGCTCTGTAGGAGAGCTCTAGTGTTCATAAGCCTGTACATAAGTGAACACAGACATTCTGTGTGCATGTTGCTGCATACCCAAAATAGGGCCACAAGGAGCCTCATGCTCTCCATGCAGCGCGGAAGCTGTGCAGCCACGCAGCAGCTGAAGAATCCAACCAATTGCTCTTTTCTTACCTCTGACAGAGCTCGCATTGCCGTAGCCCTTGGCAGTTTGAAAACACTGGACCCTAACCCCTCTCAAAGTAGGCCTGGGTTCTAGTTCGAATAGAAAGTCAATAGCGGAGCTGAGGACAGGAACGCGGCAGTCATTTATCACACGCTCCTGCAGCCTGCTACTACAGGGACACTAACGCTAGAAGCTAGGAATGTCTTTGCAAGGTGCGCAAAGGACAAGGGAGAACCTCGACCCTGACTCTAGTATTTCAGTCCCCTGAGCAGATCTGAAGTTCTCCCGCTGTAGAAGCTAACCCATTCCTTTCAAATACAGGCTTCCTAACACAGGGCCAGTTGGCTGCTTGCTCTTCCACGAAGCAGGCTTCCTTAACTTGCAAACTGCAAATTCCGCTTAACAGCCTGGAGGAAAATCGCTTCTTGCAAGATTTTTTTCAGAGGCTGTATCCCCGGAGCTGGGGCCAAGCTAGGGGACCCATACTGGCAAGGGAAGGCAAAACCACATCCAATGTCTTTGCTCTGGAGGACAGCTTTGGTGAGCCTAAGTCTTTCAGGAATATTTCTGGCTCCAACAGAGTCAAATTCTGTGTGTGAAGCTGCACAGCCAAAATAGGGGAACAGAGAGCCTGATTCTCTCTGTGTAGCTTTGAAGCTGTCTTTCAAACAACAGCTTGAGAATCCATACAATGCTCTCCCTTACTGCTAAGAGAATTCTCATTGCTGTCGTCCTTGACAGTTTGTAGAAATCCGCACCCTAACCCTTCTCCAAGTAGGCCTGGGTCCTAGCTCGGAACAACAGGCAACGGCGGAGCTGAGGCCAGTAAGGCACAAGTGAGGTCTCACACACTCTTGCAGCCTGATCGTCCAGGAGCAGTAAGGCCTCTTTTTCCCTGCAGGAGGCTCGCTTGCCTTGCCTCCTGTGAACTGCATTTCCCAGCCTGGGCGCAAAGCTGTTCCTGGAGATTTTTTCTCAGGGGCTGTTTCCCTGGAGCTGGGTCGGACCTCGGGGGCCCAACTCACAGGGGAAGACAAAACCACATGGACAGGTCTATGCTCTGTAGGAGAGCTCTAGTGAACCTCATCTCTCAGGAACATTCTTGGCTTCTACAGAGACACCTCTGTGCATGAAGCTACACACCCAACATAGTGGCAAAGGGAGTCTGATTCTCTCCGTGGGTGCTGATGCTTTGTGGCAAAGCACCTGCTAAGAATCCATCCGCATAGGCTTCCCTCACCTTGACAGAGGTCTCATTGCTGTAGTCCTTGGCAGTTTGGAAAGAAGCAGACCCTTACCCTTCACCAAGTAGGCCCTTGTCCTTGTTTGAATGGAAAGGCAGTAGCTGAGCTGAGGCCAGTAAGGCGCCAGTCAAGTCTGACATATTCCCGATGCCTGCTCCTTCATGGAAAATAACGTTAGAATCTGGGAATGTCTTTGCAAGGCTGGCAAAGGGCAGTCAGGAACCTCGACCCTGCCTCTGGAATTTCTATCTTCTCAGCACATCCGGAGGTCTCGGTCAGGAGAAACTAACCCATTCCTTGCAAATATAGGCTTCCAAACACAGGCCGGTTGGCTGTCTCTTCTTGCCGAAGGAAGCTTGCTTATCCCACCTCCTGTGAACTCCGCTTCCCAGCCTGGGGGATAAGAGGTTCTTGGAGATCTTTTCTCAGAGGCTGTTTCCACGGAGCAGGGGCCGATCCCGGAGACCCACACGCACAGGGGAAGGGAAAACCGCATGGATAAGTCTTTGCTCTCTAGGAGTGCTCTAGTGAACCTCAGTCTATGCGGAATGTTCTTGGCTCCAACGGGGACATCTCTGTGTGGGAAGCTGCATAGCCAACATAGAGACACAGAGACCTGATTCTCTCTGTGCAGCTTTGACGCTGTCGTTCAAACAACAAATTGAGAATCCACACAATGCTCTCCCTTACCACTGAGAGAGTTATCATTGCTGTAGCCCTTCGCAGTTTCTGGAAATCGGCACACAAACACTTCTCCAAGTAGGCCTGGGTTCAAGTTCAGATGAACATGCAATAGCGGAGCTGAGGCCAGTAAGGCACCAGTCAGGTGTCACACACTCTGGCAGCCTGCTCCTCCAGGGACAGTAAGGCCTCTATTTCCCTTCAGGAGGCTCGCTTGCCTTACTTCCTGTGAACAGTGTTTCCCAGCCTGGGCGGAAAGCAGTTCCTGGAGATCTTTTCTCAGGGGCTGTTTCCCCGGAGTTGGGGCGGACCTCGGGGACCCAACTCACAGGGGAATGCAAAACCAAATGGACAGGTCTATGCTCTGTAGGAGATCTCTAGTGAACTGCCGGGGTCCAGCCCCAGCTGATCCAGGGTATTCAAAGCAGAGACGGCGTAGGCGAGGGTCAGGGAACAACTGCTTAATTAAACGTTAATTAAGGATATAAAGAGTAATAAAATGAGGATAGCTCAGTAGGAAAATTCAGTGGAGAAAAGAGGCTGAGTAGCTTGGTTTACGCGGGGGACCAATAAAACTTCAAGACAAGAAGCTTGCACCACTTACGTAGGCCGCAGGCGTCCTTCCATTCTCCCGAAGAAGAGGAGACACTGAGGCCTCCCCGGTCGGATCTTAGAAGCCCAGGCAAAATTAGTAAGCTTGGTGGGTTCCGCGCTCCAGATGGAGACTCAACCAGAGTGAGAGAGAGAGAGAGACATGGGGATACCAGTATTTCAAGAAACTGATCCCAATTCTTTATTTTCCATGGTCTACTTTTATACACTGAGATGTTATGCAAAAGTCACGTGGGGTCAGCAGTCCTGACTTTTATCAAAGTCAGGTGCTTCATACAAAAGTATACAGAGGTCTTAGGGGTGTTACATCATCTTCTGGCCGGGGGGCCTGCTGACAATTTACGACCCTCTCCTTGTGACAGCGGTCAGTCAACCAGGACACTTATTTCTCCAGGGGTGATTATTCTTAAAACAGACGCCACCCAAATGAAGTTACATTCCTATAGGGTGAGGGTGTAGTGGGTTTTAGTTAAGGAAAGAATTTACTTAGCCTAAGGTCTAACGTGATTTATATCAAAGGTTAATACTTATTTCTTCTATATATTCATTAATGTGTATAAGGGCAGGGGATGTGGAGACTTAGCAGTAAACATCAGCTCAACAAATGAAAAACCCTTCACCAATATGATTTCTAATCAGCCCATTATACTTATACTAATAATTTTCTAACTTTTCTAAGGAACCTGTTTTTAGAAGGTTTAAAGCATCTCGTGCCTCTCATGGTTGGGAGGCTGTGAGCAATCACATGTGGCCGGACAAGCCTGTCAGGCAGGCTAGAGAACCTTCAGAGGAGTTTGTAGGTTAAAACACTCTTGTCACACCCAGGGGTTTTTATCAACTGGAGCTCTAGGTTAACTCCTTCTCCGAAAGAGGTGGTGGGGGACAGCCCCCCGTAAAGTCAGAGGTGTAGGTGAGAGCACAAAGTAGTAAGGTAGGCAGGCTCTGGTGATGGGGGTAGATGCTCGAGGATTTCCAGGGGGACTCCTGAGGCTCGATCCCGCCTTTGCGTATGTCGAGCCTCCTTCCTCATGACCTTTGCCATGGGCGGAGTGCCTCACTCTGGCCCCAAACAGTGAACCTCCTCTCTCAGGAACATTCTTGGCTCCTATCGAGACACCTCTGTGTGTAGCTACCCACGCAACGTAGGGGCAAAGGGAGCCAGATTCTTTCCGTGGGGTGCTGATGCTTTGTGGCAAAGCACCTGCTTGAAAATCCATCAGCTTACGCTTCCCTCGCCTTGACAGAGGTCTCATTGCTGTAGCCCTTGGCAGTTTGGAAAGAAGAGGACCCTTACCTTTCATAAAGTGGGCCCTTGTCCTAGTTTGAAAGGAAAGGCAAGAGGTGAGCTGAGGCCAATAAGGCGCCAGTCAAGTCTGACATATTCCCGAAGCCTGCTCCTTCATGGAAAATAACGCTGTAATCTAGGAATGTCTCTGCAAGGCTGGCAAAGGGCAGTCAGGAGCCTGCACCCTGCCTCTGGAATTACCGACTTCTGAACAGATCTGGAGGTCTCCCTTAGGGGAAGCTAACCCATTCTTCCAAATAGAGGCTTCCAAACGCAGGCCGCTTGGCTGCCTCTTGCTCTCTGAAGGAGGCCTGCTTTTCCCGCCTCCTATGAATCCCACATCCCAGCCTCTGGGAAAAGCGGATCTTGAAGATCTTTTCTCAGGGGTTGTTTCCACGGAGCTGGGGCTAAGCCTGGAGACCCAAACTCACAGGGGAAGAAAAACCACATGGACAAGTCTTTGCTCTCTAGGAGAGCTCTAGTGAACTTCACTCTGTCACGAACATTCTTGATTCATATGGAGACACCCCTGTGTGCGAAGCTGCGTACCCAACATGGGGGCACAGAGAGCCTGATTCTCTCTGTGTAGCTTTAAAGATGTCGTTCAAAAAACACCTTGAAAATCCATACAATGCTCTTCCTTACCCGTGACAGAGTTCTCATTGCTGTAGCCCTTGGCAGTTTTTAGAAATCCGCACCCAAACCCTTCTCCAAGTAGTCCTGGGTCCTAGTTCGGAGGAACATGCAATGGCGGAGCTGAGGCCAGTAAGGCACCAGTCAGGTCTCACACACTCTGCAGCCTGATCGTCCAGGGACAGTAAGCCCTCTTTTTCCCTGAAGGAGGCTCACTTGACTTCCCTCCTGTGAGCTGCATTTCCCAGCCTGGGGGAAAAGAGGTCCCTGGAGATCTTTTCTCAGGGGCTCCTTCCCCGGAGCTGGGGAGGACCTCGAGGACCCAACTCACAGGGGAAGGCAAAAGCATATGGACAGGTCTATGCTCTGTAGGAGAGCTCTAGTGAACCTCATCTCTCAGGAACATTCTGGCCTCCTATAGAGACACCTCTGTATGTGAAGCTACACACCCAACATAGGGGCAAATGGAGCCTGATTCTCCCCGTGGGGTGCTGATGCTTTGTGGCAAAGCACCTGCTTGATGATCCATCCACTTAGGCTTCCCTCGCCTTGACAGAGGTCCCATTGCTGTAGCCCTTGGCAGTTTGGAAAGAAGAAGACCCTTACCCTTCATAAAGTAGGCCTTTGTCCTAGTTTGAATGGAAAGGTAATAGCTGAGCTGAGGCCAATAAGGTGCCTGCCAAGTCTGACATACTCCCGTAGCCTTCACCTTCATGGAAAATAACTCTAGAATCTGGGAATGTCTTTGCAAGGCTGGCAAAGGGCAGTCAGGAAGCAGCACCCTGCCTCTGGAATTACCGACTTCTGAGCAGATCTGGAGGTCTCCTTTAGGAGAAGCTAACCCATTCTTTCCAAATAGAGGCTTCCAAACAGGCCAGTTGGCTGCCTTTTCGCGCCCGAAGGAGGCCTGCTTTTCTCGCATCCTATGAAGCCCTGTTCCCAGCCTCTGGGAAAAGCGGATCTTGAAGATATTTTCTCAGGGGTTGTTTCCATGGAGCTGGGGCCGAGACCAGAGACCCAATCGCACAGGGGAAGGAAAACCACATGGACAAGTCTTTGCTCTCCAGGAGACCTCTAAGTGAAACTTACTGTGTCAGGAACGTTCTTGACTCCTATGGAGACACCCCTGTGTGTGAAGCTGTGTACCCAACAAGGGGGCACACAGGGCCTGATTCTCTCTTTGCAGCTTTGAAGCTGTCGTTCAAACAACAGCTTGAGAATCCATACAATGCTCTCCCTTACCTCTGAGAGACTTCTCATTGCTGTAGCCTTTGGCAGTTTTTACAAATCCGCACCCAAACCCTTCTCCAAGTAGGCCTGGGTCCTGGTTTGGATGGCCATGCAATGGCGGAGCTGAGGTCAGTAAGGCACCAGTCAGGTGTCACACACTCTGGCAGCCTGCTCCTCCAGGGACAGTAAGGCCTATTTTTCCTTGCAGGAGGCTCGCTTGCCTTGCCTCCTGTGAACTGCGTTTCCCAGCCTGGGCAAAAAGCGGTTCCTGGAGATCTTTTCTCAGGGGCTCTATCCCCAGAGCTGGGGTGGACCTCGGGGACCCATCTCACAGGGGAAGGAAAAACCACATGGACAGGTCTATGCTCTGTAGGAGACGTCAGTGTGTTTCATCTCTTAGGAACATTCTTGGCTCGTACAGAGACACCTCTGTGTGTAAAGCTACACACCGAACATAGGGGCACAGGGAGCCTGATTCTCTCCGTGGGGTGCTGATGCTTTGTGGCAAAGCACCTGTTTGAGAATCCATCTGCTTATGCTTCCCTCGCCTTGACAGAGGTCTCATTGCTGTGTCTCTTGGCAGTTGGGAAAGAAGTAGACCCTTACGCTTCACCAAGTAGGCCCTGATCCTAGTTTGAAAGGAAAGGCAATAGCTGAGCTGAGGCCAGTAAGGCACCCGTCAACTCTGACATATTCCCGATGCCTGCTCCTTCATGGAAAATATTGCTAGAATCTAGGAATGTCTTTGCAAGGCTGGCAAAGGGCAGTCAGGAACCTCGACCCTGCCTCTGGAATATCTATCTTCTGAGCAGATCTGGAGGTCTCCTTCTGGAGAAGCTAACCCATTCCTTGCAAATAGAGGCTTCCAAACACAGGCCGGTTGGCTGCCTCTTCTTGCCTGAAGGAGGCTTGCTTTTCCTGCCTCCTATGATCCCTGTTTTCCAGCATGGGGGAAAAGCAGATCTTGGAGATCTTTGCTCAGGGGTTTTTTCACGGAGCTGGGGTTATGCACAGAGACCCACACATACAGGGGAAGGCAAAACCACATGAACAAGTCTTTGCTCTCTAAGAGAGCTCTAGTGAACCTCAGTCTTTGACGAACGTTCTTGGCTCCTATGCGGACACCTCTGTGTGTGAAACTGCGTACCCAACATGGCGGCAAAGAGCCTGATTCTCTCTGTGCAGGTTTAATGCTGTCGTTCAGAAAACAGCTTGAGAATCCATACAATTCTCGCCCTTACCTCTGAGAGAGTTCTCATTGCAGTAGCCCTTGGCAGTTTGTAGAAATCTGCACCTAAACCCTTCTCCAAGTAGGCCTGAGTCCCAGTTCGGAGGAACAAGCAATGGCGGAGCTAAGACCAGTATGGCACCAGTCAGTTTTCACACACTCTGGCAGCCTGCTCTTCCAGGGACAGTAAGGCTTCTTTTTCTCTGCAGGAGGCTCACTTGCCTTACTTCCTGTGAACAGCTTTTCCCAGCCTGGGCAAAAAGCGGTTCCTGGAGATCTTTTCTCAGAGGCTGTTTTCTCGGAGCTGGGGTGGACCTCGGGCACCCAACTCACAGGGGAAGGCGAAACCACATGTACAGGTGAGCACTCTGTAGGAGAGCTCTTGTGAGCCTCATCTCTCAGGAACATTCTTGGCTCCTGTAGAGACACCACTGTGTGTGAATCTACACACCCCACATAGGGGCAAAGGGAGCCTGATTCTCTCCGTGGGGTGCTGATGCTTGGTGGCAAAGAACCTTCCTGATAATCCATCCGCTTATGCTTCCCTCGCATTTACGGAGGTCTCATTGCTGTAGCCCTCGGCAGTTTGGAAAGAAGAAGACCCTTACCCTTCATAAAGTAGGGCCTTGTCCTACTTTGAATGGAAAGGCAATAGCTGAGCTGAGGCCAATAAGGCGCCAGTCAAGTCTGACATATTCCCAAAGCCTGCTTCTTCAGGAAGATAACTGTAGAATCTAGGAATGTCTTTGCAAGGCTGGCAAAGGGCAGTCAGGACCCTGCACACTGCCTCTGGAATTACCGACTTCTGAACAGATCTGGAGGTCTCCCTTAGGGGAAGCTAACCCATTCTTCCAAATAGAGGCTTCCAAACGCAGGCCGCTTGGCTGCCTCTTGCTCTCTGAAGGAGGCCTGCTTTTCCCGCCTCCTATGAACCCCACATCCCAGCCTCTGGGGAAAGCGGATCTTGAAGATCTTTTCTCAGAGGTTGTTTCCACGGAGCTGGGGCCGAGCCTGGAGCCCCAAACGCACAGGGGAAGAAAAACCACATGGACAAGTCTTTGCTCTCTAGGAGAGCTCTAGTGAACCTCACTCTGTCAGGAACGTTCTTGTTTCCTATGGAGACACCCCTGTCTGTGAAGCTGTGTACTGAACATGGAGACACAGAGTCTGATTCTCTCTGTGCATCTTTGAAGCTGTCGTTCAAACAACAGCTTGAAAATCCATACAATGCTCTTCCTTACCCGTGACACAGTTCTCATTGCTATACCCCTTGGCAGTATTTAGAAATCCATACCCAAACCCTTCTCCTAGTAGGCCTGGGTCCTAGTTCAGAGGAACATGCAATGGCAGAGCTGAGGCCAGTAAGGCACCAGTCAGGTCTCACACACTCTTGCAGCCTGATCGTCCAGGGACACTAAGGCCTGTTGTGCCTTGCAGGAGGCTCGCTTGTGTTACCTCCTGTGAACTGCGTTTGCCAGCCTGGGGGAATAGCGGTCCCTGGAGATCTTTTCTCAGGGGCTCCTTCCCCTGAGCTGGGGCGGACCTCAGGGACCCAACTCACAGGGCAAGGCAAAACCATATGGACAGGTCTATGCTCTGTAGCAGACTTCTAGTGAACCTCATCTCTCAGGAACATTCTTGGCTCCTATAGAGACACTTCTGTGTGTGAAGCTGCGTACCTAACATAGGGGCACAGAGAGCCTGATTTTCTCAGTTCATTTTGACCCTGTCGTTCAGAAAACAGCTTGAGAATCCATAAAATGCTCTCCCTGACCGCTGAGAGAATTCTCACTGCTGTAGCCCTTGGCACTTTGTAGAAATCCGCAGCCAAACGCTTCTCCAAATAGGCCTGGGTCCTAGTTCGGAGGAACAGGCAATGGTGGAACTGAGGCCAGCAAGGCAACAGTCAGGTTTCACACACTCTGGCAGCCTGCTCCTCCAGGGACAGTAAGGCCTATTTTTCTCTGCAGGAGATTCGCTTGCCTTACTTCCTGTGAACAGCGTTTCCCAGCCTCAGCGAAGCCGTTCCTGGAGATCTTTTCTCAGGGACAGTTTCCCCGGAGGTGTGGTGGACCTCGAGGACCCAACTCACAGGGGAAGGAAAAACCACATGGACAGGTCTATGCTCTGTAGGAGAGGTTTAGTGAACCTAATCTCTCAGGAACATTCTTGGCTCCTATAGAGACAACTCTGTGTGTGAAGCTACACTCCCAACATTGGGGAACAGGGATCTTGGTTCTCTCCGTGGGGTGCTGATGCTTTGTAGCAAAGCACCTGCTTGAGAATCCGTCCTCTTAGGCTTCCCTCGCCTTGACAGAAGTCTCATTGCTGTAGCCCTTGGCAGTTTCAAAGAAGAAGACCCTTACACTTCATAAACTAGGCCCTTGTCCTAGTTTGAATGGAAAGGCAATAGCTGAGCTGAGGCCAATAAGGAGCCAGTCCCCTCTGACACATTCCCGAAGTCTGCTCCTTCATGGAATATAACTCTAGAATCTTGGAATGTCTTTGCAAGGCTGGCAAAGGGCAGTCAGGAACCAGCACCCTGCCTCTGGAATTACCGACTTCTGAGCAGATCTGGAGGTCTCCTTTAGGAGAAGCTAACCCATTCCTTCCAAATAGAGGCTTCAAAACACAGGCAGGTGGGCTGCATTTTTGTTCCCGATGGAGGCGTGCTTTTCTCTCCTCCTACGAACCCCGGTTCCCAGACACTGGGAAAAGTGGATCTTGAAGATATTTTCTCAGGGGTTGTTTCCACGGAGCTGGGGCCGAGCCTGGAGACCCAAAGGCACAGGGGAAGGCAAGACCACATGGACAAGCCTTTGCTCTTTAGTATAGCTCTAATGAACCTCACCCTGTCAGGATCTTTCTTGATTCCTACGGAGACACACCTGTGTGTGAAGCTGCGGCTACAGAGAGCCTGATTCCCTCCGTTTACCGCTGAGTCTGCATTGCCAAGCAACAGCTTGGGAACGCAGCCTGGGGCACTTCCCTTCCCTCGGACAGAGCTCTCCTTGCGGTAGGCCTTGGTAGTTTTCATACAATGGGGCCCTAAGCCCTCTGCAAGTTGGCCTGGCTCCTAGGTCCAAAGGGCAGGCCAGAGCGGAGCTGAAGCTGTCAGGCTCCAGACACATCTCCCATACTCCTACATCCTGCTCCTACCCGGGCGTGAACGCTAGAAGCTGGGAAGGTACCTGGACCATGCAGGGGCGGGGCGAACGCGGGCGGCGTTGGGCGGGGGTCGGCTTCTGGCGGGGGTGGGGGCGGGCTTCCCAGTTGTGCTCTCAGAGGTGGACACTGAGGCTGAAAACTCGCTGGGAGCGCACCCGGGACAGGTAAACCCGGGCTGCGGGGGTCGAGATTCAGATGGCTTTGGGTGGGGGTCGGTCCCAGTTGTGCTCCCGGGGTCGCCACTGCGGCTGGGAACGCGCAGGGAGCGCGGCAGGGGCGGGGTTCCCAGTTGCGCTCTCGGGGGTTGCAACTGCGGCTGGGAACGCCCATTTCGTCTGCTCCTGGGTCCCCAAGGATCGCCATCCCGTGGGTGCAGCGGAGGGCTGCAGACCACAGGTAAGGGAACTGGGACTGCGTGGAGCAGGGAACCAAGTATTCCGCCGTCTGTTGGCACATTCTCGGAGCTCCCCAACCTGGCGGTCGCAGAAAGGCCTTGCCTTTGGGGTCAAGGCCTTTACCGCTCCACCCCTCTGCTGAAAAATCTCAGAGTCTGCGCGGTTTTTCCAAGCAGCCTAGTGTCCGCTGGAAGTCCAAGGGACAGAACACTGAACTCTGGCCGGCTGGCCCAGCCCTCTTCTGGCACTTTGTAAGCCAGCGGGCCCTTGAGCACCTGCTGGGATGGGAAAGGGAAGGGTCCATGGATTGCACCCTAGAAACTTAGTAGGGTGCATGGATTTCAAACCCTGGTGGCCGCCCAGGCAGCAAAGAAGGGGGGAGGTCACCTTGCTGCCCTTTCATGGCAGAATCTGTGGTTGTCCAGCTGCGTGGGCCTTTTCATGAGGACCCTGTGCAATAAAAGTTTGGTGTTTTGGAACTGAATAATTAGAACGTGTAAAAGCTTTAAATTATGTGGTGGTGTAATTAAAAAACAAAACAAAACAAAACCAAGCTCCAAGTGTTTTGCAAATGGAGGTTTAAATATTGAAGGACTGTATTCCTTGCACTGTGGCATTCTATCAAGAAGTGTGCAGGATTTTTTTTTTTTTAAGAAAAGTGTTCGAAGTGAGGGAAACAGGAAACCCAGAGGTGCCCCTGTATTTTGGGGAAGGCCTTAGGAGGTCACTTGGAAATGCTGCTGGCTGTGCGGGAGCGGGGCAGATGGGCTGTGCAGGCTTGTCCTTTGCATGGATGTTCTTGTGTGTGGAAACCCAGCTCGGAGCCATCTCCTGATGTGTAAGAATTTCGCAGACAAACCTTGAGCTAAGCAATGCATTTTTTCCTAAGAAAATGTTTGTCTTAAGCGATGTAAATATCCTATGTATTTCCGCTAGACTCTGGCTTCAGGTCGGTTCCCCCAAAAGGCTCAGAAGCGATTTGAACAAAACAGCATGTTTTCCTCCTAGCTTGTTCTCCTTATCTATGTTAAGGAAATGATATATTTGCCTGCAATACTGCCTTTCTTCAAGATTCATGTCAATCAAGTTTTGGCCCGGGATGACTCACCTGCTGCCAATATTATCTCAATGCATGTCGTGGGGGAAGGGCCTGGTGCCATTCCCTGAAACAGTTCCTTTCTTTCCTTAGCTGACTGCTAGTGCCTGTAGAATATCTGGCTAAAGACCAGCAGGGGGTACTCTTACTACCCCCCCCACCCCGCCTCGAGTCTAAGTCAGCAGCTTTCTCTATCTCTTTAATACTTTAATAACACTTGATGACACAAAAGCTCTGAGCGATCAAATCATATCAAATCTTCATTTCAGATTGAAGATGCATTCCATGGTATTGCCATCTTAAGTCTTTCCATCGTTATGGAATATCTGTCCATGTATTCAGGATAGTTTTCAGCCAGGGTGTATAATTTCCAGTGTGCCAGTCTTGTCATCCTCGTTACATCCATGGCAAAGTGTTTTATTCATGTTGATATTATTGAAAGGGAATTTTTTAAAATTCCTTTTCAGATTATTATCTGCTAATGTATACAGATAAAACTGTGTAATCATTCATTTTTATCAGTTTGGACAGCTTGATAGTTGTCTTTAATTTCTTTACTTTCTGACACTTTAAGATTATCCTGGGACACATATGTAATGCCTCACCCCTAAATTCAGACATGTGTTCAAAGAACTTCTGTCCTTTTATTTATTTATTTATTTATTCTTTAACATTGAAATCGTTTTGACTATGCTGGGTGTTTGTTGCTAGATGGAAGTAGCTAGGACCTCTGGACTGCAGTCTCTCATCTCTTGCTGACCTCTTGTTGACCTCTGCAGAATCCTGGTAGGTGGGAGCTTGTTAGTTCCTTGTTCCTTATCAGAACCTCCTGTGGTAAGTGTTTTTCTCTTCTCTGTTGCCTGGTAAGGGTGGGTGGTCATGGGCATCCCAAAGTTGGCTAGAAGTCAATTATTTAGGCAGGCTTGTGCACAGATATGGGAGAAGGCAATGGCACCCCACTCCTGGAAAATCCCAAGGATGGAGGAGCCTGGTAGGCTGCAGTCCATGGGGTGGCTAAGAGTTGGACACCACTGAGTGACTTCGTTTTCATTTTTCACTTTCATGCATAGGAGGAGGAAATGGCAACCCACTCCAGTGTTCTTGCCTAGAGAACCCCAGAGACTGCGGGGCCTGGTGGGCTGCCATCTATGGCGTGGCACAGGGTCGGCCTCAACTGAACCACTTAGCAGCTGCAGCAGCAGCAGCAGCAGTGCATAGATATCAAAGGGGATGAGAACAGTCAGGTAGGATCACATATGTCATCGTGAAACAATACTTCTCCTCTTAGCCAAAGCTAACGAAAGATTTCTGTTCTAGGTCAACCTAGAAGAGATCACTTAAGAGGTAAAGAAACTTAAACTCCATTAGCAAAGGCAGTTCAACATCTCAAGAAAACTTGTGCTAGGCACAAAACTCTTTTCTGGGGGCCTACTTTCCCTACAACCTCCTTATCCCATTCTGTACCCATTCCTTTGCTTCTCCCGTCCTGAAAATGCCACCTGTAAGACAGAACTACTTCGTTTTCCTTCTTAAAGTGTGATTGCATTCCATACATTCTTGTAATAACAAGTCATACATTTCCCTTCAGCAACCAAGAACTGACTCTTATATTGGCATTTGATAGATTGGTGAGCATACCTATCAGTGATAATAGCGCCCACCCCGCTTCCTGCAAGAACAGAACAAAACAAAACAAAACAAAAAAATTGCTTTCTTACATTTAATATGTTCGGATGGTGCCAGTCACTATTCATGCAGAGTCAAAAATCTCTTTTGTTTCTGTGTAAAAGGGAGGTCCTTTCAAGTCGTGAATGTTTCAGAAGTTTCATTTATTTGGAAGTGACCTAGCTATTCAATACACTGTTGTCACTTAGTTTAGCACCAGGATAGAAACTCAGGTAACCAAAACACCTGGAGGAACGATTGTAAGTTCAGTTCAGTTCAGTTGCTCAGTCGAGTCTGACTCTTTGTGACCCCGTGGCCTGCAGGACGCCAGGCTTCCGTGTCCATCACCAACTCCAGGGGCTTGCTCAAACTCATGTCCATCGAGTCAGTGATGCCATCCAACCATCTTATCCTCTGTCATCCCCTTCTCCTCTGCCTTCAATCAAGACTATGAGAGGCAGATATTTTAGAGTATAATTATTGTTAAGAGTTTATCTAAAAGCTCATATCACATTTACATATTTTACATTGGTTGTTGCTGTTTCCAGGTACTTTCTTGCTGACAAGCTTGTGACACATATAACAATAGAGCAATTTTTACCTCAAAAGAAACCTAGGCACTATGTACATGTTGTGCTTAATGTTGTTGACTCTTAGACATGTCTATAGTGGAGGAGCAAAACCAAAAATACTAGATATTTAATATTGACTAGTTCCCAGTTCACGGGACTCTGACATTCATTTAGGTCAATGTTTTCTTGTATTTCCAGCAGTTTGATTTGGAAGGGCTGCCTTGTCTTGAGACCATTGAAATCAGAACTCAGAACTTGAGCAATATTATCAAAAAACACAAGGCTCACACTGACACATACCTTAATCCAGACAGACAGACAAGACATCTTCCAGTTTTCCGCCTGAGATTTAAAATATTTCTTTGAGCCGTTTTCCTGGGAAGTGGGGGGGGGGAGTGGGGGTGGCAGCGAGGCAGGCTTGGGTAACAAGCTAATTGTTGGTCATTGCATATGCAAAGAACCAGCTTTCCGGGTTCCAAGGAAAAAAGCTTCCTTGGTACCCAATTTTGTTTGGATCTATAGACTCTCATGGCCCTCCTAGGTCAGGACATCTTTCCTTTCTGTAGTCCTCGTTTGAACCCTAAATCATAGACAGCTTGGATTGTCTCTGTGGGGTGGATGTATTGTCCTCGTGTTTGACCTGGCGGCAGTAGCGAGGTCCAAGAGCCTCTCCTGGAACCGGGTGTGGGGACAGGGCTCACCAGGAGCCCCTGGTGGAAGTGGGCAATGCGCCGGGAGCGCGCCAGGGGCGGGGCGATCCCAGGCGCCGTGGGTCGGGGTTCCGGTTGGGAGGGGGTGGGGGTTGGTAACAGTTGTGCTCTCGGGGGTCCCCACTGCAGCTGGAAATGCGCTGGGAGTGCGGCAGGGGCGGGGTAAACCTGGGCTGTGCGGGTCGAGATTTAGATGGCTGTGGGTGGGGGTTCGGTCCCAGTTGTGCTCTCCGGGGTCGCCACTGCGGCTAGGAACGCCCATTTCCTATGCTAATGTGTCCCCAAGGATCCACATCTAGTGGGTGCAGCGGAGGGCTGCGGGCCACAGGTCAGAGAACTGGGACTGCTTGGAGCAGGGAACCACGTATTCCGCCCTCTGTTGGCACATTCTCGGAGCTCCCCAACCTGGCGGTTGCAGAAAGGCCTCGCCCTTGGTGTCAAGGCCTTTACCGATCCACCCCTTTGCTGAAAAAATCTCAGTCTGCACGGTTTTCCCAAGCAGCCTAGTGTCCCCTGGAAGTCCAAGGGACAGAACCCTGAACTCTGGCCGGCTGGCCCAGCCCTGCTTCTGGCACTTTGTAGGCCAGCGGGCCCTGGAGCACCTGCTAGGATGAGAAAGGGAAGGGTCCGCAAATTGCACCCTAGAAAGTTAGTAGGGTGCATGGATTTCAAACCCTGGTGGCCGCCCAGGCAGCAAAGAAGTGGGGAGGGCACCTTGCTGCCCTTTCATGGCAGAATCTGTGGCTGTCCTGATGCGTGGGCCTTTTCATGGGGACCTTGTGCAATAAAAGTTTGGTGTTTTGGTACTGAATAATTAGAAATTGTAAAAAGTTTAAATTATGTGGTGGTGTAATTAAAAAACAAAACAAAACAAAACCAAGCCCCAAGTGTTTGGCACAGGGAGGTTTAAGTATTGAAGGCCTGTTTTCCTTGCACTGTGGCATTCTATCAAGAAGTGTGCAGGATTTTTTTTTTTTTTTAAGAAAAGTGTTCGAAGAGCTTGAAACAGGAAACCCAGAGGTGCCCTTGTATTTTGGGGAAGGCCTTAGGAGGTCACTTGGAAATGCTGCTAGCTGTGGGGGAGGGGTCAGATGGGCTGTGCAGGCTTGTCCTTTGCATTCATGTTCTTGTGTGTAGAAACCCAGCTCGGAGCCATCTACTGATGTGTAAGAATTTCGCAGACAAACCTTGAGCTAAGCAATGCATTTGTTCCTGAGGAAATGTTTGTCTTAAGCGATGTAAATATCCTATGTATATCTGCTGGACTCTGGCTTCAGGTCGGTTCCCCCAATAGGCTCAGAAGTGACTTGAACAAAACAGTATGTTTTCCTCGTACCTTGTTCTCCTAATCTATGTTAAGGAAATGATATATTTGCCTGGAATACTGCCTTTCTTCAAGATTCATGTCAATCAGTTTTTGGCCCAGGATGACTCACCTGCTGCCAATGTGACCTCAAGGCATGTCGTGGGGGAGGGGCCTGGTGCCATTCCCTGAGACAGTGCCTTTCTTTCCTTAGCTCACTGCTAGTGCCTGTAGAATATCTGGCTAGAGACCAGCAGGGCGTACACCCCGCCTCAAGTCTAAGTCAGCAGCTTTCTCTATCTCATTTATACTTTAATAACAATTGATGACACAAAAGCTCTGAGCGATCAAATCATATCAAATCTTCATTTCAGATTGAAGATGCATTCCATGGTATTGCCATCTTAAGTCTTTCCATTGTTATGGAATATCTGTCCATGTATTCAGGATAGTTTTCAGCCAGGGTGTATAATTTCCAGTGTGCCAGTCTTGTCATCCTCGTTACATCCATGGCAAAGTGTTGTATTCATGTTGACATTATTGAAAGGGAATTTTTTTAAATTCCTTTTCAGATTATCATCTGCTAATATATACAGAAAAAACTGTGTAATCTTTCGTTTTTATCAGTTCGGACAGCTTGATAGTTGTCTTTAAATTCTTTCCTTTCTCATACTTTAAGATTTTCCGGGCACCGTACATGTACTGCCTCACCCCTAATCTCAGTCATGTGTTCAAAGGACTTCTGTCCTTTATTTGTTTACTTATTTTTTGCAACATTGAATTCGTTTTGACTATGCTGGGTCTCTGCTGCAAGATGGAAGTTGCTAGGACTTCTGGACTGCAGTCTTCCATCTCTTACTGACCTCTTGTTGACCTCTGCAGAATCCTGGTTGGCGGGAGCTTGTTAGTTCCTTGTTCCTTACCAGGACCTCCTGTGGTAAGTGTTTTTCTCTTCTCTGTTGCCTGGTAAGGGTGGATGGTCATTGGCATCCCAAAGCTAGCTAGAAGTCAATTATTTAGGCAGGCTTGTGCATAGATATGGGAGAAGGCAATGGCACCCCACTCCAGTACTCTTGCGTGGAAAATCCCATGGATGGAGGAGCCTGGTAGGCTGCAGTCCATGGGGTGGTTAAGAGTCGGACACCACTGAGCGACTTCACGTTCACTTTTCACTTTCATGCATGGGAGGAGGAAATGGCAACCCACTCCAGTGTTCTTGCCTAGAGAACCCCAGGGACTGCGGGGCCTGGTGGGCTGCCGTCTATGGAGTCGCACAGAGTCGGACACGACTGAAACGACTTAGCAGCAGCGGCGGCGGCAGCAGCAGCAGAAGCAAGGCATCGATATCAAAAGGGCTGAAAACAGTCAGGAAGGATCACATATGTCGCCGTGAAACACTACTTCTCCACTTAGCCAAAGCTAACCAAAGATTTCTGTTCTAGGTCAACCTAGAAGAGATCACTTAAGAGGTAAAGAAACTTAAACTGCATTAGCAAAGGCAGTTCGACATCTCAAGAAAACTTGTGCTAGGCACAGAACTCTTTTCTGGGGGTCCACTTTCCCTACAACCTCCTTATCCCATTCTGTACCCATTCCTTTGCTTCTCCCATCCTGAAACTGCCACCTGTAAGACAGAACTACTTCGTTTTCCTTCCTCAAGTGCCATTGCATTCCACATACTTTCTTGATATAACAAGTCATACATTTCCCTTCAGCAACCAAGAACTGACTTTTATATTGGCATTGGCTATAGCCCGCCCCCCTCCCCCCACCCCCAAGAACAGAACAAAACAAAACAAAACAATTGCTTTCTTACATTTAACATGTCAGGATGGTGCCAGACACTATTCATGGAGAGTCAAAAATCTCTTTTGTTTCTGTGTAAAAGGGAGGTCCTTTCAAGTCGTAAATGTTTCAGAACTTTCATTTATTTGGAAATGACCTAGCTATTCAATACACTGTCGTCACAAGGATAGAAACTCGGGTAACCAAAACACCTGGAGAAACGTTTGTTAGTTCAGTTCAGTTCAGTTGCTCAGTCGTGTCTGACTCTTTGGGACCCCGTGGCCTGAAGGACGCTAGGCTTCCGTGTCCGTCACCAACTCCAGGGGCTTGCTCAAACTCATGTCCATCGAGTCAGTGATGCCATACAACCATCGTATCCTCTGTCATCCCCTTCTCCTCTGCCTTCAATCAAGACTATGAGAGGCAGATATTTTAGAGTATAATTATTGTAAAGAGTTTGTCTAAAAGCTCATATCACATTTACATTTTTTACTTTTGTTGTTGTCGTTTCCAGGTAGTTTCTTGCTGAAGAGCTTGTGACAGATATAACAATAGAGCAATTTTTACCTCAAAAGAAACCTAGGCACTATGAACATGTTGTGCTTAATGTTGTTGACTCTTAGACATGTCTATAATGGAGGAGCAAAACCAAAAATACTAGATATTTAATATTGACTAGTTCCCAGTTCACGGGACTCTGACATTCATTTAGGTCAATGTTTTCTTGTATTTCCAGCAGTTTGATTTGGAAGGGCTGCCTTGTCTTGAGACCATTGAAATCAGAACACAGAACTTGAGCAATATTATCAAAAAACACAAGGCTCACACTGACACATACCTTAATCCAAACAGACAGACAAGACATCTTCCAGGTTTCCGCCTGAGATTTAAAATATTTCTTTGAGCCAGTCTTCTGGGGAGTGGGGGGATGGGGGTGGCAGTAAGGCAGGCTTGGGTAACAAGCTAATTGTTGGTCATTGCATATGCAAAGAACCAGCTTTCCGGGTTCCAAGGAAAAAAGTTTCCTTGGTAACCAACTTTGTCTGGTTCTATAGAATATCATGGCCCTCCTAGGTCAGGTCATCTTGCCTTTCTGTAGTCCTCGTTTTATCCCTAAATCATAGACAGCTTGGATTGTCTCTGTGGGGTGTATGTATTGTCCTCATGTTTGACCTGGCAGCAGCAGCGAGGTCCGAGAGCCTCTCCTGGAACCGGGCGTGGGGACGGGGCTCACCGAGAGCCGCTGGTGAAGGTGGGCAGCGCCCCTGGAGCGCGGCAGGGGCGGGGCGAACCCGGGCGGCACAGGGCGGGTGTCGGCTCCTGGCGGGGGTAGGGGAGGGCTTCCCAGTTGTGCTCTCAGAGATGGCCACTGCGGCTGGAAACACGCCGGGAGCGCAGCCAGGGTGGGGTAAACCTGGGCTGCACAGGTCGAGATTCCGCTCGCTGTGGGTGGGGGGTCGGTCCCTGTTGTGCTCCCGGGGGTCGCCAATGTGGCTGGGAACCCGCCGGGAGCCCAGCAGGGCCGGGGCAAAACCTGGCGGCGCGGGGCGGGGTGGGGGTCCGTTCACAGCGGGGGTCGGCTCCTGGCGGGGGTGGGGGAGGGCTTTCCAGATGTGCTGTTGGGGGTCGCCATTGCGGCTGGGAATGCCCATTTCGTGAACTCCTGGATCCCCAAGGATCGGCATCCATCGGCCACAGCGGAGGGGTGCGGAACACAGGTAAGGGAACGGGGACTGCGTGGAGCAGGGAACCATGTATTCTGCCCTGTGTTGGCACAGTCTCAGAGCTCCCCAACCTGGCGGTCGCAGGAAGGCCTCGTCTTTGGGGTCAAGGCCTTTACCACTCCACCCCTCTGCTGAAAAACCTCATAGTCTGCGCGGTTTTCCCAAGCAGCCTAGTGTCCGCTGGAAGTCCAAGGGACAGAACCCTGAATTCTGGCCGGCTGGCCCAGCCCTGCTTCTGGCACTTTGTAGGCCAGCGGGCCCTGGAGCACCTGCTAGGATGGGAAAGGGAAGGGTACGCGAATTGCACCCTGGCGGCCGCCGAGGCAGCAAAGAAGAGGGGAGGGCACCTTACTGCCCTTTAATGGCAGACAGAATCTGTGGCTGTCCTGCTGCGTGGGCCTTTTCATGTGGACCTTGTGCAATAAAAGTTTACCGGTGACCTTAGGGAACTTCCCAGTGTGCTTCTGACAGATGAGGGATGCTGTGGAGTTGGAGGGGCCTCTCAGGACTCCGCTGGGTTTGGCGCAATGGAAGAGGGCCTCATCTCCAGGGAAGGCAGGAACCTCAGGCTTCCTCTCCGTTTCGGACTCCGACCGCAGGGTCCCTGCAGAGTTGGGACAGGAGAGTCAGGAATCGTCTTGTCTGAGGAAGGGAACTCCGCTTGCCTGTCGAGGTGTTCAGGGGGTCTCAGGCCCCTTGTTCAGCTGTGTGTGGAACCTGCGGGTGTTTCCGGACGATGCACGACGGTGACAGTGCCCCTTCGTGTTGTGCCTTCACCCACTGGGTTGCCTTCGAAGAGGTGTCCGGGCCTCGGGTTCTTTTCAAGAGCGGACAGGGAAATCGGGGTCTTTCGGCATGTGGGACCACCCACGGGGCTAGTCTCAAATTTCCTAGTGAGGCCGGCTACATCCTGAGGTATGCCGGGAAGGCCGGGGAGCCTTCCAGACAACGCAGGGGGATCGACTCTCCTTTCGCCATCAGGAGGGGAGAAGGGGCTCAGATGAAGTGGGGCCAGAACCCTCGATGTTACCCTCGAGGGAACCCGGCGTGTCGAGGAACTTTTGGGGGTCGCAGGAAGGCTGTCAGGGACCGTTTCGCCCTTCAGGGCGGAACAGGGGACTTCCCTTCATACGCCGTCGCGGGCAAGGGCGTCATCTTGCGAAGACGTGGGAACCACGTGGTTTTTCTCGAGTTGCAGCGGATTCTTGAGTTACGACGGGGATCTCAGGCTTCCTCTTGGGTTGGCCCTGCGAAGCCCAATCTTCCCCTCGAGTTGCGAGGGAAAGCTGGGGGTTGCGCTCGAGTCACTGCAGGGCCGAAGAGACCTCACCTAGGCGTGTGTCCGGGACCTAATATTCCTCTCCAGGGAAGGCAGGGATCTCGGGGTTGCATTCCAGGCTCCCCCGGGGAGTCAGGCCTCGTCTCGAGGGGAAGCCAAGGACTCCGCTCTCCTCTCGAGTCGCGACGCGGGTCTCTTGGAGCCCCCTGAGCGGCCTCAAGGGAGTCCAGCCTCCTCTTCCGTTTGGAGAGAGGACCCGGGATTGCTCTCCAGGCCATGCAGGAAAAGAAGGCCCTCAGCTCGCGAGGACGGGGGCGTCTCAGCGGTTTCCTCGAGGTGCGGCGCCCGTGGGGGTTTTCTCCCGAGGCACGACGAGGATCTCAGGGAGCCTCTCGTGCGGCGCCAGGGAAGGCAGGTCTCCATGCGCATGGCGAGGGGGAGCGCGTCCTGGCTCTCGAGTCACGGGAGGGGACTAGGGCCTCGAGACGCGTTGAAGAAGGATTCTCGAGGTCTTTCTCGGGGGGCGGCGGGAAACCCTCGTGTCCCTCGCCTTCTGCCGGGGACCTTAGGGAACTTCCCAGGGTGCCTCTGAGAGGCGAGGGATCCTGTGGAGGTGGCGGGGCCCCTCGGGACTCCGCTGGGTCTGGCGCAACGGAAGAGGGCCTCACCTCGAGGGGCGGCAGGAACCTCAGGCTTCCTCTCCGTTTCGGACTCCGACCGCAGGTTCCCTGCAGAGTTGGGACAGGAGAGTCAGGCCTCGTCTTGCCTGAGGAAGGGAACCCCGCTGGCCTCTCGAGTTGCTCAGGGGGTCTTAGGCCCCTCGTCGAGCTGTGTGTGGCACCCGCGGGTCTTTGCGGACGATGCACGGGGTTGGCAGTGCCCCTTCGTGTTGTGCCTTCACCCACAGGGTTGCCTTCGAAGAGGGGTCCGGGCCTCGGGTCCTTCTCAAGGGTGGACCGGGGAATCGGGGGCGTTCGGCATGTGGCCCCACCCACGTGGCTCGTCTCGAATTTCCTCGTGAGACCGGCCTCATCCTGAGGTGCGCCGGGAGGGCCGGGAACCCCTTCCGGACCACGCAGGGGAATCGACTCTCCTGTCGTTGTCAGGAGGGGAGAATGGGCTCAGATGAAGCGGTGCCGGGACTCTCGGTGTTCCCCTCGAGGGAACCCGGTGTGTCGGGGAACTTTTGGGGTTCTCACGAAGGGTGTCAGGTACCGTTTCGCACTTCAGGGCGGACAATGGACTTCCCTTGAGACGCCGTAGTGGGCAAGGGCCTCATCTTGCGAAGACGTTGGAACCACGTGTTTTTTCTCGAGTTGCGGCGGGATTGTCGAGTGACGACGGGGAATTCAGGCTTCCTCTTCAACTGGCCCAGGGAAGTCCAGTTTTCATTCGAATTGCGAGTTAGAACTGGGGATTGCCCTCGAGACACTGCAGGGCCAAATAGAGCTCATCTAGGCTTGTGTCCAGGACCTAATGTTCCTCTGCTGGGGCGACAGCTATCTCGGCATTGCATTCTCGACTCACCCGGGGAATCAGGTCTCGTCTCGAGGGGAAGCCAAGGACACTGCTCTCCTGTGAAGTTGCGACGGGTATATCTTGGAGCTCACTGTGTGGCCTAAAATGAGTCAAGCCTCCTGTGGAGTTTGGAGAGAGGACTCAGGATTGCTCTCCAGGCCATACAGCAAAAGAAGGCCCTCATCTCGTGAGGACTGGGGTGTCTCGTGGGTATTCTCGAGCTGTGGCTCCAGTGTGGTGTTGCTCACGAGGTATAATGGGGAGCTCAGGGAGCCTCTCCTGTGGCGCCAGGGAAGTCAGGTTTCTATGCGCGTGGCTAGGGGGAGCGCGTCATTGCTCTCGAGTCATGGTAGGGGAATCGCGCCTCAAGACGCGTTGAAGAAAGACTCTCGAGGTCTTTTACGGGTTGGGGCAGGAAACCCTTGGTTCCCTCGACTTGTGCCGGTGATCTCAGGAAGGTCTAAGGGTGCCTCTGAGAAGTCAGGGATACTATGCAGTCGGGAGGGGCCTCTCGGGACTCCACTGGGTTTGGTGCAATGGAAGAGGGCCTCATCTCGAGTGGAGGCAGGAAACTCATGTTTCCTCTCCTGACTTCTCCTGGGCCAGATCTGACTCGGATCGCAGTTTCGCTGCAGAGTTCGAACAGGAGAGTCAGGCCTCGTCTTGTGTGGAGGAATGGAACTCCGCTTGCCTCTCCAGTTGTTCACGGGGTGACAGGTCACTTCTCGAGCTGTGTGTGGTACCTGCGGGTTTCTGCAGACGATACCCGGGGGTGTCAGTGCCCCTTCGTGTTGTGCCTTCATCAAAAGGGTTATCTTCAAAGAGGTGTCCGGGCATTGGGATCTTATCAAGAGCGGACCGGGAAATCGGGGTCTTTCGGCATGTGTCACCATCCACGAGGCTATGTCTCGAATATCCTCGTGAGACCGGCCTCATCCTGAGATGCACCGGGAAAGGCGGGAACCCCTTCAAGACAAAACAGGGGAATCGACCCTCCTGTCGCGATCAGGAGGGGAGAAGGGGCCCAGATGTAGTGGTGCTGGGAACCTCGGTGTTCACCTTGAGTCAGACTGGTGTGGCGAGGAACTTTTGAGGTCGCATCAAGGGTGCCAATACCGTTTTGCACTTCAAGACGGAACGTGGGACTTCTCTTGAGACGCTGTAGGGGGCAAGGGCCTCATCTTGCGATGACGGGGGAACCACGTGGCGTTTCTCGAGTTGTGGCGGGATTCTCGAGTTTTGACAGGGAATACAGTCTTCCTCATGTGTTGGCCCAGGGAAGTCCTATCTTCCATTCGAGTTTCAAGGGAGAGCTGGGGATTGCCCTCGAGTCACTGCAGGGCAAAATATACCTCATCTAGGCTTGTGTCCAGGACTTAATGTTCGTCCCTAGGGGCGACAGGGATCTCGGGCTTGCATACCAGACTCACCCGGGGAATCAGGCCTCATCTCAAGGGGAAGCAAAGAACTCTGCTGTCCTTTAGGGTCGCGATGGTATCTCTTGGAGCCCACTGTGTGCCATAAAGGGAGTCAAGCCTCCTGTGGTGTTTGGATAGAGGACTCGGGATTCCTCTCCAGGCCATGCAGGAAAAGAAGGCCCTCATCTCGCGATGACGGCGGTGTCTCGTGGGTTTTCTAGACTGCCGCGCTAGTGCCGGGTTTCTGACGAGGTACGAGAGGGAGCTCAGGGAGCCTCTCGTGTGGCGCCAGGGAAGTCAGGTCCCCATGAGATGGCTAGGGGGAGATCGTCATTGCTCTCGAGTCATGGTAGGGTAATCGGGCCTCAAGACGGGTTGAAGAAGGACTCTCGAGGTCTTTCTCGGGTCACTGCATAAAACCCAGGGTTCCCTTGACTTGTGCCTGCGACCTCAGGGAGCTTCTCAGAGTGCCTCTGAGAAGTCAGGGATACTGTGCAGTTTGGAGGGGCCTCTCGAGACTCCTCTGCATTTGGTGGAATGTAAGACGGACTCATCTCGAGTTGAAGCAGGAACCTCAGTGTTCCTCTCCATTTCTGACTCAGATCGCAAGGTCCCTGCATGTTGGTACAGGAGAGACAGGCCTCGTCTTTTCTGGAGGATGGGACTCCTCTTGCCTCTCGAGTTGTTCTCGAGGTGACAGGCCACTTGTCGAGCTGTGTATGTAACCTGCCCTTTTTTCCGGATGATGCACAGGTGTGTTAGTGCCCCTTCGTGTTGTACCTTCATACTCAAGGCTGCCTTCCAAGAGGTGTCCGAGCATCGGATTCTTATCAAGAGCGGACCGGGAAATTGGAGTCTTTCAGCAAGTGGCACCACCCACAAAGCTACGTATCGAATTTCCCCATGAGACCGGCCTCATCCTGAGTTGTGCAGGGAAGGTCGGGCCCCCTTGCAGACAAAGCAGGGGAATCGACCCACCGGTCACGATCAGGAGGGGAGAAGGGGCTTAAATGAAGTGGTGCCGGGAACCTCGGTGTTCCCCTTGAGTGAGACTGGCGTGTTGGGGGACTTTTGGGGTCGCATCAAGGGTGCCAAGTACCGTTTCGCATTTCAAGACGGAACCTGGGACATCTTTTGAAACGCTGTAGCGGGCAAGGGCCTCATCTTACGATGACGGGAGAACCACGTGGTTTTGCTCAAGATGTGGTGGGATTCTCGAGTTATGACTGGGAATTTAGGCTTCCTCTTGTTGGCCTTGAAATCCAATCTTCCATTCGGGTTGCGAGGGGGAGCTGGGGATTGCGCTAGAGTCACTGCAGGGCAAAAGAGACCTAATCTAGGCTTGTGTCCAGGATCTAATGTTGCTCTCCAGGGGCGACAGGGATCTCGGGTTTGCATTCCAGACTCATCCGGGGAGTCAGTTCTCACCTCGAGGGTAAGCAAAGAATTCCGCTCTCGTCTCGAGTCGCGATGGGTATCTCTTGGAGCCCACTGTGTGTACTAAAGGGAGTCAAGCCTCCTGTGGAGTTTGGAGAGAGGACTCGGGATTGGACTCCAGGCCATGCAGGAAAAGAAGGCCCTCATCTCGAGATGACGGTGGCATCTCGTGGGTTTTCTCGAGCTGCGGCGCCAGTGTGGGGTGTCTCATGAAGTACCACGGGGATCTTAGGGAGCCTCTTGTGTGGCGCCAGGAAAATCCAGTATTCCATTCGAGTTGCGAGTTAGATCTGGGGATTGCTCTCCAGTCACTGCAGGGCAAAATAGACATCATCTACGCTTGTGTCCAGGACCTATTGTTCCACTACTGGGCCGACAGGGACCTCAGGGTTGCATTCTCGACTCACCCGGAGAGTCAGGCCTCGTCTTGAGGGGAAAAAAAGGACTCCGCTCTCCTGTCAAGTCGCGACGGGTATCTCTTGGAGCCCACTGCGTGGCGTAAAGGGAGTGAAGCCTCCTATGGAGTTTGGAGAGATGACTCGGGATTGTTTTCCTGGCCATGCAGGAAAAAAGGCCCTCATCTTGCGATGACGGGGGCGTCTCGTGGGTTTTCTCCAGCTGTGGCGCCAGTATCAGATTTCTCACGAGGTACAACGGGGAGCTCAGAGAGCCTCTCGTGTGGTGCTAGGGACGTCAGGTCTCCGTGCGTGTGGTGAAGGGGAGTGCGTGATTGCTCTCGAGTCATAGTAGGCGAATCGGGCCTCAAGACGCATTGAAGAAGGACTCTCGAGGTCTTTCTCGGGTTGCGGCAGGGAACCCTGGGTTCCCTCGACTTGTGTCGGTGACCTCAGGCAACTTCTCAGGGTGCCTCTGAGAAGTCAGGGACACTGTGGATTTGGGAGGGGCCTTCCGTTACTCAACTGGGTTTGGTGCAATTGAAGAGGGCCTCATCTCGTATGCAGGCAGGAACTTCAGGGGTCCTCTCCATTTCTGACTCGGGTCGCAGAGTACCTGCAGAGTATGGACAAGAGAGTCACGCCTCGTCTTCTGTGGAGGAATGGATCTCCGCTTTCCTTGCGAGTTGTTCATGGAGTGACAGGCCTCTTGTTGAGCTGTGTGTGGAACCTGTGGGTTTTTCCGGATGATGCAGAGGGGTGTCAGTGCCCCTTCGTGTTGTGCCTTCATCCACAGGGTTGCCTTCAAAGAGGTGTCCGGGCATCGGGTTCTTTTCAAGAGCGTACCAGAAAATTGGGGTCTTTCAGCATGTGGTACCACCCACGAGGCTACATCTCGAATTTCCTCAGGAGACCGGCCTCATCCTGAGGTTCGCCGGGAAGGTAGGGAAACCCTTGCAGACAAAGCACGGGAATCGACCTACCGGTCGCGATCAGAAGGGGAGAAGGGGCTCAGATGAAGTGGTGCCGGGAACCTCGGTGGTCCCCTCGAGTGAGACCGGTATGTCACGGCACTTTTGAGGTCGCCTCAAGGGTGCCAAGTACAGTTTCGCACTTCAAGACGGAACGTGGGAATTCTCTGGAGATGCTCTAGCGGGCAAGGGCCTCATATTGCGATGACGAGCGAAACACGTGGTTTTTCTCGAGATGTGGCGGGATTCTCGAGTTACGACGGGGAATTCAGGCTTCCTCTTGTGTTGGCCCAACAAGTCCAATCTTCCATTCAACTTGTCAGAGAGAGCTGTGGGTTGCTCTCGAGTCACTTCAGGGCAAAGAGTCCTCATCTAGGCTTGGGTCCAGGACGTAGTATTGCTCTCCAGGGGCAACAGGGATATCGGGGTCGCATTCCAGTCTCACCCGGTGGGTCACGCCTCGTCTCGAGTGGAAGCAAAGGACTCCACTATCCTCTCGAGTTGCGACATGTAACTCTTGGAGCCCAATGAGTGGCCTAAAGGGAGTCAAGCGTCCTGTGTAGCTTGGACAGAAGGTTCACGCTTGATCTGCATACCATGCAGTTAAAGATGGCCCTCCTCTCGTGATGACGGGAGTGTCTCATGGGTTTTCTCGAGCTGTGGCGCCAGTGTGGGGTTTCTCACGAGATATGATGGGGAGATCAGGGAGCCTCTCGTGCAGCGCCAGAGAAGTCAGGCCTCCATGCGTGTGGCCAGGCAGATCGCGTCATTGCTCTGGAGTCATGGGAGGGACTAGGGCCTCAAGACGCATGTAAGAAGGACTCTCGAGGTCTTTCTTGGGTTGGGGTGGGAAACACTCGTTTCCCTCGACCTCTACCGGGGACCTTAGGGAACTTCCCAGGTGCCTCTGAGAGGTGAGGAATACTGAGGAGTTAGAGGGGCCTCTCGGGACTCCACTAGGTTTGACGAAATGAAAGAGGGCCTCATCTCGATTGGAGGCGGGAACCTCAGGCTTCCTCTCCATTTCTGACTCCGACCGCAGGGTCCCTGCAGGGTTGGGACAGGAGAGTCAGGCCTCATCTTGTCTGAGTAATGGAACTCTGCTTGCCTCTCGAGTCGTTCAGTGGGTCTCAGGCCCCTTGTCGAGCTGTGTGTGGAACCTGCGGGTGTTTCCAGAAGATGCACGGGGGTGTCATTGCCCCTTCATTTTGTGTCTTCCCCCACAGGGTTGCCTTCAAAGAGGTGTTCGGGTATAGGGTTCATTTCAAGAGCGGACCGGGAAATCGGGGTCGTTCGGCATGTGGCACCACACACGTGGCTCATCTCGAATTTCCTCGTGAGACCAGCATCATCCTGAGGTGCGCCGGGAAGGCCGGGAACCCCTTCCACACAAAGTAGGGGAATGAATTCTCCTGTCGCGATCAGGAGGGGAGATGGGGCTCAGATGAAGTGGGGCCGGGACTCTAGGTGTTCCACTCGAGGGAAGCCGGTGTTTCAGGGAACTTTAGGGGTCGCATCAAGGGAGCCAAGTACCGTTTCCCACTTCAGGACGGAACATGGGACTTCCCTGGAGACGCTGTAGCGGGCAAGGGCCTCATCCTGTGAAGACGTTGGAACCACGTCGTTTTTCTCGAGTTGCGTCTGGATTCTCGAAAACGACGGGGATTTCAGGCTTCCTCTTGGGTTGGCCCTGGGAAGCCCAATCTTCCCCTGGAGTTGCGAGGGAAAGCTGGGGGTTCTGCTCGAGTCACTACAGGGCCAAAGAGACCTCATCGAGGCGTGTGTCCAGGACCTAATATTCCTCTCAAGGGAAGACAGGGATCTCGGGTTTGCATTCCAGACTCCCCCGGGGAGTCAGGCCTCGCCTCGAGGGGAAGCAGAGGACTCCGCTTTCCTCTCAAGTCGCGACACGGATCTCTTGGAGCCCAATGAGTGGACTCAAGGGTGTCGAGCCTCCTCTTCAGTTTGGAGAGAGGACTCGGGATTGCTCTCCAGACCAGGCAGGAAAAGAAGGCCCTCAGCTCGTGAGGACGGGGGCGTCTCATGGGTTTCCTCAGGCTGCAGCGCCCGTGGGGGTTTTCTCACGAGGCATGACGAGGACTTCAGGGAGCCTCTCGTGCGGCGCCAGGGAACTCATGTCTCCATGCGCATGGCGAGGGGGAGCTGGTCATCACTCTCGAGTCATGGGATGCGACTAGGGCCTCAAGACGCGTTGAAGAAGGACTCTCGAGGTCTTTCTCGGGTGGCGGCGGGAATCCCTCGTTTCCCTCGACTTCTGCAGGGGACTATAGGGAACTTCCCAGGGTGCCTCTGAGAGGTGAGGGATGCTGTGGAGTTGGCGGGGCCTCTCGGGACTCTGCTGGGTTCGTCGCAATGGAAGAGGGCCTCATCTCGAAGGGAGGCAGGAACCTCAGGCTTCCTCTCCGATTCTGACTCCGACTGCACGGTCCCTGCAGTGTTGGGACAGGAGAGTCATGCCTCGTCTTGTCTGAGGAATGGAATTCTGGTTGCCTCTCGAGTTGTTCCGGGAGTCTCAGGCCCCTTGTCGAGCTGTGAGTAGACCCTGCGGGTTTTTCCGGATGATGCACGGGGGTGTCAGTGCCCCTTCGTGTTGTGCCTTCACTCACAGGGTTTCCTTCGAAGAGGTGTCCGGGCATCGGGTTCTTATCAAGAGCGGACCGGAAAATCGGGGTTGTTCGGCACGTGGCACCTCACACATGGCTAGTCTCGAATTTCCTCCTGAGACCGGCCTCATCCTGAGGTGCGCCAGGAAGGCCGGGAACCCCTTCCAGAGAAAGCAGGGGAATCGACTCTCCTGTCGCGATCAGGAGGGGAGAAGGGGCTCAGATGAAGTGGTGCCGGGACCCTCGGTGTTCCCCTCGAGGGAACCCAGCGTGTCGGCGAACTTTTGCGGTCGCATCAAGGGTGTCAATTACCGTTTCGCACTTAAGGACGGAACATGGGACTTCCCTGGAGACTCCGGGAACTTCCGTGTTCCCCTGGAGTGAGACCGGTATGTTGGGGAACTTTTGGGTCACATCAAGGGTGCCAAGTAGCATTTCGAACTTTAAGATGGAACGTGGGACTTCTCTTGAGACTCTAGCTGGCAAGGGCCTCATATTGCGATGAAGGGGGAACCACATGGTTTTTAAGACTTGAGGCTGAATTCTCGAATTACGATGGGAAATTCAGACTTCCTCTTGTGTTGACCTTGGGAAGACCAATCTTCCATTCAAATTGTGAGGGAGAGATGGAGGTTGCTCTCGAGTCACTGTAGGGCAAAATAGACCTCATCTAGGCTTGTGTCTAGGACATAATGTTCCACTCCAGGGGCGACAGGGATCTCGGGGTTGCATTCCAAACTCACCCGGGGAGTCAGGCCTCGTCTCCAGGGAAGCAAAGGACTCCGCTCTCCTCTCGAGTCGCACCGGGTATTTCTTGGACCCAACTGAGTGGCCTAAAGGGAGTCAATCCTCCTGTGAAGTTTGGAGAGAGGACCAGGGATTGCTCTCCAGGTCAGGCAGGAAAAGAAGGCCCGCATCTCTCCTTGATGGGGGCATCTTGTGGTTTTTCTCGAACTGCGGCGCCACTGTGGGTTTTCTCACGAGGTACGATGGGGTACTCAGGGAGCCTCTTGTGTGGTACTAGGGAAGTCAATTTTCGTGCTTGTGGCGAGGGGAGCGCGTCCTTGCTCTGGAGACATGGTAGGGGAATCGGGCATCAAGAGACGTTGAAAAAGGACTCTCCAAGTCTTTCTCGGGTTACTTCAGGAAACTCTGGGTTCCCTCGACTTGTGCCAGTGACCTCAGGTAGCTTCTCAGGGAGCCTCTGAGAATTCAGGGATACTGTGATGTTGGGAGGGGCCTCTCGGGACACCACTGAGTTTGGTTCAATGGAAGAGGGCCTCTTCTCTAGTTGAGGCAGGAACCTCAGGGTTCCTCTCCATTTCTGACTCCGATCGCAGGGTCCCTGAAGAGTTGGGCCAGGAGAGTAAGGCCTCGTCTTGTGTGAAGGAATGCAACTTCACTTGCCTCTCGAGTTGTTCACGGGGTGACAGTCCACATTTGGAGCTGTGAGTGGAATCGGCGGGTTTTTCTAGACGATGCATGGGGATGTCAGTGTCCCTTCGTGTTGTGCCTTCATCCACAGGGTTGCCTTCGAAGAGATGTCCGGGCGTCAGGTTCTTATCTAGAGTGGACCGGGAATTCGGGATCTTTCAGCATATGGCACCAACCATGAGGCTACTTTTCGAATTTCCTCATGAGACCGGCCTCATCCGGAGGTTCACGGGGAACGTCGGGAACCCCTTGCAGACAAAGCATGGGAATCGACCCTCCTGTCGCGATCAGGAGAGGAGAAAGGCCTCAGATGAAGTGGTGCCGGGAACTTCAGTGTCCCCTCTAGTGAGATCGGTATATAGGGGAACTTTTGGGGTCGCATCAAGGGTGCCAAGTACTGTTTTGCACTTCAAGACGGAATGTGAGACTTCTCTTGAGATGCTGTAGGGGGCAAGGGCCTCATCTTGCAATACGGGGAACCACATGATTTTTCTCGATTTGCGGCGGGTTTCTCGCATTACGACTGGAAATTCAGGCTTCCTCTTGTGTTGGCCCAGAAAGGCCAATCTTCTGTTCGAGTTGCAAGGGAAAGCTAGGGGTTGCGCTTGAGTCACTGCAAGGCCAAAGAGACCTCCTCTAGGCTTTTGTCCAGGACCTAAGGTTCCTCTCCAGGGGCGACAGGGATCCAGGGTTGCATTCCAGACTCACCCTCGTAGTCAGGCCTCATCTCGAGGGGAATCAAAGGACACCGCTCTCCTCCTGAGTATCGACGAGTATCTCTTGGAGCCCACTGAGTGACCTAAAGGGAGTCAAGCCTCCTTTGGAGTTTGGAGAGAGGATTCGGGATTGCTCTTCAGGTCATGCAGGAAAGAAGGCCCTCATTTCACCATGACAGGGGCGTCTCGTGGGTTTTCTCAAGCTGCGGCGCCAGTGTGGGGTTTCTCACGAGGTACGATGGGGAGCTCAGGGAGCCTCTCATGTGGTGCCGGGGAAGTCAGATCTTCATGCGCGTGGCGAGGGGGAGCGCGTCATTTTTCTCCAGTCATGGTAGGGGAATCGGGCATCAAGACGCGTGAAGAAGGACTCTCGAGGTTTTTCTCAGGTTATGGCAGGAAACCCTGGGTTCCCTCGACTTATGCCCGTGACCTCAGGGAGCTTCTCAGGGTGCCTCTGAGAAGTCAGGGATACTGTGCAGTTGGGAGGGGCCGCTCCGAACTCCACTGGGTTTGGTGCAGTAGAAGAGGGCCTTATCTCGAGTTGAGGCAGGAACCTCAGTGTTCCTCTCCATTTCTGAATCGGATCTCAGTGTCCATGCAGAGTTGGGACAGGAGAGTCAGGCCTCGTCTTGTGTGGAGGAATTGAACTCCTCTTGCCTCTCGAGTTGTTCATGGGGTGACAGGCCACTTGTCGATCTGTATGTGGAACTTGCGGGCTTTTCCAACGATGCAGGAGGGTGTCAGACCCCTTCGTTTTGTGCCTTCGTCCACAGGATTGCCTTCGAAGAGGTGTCCTAGCATTGGGTTCTTATCAAGAGCAGACACGGAAATCGGGGTCTTTCGGCGTGTGGCACCAACCACAAGGCTACGTCTTGAATTTCCTCGTGAGACCGGCCTCATCCTGAGGTGCGCCGGGAAGGTCCGGAACCCCTTCCAGACAAAGCAGGGTAATCGACCCTCCCGTCGCGATCAGGAGGGGATAAGGGGCTCAGAACAAGCGGTGCACCGAACCTTGGTGTTCCCCTCGAGTGAGACCAGGGTGTCGGGGAACTTTTGTGGTAACATCAAGGTTGCCAATTATCGTTTTAAACTTCAAGATGGAACATGGGGCTTCTCCTGAGACGCTGTAGCTGGCAAGGGCCTCATCTTGCGATGACGGGGGAACCACGTGGTTTTTCTCGAGTTGCGGCGGGATTTTCGAATTACGACGGGGAATTCAGGCTTCCTCTTGTGTTGTCCCAGGGAAGTCCATTCTTCCATTCGAGGTGCGAGGGAGAGCAGGGGATTGCTCTCGAGTCACTTCAGGGCAAATGAGACCTCATCTATGCTTGTGTCTAGGACCTAATGTTCCTCTCCAGGGGCGACAGGGATCTCGGGGTTGCATTCCAGACTCACCTGAGGAGTTAGGCCTGGTATATAGGGGAAGCAAAGAATTCCGCTCTCCTCTTGAGTCCCAACGGGTATCTCTTGAGCCCACAGAGTGGCCTAAAGGGAGTCAGGCCTCCTGTGGAGTTTGAAGAGAGGCCTCGAGATGCTCTCCAGGCCATGCAGGAAAAGAAGGCCTTCATCTCGCGATGACGGAGGCGTCTCGTGGGTTTTCTCGAGCTGGGGAGCCAGTGTGGGATTTCTCACGAGGTATGACGGGGAGCTCAGGGAGCCTCTCGTGTGGCGCCAGGGAAGTCAAGTCTCCATGCGAGTGGCGAGGGGGAACGCGTCATTGCTCTTGAGTCATGGTAGGGGAATCGGGATTCAAGACGCGTTGAAGGAGGATTTTCGAGGTCTTTCTCGGGTTGCGTCAGGAAACCCTGTGTTCCCTCGACTTGTGCCGGTGACCTCAGGGAGCTTCTAAGGGTGCCTCTGAGAGTCGGGATACTGTGGATTTGGGAGGGGCCTCTCGGGCCTCCACTATTTTTGGTGTAATGGAAGAGGGCCTCATCTCGAGTGGAGTCAGGAACCTCAGGGTTATTCTCCATTTCGGACTCCGATCGCAGGGTCACTTCAGAGTTGGGAGAGGTGAGTCAGGCCTCGTCTTGTGTGCAGGAATGGACCTCCGCTTGCCTCTCGAGTTGCTCACAGGGTGACAGGCACTTGTTGAGCTGTAAGAGTAACCTGCGGTCTTTTCTGGACGATGCACGGGGTTGTCAGTGCCCCTTCGTGTTGTGCCTTCATCCAAACTATCTTCTTATAGGTGTCTGGGCATCGCGTTCTTATCAAGAGCGGATCGGGAAATCGCGGTCTTTCGGCATGTGGCACCACCATCGAGGCTACATCTCGAATTTCCTCATGAGACAGCCTCATCTGAGGTGCGCGGAGAAGGTCGGGAACCCCTTGCAGACAAAGCAGGGGAATCGACCCTCCTTTCGCGATTAGGAGGGGAGAAGGGGCTCAGATGAAGTGGTGCCAGGAACCTCGGTGTTCCCCTCGAGTGCGACCCATATGTCGGGGAACTTTTGGGGTAGCATTAAGGGTGCCAAATATCATTTCGCACTTCAAGACAGAACGTGGGACTACTCTTGAGACGCTGGAGCAGGCAAGGGCCTCATCTTGCAATGACGGGGGAATCACGTGGTTTTTCTCGAGTTGAGGCGGAATTCTCGAATTACTACTGGGAATTCAGGCTTCCTCTTGTGTTGGCCCAGGGAGGTCCATCTTCCATTCGGGTTGCGAGGGAAAGCTGGGGAGTGCTCTCGAGTTACTGCAGGGCAAAAGCGACCTCAGCTAGCCTTGTGTTCAGGACCCAATGATCCTCTCCAAGGGCGACAGGGATCTCGGGTTTGCATTACAGACTCACCCGGGGAGTTAGGCCTCATCTCGAGGGGAAGCAAAGGACTCGGCTCTCCTCTCGAGTTGCGACGCATATCTCTTGGAGCCCACTGAGTGGTCTAAAGGGAGTCAACCCTCCTCTTCAGTTTGGAGAGAGGACTCGGGATTGCTCTCCAGGCCATGCAGGAAAAGAAGGCCCACATCTTGAGATGACGGGGGCGTCTCGTGGGTTTTCTCGAGCTGTGGCGCCAGTGTGGGGTTTCTCACGAGGTACGACGGGGAGTTCAGGTAGCCTCTCGTGTGGCAACAGGGAAGTCAGGTCTCCATGGGCGGGGCAAGGGGGAGCGCGTCATTGCTCTCCAGTCAGGGTAGGGGAATCGGGCCTCATGACGGGTTGAAAAAGGACTCTCGATGTCTTTCTAGGGTTGCGGCAGGAAACCCTGGGTTCCCTTGACTTGTGCCGGTGACCTCAGGGAGCTTCTCAGGGTGCCTCTGAGAAATCAGGGATACTATGGATTTGGGAGAGGCCTCTCGGGACTCCTCTGGGTTTGGTGCAATGGAAGAGAGCCTCATCTCGAGTTGAGGCAGGAACCTCAGGGTTCTGCTCCTGACTTCCTGGAGCCGGATCTGACTCAGATTGCAGGGTCCCTGCTGAGTTTGCTCAGGAGTGTCAGGTCTCGTGTTCTGCGGAGGAATGGAACTCCGCTTACATCTCAAGTTGTTCAATGATGACACCACTTTTCGTGATGTGTGTGGAACCTGCGGGTTTTTCGGAGATGCACGGGGGTGTCAGTGCTCCTTCCTGTTGTGCCTTCATCCACAGGGTTGCCTTCGAAGAGGTGTCCGGGCATCGGGTTCTCCTCAAGTGCGGACCGGGAAATCGGGGTCTTTCAGCACGTTGCACCACCCACGAGGCTACGTCTCGAATTTTCTCGTGAGATCGGCCTCATCCTGAGGCGCGCAGGAAAGTCCGGGAACCCTTTCCAGACAAAGCAGGGGAATCGACCCTCCTTTCGGGATCAGGAGGAGAGAAAGGGCTCAGATGAAGTAGTGCCGGGAACCTCGGTGCTCCCCTTGAGTGAAACTGGTAAGTCGGGTAACTTTTCTGGTTGCATCAAGGGTGCCAAGTACCGTTTCACACTTCAAGACGGAACCTGGGTCTTCTCTTGAGACGCTGTAGTGGGCAAGGGCCTCATCTAGCGCTGACGGGGGACCCACGTGTTTTTTCTCGAGTTGCGGCAGGATTCTTGAGTTACAACGGGGAATACAGGTTTCCTCTTGTGTTGGCCCAGGGAAGTCCAATCTTCCATTCGAGTTGCGAGGGAGAGCTGGGGATTGCACTTGAGTCAATGCAGGACAAAAAAGACCTCATTTAGGCTTGTGTCCAGGACCGAGTTTTCCTCTACAGGGGCGACACGGATCTCGGGATCCCATTCCAGACTCATCCAAGTAGTCAGGCCTCAGCTCGAGGGGAAGCAACGGACTCCGTTCTCCTCTAGAGTAGCGACGTGTATCTCTTGGAGGCTACTGAGTGGCCTAAAGGGAGACAGGCCTCCAGTGGAGTTTGGAGAGTGGACTCGGGATTGCTCTCTAGGTCATGTAGGAAAAGAAGGCCCTCATCTTACGATGACGGGGGCGGCTCATGTGTTTTCTCGAGCGGAGGTGCCAGTGTGGGGTTTTCATGAGGTAGGACGGGGAGCGCAGGGAGCCTCTCGTGTGGCGCCAGGGAAGTTAGGTTTCAATGGGCGTGGCGAGGGAAATGCGTCATTGCTCTCCAGTCATGGTAGGGTATCGGGCCTCAAGACGCGGTAAAGAAGGACTCTCGAGGTCTTTCTCAGAATGCAGCAGGAAACCCTGGGTTCACTCGACTTGTGCCAGTGACCGCAGAGAGCTTCTGAGGGTGCCTCTGAGAAGTCAGGGATACTGTGGAGTTGGGAGGGGCCTCTCGGGACTCCACTGGGTATGGCGCAATGGAAGAGGGCCTCATTTCGAGTTGATGCAGGAACGTCAGGTTTCATCTACATTTCTGACTCCGATCGCACGGTCCCTGCAGAGTTGGGAAAGGAGAGTCAGGCCTTCTCTTGTTTGGAGGAACGGAACTCCGCATGCCGCTCTAGTTCTTCAAGGGATGACAGGACACTTGTCGATCTGTGTTTGGAATCTGCGTGTTTTTCCGTACTATGCATGGGGATGTCAGTACTCCTTCGTGTTGTGCATTCATCCACAGGTTTGCTTTCGAAGAGGTGCCCGGGCATCGTGTTCTTATTAAGAGCGGACCGGGGAATCGGGGGCGTTCGGCATGTGGCACCACCCACGTGGCTCGTCTCGAATTTCCTTGTGAGACCGGCCTCATCCTGAGGTGCGCCGGGAAGGCTGGGAACCCCTTCCGGACCACGCAGGGGAATCGACTCTCCTGTCGCGATCAGGAGGGGAGAAGGGGCTAAGATGAAGTGGTGCCGGGACCCTCGGTGTTCCCCTCTAGGGAACCCGGCGTGTCGGTGAACTTGGGGGTCGCAGGAAGGCAGTCAGCGACCGTTTCACCCTTCAGGGCGGAACAGGGGACTTCCCTTCATACGCCGTGGCGGGCAAGGGCCTCATCTTGCCAAGAGGTGGGAACCACGTGGTTTTTCTCGAGTTGCGGCGGGAATCTCGAGTTACGACGGGGATCTCAGGCTTCCTCTTGGGTTGGCCCTGGGAAGGCCAATCTTCCCCTCGGGTTGCGAGGGAAAGCTGGGGGTTGTGCTCGAGTCACTGCAGGGCCGAAGAGACCTCACCTAGGCGTGTGTCCAGGACCTACTATTCCTCTCCAGGGAAAGCAGGCATCTCGGGGTTGCATTCCAGGCTCCCCCGGGGAGTCAGACCTCATCTCGAGGGGAAGCCAAGGACTCCGCTCTCCTCTTGAGTCGCGACAAGGATCTGTTGGAGCCCCCTGAGCGGCCTCAACGGAGTCCAGCCTGCTCTTCAGTTTGGAGAGAGGACTCGTGATTGGTCTCCAGGCCATGCAGGAATATAAGGCCCTCATCTCGCGATGACCGGGGTGTCTCATGTGTTTACTCGAGCTGCCGCGGCAGTGTGGGTTTCCTCTCGAGGTACGATGAGGATCTCAGGGAGCCTCTCGTGCAGTGCCAGGTTAGTCAGGTCTCCATGCGCGTGAAGAGGGGGCGCGTGTCATGGCTCTCGAGTCATGGTAGGGGAATCGCGACTCAACACATTTTGAAGCACTCTCGAGGTCTTTCTCGAGTCATGGCAGAAAACCCAGGGTTCCCTCGACTTGTGCCTGTGACCTCAGGGAGCTTCTCATTGTGCCTCTGAGAACTCAGGGATACTGTGGAGTTGGTAGGGGCCTCTCGGGACTCCACTGGGTGTGGTGCAATGGAAGAGGGCCTCATCTCGAGTGGACGCAGGAACCTCAGGCTTCCTCTCCGTTTCTGACTCGGATCCCATGGTCCCTGCAGAGTAGGGACAAGAGAGTCACACCTAGTCTTCTGTTGAGGAATGGACCTTCGTTTGCCTTTCGAGTTGTTTACAGGGTGACAGGCCACTTGTCGAAATATCTGTGGGACCTGCGGGTTTTTCTGGACGATGCACGCGGGTGTCAGTGCCCCTTCGTGTTGTGCCTTCATCCACAGGTTTTCCTTCAAAGAGGTGTGCTGGCATCGGGTTCTTTTCAAGAGTGGACCGTGAAATTGGGGTCTTTCGGCATGTGGCACCACCCACGAGGCTACGTCTCGAACTTCCTCATGAGACCGGCCTCATCCTGAGGTGCGCCCGGAAGGTCGGGAACCCCTTGCAGACAGAGAAGGGGAGTCGACCCTCCTGTCGCAATCAGGAGAGGAGAAGGGGCTCAGATGAAGTGGTGCCGGGAACCTCGGTGTTCCCCTTGAGTGAGTCTGGTATGTCGCGGAACTTTTGGGGTCGCATCAAGGGTGCCAAGTACCGTTTCGCACTTCAGGATGGAACGTGGGACTTCTCTTGAGATGCTGTAGCGGACAAAGGGCCTCATCTTGCGATGACGAGGGAAGCACGTGGATTTTCTCGAGTTTCGGTGGGATTCTCGAGTTACGACGGGGAATTCAGGCTTCCTCTTGTGTTGGCCCAGGAAGTCTAATCTTCCATTCGAGTTGCCAGGGAGAGCTGTGGATTGGGCTCCATTCACTGAAGGGCAAACTAGACCTCATCTAGGCTTGTATCCAGGACTTAATGTTCCTCTCCATAGGCGACAGGGATTTGGGGTTGCATTCCATACTCACCCGGGGAGTCAGGCCTCATCTCGAGGGGAAGCAAAGGACTCCACTCTCTTCTCGAGCCGTGACAGGTATCTCTTGGAGCCCACTGAGTGGTCTTTGCTCTGTAGGAGAGCTCTAGTGTACATAAGCCTATACATAAGTGAACACAGACATTCTGTGTGCATGTTGCTGCGTACCCAAAATAGGGCCACAAGGAGCCTCATGCTCTCCATGCAGCGCGGAAGCTGTGCAGCCACGCAGCAGCTGAAGAATCCAAACAATTGCTCTTTTCTTACCTCTGACAGAGCTCGCATTGCCGTAGCCCTTGGCAGTTTGGAAACACTGGACCCTAACCCCTCTCAAAGTAGGCCTGGGTTCTAGTTCGAATAGAAAGTCAATAGCGGAGCTGAGGACAGGAACGCGGCAGTCATTTATCACACGCTCCTGCAGCCTGCTACTACAGGGACACTAACGCTAGAAGCTAGGAATGTCTTTGCAAGGTGCGCAAAGGACAAGGGAGAACCTCGACCCTGACTCTAGTATTTCAGCCCCCTGAGCAGATCTGAGGTTCTCCCGCTGTAGAAGCTAACCTATTCCTTTCAAATACAGGCTTCCTAACACAGGGCCAGTTGGCTGCTTGCTCTTCCACGAAGCAGGCTTCCTTAACTTGCAAACTGCGAATTCTGCTTAACAGCCTGGAGGAAAAATCGCTTCTTGCAAGATTTTTTTCAGAGGCTGTATCCCCGGAGCTGGGGCCAAGCTAGGGGACCCATACTGGCAAGGGAAGGCAAAACCACATCCAATGTCTTTGCTCTGGAGGACAGCTTTGGTGAGCCTAAGTCTTTCAGGAATATTTCTGGCTCCAACAGAGTCAAATTCTGTGTGTGAAGCTGCACAGCCAAAATAGGGGAACAGAGACCCTGATTCTCTCTGTGTAGCTTTGAAGCTGTCATTCAAACAACAGCTTGAGAATCCATACAATGCTCTCCCTTACTGCTAAGAGAATTCTCATTGCTGTAGTCCTTGACAGTTTGTAGAAATCCGCACCCTAACCCTTCTCCAAGTAGGCCTGGGTCCTAGCTCGGAACAACAGGCAACGGCGGAGCTGAGGCCAGTAAGGCACAAGTGAGGTCTCACACACTCTTGCAGCCTGATCGTCCAGGAGCAGTAAGGCCTCTTTTTCCCTGCAGGAGGCTCGCTTGCCTTGCCTCCTGTGAACTGCATTTCCCAGCCTGGGCGCAAAGCTGTTCCTGGAGATTTTTTCTCAGGGGCTGTTTCCCTGGAGCTGGGTCGGACCTCGGGGGCCCAACTCACAGGGGAAGACAAAACCACATGGACAGGTCTATGCTCTGTAGGAGAGCTCTAGTGAACCTCATCTCTCAGGAACATTCTTGGCTTCTACAGAGACACTTCTGTGCATGAAGCTACACACCCAACATAGTGGCAAAGGGAGTCTGATTCTCTCCGTGGGTGCTGATGCTTTGTGGCAAAGCACCTGCTAAGAATCCATCCGCATAGGCTTCCCTCACCTTGACAGAGGTCTCATTGCTGTAGTCCTTGGCAGTTTGGAAAGAAGCTGACCCTTACCCTTCACCAAGTAGGCCCTTGGCCTTGTTTGAATGGAAAGGCAGTAGCTGAGCTGAGGCCAGTAAGGCGCCAGTCAAGTCTGACATATTCCCGATGCCTGCTCCTTCATGGAAAATAACGTTAGAATCTGGGAATGTCTTTGCAAGGCTGGCAAAGGGCAGTCAGGAACCTCGACCCTGCCTCTGGAATTTCTAACTTCTCAGCACATCCGGAGGTCTCGGTCAGGAGAAACTAACCCATTCCTTGCAAATATAGGCTTCCAAACACAGGCCGGTTGGCTGTCTCTTCTTGCCGAAGGAAGCTTGCTTATCCCACCTCCTGCGAACTCCGCTTCCCAGCCTGGGGGATAAGAGGTTCTTGGAGATCTTTTCTCAGAGGCTGTTTCCACGGAGCAGGGGCCGATCCCGGAGACCCACACGCACAGGGGAAGGGAAAACCGCATGGATAAGTCTTTGCTCTCTAGGAGTGCTCTAGTGAACCTCACTCTATGGGGAATGTTCTTGGCTCCAACGGGGACATCTCTGTGTGGGAAGCTGCATAGCCAACATAGAGACACAGAGACCTGATTCTCTCTGTGCAGCTTTGACGCTGTCGTTCAAACAACAAATTGAGAATTCACACAATTCTCTCCCTTACCACTGAGAGAGTTATCATTGCTGTAGCCCTTCGCAGTTTCTGGAAATCGGCACACAAACACTTCTCCAAGTAGGCCTGGGTTCAAGTTCAGATGAACATGCAATAGCGGAGCTGAGGCCAGTAAGGCACCAGTCAGGTGTCACACACTCTGGCAGCCTGCTCCTCCAGGGACAGTAAGGCCTCTATTTCCCTTCAGGAGGCTCGCTTGCCTTACTTCCTGTGAACAGCGTTTCCCAGCCTGGGCGGAAAGCAGTTCCTGGAGATCTTTTCTCAGGGGCTGTTTCCCCGGAGTTGGGGCGGACCTCGGGGACCCAACTCACAGGGGAAGGCAAAACCAAATGGACAGGTCTATGCTCTGTAGGAGATCTCTAGTGAACTGCCGGGGTCCAGCCCCAGCTGATCCAGGGTATTCGAAGCAGAGACGGCGTAGGCGAGGGTCAGGGAACAACTGCTTAATTAAACGTTAATTAAGGATATAAAGAGTAATAAAATGAGGATAGCTCAGTAGGAAAATTCAGTGGAGAAAAGAGGCTGAGTAGCTTGGTTTACGCGGGGGACCACTAAAACTTCAAGACAAGAAGCTTGCACCACTTACGTAGGCCGCAGGCGTCCTTCCGTTCTCCCGAAGGAGAGGAGACACTGAGGCCTCCCCGGTCGGATCTTAGAAGCCCAGGCAAAATTAGTAAGCTTGGTGGGTTCCGCGCTCCAGATGGAGACTCAACCAGAGTGAGAGAGAGAGAGAGACATGGGGAGACCAGTATTTCGAGAAACTGATCCCAATTCTTTATTTTCCATGGTCTACTTTTATACACTGAGATGTTATGCCAAAGTCACGTGGGGTCAGCAGTCCTGACTTTTATCAAAGTCAGGTGCTTCATACAAAAGTATACAGAGGTCTTAGGGGTGTTACATCATCTTCTGGCCGGGGGGCCTGCTGACAATTTACGACCCTCTCCTTGTGACAGCGGTCAGTCAACCAGGACACTTATTTCTCCAGGGGTGATTATTCTTAAAACAGACGCCACCCAAATAAAGTTACATTCCTATAGGGTGAGGGTGTAGTGGGTTTTAGTTAAGGAAAGAATTTACTTAGCCTAAGGTCTAACGTGATTTATATCAAAGGTTAATACTTATTTCTTCTATATATTCATTAATGTGTATAAGGGCAGGGGATGTGGAGACTTAGCAGTAAACATCAGCTCAACAAATGAAAAACCCTTCACCAATATGATTTCTAATCAGCCCATTATACTTATACTAATACTTTTCTAACTTTTCTAAGGAACCTGTTTTTAGAAGGTTTAAAGCATCTCGTGCCTCTCATGGTTGGGAGGCTGTGAGCAATCACATGTGGCCGGACAAGCCTGTCAGGCAGGCTAGAGAACCTTCAGAGGAGTTTGTAGGTTAAAACACTCTTGTCACACCCAGGGGTTTTTATCAACTGGAGCTCTAGGTTAACTCCTTCTCCGAAAGAGGTGGTGGGGGACAGCCCCCCGTAAAGTCAGAGGTGTAGGTGAGAGCACAAAGTAGTAAGGTAGGCAGGCTCTGGTGATGGGGGTAGATGCTCGAGGATTTCCAGGGGGACTCCTGAGGCTCGATCCCGCCTTTGCGTATGTCGAGCCTCCTTCCTCATGACCTTTGCCATGGGCGGAGTGCCTCACTCTGGCCCCCAACAGTGAACCTCCTCTCTCAGGAACATTCTTGGCTCCTATCGAGACACCTCTGTGTGTGTAGCTACACACGCAACGTAGGGGCAAAGGGAGCCAGATTCTTTCCATGGGGTGCTGATGCTTTGTGGCAAAGCACCTGCTTGAGAATCTATCAGCTTACGCTTCCCTCGCCTTGACAGAGGTCTCATTGCTGTAGCCCTTGGCAGTTTGGACAGAAGAGGACCCTTACCTTTCATAAAGTGGGCCCTTGTCCTAGTTTGAAAGGAAAGGCAAGAGCTGAGCTGAGGCCAATAAGGCGCCAGTCAAGTCTGACATATTCCCGAAGCCTGCTCCTTCATGGAAAATAACGCTGGAATCTAGGAATGTCTCTGCAAGGCTGGCAAAGGGCAGTCAGGAGCCTGCACCCTGCCTCTGGAATTACCGATTTCTAAGCAGATCTGGAGGTCTCCTTTAGGAGAATCTAACTCATTCCTTCCATATTGAGACTTCCAAAAACAGGCCGGTCGGCTGCCTCTTCGTGCCCGAAGGAGGCTTGCTTTTCCTGCCTCCTATGAACCCAGCTTCCCAGGCTCTGGGAAAAGCGGATATTGAAGATCTTTTCTCAGGGGTTTTTTCCATGGAGCTGGGGCCGAAACCAGAGACCCAATTGCACAGGGGAAGGAAAACCACATGGACAAGTCTTTGTTCTCCAGGAGACCTCTAAGTGAAACTTACTCTGTCAGGAACGTTCTTGACTCCTATGGAGACACCCCTGTGTGTGAAGCTGCGTACCCAACAAGGGGGCACAGAGAGACTGATTCTCTCTTTGCAGCTTTGAAGCTGTCATTCAAACAACAGCTTGAGAATCCATACAATGCTCTCCCTTACCTCTGAGAGAGTTCTCATTGCTGTAGCCCTTGGCAGTTTTTAGAAATCCGCACCCAAACCCTTCTCCAAGTAGGCCTGGGTCCTGGTTTGGATGGCCATGCAATGGCGGAGCTGAGGTCAGTAAGGCACCAGTCAGGTGTCACACATTCTGGTAGCCTGCTCCTCCAGGGACAGTAAGGCCTCTTTTTCCCTGCAGGAGTCTCGCTTGCCTTGCCTCCTGTGAACTGCGTTTCCCAGCCTGGGCGAAAAGCGGTTCCTGGAGATCTTTTCTAAGGAGTTGTTTCCCCAGAGCTGGGGTGGACCTCGGGGACCAAACTCACAGGGGAAGGCAAAACTACACGGACAAGTCTATGCTCTGTAGGAGACCTTAGTGAATCTCAAGTCTTAGGAACATTCTTGGCTCGTACAGAGACACCTCTGTGTGTAAAGCTACACACCGAACATAGGGGCACAGGGAGCCTGATTCTCTCCGTGGGGTGCTGATGCTTTGTGGCAAAGCACCTGTTTGAGAATCCATCCGCTTACGCTTCCCTCGCCTTGACAGAGGTCTCATTGCTGTGTCCCTTGGCAGTTTGGAAAGAAGCAGACCCTTACCCTTTACCAAGTAGGCCCTGATCCTAGTTTGAAAGGAAAGGCAATAGCTGAGCTGAGGCCAGTAAGGCACCCGTCAACTCTGACATATTCCCGATGCCTGCTCCTTCATGGAAAATAGCGCTAGAATCTAGGAATGTCTTTGCAAGGCTGGCAAAGGGCAGTCAGGAACCTCGACCCTGCCTCTGGAATATCTATCTTCTGAGCAGATCTGGAGGTCTCCTTCTGGAGAAGCTAACCCATTCCTTGCAAATATAGGCTTCCAAACACAGGCTAGTTGGCTGCCTCTTCTTGCCTGAAGGAGGCTTGCTTTTCCTGCCTCCTATGATCCCTGGTTCCCAGCATGGGGGAAAAGCAGATCTTGGAGATCTTTGCTCAGGGGTTGTTTCCACGGAGCTGAGGTTATGCCCGGAGACCCACACATACAGAGGAAAGCAAAACTACATGAACAAGTCTTTGCTCTCTAAGAGAGCTCTAGTGAACCTCAGTCTTTGACGAACGTTCTTGGTTCCTACAGGGACAACTTATGGGGTCAGAGAGCCTGATTCCCTCTGTGAAGGTTTAACGCTGTCGTTCAGAAAACAGCTTGAGAATCCATACAATTCTCTCCCTTATCTCTGAGAGAGTTCTCATTGCTGTAGCCCTTGGCAGTTTTTTAGAAATCCGCACCCAAACCCTTCTCCTAGTAGGCCTGGGTCCTAGTTCAGAGGAACATGCAATGGCGGAGCTGAGGCCAGTAAGGCACCAGTCAGGTCTCACACACTCTGGCAGCCTGCTCCTCCAGGGGCAGTAAGGCCTCTTTTTCTCTGCAGGAGGCTCGCTTGCCTTGCCTTCTGTGAACTGCATTTCCCAGTCTGGACGAAAAGCAGTTCCTGGAGGTGTTTTCTCAGGGGTTTCTTCCTCGGAGCTGGGGCGAACATCGGGAACCCAACTCACAGGGGAAGGCAAAACCATATGGACAGGTCTATGCTCTGTAGCAGAGCTCTAGTGAACCTCATCTCCCAGGAACATTCTGGGCTCCTATAGAAACACCTCTGTGTTTGAAGCTACACACCCAACATAGGGGCAAATGCAGCCTGATTCTCTCCGTGGGGTACAGATGCTTTGTGGCAAAGCACCTGTTTGAGAATCCATCCGCTTCCACTTCCCTCTCTTTGACAGAGGTCTCTTTGCTGTAGCCTTTGGCAGTTTGGAAAGAAGCAGACCCTTACCCTTCACCAAGTAGGCCCTTGTCCTAGTTTGAACGGAAAGGCGATAGCTGAGCTGAGGCCAGTAAGGCGCCAGTCAAGTCTGACATATTCCTGAAGCCTGCTCCTTCATGGAAAATAACGCTAGAATCTAGAAATGTCTTTGCAAGGCTGGTAAAGGACAGTCAGGAACCTCGACCCTGCCTCTGGAATTTCCATCTTCTGAGCAGATCTGGAGGTCTTCTTTTGGAGAAGCTAACCATTCCTTCCAAATAGAGGCTTCCAAACACAGGCTAGTTGGCTGCATCTACTTGCCCGAAGGAGGCTTGCTTGTTCCGCTTCCTGTGAACTCCGCTTCCCGCCTGGGGGAAAAGTGGTTCTTGGAGATCTTTTTTCAGGGGCTATTTCAACGGAGTTGGAGCCGAGCCCGGAGACCCACACGCACAGAGGAAGGCAAAACCACATGGACAAGTCTTTGCTCTGTAGGAGAACTCTAGTTAACCTCAGTATGTGAGGAAAGTCTTGGATTCCACGGGGATACCTCTGTGTGTGGAGCTGCGTACCCAACAAGGGGGCACACAGGGCCTGATTCTCTCTTTGCAGCTTTGAAGCTGTCATTCAAACAACAGCTTAAGAATCCATACAATGCTCTCCCTTACCTCTGAGAGACTTCTCATTGCTGTAACCCTTGGCAGTTTTTACAAATCCGCACCCAAACCCTTCTCCAAGTAGGCCTGGGTCCTGGTTTGGATGGCCATGCAGTGGCGGAGCTGAGGTCAGTAAGGCACCAGTCAGGTGTCACACACTCTGGCAGCGTGCTCCTCCAGGGACAGTAAGGCCTATTTTTCCCTGTGGGAGGCTCGCTTGCCTGGCCTCCTGTGAACTGCGTTTCCCAGCCTGGGCAAACAGCGGTTCCTGGAGATCTTTTCTCAGGGGCTCTATCCCCAGAGCTGGGGTGGACCTCGGGGACCCATCTCACAGGGGAAGGAAAAACCACATGGACACGTCTATGCTCTGTAGGAGACGTTAGTGTGTCTCATCTCTTAGGAACATTCTTGGCTCGTACAGAGACACCTCTGTGTGTAAAGCTACACACCGAACATAGGGGCACATGGAGCCTGATTCTTTCCATGGGGTGCTGATGCTTTGTGGCAAAGCACCTGTTTGAGAATCCATCCGCTTACGCTTCCCTCGCCTTGACAGAGGTCTCATTGCTGTGTCTCTTGGCAGTTTGGAAAGAAGCAGACCCTTACCCTTCACCAAGTAGGCCCTGATCCTAGTTTGAAAGGAAAGGCAATAGCTGAGCTGAGGCCAGTGAGGCACCCGTCAACTGTGACATATTCCCGATGCCTGCTCCTTCATGGAAAATATTGCTAGAATCTAGGAATGTCTTTGCAAGGCTGGCAAAGGGCAGTCAGGAACCTCGACCCTGCCTCTGGAATATCTATCTTCTGAGCAGATCTGGAGGTCTCCTTCTGGAGAAGCTAACCCATTCCTTGCAAATAGAGGCTTCCAAACACAGGCCGGTTGGCTGCCTCTTCTTGCCTGAAGGAGGCTTGCTTTTCCTGCCTCCTATGATCCCTGTTTTCCAGCATGGGGGAAAAGCAGATCTTGGAGATCTTTGCTCAGGGGTTTTTTCACGGAGCTGGGGTTATGCACAGAGACCCACACATACAGGGGAAGGCAAAACCACATGAACAAGTCTTTGCTCTCTAAGAGAGCTCTAGTGAACCTCAGTCTTTGACGAACGTTCTTGGCTCCTATGCGGACACCTCTGTGTGTGAAACTGCGTACCCAACATGGCGGCAGAGAGCCTGATTCTCTCTGTGCAGGTTTAATGCTGTCGTTCAGAAAACAGCTTGAGAATCCATACAATTCTCGCCCTTACCTCTGAGAGAGTTCTCATTGCAGTAGCCCTTGGCAGTTTGTAGAAATCTGCACCTAAACCCTTCTCCAAGTAGGCCTGAGTCCCAGTTCGGAGGAACAAGCAATGGCGGAGCTAAGACCATTATGGCACCAGTCAGTTTTCACACACTCTGGCAGCCTGCTCCTCCAGGGACAGTAAGGCTTCTTTTTCTTTGCAGGAGGCTCACTTGCCTTACTTCCTGTGAACAGCTTTTCCCAGCCTGGGCGAAAAGCGGTTCCTGGAGATCTTTTCTCAGAGGCTGTTTTCTCGGAGCTGGGGCGGACCTCGGGGACCCAACTCACAGGGGAAGGTGAAACCACATGTACAGGTGAGCACTCTGTAGGATAGCTCTTGTGAGCCTCATCTCTCAGGAACATTCTTGGCTCCTGTAGAGACACCACTGTGTGTGAATCTACACACCCCACATAGGGGCAAAGGGAGCCTGATTCTCTCCGTGGGGTGCTGATGCTTGGTGGCAAAGAACCTTCCTGATAATCCATCCGCTTATGCTTCCCTCGCATTTACGGAGGTCTCATTGCTGTAGCCCTCGGCAGTTTGGAAAGAAGAAGACCCTTACCCTTCATAAAGTAGGCCTTTGTCCTACTTTGAATGGAAAGGCAATAGCTGAGCTGAGGCCAATAAGGCGCCAGTCAAGTCCGACATATTCCCAAAGCCTGCTTCTTCAGGAAGATAACTGTAGAATCTAGGAATGTCTTTGCAAGGTTGGCAAAGGGCAGTCAGGACCCTGCACACTGCCTCTGGAATTACCGACTTCTGAACAGATCTGGAGGTCTCCCTTAGGGGAAGCTAACCCATTCTTCCAAGTAGAGGCTTCCAAACGCAGGCCGCTTGGCTGCCTCTTGCTCTCTGAAGGAGGCCTGCTTTTCCCGCCTCCTATGAACCCCACATTCCAGCCTCTGGGAAAAGCGGATCTTGAAGATCTTTTCTCAGGGGTTGTTTCCACGGAGCTGGGGCCGAGCCTGGAGCCCCAAATGCACAGGGGAAGAAAAACCACATGGACAAGTCTTTGCTCTCTAGGAGAGCTCTAGTGAACCTCACTCTGTCAGGAACATTCTTGTTTCCTATGGAGACAGCCCTGTCTGTGAAGCTGTGTACCGAACATGGAGACACAGAGTCTGATTCTCTCTGTGCATCTTTGAAGCTGTCGTTCAAACAACAGCTTGAAAATCCATACAATGCTCTTCCTTACCCGTGACACAGTTCTCATTGCTATACCCCTTGGCAGTATTTAGAAATCCATACCCAAACCCTTCTCCTAGTAGGCCTGGGTCCTAGATCGGAGGAACATGCAATGGCGGAGCTGAGGCCAGTAAGGCACCAGTCAGGTCTCACACACTCTGGCAGCCTGATCGTCCAGGGACACTAAGACCTGTTGTGCCTTGCAGGAGGCTCGCTTGCGTTACCTCCTGTGAACTGCGTTTGCCAGCCTGGGGGAATAGTGGTCCCTGGAGATCTTTTCTCAGGGGCTCCTTCCCCTGAGCTGGGGCGGACCTCGGGGACCCAACTCACAGGGCAAGGCAAAACCATATGGACAGGTCTATGCTCTGTAGCAGACTTCTAGTGAACCTCATCTCTCAGGAACATTCTTGGCTCCTATAGAGACACTTCTGTGTGTGAAGCTGCGTACCTAACATAGGGCCACAGAGAGCCTGATTCTCTCAGTTCATTTTGACGCAGCCGTTCAGAAAACAGCTTGAGAATCCATAAAATGCTCTCCATTACCGCTGAGAGAATTCTCGCTGCTGTAGCCCTTGGCACTTTGTAGAAATCCGCAGCCAAACGCTTCTCCAAATAGGCCTGGGTCCTAGTTCGGAGGAACAGGCAATGGTGGAACTGAGGCCAGTAAGGCAACAGTCAGGTTTCACACAATCTGGCAGCCTGCTCCTCCAGGGACAGTAAGGCCTCTTTTTCTCTGCAGGAGATTCGCTTGCCTTACTTCATGTGAACAGCGTTTCCCAGCCTCAGCGAAGCGGTTCCTGGAGATCTTTTCTCAGGGACAGTTTCCCCGGACGTGTGGTGGACCTCGGGGACCCAACTCACAGGGGAAGGAAAAACCACATGGACAGGTCTATACTCTGTAGGAGAGGTTTAGTGAACCTAATCTCTCAGGAACATTCTTGGCTCCTATAGAGACAACTCTGTGTGTGAAGCTACACTCCCAACATTGGGGAACAGGGATCTTGGTTCTCTCCGTGGGGTGCTGGTGCTTTGTAGCAAAGCACCTGCTTGAGAATCCGTCCTCTTAGGCTTCCCTCACCTTGACAGAGGTCTCATTGCTGTAGCCCTTGGCAGTTTCAAAGAAGAAGACCCTTACACTTCATAAAGTAGGCCCTTGTCCTAGTTTAAATGGAAAGGCAATAGCTGAGCTGAGGCCAATAAGGAGCCAGTCCCCTCTGGCACATTCCCGAACCCTGCTCCTTCATGGAATATAACTCTAGAATCTTGGAATGTCTTTGCAAGGCTGGCAAAAGGCAGTCAGGAACCAGCACCCTGCCTCTGGAATTACCGACTTCTGAGCAGATCTGGAGGTCTCCTTTAGGAGGAGCTAACCCATTCCTTCCAAATAGAGGCTTCAAAACACAGGCAGGTTGGCAGCCTTTCGTGCCCGAAGGAGGCTTGCTTTTCTCTCCTCCTATGAACCCCAGTTCCCAGCCTCTGGGAAAAGCGGGTCTTGAAGATATTTTCTCAGGGGTTCTTTCCACGGAGCTGGGGCCGAGCCTGGGGCCCAAAGGCACAGGGGAAGGCAAGACCACATGGACAGGTCTATGCTCTGTAGCAGACCTCTAGTGAACCTCATCTCTCAGGAGCATTCTTGGCTCCTATAGAGACACCTCTGTGTGTGAAGCTGCGTACCTAACATAGGGGCACAGAGAGCCTGATTCTCTCTGTTCATTTTGACGCTGTCGTTCAGAAAACAGCTTGAGAATCCATAAAATGCTCTCCCTTACCACCGAGAGAATTCTCACTGCTGTAGCCCTTGGCACTTTGTAGAAATCTACACCCAAACACTTTTCCAAGTAGGCCTGGGTGCTAGCTCGGATGAACAGGCAATGGCGGAGCTGAGGCCAGTAAGGCAACAGTCAGGTTTCACACACTCTGGCAGCCTGCTCCTCCAGGGACTGTAAGGCCTCTTTTACTCTGCAGGAGATTCGCTTGCCTTACTTCCTGTGAACAGAATTTCCCAGCCTCGGCGAAGCGGTTCCTGGAGATTTTTTCTCAGGGACAGTTTCCCCGGAGGTGTGGCGGACCTCGAGGACCCAACTCACAGGGGAAGGCAAAACCACATTGACAGGTCTATGCTCTGTAGGAGAGGTTTAGTGAACCTAATCTCTCAGGAACATTCTTGGCTCCTATAGAGACAACTCTGTGTGCGAAGCTACACTCCCAACATTGGTGCACAGGGAGCTTGATTCTCTTCGTGGCGTGCTGATGCTTTGTGGCAAAGCACCTGCTTGAGAATCCATCCTCTTAGGCTTCCCTCACCTTGACAGAGGTCTCATTGCTGTAGCCCTTGGCAGTTTGCAAAGAAGAAGACCCTTACCCTTCATAAAGTAGGGCCTTGCCCTAGTTTGAATGGAAAGGCAATAGCTGAGCTGAGGTCAATAAGGAGCCAGTCTCGTCTGACACATTCCCGAAGCCTGCTCCTTCATGGAAAATAACTCTAGAATCTAGGAATATCTTTGCAAGGCTGGCAAAGGGCAGTCAGGAACCAGTACCCTGCCTCTGGAATTACCGACTTCTGAGCAGATCTGGAGGTCTCCTTTAGGAGAAGCTAACCCATTCCTTCCAAATAGAGGCTTCAAAACACAGGCAGGTGGACTGCCTTTTCGTTCCCGATGGAGGCGTGCTTTTCTCTCCTCCTACGAACCCCGGTTCCCAGACACTGGGAAAAGTGGATCTTGAAGATATTTTCTCAGGGGTTGTTTCCACGGAGCTGGGGCCGAGCCTGGAGACCCAAAGGCACAGGGGAAGGCAAGACCACATGGACAAGCCTTTGCTCTTTAGTATAGCTCTAATGAACCTCACTCTGTCAGGATCTTTCTTGATTCCTACGGAGACACACCTGTGTGTGAAGCTGCGGCCACAGAGAGCCTGATTACCCCTGTGCAGCGCTGAGTCTGGGCGGCTAAACAACAGCTTGGGAATGCAGCCTGGGGCGCTTCCCTTCCCTCTGACAGAGCTCTCCTTCGGTCCCTAAGCCCTCTGCAAGGAGGCATGGATCATAGGTGCAAAGGGAAAGGAAGAGCGGAGCTGAGGCTAGTAAGGCGCCCGCCAGTCACGTCTCCCCCACTTCCGCAGTCTGTTCCTTCCCCTGCGCGAAAGCTAGAAGCTGGGAAGGGCTTGGCGAGGCTCGCCCAGGCAGAGCAGCCTCTAGGCCGGGGCTCTGCGATATCGCGCCTGGGTGCAGATCTGGAGCTCCGCCGAAGTGGAAGATCATTCGGTCCTTCCCAATACAGGCTTGCAAGCACCCGACGGCGGCCTGACTCTATTCTCCCGCGTGCTGGGAGTGGGCTTCCAATCCAGAGCACAGAGCACTGCCTGGAGCTCTCTGCTCAGGGGCTGGTTCCCCTACGCTGGGGCTGTGCTAGGGAGCCCAAACGCACATATCAAGGCCCCAAAACACATCCACACGTCTCTGCTCTGCAACAGAGCTCCGGGGAAGCCCAGTCTGGCAGGCGCTTTCTGGGCACAAAGGGAGGAACACTCTGGCTGTGGAGCTTCCTCCCCAAGACAGGGGCACTAGGACCCTGATTCCCTCCGTTTACCGCTGAGTCTGCATTGCCAAGCAACAGCTTGGGAACGCAGCCTGGGGTGCTTCCCTTCCCTCGGACAGAGCTCTCCTTGCGGTAGGCCTTGGTAGTTTGCATACAATGGGGCCCTAAGCCCTCTGCAAGTTGGCCTGGCTCCTAGGTCCAAAGGGCAGGCCAGAGCGGAGCTGAGGCTGTCAGGCTCCAGACACATCTCCCATACTCCTACATCCTGCTCCTACCCGGGCGTGAATGTTAGAAGCTGGGAAGGTACCTGGACCGTGCAGGGGCGGGGCAAACGCGGGCGGCGTGGGGCGGGAGTCGGCTTCTGGCAGGGGTGGGGGCGGGCTTCCCAGTTGTGCTCTCGGAGGTGGACACTGAGGCTGAAAACGCGCCGGGAGCGCGGCAGGGGCGGGGCTAACCCTGGCGGCGCGGGGCGGGGGTCGGCTCATGGGGGGGATGGGGAGGGGTTCCCAGTTGCGCTCTCGGGGGTTGCAACTGCGGCTGGGAACTCCCATTTCGTCCGCTCCTGGGTCCCCAAGGATCGCCATCCCATGGGTGCAGCGGAGGGCTGCGGACCACAGGTAAGGGAACTGGGACTGCGTGGAGCAGGGAACCAAGTATTCCGCCGTCTGTTGGCACATTCTCGGAGCTCCCCAACCTGGCGGTCGCAGAAAGGCCTTGCCTTTGGGGTCAAGGCCTTTACCGCTCCACCCCTCTGCTGAAAAATCTCAGAGTCTGCGCGGTTCTTCCAAGCAGCCTAGTGTCCGCTGGAAGTCCAAGGGACAGAACACTGAATTCTTGCCAGCTGGCCCAGCCCTGCTTCTGGCACTTTGTAAGCCAGCGGGCCCTTGAGCACCTGCTGGGATGGGAAAGGGAAGGGTCCACGAATTGCACCCTAGAAACTTAGTAGGGTGCATGGATTTCAAACCCTGGTGGCCGCCCAGGCAGCAAAGAAGTGGGGAGGGCACCTTGCTGCCCTTTCATGGCAGAATCTGTGGCTGTCCTGATGCGTGGGCCTTTTCATGGGGACCTTGTGCAATAAAAGTTTGGTGTTTTGGTACTGAATAATTAGAAATTGTAAAAAGTTTAAATTATGTGGTGGTGTAATTAAAAAACAAAACAAAACAAAACCAAGCCCCAAGTGTTTGGCACAGGGAGGTTTAAGTATTGAAGGCCTGTTTTCCTTGCACTGTGGCATTCTATCAAGAAGTGTGCAGGATTTTTTTTTTTTAAGAAAAGTGTTCGAAGAGCTTGAAACAGGAAACCCAGAGGTGCCCCTGTATTTTGGGGAAGGCCTTAGGAGGTCACTTGGAAATGCTGCTGGCTGTGGGGAAGGGGGGCAGATGGGCTGTGCAGTCTTGTCCTTTGCATTCATGTTCTTGTGTGTAGAAACCCAGCTCGGAGCCATCTCCTGATGTGTAAGAATTTCGCAGACAAACCTTGAGCTAAGCAATGCATTTGTTCCTGAGGAAATGTTTGTCTTAAGCGATGTAAATATCCTATGTATATCCGCTGGACTCTGGCTTCAGGTCGGTTCCCCCAATAGGCTCAGAAGCGACTTGAACAAAACTGTATGTTTTCCTCGTACCTTGTTCTCCTAATCTATGTTAAGGAAATGATATATTTGCCTGGAATACTGCCTTTCTTCAAGATTCATGTCAATCAGTTTTTGGCCCAGGATGACTCACCTGCTGCCAATGTGACCTCAAGGCATGTCGTGGGGGAGGGGCCTGGTGCCATTCCCTGAGACAGTGCCTTTCCTTCCTTAGCTGACTGCTAGTGCCTGTAGAATATCTGGCTAGAGACCAGCAGGGCGTACACCCCGCCTCAAGTCTAAGTCAGCAGCTTTCTCTATCTCATTTATACTTTAATAACAATTGATGACACAAAAGCTCTGAGCGATCAAATCATATCAAATCTTCATTTCAGATTGAAGATGCATTCCATGGTATTGCCATCTTAAGTCTTTCCATTGTTATGAAATATCTGTCCATGTATTCAGGATAGTTTTCAGCCAGGGTGTATAATTTCCAGTGTACCAGTCTTGTCATCCTCGTTACATCCATGGCAAAGTGTTGTATTCATGTTGACATTATTGAAAGGGAATTTTTTTTAATTCCTTTTCAGATTATTATCTGCTAATATATACAGAAAAAACCGTGTAATCTTTCGTTTTTATCAGTTCGGACAGCTTGATAGTTGTCTTTAATTTCTTTCCTTTCTCATACTTTAAGATTTTCCGGGCACCATACATGTACTGCCTCACCCCTAATCTCAGTCATGTGTTCAAAGAACTTCTGTCCTTTACTTGTTTACTTATTTTTTGCAACATTGAATTCGTTTTGACTATGCTGGGTCTCTGCTGCAAGATGGAAGTTGCTAGGACCTCTGGACTGCAGTCTTCCATCTCTTACTGACCTCTTGTTGACCTCTGCAGAATCCTGGTTGGCGGGAGCTTGTTAGTTCCTTGTTCCTTACCAGGACCTCCTGTGGTAAGTGTTTTTCTCTTCTCTGTTGCCTGGTAAGGGTGGATGGTCATTGGCATCCCAAAGCTAGCTAGAAGTCAATTATTTAGGCAGGCTTGTGCATAGATATGGGAGAAGGCAATGGCACCCCACTCCAGTACTCTTGCGTGGAAAATCCCATGGATGGAGGAGCCTGGTAGGCTGCAGTCCATGGGGTGGTTAAGAGTCGGACACCACTGAGCGACTTCACGTTCACTTTTCACTTTCATGCATGGGAGGAGGAAATGGCAACCCACTCCAGTGTTCTTGCCTAGAGAACCCCAGGGACTGCGGGGCCTGGTGGGCTGCCGTCTATGGAGTCGCACAGAGTCGGACACGACTGAAACGACTTAGCCGCAGCGGCGGCGGCAGCAGCAGCAGAAGCAAGGCATCGATATCAAAAGGGCTGCAAACAGTCAGGAAGGATCACATATGTCGCCGTGAAACACTACTTCTCCACTTAGCCAAAGCTAACCAAAGATTTCTGTTCTAGGTCAACCTAGAAGAGATCACTTAAGAGGTAAAGAAACTTAAACTCCATTAGCAAAGGCAGTTCGACATCTCAAGAAAACTTGTGCTAGGCACAGAACTCTTTTCTGGGGGTCCACTTTCCCTACAACCTCCTTAGCCCATTCTGTACCCATTCCTTTGCTTCTCCCATCCTGAAACTGCCACCTGTAAGACAGAACTACTTCGTTTTCCTTCCTCAAGTGCCATTGCATTCCACATACTTTCTTGTAATAACAAGTCATACATTTCCCTTCAGCAACCAAGAACTGACTTTTATATTGGCATTGGCTATAGCCCGCCCCCCTCCCCCCACCCCCAAGAACAGAACAAAACAAAACAAAACAATTGCTTTCTTACATTTAACATGTCAGGATGGTGCCAGACACTATTCATGGAGAGTCAAAAATCTCTTTTGTTTCTGTGTAAAAGGGAGGTCCTTTCAAGTCGTGAATGTTTCAGAACTTTCATTTATTTGGAAATGACCTAGCTATTCAATACACTGTCGTCACAAGGATAGAAACTCGGGTAAACAAAACACCTGGAGAAACGTTTGTTAGTTCAGTTCAGTTCAGTTGCTCAGTCGTGTCTGACTCTTTGGGACCCCGTGGCCTGAAGGACGCTAGGCTTCCGTGTCCGTCACCAACTCCAGGGGCTTGCTCAAACTCATGTCCATCGAGTCAGTGATGCCATACAACCATCGTATCCTCTGTCATCCCCTTCTCCTCTGCCTTCAATCAAGACTATGAGAGGCAGATATTTTAGAGTATAATTATTGTAAAGAGTTTGTCTAAAAGCTCATATCACATTTACATTTTTTACTTTTGTTGTTGTCGTTTCCAGGTAGTTTCTTGCTGACAAGCTTGTTACAGATATAACAATAGAGCAATTTTTACCTCAAAAGAAACCTAGGCACTATGAACATGTTGTGCTTAATGTTGTTGACTCTTAGACATGTCTATAATGGAGGAGCAAAACCAAAAATACTAGATATTTAATATTGACTAGTTCCCAGTTCACGGGACTCTGACATTCATTTAGGTCAATGTTTTCTTGTATTTCCAGCAGTTTGATTTGGAAGGGCTGCCTTGTCTTGAGACCATTGAAATCAGAACACAGAACTTGAGCAATATTATCAAAAAACACAAGGCTCACACTGACACATACCTTAATCCAAACAGACAGACAAGACATCTTCCAGGTTTCCGCCTGAGATTTAAAATATTTCTTTGAGCCAGTCTTCTGGGGAGTGGGGGGATGGGGGTGGCAGTAAGGCAGGCTTGGGTAACAAGCTAATTGTTGGTCATTGCATATGCAAAGAACCAGCTTTCCGGGTTCCAAGGAAAAAAGTTTCCTTGGTAACCAACTTTGTCTGGTTCTATAGAATATCATGGCCCTCCTAGGTCAGGTCATCTTGCCTTTCTGTAGTCCTCGTTTTATCCCTAAATCATAGACAGCTTGGATTGTCTCTGTGGGGTGTATGTATTGTCCTCATGTTTGACCTGGCAGCAGCAGCGAGGTCCGAGAGCCTCTTCTGGAACCGGGCGTGGGGACGGGGCTCACCGAGAGCCGCTGGTGAAGGTGGGCAGCGCCCCTGGAGCGCGGCAGGGGCGGGGCGAACCCGGGCGGCACAGGGCGGGTGTCGGCTCCTGGCGGGGGTAGGGGAGGGCTTCCCAGTTGTGCTCTCGGAGATGGCCACTGCGGCAGGAAACACGCCGTGAGCGCAGCCAGGGTGGGGTAAACCTGGGCTGCACAGGTCGAGATTCCGCTCGCTGTGGGTGGGGGGTCGGTCCCTGTTGTGCTCCCGGGGGTCGCCAATGTGGCTGGGAACCCGCCGGGAGCCCAGCAGGGCCGGGGCAAAACCTGGCGGCGCGGGGCGGGGTGGGGGTCCGTTCGCAGCGGGGGTCGGCTCCTGGCGGGGGTGGGGGAGGGCTTTCCAGATGTGCTGTTGGGGGTCGCCATTGCGGCTGGGAATGCCCATTTCGTGAACTCCTGGATCCCCAAGGATCGGCATCCATCGGCCACAGCGGAGGGGTGCGGAACACAGGTAAGGGAACGGGGACTGCGTGGAGCAGGGAACCATGTATTCCGCCCTGTGTTGGCACAGTCTCAGAGCTCCCCAACCTGGCGGTCGCAGGAAGGCCTCGTCTTTGGGGTCAAGGCCTTTACCACTCCACCCCTCTGCTGAAAAACCTCATAGTCTGCGCGGTTTTCCCAAGCAGCCTAGTGTCCGCTGGAAGTCCAAGGGACAGAACCCTGAATTCTGGCCGGCTGGCCCAGCCCTGCTTCTGGCACTTTGTAGGCCAGCGGGCCCTGGAGCACCTGCTAGGATGGGAAAGGGAAGGGTACGCGAATTGCACCCTGGTGGCCGCCGAGGCAGCAAAGAAGGGGGGAGGGCACCTTACTGCCCTTTAATGGCAGACAGAATCTGTGGCTGTCCTGCTGCGTGGGCCTTTTCATGTGGACCTTGTGCAATAAAAGTTTACCGATGACCTTAGGGAACTTCCCAGTGTGCTTCTGACAGATGAGGGATGCTGTGGAGTTGGAGGGGCCTCTCAGGACTACGCTGTGTTTGGCGCAATGGAAGAGGGCCTCATCTCCAGGGAAGGCAGGAACCTCAGGCTTCCTCTCCGTTTCGGACTCCGACCGCAGGGTCCCTGCAGAGTTGGGACAGGAGAGTCAGGAATCGTCTTGTCTGAGGAAGGGAACTCCGCTTGCCTGTCGAGGTGTTCAGGGGGTCTCAGGCCCCTTGTTCAGCTGTGTGTGGAACCTGCGGGTGTTTCCGGACGATGCACGACGGTGACAGTGCCCCTTCGTGTTGTGCCTTCACCCACTGGGTTGCCTTCGAAGAGGTGTCCGGGCCTTGGGTTCTTTTCAAGAGCGGACAGGGAAATCGGGGTCTTTCGGCATGTGGGACCACCCACGGGGCTAGTCTCAAATTTCCTAGTGAGGCCGGCTACATCCTGAGGTATGCCGGGAAGGCCGGGGAGCCTTCCAGACAACGCAGGGGGATCGACTCTCCTGTCGCCATCAGGAGGGGAGAAGGGGCTCAGATGAAGTGGGGCCAGAACCCTCGGTGTTACCCTCGAGGGAACCCGGCGTGTCGAGGAACTTTTGGGGGTCGCAGGAAGGCTGTCAGGGACCTTTTCGCCCTTCAGGGGGGAACAGGGGACTTCCCTTGAGACGCCGTCGTGGGAAAGGGCCTCATCTTGCCAAGAGGTGGGAACCACGTGGTTTGTCTCGAGTTGCGGCGGGATTTTCGAGTTACGACAGGGATCTCAGCCTTCCCCTTGGGTTGGCCCTGGGAAGCCCAATCTTCCCCTCGGGTTGCGAGGGAAAGCTGGGGGTTGCGCTCGAGTCACTGCAGGGCCGAAGAGACCTCACATAGGCGTGTGTCCGGGACTAATATTCCTCTCCAGGGAAGGCAGGGATCTCGGGGTTGCATTCCAGGCTCCCCCGGGGAGTCAGGCCTCGTCTCGAGGGGAAGCCAAGGACTCCGCTCTCCTCTCGAGTCGCGACGCGGGTCTCTTGGAGCCCCCTGAGCGGCCTCAAGGGAGTCCAGCCTCCTCTTCCGTTTGGAGAGAGGACCCGGGATTGCTCTCCAGGCCATGCAGGAAAAGAAGGCCCTGAGCTCGCGAGGACGGGGGAGTCTCAGGGGTTTCCTCGAGCTGCGGCGCCCGTGGGGGTTTTCTCCCGAGGCACGACGAGGATCTCAGGGAGCATCTCGTGCGGCGCCAGGGAAGTCAGGTCTCCATGCGCGTGGCGAGGGGGAGCGCGTCCTGGCTCTCGAGTCACGGGAGGGGACTAGGGCCTCGAGACGCGTTGAAGAAGGACTCTCGAGGTCTTTCTCGGGGGGCGGCGGGAAACCCTCGTTTCCCTCGCCTTCTGCCGGGGACCTTAGGGAACTTGCCAGGGTGCCTCTGAGAGGCGAGGGATCCTGTGGAGGTGGCGGGGCCCCTCGGGACTCCGCTGGGTCTGGCGCAACGGAAGAGGGCCTCACCTCGAGGGGAGGCAGGAACCTCAGGCTTCCTCTCCGTTTCGGACTCCAACCGCAGGGTCCCTGCAGAGTTGGGACAGGAGAGTCAGGCCTCGTCTTGTCTGAGGAAGGGAACCCCGCTGGCCTCTCGAGTTGCTCAGGGGGTCTCAGGCCCCTCGTCGAGCTGTGTGTGGAACCCGCGGGTCTTTGCGGATGATGCCCGGGGTTGGCAGTGCCCCTTCGTGTTGTGCCTTCACCCACAGGGTTGCCTTTGAAGAGGGGTCCGGGCCTCGGGTCCTTCTCAAGAGCGGACAGGGGAATCGGGGGCGTTTGGAATGTGGCCCCACACACGTGGCTCGTCTCGAATTTCCTCGTGAGACCGGCCTCATCCTGAGGTGCGCCGGGAAGGCCGGGAACCCCTTCCAGACCACGCAGGGGAATCGCCTCTCCTGTCGCGATCAGGAGGGGAGAAGGGGCTCAGAGGAAGCGGTGCCGGGACCCTCGGTGTTCCCCTCGGGGGACCCCGGCGTGTCGGGGTACTTTTGGGGGTCGCAGGAAGGCTGTCAGGGACCGTTTCGCCCTTCAGGGCGGAACAGGGGACTTCCCTTGAGACGCCGTCGCGGGCAAGGGCCTCATCTTGCCAGGAGGTGGGAACCACGTGGTTTTCTCGAGTTGCGGCGGCATTCTCGAGATACCACGGGGATCTCAGCCTTCCCCTTTGTTTGGCCCTGGGAAGCCCAATCCTCCCCCCGGGTTGCGAGGGAAAGCTGGGGGTTGCGCTCGAGTCACTGCAGGGCCGAAGAGACCTCACCTAGGCCTGTGTCTGGGACGTAATATTCCTCTCCAGGGAAGGCAGGGATCTCGGGTTTGCAGTCCAGGCTCCCCCGGGGAGTCAGGCCTCGTCTCGAGGGGAAGCCACGGACTCCGCTCCCCTCTCGAGTCGCGACGCGGGTCTCTTGGAGCCCCCTGAGCGGCCTCAAGGGAGTCCAGCCTCCTCTTCCGTTTGGAGAGAGGACCCGGGATTGCTCTCCAGGCCATGCAGGAAAAGAAGGCCCTCAGCTCGCGAGGACGGGGGCGTCTCAGGGGTTTCCTCGAGCTGCGGCGCCCGTGGGGGTTTTCTCCCTAGGCACGACGAGGATCTCAGGGAGCCTCTCGTGCGGCGCCAGGGAAGTCAGGTCTCCATGCGCGTGGCGAGGGGGAGCGCGTCCTGGCTCTCGAGTCACGGGAGGGGACTAGGGCCTCGAGACGCGTTGAAGAAGGACTCTCGAGGTCTTTCTCGGGGGGCGGCGGGAAACCCTCGTGTCCCTCGCCTTCTGCCGGGGACCTTAGGGAACTTGCCAGGGTGCCTCTGAGAGGCGAGGGATCCTTTGGAGGTGGCGGGGCCCCTCGGGACTCCGCTGGGTCTGGCGCAACGGAAGAGGGCCTCACCTCGAGGGGAGGCAGGAACCTCAGGCTTCCTCTCCGTTTCGGACTCCGACCGCAGGGTCCCTGCAGAGTTGGGACAGGAGAGTCAGGCCTCGTCTTGTCTGAGGAAGGGAACCCCGCTGGCCTCTCGAGTTGCTCAGGGGGTCTCAGGCCCCTCGTCGAGCTGTGTGTGGAAACCGCGGGTCTTTGCGGACGATGCACGGGGGTGGCAGTGCCCCTTCGTGTTGTGCCTTCACCCACAGGGTTTCCTTCGAAGAGGGGTCCGGGCCTCGGGTCCTTCTCAAGAGCGGACCGGGGAATCGGGGGCGTTCGGTTTGTGGCCCCACCCACGTGGCTCGTCTCGAGTTTCCTCGTGAGACCGGCCTCATCCTGAGGTGCGCCGGGAAGGCCGGGAACCCCTTCCAGACCACGCAGGGGAATCGCCTCTCCTGTCGCGATCAGGAGGGGAGAAGGGGCTCAGAGGAAGCGGTGCCGGGACCCTCGGTGTTCCCCTCGAGGGAACCCGGCGTGTCGGGGGACTTTTGGGGGTCGCAGGAAGGCTGTCAGGGACCGTTTCGCCCTTCAGGGCGGAACAGGGGACTTCCCTTGAGACGCCGTGGCGGGCAAGGGCCTCATCTTGCCAAGAGGTGGGAACCACGTGGTTTTTCTCGAGTTGCGGCGGGATTCTCGAGTTACGACGGGGATCTCAGCCTTCCCCTTGGGTTGGCCCTGGGAAGCCCAATCTTCCCCTCGGGTTGCGAGGGAAAGCTGGGGGTTGCGCTCGAGTCACTGCAGGGCCGAAGAGACCTCACCTAGGCGTGTGTCCGGGACCTAATATTCCTCTCCAGGGAAGGCAGGGATCTCGGGGTTGCATTCCAGGCTCCCCGGGGAGTCAGGCCTCGTCTCGAGGGGAAGCCAAGGACTCCGCTCTCCTCTCGAGTCGCGACGCGGGTGTCTTGGAGCCCCCTCAGCGGCCTCAAGGGAATCCAGCCTCCTCGTCCGTTTGGAGAGAGGACCCGGGATTGCTCTCCAGGCCATGCAGGAAAAGAAGGCCCTCAGCTCGCGAGGACGGGTGCGTCTCAGGGGTTTCCTCGAGCTGCGGGGCCCGTGGGGGTTTTCTCCCGAGGCACGACGAGGATCTCAGGGAGCCTCTCGTGCGGCGCCAGGGAAGTCAGGTCTCCATGCGCGTGGCGAGGGGGAGCGCGTCCTGGCTCTCGAGTCACGGGAGGGGACTAGGGCCTCGAGACGCGTTGAAGAAGGACTCTCGAGGTCTTTCTCGGGGGGCGGCGGGAAACCCTCGTTTCCCTCGCCTTCTGCCGGGGACCTTAGGGAACTTGCCAGGGTGCCTCTGAGAGGCGAGGGATCCTGTGGAGGTGGCGGGGCCCCTCGGGACTCCGCTGGGTTTGTCGCAATGGAAGAGGGCCTCATCTCGAGTGGAGTCAGGAACCTCAGTCTTCCTCTCCAATTCTGACTCTGATCGTAGTGTCCCTGCAGAGTTGGGACAGGAGAGTCAGGCTATGTCTTTTCTGAGGAATGGAACTCCGCTTGCCTCTCGAGTTGTTCATGGGTTTTCAGGCCCCTTGTCAAACTGTGTGTGAAATCTGCAGGTTTTTCCAGACGATGCATGGGGGTGTCAGTGACCCTTCGTTTTGTGTCTTCATCCACAGGGTTGCCTTCGAAGAGGTGTCCGGGCATCGTGTTCTTATGAAGAGCGGACTGGGAAATCGGGGTCGTTCAGCATTTGGCACCACCCACGTGGCTAATCTCGAATTTCCTCATGAAACCGGCCTCATCCTGAGGTGTGCCGCGAAGGTCATGAAACCCTTCCAGACAAAGCAGAGGATTCGACCCTCCTGTGGCGATCAGGAGGAGAGAAGTGGCTCAGATGAAGTGCTGCTGGGAACCTCGGTGTTTCCCTCAAGTGAGACAGGTATGTCGGGTAACTTTTGGGGTCGCATAACGCGTTCCAAGTACCGTTTCTCTCTTCAAATTGGAACATGGGACTTCTCTTGGGGTGCTCCAGCGGGCAAGGGCCTCATCTTGGAATGACTGGGGAACCACTTGGTTTTTCTCTAGTTGCGGTGGGATATTTGAGTTACCATAGGGAATTCATGCTTCCTCTTGTGTTGGCCCACAAAAGTCTTATCTTCCATTCGAGATTCGAGGAAGAGCTGGAGGTGCGCTCTAGTCACTGAAGGCAAAAGAGACCCCACCAAGGCTTGTGTGCAGGACCTAATGTTCATGTCAAGGGGCGACAGGAATCTCGGGGTTGCATTCCAGACTCACCCTGGAGTCAGGCCTCGTCTCGAGGGGAAGCAAAGGACTCTGCTCTCCTCTCGAGTCGGACGGGTATGTCTTGGAGCCCACTGAGTGGCTTAAAGGGAGTCAAACCTCCTCTGGTGTTTGGAGGGAGGACACGGGATTGCTCTCCAGGCAATGCAGGAAATGAAGGCCCTCGTCTCCCGATGACTGGGGCGTCTCGTAGGTTTTCTCGAGCTGTGGCGCTAGTGTGGGGTTTCTCACGAAGTAAGACTGGGAGCTCAGTGAGCCTCTCATGTGGTGCCAGGGCAGTCAGGTCTCTATGCACGTGGTGAGAGGGAGCCCGTCATTGTTCTCGAGTCATGGTAGGGGAATTGGGCCTGAAAACGTGTTAAAGAAGGACTCTCGAGGTCTTTCTTGGGTTGAAGCAGGAAACCCTGGGTTCCATCGACTTGTGCCAGTGACCTCAGGAAGCTTCTCAGCGTGCCTCTGAGAAGTCAGGGTCACTGTGGAGTTGGGAGGGGCCTCTCGGAACTCCACTGGGTTTGGTGCAATGGAAGAGGGCCTCATGAAAAGTTGAGGCAGGAACCTCAGGGTTCCTCTCCTGGCTTCGAATGCGCCGGATCTGACTCGGATCGCAGAGTCCCTGCAGAGCTGGGACAGGAGAGTCAGGCCTCGTCTTGTGTGGAGGAATGGAACTCCGCTTGACTCTCGCGTTGTTCATGGGGTGACAGGCCACTTGTCGATTTGTATGTGGAACATGCGGGTTTTTCTGGACGATGCACTGGGGTGTCACTGCCCCTTCGTGTTGTGCCTTGTTCCACAGGATTGCCTTCGAGTTGGGTTCTGCCATCGGGTTCTTATCAAGAGCGGACCAGGGAATCGGGGTCTTTTGGCATGCCGCACCACCCACGAGGCTATGTCTCGAATTTCGTCGTGAGACTGGCCTCATCTTGATGTGCGCCAGGAAGGTCGGGAACGCCTTCCAGACAAAGCAGGGCAATCGAACCTCCTGTCGCCATCAAGAGGGGAGAAGAATCTCAGATGAAGTTGTGCCGGGAACCTCGGTGTTCTCCTCAAGTGAGACTGGTATGTCGGGGAACTTTTGGGGTCGCATCAAGGGTTCCAAGTAACTTTTCGCTCTTCAATACGGAACGTGGGACTTCTCTTGAGACGCTGTAGTGGGCAAGGGCCTCATCTTTCGATGACGGGGGAACCACGTGGTTTTTCTTGAGTTGGGGCGGGATTCTCGAGTTACAACCGGGAATTCAGGCTTCCTCTTCAACTGGCCCAGGGAAGTCCAGTTTTCATTCGAATTGTGAGTTAGAACTGGGGATTGCTCTCGAGACACTGCAGGGCCAAATAGACCTCATCTAGGCTTGTGTCCAGGACCTAATGTTCCTCTGCTGGGGCGAAAGCGATCTCAGCATTGCATTCTCGACTCACCCGGGGAGTCAGGCCTCGTCTCGAGGGGAAGCCAAGGACACCGCTCTCCTGTCAAGTCGCGACGGGTATATCTTGGAGCTCACTGTGTGGCCTAAAATGAGTCAAGCCTCCTGTGGAGTTTGGAGAGAGGACTCAGGATTGCTCTCCAGGCCATACAGCAAAAGAAGGCCCTCATCTCGTGAGGACTGGGGCGTCTCGTGGGTATTCTCGAGCTGTGGCTCCAGTGTGGTGTTGCTCACGAGGTATAATGGGGAGCTCAGGGAGCCTCTCCTGTGGCGCCAGGGAAGTCAGGTTTCTATGCGCGTGGCTAGGGGGAGCGCGTCATTGCTCTCGAGTCATGGTAGGGGAATGGCACCTCAAGACGCGTTGAAGAAGGACTCTCGAGGTCTTTTACGGGTTGGGGCAGGAAACCCTTGGTTCCCTCGACTTGTGCCGGTGATCTCAGGAAGGTCTAAGGGTGCCTCTGAGAAGTCAGGGATACTGAGCAGTTGGGAGGGGTCTCTCTGGACTCCACTGGGTTCGGTGCAATGGAAGAGGGCCTCATCTCGAGTGGAGGCAGGAAACTCATGTTTCCTCTCCTGACTTCCCCTGGGCCAGATCTGACTCGGATCGCAGTTTCGCTACAGAGTTAGAACAGGAGAGTCAGGCCTCGTCTTGTGTGGAGGAATGGAACTCTGCTTGCCTCTCCAGTTGTTCACGGGGTGACAGGTCACTTCTCGAGCTGTGTGTGGTACCTGCGGGTTTCTCCGGACGATACCCAGGGGTGTCAGTGCCCCTAAGTGTTGTGCCTTCATCAAAAGGGTTATCTTCAAAGAGGTGTCCGGGCATCAGGATCTTATCAAGAGCGGACCAGGAAATCGGGGTCTTTTGGCATGTGTCACCATCCACGTGGCTATGTCTCGAATATCCTCGTGAGACCGGCCTCATCCTGAGATGCACCGGGAAAGGCGGGAACCCCTTCAAGACAAAACAGGGGAATCGACCCTCCTGTCGCGATCAGGAGGGGAGAAGGGGCCCAGATGTAGTGGTGCCAGGAACCTCGGTGTTCTCCTCGAGTCAGACTGGTGTGTCGAGGAACTTTTGAGGGCGCATCAAGGGTGCCAATACCGTTTCGCACTTCACGACGGAACGTGGGACTTCTCTTAAGACGCTGTAGGGGGCAAGGGCCTCATCTTGGGATGACGGGGGAACCACGTGGCGTTTCTCGAATTGTGGCGGGATTCTCGAGTTTCGACGGGGAATACAGTCTTCCTCATGTGTTGGGCCAGGGAAGTGCTATCTTCCATTCGAGTTTAAAGGGAGAGCTGGGGATTGCTCTCGAGTCACTGCAGGGCAAAATAGACCTCATCTAGGCTTGTGTCCAGGACTTAATGTTCGTCCCTAGGAGCGACAGGGATCTTGGGGTTGCATACCAGACTCACCCGGGGAATCAGGCCTCGTCTCGAGGGGAAGCAAAGAACTCCGCTGTCCTTTTGAGTCGCGATGGGTATCTCTTGGAGCCCACTGTGTGCCCTAAAGGGAGTCAAGCCTCCTGTGCTGTTTGGATAGAGGACTCGGGATTCCTCTCCAGGCCATGCAGGAACAGAAGGCCCTCATCTCGCGATGATGGCGGCGTCTCGTGGGTTTTCTAGACTGCTGCGCTAGTGCCGGGTTTCTGACGAGGTACGAGAGGGAGCTCAGGGAGCCTCTCGTGAGGCGCCAGGGAAGTCAGGTCCCCATGAGATGGCTAGGGGGAGCTCGTTATTGCTCTCAAGTCATGGTAGGGTAATCGGGCCTCAAGACGGGTTGAAGAAGGACTCTCGAGGTCTTTCTCGGGTCACTGCATAAAACCCAGGGTTCCCTTGACTTGTGCCTGCGACCTCAGGGAGCTTCTCAGAGTGCCTCTGAGAAGTCAGGGATACTGTGCAGTTTGGAGGGGCCTCTCGAGACTCCTCTGCATTTGGTGGAATGTAAGACGGACTCATCTCGAGTTGAAGCAGGAACCTCAGTGTTCCTCTCCATTTCTGACTCAGATCGCAAGGTCCCTGCATGTTGGTACAGGAGAGTCAGGCCTCGTCTTTTCTGGAGGATGGGACTCCTCTTGCCTCTCGAGTTGTTCTCGAGGTGACAGGCCACTTGTCGAGCTGTGTGTGTAACCTGCCCGTTTTTCCGGATGATGCACAGGTGTGTTAGTGCCCCTTCGTGTTGTACCTTCATACTCAAGGCTGCCTTCCAAGAGGTGTCCGAGCATCGGATTCTTATCAAGAGCGGACCGGGAAATTGGAGTCTTTCAGCAAGTGGCACCACCCACAAAGCTACGTATCGAATTTCCCCATGAGACCGGCCTCATCCTGAATTGTGCAGGGAAGGTCGGGCCCCCTTGCAGACAAAGCAGGGGAATCGACCCACCGGTCACGATCAGGAGGGGAGAAGGGGCTTAAATGAAGTGGTGCCGGGAACCTCGGTGTTCCCCTTGAGTGAGACCGGCGTGTTGGGGGACTTTTGGGGTCGCATCAAGGGTGCCAAGTACCGTTTCGCATTTCAAGACGGAACCTGGGACATCTTTTGAAACGCTGTAGCGGGCAAGGGCCTCATCTTGCGATGACGGGAGAACCACGTGGGTTTGCTCGAGTTGCGGCGGGATTCTCGAGTTATGACCGGGAATTTAGGCTTCCTCTTGTTGGCCTTGAAATCCAATCTTCCATTCGGGTTGCGAGGGGGAGCTGGGGATTGCGCTAGAGTCACTGCAGGGCAAAAGAGACCTAATCTAGGCTTGTGTCCAGGATCTAACGTTGCTCTCCAGGGGCGACAGGGATCTCGGGTTTGCATTCCAGACTCATCCGGGGAGTCAGTTCTCACCTCGAGGGTAAGTAAAGAATTCCGCTCTCATCTCGAGTCGCGATGGGTATCTCTTGGAGCCCACTGTGTGTACTAAAGGGAGTCAAGCCTCCTGTGGAGTTTGGAGAGAGGACTCGGGATTGGACTCCAGGCCATGCAGGAAAAGAAGGCCCTCATCTCGAGATGACGGTGGCGTCTCGTGGGTTTTCTCGAGCTGCGGCGCCAGTGTGGGGTGTCTCATGAAGTACCACGGGGATCTCAGGGAGCCTCTTGTGTGGCGCCAGGAAAATCCAGTATTCCATTCGAGTTGCAAGTTAGAACTGGGGATTGCTCTCCAGTCACTGCAGGGCAAAATAGACCTCATCTACGCTTGTGTCCAGGACCTAGTGTTCCACTTCTGGGCCAACAGAGATCTCAGGGTTGCATTCTCGACTCACCCGGAGAGTCAGGCCTCGTCTTGAGGGGAAAAAAAGAACTCCGCTCTCCTGTCGAGTCGCGACGGGTATCTCTTGGAGCCCACTGCGTGGCGTAAAGGGAGTGAAGCCTCCTATGGAGTTTGGAGATGACTCGGGATTGTTTTCCTGGCCATGCAGGAAAAAAGGCCCTCATCTCGCGATGACGGGGGCATCTCGTGGGTTTTCTCCAGCTGCGGCGCCAGTATCAGATTTCTCACGAGGTACAACAGGGAGCTCAGAGAGCCTCTCGTGTGGTGCTAGGGACGTCAGGTCTCCGTGCGTGTGGTGAAGGGGAGTGCGTGATTGCTCTCAAGTCATAGTAGGCGAATCGGGCCTCAAGACGCATTGAAGAAAGACTCTTGAGGTCTTTCTCGGGTTGCGGCAGGGAACCCTGGGTTCCCTTGATTTGTGTCGGTGACCTCAGGCAACTTCTAAGGGTGCCTCTGAGAAGTCAGGGACACTGTGGATTTGGGAGGGGCCCTTCGTTACTCAACTGGGTTTGGTGCAATCGAAGAGGGCCTCATCTCGAATGGAGGCAGGAACGTCAGGGGTCCTCTCCATTTCTGACTCGGGTCGCAGGGTACCTGCAGAGTATGGACAAGAGAGTCACGCCTCGTCTTCTGTGGAGGAATGGATTTCCCCTTGCCTTTCGAGTTGTTCACGGAGTGACAGGCCACTTGTTGAGCTGAGTGTGGAACCTGCGGGGTTTTCCGGACGATGCACGGGGGTGTCAGTGCCCCTTCGTGTTGTGCCTTTATCCACAGGGTTGCCTTCAAAGAGGTTTCCGGGCATCGGGTTCTTTTCAAGAGCATACCGGAAAATTGGGGTCTTTCAGCATGTGGTACCACCCACGAGGCTACATCTCGAATTTCCTCGGGATACTGGCCTCATCCTGAGGTGCGCCGGGAAGGTCGGGAACCCCTTGCAGACAAAGCAGGGGAATCGACCCACCGCTCGCGATCAGAAGGGGAGAAGGGGCTCAGATGAAGTGGTGCCGGGAACCTCGGTGGTCCCCTCGAGTGAGACCGGTATGTCACGGCACTTTTGAGGTCGCATCAAGGGTGCCAAGTACAGTTTCGCACTTCAAGACGGAACGTGGGAATTCTCTGGAGATGCTCTAGCGGGCAAGGGCCTCATATTGCGATGACGAGGGAAACACGTGGTTTTTCTCGAGTTGAGGCGGGATTCTCGAGTTACAACGGGGAATTCAGGCTTCCTCTTGTGTTGGCCCAGGAAGTCCAATCTTCCATTCAACTTGTCAGAGAGAGCTGAGGATTGCTCTCGAGTCACTTCAGGGCAAAGAGTCCTCATCTAGGCTTGGGTCCAGGACGTAATGTTCCTCTCCAGGGGCGACAGGGATATCGGGGTCGCATTCCAGTCTCACCCGGTGGGTCACGCCTCATCTCGAGTGGAAGCAAAGGACTCCACTATCCTCTCGAGTCGCGACACGTAACTCTTGGAGCCCAATGAGTGGCCTAAAGGGAGTCAAGAGTCCTGTGTAGCTTCGACAGAAGGTTCACGCTTGATCTGCATACCATGCAGTTAAAGATGGCCCTCCTCTCGAGATGATGGGGGCGTCTCATGGGTTTTCTCGAGCTGCGGCGCCAGTGTGGGGTTTCTCACGAGATATGATGGGGAGTTCAGGGAGCCTCTTGTGCAGCGCCAGAGAAGCCTGACTCCATGCGTGTGGCCAGGCAGATCGCGTCATTGCTCTCGAGTCATGGGAGGGACAAGGGCCTCAAGAGGCATTTAAGAAGGACTCTCAAGGTCTTTCTTGGGTTGGGGCGGGAAACACTCGTTTCCCTCGACCTCTACAGGGGACCTTAGGGCACTTCCCAGGTGCCTCTGAGAGGTGAGGGATACTGAGGAGTTAGAGGGGCCTCTCGGGACTCCACTAGGTTTGACGAAATGAAAGAGGGCCTCATCTCGATTGGAGGCAGGAACCTCAGGCTTCCTCTCCATTTCTGACTCCGACCGCAGGGTCCCTGCAGAGTTGGGACAAGAGAGTCAGGCCTCGTCTTGTCTGAGTAACGGAACTCTGCTTGCCTCTCGAGTCGTTCAGTGGGTCTCAGGGCCCTTGACAAGCTGTGTGTGGAACCTGCGGGTGTTTCCAGAAGATGCATGGGGGTGTCAGTGCCCCTTCGTTTTGTGCCTTCCCCCACAGGGTTGCCTTCAAAGAGGTGTCCGGGCATCGGGTTCATTTCAAGAGCGGACCGGGAAATCGGGGTCATTCGGCATGTGGCACCAACCACGTGGCTCATCTCGAATTTCCTCATGAGACCAGCATCATCCTGAGGTGCGCCAGGAAGGCCGGGAACCCCTTCCACACAAAGTAGTGGAATCGATTCTCCTGTCGCGATCAGGAGGGGAGATGGGGCTCAGATGAAGTGGTGCCGGGACCCTCGGTGTTCCACTCGAGGGAACCCGGCGTTTCAGGGAACTTTAGGTGTCGCATCAAGGGAGCCAAGTACCGTTTCCCACTTCAGGACGGAACATGGGACTTCCCTGGAGACGCTGTAGCGGGCAAGGGCCTCATCCTGTGAAGACGTTGGAACCACGTCGTTTTTCTTGAGTTGCATCGGGATTCTCGAAAACGACAGGAATTTCAGGTCTCTCTTGGGTTGGCCCTGGGAAGCCCAATCTTCAATTCGAGTTGCGATGGAAAGCTGGGGGTTCTGCTCGAGTCACTACAGGGCCAAAGAGACCTCATCGAGACGTGTGTCCAGGACCTAATATTCCTCTCAAGGGAAGACAGGGATCCAGGGTTTCCATTCCAGACTCCCCCGGGGAGTCAGGACTCGCCTGGAGGGGAAGCAAAGGACTCCGCTTTCCTCTCAAGTCCCGACACGGATCTCTTGGAGCCCACTGAGTGGACTCAAGGGTGTCGAGCCTCCTCTTCAGTTTGGAGAGAGGACTCGGGATTGCTCTCCAGGCCAGGCAGGAAAAGAAGGCCCTCATCTCGCGATGACGGGGGCGTCTCATGGGTTTCCTCAGGCTGCTGCGCCCATGGGGGTTTTCTCACGAGGCACGACGAGGACCTCAGGGAGCCTCTCGTGCGGCGCCAGGGAAGTCAGGTCTCCATGCGCATGGCGAGGGGGAGCTGGTCATCACTCTCGAGTCATGGGAAGCGGCTAGGTCCTCAAGAGGCGTTGAAGAAGGACTCTCGAGTTCTTTCTTGGGTTGCGGCGGGAAACCCTCGTTTCCCTCGACTTCTGCAGCGGACCTTAGGGAACTTCCAACGGTGCCTCTGAGAGGTGAGGGATGCTGTGTAATTGGCAGGGCCTCTCGGGACTCTGCTGGGTTCGGCGCAATGGAAGAGGGCCTCATCTCGAGGGGAGGCAGGAACCTCAGGCTTCCTCTCGGTTTCGGACTCTGACTGCACGGTCCCTGCAGTGTTGGGACAGGAGAGTCATGCCTCGTCTTGTCTGAGGAATGGAATTCTGGTTGCCTCTCGAGTTGTTCCGGGAGTCTCAGGCCCCTTGTCGAGCTGTGTGTAGACCCTGCGGGTTTTTCCGGATGATGCACGGGGGTGTCAGTGCCCCTTCGTGTTGTGCCTTCACCCACAGGGTTGCCTTCGAAGAGGTGTCCGGGCATCGGGTTCTTATCAAGAGCGGACCGGAAAATCGGGGTCGTTCGGCACGTGGCACCTCACACGTGGCTAGTCTCGAATTTCCTCCTGAGACCGGCCTCATCCTGAGGTGCGCCAGGAAGGCCGGGAACCCCTTCCAGACAAAGCAGGGGAATCGACTCTCCTGTCGCGATCAGGAGGGGAGAAGGGGCTCAGATGAAGTGGTGCCGGGACCCTCGGTGTTCCCCTCGAGGGAACCCAGCGTGTCGGGGACTCTTGCGGTCGCATCAAGGGTGTCAAGTACCGTTTCGCACTTAAGGACGGAATATGGGACTTCCCTGGAGACACCAGGAACTTCGGTGTTCCCTTGGAGTGAGACCGGTATGTTGGGGAACTTTGGGGTCGCATCAAGGGTGCCAAGTAGCATTTCGAACTTTAAGATGGAACGTGGGACTTCTCTTGAGACTCTAGCTGGCAAGGGCCTCATATTGGGATGAAGGGGGAACCACATGGTTTTTAAGACTTGAGGCTGAATTCTCGAATTACGATGGGAAATTCAGACTTCCTCTTGTGTTGACCGTGGGAAGACCAATCTTCCATTCAAATTGTGAGGGAGAGATGGAGGTTGCTCTCGAGTCACTGTAGGGCAAAATAGACCTCATCTAGGCTTGTGTCTAGGACAAAATGTTCCACTCCAGGGGCGACAGGGATCTCGGGGTTGCATTCCAAACTCACCCGGGGAGTCAGGCCTCGTCTCCAGGGAAGCAAAGGACTCCGCTCTCCTCTCGAGTCGCACCGGGTATTTCTTGGACCCAACTGAGTGGCCTAAAGGGAGTCAATACTCCTGTGAAGTTTGGAGAGAGGACCAGGAATTGCTCTCCATGTCAGGCAGGAAAAGAAGGCCCCCATCTCTCCTTGACGGGGGCATCTTGTGGTTTTTCTCAAACTGCGGCGCCAGTGTGGTTTTTCTCACGAGGTACGATGGGGTACTCAGGGAGCCTCTTGTGTGGTACTAGGGAAGTCAGTTTTCCTGCTTGTGGCGAGGGGAGCGCGTCCTTGCTCTGGAGTCATGGTAGGGGAATCGGGCATCAAGAGACGTTGAAAAAGGACTCTCCAAGTCTTTCTCGGGTTACTTCAGGAAACTCTGGGTTCCCTCGACTTGTGCCAGTGACCTCAGGTAGATTCTCAGGGAGCCTCTGAGAATTCAGGGATACTGTGATGTTGGGAGGGGCCTCTCGGGACACCACTGAGTTTGGTTCAATGGAAGAGGGCCTCTTCTCTAGTTGAGGCAGGAACCTCAGGGTTCCTCTCCATTTCTGACTCCAATTGCAGGGTCCCTGAAGAGTTGGGACAGGAGAGTAAGGCCTCGTCTTGTGTGAAGGAATGCAACTTCACTTGCCTCTCGAGTTGTTCACGAGGTGACAGTCCACATTTGGAGCTGTGAGTGGAATCTGCGGGTTTTTCCAGACGATGCATGGGGATGTCAGTGTCCCTTCGTGTTGTGCCTTCATCCACAGGGTTGCCTTCGAAGAGATGTCCGGGCGTCAGGTTCTTATCTAGAGTGGACCGGGAATTCGGGATCTTTCAGCATATGGCACCAACCATGAGGCTACTTTTCGAATTTCCTCATGAGACCGGCCTCATCCGGAGGTTCGCGGGGAACGTCGGGAACCCCTTGCAGACAAAACATGGGAATCGACCCTTCTGTCGCGATCAGGAGGGGTGAAGGGGCTCACAGGAAGTGGTGCCGTGAACTTTGGTGTTTCCCTCGAGTGAGACCGGTATGTCAGGGAACTTTGGGGGTCGCATCAAGGGTGCCAAGTACCGTTTTGTACTTCAGGATGGAACGTGGGACTTCTCTTGATACGCTGTAGCGGCCAAGGGCCTCATCTTGCGATGACGGGGGAGCCACGTGGTTTTTCTCGAGTTGCGGCGGGATTCTCGAGTTACGACGGGGATTTCAGGCTTCCTCTTGTGTTGGGCCAGGGAAGTCCAATCATCCATTCGAGTTGCGAGGGAGAGCTGGGGGTTGCGCTCGAGTCACTGCAGGGCAAAGGAGACCTCATCTAGGCTTGTGTCCAGGACCTAATGTTCCTCTCCAAGGGCCACAGGGATCTCAGGTTTGCATTCCAGACTCACCCAGGGAGTCAGGCCTCATGTCGAAGGGAAGCAAAGGACTCCGCTCTCCTTTCGAGTCGCGACGGGCACCTCTTGGAGCCCACTTTGTGGCCTAAAGGGAGTCAAGCCTCCTGTGAAGTTTGGAGAGAGGACTTGGGACTGCTCTCCAGGCCATGCAGGAAAAGATGGCCCTCATCTCGCGATGACGGAGGGATCTTGTGGGTTTTCTCGAGCTGCGGCGCCAGTGTGGGGTTTCACACGAGGTAGGACGGGGAGCTCAGGGAGCCTCTCGTGTGGTGCCAGGGAAGTCAGGTCTCCATGTGCATGGCGAGGGGGAGCGCATTATTGCTCTCGAGCTATGGTAGGGGAATCTGACCTCAAGACGCATTGAAGAAGGACTCTCGAGGTCTTTCTTCGGTTGTGGCAGGAAACTCTTATTTCCCTCGACTTTTGCCGGTGGCCTCAAGGAGCTTCTCAGAATGCCTATTAGAAGTCAGGGATACTGTGGAGATGGGAGGGGCCTCTCGGGACTCCGATGGCATTGTCGCAATGGAAGAGGGCCTTATCTCGAGGGGAGGCAGTAACCTCAGGCTTCCTCTCTGTTTCTGACTCCGACCCTCCGACCTCAGGGTCCCTGCAGAGTTGGGAGCGGAGAGTTAGGCCTCGTCTTGTCTGAGGAAGGGAACTCCGCTTGCCTCTCGAGTTGCTCAGGGGGTCTCAGGCCCCTCTTCGAGCTGTGTGTGGAACCCACGGGTGTTTCTGGACGATGCACGGGAGTGTCAGTGCCCCTTCGTGTTGTGCCATCACCCACAGGGTTGCCTTCGAAGAGGTGTCCGTGCAACGGGTTCTTCTCAAGAGTGGACCGGGAAATCGAGGTCGATCGGCATGTGGCACCACCCCCGTGGCTCATCTCGAATTTCCTTGTGCGGACGGCCTCATCATGAGATGCGCCGGGAAGGCCGGGAATCCCTTCCAGACCACGCAGGGGAATCGACACTCCTGTCGCCATCAGGAGGGGAGAAGGGGCTCAGATGAGGTGGTGTCGGGACCCTATTTGTTTCCCTCGAGGGAACTCGGTGTGTCGGGGAAATTCTGGGGGTCGCATGAAAGGTGTCAGGTACTGTTTGGCACTTCAGGACAGAAACTGGGACTTCCCTTGAGACGCCATAGCGGGCAAGAGGCTCATCTTGCAAAGACGTAGGAACCACGTGGTTTTCCTCGAGTTGCCGCGGGATTCTCGAGTTACGACGGGGATCTCAGGCTTCCCCTTGGGTTGGCCCTGGGAAGCCCAATCTTCCCCTCGAGTGAGAGGGAAAGCTGGGGGTTGCGCTCAAGTCACTGCAGGGCCCAAGAGACCTCACCAAGGCGTGTGTCTGGGACCTAATATTCCTCTCCAGGGAAGGCAAGGATCTCGGGGTTGCATTCCAGGCTCCCCTGGGGAGTCAGGCCTCGTCTCGAGGGGAAGCCAAGGATTCCGCTCTCCTCTCGAGTCGCGACGCCGGTCTCTGGGAGCCCCCTGAGCGGCCTCAAGGGAGTCCAGCCTCCTTTTCAGTTTGGAGACAGGACACGGGATTGCTCTGCAGGCCATGCAGGAAAAGAAGGCCCTCAGCTCGCGAGGACGGGGGCGTCTCAGGGGTTTCCTCGAGCTGCGGTGCCCATTGGGGTTTTCTCCCGAGGCACTACGAGGATCTCAGGGAGCCTCTCGTGCGGCGCCAGGGAAGTCAGGTCTCCATGCGCGTGGCGAGGGGGAGCGCGTCCTGGCTCTCGAGTCACGGGAGGGGACTAGGGCCTCGAGACTCGTTGAAGAAGGACTCTCGAGGTCTTTCTCGGGGGGCGGCGGGAAACCCTCGTGTCCCTCGCCTTCTGCCGGGGACCTTAGGGAACTTCCCAGGGTGCCTCTGAGAGGCGAGGGATCCTGTGGAGGTGGCGAGGCCCCTCGGGACTCCGCTGGGTCTGGCGCAACGGAAGAGGGCCTCACCTCGAGGGCAGGCAGGAACCTCAGGCTTCCTCTCCGTTTCGGACTCCGACCGCAGGGTCCCTGCAGAGTTGGGACAGGAGAGTCAGGCCTCGTCTTGTCTGAGGAAGGGAACCCCGCTGGCCTCTCGAGTTGCTCAGGGGGTCTCAGGCCCCTCGTCGAGCTGTGTGTGGCACCCGCGGGTCTTTGCGGACGATGCACGGGGGTGGCAGTGCCCCTTCGTGTTGTGCCTTCACCCACAGGGTTGCCTTCGAAGAGGGGTCCGGGCCTCGGGTCCTTCTCAAGGGCGGACCGGGGAATCGGGGGCGTTCGGCATGTGGCACCACCCACGTGGCTCGTCTCGAATTTCCTCGTGAGACCGGCCTCATCCTGAGGTGCGCCGGGAAGGCCGGGAACCCCTTCCAGACCACGCAGGGGAATCGCCTCTCCTGTCGCGATCAGGAGGGGAGAAGGGGCTCAGAGGAATCAGTGCCGGGACCCTCGGTGTTCCCCTCGGGGCAACCCGGCGTGTCGGGGGACTTTTGGGGGTCGCAGGAAGGCTGTCAGGGACCGTTTCGCCCTTCAGGGCGGAACAGGGGACTTCCCTTGAGACGCCGTGGCGGGCAAGGGCCTCATCTTGCCAAGAGGTGGGAACCACGTGGTTTTTCTCGAGTTGCGGCGGGATTCTCGAGTTACGACGGGGATCTCAGCCTTCCCCTTGGGTTGGCCCTGGGAAGCCCAATCTTCCCCTCGGGTTGCGAGGGAAAGCTGGGGGTTGCGCTCGAGTCACTGCAGGGCCGAAGAGACCTCACCTAGGCGTGTGTCCGGGACCTAATATTCCTCTCCAGGGAAGGCAGGGATCTCGGGGTTGCATTCCAGGCTCCCCCGGGGAGTCAGGCCTCGTCTCGAGGGGAAGCCAAGGACTCCGCTCTCCTCTCGATTCGCGACGCGGGTCTCTTGGAGCCCCCTGAGCGGCCTCAAGGGAGTCCAGCCTCCTCTTCCGTTTGGAGAGAGGACCCGGGATTGCACTCCAGGCCATGCAGGAAAAGAAGGCCCTCAGCTCGCGAGGACGGGGGCGTCTCAGGGGTTTCCTCGAGCTGCGGCGCCCGTGGGGGTTTTCTCCCGAGGCACGACGAGGATCTCAGGGAGCCTCTCGTGTGGCGCCGGGGAAGTCAGGTCTCCATGCGCGTGGCGAGGGGGAGCGCGTCCTGGCTCTCGAGTCACGGGAGGGGACTAGGGCCTCGAGACGCGTTGAAGAAGGACTCTCGAGGTCTTTCTCGGGGGGCGGCGGGAAACCCTCGTGTCCCTCGCCTTCTGCCGGGGTCCTTAGGGAACTTCCCAGGGTGACTCTGAGAGGCGAGGGATCCTGTGGAGGTGGCGGGGCCCCTCGGGACTCCGCTGGGTCTGGTGCAACGGAAGAGGGCCTCACCTCGAGGGGAGGCAGGAACCTCAGGCTTCCTCTCCGTTTCGGACTCCGACCGCAGGGTCCCTGCAGAGTTGGAACAGGAGAGTCAGGCCTCGTCTTGTCTGAGGAAGGGAACCCCGCTGGCCTCTCGAGTTGCTCAGGGGGTCTCAGGCCCCTCGTCGAGCTGTGTGTGGAATCCGCGGGTCCTTGCGGACGATGCACGGGGGTGGCAGTGCCCCTTCGTGTTGTGCCTTCACCCACAGGGTTGCCTTCGAAGAGGGGTCCGGGCCTCGGGTCCTTCTCAAGGGCGGACCGGGGAATCGGGGGCGTTCGGCATGTGGCCCCACCCACGTGGCTCGTCTCGAATTTCCTCGTGAGACCGGCCTCATCCTGAGGTGCGCCGGGAAGGCTGGGAACCCCTTCCAGACCACGCAGGGGAATCGCCTCTCCTGTCGCGATCAGGAGGGGAGAAGGGGCTCAGAGGAAGCGGTGCCGGGACCCTCGGTGTTCCCCTCGGGGGAACCCGGCGTGTCGGGGGACTTTTGGGGGTCGCAGGAAGGCTGTCAGGGACCGTTTCGCCCTTCAGGGCGGAACAGGGGACTTCCCTTGAGACGCCGTGGGGGGCAAGGGCCTCATCTTGCCAAGAGGTGGGAACCACGTGGTTTTTCTCGAGTTGCGGCGGGATTCTCGAGTTACGACGGGGATCTCAGCCTTCCCCTTGGGTTGGCCCTGGGAAGCCCAATCTTCCCCTCGGGTTGCGAGGGAAAGCTGGGGGTTGCGCTCGAGTCACTGCAGGGCCGAAGAGACCTCACCTAGGCGTGTGTCCGGGACCTAATATTCCTCTCCAGGGAAGGCAGGGATCTCGGGGTTGCATTCCAGGCTCCCCCGGGGAGTCAGGCCTCGTCTCGAGGGGAAGCCAAGGACTCCGCTCTCCTCTCGATTCGCGACGCGGGTCTCTTGGAGCCCCCTGAGCGGCCTCAAGGGAGTCCAGCCTCCTCTTCCGTTTGGAGAGAGGACCCGGGATTGCACTCCAGGCCATGCAGGAAAAGAAGGCCCTCAGCTCGCGAGGACGGGGGCGTCTCAGGGGTTTCCTCGAGCTGCGGCGCCCGTGGGGGTTTTCTCCCGAGGCACGACGAGGATCTCAGGGAGCCTCTCGTGTGGCGCCGGGGAAGTCAGGTCTCCATGCGCGTGGCGAGGGGGAGCGCGTCCTGGCTCTCGAGTCACGGGAGGGGACTAGGGCCTCGAGACGCGTTGAAGAAGGACTCTCGAGGTCTTTCTCGGGGGGCGGCGGGAAACCCTCGTGTCCCTCGCCTTCTGCCGGGGTCCTTAGGGAACTTCCCAGGGTGACTCTGAGAGGCGAGGGATCCTGTGGAGGTGGCGGGGCCCCTCGGGACTCCGCTGGGTCTGGTGCAACGGAAGAGGGCCTCACCTCGAGGGCAGGCAGGAACCTCAGGCTTCCTCTCCGTTTCGGACTCCGACCGCAGGGTCCCTGCAGAGTTGGGACAGGAGAGTCAGGCCTCGTCTTGTCTGAGGAAGGGAACCCCGCTGGCCTCTCGAGTTGTTCAGGAGGTTTCAGGCCCCTCGTCGAGCTGTGTGTGGAACCCGCGGGTCTTTGCGGACGATGCACGGCGGTGTCAGTGCCCCTTCGTGTTGTGCCTTCACCCACAGGGTTGCCTTCGAAGAGGGGTCCGGGCCTCGGGTCCTTCTCAAGGGCGGACCGGGGAACCGGGGGCGTTCGGCATGTGGCCCCACCAACGTGCCTCGTCTCGAATTTCCTCGTGAGACCGGCCTCATCCTGAGGTGCGCCGGGAAGACCGGGAACCCCTTCCAGACCACGCAGGGGAATCACCTCTCCTGTCGCGATCAGGAGGGGAGAAGGGGCTCAGAGGAAGCGGTGCCGGGACCCTCGGTGTTCCCCTCGAGGGAACCCGGCGTGTCGGGGGACTTCTGGGGGTCGCAGGAAGGCTTTCAGGGACCGTTTCGCCCTTCAGGGCGGAACAGGGGACTTCCCTTGAGACGCCGTGGCGGGCAAGGGCCTCATCTTGCCAAGAGGTGGGAACCACGTGGTTTTTCTCGAGTTGCGGCGGGATTCTCGAGTTACGACGGGGATCTCAGTCTTTCCCTTGGGATGGCCCTGGGAAGCCCAATCTTCCCCTCGGGTTGCGAGGGAAAGCTGGGGGTTGCGCTCGAGTCACTGCAGGGCCGAAGAGACCTCACCTAGGCGTGTGTCCGGGACCTCATATTCCTCTCCAGGGAAGGCAGGGATCTCGGGGTTGCACTCCAGGCTCCCCCGGGGAGTCAGGCCTCGTCTCGAGGGCAAGCCAAGGACTCCGCTCTCCTCTCGAGTCGCGACGCGGGTCTCTTGGAGCCCCCTGAGCGGCCTCAAGGGAGTCCAGCCTCCTCTTCCGTTTGGAGAGAGGACCCGGGATTGCTCTCCAGGCCATGCAGGAAAAGAAGGCCCTCAGCTCGCGAGGACGGGGGCGTCTCCGGGGTTTCCTCGAGCTGCGGCGCCCATGGGGGTTTTCTCCCGAGGCACGACGAGGATCTCAGGGAGCCTCTCGTGCGGCGCCAGGGAAGTCAGGTCTCCATGCGCGTGGCGAGGGGGAGCGCGTCCTGGCTCTCGAGTCACGGGAGGGGACTAGGGCCTCGAGACGCGTTGAAGAAGGACTCTCGAGGTCTTTGTCGGGGGGCGGCGGGAAACCCTCGTGTCCCTCGCCTTCTGCCGGGGACCTTAGGGAACTTCCCAGGGTGCCTCTGAGAGGTGAGGGATCCTGTGGAGGTGGCGAGGCCCCTCTTGACTCCGCTGGGTCTGGCGCAACAGAAGAGGGCCTCACCTCGAGGGGAGGCAGGAACCTCAGGCTTCCTCTCCGTTTCGGACTCCGACCGCAGGGTCCCTGCAGAGTTGGAACAGGAGAGTCAGGCCTCGTCTTGTCTGAGGAAGGGAACCCCGCTGGCCTCTCGAGTTGCTCAGGGGGTCTCAGGCCCCTCGTCGAGCTGTGTGTGGAATCCGCGGGTCCTTGCGGACGATGCACGGGGGTGGCAGTGCCCCTTCGTGTTGTGCCTTCACCCACAGGGTTGCCTTCGAAGAGGGGTCCGGGCCTCGGGTCCTTCTCAAGGGCGGACCGGGGAATCGGGGGCGTTCGGCATGTGGCCCCACCCACGTGGCTCGTCTCGAATTTCCTCGTGAGACCGGCCTCATCCTGAGGTGCGCCGGGAAGGCTGGGAACCCCTTCCAGACCACGCAGGGTAATCGCCTCTCCTGTCGCGATCAGGAGGGGAGAAGGGGCTCAGAGGAAGCGGTGCCGGGACCCTCGGTGTTCCCCTCGGGGGAACCCGGCGTGTCGGGGGACTTTTGGGGGTCGCAGGAAGGCTGTCAGGGACCGTTTCGCCCTTCAGGGCGGAACAGGGGACTTCCCTTGAGACGCCGTGGCGGGCAAGGGCCTCATCTTGCCAAGAGGTGGGAACCACGTGGTTTTTCTCGAGTTGCGGCGGGATTCTCGAGTTACGACGGGGATCTCAGCCTTCCCCTTGGGTTGGCCCTGGGAAGCCCAATCTTCCCCTCGGGTTGCGAGGGAAAGCTGGGGGTTGCGCTCGAGTCACTGCAGGGCCGAAGAGACCTCACCTAGGCGTGTGTCCGGGACCTAATATTCCTCTCCAGGGAAGGCAGGGATCTCGGGGTTGCATTCCAGGCTCCCCCGGGGAGTCAGGCCTCGTCTCGAGGGGAAGCCAAGGACTCCACTCTCCTCTCGAGTCGCGACGCGGGTCTCTTGGAGCCCCCTGAGCGGCCTCAAGGGAGTCCAGCCTCCTCTTCCGTTTGGAGAGAGGACCCGGGATTGCTCTCCAGGCCATGCAGGAAAAGAAGGCCCTCAGCTCGCGAGGACGGGGGCGTCTCAGGGGTTTCCTCGAGCTGCGGCGCCCGTGGGCATTTTCTCCCGAGGCACGACGAGGATCTCAGGGAGCCTATCGTGCGGCGCCAGGGAAGTCAGGTCTCCATGCGCGTGGTGAGGGGGAGCGCGTCCTGGCTCTCGAGTCACGGGAGGGGACTAGGGCCTCGAGACGCGTTGAAGAAGGACTCTCGAGGTCTTTCTCGGGGGGCGGCGGGAAACCCTCGTTTCCCTCGCCTTCTGCCGGGGACCTTAGGGAACTTCCCAGGGTGCCTCTGAGAGGCGAGGGATCCTGTGGAGGTGGCGGGGCCCCTCGGGACTCCGCTGGGTCTGGCGCAACAGAAGAGGGCCTCACCTCGAGGGGAGGCAGGCACCTCAGGCTTCCTCTGCGTTTCGGACTCCGACCGCAGGGTCCCTGCAGAGTTGGGACAGGAGAGTCAGGCCTCGTCTTGTCTGAGGAAGGGAACCCCGCTGGCCTCTCGAGTTGCTCAGGGGGTCTCAGGCCCCTCGTCGAGCTGTGTGTGGAACCCGCGGGTCTTTGCGGACGATGCACGGGGGTGGCAGTGCCCCTTCGTGTTGTGCCTTCACCCACAGGGTTGCCTTCGAAGAGGGGTCCGGGCCTCGGGTCCTTCTCAAGGGCGGACCGGGGAACCGGGGGCTTTCGGCATGTGGCCCCACCCACGTGGCTCGTCTCGAATTTCCTCGTGAGACCGGCCTCATCCTGAGGTGCGCCGGGAAGGCTGGGAACCCCCTCCAGACCACGCAGGGGAATCGCCTCTCCTGTCGCGATCAGGAGGGGAGAAGGGGCTCAGAGGAAGCGGTGCCAGGACCCTCGGTGTTCCCTTCGGGGGAACCCGGCGTGTCGGGGGACTTTTGGGGGTCGCAGGAAGGCTGTCAGGGACCGTTTCGCCCTTCAGGGCGGAACAGGGGACTTCCCTTGAGACGCCGTGGCGGGCAAGGGTCTCATCTTGCCAAGAGTTTGGAACCACGTGGTTTTTCTCGAGTTGCGGCGGGATTCTCGAGTTACAATGGGGATCTCATCCTTCCTCTTGGGTTGGCCCTGGGAAGCCCAATCTTTCCCTCGAGTTGCAAGGGAAATCTGGGGGTTGCGCTCGAGTCACTGCAGGGCCGAAGAGACCTCACCTAGGCGTGTGTCCAGGACCTACTATTCCTCTCCAGGGAAAGCAGGCATCTCGGGGTTGCATTCCAGGCTCCCCCAGGGAGTCAGACCTCATCTCGAGGGGAAGCCAAGGACTCCGCTCTCCTCTTGAGTCGCGACAAGGATCTGTTGGAGCCCCCTGAGCGGCCTCAACGGAGTCCAGCCTGCTCTTCAGTTTGGAGAGAGGACTCGTGATTGGTCTCCAGGCCATGCAGGAATATAAGGCCCTCATCTCGCGATGACCGGGGTGTCTCATGTGTTTCCTCGAGCTGCCGCGGCAGTGTGGGTTTCCTCACGAGGTACGATGAGGATCTCAGGGAGCCTCTCGTGCAGTGCCAGGTTAGCCAGGTCTCCATGCGCGTGAAGAGGGGGCGCGTGTCATGGCTCTCGAGTCATGGTAGGGGAATCGCGACTCAACACATTTTGAAGCACTCTCGAGGTCTTTCTCGAGTCATGGCAGAAAACCCAGGGTTCCCTCGACTTGTGCCTGTGACCTCAGGGAGCTTCTCATTGTGCCTCTGAGAACTCAGGGATACTGTGGAGTTGGTAGGGGCCTCTCGGGACTCCACTGGGTGTGGTGCAATGGAAGAGGGCCTCATCTCGAGTGGACGCAGGAACCTCAGGCTTCCTCTCCGTTTCTGACTCGGATCCCATGGTCCCTGCAGAGTAGGGACAAGAGAGTCACACCTAGTCTTCTGTTGAGGAATGGACCTTCGTTTGCCTTTCGAGTTGTTTACAGGGTGACAGGCCACTTGTCGAAATGTCTGTGGGACCTGCGGGTTTTTCTGGACGATGCACGCGGGTGTCAGTGCCCCTTCGTGTTGTGCCTTCATCCACAGGTTTTCCTTCAAAGAGGTGTGCTGGCATCGGGTTCTTTTCAAGAGCGGACCTGGAAATTGGGGTCTTTCGGCATGTGGCACCACCCACGAGGCTACGTCTCGAACTTCCTCATGAGACCGGCCTCATCCTGAGGTGCGCCCGGAAGGTCGGGAACCCCTTGCAGACAGAGAAGGGGAGTCGACCCTCCTGTCGCAATCAGGAGAGGAGAAGGGGTCAGATGAAGTGGTGCCGGGAACCTCGGTGTTCCCCTTGAGTGAGTCTGGTATGTCGCGGAACTTTTGGGGTCGCATCAAGGGTGCCAAGTACCGTTTCGCACTTCAGGATGGAACGTGGGACTTCTCTTGAGATGCTGTAGCGGACAAAGGGCCTCATCTTGCGATGACGAGGGAAGCACGTGGATTTTCTCGAGTTTCGGTGGGATTCTCGAGTTACGACGGGGAATTCAGGCTTCCTCTTGTGTTGGCCCAGGAAGTCTAATCTTCCATTCGAGTTGCCAGGGAGAGCTGTGGATTGGGCTCCATTCACTGAAGGGCAAACTAGACCTCATCTAGGCTCGTATCCAGGACTTAATGTTCCTCTCCATAGGCGACAGGGATTTGGGGTTGCATTCCATACTCACCCGGGGAGTCAGGCCTCATCTCGAGGGGAAGCAAAGGACTCCACTCTCTTCTCGAGCCGCGACAGGTATCTCTTGGAGCCCACTGAGTGGTCTTTGCTCTGTAGGAGAGCTCTAGTGTACATAAGCCTGTACATAAGTGAACACAGACATTCTGTGTGCATGTTGCTGCGTACCCAAAATAGGGCCACAAGGAGCCTCATGCTCTCCATGCAGCGCGGAAGCTGTGCAGCCACGCAGCAGCTGAAGAATCCAACCAATTGCTCTTTTCTTACCTCTGACAGAGCTCGCATTGCCGTAGCCCTTGGCAGTTTGGAAACACTGGACCCTAACCCCTCTCAAAGTAGGCCTGGGTTCTAGTTCGAATAGAAAGTTAATAGCGGAGCTGAGGACAGGAACGCGGCAGTCATTTTTCACACGCTCCTGCAGCCTGCTACTACAGGGACACTAACGCTAGAAGCTAGGAATGTCTTTGCAAGGTGCGCAAAGGACAAGGGAGAACCTCGACCCTGACTCTAGTATTTCAGCCCCCTGAGCAGATCTGAGGTTCTCCCGCTGTAGAAGCTAACCCATTCCTTTCAAATACAGGCTTCCTAACACAGGGCCAGTTGGCTGCTTGCTCTTCCACGAAGCAGGCTTCCTTAACTTGCAAACTGCGAATTCCGCTTAACAGCCTGGAGGAAAAATCGCTTCTTGCAAGATTTTTTTCAGAGGCTGTATCCCCGGAGCTGGGGCCAAGCTAGGGGACCCATACTGGCAAGGGAAGGCAAAACCACATCCAATGTCTTTGCTCTGGAGGACAGCTTTGGTGAGCCTAAGTCTTTCAGGAATATTTCTGGCTCCAACAGAGTCAAATTCTGTGTGTGAAGCTGCACAGCCAAAATAGGGGAACAGAGAGCCTGATTCTCTCTGTGTAGCTTTGAAGCTGTCATTCAAACAACAGCTTGAGAATCCATACAATGCTCTCCCTTACTGCTAAGAGAATTCTCATTGCTGTAGTCCTTGACAGTTTGTAGAAATCCGCACCCTAACCCTTCTCCAAGTAGGCCTGGGTCCTAGCTCGGAACAACAGGCAACGGCGGAGCTGAGGCCAGTAAGGCACAAGTGAGGTCTCACACACTCTTGCAGCCTGATCGTCCAGGAGCAGTAAGGCCTCTTTTTCCCTGCAGGAGGCTCGCTTGCCTTGCCTCCTGTGAACTGCATTTCCCAGCCTGGGCGCAAAGCTGTTCCTGGAGATTTTTTCTCAGGGGCTGTTTCCCTGGAGCTGGGTCGGACCTCGGGGGCCCAACTCACAGGGGAAGACAAAACCACATGGACAGGTCTATGCTCTGTAGGAGAGCTCTAGTGAACCTCATCTCTCAGGAACATTCTTGGCTTCTACAGAGACACCTCTGTGCATGAAGCTACACACCCAACATAGTGGCAAAGGGAGTCTGATTCTCTCCGTGGGTGCTGATGCTTTGTGGCAAAGCACCTGCTAAGAATCCATCCGCATAGGCTTCCCTCACCTTGACAGAGGTCTCATTGCTGTAGTCCTTGGCAGTTTGGAAAGAAGCTGACCCTTACCCTTCACCAAGTAGGCCCTTGGCCTTGTTTGAATGGAAAGGCAGTAGCTGAGCTGAGGCCAGTAAGGCGCCAGTCAAGTCTGACATATTCCCGATGCCTGCTCCTTCATGGAAAATAACGTTAGAATCTGGGAATGTCTTTGCAAGGCTGGCAAAGGGCAGTCAGGAACCTCGACCCTGCCTCTGGAATTTCTATCTTCTCAGCACATCCGGAGGTCTCGGTCAGGAGAAACTAACCCATTCCTTGCAAATATAGGCTTCCAAACACAGGCCGGTTGGCTGTCTCTTCTTGCCGAAGGAAGCTTGCTTATCCCACCTCCTGCGAACTCCGCTTCCCAGCCTGGGGGATAAGAGGTTCTTGGAGATCTTTTCTCAGAGGCTGTTTCCACGGAGCAGGGGCCGATCCCAGAGACCCACACGCACAGGGGAAGGGAAAACCGCATGGATAAGTCTTTGCTCTCTAGGAGTGCTCTAGTGAACCTCACTCTATGGGGAATGTTCTTGGCTCCAACGGGGACATCTCTGTGTGGGAAGCTGCATAGCCAACATAGAGACACAGAGACCTGATTCTCTCTGTGCAGCTTTGACGCTGTCGTTCAAACAACAAATTGAGAATCCACACAATGCTCTCCCTTACCACTGAGAGAGTTATCATTGCTGTAGCCCTTCGCAGTTTCTGGAAATCGGCACACAAACACTTCTCCAAGTAGGCCTGGGTTCAAGTTCAGATGAACATGCAATAGCGGAGCTGAGGCCAGTAAGGCACCAGTCAGGTGTCACACACTCTGGCAGCCTGCTCCTCCAGGGACAGTAAGGCCTCTATTTCCCTTCAGGAGGCTCGCTTGCCTTACTTCTGTGAACAGCGTTTCCCAGCCTGGGCGGAAAGCAGTTCCTGGAGATCTTTTCTCAGGGGCTGTTTCCCCGGAGTTGGGGCGGACCTCGGGGACCCAACTCACAGGGGAAGGCAAAACCAAATGGACAGGTCTATGCTCTGTAGGAGATCTCTAGTCAACTGCCGGGGTCCAGCCCCAGCTGATCCAGGGTATTCAAAGCAGAGACGGCGTAGGCGAGGGTCAGGGAACAACTGCTTAATTAAACGTTAATTAAGGATATAAAGAGTAATAAAATGAGGATAGCTCAGTAGGAAAATTCAGTGGAGAAAAGAGGCTGAGTAGCTTGGTTTACGCGGGGGACCAATAAAACTTCAAGACAAGAAGCTTGCACCACTTACGTAGGCCGCAGGCGTCCTTCCGTTCTCCCGAAGGAGAGGAGACACTGAGGCCTCCCCGGTCGGATCTTAGAAGCCCAGGCAAAATTAGTAAGCTTGGTGGGTTCCGCGCTCCAGATGGAGACTCAACCAGAGTGAGAGAGAGAGAGAGAGACATGGGGAGACCAGTATTTCGAGAAACTGATCCCAATTCTTTATTTTCCATGGTCTACTTTTATACACTGAGATGTTATGCAAAAGTCACGTGGGGTCAGCAGTCCTGACTTTTATCAAAGTCAGGTGCTTCATACAAAAGTATACAGAGGTCTTAGGGGTGTTACATCATCTTCTGGCCGGGGGGCCTGCTGACAATTTACGACCCTCTCCTTGTGACAGCGGTCAGTCAACCAGGACACTTATTTCTCCAGGGGTGATTATTCTTAAAACAGACGCCACCCAAATAAAGTTACATTCCTATAGGGTGAGGGTGTAGTGGGTTTTAGTTAAGGAAAGAATTTACTTAGCCTAAGGTCTAACGTGATTTATATCAAAGGTTAATACTTATTTCTTCTATATATTCATTAATGTGTATAAGGGCAGGGGATGTGGAGACTTAGCAGTAAACATCAGCTCAACAAATGAAAAACCCTTCACCAATATGATTTCTAATCAGCCCATTATACTTATACTAATACTTTTCTAACTTTTCTAAGGAACCTGTTTTTAGAAGGTTTAAAGCATCTCGTGCCTCTCATGGTTGGGAGGCTGTGAGCAATCACATGTGGCCGGACAAGCCTGTCAGGCAGGCTAGAGAACCTTCAGAGGAGTTTGTAGGTTAAAACACTCTTGTCACACCCAGGGGTTTTTATCAACTGGAGCTCTAGGTTAACTCCTTCTCCGAAAGAGGTGGTGGGGGACAGCCCCCCGTAAAGTCAGAGGTGTAGGTGAGAGCACAAAGTAGTAAGGTAGGCAGGCTCTGGTGATGGGGGTAGATGCTCAAGGATTTCCAGGGGGACTCCTGAGGCTCGATCCCGCCTTTGCGTATGTCGAGCCTCCTTCCTCATGACCTTTGCTATGGGCGGAGTGCCTCACTCTGGCCCCCAACAGTGAACCTCCTCTCTCAGGAACATTTTTGGCTCCTATCGAGACACCTCTGTGTGTGTAGCTACACACGCAACGTAGGGGCAAAGGGAGCCAGATTCTTTCCATGGGGTGCTGATGCTTTGTGGCAAAGCACCTGCTTGAGAATCTATCAGCTTACGCTTCCCTCGCCTTGACAGAGGTCTCATTGCTGTAGCCCTTGGCAGTTTGGAAAGAAGAGGACCCTTACCTTTCATAAAGTGGGCCCTTGTCCTAGTTTGAAAGGAAAGGCAAGAGGTGAGCTGAGGCCAATAAGGCGCCAGTCAAGTCTGACATATTCCCGAAGCCTGCTCCTTCATGGAAAATAACGCTGGAATCTAGGAATGTCTCTGCAAGGCTGGCAAAGGGCAGTCAGGAGCCTGCACCCTGCCTCTGGAATTACCGATTTCTAAGCAGATCTGGAGGTCTCCTTTAGGAGAATCTAACTCATTCCTTCCATATTGAGACTTCCAAAAACAGGCCGGTCGGCTGCCTCTTCGTGCCCGAAGGAGGCTTGCTTTTCCTGCCTCCTATGAACCCAGCTTCCCAGGCTCTGGGAAAAGCGGATATTGAAGATCTTTTCTCAGGGGTTTTTTCCATGGAGCTGGGGCCGAGACCAGAGACCCAATTGCACAGGGGAAGGAAAACCACATGGACAAGTCTTTGTTCTCCAGGAGACCTCTAAGTGAAACTTACTCTGTCAGGAACGTTCTTGACTCCTATGGAGACACCCCTGTGTGTGAAGCTGCGTACCCAACAAGGGGGCACAGAGAGACTGATTCTCTCTTTGCAGCTTTGAAGCTGTCATTCAAACAACAGCTTGAGAATCCATACAATGCTCTCCCTTACCTCTGAGAGAGTTCTCATTGCTGTAGCCCTTGGCAGTTTTTAGAAATCCGCACCCAAACCCTTCTCCAAGTAGGCCTGGGTCCTGGTTTGGATGGCCATGCAATGGCGGAGCTGAGGTCAGTAAGGCACCAGTCAGGTGTCACACATTCTGGTAGCCTGCTCCTCCAGGGACAGTAAGGCCTCTTTTTCCCTGCAGGAGTCTCGCTTGCCTTGCCTCCTGTGAACTGCGTTTCCCAGCCTGGGCGAAAAGCGGTTCCTGGAGATCTTTTCTAAGGAGTTGTTTCCCCGGAGCTGGGGTGGACCTCGGGGACCAAACTCACAGGGGAAGGCAAAACTACACGGACAAGTCTATGCTCTGTAGGAGACCTTAGTGAATCTCAAGTCTTAGGAACATTCTTGGCTCGTACAGAGACACCTCTGTGTGTAAAGCTACACACCGAACATAGGGGCACAGGGAGCCTGATTCTCTCCGTGGGGTGCTGATGCTTTGTGGCAAAGCACCTGTTTGAGAATCCATCCGCTTACGCTTCCCTCGCCTTGACAGAGGTCTCATTGCTGTGTCCCTTGGCAGTTTGGAAAGAAGCAGACCCTTACCCTTTACCAAGTAGGCCCTGATCCTAGTTTGAAAGGAAAGGCAATAGCTGAGCTGAGGCCAGTAAGGCACCCGTCAACTCTGACATATTCCCGATGCCTGCTCCTTCATGGAAAATAGCGCTAGAATCTAGGAATGTCTTTGCAAGGCTGGCAAAGGGCAGTCAGGAACCTCGACCCTGCCTCTGGAATATCTATCTTCTGAGCAGATCTGGAGGTCTCCTTCTGGAGAAGCTAACCCATTCCTTGCAAATATAGGCTTCCAAACACAGGCTAGTTGGCTGCCTCTTCTTGCCCGAAGGAGGCTTGCTTTTCCTGCCTCCTATGATCCCTGGTTCCCAGCATGGGGGAAAAGCAGATCTTGGAGATCTTTGCTCAGGGGTTGTTTCCACGGAGCTGAGGTTATGCCCGGAGACCCACACATACAGAGGAAAGCAAAACTACATGAACAAGTCTTTGCTCTCTAAGAGAGCTCTAGTGAACCTCAGTCTTTGACGAACGTTCTTGGTTCCTACAGGGACAACTTATGGGGTCAGAGAGCCTGATTCCCTCTGTGAAGGTTTAACGCTGTCGTTCAGAAAACAGCTTGAGAATCCATACAATTCTCTCCCTTATCTCTGAGAGAGTTCTCATTGCTGTAGCCCTTGGCAGTTTTTTAGAAATCCGCACCCAAACCCTTCTCCTAGTAGGCCTGGGTCCTAGTTCAGAGGAACATGCAATGGCGGAGCTGAGGCCAGTAAGGCACCAGTCAGGTCTCACACACTCTTGCAGCCTGCTCCTCCAGGGGCAGTAAGGCCTCTTTTTCTCTGCAGGAGGCTCGCTTGCCTTGCCTTCTGTGAACTGCATTTCCCAGTCTGGACGAAAAGCAGTTCCTGGAGGTGTTTTCTCAGGGGTTTCTTCCTCGGAGCTGGGGCGAACATCGGGAACCCAACTCACAGGGGAAGGCAAAACCATATGGACAGGTCTATGCTCTGTAGCAGAGCTCTAGTGAACCTCATCTCCCAGGAACATTCTGGGCTCCTATAGAAACACCTCTGTGTTTGAAGCTACACACCCAACATAGGGGCAAATGCAGCCTGATTCTCTCCGTGGGGTACAGATGCTTTGTGGCAAAGCACCTGTTTGAGAATCCATCCGCTTCCACTTCCCTCTCTTTGACAGAGGTCTCTTTGCTGTAGCCTTTGGCAGTTTGGAAAGAAGCAGACCCTTACCCTTCACCAAGTAGGCCCTTGTCCTAGTTTGAACGGAAAGGCGATAGCTGAGCTGAGGCCAGTAAGGCGCCAGTCAAGTCTGACATATTCCTGAAGCCTGCTCCTTCATGGAAAATAACGCTAGAATCTAGAAATGTCTTTGCAAGGCTGGTAAAGGACAGTCAGGAACCTCGACCCTGCCTCTGGAATTTCCATCTTCTGAGCAGATCTGGAGGTCTTCTTTTGGAGAAGCTAACCATTCCTTCCAAATAGAGGCTTCCAAACACAGGCTAGTTGGCTGCATCTACTTGCCCGAAGGAGGCTTGCTTGTTCCGCTTCCTGTGAACTCCGCTTCCCGCCTGGGGGAAAAGTGGTTCTTGGAGATCTTTTTTCAGGGGCTATTTCAACGGAGTTGGAGCCGAGCCCGGAGACCCACACGCACAGAGGAAGGCAAAACCACATGGACAAGTCTTTGCTCTGTAGGAGAACTCTAGTTAACCTCAGTATGTGAGGAAAGTCTTGGATTCCACGGGGATACCTCTGTGTGTGGAGCTGCGTACCCAACAAGGGGGCACACAGGGCCTGATTCTCTCTTTGCAGCTTTGAAGCTGTCATTCAAACAACAGCTTAAGAATCCATACAATGCTCTCCCTTACCTCTGAGAGACTTCTCATTGCTGTAACCCTTGGCAGTTTTTACAAATCCGCACCCAAACCCTTCTCCAAGTAGGCCTGGGTCCTGGTTTGGATGGCCATGCAGTGGCGGAGCTGAGGTCAGTAAGGCACCAGTCAGGTGTCACACACTCTGGCAGCGTGCTCCTCCAGGGACAGTAAGGCCTATTTTTCCCTGTGGGAGGCTCGCTTGCCTGGCCTCCTGTGAACTGCGTTTCCCAGCCTGGGCAAACAGCGGTTCCTGGAGATCTTTTCTCAGGGGCTCTATCCCCAGAGCTGGGGTGGACCTCGGGGACCCATCTCACAGGGGAAGGAAAAACCACATGGACAGGTCTATGCTCTGTAGGAGACGTTAGTGTGTCTCATCTCTTAGGAACATTCTTGGCTCGTACAGAGACACCTCTGTGTGTAAAGCTACACACCGAACATAGGGGCACAGGGAGCCTGATTCTCTCCATGGGGTGCTGATGCTTTGTGGCAAAGCACCTGTTTGAGAATCCATCCGCTTACGCTTCCCTCGCCTTGACAGAGGTCTCATTGCTGTGTCTCTTGGCAGTTTGGACAGAAGCAGACCCTTACCCTTCACCAAGTAGGCCCTGATCCTAGTTTGAAAGGAAAGGCAATAGCTGAGCTGAGGCCAGTGAGGCACCCGTCAACTGTGACATATTCCCGATGCCTGCTCCTTCATGGAAAATATTGCTAGAATCTAGGAATGTCTTTGCAAGGCTGGCAAAGGGCAGTCAGGAACCTCGACCCTGCCTCTGGAATATCTATCTTCTGAGCAGATCTGGAGGTCTCCTTCTGGAGAAGCTAACCCATTCCTTGCAAATAGAGGCTTCCAAACACAGGCCGGTTGGCTGCCTCTTCTTGCCTGAAGGAGGCTTGCTTTTCCTGCCTCGTATGATCCCTGGTTTCCAGCATGGGGGAAAAGCAGATCTTGGAGATCTTTGCTCAGGGGTTGTTTCCACGGAGCTGGGGTTATGCCCAGAGACCCACACATACAGGGGAAGGCAAAACCACATGAACAAGTCTTTGCTCTCTAAGAGAGCTCTAGTGAACCTCAGTCTTTGACGAACGTTCTTGGCTCCTATGCGGACACCTCTGTGTGTGAAACTGCGTACCCAACATGGCGGCAGAGAGCCTGATTCTCTCTGTGCAGGTTTAATGCTGTCGTTCAGAAAACAGCTTGAGAATCCATACAATTCTCGCCCTTACCTCTGAGAGAGTTCTCATTGCAGTAGCCCTTGGCAGTTTGTAGAAATCTGCACCTAAACCCTTCTCCAAGTAGGCCTGAGTCCCAGTTCGGAGGAACAAGCAATGGCGGAGCTAAGACCAGTATGGCACCAGTCAGTTTTCACACACTCTGGCAGCCTGCTCCTCCAGGGACAGTAAGGCTTCTTTTTCTCTGCAGGAGGCTCACTTGCCTTACTTCCTGTGAACAGCTTTTCCCAGCCTGGGCGAAAAGCGGTTCCTGGAGATCTTTTCTCAGAGGCTGTTTTCTCGGAGCTGGGGTGGACCTCGGGTACCCAACTCACAGGGGAAGGCGAAACCACATGTACAGGTGAGCACTCTGTAGGAGAGCTCTTGTGAGCCTCATCTCTCAGGAACATTCTTGGCTCCTGTAGAGACACCACTGTGTGTGAATCTACACACCCCACATAGGGGCAAAGGGAGCCTGATTCTCTCCGTGGGGTGCTGATGCTTGGTGGCAAAGAACCTTCCTGATAATCCATCCGCTTATGCTTCCCTCGCATTTACGGAGGTCTCATTGCTGTAGCCCTCGGCAGTTTGGAAAGAAGAAGACCCTTACCCTTCATAAAGTAGGGCCTTGTCCTACTTTGAATGGAAAGGCAATAGCTGAGCTGAGGCCAATAAGGCGCCAGTCAAGTCCGACATATTCCCAAAGCCTGCTTCTTCAGGAAGATAACTGTAGAATCTAGGAATGTCTTTGCAAGGTTGGCAAAGGGCAGTCAGGACCCTGCACACTGCCTCTGGAATTACCGACTTCTGAACAGATCTGGAGGTCTCCCTTAGGGGAAGCTAACCCATTCTTCCAAATAGAGGCTTCCAAACGCAGGCCGCTTGGCTGCCTCTTGCTCTCTGAAGGAGGCCTGCTTTTCCCGCCTCCTATGAACCCCACATCCCAGCCTCTGGGAAAAGCGGATCTTGAAGATCTTTTCTCAGGGGTTGTTTCCACGGAGCTGGGGCCGAGCCTGGAGCCCCAAACGCACAGGGGAAGAAAAACCACATGGACAAGTCTTTGCTCTCTAGGAGAGCTCTAGTGAACCTCACTCTGTCAGGAACGTTCTTGTTTCCTATGGAGACACCCCTGTCTGTGAAGCTGTGTACCGAACATGGAGACACAGAGTCTGATTCTCTCTGTGCAGCTTTGAAGCTGTCGTTCAAACAACAGCTTGAAAATCCATACAATGCTCTTCCTTACCCGTGACACAGTTCTCATTGCTATACCCCTTGGCAGTATTTAGAAATCCATACCCAAACCCTTCTCCTAGTAGGCCTGGGTCCTAGATCGGAGGAACATGCAATGGCGGAGCTGAGGCCAGTAAGGCACCAGTCAGGTCTCACACACTCTGGCAGCCTGATCGTCCAGGGACACTAAGACCTGTTGTGCCTTGCAGGAGGCTCGCTTGCGTTACCTGCTGTGAACTGCGTTTGCCAGCCTGGGGGAATAGTGGTCCCTGGAGATCTTTTCTCAGGGGCTCCTTCCCCTGAGCTGGGGCGGACCTCGGGGACCCAACTCACAGGGCAAGGCAAAACCATATGGACAGGTCTATGCTCTGTAGCAGACTTCTAGTGAACCTCATCTCTCAGGAACATTCTTGGCTCCTATAGAGACACTTCTGTGTGTGAAGCTGCGTACCTAACATAGGGGCACAGAGAGCCTGATTCTCTCAGTTCATTTTGACGCAATCGTTCAGAAAACAGCTTGAGAATCCATAAAATGCTCTCCATTACCGCTGAGAGAATTCTCGCTGCTGTAGCCCTTGGCACTTTGTAGAAATCCGCAGCCAAACGCTTCTCCAAATAGGCCTGGGTCCTAGTTCGGAGGAACAGGCAATGGTGGAACTGAGGCCAGTAAGGCAACAGTCAGGTTTCACACACTCTGGCAGCCTGCTCCTCCAGGGACAGTAAGGCCTCTTTTTCTCTGCAGGAGATTCGCTTGCCTTACTTCCTGTGAACAGCGTTTCCAGGCCTCAGCGAAGCGGTTCCTGGAGATCTTTTCTCAGGGACAGTTTCCCCGGAGGTGTGGTGGACCTTGGGGACCCAACTCACAGGGGAAGGAAAAACCACATGGACAGGTCTATACTCTGTAGGAGAGGTTTAGTGAACCTAATCTCTCAGGAACATTCTTGGCTCCTATAGAGACAACTCTGTGTGTGAAGCTACACTCCCAACATTGGGGAACAGGGATCTTGGTTCTCTCCGTGGGGTGCTGATGCTTTGTAGCAAAGCACCTGCTTGAGAATCCGTCCTCTTAGGCTTCCCTCACCTTGACAGAGGTCTCATTGCTGTAGCCCTTGGCAGTTTCAAAGAAGAAGACCCTTACACTTCATAAAGCAGGCCCTTGTCCTAGTTTGAATGGAAAGGCAATAGCTGAGCTGAGGCCAATAAGGAGCCAGTCCCCTCTGGCACATTCCCGAACCCTGCTCCTTCATGGAATATAACTCTAGAATCTTGGAATGTCTTTGCAAGGCTGGCAAAGGGCAGTCAGGAACCAGCACCCTGCCTCTGGAATTACCGACTTCTGAGCAGATCTGGAGGTCTCCTTTAGGAGAAGCTAACCCATTCCTTCCAAATAGAGGCTTCAAAACACAGGCAGGTTGGCAGCCTTTCGTGCCCGAAGGAGGCTTGCTTTTCTCTCCTCCTATGAACCCCAGTTCCCAGCCTCTGGGAAAAGCGGGTCTTGAAGATATTTTCTCAGGGGTTCTTTCCACGGAGCTGGGGCCGAGCCCGGGGCCCAAAGGCACAGGGGAAGGCAAGACCACATGGACACGTCTATGCTCTGTAGCAGACTTCTAGTGAACCTCATCTCTCAGGAGCATTCTTGGCTCCTATAGAGACACCTCTGTGTGTGAAGCTGCGTACCTAACATAGGGGCACAGAGAGCCTGATTCTCTCTGTTCATTTTGACGCTGTCGTTCAGAAAACAGCTTGAGAATCCATAAAATGCTCTCCCTTACCACCGAGAGAATTCTCACTGCTGTAGCCCTTGGCACTTTGTAGAAATCTGCACCCAAACGCTTTTCCAAGTAGGCCTGGGTGCTAGCTCGGATGAACAGGCAATGGCGGAGCTGAGGCCAGTAAGGCAACAGTCAGGTTTCACACACTCTGGCAGCCTGCTCCTCCAGGGACTGTAAGGCCTCTTTTACTCTGCAGGAGATTCGCTTGCCTTACTTCCTGTGAACAGCATTTCCCAGCCTCGGCGAAGCGGTTGCTGGAGATCTTTTCTCAGGGACAGTTTCCCCGGAGGTGTGGCGGACCTCGAGGACCCAACTCACAGGGGAAGGCAAAACCACATTGACAGGTCTATGCTCTGTAGGAGAGGTTTAGTGAACCTAATCTCTCAGGAACATTCTTGGCTCCTATAGAGACAACTCTGTGTGCGAAGCCACACTCCCAACATTGGTGCACAGGGAGCTTGATTCTCTTCGTGGCGTGCTGATGCTTTGTGGCAAAGCACCTGCTTGAGAATCCATCCTCTTAGGCTTCCCTCACCTTGACAGAGGTCTCATTGCTGTAGCCCTTGGCAGTTTGCAAAGAAGAAGACCCTTACCCTTCATAAAGTAGGGCCTTGCCCTAGTTTGAATGGAAAGGCAATAGCTGAGCTGAGGTCAATAAGGAGCCAGTCCCGTCTGACACATTCCCGAAGCCTGCTCCTTCATGGAAAATAACTCTAGAATCTAGGAATATCTTTGCAAGGCTAGCAAAGGGCAGTCAGGAACCAGTACCCTGCCTCTGGAATTACCGACTTCTGAGCAGATCTGGAGGTCTCCTTTAGGAGAAGCTAACCCATTCCTTCCAAATACAGGCTTCAAAACACAGGCAGGTGGACTGCCTTTTCGTTCCCGATGGAGGCGTGCTTTTCTCTCCTCCTACGAACCCCGGTTCCCAGACACTGGGAAAAGTGGATCTTGAAGATATTTTCTCAGGGGTTGTTTCCACGGAGCTGGGGCCGAGCCTGGAGACCCAAAGGCACAGGGGAAGGCAAGACCACATGGACAAGCCTTTGCTCTTTAGTATAGCTCTAATGAACCTCACTCTGTCAGGATCTTTCTTGATTCCTACGGAGACACACCTGTGTGTGAAGCTGCGGCCACAGAGAGCCTGATTACCCCTGTGCAGCGCTGAGTCTGGGCGGCTAAACAACAGCTTGGGAATGCAGCCTGGGGCGCTTCCCTTCCCTCTGACAGAGCTCTCCTTCGGTCCCTAAGCCCTCTGCAAGGAGGCATGGATCATAGGTGCAAAGGGAAAGGAAGAGCGGAGCTGAGGCCAGTAAGGCGCCCGCCAGTCACGTCTCCCCCACTTCCGCAGTCTGTTCCTTCCCCTGCGCGAAAGCTAGAAGCTGGGAAGGGCTTGGCGAGGCTCGCCCAGGCAGAGCAGCCTCTAGGCCGGGGCTCTGCGATATCGCGCCTGGGTGCAGATCTGGAGCTCCGCCGGAGTGGAAGCTCATTCGGTCCTTCCCAATACAGGCTTGCAAGCACCCGACGGCGGCCTGACTCTATTCTCCCGCGTGCTGGGAGTGGGCTTCCAATCCAGAGCACAGAGCACTGCCTGGAGCTCTCTGCTCAGGGGCTGGTTCCCCTACGCTGGGGCTGTGCTAGGGAGCCCAAACGCACATGTCAAGGCCCCAAAACACATCCACACGTCTCTGCTCTGCAACAGAGCTCCGGGGAAGCCCAGTCTGGCAGGCGCTTTCTGGGCACAAAGGGAGGAACATTCTGGCTGTGGAGCTTCCTCCCCAAGACAGGGGCACTAGGACCCTGATTCCCTCCGTTTACCGCTGAGTCTGCATTGCCAAGCAACAGCTTGGGAACGCAGCCTGGGGCGCTTCCCTTCCCTCGGACAGAGCTCTCCTTGCGGTAGGCCTTGGTAGTTTGCATACAATGGGGCCCTAAGCCCTCTGCAAGTTGGCCTGGCTCCTAGGTCCAAAGGGCAGGCCAGAGCGGAGCTGAGGCTGTCAGGCTCCAGACACATCTCCCATACTCCTACATCCTGCTCCTACCCGGGCGTGAACGCTAGAAGCTGGGAAGGTACCTGGACCGTGCAGGGGCGGGGCAAACGCGGGCGGCGTGGGGCGGGAGTCGGCTTCTGGCGGGGGTGGGGGCGGGCTTCCCAGTTGTGCTCTCGGAGGTGGACACTGAGGCTGAAAACGCGCCGGGAGCGCGGCAGGGGCGGGGCTAACCCTGGCGGCGCGGGGCGGGGGTCGGCTCATGGGGGGGATGGGGAGGGGTTCCCAGTTGCGCTCTCGGGGGTTGCAACTGCGGCTGGGAACTCCCATTTCGTCCGCTCCTGGGTCCCCAAGGATCACCATCCCATGGGTGCAGCGGAGGGCTGCGGACCACAGGTAAGGGAACTGGGACTGCGTGGAGCAGGGAACCAAGTATTCCGCCGTCTGTTGGCACATTCTCGGAGCTCCCCAAACTGGCGGTCGCAGAAAGGCCTTGCCTTTGGGGTCAAGGCCTTTACCGCTCCACCCCTCTGCTGAAAAATCTCAGAGTCTGCGCGGTTCTTCCAAGCAGCCTAGTGTCCACTGGAAGTCCAAGGGACAGAACACTGAATTCTTGCCGGCTGGCCCAGCCCTGCTTCTGGCACTTTGTAAGCCAGCGGGCCCTTGAGCACCTGCTGGGATGGGAAAGGGAAGGGTCCACGAATTGCACCCTAGAAACTTAGTAGGGTGCATGGATTTCAAACCCTGGTGGCCGCCCAGGCAGCAAAGAAGTGGGGAGGGCACCTTGCTGCCCTTTCATGGCAGAATCTGTGGCTGTCCTGATGCGTGGGCCTTTTCATGGGGACCTTGTGCAATAAAAGTTTGGTGTTTTGGTACTGAATAATTAGAAATTGTAAAAAGTTTAAATTATGTGGTGGTGTAATTAAAAAGCAAAACAAAACAAAACCAAGCCCCAAGTGTTTGGCACAGGGAGGTTTAAGTATTGAAGGCCTGTTTTCCTTGCACTGTGGCATTCTATCAAGAAGTGTGCAGGATTTTTTTTTTTTTAAGAAAAGTGTTCGAAGAGCTTGAAACAGGAAACCCAGAGGTGCCCCTGTATTTTGGGGAAGGCCTTAGGAGTTCACTTGGAAATGCTGCTGGCTGTGGGGAAGGGGGGCAGATGGGCTGTGCAGTCTTGTCCTTTGCATTCATGTTCTTGTGTGTAGAAACCCAGCTCGGAGCCATCTCCTGATGTGTAAGAATTTCGCAGACAAACCTTGAGCTAAGCAATGCATTTGTTCCTGAGGAAATGTTTGTCTTAAGCGATGTAAATATCCTATGTATATCCGCTGGACTCTGGCTTCAGGTCGGTTCCTCCAATAGGCTCAGAAGCGTCTTGAACAAAACTGTATGTTTTCCTCGTACCTTGTTCTCCTAATCTATGTTAAGGAAATGATATATTTGCCTGGAATACTGCCTTTCTTCAAGATTCATGTCAATCAGTTTTTGGCCCAGGATGACTCACCTGCTGCCAATGTGACCTCAAGGCATGTCGTGGGGGAGGGGCCTGGTGCCATTCCCTGAGACAGTGCCTTTCCTTCCTTAGCTGACTGCTAGTGCCTGTAGAATATCTGGCTAGAGACCAGCAGGGCGTACACCCCGCCTCAAGTCTAAGTCAGCAGCTTTCTCTATCTCATTTATACTTTAATAACAATTGATGACACAAAAGCTCTGAGCGATCAAATCATATCAAATCTTCATTTCAGATTGAAGATGCATTCCATGGTATTGCCATCTTAAGTCTTTCCATTGTTATGGAATATCTGTCCATGTATTCAGGATAGTTTTCAGCCAGGGTGTATAATTTCCAGTGTACCAGTCTTGTCATCCTCGTTACATCCATGGCAAAGTGTTGTATTCATGTTGACATTATTGAAAGGGAATTTTTTTTAATTCCTTTTCAGATTATTATCTGCTAATATATACAGAAAAAACCGTGTAATCTTTCGTTTTTATCAGTTTGGACAGCTTGATAGTTGTCTTTAATTTCTTTCCTTTCTCATACTTTAAGATTTTCCGGGCACCATACATGTACTGCCTCACCCCTAATCTCAGTCATGTGTTCAAAGAACTTCTGTCCTTTATTTGTTTACTTATTTTTTGCAACATTGAATTCGTTTTGACTATGCTGGGTCTCTGCTGCAAGATGGAAGTTGCTAGGACCTCTGGACTGCAGTCTTCCATCTCTTACTGACCTCTTGTTGACCTCTGCAGAATCCTGGTTGGCCGGAGCTTGTTAGTTCCTTGTTCCTTACCAGGACCTCCTGTGGTAAGTGTTTTTCTCTTCTCTGTTGCCTGGTAAGGGTGGATGGTCATTGGCATCCCAAAGCTAGCTAGAAGTCAATTATTTAGGCAGGCTTGTGCATAGATATGGGAGAAGGCAATGGCACCCCACTCCAGTACACTTGCGTGGAAAATCCCATGGATGGAGGAGCCTGGTAGGCTGCAGTCCATGGGGTGGTTAAGAGTCGGACACCACTGAGCGACTTCACGTTCACTTTTCACTTTCATGCATGGGAGGAGGAAATGGCAACCCACTCCAGTGTTCTTGCCTAGAGAACCCCAGGGACTGCGGGGCCTGGTGGGCTGCCGTCTATGGAGTCGCACAGAGTCGGACACGACTGAAACGACTTAGCAGCAGCGGCGGCGGCAGCAGCAGCAGAACCAAGGCATCGATATCAAAAGGGCTGCAAACAGTCAGGAAGGCTCACATATGTCACCGTGAAATACTACTTCTCCACTTAGCCAAAGCTAACCAAAGATTTCTGTTCTAGGTCAACCTAGAAGAGATCACTTAAGAGGTAAAGAAACTTAAACTCCATTAGCAAAGGCAGTTCGACATCTCAAGAAAACTTGTGCTAGGCACAGAACTCTTTTCTGGGGGTCCACTTTCCCTACAACCTCCTTATCCCATTCTGTACCCATTCCTTTGCTTCTCCCATCCTGAAACTGCCACCTGTAAGACAGAACTACTTCGTTTTCCTTCCTCAAGTGCCATTGCATTCCACATACTTTCTTGATATAACAAGTCATACATTTCCCTTCAGCAACCAAGAACTGACTTTTATATTGGCATTGGCTATAGCCCGCCCCCCTCCCCCCACCCCCAAGAACAGAACAAAACAAAACAAAACAATTGCTTTCTTACATTTAACATGTCAGGATGGTGCCAGACACTATTCATGGAGAGTCAAAAATCTCTTTTGTTTCTGTGTAAAAGGGAGGTCCTTTCAAGTCGTGAATGTTTCAGAACTTTCATTTATTTGGAAATGACCTAGCTATTCAATACACTGTCGTCACAAGGATAGAAACTCGGGTAACCAAAACACCTGGAGAAACGTTTGTTAGTTCAGTTCAGTTCAGTTGCTCAGTCGTGTCTGACTCTTTGGGACCCCGTGGCCTGAAGGACGCTAGGCTTCCGTGTCCGTCACCAACTCCAGGGGCTTGCTCAAACTCATGTCCATCGAGTCAGTGATGCCATACAACCATCGTATCCTCTGTCATCCCCTTCTCCTCTGCCTTCAATCAAGACTATGAGAGGCAGATATTTTAGAGTATAATTATTGTAAAGAGTTTGTCTAAAAGCTCATATCACATTTACATTTTTTACTTTTGTTGTTGTCGTTTCCAGGTAGTTTCTTGCTGACAAGCTTGTGACAGATATAACAATAGAGCAATTTTTACCTCAAAAGAAACCTAGGCACTATGAACATGTTGTGCTTAATGTTGTTGACTCTTAGACATGTCTATAATGGAGGAGCAAAACCAAAAATACTAGATATTTAATATTGACTAGTTCCCAGTTCACGGGACTCTGACATTCATTTAGGTCAATGTTTTCTTGTATTTCCAGCAGTTTGATTTGGAAGGGCTGCCTTGTCTTGAGACCATTGAAATCAGAACACAGAACTTGAGCAATATTATCAAAAAACACAGGGCTCACACTGACACATACCTTAATCCAAACAGACAGACAAGACATCTTCCAGGTTTCCGCCTGAGATTTAAAATATTTCTTTGAGCCAGTCTTCTGGGGAGTGGGGGGATGGGGGTGGCAGTAAGGCAGGCTTGGGTAACAAGCTAATTGTTGGTCATTGCATATGCAAAGAACCAGCTTTCCGGGTTCCAAGGAAAAAAGTTTCCTTGGTAACCAACTTTGTCTGGTTCTATAGAATATCATGGACCTCCTAGGTCAGGTCATCTTGCCTTTCTGTAGTCCTCGTTTTATCCCTAAATCATAGACAGCTTGGATTGTCTCTGTGGCGTGTATGTATTGTCCTCATGTTTGACCTGGCAGCAGCAGCGAGGTCCGAGAGCCTCTCCTGGAACCGGGCGTGGGGACGGGGCTCACCGAGAGCCGCTGGTGAAGGTGGGCAGCGCCCCTGGAGCGCGGCAGGGGCGGGGCGAACCCGGGCAGCACAGGGCGGGTGTCGGCTCCTGGCGGGTGTAGGGGAGGGCTTCCCAGTTGTGCTCTCGGAGATGGCCACTGCGGCTGGAAACACGCCGGGAGCGCAGCCAGGGTGGGGTAAACCTGGGCTGCACAGGTCGAGATTCCGCTCGCTGTGGGTGGGGGGTCGGTCCCTGTTGTGCTCCCGGGGGTCGCCAATGTGGCTGGGAACCCACCGGGAGCCCAGCAGGGCCAGGGCAAAACCTGGCGGCACGGGGCGGGGTGGGGGTCCGTTCGCAGCGGGGGTCGGCTCCTGGCGGGGGTGGGGGAGGGCTTTCCAGATGTGCTGTTGGGGGTCGCCATTGCGGCTGGGAATGCCCATTTCGTGAACTCCTGGATCCCCAAGGATCGGCATCCATCGGCCACAGCGGAGGGGTGCGGAACACAGGTAAGGGAACGGGGACTGCGTGGAGCAGGGAACCATGTATTCCGCCCTGTGTTGGCACAGTCTCAGAGCTCCCCAACCTGGCGGTCGCAGGAAGGCCTCGTCTTTGGGGTCAAGGCCTTTACCACTCCACCCCTCTGCTGAAAAACCTCATAGTCTGCGCGGTTTTCACAAGCAGCCTAGTGTCCGCTGGAAGTCCAAGGGACAGAACCCTGAATTCTGGCCGGCTGGCCCAGCCCTGCTTCTGGCACTTTGTAGGCCAGCGGGCCCTGGAGCACCTGCTAGGATGGGAAAGGGAAGGGTACGCGAATTGCACCCTGGTGGCCACCGAGGCAGCAAAGAAGGGGGGAGGGCACCTTACTGCCCTTTAATGGCAGACAGAATCTGTGGCTGTCCTGCTGCGTGGGCCTTTTCATGTGGACCTTGTGCAATAAAAGTTTACCGGTGACCTTAGGGAACTTCCCAGTGTGCTTCTGACAGATGAGGGATGCTGTGGAGTTGGAGGGGCCTCTCAGGACTACGCTGGATTTGGCGCAATGGAAGAGGGCCTCATCTCCAGGGAAGGCAGGAACCTCAGGCTTCCTCTCCGTTTCGGACTCCGACCGCAGGGTCCCTGCAGAGTTGGGACAGGAGAGTCAGGAATCGTCTTTTCTGAGGAAGGGAACTCCGCTTGCCTGTCGAGGTGTTCAGGGGGTCTCAGGCCCCTTGTTCAGCTGTGTGTGGAACCTGCGGGTGTTTCCGGACGATGCACGACGGTGACAGTGCCCCTTCGTGTTGTGCCTTCACCCACTGGGTTGCCTTCGAAGAGGTGTCCGGGCCTCGGGTTCTTTTCAAGAGCGGACAGGGAAATCGGGGTCTTTCGGCATGTGGGACCACCTACGGGGCTAGTCACAAATTTCCTAGTGAGGCCGGCTACATCCTGAGGTATGCCGGGAAGGCCGGGGAGCCTTCCAGACAACGCAGGGGGATTGACTCTCCTGTCGCCATCAGGAGGGCAGAAGGGGCTCAGATGAAGTGGGGCCAGAACCCTCGGTGTTACCCTCGAGGGAACCCGGCGTGTCGAGGAACTTTTGGGGGTCGCATGAAGGCTGTCAGGGACCGTTTCGCCCTTCAGGGCGGAACAGGGGACTTCCCTTGAGACACCGTGGCGGGCAAGGGCGTCATCTTGCGAAGACGTGGGAACCACGTGGTTTTTCTCGAGTTGCGGCGGATTCTTGAGTTACGACGGGGATCTCAGGCTTCCTCTTGGGTTGGCCCTGCGAAGCCCAATCTTCCCCTCGAGTTGCGAGGGAAAGCTGGGGGTTGCGCTCGAGTCACTGCAGGGTCCAAGACACCTCATCTAGGCGTGTGTCAGGGACCTAATATTCCTCTCCAGGGAAGGCAGGGATCTCGGGGTAGCATTTCAGGTTACCCCGGGGAGTCAGGGCTCGTCTCGAGGGGAAGCCAAGGACTCCGCTCTCCCCTTGAGTCGCGACCCGGATCTCTTGGAGCCCCCTGAGCGGCCTCAAGGGAGTCCAGCCTCCTCTTCCGTTTGGAGAGAGGACCCGGGATTGCTCTCCAGGCCATGCAGGAAAAGAAGGCCCTCAGCTCGCGAGGACGGGGGCGTCTCAGGGGTTTCCTCGAGCTGCGGCGCCCGTGGGGGTTTTCTCCCGAGGCACGACGAGGATCTCAGGGAGCCTCCCGTGCGGCGCCAGGGAAGTCAGATCTCCATGCGCATGGCGAGGGGGAGCGCGTCATGGCTCTCGAGTCACGGGAAGGGACTAGGGCCTGGAGACACGTTGAAGAAGGACTCTCGAGGTTTTTCTCGGGGGGCGGCGGGAAACCCTGTGTTCCATCGACTTGTGCCAGTGACCTCAGGAAGCTTCTCAGCGTGCATCTGAGAAGTCATGGTCACTGTGGAGTTGGGAGGGGCCTCTCGGAACTCCACTGGGTTGGTGCAATGGAAGAGGGCCTCATGACAAGTTGAGGCAGGAACCACAGGGTTCCTCTCCTGGCTTCGAATGCGCCAGATCTGACTCGGATCGCAGAGTCCCTGCAGAGTTGGGACAGGAGAGTCAGGCCTCGTCTTGTGTGGAGGAATGGAACTCCGCTTGACTCTCGCGTTGTTCATGGGGTGACAGGCCACTTGTCGATTTGTATGTGGAACTTGCGGGTTTTTCTGGACGATGCACTGGGTTGTCACTGCCCCTTCGCGTTGTGCCTTGTTCCACAGGATTGCCTTCGAGTTGGGTTCTGCCATCGGGTTCTTATCAAGAGCGGACCAGGGAATCGGGGTCTTTTGGCATGCCGCACCACCCACGAGGCTATGTCTCGAATTTCGTCGTGAGACTGGCCTCATCTTGATGTGCACCAGGAAGGTCGGGAACGCCTTCCAGACAAAGCAGGGGAATCGAACCTCCTGTCGCGATCAAGAGGGGAGAAGAGTCTCAGATGAAGTGGTGCCGGGAAGCTCGGTGTTCTCCTCAAGTGAGACTGGTATGTCGGGGAACTTTTGGGGTCGCATCAAGGGTTCCAAGTAACTTTTCGCTCTTCAATACGGAACGTGGGACTTCTCTTGAGACGCTGTAGCGGGCAAGGGCCTCATCTTTCGATGACGGGGGAACCACGTGGTTTTTCTTGAGTTGGGGCGGGATTCTCGAGTTACAACCGGGAATTCAGGCTTCCTCTTCAACTGGCCCAGGGAAGTCCAGTTTTCATTCGAATTGTGAGTTAGAATGGGGATTGCTCTCGAGACACTGCAGGGCCAAATAGACCTCATCTAGGCTTGTGTCCAGGACCTAATGTTCCTCTGCTGGGGCGAAATCGATCTCAGCATTGCATTCTCGACTCACCCGGGGAGTCAGGCCTCGTCTCGAGGGGAAGCCAAGGACACCGCTCTCCTGTCAAGTCGCGACGGGTATATCTTGGAGCTCACTGTGTGGCCTAAAATGAGTCAAGCCTCCTGTGGAGTTTGGAGAGAGGACTCAGGATTGCTCTCCAGGCCATACAGCAAAAGAAGGCCCTCATCTCGTGAGGACTGGGGCGTCTCGTGGGTATTCTCGAGCTGCGGCTCCAGTGTGGTGTTGCTCACGAGGTATAATGGGGAGCTCAGGGAGCCTCTCCTGTGGCGCCAGGGAAGTCAGGTTTCTATGCGCGTGGCTAGGGGGAGCGCGTCATTGCTCTCGAGTCATGGTAGGGGAATTGCACCTCAAGACGCGTTGAAGAAGGACTCTCGAGGTCTTTTACGGGTTGGGGCAGGAAACCCTTGGTTCCCTCGACTTGTGCCGGTGATCTCAGGAAGGTCTAAGGGTGCCTCTGAGAAGTCAGGGATACTGTGCAGTTGGGAGGGGTCTCTCGGGACTCCACTGGATTTGGTGCAACGGAAGAGGGCCTCATCTCGAGTGGAGGCAGGAAACTCATGTTTCCTCTCCTGACTTCCCCTGGGCCAGATCTGACTCGGATCGCAGTTTCGCTGCAGAGTTCGAACAGGAGAGTCAGGCCTCGTCTTGTGTGGAGGAATGGAACTCTGCTTGCCTCTCCAGTTGTTCACGGGGTGACAGGTCACTTCTCGAGCTGTGTGTGGTACCTGCGGGTTTCTCCGGACGATACCCGGGGGTGTCAGTGCCCCTAAGTGTTGTGCCTTCATCAAAAGGGTTATCTTCAAAGAGGTGTCCGGGCATCAGGATCTTATCAAGAGCGGACCGGGAAATCGGGGTCTTTCGGCATGTGTCACCATCCACGTGGCTATGTCTCGAATATCCTCGTGAGACCGGCCTCATCCTGAGATGCACCGGGAAAGGTGGGAACCCCTTCAAGACAAAACAGGGGAATCGACCCTCCTGTCGCGATCAGGAGGGGAGAAGGGGCCCAGATGTAGTGGTGCCGGGAACCTCGGTGTTCTCCTCGAGTCAGACTGGTGTGTCGAGGAACATTTGAGGGCGCATCAAGGGTGCCAATACCGTTTCGCACTTCAAGACGGAACGTGGGACTTCTCTTGAGACGCTGTAGGGGGCAAGGGCCTCATCTTGGGATGACGGGGGAACCACGTGGCGTTTCTCGAGTTGTGGCGGGATTCTCGAGTTTCGACGGGGAATACAGTCTTCCTCATGTGTTGGGCCAGGGAAGTCCTATCTTCCATTCGAGTTTAAAGGGAGAGCTGGGGATTGCTCTCGAGTCACTGCAGGGCAAAATAGACCTCATCTAGGCTTGTGTCCAGGACTTAATGCTCGTCCCTAGGGGAGACAGGGATCTTGGGGTTGCATACCAGACTCACCCGGGGAATCAGGCCTCGTCTCGAGGGGAAGCAAAGAACCCCGCTGTCCTTTTGAGTCGCGATGGGTATCTCTTGGAGCCCACTGTGTGCCCTAAAGGGAGTCAAGCCTCCTGTGGTGTTTGGATAGAGGACTCGGGATTCCTCTCCAGGCCATGCAGGAACAGAAGGCCCTCATCTCGCGATGATGGCGGCGTCTCGTGGGTTTTCTAGACTGCTGCGCTAGTGCCGGGTTTCTGACGAGGTACAAGAGGGAGCTCAGGGAGCCTCTCGTGTGGCGCCAGGGAAGTCAGGTCCCCATGAGATGGCTAGGGGGAGCTCGTCATTGCTCTCGAGTCATGGTAGGGTAATCGGGCCTCAAGACAGGTTGAAGAAGGACTCTCGAGGTCTTTCTCGGATCACTGCATAAAACCCAGGGTTCCCTTGACTTGTGCCTGCGACCTCAGGGAGCTTCTCAGAGTGCCTCTGAGAAGTCAGGGATACTGTGCAGTTTGGAGGGGCCTCTCGAGACTCCTCTACATTTGGTGGAATGTAAGAGGGACTCATCTCGAGTTGAAGCAGGAACCTCAGTGTTCCTCTCCATTTCTGACTCAGATCGCAAGGTCCCTGCATGTTGGTACAGGAGAGTCAGGCCTCGTCTTTTCTGGAGGATGGGACTCCTCTTGCCTCTCGAGTTGTTCTCGAGGTGACAGGCCACTTGTCGAGCTGTGTGTGTAACCTGCCCATTTTTCCGGATGATGCACAGGTGTGTTAGTGCCCCTTCGTGTTGTACCTTCATACTCAAGGCTGCCTTCCAAGAGGTGTCCGAGCATCGGATTCTTATCAAGAGCGGACCGGGAAATTGGAGTCTTTCAGCAAGTGGCACCACCCACAAAGCTACGTATCGAATTTCCCCATGAGACCGGCCTCATCCTGAGTTGTGCAGGGAAGGTCGGGCCCCCTTGCAGACAAAGCAGGGGAATCGACCCACCGGTCACGATCAGGAGGGGAGAAGGGGCTTAAATGAAGTGGTGCCGGGAACCTCGGTGTTCCCCTTGAGTGAGACCGGCGTGTTGGGGGACTTTTGGGGTCGCATCAAGGGTGCCAAGTACCGTTTCGCATTTCAAGACGGAACCTGGGACATCTTTTGAAACGCTGTAGCGGGCAAGGGCCTCATCTTGCGATGACGGGAGAACCACGTGGTTTTGCTCGAGTTGCGGCGGGATTCTCGAGTTATGACCGGGAATTTAGGCTTCCTCTTGTTGGCCTTGAAATCCAATCTTCCATTCGGGTTGCGAGGGGGAGCTGGGGATTGCGCTAGAGTCACTGCAGGGCAAAAGAGACCTAATCTAGGCTTGTGTCCAGGATCTAACGTTGCTCTCCAGGGGCGACAGGGATCTCGGGTTTGCATTCCAGACTCATCCGGGGAGTCAGTTCTCACCTCGAGGGTAAGTAAAGAATTCCGCTCTCATCTCGAGTCGCGATGGGTATCTCTTGGAGCCCACTGTGTGTACTAAAGGGAGTCAAGCCTCCTGTGGAGTTTGGAGAGAGGACTCGGGATTGGACTCCAGGCCATGCAGGAAAAGAAGGCCCTCATCTCGAGATGACGGTGGCGTCTCGTGGGTTTTCTCGAGCTGTGGCGCCAGTGTGGGGTGTCTCATGAAGTACCACGGGGATCTCAGGGAGCCTCTTGTATGGCGCCAGGAAAATCCAGTATTCCATTCGAGTTGCAAGTTAGAACTGGGGATTGCTCTCCAGTCACTGCAGGGCAAAATAGACCTCATCTACGCTTGTGTCCAGGACCTAGTGTTCCACTACTGGGCCAACAGAGATCTCAGGGTTGCATTCTCGACTCACCCGGAGAGTCAGGCCTCGTCTTGAGGGGAAAAAAAGGACTCCGCTCTCCTGTCGAGTCGCGACGGGTATCTCTTGGAGCCCACTGCGTGGCGTAAAGGGAGTGAAGCCTCCTATGGAGTTTGGAGAGATGACTCGGGATTGTTTTCCTGGCCATGCAGGAAAAAAGGCCCTCATCTCGCGATGATGGGGGCATCTCGTGGGTTTTCTCCAGCTGCGGCGCCAGTATCAGATTTCTCACGAGGTACAACGGGGAGCTCAGAGAGCCTCTCGTGTGGTGCTAGGGACGTCAGGTCTCCGTGCGTGTGGTGAAGGGGAGAGCGTGATTGCTCTCGAGTCATAGTAGGCGAATCGGGCCTCAAGACACATTGAAGAAGGACTCTTGAGGTCTTTCTCGGGTTGCGGCAGGGAACCCTGGGTTCCCTTGATTTGTGTCGGTGACCTCAGGCAACTTCTAAGGGTGCCTCTGAGAAGTCAGGGACACTGTGGATTTGGGAGGGGCCTTTCGTTACTCAACTGGGTTTGGTGCAATCGAAGAGGGCCTCATCTCGAATGGAGGCAGGAACCTCAGGGGTCCTCTCCATATCTGACTCGGGTCGCAGGGTACCTGCAGAGTATGGACAAGAGAGTCACGCCTCGTCTTCCGTGGAGGAATGGATTTCCCCTTGCCTTTCGAGTTGTTCACGGAGTGACAGGCCACTTGTTGAGCTGAGTGTGGAACCTGCGGGTTTTTCCGGATGATGCACGGGGGTGTCAGTGCCCCTTCGTGTTGTGCCTTCATCCACAGGGTTGCCTTCAAAGAGGTTTCCGGGCATCGGGTTCTTTTCAAGAGCGTACCGGAAAATTGGGGTCTTTCAGCATGTGGTACCACCCACGAGGCTACGTCTCGAATTTCCTCGGGAGACCGGCCTCATCCTGAGGTGCGCCGGGAAGGTCGGGAACCCCTTGCAGACAAAGCAGGGGAATCGACCCACCGCTCGCGATCAGAAGGGAAGAAGGGGCTCAGATGAAGTGGTGCCGGGAACCTCGGTGGTCCCCTCGAGTGAGACCGGTATGTCACGGCACTTTTGAGGTCGCATCAAGGGTGCCAAGTACAGTTTCGCACTTCAAGATGGAACGTGGGAATTCTCTGGAGATGCTGTAGCGGGCAAGGGCCTCATATTGCGATGACGAGGGAAACACGTGGTTTTTCTCGAGTTGAGGCGGGATTCTCGAGTTACAACGGGGAATTCAGGCTTCCTTTTGTGTTGGCCCAGGAAGTCCAATCTTCCATTCAACTTGTCAGAGAGAGCTGGGGGTTGCTCTCGAGTCACTTCAGGGCAAAGAGTCCTCATCTAGGCTTGGATCCAGGACGTAATGTTCCTCTCCAGGGGCGACAGGGATATCGGGGTCGCATTCCAGTCTCACCCGGTGGGTCACACCTCGTCTCGAGTGGAAGCAAAGGACTCCACTATCCTCTCGAGTCGGGAGGCGTAACTCTTGGAGCCCAATGAGTGGCCTAGAGGGAGTCAAGCGTCCTGTGTAGCTTGGACAGAAGGTTCACGCTTGATCTGCATACCATGCAGTTAAAGATGGCCCTCCTCTCGTGATGACGGGGGCGTCTCATGGGTTTTCTCGAGCTGCGGCGCCAGGGTGGGGTTTCTCACGAGATATGATGGGGAGTTCAGGGAGCCTCTCGTGCGGCGCCAGAGAAGCCTGACTCCATGCGTGTGGCCAGGCAGATCGCGTCATTGCTCTCGAGTCATGGGAGGGACTAGGGCCTCAAGAGGCATTTAAGAAGGACTCTCAAGGTCTTTCTTGGGTTGGGGCGGGAAACACTCGTTTCCATCGACCTCTACAGGGGACCTTAGGGAACTTCCCAGGTGCCTCTGAGAGGTGAGGGATACTGAGGAGTTAGAGGGGCCTCTCGGGACTCCACTAGGTTTGACGAAATGAAAGAGGGCCTCATCTCGATTGGAGGCAGGAACCTCAGGCTTCCTCTCCATTTCTGACTCCGACCGCAGGGTCCCTGCAGAGTTGGGACAGGAGAGTCAGGCCTCGTCTTGTCTGAGTAACGGAACTCTGCTTGCCTCTTGAGTCGTTCAGGGTGTCTCAGGGCCCTTGACAAGCTGTGTGTGGAACCCGCGGGTCTTTGCGGACGATGCACGGGGGTGGCAGTGCCCCTTCGTGTTGTGCCTTCACCCAAGGGTTGCCTTCGAAGATGGGTCCGGGCCTCGGGTCCTTCTCAAGGGCGGACCGGGGAACCGGGGGCGTTCGGCATGTGGCCCCACCCACGTGGCTCGTCTCGAATCTCCTCGTGAGACCCGCCTCATCCTGAGGTGCGCCGGGAAGGCCGGGAACCCCTTCCAGACCACGCAGGGGAATCGCCTCTCCTGTCGCGATCAGGAGGGGAGAAGGGGCTCAGAGGAAGTGGTGCCGGGACCCTCGGTGTTCCCCTCGAGGGAACCCGGCGTGTCGGGGGACTTTTGGGGGTCGCAGGAAGGCTGTCAGGGACCGTTTCGCCCTTCAGGGCGGAACATGGGACTTCCCTTGAGACGCCGTGGCGGGCAAGGGCCTCATCTTGCCAAGAGGTGGGAACCACGTGGTTTTTCTCGAGTTGCGGCGGGATTCTCGAGTTACGACGGGGATCTGAGCCTTCCCCTTGGGTTGGCCCTTGGAAGCCCAATCTTCCCCTCGGGTTGTGAGGGAAAGCTGGGGGTTGCGCTCGAGTCACTGCAGGGCCGAAGAGACCTCACCTAGACGTTTGTCCGGGACCTAATATTCCTCTCCAGGGAAGGCAGGGATCTCGGGGTTGCATTTCAGGCTCCCCCGGGGAGTCAGGCCTCGTCTCGAGGGCAAGCCAAGGACTCCGCTCTCCTCTCGAGTCGCGACGCGGGTCTCTTGGAGCCCCCTGAGCGGCCTCAAGGGAGTCCAGCCTCCTCTTCCGTTTGGAGAGAGGACCCGGGATTGCTCTCCAGGCCATGCAGGAAAAGAAGGCCCTCAGCTCGCGAGGACGGGGGCGTCTCCGGGGTTTCCTCGAGCTGCGGCGCCCGTGGGGGTTTTCTCCCGAGGCACGACGAGGATCTTAGGGAGCCTCTCTTGCGGCGCCAGGGAAGTCAGGTCTCCATGCGCGTGGCGAGGGGGAGCGCGTCATGGCTCTCGAGTCACGGGAGGGGACTAGGGCCTCAATACGCGTTGAAGAAGGACTCTCGAGGTCTTTGTCGGGGGGCGGCGGGAAACCCTCGTGTCCCTCGCCTTCTGCCGGGGACCTTAGGGAACTTCCCAGGGTGCCTCTGAGAGGCGAGGGATCCTGTGGAGGTGGCGGGGCCCCTCGGGACTGATGGGTCTTGCGCAACCGAAGAGGGCCTCACCTCGAGGGGAGGCAGGAACATCAGGCTTCCTCTCCGTTTCGGACTCCGACCGCAGGGTCCCTGCAGAGTTGGAACAGGAGACTCAGGCCTCGTCTTGTCTGAGGAAGGGAACCCCGCTGGCTCTCGAGTTGCTCAGGGGGTCTCAGGCCCCTCGTCGAGCTGTGTGTGGATACCGCAGTCTTTGCGGACGATGCACGGGGGTGGCAGTGCCCCTTCGTGTTGTGCCTTCACCCACAGGGTTGCCTTCGAAGAGGGGAACGGGCCTCGGGTCCTTCTCAAGGGCGGACCGGGGAACCGGGGGCGTTCGGCATGTGGCCCCACCCACGTGGCTCGTCTCGAATTTCCTCGTGAGACAGGCCTCATCCTGAGGTGCGCCGGGAAGGCCGGGAACCCCTTCCAGACCAGGCAGGGGAATCGCCTCTCCTGTCGCGATAAGGAGGGGAGAAGGGGCTCAGGGGAAGCGGTGCCAGGACACTCGGTGTTCCCCTCGGGGGAACCCGGATTGTCGGGGGACTTTTGGGGGTCGCAGGAAGGCTGTCAGGGACCGTTTCGCCCTTCAGGGCGGAACAGGGGACTTCCCTTGAGACGCCGTGGCGGGCAAGGGCCTCATCTTGCCAAGAGGTGGAACCACGTGGTTTTTCTCGAGTTGCGGCGGGATTCTCGAGTGACGACGGGGATCTCAGCCTTCCCCTTGGGTTGGCCCTGGGAAGCCCAATCTTCCCCTCGGGTTGCGAGGGAAAGCTGGGGGTTGCGCTCGAGTCACTGCAGGGCCGAAGAGACCTCACCTAGGCGTGTGTCCGGGACCTAATATTCCTCTCCAGGGAAGGCAGGGATCTCGGGGTTGCACTACAGGCTCCCCCGGGGAGTCAGGCCTCGTCTCGAGGGGAAGCCAAGGACTCCGCTCTCCTCTCGAGTCGCGACGCGGGTCTCTTGGAGCCCCCTGAGCGGCCCCAAGGGAGTCCAGCCTCCTCTTCCGTTTGGAGAGAGGACCCGGGATGGCTCTCCAGGCCATGCAGGAAAAGAAGGCCCTCAGCTCGCGAGGACGGGGGCGTCTCCGGGGTTTCCTCGAGCTGCGGCGCCCGTGGGGGTTTTCTCCCGAGGCACGACGAGGATCTCAGGGAGCCTCTCGTGCGGCGCCATGGAAGTCAGGTCTCCATGCGCGTGGCGAGGGGGAGTGCGTCCTGGCTCTCGAGTCACGGGAGGGGACTAGGGCCTCGAGACGCGTTGAAGAAGGACTCTCGAGGTCTTTGTCGGAGGGCGGCGGGAAACCCTCGTGTCCCTCGCCTTCTGCCGGGGACCTTAGGTTACTTGCCAGGGTGCCTCTGAGAGGCGAGGGATCCTGTGGAGGTGGCGGGGCCCCTCGGGACTCCGCTGGGTCTGGCGCAACGGAAGAGGGCCTCACCTCGAGGGGAGGCAGGAACCTCAGGCTTCCTCTCCGTTTCGGACTCCGACCGCAGGGTCCCTGCAGAGTTGGGACAGGAGAGTCAGGCCTCGTCTTGTCTGAGGAAGTGAACCCCGCTGGCCTCTCGAGTTGCTCAGGGGGTCTCAGGCCCCTCGTCGAGCTGTGTGTGGAACCCGCGGGTCTTTGCGGACGATGCACGGGGGTGGCAGTGCCCCTTCGTGTTGTGCCTTCACCCAAGGGTTGCCTTCGAAGATGGGTCCGGGCCTCGGGTTCTTCTCAAGGGCGGACCGGGGAACCGGGGGCGTTCGGCATGTGGCCCCACCCACGTGGCTCGTCTCGAATCTCCTCGTGAGACCGGCCTCATCCTGAGGTGCGCCGGGAATGCCGGGAACCCCTTCCAGACCACGCAGGGCAATCGCCTCTCCTGTCGCGATCAGGAGGGGAGAAGGGGCTCAGAGGAAGTGGTGCCGGGACCCTCGGTGTTCCCCTCGAGGGAACCCGGCGTGTCGGGGGACTTTTGGGGGTCGCAGGAAGGCTGTCAGGGACCGTTTCGCCCTTCAGGGCAGAACAGGGGACTTCCCTTGAGACGCCGTGGCGGGCAAGGGCCTCATCTTGCCAAGAGGTGGGAACCACGTGGTTTTTCTCGAGTTGCGGCGGGATTCTCGAGTTACGACGGGGATCTGAGCCTTCCCCTTGGGTTGGCCCTTGGAAGCCCAATCTTCCCCTCGGGTTGTGAGGGAAAGCTGGGGGTTGCGCTCGAGTCACTGCAGGGCCGAAGAGACCTCACCTAGGCGTGTGTCCGGGACCTAATATTCCTCTCCAGGGAAGGCAGGGATCTCGGGGTTGCATTTCAGGCTCCCCCGGGGAGTCAGGCCTCGTCTCGAGGGCAAGCCAAGGACTCCGCTCTCCTCTCGAGTCGCGACGCGGGTCTCTTGGAGCCCCCTGAGCGGCCTCAAGGGAGTTCAGCCTCCTCTTCCGTTTGGAGAGAGGACCCGGGATTGCTCTCCAGGCCATGCAGGAAAAGAAGGCCCTCAGCTCGCGAGGACGGGGGCGTCTCAGGGGTTTCCTCGAGCTGCGGCGCCCGTGGGGGTTTTCTCCCGAGGCACGACGAGGATCTCAGGGAGCCCCTCTTGCGGCGCCAGGGAAGTCAGGTCTCCATGCGCGTGGCGAGGGGGAGCGCGTCCTGGCTCTCGAGTCACGGGAGGGGACTAGGGCCTCGAGACGCGTTGAAGAAGGACTCTCGAGGTCTTTGTCGGGGGGCGGCGGGAAACCCTCGTGTCCCTCGCCTTCTGCCGGGGACCTTAGGGAACTTCCCAGGGTGCCTCTGAGAGGCGAGGGATCCTGTGGAGGTGGCGGGGCCCCTCGGGACTGATGGGTCTGGCGCAACCGAAGAGGGCCTCACCTCGAGGGGAAGCAGGAACCTCAGGCTTCCTCTCCGTTTCGGACTCCGACCGCAGGGTCCCTGCAGAGTTGGAACAGGAGACTCAGGCCTCGTCTTGTCTGAGGAAGGGAACCCCGCTGGCTCTCGAGTTGCTCAGGGGGTCTCAGGCCCCTCGTCGAGCTGTGTGTGGATACCGCAGTCTTTGCGGACGATGCACGGGGGTGGCAGTGCCCCTTCGTGTTGTGCCTTCACCCACAGGGTTGCCTTCGAAGAGGGGTCCGGGCCTCGGGTCCTTCTCAAGGGCGGACCGGGGAACCGGGGACGTTCGGCATGTGGCCCCACCCACGTGGCTCGTCTCGAATTTTCTCGTGAGACAGGCCTCATCCTGAGGTGCGCCGGGAAGGCCGGGAACCCCTTCCAGACCAGGCAGGGGAATCGCCTCTCCTGTCACGATCAGGAGGGGAGAAGGGGCTCAGAGGAAGCGGTGCCAGGACCCTCGGTGTTCCCCTCGGAGGAACCCGGAGTGTCGGGGGACTTTTGGGGGTCGCAGGAAGGCTGTCAGGGACCGTTTCGCCCTTCAGGGCGGAACAGGGGACTTCCCTTGAGACGCCATGGCGGGCAAGGGCCTCATCTTGCCAAGAGGTGGAACCACGTGGTTTTTCTCGAGTTGCGGCGGGATTCTCGAGTGACGACGGGGATCTCAGCCTTCCCCTTGGGTTGGCCCTGGGAAGCCCAATCTTCCCCTCGGGTTGCGAGGGAAAGCTGGGGGTTGCGCTCGAGTCACTGCAGGGCCGAAGAGACCTCACCTAGGCGTGTGTCTGGGACCTAATATTCCTCTCCAGGGAAGGCAGGGATCTCGGGGTTGCACTACAGGCTCCCCCGGGGAGTCAGGCCTCGTCTCGAGGGGAAGCCAAGGACTCCGCTCTCCTCTCGAGTCGCGACGCGGGTCTCTTGGAGCCCCCTGAGCGGCCTCAAGGGAGTCCAGCCTCCTCTTCCGTTTGGAGAGAGGACCCGGGATTGCTCTCCAGGCCATGCAGGAAAAGAAGGCCCTCAGCTCGCGAGGACGGGGGCGTCTCAGGGGTTTCCTCGAGCTGCGGCGCCCGTGGGGGTTTTCTCCCGAGGCACGACGAGGATCTCAGGGAGCCTCTCGTGCGGCGCCAGGGAAGTCAGGTCTCCATGCGCATGGCGAGGGGGAGCGCGTCCTGGCTCTCGAGTCACGGGAGGGGACTAGGGCCTCGAGACGCGTTGAAGAAGGACTCTCGAGGTCTTTCTCGGGGGGCGGCGGGAAACCCTCGTGTCCCTCGCCTTCTGCCGGGGACCTTAGGGAACTTCCCAGGGTGCCTCTGAGAGGCGAGGGATCCTGTGGAGGTGGCGGGGCCCCTCGGGACACCGCTGGGTCTGGCGCAACGGAAGAGGGCCTCACCTCGAGGGGAGGCAGGAACCTCAGGCTTCCTCTCTGTTTCGGACTCCGACCGCAGGGTCCCTGCAGAGTTGGGACAGGAGAGTCAGGCCTCGTCTTGTCTGAGGAAGGGAACCCCGCTGGCCTCTCGAGTTGCTCAGGGGGTCTCAGGCCCCTCGTCGAGCTGTGTGTGGAACCCGCGGGTCTTTGCGGACGATGCACGGGGGTGGCAGTGCCCCTTCGTGTTGTGCCTTCACCCACAGGGTTGCCTTCGAAGAGGGGTCCGGGCCTAGGGTCCTTCTCAAGGGCGGACCGGGGAACCGGGGGCGTTCGGCATGTGGCACCACCCACGTGGCTCGTCTCGAATCTCCTCGTGAGACCGGCCTCATCCTGAGGTGCGCCGGGAAGGCCGGGAACCCCTTCCAGACCACGCAGGGGAATCGCCTCTCCTGTCGCGATCAGGAGGGGAGAAGGGGCTCAGAGGAAGCGGTGCCGGGACCCTCGGTGTTCCCCTCGAGGGAACCCGGCGTGTCGGGGGACTTTTGAGGGTCGCAGGAAGGCTGTCAGGGACCGTTTCGCCCTTCAGGGCGGAACAGGGGACTTCCCTTGAGACACCGTGGCGGGCAAGGGCCTCATCTTGCCAAGAGGTGGGAACCACGTGGTTTTTCTCGAGTTGCGGCGGGATTCTCGAGTTACGACGGGGATCTCAGCCTTCCCCTTGGGTTGGCCCTGGGAAGCCCAATCTTCCCCTCGGGTTGCGAGGGAAAGCTGGGGGTTGCGCTCGAGTCACTGCAGGGCCGAAGAGACCTCACCTAGGCGTGTGTCCGGGACCTAATATTCCTCTCCAGGGAAGGCAGGGATCTCGGGGTTGCATTCCAGGCTCCCCCGGGGAGTCAGGCCTCGTCTCGAGGGGAAGCCAAGGACTCCGCTCTCCTCTCGAGTCGCGACGCGGGTCTCTTGGAGCCCCCTGAGCGGCCTCAAGGGAGTCCAGCCTCCTCTTCCGTTTGGAGAGAGGACCCGGGATTGCTCTCCAGGCCATGCAGTAAAAGAAGGCCCTCAGCTCGCGAGGACGTGGGAGTCTCAGGGGTTTCCTCGAGCTGCGGCGCCCGTGGGTGCCGGGGTCCAGCCCCGGCTGATCCAGGGTCTTCGAAGGAGAGACGGCTAGGCGACCTATTCAAATGTTAATTAGATATAATAAAGAGGAATAGAATGATGATAGCTCAGTAGGAAAATTCAGTGGAGAAAAGAAGCTGAGTGGCTTGGTTTACGCGGAAAATCAATATAACCCGTGACACCAGGTTAGCTCTGACCACGGAGGCCGCAGGCGCCCTCTCGAATAGCGGAAGGTGCCCCACCTTAGACACCTTCTCGAGTGGGTCTTAGAAGCCCAGGCAAATAAATGGTCGCAGAGGACATCCACGCTCCAGATGGACACTCAGCTAGAAGTTAAAGGGAAGAATGACATGGGGAGACCAAGCGTTGGTGAGCAAGGCCCATAGCTTTATTTTCAACAGGGGCTTTTATACCCTAAGTTACACATAGAGGACAATAGGGGATGCAAAATCAGCAGTCTTTGATGCTTATCAAAAACCAGGGTTTCTTTCCTGCAGATTTATCGTATACAAATGGTTTAGGTGATTTACATCATCTTCTGGCCAGAGGCCTATTAACATTTTATGACTCTTGACAAGGACTTATCAACAAAGACTTATTTTCTCTAAGAGTAATTATTTTAAGGTTTGGCGCCATCCTCCGAAGATAAGATTACGTTCCTATAGGGTGGATGTGTAATGGGTTTACAAAGGAAAGAATTTACTACCTTAAGGGTCTAAAGTTACTAACACCAAGGCCACTACTTATTTTTTCTACATACCAACTATATTAATTAATGCACATTCAAGGATACAATTCAAGGGATGTGAAAACTTGGCAACAAACATTGGCTCATCAATGAAATCTTTTACTAGTTTTATTCTGACAGTTTCTAATTCTCTGAGAGGCTCTAAGCTATTTGAATATCTTAAGCTTCCCGTGCCTCTGGAGGCTGGGAGACTGTAAACAATCGTATGCATAGCTGTAGGTGTCTGGGTAAACTTGTAAGGCGAGTTAGAGAGCCATCTGAGGGGTTTGGATTTAAACACTCCTAATTGCCCAGGAACTTTATTAATTGGAGCTGTAAGTTAACTCTTTGACAGAGAGAGTGAGATGGTGGTGGGGGACAGCCCCCAGTAAAGTCAGAGGCGAGAGCACAAAGCAATAAAGTAGGCAGACTCTGGTTTTTGGGGGGTAGATGCTCGAGAATATCCGGGGGCACTCCCGAGGCTCGATCCCGACTTTGCGTATGCCGAGCCCCCTTCCTCATGACCTTTGTCACGAGTGGAATGTCTCTCGCCGGCTCCCGGCACGTGGGGGTTTTCTCCCGAGGCACGACGAGGATCTCAGGGAGCCCCTCGTGCGGCGCCAGGGAAGTCAGGTCTCCATGCGCGTGGCGAGGGGGAGCGCGTCCTGGCTCTCGAGTCACGGGAGGGGACAAGGGCCTCGAGACGCGTTGAAGAAGGACTCTCGAGGTCTTTCTCGGGGGGCGGCGGGAAACCCTCGTGCCCCTCGCCTTCTGCCGGGGACCTTAGGGAACTTCCCAGGGTGCCTCTGAGAGGCGAGGAATCCTGTGGAGGTGGCTGGGCCCCTCGGGACTCCGCTGGGTCTGGCGCAACGGAAGAGGGCCTCACCTCGAGGGGAGGCAGGAACCTCAGGCTTCCTCTCCGTTTCGGACTCCGACCGCAGGGTCCCTGCAGAGTTGGGACAGGAGAGTCAGGCCTCGTCTTGTCTGAGGAAGGGAACCCCGCTGGCCTCTCGAGTTGCTCAGGGGGTCTCAGGCCCCTCGTCGAGCTGTGTGTGGAACCCGCGGGTCTTTGCGGACGATGCACGGGGCTGGCAGTGCCCCTTCGTGTTGTGCCTTCACCCACAGGGTTGCCTTCGAAGAGGGGTCCGGGCCTAGGGTCCTTCTCAAGGGCGGACCGGGGAACCGGGGGCGTTCGGCATTTGGCACCACCCACGTGGCTCGTCTCGAATTTCCTCGTGAGACCGGCCTCATCCTGAGGTGCGCCGGGAAGGCCGGGAACCCCTTCCAGACCACGCAGGGGAATCGCCTCTCCTGTCGCGATCAGGAGAGGAGAAGGGGCTCAGAGGAAGCGGTGCCGGGACCCTCAGTGTTCCCCTCGGGGGAACCCGGCGTGTCGGGGGACTTTTGGGGGTCGCAGGAAGTCTGTCAGGGACCGTTTCGCCTTTCAGGGCGGAACAGGGGACTTCCCTTGAGACGGCGTCGCGGGCAAGGGCCTCATCTTGCCAAGAGGTGGGAACCACGTGGTTTTTCTCGAGTTGCGGCGGGATTCTCGAGTTACGACGGGGATCTCAGCCTTCCCCTTGGGTTGGCCCTGGGAAGCCCAAACATCCCCTCGGGTTGTGATGGAAAGCTGGGGGTTGAGCTCGAGTCACTGCAGGGCCGAAAAGACCTCACCTAAGCGTGTGTCCGGGACCTAATATTCCTCTCCAGGGAAGGCAGGGAGCTCGGGGTTGCACTCGAGGCTCCCCTGGGGAGTCAGGCCTCGTCTCGAGGGGAAGCCCAGGACTCCGCTCTCCTCTCGAGTCGCGACGCGGGTCTATTGGAGCCCCCTGAGCGGCCTCAAGGGAGTCCAGCCTCCTCTTCCGTTTGGAGAGAGGACCCGGGATTGCTCTCCAGGCCATGCAGGAAAAGAAGGCCCTCAGCTCGCGAGGACGGGGGCGTCTCAGTGGTTTCCTCGAGCTGCGGCGCCCGTGGGGGTTTTCTCCCGAGGCACGACAAGGATCTCAGGGAGCCTCTCGTGCGGCGCCAGGGAAGTCAGGTCTCCATGCGCGTGGCGAGGGGGAGCGCGTCCTGGCTCTCGAGTCACGGGAGGGGACTAGGGCCTCGAGACGCGTTGAAGAAGGACTCTCGAGGTCTTTCTCGGGGGCGGCGGGAAACCCTCGTTTCCCTCGCCTTCTGCCGGGGACCTTAGGGAACTTGCCAGGGTGCCTCTGAGAGGCGAGGGATCCTGTGGAGGTGGCGGGGTCCCTCGGGACTCCGCTGGGTCTGGCGCAACGGAAGAGGGCCTCACCTCGAGGGGAGGCAGGAACCTCAGGCTTCCTCTCCGTTTCGGACTCCGACCGCAGGGTCCCTGCAGAGTTGGGACAGGAGAGTCAGGCCTCGTCTTGTCTGAGGAAGGGAACCCCGCTGGCCTCTCGAGCTGCTAAGGGGGTCTCAGGGCCCTCGTCGAGCTGTGTGTGGAACCCGCGGGTCTTTGCGGACGATGCACGGGGGTGGCAGTGCCCCTTCGTGTTGTGCCTTCACCCACAGGGTTGCCTTCGAAGAGGGGTCCGGGCCTCGGGTCCTTCTCAAGGGCGGACCTGGTAACCGGGGGCGTTCGGCATGTGGCACCACCCACGTGCTTCGTCTCGAATTTCCTCGTGAGACCGGCCTCATCCTGAGGTGCGCCGGGAAGGCCGGGAACCCCTTCCAGACCACGCAGGGGAATCACCTCTCCTGTCGCGATCAGGAGGGGAGAAGGGGCTCAGAGGAAGCGGTGTCGGGACACTCGGTGTACCCCTCGAGGGAACCCGGAGTGTCGGGGGACTTTTGGGGGTCGCAGGAAGGCTGTCAGGGACCGTTTCGCCCTTCAGGGCGGAACAGGGGACTTCCCTTGAGACGGCGTCGCGGGCAAGGGCCTCATCTTGCCAAGAGGTGGGAACCACGTGGTTTTTCTCGAGTTGCGGCGGGATTCTCGAGTTACGACGGGGATCTCAGCCTTCCCCTTGGGTTGGCCCTGGGAAGCCCAATCTTCCCCTCGGGTTGCGAGGGAAAGATGGGGGTTGCGCTCGAGTCACTGCAGGGCCGAAGAGACCTCACCTAAGCGTGTGTCTGGGACCTAATATTCCTCTCCAGGGAAGACAGGGATCTCGGGTTTGCAATCCAGGCTCCCCCGGGGAGTCAGGCCTCGTCTCGAGGGGAAGCCAAGGACTCCGCTCTCCTCTCGAGTCGCGACGCGGGACTCTTGGAGCCCCCTGAGCGGCCTCAAGGGAGTCCAGCCTCCTCTTCCGTTTGGAGAGAGGACCCGGGATTGCTCTCCAGGCCATGCAGGAAAAGAAGGGTCTCGGCTCGCCAGGACGGGGGCGCCTCAGGGGTTTCTTCGAGCTGCGGCGCCCGTGGGGTTTTTCTCCCGAAGCACGACGAGGATCTCAGGGAGCCTCTCGTGGGTCGCCAGGGAAGTCAGGTCTCCATTCTCGTGGCGAGGGGGAGCGCGTCCTGGATCTCGAGTCACGGGAGGGGACTAGGGCCTCGAGACGCGTTGAAGAAGGACTCTCGAGGTCTTTGTCGGGGGGCGGCGGGAAACCCTCGTGTCCCTCGCCTTTTGCCGGGGACCTTAGGGAACTTCCCAGGGTGCCTCTGAGAGGCGAGGGATCCTGTGGAGGTGGCGGGGCCCCTCGGGACTCCGCTGGGTCTGGCGCAACGGAAGAGGGCCTCACCTCGAGGGGAGGCAGGAACCTCAGGCTTCCTCTCTGTTTCGGACTCCGACCGCAGGGTCCCTACAGAGTTGGGACAGGAGAGTCAGGCCTCGTCTTGTCTGAGGAAGGGAACCCCGCTGGCCTCTCGAGTTGCTCAGGGTGTCTAAGGCCCCTCGTCGAGCTGTGTGTGGAACCCGCGGGTCTTTGCGGACGATGCACGGGGGTGGCAGTGCCCCTTCGTGTTGTGCCTTCACCCACAGGGTTGCCTTCGAAGAGGGGTCCGGGCCTCGGGTCCTTCTCAAGGGCGCACCGGGGAACCGGGGTCGTTCGGCATGTGGCACCACCCACGTGGCTCGTCTCGAATTTCCTCGTGAGACCGGCCTCATCCTGAGGTGCGCCCGGAAGGCTGGGAACCCCTTCCAGACCACGCAGTGGAATCGCCTCTCCTGTCGCGATCAGGAGGGGAGAAGGGGCTCAGAGGAAGCGGAGCCGGGACCCTCGGTGTTCCCCTTGGGGGAACTCGGCGAGTCGGGTGACTTTTGGGGGTCGCAGGAACGCTGTCAGGGACCGTTTCCCCCTTCAGGGAGGAACAGGGGACTTCCCTTGAGACGCCGTCGCGGGCAAGGGCATCAATTTGCCAAGAGGTGGGAACCACGTGGTTTTTCTCGAGTTGTGGCGGGATTCTCGAGTTACGACTGGGATCTCAGCCTTCCCTTTGGGTTGGCCCTGGGAAGCCCAATCTTCCCCTCGGGTTGCGAGGGAAAGCTGGGGGTTGCGCTCGAGTCACTGCAAGGCCGAAGAGACCTCACCTAGGCGTGTGTCCGGGACCTGATATTCCTCTCCAGGGAAGGCAGGGATCTCGGGGTTGCATTCCAGGCTCCCCCGGGGAGTCAGGCCTCGTCTCGAGGGGAAGCCAAGGACTCCGCTCTCCTCTCGAGTCGCGACGCGGGTCTCTTGGAGCCCCCTGAGCGGCCTCAAGGGAGTCCAGCCTCCTCTTCCGTTTGGAGAGAGGACCCGGGATTGCTCTCCAGGCCATGCAGGAAAAGAAGGCCCTCAGCTCGCGAGGACGGGGGCGTCTCAGGGGTTTCCTCGAGCTGCGGCGCCCGTGGGGGTTTTCTCCCGAGGCACGACGAGGATCTCAGGGAGCCTCTCTTGCGGCGCCAGGGAAGTCAGGTCTCCATGCGCGTGGCGAGGGGGAGCGCGTCCTGGCTCTCGAGTCACGGGAGGGGACTAGGGCCTCGAGACGCGTTGAAGAAGGACTCTCGAGGTCTTTGTCTGGGGGCGGCGGGAAACCCTCGTTTCCTCGCCTTCTGCCGGGGACCTTAGGGAACTTCCCAGGGTGCCTCTGAGAGGCGAGGGATCCTGTGGAGGTGGCAGGGCCCCTCGGGACTCCGCTGGGCCTGGCGCAACAGAAGAGGGCCTGACCTCGAGGGGAGGCAGGAATCTCAGGCTTCCTCTCCGTTTCAGACTCCGAACGCAGGGTCCCTGCAGAGTTGGGACAGGAGAGTCAGGCCTCGTCTTGTCTGAGGAAGGGAACCCCGCTGGCCTCTCGTGTTGCTCAGGGGGTCTCAGGCCCCTCGTCAAGCTGTGTGTGGAACCCGCGGGTCTTTGCGGACGATGCCCGGGGATGGCAGTGCCCCTTCATGTTGTGCCTTCACCCACATGGTTGCCTTCGAAGATGGGTCCGGACCTCGGGACCTTCTCAAGAGCGGACCGGGTAATCGGGGGCGTTCGGCATGTGGCACCACCCACGTGGCTCGTCTCGAATTTCCTCGTGAGACCGGCCTCATCCAGAGGTGCGCCGGGAAGGCCAGGAACCCGTTCCAGACCACGCAGGGGAATCGCCTCTCCTTTCGCGATCAGGAGGGGAGAAGGGGCTCAGAGGAAGCGGTGCCGGGACCCTCGGTGTGCCCCTTGGGGGAACCCGGCGTGTCGGTGGACTTTTGGGGGTCGCAGGAAGGCTGTCAGGGACCGTTTCGCCCTTCAGGGAGGAACAGGGGACTTCCCTTGAGACGCCGTCGCGGGCAAGAGCCTCATCTTGCCAAGAGGTGGGAACCACGTGGTTTTTCTTGAGTTGCGGCGGGATTCTCGTGTTACGACGGGGATCTCAGCCTTCCCCTTGGGTTGGCCCTGGGAAGCCCAATCTTCCCCTCGGGTTGCGAGGGAAAGCTGGGGGTTGCGCTCGAGTCACTGCAGGGCCAAAGAGACCTCACCTAGGCGTGTGTCCAGGACCTAATATTCCTCTCCAGGGAAGGCAGGGATCTCGGGGTTGCATTCCAGGCTCCCCCGGGGAGTCAGGCCTCGTCTCGAGGGGAAGCCAAGGACTCCGCTCTCCTCTCGAGTCGCGACGCGGGTCTCTTGGAGCCCCCTGAGCGGCCTCAAGGGAGTCCAGCCTCCTCTTCCTTTTGGAGAGAGGACCCGGGATTGCTCTCCAGGCCATGCAGGAAAAGAAGGCCCTCAGATCGCGAGGATGGGGGCGTCTCAGGGGTTTCCTGGAGCTTCAGCGCCCGTGGGGGTTTTCTCCCGAGGCACGACGATGATCTCAGGGAGCCTCTCGAGCGGCGCCAGGAATGTCAGGTCTCCATGCGCGTGGCGAGGGGGAGCGCGTCATGGCTCTCGAGTCACGGGAAGGGTCTAGGGCCTCGAGACGCGTTGAAGAAGGACTCTCGAGGTCTTTCTCGGGGGGCGGCGGGAAACCCTCGTTTCCCTCGCCTTCGGCCTGGGACCTTAGGGAACTTCCCAGGGTGCCTCTGAGAACCGAGGGATCCTGTGGAGTTGGTGGGGCTCCTCGGGACTCCGCTGGGTCTGGCGCAACGGAAGAGGGCCTCACCTCGAGGGGAGGCAAGAACCTCAGGCTTCCTCTCTTTTTCGGACTCCGACCGCAGGGTCCCTGCAGAGTTGGGACAGGAGAGTCAGGCCTCGTCTTGTCTGAGGAAGGGAACCCCGCTGGCCTCTCGAGTTGCTCAGGGGGTCTCAGGCCCCTCGTCGAGCTGTGTGTGGAACCCGCAGGTCTTTGCGGATGATGCACGGGGTTGGCAGTGCCCCTTCGTGTTGTGCCTTCACCCACAGGGTTGCCTTCGAAGAGGGGTCCGGGCCTCGGGTCCTTCTCAAGAGCGGACCGGGGAATCGGGGGCGTTCGGCATGTGGCACCACCCACGTGGCTCGTCTCGAATTTCCTCGTGAGACCGGCCTCATCCTGAGGTGCGCCGGGAAGGCCGGGAACCCCTTCCAGACCACGCAGGGGTATCGCCTATCCTGTCGCGTTCAGGAGGGGAGAAGGGGCTCAGAGGAAGCGGTGCCGGGACCCTCGGTGTTCCCCTCGGGGGAACCCGGCGTGTCGGGGGACTTTTGGGGGTCGCAGGAAGGCTGTCAGGGACCGTTTCGCCCTTCAGGGCCGAACAGGGGACTTCCCTTGAGCCGCTGTCGCGGGCAAGGGCCTCATCTTGCCAAGAGGTGGGAACCACGTGCTTTTTCTCGAGTTGCGGCGGCATTCTCGAGTTACGATGGGGATCTCAGCCTTCCCCTTGGGTTGGCCCTGGGAAGCCCAAACTTCCCCTCGGGTGGCGAGGGAAAGCTGGGGGTTGCGCTCGAGTCACTGCAGGGCCGAAGAGACCTCACCTAGGCGTGTGTCCGGGACCTAATATTCCTCTCCAGGGAAGGCAGGGATCTCGGGGTTGCATTCCAGGCTCCCCCGGGGAGTCAGGCCTCGTCTCGAGGGGAAGCCAAGGACTCCGCTCTCCTCTCGAGTCGCGACGCGGGTCTCTTGGAGCCCCCTGAGCGGCCTCAAGGGAGTCCAGCCTCCTCTTCCGTTTGGAGAGAGGACCCGGGATTGCTCTCCAGGCCATGCAGGAAAAGAAGGCCCTCAGCTCGCGAGGATGGGGGCCTCTCAGGGGTTTCCTTGAGCTGAGGCGCCCGTGGGGGTTTTCTCCCGAGGCACGACGATGATCTCAGGGAGCCTCTCGTGCGGTTCCAGGGAAGTCAGGTCTCCATGCGCGTGGCGAGGGGGAGCGCGTCATGGCTCTCGAGTCTCGGGAGGGGACTAGGGCCTCGAGACGCGTTGAAGAAGGACTCTCGAGGTCTTTCTCGGGGGGCGGCGGAAAAACCTCGTTTCCCTCGCCTTCTGCCGGGGACCTTAGGGAACTTCCCAGGGTGCCTCTGAGAGGCGAAGGATCCTGTGGAGGTGGCGGGGCCCCTCGGGACTCCGCTGGGTCTGGCGCAACGGAAGAGGGCCTCACCTCGAGGGGAGGCAGGAACCTCAGGCTTCCTCTCCGTTTCGGACTCCGACCGCAGGGTCCCTGCAGAGTTGGGACAGGAGAGTCAGGCCTCGTCTTATCTGAGGAAGGGAACCCCGCTGGCCTCTCGAGTTGCTCAGGGGGTCTCAGGCCCATCGTCGAGCTCTGTGTGGAACCCACGGGTCTTTGCGGATGATGCACGGGGGTTGCAGTGCCCGTTCTTGTTGTGCCTTCACCCACAGGGTTGCCTTCGAAGAGGGGTCCGGGCCGCGGGTCCTTCTCAAGAGCGGACCGGGGAATCGGGGTCGTTCGGCATGTGGCCCCACCCACGTGGCTCGTCTCGAATTTCCTCGTGAGACCGGCCTCATCCTTAGGTGCCCCGGGAAGGCCTGGAACCCCTTCCAGACCACGCAGGGGAATCGACTCTCCTGTCGCGATCAGGAGGGGAGAAGGGGCTCAGAGGAAGCGGTTGCGGGACCTAGGTGTTCCCCTCGAGGGAACCCGGCGTGTCAGGGAACTTTTGGTGGTCGCATGAAGGCTGGCAGGATCCTTTCCGCCCTTCAGGGCGGAAGAGGGGACTTCCCTTGAGACGCCGTCGCGGGCAAGGGTCTCATCTTGCCAAGAGTTTGGAACCACGTGGTTTTTCTCGAGTTGCGGCGGGATTCTCGAGTTACAATGGGGATCTCAGCCTTCCTCTTGGGTTGGCCCTGGGAAGCCCAATCTTCCCCTCGAGTTGCAAGGGAAATCTGGGGGTTGCGCTCGAGTCACTGCAGGGCCGAAGAGACCTCACCTAGGCGTGTGTCCAGGACCTACTATTCCTCTCCAGGGAAAGCAGGCATCTCGGGGTTGCATTCCAGGCTCCCCCGGGGAGTCAGACCTCGTCTTGAGGGGAAGCCAAGGACTCCGCTCTCCTCTTGAGTCGCGACAAGGATCTGTTGGAGCCCCCTGAGCGGCCTCAACGGAGTCCAGCCTGCTCTTCAGTTTGGAGAGAGGACTCGTGATTGGTCTCCAGGCCATGCAGGAATATAAGGCCCTCATCTCGCGATGACCGGGGTGTCTCATGTGTTTCCTCGAGCTGCCGCGGCAGTGTGGGTTTCCTCACGAGGTACGATGAGGATCTCAGGGAGCCTCTCGTGCAGTGCCAGGTTAGTCAGGTCTCCATGCGCGTGAAGAGGGGGCGCGTGTCATGGCTCTCGAGTCATGGTAGGGGATTCGCGACTCAACACATTTTGAAGCACTCTCGAGGTCTTTCTCGAGTCATGGCAGAAAACCCAGGGTTCTCTCGACTTGTGCCTGTGACCTCAGGGAGCTTCTCATTGTGCCTCTGAGAACTCAGGGATACTGTGGAGTTGGTAGGGGCCTCTCGGGACTCCACTGGGTGTGGTGCAATGGAAGAGGGCCTCATCTCGAGTGGACGCAGGAACCTCAGGCTTCCTCTCCGTTTCTGACTCGGATCCCATGGTCCCTGCAGAGTAGGGACAAGAGAGTCACACCTAGTCTTCTGTTGAGGAATGGACCTTCGTTTGCCTTTCGAGTTGTTTACAGGGTGACAGGCCACTTGTCGAAATGTCTGTGGGACCTGCGGGTTTTTCTGGACGATGCACGCGGGTGTCAGTGCCCCTTCGTGTTGTGCCTTCATCCACAGGTTTTCCTTCAAAGAGGTGTGCTGGCATCGGGTTCTTTTCAAGAGCGGACCTGGAAATTGGGGTCTTTCGGCATGTGGCACCACCCACGAGGCTACGTCTCGAACTTCCTCATGAGACCGGCCTCATCCTGAGGTGCGCCCGGAAGGTCGGGAACCCCTTGCAGACAGAGAAGCGGAGTCGACCCTCCTGTCGCAATCAGGAGAGGAGAAGGGGTCAGATGAAGTGGTGCCGGGAACCTCGGTGTTCCCCTTGAGTGAGTCTGGTATGTCGCGGAACTTTTGGGGTCGCATCAAGGGTGCCAAGTACCGTTTCGCACTTCAGGATGGAACGTGGGACTTCTCTTGAGATGCTGTAGCGGACAAAGGGCCTCATCTTGCGATGACGAGGGAAGCACGTGGATTTTCTCGAGTTTCGGTGGGATTCTCGAGTTACGACGGGGAATTCAGGCTTCCTCTTGTGTTGGCCCAGGAAGTCTAATCTTCCATTCGAGTTGCCAGGGAGAGCTGTGGATTGGGCTCCATTCACTGAAGGGCAAACTAGACCTCATCTAGGCTCGTATCCAGGACTTAATGTTCCTCTCCATAGGCGACAGGGATTTGGGGTTGCATTCCATACTCACCCGGGGAGTCAGGCCTCATCTCGAGGGGAAGCAAAGGACTCCACTCTCTTCTCGAGCCGCGACAGGTATCTCTTGGAGCCCACTGAGTGGTCTTTGCTCTGTAGGAGAGCTCTAGTGTACATAAGCCTGTACATAAGTGAACACAGACATTCTGTGTGCATGTTGCTGCGTACCCAAAATAGGGCCACAAGGAGCCTCATGCTCTCCATGCAGCGCGGAAGCTGTGCAGCCACGCAGCAGCTGAAGAATCCAACCAATTGCTCTTTTCTTACCTCTGACAGAGCTCGCATTGCCGTAGCCCTTGGCAGTTTGGAAACACTGGACCCTAACCCCTCTCAAAGTAGGCCTGGGTTCTAGTTCGAATAGAAAGTTAATAGCGGAGCTGAGGACAGGAACGCGGCAGTCATTTTTCACACGCTCCTGCAGCCTGCTACTACAGGGACACTAACGCTAGAAGCTAGGAATGTCTTTGCAAGGTGCGCAAAGGACAAGGGAGAACCTCGACCCTGACTCTAGTATTTCAGCCCCCTGAGCAGATCTGAGGTTCTCCCGCTGTAGAAGCTAACCCATTCCTTTCAAATACAGGCTTCCTAACACAGGGCCAGTTGGCTGCTTGCTCTTCCACGAAGCAGGCTTCCTTAACTTGCAAACTGCGAATTCCGCTTAACAGCCTGGAGGAAAAATCGCTTCTTGCAAGATTTTTTTCAGAGGCTGTATCCCCGGAGCTGGGGCCAAGCTAGGGGACCCATACTGGCAAGGGAAGGCAAAACCACATCCAATGTCTTTGCTCTGGAGGACAGCTTTGGTGAGCCTAAGTCTTTCAGGAATATTTCTGGCTCCAACAGAGTCAAATTCTGTGTGTGAAGCTGCACAGCCAAAATAGGGGAACAGAGAGCCTGATTCTCTCTGTGTAGCTTTGAAGCTGTCATTCAAACAACAGCTTGAGAATCCATACAATGCTCTCCCTTACTGCTAAGAGAATTCTCATTGCTGTAGTCCTTGACAGTTTGTAGAAATCCGCACCCTAACCCTTCTCCAAGTAGGCCTGGGTCCTAGCTCGGAACAACAGGCAACGGCGGAGCTGAGGCCAGTAAGGCACAAGTGAGGTCTCACACACTCTTGCAGCCTGATCGTCCAGGAGCAGTAAGGCCTCTTTTTCCCTGCAGGAGGCTCGCTTGCCTTGCCTCCTGTGAACTGCATTTCCCAGCCTGGGCGCAAAGCTGTTCCTGGAGATTTTTTCTCAGGGGCTGTTTCCCTGGAGCTGGGTCGGACCTCGGGGGCCCAACTCACAGGGGAAGACAAAACCACATGGACAGGTCTATGCTCTGTAGGAGAGCTCTAGTGAACCTCATCTCTCAGGAACATTCTTGGCTTCTACAGAGACACCTCTGTGCATGAAGCTACACACCCAACATAGTGGCAAAGGGAGTCTGATTCTCTCCGTGGGTGCTGATGCTTTGTGGCAAAGCACCTGCTAAGAATCCATCCGCATAGGCTTCCCTCACCTTGACAGAGGTCTCATTGCTGTAGTCCTTGGCAGTTTGGAAAGAAGCAGACCCTTACCCTTCACCAAGTAGGCCCTTGGCCTTGTTTGAATGGAAAGGCAGTAGCTGAGCTGAGGCCAGTAAGGCGCCAGTCAAGTCTGACATATTCCCGATGCCTGCTCCTTCATGGAAAATAACGTTAGAATCTGGGAATGTCTTTGCAAGGCTGGCAAAGGGCAGTCAGGAACCTCGACCCTGCCTCTGGAATTTCTATCTTCTCAGCACATCCGGAGGTCTCGGTCAGGAGAAACTAACCCATTCCTTGCAAATATAGGCTTCCAAACACAGGCCGGTTGGCTGTCTCTTCTTGCCGAAGGAAGCTTGCTTATCCCACCTCCTGCGAACTCCGCTTCCCAGCCTGGGGGATAAGAGGTTCTTGGAGATCATTTCTCAGAGGCTGTTTCCACGGAGCAGGGGCTGATCCCGGAGACCCACACGCACAGGGGAAGGGAAAACCGCATGGATAAGTCTTTGCTCTCTACGAGTGCTCTAGTGAACCTCAGTCTATGCGGAATGTTCTTGGCTCCAACGGGGACATCTCTGTGTGGGAAGCTGCATTGCCAACATAGAGACACAGAGACCCGATTCTCTCTGTGCAGCTTTGACGCTGTCGTTCAAACAACAATTTGAGAATCCACACAATGCTCTCCCTTGCCACTGAGAGAGTTATCATTGCTGTAGCCCTTCGCAGTTTCTGGAAATCGGCACACAAACACTTCTCCAAGTAGGCCTGGGTTCAAGTTCAGATGAACATGCAATAGCGGAGCTGAGGCCAGTAAGGCACCAGTCAGGTGTCACACACTCTGGCAGCCTGCTCCTCCAGGGACAGTAAGGCCTCTATTTCCCTTCAGGAGGCTCGCTTGCCTTACTTCCTGTGAACAGCGTTTCCCAGCCTGGGCGGAAAGCAGTTCCTGGAGATCTTTTCTCAGGGGCTGTTTCCCCGGAGTTGGGGCGGACCTCGGGGACCCAACTCACAGGGGAAGGCAAAACCAAATGGACAGGTCTATGCTCTGTAGGAGATCTCTAGTGAACTGCCGGGGTCCAGCCCCAGCTGATCCAGGGTATTCGAAGCAGAGGCGGCGTAGGCGAGGGTCAGGGAACAACTGCTTAATTAAACGTTAATTAAGGATATAAAGAGTAATAAAATGAGGATAGCTCAGTAGGAAAATTCAGTGGAGAAAAGAGGCTGAGTAGCTTGGTTTACGCGGGGGACCAATAAAACTTCAAGACAAGAAGCTTGCACCACTTACGTAGGCCGCAGGCGTCCTTCCATTCTCCCGAAGAAGAGGAGACCCTGAGGCCTCCCCGGTCGGATCTTAGAAGCCCAGGCAAAATTAGTAAGCTTGGTGGGTTCCGCGCTCCAGATGGAGACTCAACCAGAGTGAGAGAGAGAGAGAGACATGGGGATACCAGTATTTCGAGAAACTGATCCCAATTCTTTATTTTCCATGGTCTACTTTTATACACTGAGATGTTATGCAAAAGTCACGTGGGGTCAGCAGTCCTGACTTTTATCAAAGTCAGGTGCTTCATACAAAAGTATACAGAGGTCTTAGGGGTGTTACATCATCTTCTGGCCGGGGGGCCTGCTGACAATTTACGACCCTCTCCTTGTGACAGCGGTCAGTCAACCAGGACACTTATTTCTCCAGGGGTGATTATTCTTAAAACAGACGCCACCCAAATAAAGTTACATTCCTATAGGGTGAGGGTGTAGTGGGTTTTAGTTAAGGAAAGAATTTACTTAGCCTAAGGTCTAACGTGATTTATATCAAAGGTTAATACTTATTTCTTCTATATATTCATTAATGTGTATAAGGGCAGGGGATGTGGAGACTTAGCAGTAAACATCAGCTCAACAAATGAAAAACCCTTCACCAATATGATTTCTAATCAGCCCATTATACTTATACTAATACTTTTCTAACTTTTCTAAGGAACCTGTTTTTAGAAGGTTTAAAGCATCTCGTGCCTCTCATGGTTGGGAGGCTGTGAGCAATCACATGTGGCCGGACAAGCCTGTCAGGCAGGCTAGAGAACCTTCAGAGGAGTTTGTAGGTTAAAACACTCTTGTCACACCCAGGGGTTTTTATCAACTGGAGCTCTAGGTTAACTCCTTCTCCGAAAGAGGTGGTGGGGGACAGCCCCCCGTAAAGTCAGAGGTGTAGGTGAGAGCACAAAGTAGTAAGGTAGGCAGGCTCTGGTTATGGGGGTAGATGCTCGAGGATTTCCAGGGGGACTCCTGAGGCTCGATCCCGCCTTTGCGTATGTCGAGCCTCCTTCCTCATGACCTTTGCCATGGGCGGAGTGCCTCACTCTGGCCCCCAACAGTGAACCTCCTCTCTCAGGAACATTCTTGGCTCCTATCGAGACACCTCTGTGTGTAGCTACACACGCAACGTAGGGGCAAAGGGAGCCAGATTCTTTCCGTGGGGTGCTGATGCTTTGTGGCAAAGCACCTGCTTGAAAATCCATCAGCTTACGCTTCCCTCGCCTTGACAGAGGTCTCATTGCTGTAGCCCTTGGCAGTTTGGAAAGAAGAGGACCCTTACCTCTCATAAAGTGGGCCCTTGTCCTAGTATGAAAGGAAAGGCAAGAGCTGAGCTGAGGCCAATAAGGCGCCAGTCAAGTCTGACATATTCCCGAAGCCTGCTCCTTCATGGAAAATAACGCTGTAATCTAGGAATGTCTCTGCAAGGCTGGCAAAGGGCAGTCAGGAGCCTGCAACCTGCCTCTGGAATTACCGACTTCTGAACAGATCTGGAGGTCTCCCTTAGGAGAAGCTAACCCATTCTTCCAAATAGAGGCTTCCAAACGCAGGCCGCTTGGCTGCCTCTTGCTCTCTGAAGGAGGCCTGCTTTTCCCGCCTCCTATGAATCCCACATCCCAGCCTCTGGGAAAAGCGGATCTTGAAGATCTTTTCTCAGGGGTTGTTTCCACGGAGCTGGGGCTAAGCCTGGAGACCCAAACTAACAGGGGAAGAAAAACCACATGTACAAGTCTTTGCTCTCTAGGAGAGCTCTAGTGAACTTCACTCTGTCACGAACATTCTTGATTCATATGGAGACACCCCTGTGTGCGAAGCTGCGTACCCAACATGGGGGCACAGAGAGCCTGATTCTCTCTGTGTAGCTTTAAAGATGTCGTTCAAAAAACACCTTGAAAATCCATACAATGCTCTTCCTTACCCGTGACAGAGTTCTCATTGCTGTAGCCCTTGGCAGTTTTTAGAAATCCGCACCCAAACCCTTCGCCAAGTAGTCCTGGGTCCTAGTTCGGAGGAACATGCAATGGCGGAGCTGAGGCCAGTAAGGCACCAGTCAGGTCTCACACACTCTGCAGCCTGATCGTCCAGGGACAGTAAGCCCTCTTTTTCCCTGCAGGAGGCTCACTTGACTTCCCTCCTGTGAGCTGCATTTCCCAGCCTGGGGGAAAAGAGGTCCCTGGAGATCTTTTCTCAGGGGCTCCTTCCCCGGAGCTGGGGAGGACCTCGAGGACCCAACTCACAGGGGAAGGCAAAAGCATATGGACAGGTCTATGCTCTGTAGGAGAGCTCTAGTGAACCTCATCTCTCAGGAACATTCTGGCCTCCTATAGAGACACCTCTGTATGTGAAGCTACACACCCAACATAGGGGCAAATGGAGCCTGATTCTCCCCGTGGGTTGCTGATGCTTTGTGGCAAAGCACCTGCTTGATGATCCATCCACTTAGGCTTCCCTCGCCTTGACAGAGGTCCCATTGCTGTAGCCCTTGGCAGTTTGGAAAGAAGAAGACCCTTACCCTTCATAAAGTAGGCCTTTGTCCTAGTTTGAATGGAAAGGTAATAGCTGAGCTGAGGCCAATAAGGTGCCTGCCAAGTCTGACATACTCCCGTAGCCTTCACCTTCATGGAAAATAACTCTAGAATCTGGGAATGTCTTTGCAAGGCTGGCAAAGGGCAGTCAGGAACCAGCACCCTGCCTCTGGAATTACCGACTTCTGAGCAGATCTGGAGGTCTCCTTTAGGAGAAGCTAACCCATTCTTTCCAAATAGAGGCTTCCAAACAGGCCAGTTGGCTGCCTTTTCGCGCCCGAAGGAGGCCTGCTTTTCTCGCATCCTATGAAGCCCTGTTCCCAGCCTCTGGGAAAAGCGGATCTTGAAGATATTTTCTCAGGGGTTGTTTCCATGGAGCTGGGGCCGAGACCAGAGACCCAATCGCACAGGGGAAGGAAAAGCACATGGACAAGACTTTGCTCTCCAGGAGACCTCTAAGTGAAACTTACTGTGTCAGGAACGTTCTTGACTCCTATGGAGACACCCCTGTGTGTGAAGCTGTGTACCCAACAAGGGGGCACACAGGGCCTGATTCTCTCTTTGCAGTTTTGAAGCTGTCGTTCAAACAACAGCTTGAGAATCCATACAATGCTCTCCCTCACCTCTGAGAGACTTCTCATTGCTGTAGCCTTTGGCAGTTTTTACAAATCCGCACCCAAACCCTTCTCCAAGTAGGCCTGGGTCCTGGTTTGGATGGCCATGCAATGGCGGAGCTGAGGTCAGTAAGGCACCAGTCAGGTGTCACACACTCTGGCAGCCTGCTCCTCCAGGGACAGTAAGGCCTATTTTTCCCTGCAGGAGGCTCGCTTGCCTTGCCTCCTGTGAACTGCGTTTCCCAGCCTGGGCAAAAAGCGGTTCCTGGAGATCTTTTCTCAGGGGCTCTATCCCCAGAGCTGGGGTGGACCTCGGGGACCCATCTCACAGGGGAAGGAAAAACCACATGGACAGGTCTATGCTCTGTAGGAGACGTCAGTGTGTTTCATCTCTTAGGAACATTCTTGGCTCGTACAGAGACACCTCTGTGTGTAAAGCTACACACCGAACATAGGGGCACAGGGAGCCTGATTCTCTCCGTGGGGTGCTGATGCTTTGTGGCAAAGCACCTGTTTGAGAATCCATCTGCTTACGCTTCCCTCGCCTTGACAGAGGTCTCATTGCTGTGTCTCTTGGCAGTTGGGAAAGAAGTAGACCCTTACCCTTCACCAAGTAGGCCCTGATCCTAGTTTGAAAGGAAAGGCAATAGCTGAGCTGAGGCCAGTAAGGCACCCATCAACTCTGACATATTCCCGATGCCTGCTCCTTCATGGAAAATAGCGCTAGAATCTAGGAATGTCTTTGCAAGGCTGGCAAAGGGCAGTCAGGAACCTCGACCCTGCCTCTGGAATATCTATCTTCTGAGCAGATCTGGAGGTCTCCTTCTGGAGAAGCTAACCCATTCCTTGCAAATAGAGGCTTCCAAACACAGGCTAGTTGGCTGCCTCTTCTTGCCTGAAGGAGGCTTGCTTTTCCTGCCTCCTATGATCCCTGGTTTCCAGCATGGGGGAAAAGCAGATCTTGGAGATCTTTGCTCAGGGGTTGTTTCCACGGAGCTGGGGTTGTGCCCAGAGACCCACACATACAGGGGAAGGCAAAACCACATGAACAAGTCTTTGCTCTCTAAGAGAGCTCTAGTGAACCTCAGTCTTTGACGAACGTTCTTGGCTCCTATGCGGACACCTCTGTGTGTGAAACTGCGTACCCAACATGGCGGCAAAGAGCCTGATTCTCTCTGTGCAGGTTTAATGCTGTCGTTCAGAAAACAGCTTGAGAATCCATACAATTCTCGCCCTTACCTCTGAGAGAGTTCTCATTGCAGTAGCCCTTGGAAGTTTGTAGAAATCTGCACCTAAACCCTTCTCCAAGTAGGCCTGAGTCCCAGTTCGGAGGAACAAGCAATGGCGGAGCTAAGACCAGTATGGCACCAGTCAGTTTTCACACACTCTGGCAGCCTGCTCCTCCAGGGACAGTAAGGCTTCTTTTTCTCTGCAGGAGGCTCACTTGCCTTACTTCCTGTGAACAGCTTTTCCCAGCCTGGGCGAAAAGCGGTTCCTGGAGATCTTTTCTCAGAGGCTGTTTTCTCGGAGCTGGGGTGGACCTCGGGCACCCAACTCACAGGGGAAGGCGAAACCACATGTACAGGTGAGCACTCTGTAGGAGAGCTCTTGTGAGCCTCATCTCTCAGGAACATTCTTGGCTCCTGTAGAGACACCACTGTGTGTGAATCTACACACCCCACATAGGGGCAAAGGGAGCCTGATTCTCTCCGTGGGGTGCTGATGCTTGGTGGCAAAGAACCTTCCTGATAATCCATCCGCTTATGCTTCCCTCGCATTTACGGAGGTCTCATTGCTGTAGCCCTCGGCAGTTTGGAAAGAAGAAGACCCTTACCCTTCATAAAGTAGGGCCTTGTCCTACTTTGAATGGAAAGGCAATAGCTGAGCTGAGGCCAATAAGGCGCCAGTCAAGTCTGACATATTCCCAAAGCCTGCTTCTTCAGGAAGATAACTGTAGAATCTAGGAATGTCTTTGCAAGGCTGGCAAAGGGCAGTCAGGACCCTGCACACTGCCTCTGGAATTACCGACTTCTGAACAGATCTGGAGGTCTCCCTTAGGGGAAGCTAACCCATTCTTCCAAATAGAGGCTTCCAAACGCAGGCCGCTTGGCTGCCTCTTGCTCTCTGAAGGAGGCCTGCTTTTCCCGCCTCCTATGAACCCCACATCCCAGCCTCTGGGAAAAGCGGATCTTGAAGATCTTTTCTCAGGGGTTGTTTCCACGGAGCTGGGGCCGAGCCTGGAGCCCCAAACGCACAGGGGAAGAAAAACCACATGGACAAGTCTTTGCTCTCTAGGAGAGCTCTAGTGAACCTCACTCTGTCAGGAACGTTCTTGTTTCCTATGGAGACACCCCTGTCTGTGAAGCTGTGTACCGAACATGGAGACACAGAGTCTGATTCTCTCTGTGCATCTTTGAAGCTGTCGTTCAAACAACAGCTTGAAAATCCATACAATGCTCTTCCTTACCCGTGACACAGTTCTCATTGCTATACCCCTTGGCAGTATTTAGAAATCCATACCCAAACCCTTCTCCTAGTAGGCCTGGGTCCTAGTTCAGAGGAACATGCAATGGCGGAGCTGAGGCCAGTAAGGCACCAGTCAGGTCTCACACACTCTTGCAGCCTGATCGTCCAGGGACACTAAGGCCTGTTGTGCCTTGCAGGAGGCTCGCTTGCGTTACCTCCTGTGAACTGCGTTTGCCAGCCTGGGGGAATAGCGGTCCCTGGAGATCTTTTCTCAGGGGCTCCTTCCCCTGAGCTGGGGCGGACCTCAGGGACCCAACTCACAGGGCAAGGCAAAACCATATGGACAGGTCTATGCTCTGTAGCAGACTTCTAGTGAACCTCATCTCTCAGGAACATTCTTGGCTCCTATAGAGACACTTCTGTGTGTGAAGCTGCGTACCTAACATAGGGGCACAGAGAGCCTGATTTTCTCAGTTCATTTTGACCCTGTCGTTCAGAAAACAGCTTGAGAATCCATAAAATGCTCTCCCTGACCGCTGAGAGAATTCTCACTGCTGTAGCCCTTGGCACTTTGTAGAAATCCGCAGCCAAACGCTTCTCCAAATAGGCCTGGGTCCTAGTTCGGAGGAACAGGCAATGGTGGAACTGAGGCCAGCAAGGCAACAGTCAGGTTTCACACACTCTGGCAGCCTGCTCCTCCAGGGACAGTAAGGCCTCTTTTTCTCTGCAGGAGATTCGCTTGCCTTACTTCCTGTGAACAGCGTTTCCCAGCCTCAGCGAAGCCGTTCCTGGAGATCTTTTCTCAGGGAACGTTTCCCCGGAGGTGTGGTGGACCTCGAGGACCCAACTCACAGGGGAAGGAAAAACCACATGGACAGGTCTATGCTCTGTAGGAGAGGTTTAGTGAACCTAATCTCTCAGGAACATTCTTGGCTCCTATAGAGACAACTCTGTGTGTGAAGCTACACTCCCAACATTGGGGAACAGGGATCTTGGTTCTCTCCGTGGGGTGCTGATGCTTTGTAGCAAAGCACCTGCTTGAGAATCCGTCCTCTTAGGCTTCCCTCACCTTGACAGAAGTCTCATTGCTGTAGCCCTTGGGAGTTTCAAAGAAGAAGACCCTTACACTTCATAAACTAGGCCCTTGTCCTAGTTTGAATGGAAAGGCAATAGCTGAGCTGAGGCCAATAAGGAGCCAGTCCCCTCTGACACATTCCCGAAGCCTGCTCCTTCATGGAATATAACTCTAGAATCTTGGAATGTCTTTGCAAGGCTGGCAAAGGGCAGTCAGGAACCAGTACCCTGCCTCTGGAATTACCGACTTCTGAGCAGATCTGGAGGTCTCCTTTAGGAGAAGCTAACCCATTCCTTCCAAATAGAGGCTTCAAAACACAGGCAGGTTGGCTGCATTTCGTGCCCGAAGGAGGCTTGCTTTTCTCTCCTCCTATGAACTCCAGTTCCCAGCCTCTGGGAAAAGCGTATCTTGAAGATATTTTCTCAGGGCTTGTTTCCACGGAGCTGGGGCCGAGCCCGGGGCCCAAAGGCACAGGGGAAGGCAAGACCACATGGACAGGTCTATGCTCTGTAGCAGACCTCTTGTGAACCTCATCTCTCAGGAGCATTCTTGGCTCCTATAGAGACACCTCTGTGTGTGAAGCTGCGTACCTAACATAGGGGCAGAGAGAGCCTGATTCTCTCTGTTCATTTTGACGCTGTCATTCAGAAAACAGCTTGAGAATCCATAAAATGCTCTCCCTTACCACTGAGAGAATTCTCACTGCTGTAGCCCTTGGCACTTTGTAGAAATCTGCACCCAAATGCTTTTCCAAGTAGGCCTGGGTGCTAGCTCGGATGAACAGGCAATGGCGGAGCTGAGGCCAGTAAGGCAACAGTCAGGTTTCACACACTCTGGCAGCCTGCTCCTCCAGGGACTGTAAGGCCTCTTTTACTCTGCAGGAGATTCGCTTGCCTTACTTCCTGTGAACAGCATTTCCCAGCCTCGGCGAAGCGGTTCCTGGAGATCTTTTCTCAGGGACAGTTTCCCCGGAGGTGTGGCGGACCTCGAGGACCCAACTCACAGGGGAAGGCAAAACCACATGGACAGGTCTATGCTCTGTAGGAGAGGTTTAGTGAACCTAATCTCTCAGGAACATTCTTGGCTCCTATAGAGACAACTCTGTGTGTGAAGCTACACTCCCAACATTGGTGCACAGGGAGCTTGATTCTCTCCGTGGGGTGCTGATGCTTTGTGGCAAAGCACCTGCTTGAGAATCCATCCTCTTAGGCTTCCCTCACCTTGACAGAGGTCTCATTGCTGTAGCCCTTGGCAGTTTGCAAAGAAGAAGACCCTTACCCTTCATAAAGTAGGGCCTTGCCCTAGTTTGAATGGAAAGGCAATAGCTGAGCTGAGGTCAATAAGGAGCCAGTCCCGTCTGACACATTCCCGAAGCCTGCTTCTTCATGGAAAATAACTCTAGAATCTAGGAATATCTTTGCAAGGCTAGCAAAGGGCAGTCAGGAACCAGTACCCTGCCTCTGGAATTACCGACTTCTGAGCAGATCTGGAGGTCTCCTTTAGGAGAAGCTAACCCATTCCTTCCAAATAGAGGCTTCAAAACACAGGCAGGTGGGCTGCATTTTTGTTCCCGATGGAGGCGTGCTTTTCTCTCCTCCTACGAACCCCGGTTCCCAGACACTGGGAAAAGTGGATCTTGAAGATATTTTCTCAGGGGTTGTTTCCACGGAGCTGGGGCCGAGCCTGGAGACCCAAAGGCACAGGGGAAGGCAAGACCACATGGACAAGCCTTTGCTCTTTAGTATAGCTCTAATGAACCTCACCCTGTCAGGATCTTTCTTGATTCCTACGGAGACACACCTGTGTGTGAAGCTGCGGCTACAGAGAGCCTGATTCCCTCCGTTTACCGCTGAGTCTGCATTGCCAAGCAAGAGCTTGGGAACGCAGCCTGGGGCACTTCCCTTCCCTCGGACAGAGCTCTCCTTGCGGTAGGCCTTGGTAGTTTGCATACAATGGGGCCCTAAGCCCTCTGCAAGTTGGCCTGGCTCCTAGGTCCAAAGGGCAGGCCAGAGCGGAGCTGAGGCTGTCAGGCTCCAGACACATCTCCCATACTCCTACATCCTGCTCCTACCCGGGCGTGAACGCTAGAAGCTGGGAAGGTACCTGGACCGTGCAGGGGCGGGGCGAACGCGGGCGGCATTGGGCGGGGGTCGGCTTCTGGCGGGGGTGGGGGCGGGCTTCCCAGTTGTGCTCTCAGAGGTGGACACTGAGGCTGAAAACTCGCCGGGAGCGCACCCGGGACAGGTAAACCCGGGCTGCGGGGGTCGAGATTCAGATGGCTTTGGGTGGGGGTCGGTCCCAGTTGTGCTCCCGGGGTCGCCACTGCGGCTGGGAACGCGCAGGGAGCGCGGCAGGGGCGGGGCTAACCCTGGCGGAGCGGGGCGGGGTCGGCTCACCGGGGGGATGGGGAGGGGTTCCCAGTTGCGCTCTCGGGGGTTGCAACTGCGGCTGGGAACGCCCATTTCGTCTGCTCCTGGGTCCCCAAGGATCGCCATCCCGTAGGTGCAGCGGAGGGCTGCAGACCACAGGTAAGGGGACTGGGACTGCGTGGAGCAGGGAACCAAGTATTCTGCCGTCTGTTGGCACACTCTCGGAGCTCCCCAACCTGGCGGTCGCAGAAAGGCCTTGCCTTTGGGGTCAAGGCCTTTACCGCTCCACCCCTCTGCTGAAAAATCTCAGAGTCTGCGCGGTTTTTCCAAGCAGCCTAGTGTCCGCTGGAAGTCCAAGGGACAGAACACTGAACTCTGGCCGGCTGGCCCAGCCCTCTTCTGGCACTTTGTAAGCCAGCGGGCCCTTGAGCACCTGCTGGGATGGGAAAGGGAAGGGTCCATGGATTGCACCCTAGAAACTTAGTAGGGTGCATGGATTTCAAACCCTGGTGGCCGCCCAGGCAGCAAAGAAGTGGGGAGGGCACCTTGCTGCCCTTTCATGGCAGAATCTGTGGTTGTCCAGCTGCGTGGGCCTTTTCATGAGGACCCTGTGCAATAAAAGTTTGGTGTTTTGGAACTGAATAATTAGAACGTGTAAAAGCTTTAAATTATGTGGTGGTGTAATTAAAAAACAAAACAAAACAAAACCAAGCTCCAAGTGTTTTGCAAATGGAGGTTTAAATATTGAAGGACTGTATTCCTTGCACTGTGGCATTCTATCAAGAAGTGTGCAGGATTTTTTTTTTTTAAGAAAAGTGTTCGAAGTGAGGGAAACAGGAAACCCAGAGGTGCCCCTGTATTTTGGGGAAGGCCTTAGGAGGTCACTTGGAAATGCTGCTGGCTGTGTGGGAGGGGGGCAGATGGGCTGTGCAGGCTTGTCCTTTGCATGGATGTTCTTGTGTGTGGAAACCCAGCTCGGAGCCATCTCCTGATGTGTAAGAATTTCGCAGACAAACCTTGAGCTAAGCAATGCATTTTTTCCTAAGAAAATGTTTGTCTTAAGCGATGTAAATATCCTATGTATTTCCGCTAGACTCTGGCTTCAGGTCGGTTCCCCCAAAAGGCTCAGAAGCGATTTGAACAAAACAGCATGTTTTCCTCCTAGCTTGTTCTCCTTATCTATGTTAAGGAAATGATATATTTGCCTGCAATACTGCCTTTCTTCAAGATTCATGTCAATCAAGTTTTGGCCCGGGATGACTCACCTGCTGCCAATATTATCTCAATGCATGTCGTGGGGGAGGGGCCTGGTGCCATTCCCTGAAACAGTTCCTTTCTTTCCTTAGCTGACTGCTAGTGCCTGTAGAATATCTGGCTAAAGACCAGCAGGGGGTACTCTTACTACCCCCCCCCACCCTGCCTCGAGTCTAAGTCAGCAGCTTTCTCTATCTCTTTAATACTTTAATAACACTTGATGACACAAAAGCTCTGAGCGATCAAATCATATCAAATCTTCATTTCAGATTGAAGATGCATTCCATGGTATTGCCATCTTAAGTCTTTCCATCGTTATGGAATATCTGTCCATGTATTCAGGATAGTTTTCAGCCAGGGTGTATAATTTCCAGTGTGCCAGTCTTGTCATCCTCGTTACATCCATGGCAAAGTGTTTTATTCATGTTGATATTATTGAAAGGGAATTTTTTAAAATTCCTTTTCAGATTATTATCTGCTAATGTATACAGATAAAACTGTATAATCATTCATTTTTATCAGTTTGGACAGCTTGATAGTTGTCTTTAATTTCTTACTTTCTGACACTTTAAGATTATCCTGGGACACATATGTAATGCCTCACCCCTAAATTCAGACATGTGTTCAAAGAACTTCTGTCCTTTTATTTATTTATTTATTTATTTATTCTTTAACATTGAAATCGTTTTGACTATGCTGGGTGTTTGTTGCTAGATGGAAGTAGCTAGGACCTCTGGACTGCAGTCTCTCATCTCTTGCTGACCTCTTGTTGACCTCTGCAGAATCCTGGTAGGTGGGAGCTTGTTAGTTCCTTGTTCCTTATCAGAACCTCCTGTGGTAAGTGTTTTTCTCTTCTCTGTTGCCTGGTAAGGGTGGGTGGTCATGGGCATCCCAAAGTTGGCTAGAAGTCAATTATTTAGGCAGGCTTGTGCACAGATATGGGAGAAGGCAATGGCACCCCACTCCTGGAAAATCCCAAGGATGGAGGAGCCTGGTTGGCTGCAGTCCATGGGGTGGCTAAGAGTCGGACACCACTGAGTGACTTCGTTTTCACTTTTCACTTTCATGCATAGGAGGAGGAAATGGCAACCCACTCCAGTGTTCTTGCCTAGAGAACCCCAGAGACTGCGGGGCCTGGTGGGCTGCCATCTATGGCGTGGCACAGGGTCGGCCTCAACTGAACCACTTAGCAGCTGCAGCAGCAGCAGCAGCAGTGCATAGATATCAAAGGGGATGAGAACAGTCAGGTAGGATCACATATGTCATCGTGAAACAATACTTCTCCTCTTAGCCAAAGCTAACGAAAGATTTCTGTTCTAGGTCAACCTAGAAGAGATCACTTAAGAGGTAAAGAAACTTAAACTCCATTAGCAAAGGCAGTTCAACATCTCAAGAAAACTTGTGCTAGGCACAAAACTCTTTTCTGGGGGCCTACTTTCCCTACAACCTCCTTATCCCATTCTGTACCCATTCCTTTGCTTCTCCCGTCCTGAAAATGCCACCTGTAAGACAGAACTACTTCGTTTTCCTTCTTAAAGTGTGATTGCATTCCATACATTCTTGTAATAACAAGTCATACATTTCCCTTCAGCAACCAAGAACTGACTCTTATATTGGCATTTGATAGATTGGTGAGCATACCTATCAGTGATAATAGCGCCCACCCCGCTTCCTGCAAGAACAGAACAAAACAAAACAAAACAAAAAAATTGCTTTCTTACATTTAATATGTTCGGATGGTGCCAGTCACTATTCATGCAGAGTCAAAAATCTCTTTTGTTTCTGTGTAAAAGGGAGGTCCTTTCAAGTCGTGAATGTTTCAGAAGTTTCATTTATTTGGAAGTGACCTAGCTATTCAATACACTGTCGTCACTTAGTTTAGCACCAGGATAGAAACTCAGGTAACCAAAACACCTGGAGGAACGATTGTAAGTTCAGTTCAGTTCAGTTGCTCAGTCGAGTCTGACTCTTTGTGACCCCGTGGCCTGCAGGACGCCAGGCTTCCGTGTCCATCACCAACTCCAGGGGCTTGCTCAAACTCATGTCCATCGAGTCAGTGATGCCATCCAACCATCTTATCCTCTGTCATCCCCTTCTCCTCTGCCTTCAATCAAGACTATGAGAGGCAGATATTTTAGAGTATAATTATTGTTAAGAGTTTATCTAAAAGCTCATATCACATTTACATATTTTACATTGGTTGTTGCTGTTTCCAGGTACTTTCTTGCTGACAAGCTTGTGACACATATAACAATAGAGCAATTTTTACCTCAAAAGAAACCTAGGCACTATGTACATGTTGTGCTTAATGTTGTTGACTCTTAGACATGTCTATAGTGGAGGAGCAAAACCAAAAATACTAGATATTTAATATTGACTAGTTCCCAGTTCACGGGACTCTGACATTCATTTAGGTCAATGTTTTCTTGTATTTCCAGCAGTTTGATTTGGAAGGGCTGCCTTGTCTTGAGACCATTGAAATCAGAACTCAGAACTTGAGCAATATTATCAAAAAACACAAGGCTCACACTGACATATACCTTAATCCAGACAGACAGACAAGACATCTTCCAGTTTTCCGCCTGAGATTTAAAATATTTCTTTGAGCCGTTTTCCTGGGAAGTGGGGGGGGGGAGTGGGGGTGGCAGCGAGGCAGGCTTGGGTAACAAGCTAATTGTTGGTCATTGCATATGCAAAGAACCAGCTTTCCGGGTTCCAAGAAAAAAGCTTCCTTGGTACCCAATTTTCTTTGGATCTATAGACTCTCATGGCCCTCCTAGGTCAGGACATCTTTCCTTTCTGTAGTCCTCGTTTGAACCCTAAATCATAGACAGCTTGGATTGTCTCTGTGGGGTGGATGTATTGTCCTCGTGTTTGACCTGGCGGCAGTAGCAAGGTCCGAGAGCCTCTCCTGGAACCGGGCGTGGGGACAGGGCTCACCGGGAGCCCCTGGTGGAAGTGGGCAATGCGCCGGGAGCGCGCCAGGGGCGGGGCGATCCCAGGCGGCGCGGGTCGGGGTTCCGGTCGGGAGGGGGTGGGGGGTGGTAACAGTTGTGCTCTCGGGGGTCCCCACTGCAGCTGGAAATGCGCTGGGAGTGCGGCAGGGGCGGGGTAAACCTGGGCTGCGCGGGTCGAGATTTAGATGGCTGTGGGTGGGGGTTCGGTCCCAGTTGTGCTCTCCGGGGTCGCCACTGCGGCTAGGAACGCCCATTTCCTATGCTAATGTGTCCCCAAGGATCCACATCTAGTGGGTGCAGCGGAGGGCTGCGGGCCACAGGTCAGAGAACTGGGACTGCTTGGAGCAGGGAACCACGTATTCCGCCCTCTGTTGGCACATTCTCGGAGCTCCCCAACCTGGCGGTTGCAGAAAGGCCTCGCCCTTGGTGTCAAGGCCTTTACCGATCCACCCCTTTGCTGAAAAATCTCAGTCTGCACGGTTTTCCCAAGCAGCCTAGTGTCCCCTGGAAGTCCAAGGGACAGAACCCTGAACTCTGGCCGGCTGGCCCAGCCCTGCTTCTGGCACTTTGTAGGCCAGCGGGCCCTGGAGCACCTGCTAGGATGAGAAAGGGAAGGGTCCGCGAATTGCACCCTAGAAAGTTAGTAGGGTGCATGGATTTCAAACCCTGGTGGCCGCCCAGGCAGCAAAGAAGTGGGGAGGGCACCTTGCTGCCCTTTCATGGCAGAATCTGTGGCTGTCCTGATGCGTGGGCCTTTTCATGGGGACCTTGTGCAATAAAAGTTTGGTGTTTTGGTACTGAATAATTAGAAATTGTAAAAAGTTTAAATTATGTGGTGGTGTAATTAAAAAACAAAACAAAACAAAACCAAGCCCCAAGTGTTTGGCACAGGGAGGTTTAAGTATTGAAGGCCTGTTTTCCTTGCACTGTGGCATTCTATCAAGAAGTGTGCAGGATTTTTTTTTTTTTTAAGAAATGTGTTCGAAGAGCTTGAAACAGGAAACCCAGAGGTGCCCCTGTATTTTGGGGAAGGCCTTAGGAGGTCACTTGGAAATGCTGCTAGCTGTGGGGGAGGGGTCAGATGGGCTGTGCAGGCTTGTCCTTTGCATTCATGTTCTTGTGTGTAGAAACCCAGCTCGGAGCCATCTACTGATGTGTAAGAATTTCGCAGACAAACCTTGAGCTAAGCAATGCATTTGTTCCTGAGGAAATGTTTGTCTTAAGCGATGTAAATATCCTATGTATATCTGCTGGACTCTGGCTTCAGGTCGGTTCCCCCAATAGGCTCAGAAGAGACTTGAACAAAACAGTATGTTTTCCTCGTACCTTGTTCTCCTAATCTATGTTAAGGAAATGATATATTTGCCTGGAATACTGCCTTTCTTCAAGATTCATGTCAATCAGTTTTTGGCCCAGGATGACTCACCTGCTGCCAATGTGACATCAAGGCATGTCGTGGGGGAGGGGCCTGGTGCCATTCCCTGAGACAGTGCCTTTCTTTCCTTAGCTGACTGCTAGTGCCTGTAGAATATCTGGCTAGAGACCAGCAGGGCGTACACCCCGCCTCAAGTCTAAGTCAGCAGCTTTCTCTATCTCATTTATACTTTAATAACAATTGATGACACAAAAGCTCTGAGCGATCAAATCATATCAAATCTTCATTTCAGATTGAAGATGCATTCCATGGTATTGCCATCTTAAGTCTTTCCATTGTTATGGAATATCTGTCCATGTATTCAGGATAGTTTTCAGCCAGGGTGTATAATTTCCAGTGTGCCAGTCTTGTCATCCTCGTTACATCCATGGCAAAGTGTTGTATTCATGTTGACATTATTGAAAGGGAATTTTTTTAAATTCCTTTTCAGATTATTATCTGCTAATATATACAGAAAAAACTGTGTAATCTTTCGTTTTTATCAGTTCGGACAGCTTGATAGTTGTCTTTAAATTCTTTCCTTTCTCATACTTTAAGATTTTCCGGGCACCGTACATGTACTGCCTCACCCCTAATCTCAGTCATGTGTTCAAAGGACTTCTGTCCTTTATTTGTTTACTTATTTTTTGCAACATTGAATTCGTTTTGACTATGCTGGGTCTCTGCTGCAAGATGGAAGTTGCTAGGACCTCTGGACTGCAGTCTTCCATCTCTTACTGACCTCTTGTTGACCTCTGCAGAATCCTGGTTGGCGGGAGCTTGTTATTTCCTTGTTCCTTACCAGGACCTCCTGTGGTAAGTGTTTTTCTCTTCTCTGTTGCCTGGTAAGGGTGGATGGTCATTGGCATCCCAAAGCTAGCTAGAAGTCAATTATTTAGGCAGGCTTGTGCATAGATATGGGAGAAGGCAATGGCACCCCACTCCAGTACTCTTGCGTGCAAAATCCCATGGATGGAGGAGCCTGGTAGGCTGCAGTCCATGGGGTGGTTAAGAGTCGGACACCACTGAGCGACTTCACGTTCACTTTTCACTTTCATGCATGGGAGGAGGAAATGGCAACCCACTCCAGTGTTCTTGCCTAGAGAACCCCAGGGACTGCGGGGCCTGGTGGGCTGCCGTCTATGGGGTCGCACAGAGTCGGACACGACTGAAACGACTTAGCAGCAGCGGCGGCGGCAGCAGCAGCAGAAGCAAGGCATCGATATCAAAAGGGCTGCAAACAGTCAGGAAGGATCACATATGTCGCCGTGAAACACTACTTCTCCACTTAGCCAAAGCTAACCAAAGATTTCTGTTCTAGGTCAACCTAGAAGAGATCACTTAAGAGGTAAAGAAACTTAAACTCCATTAGCAAAGGCAGTTCGACATCTCAAGAAAACTTGTGCTAGGCACAGAACTCTTTTCTGGGGGTCCACTTTCCCTACAACCTCCTTATCCCATTCTGTACCCATTCCTTTGCTTCTCCCATCCTGAAACTGCCACCTGTAAGACAGAACTACTTCGTTTTCCTTCCTCAAGTGCCATTGCATTCCACATACTTTCTTGATATAACAAGTCATACATTTCCCTTCAGCAACCAAGAACTGACTTTTATATTGGCATTGGCTATAGCCCGCCCCCCTCCCCCCACCCCCAAGAACAGAACAAAACAAAACAAAACAATTGCTTTCTTACATTTAACATGTCAGGATGGTGCCAGACACTATTCATGGAGAGTCAAAAATCTCTTTTGTTTCTGTGTAAAAGGGAGGTCCTTTCAAGTCGTGAATGTTTCAGAACTTTCATTTATTTGGAAATGACCTAGCTATTCAATACACTGTCGTCACAAGGATAGAAACTCGGGTAACCAAAACACCTGGAGAAACGTTTGTTAGTTCAGTTCAGCTCAGTTGCTCAGTCGTGTCTGACTCTTTGGGACCCCATGGCCTGAAGGACGCTAGGCTTCCGTGTCCGTCACCAACTCCAGGGGCTTGCTCAAACTCATGTCCATCGAGTCAGTGATGCCATACAACCATCGTATCCTCTGTCATCCCCTTCTCCTCTGCCTTCAATCAAGACTATGAGAGGCAGATATTTTAGAGTATAATTATTGTAAAGAGTTTGTCTAAAAGCTCATATCACATTTACATTTTTTACTTTTGTTGTTGTCGTTTCCAGGTAGTTTCTTGCTGAAGAGCTTGTGACAGATATAACAATAGAGCAATTTTTACCTCAAAAGAAACCTAGGCACTATGAACATGTTGTGCTTAATGTTGTTGACTCTTAGACATGTCTATAATGGAGGAGCAAAACCAAAAATACTAGATATTTAATATTGACTAGTTCCCAGTTCACGGGACTCTGACATTCATTTAGGTCAATGTTTTCTTGTATTTCCAGCAGTTTGATTTGGAAGGGCTGCCTTGTCTTGAGACCATTGAAATCAGAACACAGAACTTGAGCAATATTATCAAAAAACACAAGGCTCACACTGACACATACCTTAATCCAAACAGACAGACAAGACATCTTCCAGGTTTCCACCTGAGATTTAAAATATTTCTTTGAGCCAGTCTTCTGGGGAGTGGGGGGATGGGGGTGGCAGTAAGGCAGGCTTGGGTAACAAGCTAATTGTTGGTCATTGCATATGCAAAGAACCAGCTTTCCGGGTTCCAAGGAAAAAAGTTTCCTTGGTAACCAACTTTGTCTGGTTCTATAGAATATCATGGCCCTCCTAGGTCAGGTCATCTTGCCTTTCTGTAGTCCTCGTTTGATCCCTAAATCATAGACAGCTTGGATTGTCTCTGTGGGGTGTATGTATTGTCCTCATGTTTGACCTGGCAGCAGCAGCGAGGTCCGAGAGCCTCTCCTGGAACCGGGCGTGGGGACGGGGCTCACCGAGAGCCGCTGGTGAAGGTGGGCAGCGCCCCTGGAGCGCGGCAGGGGCGGGGCGAACCCGGGCGGCACAGGGCGGGTGTCGGCTCCTGGCGGGGGTAGGGGAGGGCTTCCCAGTTGTGCTCTCAGAGATGGCCACTGCGGCTGGAAACACGCCGGGAGCGCAGCCAGGGTGGGGTAAACCTGGGCTGCACAGGTCGAGATTCCGCTCGCTGTGGGTGGGGGGTCGGTCCCTGTTGTGCTCCCGGGGGTCGCCAATGTGGCTGGGAACCCGCCGGGAGCCCAGCAGGGCCGGGGCAAAACCTGGCGGCACGGGGCGGGGTGGGGGTCCGTTCGCAGCGGGGGTCGGCTCCTGGCGGGGGTGGGGGAGGGCTTTCCAGATGTGCTGTTGGGGGTCGCCATTGCGGCTGGGAATGCCCATTTCGTGAACTCCTGGATCCCCAAGGATCGGCATCCATCGGCCACAGCGGAGGGGTGCGGAACACAGGTAAGGGAACGGGGACTGCGTGGAGCAGGGAACCATGTATTCCGCCCTGTGTTGGCACAGTCTCAGAGCTCCCCAACCTGGCGGTCGCAGGAAGGCCTCGTCTTTGGGGTCAAGGCCTTTACCACTCCACCCCTCTGCTGAAAAACCTCATAGTCTGCGCGGTTTTCCCAAGCAGCCTAGTGTCCGCTGGAAGTCCAAGGGACAGAGCCCTGAATTCTGGCCGGCTGGCCCAGCCCTGCTTCTGGCACTTTGTAGGCCAGCGGGCCCTGGAGCACCTGCTAGGATGGGAAAGGGAAGGGTACGCGAATTGCACCCTGGTGGCCACCGAGGCAGCAAAGAAGGGGGGAGGGCACCTTACTGCCCTTTAATGGCAGACAGAATCTGTGGCTGTCCTGCTGCGTGGGCCTTTTCATGTGGACCTTGTGCAATATAAGTTTACCGGTGACATTAGGGAACTTCCCAGTGTGCTTCTGACAGATGAGGGATGCTGTGGAGTTGGAGGGGCCTCTCAGGACTACGCTGGGTTTGGCGCAATGGAAGAGGGCCTCATCTCCAGGGAAGGCAGGAACCTCAGGCTTCCTCTCCGTTTCGGACTCCGACCGCAGGGTCCCTGCAGAGTTGAGACAGGAGAGTCAGGAATCGTCTTGTCTGAGGAAGGGAACTCCGCTTGCCTGTCGAGGTGTTCAGGGTGTCTCAGGCCCCTTGTTGAGCTGTGTGTGGAACCTGCGGGTGTTTCCGGACGATGCACGACGGTGACAGTGCCCCTTCGTGTTGTGCCTTCACCCACTGGGTTGCCTTCGAAGAGGTGTCCGGGCCTCGGGTTCTTTTCAAGAGCGGACAGGGAAATCGGGGTCTTTCGGCATGTGGGACCACCCACGGGGCTAGTCTCAAATTTCCTAGTGAGGCCGGCTACATCCTGAGGTATGCCGGGAAGGCCGGGGAGCCTTCCAGACAACGCAGGGGGATTGACTCTCCTGTCGCCATCAGGAGGGGAGAAGGGGCTCAGATGAAGTGGGGCCAGAACCCTCGGTGTTACCCTCGAGGGAACCCGGCGTGTCGAGGAACTTTTGGGGGTCGCATGAAGGCTGTCAGGGACCGTTTCGCCCTTCAGGGCGGAACAGGGGACTTCCCTTCATACGCCGTCGCGGGCAAGGGCGTCATCTTGCGAAGACGTGGGAACCACGTGGTTTTTCTCGAGTTGCGGCGGATTCTTGAGTTACGACGGGGATCTCAGGCTTCCTCTTGGGTTGGCCCTGCGAAGCCCAATCTTCCCCTCGAGTTGCGAGGGAAAGCTGGGGGTTGCGCTCGAGTCACTGCAGGGCCGAAGAGACCGCACCTAGGCGTGTGTCCTGGACCTAATATTCCTCTCCAGGGAAGGCAGGGATCTCGGGGTTGCATTCCAGGTTACCCCGGGGAGTCAGGGCTCGTCTCGAGGGGAAGCCAAGGACTCCGCTCTCCCCTTGAATCGCGACCCGGATCTCTTGGAGCCCCCTGAGCGGACTCAAGGGAGTCAAGCCTCCTCTTCCGTTTGGAGAGAGGACCCGGGATTGCTCTCCAGGCCATGCATGAAAAGAAGGCCCTCAGCTCGCGAGGACGGGGGCGTCTCAGGGGTTTCCTCGAGCTGCGGCACCCGTGGGGGTTTTCTCCCGAGGCACGACGAGGATCTCAGGGAGCCTCTCGTGCGGCGCCAGGGAAGTCAGGTCTCCATGCGCGTGGCGAGGGGGAGCACGTCATGGCTCTCAAGTCACGGGAGGGGACTAGGGCCTCGAGACGCGTTGAAGAAGGACTCTCGAGGTCTTTCTCGGGTGGCGGCAGGAAACCCTCGTTTCGCTCGCTTTCTGCCGGGGACCTTAGGGAACTTGCCAGGGTGCCTCTGAGAGGTGAGGGATCCTGTGGAGTTGTCGGGGCCTCTCGGGACTCCGCTGGGTCTGGCGCAACGGAAGAGGGCCTCACCTCGAGGGGAGGCAGGAACCTCAGGCTTCCTCTCCGTTTCGGACTCCGACCGCAGGGTCCCTGCAGAGTTGGGACAGGAGAGTCAGGCCTCGTCTTGTCTGAGGAAGGAAACCCCGCTTGCCTCTCGAGTTGTTCGGGGGGACTCAGGCCCCTCGTCGAGCTGTGTGTGGAACCCGCAGGTCTTTGCGGACGATGCACGGCGGTGTCAGTGCCCCTTCGTGTTGTGCCTTCACCCACAGGGTTGCCTTCGAAGAGGGGTCCGGGCCTCGGCTCCTTCTCAAGAGTGGACCGGGGAATCGGGGGCGTTCGGCATGTGGCACCACCCACGTGGCTCGTCTCGAATTTCCTCGTGAGACCGGCCTCATCCTGAGGTGCGCCTGGAGGGCCGGGAACCCCTTCCGGACCACGCAGGGAAATCGACTCTCCTGTCGTGATCAGGAGGGGAGAAGGGGCTCAGATGAAGCGGTGCCGGGACTCTCGGTGTTCCCTTCGAGGGAACCCGGGGTGTCGGGGAACTTTTGGGGTTCTCACGAAGGTTGTCAGGTACCGTTTCGCACTTCAGGGCGGAACAATGGACTTCCCTTGAGACGCCGTAGTGGGCAAGGGCCTCATCTTGCGAAGACGTTGGAGCCACGTGTTTTTTCTCGAGTTGCGGCGGGATTGTCGAGTGACGACGGGGAATTCAGGCTTCCTCTTCAACTGGCCCAGGGAAGTCCAGTTTTCATTCGAATTGCGAGTTAGAACTGGGGATTGCTCTCGAGACACTGCAGGGCCAAATAGAGCTCATCTAGGCTTGTGTCCAGGACCTAATGTTCCTCTGCTGGGGCGACAGCTATCTCGGCATTGCATTCTCGACTCACCCGGGGAATCAGGTCTCGTCTCGAGGGGAAGCCAAGGACACTGCTCTCCTGTGAAGTTGCGACGGGTATATCTTGGAGCTCACTGTGTGGCCTAAAATGAGTCAAGCCTCCTGTGGAGTTTGGAGAGAGGACTCAGGATTGCTCTCCAGGCCATACAGCAAAAGAAGGCCCTCATCTCGTGAGGACTGGGGCGTCTCGTGGGTATTCTCGAGCTGCGGCTCCAGTGTGGTGTTGCTCACGAGGTATAATGGGGAGCTCAGGGAGCTTCTCCTGTGGCGCCAGGGAAGTCAGGTTTCTATGCGCGTGGCTAGGGGGAGCGCGTCATTGCTCTCGAGTCATGGTAGGGGAATCGCGCCTCAAGACGCGTTGAAGAAAGACTCTCGAAGTCTTTTACGGGTTGGGGCAGGAAACCCTTGGTTCCCTCGACTTGTGCCGGTGATCTCAGGAAGGTCTAAGGGTGCCTCTGAGAAGTCAGGGATACTATGCAGTTGGGAGGGGCCTCTCGGGACTCCACTGGGTTTGGTGCAATGGAAGAGGGCCTCATCTCGAGTGGAGGCAAGAAACTCATGTTTCCTCTCCTGACTTCCCCTGGGCCAGATCTGACTCGGATCGCAGTTTCGCTGCAGAGTTCGAACAGGAGAGTCAGGCCTCGTCTTGTGTGGAGGAATGGAACTCCGCTTGCCTCTCCAGTTGTTCACGGGGTGACAGGTCACTTCTCGAGCTGTGTGTGGTACCTGCGGGTTTCTGCAGATGATACCCGGGGGTGTCAGTGCCCCTTCGTGTTGTGCCTTCATCAAAAGGGTTATCTTCAAAGAGGTGTCCGGGCATTGGGATCTTATCAAGAGCGGACCGGGAAATCGGGGTCTTTCGGCATGTGTCACCATCCACGAGGCTATGTCTCGAATATCCTCGTGAGACCGGCCTCATCCTGAGATGCACCGGGAAAGGCGGGAACCCCTTCAAGACAAAACAGGGGAATCGACCCTCCTGTCGCGATCAGGAGGGGAGAAGGGGCCCAGATGTAGTGGTGCTGGGAACCTCGGTGTTCACCTTGAGTCAGACTGGTGTGGCGAGGAACTTTTGAGGTCGCATCAAGGGTGCCAATACCGTTTCGCACTTCAAGACGGAACGTGGGACTTCTCTTGAGACACTGTAGGGGGCAAGGGCCTCATCTTGCGATGACGGGGGAACCACGTGGCGTTTCTCGAGTTGTGGCGGGATTCTCGAGTTTTGACAGGGAATACAGTCTTCCTCATGTGTTGGCCCAGGGAAGTCCTATCTTCCATTCGAGTTTCAAGGGAGAGCTGGGGATTGCCCTCGAGTCACTGCAGGGCAAAATAGACCTCATCTAGGCTTGTGTCCAGGACTTAATGTTCGTCCCTAGGGGCGACAGGGATCTCGGGCTTGCATACCAGACTCACCCGGGGAATCAGGCCTCATCTCAAGGGGAAGCAAAGAACTCTGCTGTCCTTTTGGGTCGCAATGGGTATCTCTTGGAGCTCACTGTGTGCCATAAAGGGAGTCAAGCCTCCTGTGGTGTTTGGATAGAGGACTCGGGATTCCTCTCCAGGCCATGCAGGAAAAGAAGGCCCTCATCTCGCGATGACGGCGGCGTCTCGTGGGTTTTCTAGACTGCCGCGCTAGTGCCGGGTTTCTGACGAGGTACGAGATGGAGCTCAGGGAGCCTCTCGTGTGGCGCCAGGGAAGTCAGGTCCCCATGAGATGGCTAGGGGGAGCTCGTCATTGCTCTCGAGTCATGGTAGGGTAATCGGGCCTCAAGACGGGTTGAAGAAGGACTCTCGAGGTCTTTCTCGGGTCACTGCATAAAACCCAGGGTTCCCTTGACTTGTGCCTGCGACCTCAGGGAGCTTCTCAGAGTGCCTCTGAGAAGTCAGGGATACTGTGCAGTTTGGAGGGGCCTCTCGAGACTCCTCTGCATTTGGTGGAATGTAAGAGGGACTCATCTCGAGTTGAAGCAGGAACCTCAGTGTTCCTCTCCATTTCTGACTCAGACCGCAAGGTCCCTGCATGTTGGTACAGGAGAGTCAGGCCTCGTCTTTTCTGGAGGATGGGACTCCTCTTGCCTCTCGAGTTGTTCTCGAGGTGACAGGCCACTTGTCGAGCTGTGTATGTAACCTGCCCGTTTTTCCGGATGATGCACAGGTGTGTTAGTGCCCCTTCGTGTTGTACCTTCATACTCAAGGCTGCCTTCCAAGAGGTGTCCGAGCATCGGATTCTTATCAAGAGCGGACCGGGAAATTGGAGTCTTTCAGCAAGCGGCACCACCCACAAAGCTACGTATCGAATTTCCCCATGAGACCGGCCTCATCCTGAGTTGTGCAGGGAAGGTCGGGCCCCCTTGCAGACAAAGCAGGGGAATCGACCCACCGGTCACGATCAGGAGGGGAGAAGGGGCTTAAATGAAGTGGTGCCGGGAACCTCGGTGTTCCCCTTGAGTGAGACCGGCGTGTTGGGGGACTTTTGGGGTCGCATCAAGGGTGCCAAGTACCGTTTCGCATTTCAAGACGGAACCTGGGACATCTTTTGAAACGCTGTAGCGGGCAAGGGCCTCATCTTACGATGACGGGAGAACCACGTGGTTTTGCTCAAGATGCGGCGGGATTCTCGAGTTATGACCGGGAATTTAGGCTTCCTCTTGTTGGCCTTGAAATCCAATCTTCCATTCGGGTTGCGAGGGGGAGCTGGGGATTGCGCTAGAGTCACTGCAGGGCAAAAGAGACCTAATCTAGGCTTGTGTCCAGGATCTAATGTTGCTCTCCAGGGGCGACAGGGATCTCGGGTTTGCATTCCAGACTCATCCGGGGAGTCAGTTCTCACCTCGAAGGTAAGCAAAGAATTCTGCTCTCCTCTCGAGTCGCGATCGGTATCTCTTGGAGCCCACTGTGTGTACTAAAGGGAGTCAAGCCTCCTGTGGAGTTTGGAGAGAGGACTCGGGATTGGACTCCAGGCCATGCAGGAAAAGAAGGCCCTCATCTTGAGATGACGGTGGCATCTCGTGGGTTTTCTCGAGCTGCGGCGCCAGTGTGGGGTGTCTCATGAAGTACCACGGGGATCTTAGGGAGCCTCTTGTGTGGCGCCAGGAAAATCCAGTATTCCATTCGAGTTGCGAGTTAGAACTGGGGATTGCTCTCCAGTCACTGCAGGGCAAAATAGACATCATCTACGCTTGTGTCCAGGACCTATTTTTCCACTACTGGGCTGACAGGGACCTCAGGGTTGCATTCTCGACTCACCCGGAGAGTCAGGCCTCGTCTTGAGGGGAAAAAAAGGACTCCGCTCTCCTGTCAAGTCGCGACGGGTATCTCTTGGAGCCCACTGCGTGGCGTAAAGGGAGTGAAGCCTCCTATGGAGTTTGGAGAGATGACTCGGGATTGTTTTCCTGGCCATGCAGGAAAAAAGGCCCTCATCTTGCGATGACGGGGGCGTCTCGTGGGTTTTCTCCAGCTGTGGCGCCAGTATCAGATTTCTCACGAGGTACAACGGGGAGCTCAGAGAGCCTCTCGTGTGGTGCTAGGGACGTCAGGTCTCCGTGCGTGTGGTGAAGGGGAGTGCGTGATTGCTCTCGAGTCATAGTAGGCGAATCGGGCCTCAAGACGCATTGAAGAAGGACTCTCGAGGTCTTTCTCGGGTTGCGGCAGGGAACCCTGGGTTCCCTCGACTTGTGTCGGTGACCTCAGGCAACTTCTCAGGGTGCCTCTGAGAAGTCAGGGACACTGTGGATTTGGGAGGGGCCTTCCGTTACTCAACTGGGTTTGGTGCAATTGAAGAGGGCCTCATCTCGTATGCAGGCAGGAACCTCAGGGGTCCTCTCCATTTCTGACTCGGGTCGCAGAGTACCTGCAGAGTATGGACAAGAGAGTCACGCCTCGTCTTCTGTGGAGGAATGGATCTCCGCTTTCCTTGCGAGTTGTTCATGGAGTGACAGGCCTCTTGTTGAGCTGTGTGTGGAACCTGTGGGTTTTTCCGGATGATGCAGAGGGGTGTCAGTGCCCCTTCGTGTTGTGCCTTCATCCACAGGGTTGCCTTCAAAGAGGTGTCCGGGCATCGGGTTCTTTTCAAGAGGGTACCAGAAAATTGGGGTCTTTCAGCATGTGGTACCACCCACGAGGCTACATCTCGAATTTCCTCAGGAGACCGGCCTCATCCTGAGGTTCGCCGGGAAGGTAGGGAAACCCTTGCAGACAAAGCACGGGAATCGACCTACCGGTCGCGATCAGAAGGGGAGAAGGGGCTCAGATGAAGTGGTGCCGGGAACTTCGGTGGTCCCCTCGAGTGAGACCGGTATGTCACGGCACTTTTGAGGTCGCCTCAAGGGTGCCAAGTACAGTTTCGCACTTCAAGACGGAACGTGGGAATTCTCTGGAGATGCTCTAGCGGGCAAGGGCCTCATATTGCGATGACGAGCGAAACACGTGGTTTTTCTCGAGATGTGGCGGGATTCTCGAGTTACGACGGGGAATTCAGGCTTCCTCTTGTGTTCTCCCAACAAGTCCAATCTTCCATTCAACTTGTCAGAGAGAGCTGTGGGTTGCTCTCGAGTCACTTCAGGGCAAAGAGTCCTCATCTAGGCTTGGGTCCAGGACGTAGTATTGCTCTCCAGGGGCAACAGGGATATCGGGGTCGCATTCCAGTCTCACCCGGTGGGTCACGCCTCGTCTCGAGTGGAAGCAAAGGACTCCACTATCCTCTCGAGTCGCGACGTGTAACTCTTGGAGCCCAATGAGTGGCCTAAAGGGAGTCAAGCGTCCTGTGTAGCTTGGACAGAAGGTTCACGCTTGATCTGCATACCATGCAGTTAAAGATGGCCCTCCTCTCGTGATGACGGGAGTGTCTCATGGGTTTTCTCGAGCTGTGGCGCCAGTGTGGGGTTTCTCACGAGATATGATGGGGAGCTCAGGGAGCCTCTCGTGCGGCGCCAGAGAAGTCAGGCCTCCATGCGTGTGGCCAGGCAGATCGCGTCATTGCTCTGGAGTCATGGGAGGGACTAGGGCCTCAAGATGGATTTAAGAAGGACTCTCGAGGTCTTTCTTGGGTTGGGGAGGGAAACACTCGTTTCCCTCGACCTCTACCGGGGACCTTAGTGAACTTCCCAGGTGCCTCTGAGAGGTGAGGGATACTGAGGAGTTAGAGGGGCCTCTCGGGACTCCACTAGGTTTGACGAAATGAAAGAGGGCCTCATCTCGATTGGAGGCAGGAACCTCAGGCTTCCTCTCCATTTCTGACTCCGACCGCAGGGTCCCTGCAGGGTTGGGACAGGAGAGTCAGGCCTCATCTTGTCTGAGTAATGGAACTCTGCTTGCCTCTCGAGTCGTTCAGTGGGTCTCAGGCCCCTTGTCGAGCTGTGTGTGGAACCTGCGGGTGTTTCCAGAAGATGCACGGGGGTGTCATTGCCCCTTCATTTTGTGTCTTCCCCCACAGGGTTGCCTTCAAAGAGGTGTCCGGGCATCGGGTTCATTTCAAGAGCGGACCGGGAAATCGGGGTCGTTCGGCATGTGGCACCACCAACGTGGCTCATCTCAAATTTCCTCGTGAGACCAGCATCATCCTGAGGTGCGCCGGGAAGGCCGGGAACACCTTCCACACAAAGCACGGGAATCGAATCTCCTGTCGCGATCAGGAGGGGAGATGGGGCTCAGATGAAGTGGGGCCGGGACTCTAGGTGTTCCACTCGAGGGAACCCGGCGTTTCAGGGAACTTTAGGGGTCGCATCAAGGGAGCCAAGTACCGTTTCCCACTTCAGGATGGAACATGGGACTTCCCTGGAGACGCTGTAGCGGGCAAGGGCCTCATCCTGTGAAGACGTTGGAACCACGTCGTTTTTCTCGAGTTGCGTCTGGATTCTCGAAAACGACGGGGATTTCAGGCTTCCTCTTGGGTTGGCCCTGGGAAGCCCAATCTTCCCCTGGAGTTGCGAGGGAAAGCTGGGGGTTCTGCTCGAGTCACTACAGGGCCAAAGAGACCTCATCGAGGCGTGTGTCCAGGACCTAATATTCCTCTCAAGGGAAGACATGGATCTCGGGTTTGCATTCCAGACTCCCCCGGGGAGTCAGGCCTTGCCTCGAGGGGAAGCAGAGGACTCCGCTTTCCTCTAAAGTTGCGACACGGATCTCTTGGAGCCCAATGAGTGGACTCAAGGGTGTCGAGCCTCCTCTTCAGTTTGGAGAGAGGACTCGGGATTGCTCTCCAGGCCAGGCAGGAAAAGAAGGCCCTCAGCTCGTGAGGACGGGGGCGTCTCATGGGTTTCCTCAGGCTGCAGCGCCCGTGGGGGTTTTCTCACGAGGCATGACGAGGACCTCAGGGAGCCTCTCGTGCGGCGCCAGGGAACTCATGTCTCCATGCGCATGGCGAGGGGGAGCTGGTCATCACTCTCGAGTCACGGGATGCGACTAGGGACTCAAGACGCGTTGAAGAAGGACTCTCGAGGTCTTTCTCGGGTGGCGGCGGGAATCCCTCGTTTCCCTCGACTTCTGCAGGGGACTATAGGGAACTTCCCAGGGTGTCTCTTAGAGGTGAGGGATGTTGTGGAGTTGGCGGGGCCTCTCGGGACTCTGCTGGGTTCGTCGCAATGGAAGAGGGCCTCATCTCGAGGGGAGGCAGGAACCTCAGGCTTCCTCTCCGATTCTGACTCCGACTGCACGGTCCCTGCAGTGTTGGGACAGGAGAGTCATGCCTCGTCTTGTCTGAGGAATGGAATTCTGGTTGCCTCTCGAGTTGTTCCGGGAGTCTCAGGCCCCTTGTCGAGCTGTGAGTAGACCCTGCGGGTTTTTCCAGATGATGCACGGGGGTGTCAGTGCCCCTTCGTGTTGTGCCTTCACTCACAGGGTTTCCTTCGAAGAGGTGTCTGGGCATCGGGTTCTTATCAAGAGTGGACCGGAAAATCGGGGTTGTTCGGCACGTGGCACCTCACACATGGCTAGTCTCGAATTTCCTCCTGAGACTGGCCTCATCCTGAGGTGCACCAGGAAGGCCGGGAACCCCTTCCAGACAAAGCAGGGGAATAGACTCTCCTGTCGCGATCAGGAGGGGAGAAGGGGCTCAGATGAAGTGGTGCCGGGACCCTCGGTGTTCCCCTCGAGGGAACCCAGCGTGTCGGCGAACTTTTGCGGTCGCATCAAGGGTGTCAATTACCGTTTCGCACTTAAGGACGGAACATGGGACTTCCCTGGAGACTCCGGGAACTTCCGTGTTCCCCTGGAGTGAGACCGGTATGTTGGGGAACTTTTGGGTCGCATCAAGGGTGCCAAGTAGCATTTCGAACTTTAAGATGGAACGTGGGACTTCTCTTGAGACTCTAGCTGGCAAGGGCCTCATATTGCGATGAAGGGGGAACCACATGGTTTTTAAGACTTGAGGCTGAATTCTCGAATTACGATGGGAAATTCAGACTTCCTCTTGTGTTGACCTTGGGAAGACCAATCTTCCATTCAAATTGTGAGGGAGAGATGGAGGTTGCTCTCGAGTCACTGTAGGGCAAAATAGACCTCATCTAGGCTTGTGTCTAGGACATAATGTTCCACTCCAGGGGCGACAGGGATCTCGGGGTTGCATTCCAAACTCACCCGGGGAGTCAGGCCTCGTCTCCAGGGAAGCAAAGGACTCTGCTCTCCTCTCGAGTCGCACCGGGTATTTCTTGGACCCAACTGAGTGGCCTAAAGGGAGTCAATCCTCCTGTGAAGTTTGGAGAGAGGACCAGGGATTGCTCTCCAGGTCAGGCAGGAAAAGAAGGCCCGCATCTCTCCTTGATGGGGGCATCTTGTGGTTTTTCTCGAACTGCGGCGCCACTGTGGGTTTTCTCACGAGGTACGATGGGGTACTCAGGGAGCCTCTTGTGTGGTACTAGGGAAGTCAATTTTCGTGCTTGTGGCGAGGGGAGCGCGTCCTTGCTCTGGAGACATGGTAGGGGAATCGGGCATCAAGAGACGTTGAAAAAGGACTCTCCAAGTCTTTCTCGGGTTACTTCAGGAAACTCTGGGTTCCCTCGACTTGTGCCAGTGACCTCAGGTAGCTTCTCAGGGAGCCTCTGAGAATTCAGGGATACTGTGGTGTTGGGAGGGGCCTCTCGGGACACCACTGAGTTTGGTTCAATGGAAGAGGGCCTCTTCTCTAGTTGAGGCAGGAACCTCAGGGTTCCTCTCCATTTCTGACTCCGATCGCAGGGTCCCTGAAGAGTTGGGCCAGGAGAGTAAGGCCTCGTCTTGTGTGAAGGAATGCAACTTCACTTGCCTCTCGAGTTGTTCACGGGGTGACAGTCCACATTTGGAGCTGTGAGTGGAATCGGCGGGTTTTTCTAGACGATGCATGGGGATGTCAGTGTCCCTTCGTGTTGTGCCTTCATCCACAGGGTTGCCTTCGAAGAGATGTCCGGGCGTCAGGTTCTTATCTAGAGTGGACCGGGAATTCGGGATCTTTCAGCATATGGCACCAACCATGAGGCTACTTTTCGAATTTCCTCATGAGACCGGCCTCATCCGGAGGTTCACGGGGAACGTCGGGAACCCCTTGCAGACAAAGCATGGGAATCGACCCTCCTGTCGCGATCAGGAGAGGAGAAAGGCCTCAGATGAAGTGGTGCCGGGAACTTCAGTGTCCCCTCTAGTGAGATCGGTATATAGGGGAACTTTTGGGGTCGCATCAAGGGTGCCAAGTACTGTTTTGCACTTCAAGACGGAATGTGAGACTTCTCTTGAGATGCTGTAGGGGGCAAGGGCCTCATCTTGCAATACGGGGAACCACGTGATTTTTCTCGATTTGCGGCGGGTTTCTCGCATTACGACTGGAAATTCAGGCTTCCTCTTGTGTTGGCCCAGAAAGGCCAATCTTCTGTTCGAGTTGCAAGGGAAAGCTAGGGGTTGCGCTTGAGTCACTGCAAGGCCAAAGAGACCTCCTCTAGGCTTTTGTCCAGGACCTAAGGTTCCTCTCCAGGGGCGACAGGGATCCAGGGTTGCATTCCAGACTCACCCTCGTAGTCAGGCCTCATCTCGAGGGGAATCAAAGGACACCGCTCTCCTCCTGAGTATCGACGAGTATCTCTTGGAGCCCACTGAGTGACCTAAAGGGAGTCAAGCCTCCTTTGGAGTTTGGAGAGAGGATTCGGGATTGCTCTTCAGGTCATGCAGGAAAGAAGGCCCTCATTTCACCATGACAGGGGCGTCTCGTGCTTTTTCTCGAGCTGCGGCGCCAGTGTGGGGTTTCTCACGAGGTACGATGGGGAGCTCAGGGAGCCTCTCATGTGGTGCCGGGGAAGTCAGATCTTCATGCGCGTGGCGAGGGGGAGCGCGTCATTTTTCTCCAGTCATGGTAGGGGAATCGGGCATCAAGACGCGTGAAGAAGGACTCTCGAGGTTTTTCTCAGGTTATGGCAGGAAACCCTGGGTTCCCTCGACTTATGCCCGTGACCTCAGGGAGCTTCTCAGGGTGCCTCTGAGAAGTCAGGGATACTGTGCAGTTGGGAGGGGCCGCTCCGAACTCCACTGGGTTTGGTGCAGTAGAAGAGGGCCTTATCTCGAGTTGAGGCAGGAACCTCAGTGTTCCTCTCCATTTCTGAATCGGATCTCAGTGTCCATGCAGAGTTGGGACAGGAGAGTCAGGCCTCGTCTTGTGTGGAGGAATTGAACTCCTCTTGCCTCTCGAGTTGTTCATGGGGTGACAGGCCACTTGTCGATCTGTATGTGGAACTTGCGGGCTTTTCCAACGATGCAGGAGGGTGTCAGACCCCTTCGTTTTGTGCCTTCGTCCACAGGATTGCCTTCGAAGAGGTGTCCTAGCATTGGGTTCTTATCAAGAGCAGACACGGAAATCGGGGTCTTTCGGCGTGTGGCACCAACCACAAGGCTACGTCTTGAATTTCCTCGTGAGACCGGCCTCATCCTGAGGTGCGCCGGGAAGGTCCGAAACCCCTTCCAGACAAAGCAGGGTAATCGACCCTCCCGTCGTGATCAGGAGGGGATAAGGGGCTCAGAACAAGCGGTGCACCGAACCTTGGTGTTCCCCTCGAGTGAGACCAGGGTGTCGGGGAACTTTTGTGGTAACATCAAGGTTGCCAATTATCGTTTTAAACTTCAAGATGGAACGTGGGGCTTCTCCTGAGACGCTGTAGCTGGCAAGGGCCTCATCTTGCGATGACGGGGGAACCACGTGGTTTTTCTCGAGTTGCGGCGGGATTTTCGAATTACGACGGGGAATTCAGGCTTCCTCTTGTGTTGTCCCAGGGAAGTCCATTCTTCCATTCGAGGTGCGAGGGAGAGCAGGGGATTGCTCTCGAGTCACTTCAGGGCAAATGAGACCTCATCTATGCTTGTGTCTAGGACCTAATGTTCCTCTCCAGGGGCGACAGGGATCTCGGGGTTGCATTCCAGACTCACCTGAGGAGTTAGGCCTGGTATATAGGGGAAGCAAAGAATTCCGCTCTCCTCTTGAGTCCCAACGGGTATCTCTTGAGCCCACAGAGTGGCCTAAAGGGAGTCAGGCCTCCTGTGGAGTTTGAAGAGAGGCCTCGAGATGCTCTCCAGGCCATGCAGGAAAAGAAGGCCTTCATCTCGCGATGACGGAGGCGTCTCGTGGGTTTTCTCGAGCTGGGGAGCCAGTGTGGGATTTCTCACGAGGTATGACGGGGAGCTCAGGGAGCCTCTCGTGTGGCGCCAGGGAAGTCAAGTCTCCATGCGAGTGGCGAGGGGGAACGCGTCATTGCTCTTGAGTCATGGTAGGGGAATCGGGATTCAAGACGCGTTGAAGGAGGATTTTCGAGGTCTTTCTCCGGTTGCGTCAGGAAACCCTGTGTTCCCTCGACTTGTGCCGGTGACCTCAGGGAGCTTCTAAGGGTGCCTCTGAGAGTCGGGATACTGTGGATTTGGGAGGGGCCTCTCGGGCCTCCACTATTTTTGGTGTAATGGAAGAGGGCCTCATCTCGAGTGGAGTCAGGAACCTCAGGGTTATTCTCCATTTCGGACTCCGATCGCAGGGTCACTTCAGAGTTGGGAGAGGTGAGTCAGGCCTCGTCTTGTGTGCAGGAATGGACCTCCGCTTGCCTCTCGAGTTGCTCACAGGGTGACAGGCACTTGTTGAGCTGTAAGAGTAACCTGCGGTCTTTTCTGGACGATGCACGGGGTTGTCAGTGCCCCTTCGTGTTGTGCCTTCATCCAAACTATCTTCTTATAGGTGTCTGGGCATCGCGTTCTTATCAAGAGCGGATCGGGAAATCGCGGTCTTTCGGCATGTGGCACCACCATCGAGGCTACATCTCGAATTTCCTCATGAGACAGCCTCATCTGAGGTGCGCGGAGAAGGTCGGGAACCCCTTGCAGACAAAGCAGGGGAATCGACCCTCCTTTCGCGATTAGGAGGGGAGAAGGGGCTCAGATGAAGTGGTGCCAGGAACCTCGGTGTTCCCCTCGAGTGCGACCCATATGTCGGGGAACTTTTGGGGTAGCATTAAGGGTGCCAAATATCATTTCGCACTTCAAGACAGAACGTGGGACTACTCTTGAGACGCTGGAGCAGGCAAGGGCCTCATCTTGCAATGACGGGGGAATCACGTGGTTTTTCTCGAGTTGAGGCGGAATTCTCGAATTACTACTGGGAATTCAGGCTTCCTCTTGTGTTGGCCCAGGGAGGTCCATCTTCCATTCGGGTTGCGAGGGAAAGCTGGGGAGTGCTCTCGAGTTACTGCAGGGCAAAAGCGACCTCAGCTAGCCTTGTGTTCAGGACCCAATGATCCTCTCCAAGGGCGACAGGGATCTCGGGTTTGCATTACAGACTCACCCGGGGAGTTAGGCCTCGTCTCGAGGGGAAGCAAAGGACTCGGCTCTCCTCTCGAGTTGCGACGCATATCTCTTGGAGCCCACTGAGTGGTCTAAAGGGAGTCAACCCTCCTCTTCAGTTTGGAGAGAGGACTCGGGATTGCTCTCCAGGCCATGCAAGAAAAGAAGGCCCACATCTTGAGATGACGGGGGCGTCTCGTGGGTTTTCTCGAGCTGTGGCGCCAGTGTGGGGTTTCTCACGAGGTACGACGGGGAGTTCAGGTAGCCTCTCGTGTGGCAACAGGGAAGTCAGGTCTCCATGGGCGGGGCAAGGGGGAGCGCGTCATTGCTCTCAAGTCAGGGTAGGGGAATCGGGCCTCATGACGGGTTGAAAAAGGACTCTCGATGTCTTTCTAGGGTTGCGGCAGGAAACCCTGGGTTCCCTTGACTTGTGCCAGTGACCTCAGGGAGCTTCTCAGGGTGCCTCTGAGAAATCAGGGATACTATGGATTTGGGAGAGGCCTCTCGGGACTCCTCTGGGTTTGGTGCAATGGAAGAGATCCTCATCTCGAGTTGAGGCAGGAACCTCAGGGTTCTGCTCCTGACTTCCTGGAGCCGGATCTGACTCAGATTGCAGGGTCCCTGCTGAGTTTGCTCAGGAGTGTCAGGTCTCGTGTTCTGCGGAGGAATGGAACTCCGCTTACATCTCAAGTTGTTCAATGATGACACCACTTTTCGTGATGTGTGTGGAACCTGCGGGTTTTTCGGAGATGCACGGGGGTTTCAGTGCTCCTTCCTGTTGTGCCTTCATCCACAGGGTTGCCTTCGAAGAGGTGTCCTGGCATCGGGTTCTCCTCAAGTGCGGACCGGGAAATCGGGGTCTTTCAGCATGTTGCACCACCCACGAGGCTACATCTCGAATTTCCTCGTGAGATCGGCCTCATCCTGAGGCGCGCAGGAAAGTCTGGGAACCCTTTCCAGACAAAGCAGGGGAATCGACCCTCCTTTCGGGATCAGGAGGAGAGAAAGGGCTCAGATGAAGTAGTGCCAGGAACCTCGGTGCTCCCCTTGAGTGAAACTGGTAAGTCGGGTAACTTTTCGGGTTGCATCAAGGGTGCCAAGTACCGTTTCACACTTCAAGACGGAACCTGGGTCTTCTCTTGAGACGCTGTAGTGGGCAAGGGCCTCATCTAGCGCTGACGGGGGACCCACGTGTTTTTTCTCGAGTTGCGGCAGGATTCTTGAGTTACAACGGGGAATACAGGTTTCCTCTTGTGTTGGCCCAGGGAAGTCCAATCTTCCATTCGAGTTGCGAGGGAGAGCTGGGGATTGCACTTGAGTCAATGCAGGACAAAAAAGACCTCATTTAGGCTTGTGTCCAGGACCGAGTTTTCCTCTACAGGGGCGACACGGATTTCGGGATCCCATTCCAGACTCATCCAAGTAGTCAGGCCTCAGCTCGAGGGGAAGCAACGGACTCCGCTCTCCTCTAGAGTAGCGACGTGTATCTCTTGGAGGCTACTGAGTGGCCTAAAGGGAGACAGGCCTCCAGTGGAGTTTGGAGAGTGGACTCGGGATTGCTCTCTAGGTCATGTAGGAAAAGAAGGCCCTCATCTTACGATGACGGGGGCGTCTCATGTGTTTTCTCGAGCGGAGGTGCCAGTGTGGGGTTTTCATGAGGTAGGACGGGGAGCGCAGGGAGCCTCTCGTGTGGCGCCAGGGAAGTTAGGTTTCAATGGGCGTGGCGAGGGAAATGCGTCATTGCTCTCCAGTCATGGTAGGGTATCGGGCCTCAAGACGCGGTAAAGAAGGACTCTCGAGGTCTTTCTCAGAATGCAGCAGGAAACCCTGGGTTCACTCGACTTGTGCCAGTGACCGCAGAAAGCTTCTGAGGGTGCCTCTGAGAAGTCAGGGATACTGTGGAGTTGGGAGGGGCCTCTCGGGACTCCACTGGGTATGGCGCAATGGAAGAGGGCCTCATTTCGAGTTGATGCAGGAACGTCAGGTTTCATCTACATTTCTGACTCCGATCGCACGGTCCCTGCAGAGTTGGGAAAGGAGAGCCAGGCCTTCTCTTGTTTGGAGGAACGGAACTCTGCATGCCGCTCTAGTTCTTCAAGGGATGACAGGACACTTGTCGATCTGTGTTTAGAATCTGCGTGTTTTTCCGTACTATGCATGGGGATGTCAGTACTCCTTCGTGTTGTGCATTCATCCACAGGTTTGCTTTCGAAGAGGTGCCCGGGCATCGTGTTCTTATTAAGAGCGGACCGGGGAATCGGGGGCGTTCGGCATGTGGCACCACCCACGTGGCTCGTCTCGAATTTCCTCGTGAGACCGGCCTCATCCTGAGGTGCGCCGGGAAGGCCGGGAACCCCTTCCGGACCACGCAGGGGAATCGACTCTTCTGTCGCGATCAGGAGGGGAGAAGGGGCTAAGATGAAGTGGTGCCGGGACCCTCGGTGTTCCCCTCGAGGGAACCCGGCGTGCCGGGGAACTTTTGAGGGTCGCAGGAAGGCTGTCAGGGACCGTTTTGCCCTTCAGGGCGGAACAGGGGACTTCCCTTGAGACGCCGTGGCGGGCAAGGGCCTCATCTTGCCAAGAGGTGGGAACCACGTGGTTTTTCTCGAGTTGCGGCGGGATTCTCGAGTTACGACGGGGATCTCAGCCTTCCTCTTGGGTTGGCCTTGGGAAGCCCAATCTTCCCCTCGAATTGCGAGGGATGGCTGGGGGTTGCGCTCGGGTCACTGCAGGGCCGAAGAGACCTCACCTAGGCGTGTGTCCGGGACCTAATATTCCTCTCCAGGGAAGGCAGGGATCTCGGGGTTGCATTCCAGGCTCCCCCGGGGAGTCAGGCCTCGTCTCGAGGGGAAGCCAAGGACTCCGCTCTCCTCTCGAGACGCGACGCGGGTCTCTTGGAACCCTCTGAGCGGCCTCAAGGGAGTCCAGCCTCCTCTTCCGTTTTGAGAGAGGACCCGGGATTGCTCTCCAGGCCATGCAGGAAAAGAAGGCCCTCAGCTCGCGAGGACGGGGGCCTCTCAGGGCTTTCCTCGAGCTGCGGCGCCCGTGGGGGTTTTCTCCCGAGGCATGATGAGAATCTCAGGGAGCCTCTCGTGCGGCGCCAGGGAAGTCAGCTCTCCATGCGCGTGGCGAGGGCGAGCGCGTCATGGCTCTCGAGTCGCGGGAGGGGACTAGGGCCTCGAGACGCGTTGAAGAAGGACTCTCGAAGTCTTTGTCGGAGGGCGGCGGGAAACCCTCGTTTCCCTCGCCTTCTGCCGGGAACCTTAGGGAACTTCCCAGGGTGCCTCTGAGAGGCGAGTGATCCTGTGGAGTTGGCGGTGACCCTCGGGACTCTGCTGGATCTGGCGCAATGGAAGAGGGCCTCAGCTCGAGGGGAGGCGGGAACCTCAGGCTTCCTCTCCGTTTTGGACTCCGACCGCAGGGTCCCTGCAGAGTTGGGACAGGAGAGTCAGGCCTCGTCTTTCTGAAGAAGGGAACCCCGCTGGCCTCTCGAGTTGCTCAGGGGGTCTCAGGCCCCTCGTCGAGCTGTGTGTGGAACCCGCGGGTCTTTGCGGACGGTGCACGGGGTTGGCAGTACCCCTTCCTGTTGTGCCTTCACCCACAGGGTTGCCTTCGAAGAGGGGTCCGGGCCTCGGTTCCTTCTCAAGAGCGGACCGGGGAATCGGGGGCGTTGGGCATGTGGCACCACCCACGTGGCTCGTCTCCAATTTCCTCGTGAGGCCGGCCTCATCCTTAGGTGCGCCGGGAAGGCCGGGAACCCCTTCCAGACCACGCAGGGGAATCGACTCTCCTGTCGCGATCAGGAGGGGAGAAGGGGCTCAGAGGAAGCGGTGCCGGGACCCTCGGTGTTCCCCTCGAGGGAACCCGGCGTGTCGGGGAACTTTTGGGGGTCGCATGAAGGCGGACAGGATCCTTTCCGCCCTTCAGGGCGGAAGAGGGGACTTCCCTTGAGACGCCGTCGCGGGCAAGGGTCTCATCTTGCCAAGAGTTGGGAACCACGTGGTTTTTCTCGAGTTGCAGCGGGATTCTCGAGTTACAATGGGGATCTCAGCCTTTCTCTTGGGTTGGCCCTGGGAAGCCCAATCTTCCCCTCGAGTTGCAAGGGAAATCTGGGGGTTGCGCTCGAGTCACTGCAGGGCCGAAGAGACCTCACCTAGGCCTGTGTCCAGGACCTACTATTCCTCTCCAGGGAAAGCAGGCATCTCGGGGTTGCATTCCAGGCTCCCCCGGGGAGTCAGACCTCATCTCGAGGGGAAGCCAAGGACTCCGCTCTCCTCTTGAGTCGCGACAAGGATCTGTTGGAGCCCCCTGAGCGGCCTCAACGGAGTCCAGCCTGCTCTTCAGTTTGGAGAGAGGACTCGTGATTGGTCTCCAGGCCATGCAGGAATATAAGGCCCTCATCTCGCGATGACCGGAGTGTCTCATGTGTTTCCTCGAGCTGCCGCGGCAGTGTGGGTTTCCTCACGAGGTACGATGAGGATCTCAGGGAGCCTCTCGTGCAGTGCCAGGTTAGTCAGGTCTCCATGCGCGTGAAGAGGGGGCGCGTGTCATGGCTCTCGAGTCATGGTAGGGGAATCGCGACTCAACACATTTTGAAGCACTCTCGAGGTCTTTCTCGAGTCATGGCAGAAAACCCAGGGTTCCCTCGACTTGTGCCTGTGACCTTCCGGGAGCTTCTCATTGTGCCTCTGAGAACTCAGGGATACTGTGGAGTTGGTAGGGGCCTCTCGGGACTCCACTGGGTGTGGTGCAATGGAAGAGGGCCTCATCTCGAGTGGACGCAGGAACCTCAGGCTTCCTCTCCGTTTCTGACTCGGATCCCATGGTCCCTGCAGAGTAGGGACAAGAGAGTCACACCTAGTCTTCTGTTGAGGAATGGACCTTCGTTTGCCTTTCGAGTTGTTTACAGGGTGACAGGCCACTTGTCGAAATGTCTGTGGGACCTGCGGGTTTTTCTGGACGATGCACGCGGGTGTCAGTGCCCCTTCGTGTTGTGCCTTCATCCACAGGTTTTCCTTCAAAGAGGTGTGCTGGCATCGGGTTCTTTTCAAGAGTGGACCGTGAAATTGGGGTCTTTCGGCATGTGGCACCACCCACGAGGCTACGTCTCGAACTTCCTCATGAGACCGGCCTCATCCTGAGGTGCGCCCGGAAGGTCGGGAACCCCTTGCAGACAGAGAAGGGGAGTCGACCCTCCTGTCGCAATCAGGAGAGGAGAAGGGGTCAGATGAAGTGGTGCCGGGAACCTCGGTGTTCCCCTTGAGTGAGTCTGGTATGTCGCGGAACTTTTGGGGTCGCATCAAGGGTACCAAGTACCGTTTCGCACTTCAGGATGGAACGTGGGACTTCTCTTGAGATGCTGTAGCAGACAAAGGGCCTCATCTTGCGATGACGAGGGAAGCACGTGGATTTTCTCGAGTTTCGGTGGGATTCTCGAGTTACGACGGGGAATTCAGGCTTCCTCTTGTGTTGGCCCAGGAAGTCTAATCTTCCATTCGAGTTGCCAGGGAGAGCTGTGGATTCGGCTCCATTCACTGAAGGGCAAACTAGACCTCATCTAGGCTTGTATCCAGGACTTAATGTTCCTCTCCATAGGCGACAGGGATTTGGGGTTGCATTCCATACTCACCCGGGGAGTCAGGCCTCATCTCGAGGGGAAGCAAAGGACTCCACTCTCTTCTCGAGCCGCGACAGGTATCTCTTGGAGCCCACTGAGTGGTCTTTGCTCTGTAGGAGAGCTCTAGTGTACATAAGCCTGTACATAAGTGAACACAGACATTCTGTGTGCATGTTGCTGCATACCCAAAATAGGGCCACAAGGAGCCTCATGGTCTCCATGCAGCGCGGAAGCTGTGCAGCCACGCAGCAGCTGAAGAATCCAACCAATTGCCCTTTTCTTACCTCTGACAGAGCTCGCATTGCCGTAGCCCTTGGCAGTTTGGAAACACTGGACCCTAACCCCTCCCAAAGTAGGCCTGGGTTCTAGTTCGAATAGAAAGTCAATAGCGGAGCTGAGGACAGGAACGCGGCAGTCATTTATCACACGCTCCTGCAGCCTGCTACTACAGGGACACTAACGCTAGAAGCTAGGAATGTCTTTGCAAGGTGCGCAAAGGACAAGGGAGAACCTCGACCCTGACTCTAGTATTTCAGCCCCCTGAGCAGATCTGAGGTTCTCCCGCTGTAGAAGCTAACCCATTCCTTTCAAATACAGGCTTCCTAACACAGGGCCAGTTGGCTGCTTGCTCTTCCACGAAGCAGGCTTCCTTAACTTGCAAACTGCGAATTCCGCTTAACAGCCTGGAGGAAAAATCGCTTCTTGCAAGATTTTTTTCAGAGGCTGTATCCCCGGAGCTGGGGCCAAGCTAGGGGACCCATACTGGCAAGGGAAGGCAAAACCACATCCAATGTCTTTGCTCTGGAGGACAGCTTTGGTGAGCCTAAGTCTTTCAGGAATATTTCTGGCTCCAACAGAGTCAAATTCTGTGTGTGAAGCTGCACAGCCAAAATAGGGGAACAGAGAGCCTGATTCTCTCTGTGTAGCTTTGAAGCTGTCATTCAAACAACAGCTTGAGAATCCATACAATGCTCTCCCTTACTGCTAAGAGAATTCTCATTGCTGTAGTCCTTGACAGTTTGTAGAAATCCGCACCCTAACCCTTCTCCAAGTAGGCCTGGGTCCTAGCTCGGAACAACAGGCAACGGCGGAGCTGAGGCCAGTAAGGCACAAGTGAGGTCTCACACACTCTTGCAGCCTGATCGTCCAGGAGCAGTAAGGCCTCTTTTTCCCTGCAGGAGGCTCGCTTGCCTTGCCTCCTGTGAACTGCATTTCCCAGCCTGGGCGCAAAGCTGTTCCTGGAGATTTTTTCTCAGGGGCTGTTTCCCTGGAGCTGGGTCGGACCTCGGGGGCCCAACTCACAGGGGAAGACAAAACCACATGGACAGGTCTATGCTCTGTAGGAGAGTTCTAGTGAACCTCATCTCTCAGGAACATTCTTGGCTTCTACAGAGACACCTCTGTGCATGAAGCTACACACCCAACATAGTGGCAAAGGGAGTCTGATTCTCTCCGTGGGTGCTGATGCTTTGTGGCAAAGCACCTGCTAAGAATCCATCCGCATAGGCTTCCCTCACCTTGACAGAGGTCTCATTGCTGTAGTCCTTGGCAGTTTGGAAAGAAGCTGACCCTTACCCTTCACCAAGTAGGCCCTTGGCATTGTTTGAATGGAAAGGCAGTAGCTGAGCTGAGGCCAGTAAGGCGCCAGTCAAGTCTGACATATTCCCGATGCCTGCTCCTTCATGGAAAATAGCGCTAGAATCTAGGAATGTCTTTGCAAGGCTGGCAAAGGGCAGTCAGGAACCTCGACCCTGCCTCTGGAATATCTATCTTCTGAGCAGATCTGGAGGTCTCCTTCTGGAGAAGCTAACCCATTCCTTGCAAATAGAGGCTTCCAAACACAGGCCGGTTGGCTGCCTCTTCTTGCCTGAAGGAGGCTTGCTTTTCCTGCCTCCTATGATCCCTGGTTTCCAGCATGGGGGAAAAGCAGATCTTGGAGATCTTTGCTCAGGGGTTGTTTCCACGGAGCTGGGGTTATGCCCAGAGACCCACACATACAGGGGAAGGCAAAACCACATGAACAAGTCTTTGCTCTCTAAGAGAGCTCTAGTGAACCTCAGTCTTTGACGAACGTTCTTGGCTCCTATGCGGACACCTCTGTGTGTGAAACTGCGTACCCAACATGGCGGCAGAGAGCCTGATTCTCTCTGTGCAGGTTTAATGCTGTCGTTCAGAAAACAGCTTGAGAATCCATACAATTCTCGCCCTTACCTCTGAAAGAGTTCTCATTGCAGTAGCCCTTGGCAGTTTGTAGAAATCTGCACCTAAACCCTTCTCCAAGTAGGCCTGAGTCCCAGTTCGGAGGAACAAGCAATGGCGGAGCTAAGACCATTATGGCACCAGTCAGTTTTCACACACTCTGGCAGCCTGCTCCTCCAGGGACAGTAAGGCTTCTTTTTCTCTGCAGGAGGCTCACTTGCCTTACTTCCTGTGAACAGCTTTTCCCAGCCTGGGCGAAAAGCGGTTCCTGGAGATCTTTTCTCAGAGGCTGTTTTCTCGGAGCTGGGGCGGACCTCGGGGACCCAACTCACAGGGGAAGGTGAAACCACATGTACAGGTGAGCACTCTGTAGGATAGCTCTTGTGAGCCTCATCTCTCAGGAACATTCTTGGCTCCTGTAGAGACACCACTGTGTGTGAATCTACACACCCCACATAGGGGCAAAGGGAGCCTGATTCTCTCCGTGGGGTGCTGATGCTTGGTGGCAAAGAACCTTCCTGATAATCCATCCGCTTATGCTTCCCTCGCATTTACGGAGGTCTCATTGCTGTAGCCCTCGGCAGTTTGGAAAGAAGAAGACCCTTACCCTTCATAAAGTAGGCCTTTGTCCTACTTTGAATGGAAAGGCAATAGCTGAGCTGAGGCCAATAAGGCGCCAGTCAAGTCCGACATATTCCCAAAGCCTGCTTCTTCAGGAAGATAACTGTAGAATCTAGGAATGTCTTTGCAAGGTTGGCAAAGGGCAGTCAGGACCCTGCACACTGCCTCTGGAATTACCGACTTCTGAACAGATCTGGAGGTCTCCCTTAGGGGAAGCTAACCCATTCTTCCAAGTAGAGGCTTCAAAACGCAGGCCGCTTGGCTGCCTCTTGCTCTCTGAAGGAGGCCTGCTTTTCCCGCCTCCTATGAACCCCACATCCCAGCCTCTGGGAAAAGCGGATCTTGAAGATCTTTTCTCAGGGGTTGTTTCCACGGAACTGGGGCCGAGCCTGGAGCCCCAAACGCACAGGGGAAGAAAAACCACATGGACAAGTCTTTGCTCTCTAGGAGAGCTCTAGTGAACCTCACTCTGTCAGGAACATTCTTGTTTCCTATGGAGACAGCCCTGTCTGTGAAGCTGTGTACCGAACATGGAGACACAGAGTCTGATTCTCTCTGTGCAGCTTTGAAGCTGTCGTTCAAACAACAGCTTGAAAATCCATACAATGCTCTTCCTTACCCGTGACACAGTTCTCATTGCTATACCCCTTGGCAGTATTTAGAAATCCATACCCAAACCCTTCTCCTAGTAGGCCTGGGTCCTAGATCGGAGGAACATGCAATGGCGGAGCTGAGGCCAGTAAGGCACCAGTCAGGTCTCACACACTCTGGCAGCCTGATCGTCCAGGGACACTAAGACCTGTTGTGCCTTGCAGGAGGCTCGCTTGCGTTACCTCCTGTGAACTGCGTTTGCCAGCCTGGGGGAATAGTGGTGCCTGGAGATCTTTTCTCAGGGGCTCCTTCCCCTGAACTGGGGCGGACCTCGGGGACCCAACTCACAGGGCAAGGCAAAACCATATGGACAGGTCTATGCTCTGTAGCAGACTTCTAGTGAACCTCATCTCTCAGGAACATTCTTGGCTCCTATAGAGACACTTCTGTGTGTGAAGCTGCGTACATAACATAGGGGCACAGAGAGCCTGATTCTCTCAGTTCATTTTGACGCAGTCGTTCAGAAAACAGCTTGAGAATCCATAAAATGCTCTCCATTACCGCTGAGAGAATTCTCGCTGCTGTAGCCCTTGGCACTTTGTAGAAATCCGCAGCCAAACGCTTCTCCAAATAGGCCTGGGTCCTAGTTCGGAGGAACAGGCAATGGTGGAACTGAGGCCAGTAAGGCAACAGTCAGGTTTCACACACTCTGGCAGCCTGCTCCTCCAGGGACAGTAAGGCCTCTTTTTCTCTGCAGGAGATTCGCTTGCCTTACTTCCTGTGAACAGCGTTTCCCAGCCTCAGCGAAGCGGTTCCTGGAGATCTTTTCTCAGGGACAGTTTCCCCGGAGGTGTGGTGGACCTCGGGGACCCAACTCACAGGGGAAGGAAAAACCACATGGACAGGTCTATACTCTGTAGGAGAGGTTTAGTGAACCTAATCTCTCAGGAACATTCTTGGCTCCTATAGAGACAACTCTGTGTGTGAAGCTACACTCCCAACATTGGGGAACAGGGATCTTGGTTCTCTCCGTGGGGTGCTGATGCTTTGTAGCAAAGCACCTGCTTGAGAATCCGTCCTCTTAGGCTTCCCTCACCTTGACAGAGGTCTCATTGCTGTAGCCCTTGGCAGTTTCAAAGAAGAAGACACTTACACTTCATAAAGTAGGCCCTTGTCCTAGTTTGAATGGAAAGGCAATAGCTGAGCTGAGGCCAATAAGGAGCCAGTCCCCTCTGGCACATTCCCGAACCCTGCTCCTTCATGGAATATAACTCTAGAATCTTGGAATGTCTTTGCAAGGCTGGCAAAGGGCAGTCAGGAACCAGTACCCTGCCTCTGGAATTACCGACTTCTGAGCAGATCTGGAGGTCTCCTTTAGGAGAAGCTAACCCATTCCTTCCAAATAGAGGCTTCAAAACACAGGCAGGTTGGCAGCCTTTCGTGCCCGAAGGAGGCTTGCTTTTCTCTCCTCCTATGAACCCCAGTTCCCAGCCTCTGGGAAAAGCGGGTCTTGAAGATATTTTCTCAGGGGTTCTTTCCACGGAGCTGGGGCCGAGCCCGGGGCCCAAAGGCACAGGGGAAGGGAAGACCACATGGACAGGTCTATGCTCTGTAGCAGACTTCTAGTGAACCTCATCTCTCAGGAGCATTCTTGGCTCCTATAGAGACACCTCTGTGTGTGAAGCTGCGTACCTAACATAGGGGCACAGAGAGCCTGATTCTCTCTGTTCATTTTGACGCTGTCGTTCAGAAAACAGCTTGAGAATCCATAAAATGCTCTCCCTTACCACCGAGAGAATTCTCACTGCTGTAGCCCTTGGCACTTTGTAGAAATCTGCACCCAAACGCTTTTCCAAGTAGGCCTGGGTGCTAGCTCGGATGAACAGGCAATGGCGGAGCTGAGGCCAGTAAGGCAACAGTCAGGTTTCACACACTCTGGCAGCCTGCTCCTCCAGGGACTGTAAGGCCTCTTTTACTCTGCAGGAGATTCGCTTGCCTTACTTCCAGTGAACAGCATTTCCCAGCCTCGGCGAAGCGGTTCCTGGAGATCTTTTCTCAGGGACAGTTTCCCCGGAGGTGTGGCGGACCTCGAGGACCCAACTCACAGGGGAAGGCAAAACCACATTGACAGGTCTATGCTCTGTAGGAGAGGTTTAGTGAACCTAATCTCTCAGGAACATTCTTGGCTCCTATAGAGACAACTCTGTGTGTGAAGCTACACTCCCAACATTGGTGCACAGGGAGCTTGATTCTCTTCGTGGCATGCTGATGCTTTGTGGCAAAGCACCTGCTTGAGAATCCATCCTCTTAGGCTTCCCTCACCTTGACAGAGGTCTCATTGCTGTAGCCCTTGGCAGTTTGCAAAGAAGAAGACCCTTACCCTTCATAAAGTAGGGCCTTGCCCTAGTTTGAATGGAAAGGCAATAGCTGAGCTGAGGTCAATAAGGAGCCAGTCCCATCTGACACATTCCCGACGCCTGCTCCTTCATGGAAAATAACTCTAGAATCTAGGAATATCTTTGCAAGGCTAGCAAAGGGCAGTCAGGAACCAGTACCCTGCCTCTGGAATTACCGACTTCTGAGCAGATCTGGAGGTCTCCTTTAGGAGAAGCTAACCCATTCCTTCCAAATACAGGCTTCAAAACACAGGCAGGTGGACTGCCTTTTCGTTCCCGATGGAGGCGTGCTTTTCTCTCCTCCTACGAACCCCGGTTCCCAGACACTGGGAAAAGTGGATCTTGAAGATATTTTCTCAGGGGTTGTTTCCACGGAGCTGGGGCCGAGCCTGGAGACCCAAAGGCACAGGGGAAGGCAAGACCACATGGACAAGCCTTTGCTCTTTAGTATAGCTCTAATGAACCTCACTCTGTCAGGATCTTTCTTGATTCCTACGGAGACACACCTGTGTGTGAAGCTGCGGCCACAGAGAGCCTGATTATCCCTGTGCAGCGCTGAGTCTGGGCGGCTAAACAACAGCTTGGGAATGCAGCCTGGGGCGCTTCCCTTCCCTCTGACAGAGCTCTCCTTCGGTCCCTAAGCCCTCTGCAAGGAGGCATGGATCATAGGTGCAAAGGGAAAGGAAGAGCGGAGCTGAGGCCAGTAAGGCGCCCGCCAGTCACGTCTCCCCCACTTTCGCAGTCTGTTCCTTCCCCTGCGCGAAAGCTAGAAGCTGGGAAGGGCTTGGCGAGGCTCGCCCAGGCAGAGCAGCCTCTAGGCCGGGGCTCTGCGATATCGCGCCTGGGTGCAGATCTGGAGCTCCGCCGGAGTGGAAGATCATTCGGTCCTTCCCAATACAGGCTTGCAAGCACCCGACGGCGGCCTGACTCTATTCTCCCGCGTGCTGGGAGTGGGCTTCCAATCCAGAGCACAGAGCACTGCCTGGAGCTCTCTGCTCAGGGGCTGGTTCCCCTACGCTGGGGCTGTGCTAGGGAGCCCAAACGCACATGTCAAGGCCCCAAAACACATCCACACGTCTCTGCTCTGCAACAGAGCTCTGGGGAAGCCCAGTCTGGCAGGCGCTTTCTGGGCACAAAGGGAGGAACACTCTGGCTGTGGAGCTTCCTCCCCAAGACAGGGGCACTAGGACCCTGATTCCCTCCGTTTACCGCTGAGTCTGCATTGCCAAGCAACAGCTTGGGAACGCAGCCTGGGGCGCTTCCCTTCCCTCGGACAGAGCTCTCCTTGCGGTAGGCCTTGGTAGTTTGCATACAATGGGGCCCTAAGCCCTCTGCAAGTTGGCCTGGCTCCTAGGTCCAAAGGGCAGGCCAGAGCGGAGCTGAGGCTGTCAGGCTCCAGACACATCTCCCATACTCCTACATCCTGCTCCTACCCGGGCGTGAACGCTAGAAGCTGGGAAGGTACCTGGACCGTGCAGGGGCGGGGCAAACGCGGGCGGCGTGGGGCGGGAGTCGGCTTCTGGCGGGGGTGGGGGCGGGCTTCCCAGTTGTGCTCTCGGAGGTGGACACTGAGGCTGAAAACGCGCCGGGAGCGCGGCAGGGGCGGGGCTAACCCTGGCGGCGCGGGGCGGGGGTCGGCTCATGGGGGGGATGGGGAGGGGTTCCAGTTGCGCTCTCGGGGGTTGCAACTGCGGCTGGGAACGCCCATTTCGTCCGCTCCTGGGTCCCCAAGGATCGCCATCCCATGGGTGCAGCGGAGGGCTGCGGACCACAGGTAAGGGAACTGGGACTGCGTGGAGCAGGGAACCAAGTATTCCGCCGTCTGTTGGCACATTCTCGGAGCTCCCCAAACTGGCGGTCGCAGAAAGGCCTTGCCTTTGGGGTCAAGGCCTTTACCGCTCCACCCCTCTGCTGAAAAATCTCAGAGTCTGCGCGGTTCTTCCAAGCAGCCTAGTGTCCACTGGAAGTCCAAGGGACAGAACACTGAATTCTTGCCGGCTGGCCCAGCCCTGCTTCTGGCACTTTGTAAGCCAGCGGGCCCTTGAGCACCTGCTGGGATGGGAAAGGGAAGGGTCCACGAATTGCACCCTAGAAACTTAGTAGGGTGCATGGATTTCAAACCCTGGTGGCCGCCCAGGCAGCAAAGAAGTGGGGAGGGCACCTTGCTGCCCTTTCATGGCAGAATCTGTGGCTGTCCTGATGCGTGGGCCTTTTCATGGGGACCTTGTGCAATAAAAGTTTGGTGTTTTGGTACTGAATAATTAGAAATTGTAAAAAGTTTAAATTATGTGGTGGTGTAATTAAAAAACAAAACAAAAAAAAACCAAGCCCCAAGTGTTTGGCACAGGGAGGTTTAAGTATTGAAGGCCTGTTTTCCTTGCACTGTGGCATTCTATCAAGAAGTGTGCAGGATTTTTTTTTTTTTTAAGAAAAGTGTTCGAAGAGCTTGAAACAGGAAACCCAGAGGTGCCCCTGTATTTTGGGGAAGGCCTTAGGAGGTCACTTGGAAATGCTGCTGGCTGTGGGGAAGGGGGGCAGATGGGCTGTGCAGTCTTGTCCTTTGCATTCATGTTCTTGTGTGTAGAAACCCAGCTCGGAGCCATCTCCTGATGTGTAAGAATTTCGCAGACAAACCTTGAGCTAAGCAATGCATTTGTTCCTGAGGAAATGTTTGTCTTAAGCGATGTAAATATCCTATGTATATCCGCTGGACTCTGGCTTCAGGTCGGTTCCCCCAATAGGCTCAGAAGCGACTTGAACAAAACTGTATGTTTTCCTCGTACCTTGTTCTCCTAATCTATGTTAAGGAAATGATATATTTGCCTGGAATACTGCCTTTCTTCAAGATTCATGTCAATCAGTTTTTGGCCCAGGATGACTCACCTGCTGCCAATGTGACCTCAAGGCATGTCGTGGGGGAGGGGCCTGGTGCCATTCCCTGAGACAGTGCCTTTCCTTCCTTAGCTGACTGCTAGTGCCTGTAGAATATCTGGCTAGAGACCAGCAGGGCATACACCCCGCCTCAAGTCTAAGTCAGCAGCTTTCTCTATCTCATTTATACTTTAATAACAATTGATGACACAAAAGCTCTGAGCGATCAAATCATATCAAATCTTCATTTCAGATTGAAGATGCATTCCATGGTATTGCCATCTTAAGTCTTTCCATCGTTATGGAATATCTGTCCATGTATTCAGGATAGTTTTCAGCCAGGGTGTATAATTTCCAGTGTACCAGTCTTGTCATCCTCGTTACATCCATGGCAAAGTGTTGTATTCATGTTGACATTATTGAAAGGGAATTTTTTTTAATTCCTTTTCAGATTATTATCTGCTAATATATACAGAAAAAACCGTGTAATCTTTCGTTTTTATCAGTTTGGACAGCTTGATAGTTGTCTTTAATTTCTTTCCTTTCTCATACTTTAAGATTTTCCGGGCACCATACATGTACTGCCTCACCCCTAATCTCAGTCATGTGTTCAAAGAACTTCTGTCCTTTATTTGTTTACTTATTTTTTGCAACATTGAATTCGTTTTGACTATGCTGGGTCTCTGCTGCAAGATGGAAGTTGCTAGGACCTCTGGACTGCAGTCTTCCATCTCTTACTGACCTCTTGTTGACCTCTGCAGAATCCTGGTTGGCGGGAGCTTGTTAGTTCCTTGTTCCTTACCAGGACCTCCTGTGGTAAGTGTTTTTCTCTTCTCTGTTGCCTGGTAAGGGTGGATGGTCATTGGCATCCCAAAGCTAGCTAGAAGTCAATTATTTAGGCAGGCTTGTGCACAGATATGGGAGAAGGCAATGGCACCCCACTCCAGTATTCTTGCGTGGAAAATCCCATGGATGGAGGAGCCTGGTAGGCTGCAGTCCATGGGGTGGTTAAGAGTCGGACACCACTGAGCGACTTCACGTTCACTTTTCACTTTCATGCATGGGAGGAGGAAATGGCAACCCACTCCAGTGTTCTTGCCTAGAGAACCCCAGGGACTGCGGGGCCTGGTGGGCTGCCGTCTATGGGGTCGCACAGAGTCGGACACGACTGAAACGACTTAGCAGCAGCGGCGGCGGCAGCAGCAGCAGAAGCAAGGCATCGATATCAAAAGGGCTGCAAACAGTCAGGAAGGATCACATATGTCGCCGTGAAACACTACTTCTCCACTTAGCCAAAGCTAACCAAAGATTTCTGTTCTAGGTCAACCTAGAAGAGATCACTTAAGAGGTAAAGAAACTTAAACTCCATTAGCAAAGGCAGTTCGACATCTCAAGAAAACTTGTGCTAGGCACAGAACTCTTTTCTGGGGGTCCACTTTCCCTACAACCTCCTTAGCCCATTCTGTACCCATTCCTTTGCTTCTCCCATCCTGAAACTGCCACCTGTAAGACAGAACTACTTCGTTTTCCTTCCTCAAGTGCCATTGCATTCCACATACTTTCTTGATATAACAAGTCATACATTTCCCTTCAGCAACCAAGAACTGACTTTTATATTGGCATTGGCTATAGCCCGCCCCCCTCCCCCCACCCCCAAGAACAGAACAAAACAAAACAAAACAATTGCTTTCTTACATTTAACATGTCAGGATGGTGCCAGACACTATTCATGGAGAGTCAAAAATCTCTTTTGTTTCTGTGTAAAAGGGAGGTCCTTTCAAGTCGTGAATGTTTCAGAACTTTCATTTATTTGGAAATGACCTAGCTATTCAATACACTGTCGTCACAAGGATAGAAACTCGGGTAACCAAAACACCTGGAGAAACGTTTGTTAGTTCAGTTCAGTTCAGTTGCTCAGTCGTGTCTGACTCTTTGGGACCCCGTGGCCTGAAGGACGCTAGGCTTCCGTGTCCGTCACCAACTCCAGGGGCTTGCTCAAACTCATGTCCATCGAGTCAGTGATGCCATACAACCATCGTATCCTCTGTCATCCCCTTCTCCTCTGCCTTCAATCAAGACTATGAGAGGCAGATATTTTAGAGTATAATTATTGTAAAGAGTTTGTCTAAAAGCTCATATCACATTTACATTTTTTACTTTTGTTGTTGTCGTTTCCAGGTAGTTTCTTGCTGACAAGCTTGTGACAGATATAACAATAGAGCAATTTTTACCTCAAAAGAAACCTAGGCACTATGAACATGTTGTGCTTAATGTTGTTGACTCTTAGACATGTCTATAATGGAGGAGCAAAACCAAAAATACTAGATATTTAATATTGACTAGTTCCCAGTTCACGGGACTCTGACATTCATTTAGGTCAATGTTTTCTTGTATTTCCAGCAGTTTGATTTGGAAGGGCTGCCTTGTCTTGAGACCATTGAAATCAGAACACAGAACTTGAGCAATATTATCAAAAAACACAAGGCTCACACTGACACATACCTTAATCCAAACAGACAGACAAGACATCTTCCAGGTTTCCGCCTGAGATTTAAAATATTTCTTTGAGCCAGTCTTCTGGGGAGTGGGGGGATGGGGGTGGCAGTAAGGCAGGCTTGGGTAACAAGCTAATTGTTGGTCATTGCATATGCAAAGAACCAGCTTTCCGGGTTCCAAGGAAAAAAGTTTCCTTGGTAACCAACTTTGTCTGGTTCTATAGAATATCATGGCCCTCCTAGGTCAGGTCATCTTGCCTTTCTGTAGTCCTCGTTTGATCCCTAAATCATAGACAGCTTGGATTGTCTCTGTGGGGTGTATGTATTGTCCTCATGTTTGACCTGGCAGCAGCAGCGAGGTCCGAGAGCCTCTCCTGGAACCGGGCGTGGGGACGGGGCTCACCGAGAGCCGCTGGTGAAGGTGGGCAGCGCCCCTGGAGCGCGGCAGGGGCGGGGCGAACCCGGGCGGCACAGGGCGGGTGTCGGCTCCTGGCGGGGGTAGGGGAGGGCTTCCCAGTTGTGCTCTCGGAGATGGCCACTGTGGCTGGAAACACGCCGGGAGCGCAGCCAGGGTGGGGTAAACCTGGGCTGCACAGGTCGAAATTCCGCTCGCTGTGGGTGGGGGGTCGGTCCCTGTTGTGCTCCCGGGGGTCGCCAATGTGGCTGGGAACCCACCGGGAGCCCAGCAGGGCCAGGGCAAAACCTGGCGGCGCGGGGCGGGGTGGGGGTCCGTTCGCAGCGGGGGTCGGCTCCTGGCGGGGGTGGGGGAGGGCTTTCCAGATGTGCTGTTGGGGGTCGCCATTGCGGCTGGGAATGCCCATTTCGTGAACTCCTGGATCCCCAAGGATCGGCATCCATCGGCCACAGCGGAGGGGTGCGGAACACAGGTAAGGGAACGGGGACTGCGTGGAGCAGGGAACCATGTATTCCGCCCTGTGTTGGCACAGTCTCAGAGCTCCCCAACCTGGCGGTCGCAGGAAGGCCTCGTCTTTGGGGTCAAGGCCTTTACCACTCCACCCCTCTGCTGAAAAACCTCATAGTCTGCGCGGTTTTCCCAAGCAGCCTAGTGTCCGCTGGAAGTCCAAGGGACAGAGCCCTGAATTCTGGCCGGCTGGCCCAGCCCTGCTTCTGGCACTTTGTAGGCCAGCGGGCCCTGGAGCACCTGCTAGGATGGGAAAGGGAAGGGTACGCGAATTGCACCCTGGTGGCCACCGAGGCAGCAAAGAAGGGGGGAGGGCACCTTACTGCCCTTTAATGGCAGACAGAATCTGTGGCTGTCCTGCTGCTTGGGCCTTTTCATGTGGACCTTGTGCAATAAAAGTTTACCGGTGACCTTAGGGAACTTCCCAGTGTGCTTCTGACAGATGAGGGATGCTGTGGAGTTGGAGGGGCCTCTCAGGACTACGCTGGGTTTGGCGCAATGGAAGAGGGCCTCATCTCCAGGGAAGGCAGGAACCTCAGGCTTCCTCTCCGTTTCGGACTCCGACCGCAGGGTCCCTGCAGAGTTGAGACAGGAGAGTCAGGAATCGTCTTGTCTGAGGAAGGGAACTCCGCTTGCCTGTCGAGGTGTTCAGGGTGTCTCAGGCCCCTTGTTCAGCTGTGTGTGGAACCTGCGGGTGTTTCCGGACGATGCACGACGGTGACAGTGCCCCTTCGTGTTGTGCCTTCACCCACTGGGTTGCCTTCGAAGAGGTGTCCGGGCCTCGGGTTCTTTTCAAGAGCGGACAGGGAAATCGGGGTCTTTCGGCATGTGGGACCACCCACGGGGCTAGTCTCAAATTTCCTAGTGAGGCCGGCTACATCCTGAGGCATGCCGGGAAGGCCGGGGAGCCTTCCAGACAACGCAGGGGGATCGACTCTCCTGTCGCCATCAGGAGGGGAGAAGGGGCTCAGATGAAGTGGGGCCAGAACCCTCGGTGTTACCCTCGAGGGAACCCGGCGTGTCGAGGAACTTTTGGGGGTCGCATGAAGGCTGTCAGGGACCGTTTCGCCCTTCAGGGCGGAACAGGGAACTTCCCTGCATACGCCGTCGCGGGCAAGGGCGTCATCTTGCGAAGACGTGGGAACCACGTGGTTTTTCTCGAGTTGCGGCGGATTCTTGAGTTACGACGGGGATCTCAGGCTTCCTCTTGGGTTGGCCCTGCGAAGCCCAATCTTCCCCTCGAGTTGCGAGGGAAAGCTGGGGGTTGCGCTCGAGTCACTGCAGGGCCCAAGACACCTCATCTAGGCGTGTGTCCGGGACCTAATATTCCTCTCCAGGGAAGGCAGGGATCTCGGGGTAGCATTCCAGGTTACCCCAGGGAGTCAGGGCTCGTCTCGAGGGGAAGCCAAGGACTCTGCTCTCCCCTTGAGTCGCGACCCGGATCTCTTGGAGCCCCCTGAGCGGCCTCAAGGGAGTCCAGCCTCCTCTTCCGTTTGGAGAGAGGACCCGGGATTGCTCTCCAGGCCATGCAGGAACAGAAGGCCCTCAGCTCGCGAGGACGGGGGCGTCTAAGGGGTTTCCTCGAGCTGCGGCGCCAGTGGGGGTTTTCTCCCGAGGCACGACGAGGATCTCAGGGAGCCTCCCGTGCGGCGCCAGGGAAGTCAGATCTCCATGCGCATGGCGAGGGGGAGCGCGTCATGGCTCTCGAGTCACGGGAGGGGACTAGGGCCTGGAGACGCGTTGAAGAAGGACTCTCGAGGTCTTTCTCGGGGGGCGGCGGGAAACCCTGGGTTCCATCGACTTGTGCCAGTGACCTCAGGAAGCTTCTCAGCGTGCCTCTGAGAAGTCAGGGTCACTGTGGAGTTGGGAGGGGCCTCTCGGAACTCCACTGGGTTTGGTGCAATGGAAGAGGGCCTCATGACAAGTTGAGGCAGGAACCACAGGGTTCCTCTCCTGGCTTCGAATGCGCCGGATCTGACTCGGATCGCAGAGTCCCTGCAGAGTTGGGACAGGAGAGTCAGGCCTCGTCTTGTGTGGAGGAATGGAACTCTGCTTGACTCTCGCGTTGTTCACGGGGTGACAGGCCACTTGTCGATTTGTATGTGGAACTTGCGGGTTTTTCTAGACGATGCACTGGGGTGTCACTGCCCCTTCGTGTTGTGCCTTGTTCCACAGGATTGCCTTCGAGTTGGGTTCTGCCATCGGGTTCTTATCAAGAGCGGACCAGGGAATCGGGGTCTTTTGGCATGCTGCACCACCCACGAGGCTATGTCTCGAATTTCGTCGTGAGACTGGCCTCATCTTGATGTGCACCAGGAAGGTCGGGAACGCCTTCCAGACAAAGCAGGGGAATCGAACCTCCTGTCGCGATCAAGAGGGGAGAAGAGTCTCAGATGAAGTGGTGCCGGGAACCTCGGTGTTCTCCTCAAGTGAGACTGGTATGTCGGGGAACTTTTGGGGTCGCATCAAGGGTTCCAAGTAACTTTTCGCTCTTCAATACGGAACGTGGGACTTCTCTTGAGACGCTGTAGCGGGCAAGGGCCTCATCTTTCGATGACGGGGGAACCACGTGGTTTTTCTTGAGTTGGGGCGGGATTCTCGAGTTACAACCGGGAATTCAGGCTTCCTCTTCAACTGGCCCAGGGAAGTCCAGTTTTCATTCGAATTGTGAGTTAGAATGGGGATTGCTCTCGAGACACTGCAGGGCCAAATAGACCTCATCTAGGCTTGTGTCCAGGACCTAATGTTCCTCTGCTGGGGCGAAATCGATCTCAGCATTGCATTCTCGACTCACCCGGGGAGTCAGGCCTCGTCTCGAGGGGAAGCCAAGGACACCGCTCTCCTGTCAAGTCGTGACGGGTATATCTTGGAGCTCACTGTGTGGCCTAAAATGAGTCAAGCCTCCTGTGGAGTTTGGAGAGAGGACTCAGGATTGCTCTCCAGGCCATACAGCAAAAGAAGGCCCTCATCTCGTGAGGACTGGGGCGTCTCGTGGGTATTCTCGAGCTGCGGCTCCAGTGTGGTGTTGCTCACGAGGTATAATGGGGAGCTCAGGGAGCCTCTCCTGTGGCGCCAGGGAAGTCAGGTTTCTATGCGCGTGGCTAGGGGGAGCGCGTCATTGCTCTCGAGTCATGGTAGGGGAATCGCACCTCAAGACGCATTGAAGAAGGACTCTCGAGGTCTTTTACGGGTTGGGGCAGGAAACCCTTGGTTCCCTCGACTTGTGCCGGTGATCTCAGGAAGGTCTAAGGGTGCCTCTGAGAAGTCAGGGATACTGTGCAGTTGGGAGGGGTCTCTCGGGACTCCACTGGGTTTGGTGCAATGGAAGAGGGCCTCATCTCGAGTGGAGGCAGGAAACTCATGTTTCCTCTCCTGACTTCTCCTGGGCCAGATCTGACTCGGATCGCAGTTTCGCTGCAGAGTTCGAACAGGAGAGTCAGGCCTCGTCTTGTGTGGAGGAATGGAACTCTGCTTGCCTCTCCAGTTGTTCACGGGGTGACAGGTCACTTCTCGAGCTGTGTGTGGTACCTGCGGGTTTCTCCGGACGATACCCGGGGGTGTCAGTGCCCCTAAGTGTTGTGCCTTCATCAAAAGGGTTATCTTCAAAGAGGTGTCCGGGCATCAGGATCTTATCAAGAGCGGACCGGAAAATCGGGGTCTTTCGGCATGTGTCACCATCCACGTGGCTATGTCTCGAATATCCTCGTGAGACCGGCCTCATCCTGAGATGCACCGGGAAAGGTGGGAACCCCTTCAAGACAAAACAGGGGAATCGACCCTCCTGTCGCGATCAGGAGGGGAGAAGGGGCCCAGATGTAGTGGTGCCGGGAACCTCGGTGTTCTCCTCGAGTCAGACTGGTGTGTCGAGGAACTTTTGAGGGCGCATCAAGGGTGCCAATACCGTTTCGCACTTCAAGACGGAACGTGGGACTTCTCTTGAGACGCTGTAGGGGGCAAGGGCCTCATCTTGGGATGACGGGGGAACCACGTGGCGTTTCTCGAGTTGTGGCGGGATTCTCGAGTTTCGACGGGGAATACAGTCTTCCTCATGTGTTGGGCCAGGGAAGTCCTATCTTCCATTCGAGTTTAAAGGGAGAGCTGGGGATTGCTCTCGACTCACTGCAGGGCAAAATAGACCTCATCTAGGCTTGTGTCCAGGACTTAATGCTCGTCCCTAGGGGAGACAGGGATCTTGGGGTTGCATACCAGACTCACCCGGGGAATCAGGCCTCGTCTCGAGGGGAAGCAAAGAACTCCGCTGTCCTTTTGAGTCGCGATGGGTATCTCTTGGAGCCCACTGTGTGCCCTAAAGGGAGTCAAGCCTCCTGTGGTGTTTGGATAGAGGACTCGGGATTCCTCTCCAGGCCATGCAGGAAAAGAAGGCCCTCATCTCGCGATGATGGCGGCGTCTCGTGGGTTTTCTAGACTGCTGCGCTAGTGCCGGGTTTCTGACGAGGTACGAGAGGGAGCTCAGGGAGCCTCTCGTGTGGCGCCAGGGAAGTCAGGTCCCCATGAGATGGCTAGGGGGAGCTCGTCATTGCTCTCGAGTCATGGTAGGGTAATCGGGCCTCAAGACGGGTTGAAGAAGGACTCTCGAGGTCTTTCTCGGGTCACTGCATAAAACCCAGGGTTCCCTTGACTTGTGCCTGCGACCTCAGGGAGCTTCTCAGAGTGCCTCTGAGAAGTCAGGGATACTGTGCAGTTTGGAGGGGCCTCTTGAGACTCCTCTGCATTTGCTGGAATGTAAGAGGGACTCATCTCGAGTTGAAGCAGGAATCTCAGTGTTCCTCTCCATTTCTGACTCAGATCGCAAGGTCCCTGCATGTTGGTACAGGAGAGTCAGGCCTCGTCTTTTCTGGAGGATGGGACTCCTCTTGCCTCTCGAGTTGTTCTTGAGGTGACAGGCCACTTGTCGAGCTGTGTATGTAACCTGCCCTTTTTTCCGGATGATGCACAGGTGTGTTAGTGCCCCTTCGTGTTGTACCTTCATACTCAAGGCTGCCTTCCAAGAGGTGTCCGAGCATCGGATTCTTATCAAGAGCGGACCGGGAAATTGGAGTCTTTCAGCAAGTGGCACCACCCACAAAGCTACGTATCGAATTTCCCCATGAGACCGGCCTCATCCTGAGTTGTGCAGGGAAGGTCGGGCCCCCTTGCAGACAAAGCAGTGGAATCGACCCACCGGTCACGATCAGGAGGGGAGAAGGGGCTTAAATGAAGTGGTGCCGGGAACCTCGGTGTTCCCCTTGAGTGAGACCGGCGTGTTGGGGGACTTTTGGGGTCGCATCAAGGGTGCCAAGTACCGTTTCGCATTTCAAGATGGAACCTGGGACATCTTTTGAAACGCTGTAGCGGGCAAGGGCCTCATCTTGCGATGACGGGAGAACCACGTGGTTTTGCTCGAGTTGCGGCGGGATTCTCGAGTTATGACCGGGAATTTAGGCTTCCTCTTGTTGGCCTTGAAATCCAATCTTCCATTCGGGTTGCGAGGGGGAGCTGGGGATTGCGCTAGAGTCACTGCAGGGCAAAAGAGACCTAATCTAGGCTTGTGTCCAGGATCTAACGTTGCTCTCCAGGGGCGACAGGGATCTCGGGTTTGCATTCCAGACTCATCCGGGGAGTCAGTTCTCACCTCGAGGGTAAGTAAAGAATTCCGCTCTCATCTCGAGTCGCGATGGGTATCTCTTGGAGCCCACTGTGTGTACTAAAGGGAGTCAAGCCTCCTGTGGAGTTTGGAGAGAGGACTCGGGATTGGACTCCAGGCCATGCAGGAAAAGAAGGCCCTCATCTCGAGATGACGGTGGCGTCTCGTGGGTTTTCTCGAGCTGCGGCGCCAGTGTGGGGTGTCTCATGTAGTACCACGGGGATCTCAGGGAGCCTCTTGTATGGCGCCAGGAAAATCCAGTATTCCATTCGAGTTGCAAGTTAGAACTGGGGATTGCTCTCCAGTCACTGCAGGGCAAAATAGACCTCATCTACGCTTGTGTCCAGGACCTAGTGTTCCACTACTGGGCCAACAGGGATCTCAGGGTTGCATTCTCGACTCACCCGGAGAGTCAGGCCTCGTCTTGAGGGGAAAAAAAGGACTCCGCTCTCCTGTCGAGTCGCGACGGGTATCTCTTGGAGCCCACTGCGTGGCGTAAAGGGAGTGAAGCCTCCTATGGAGTTTGGAGATGACTCGGGATTGTTTTCCTGGCCATGCAGAAAAAAAGGCCCTCATCTCGCGATGATGGGGGCATCTCGTGGGTTTTCTCCAGCTGCGGCGCCAGTATCAGATTTCTCATGAGGTACAACGGGGAGCTCAGAGAGCCTCTCGTGTGATGCTAGGGACGTCAGGTCTCCGTGCGTGTGGTGAAGGGGAGTGCGTGATTGCTCTCGAGTCATAGTAGGCGAATCGGGCCTCAAGACACATTGAGGAAGGACTCTTGAGGTCTTTCTCGGGTTGTGGCAGGGAACCCTGGGTTCCCTTGATTTGTGTCGGTGACCTCAGGCAACTTCTAAGGGTGCCTCTGAGAAGTCAGGGACACTGTGGATTTGGGAGGGGCCCTTCGTTACTCAACTGGGTTTGGTGCAATCGAAGAGGGCCTCATCTCGAATGGAGGCAGGAACGTCAGGGGTCCTCTCCATTTCTGACTCGGGTCGCAGGGTACCTGCAGAGTATGGAGAAGAGAGTCACGCCTCGTCTTCTGTGGAGGAATGGATTTCCCCTTGCCTTTCGAGTTGTTCACGGAGTGATAGGCCACTTGTTGAGCTGAGTGTGGAACCTGCGGGTTTTTCCGGACGATGCACGGGGGTGTCAGTGCCCCTTCGTGTTGTGCCTTCATCCACAGGGTTGCCTTCAAAGAGGTTTCCGGGCATCGGGTTCTTTTCAAGAGTGTACCGGAAAATTGGGGTCTTTCAGCATGTGGTACCACCCACGAGGCTACGTCTCGAATTTCCTCGGGAGACCGGCCTCATCCTGAGGTGCGCCGGGAAGGTAGGGAACCCCTTGCAGACAAAGCAGGGGAATCGACCCACCGCTCGCGATCAGAAGGGGAGAAGGGGCTCAGATGAAGTGGTGCCGGGAACCTCGGTGGTCCCCTCGAGTGAGACCGGTATGTCACGGCACTTTTGAGGTCGCCTCAAGGGTGCCAAGTACAGTTTCGCACTTCAAGATGGAACATGGGAATTCTCTGGAGATGCTGTAGCGGGCAAGGGCCTCATATTGCGATGACGAGGGAAACACGTGGTTTTACTCAAGTTGAGGCGGGATTCTCGAGTTACAACGGGGAATTCAGGCTTCCTCTTGTGTTGGCCCAGGAAGTCCAATCTTCCATTCAACTTGTCAGAGAGAGCTGGGGGTTGCTCTCGAGTCACTTCAGGGCAAAGAGTCCTCATCTAGGCTTGGGTCCAGGAAGTAATGTTCCTCTCCAGGGGCGACAGGGATATCGGGGTCGCATTCCAGTCTCAACCGTTGGGTCACACCTCGTCTCGAGTGGAAGCAAAGGACTCCACTATCCTCTCGAGTCGGGACGCGTAACTCTTGGAGCCCAATGAGTGGCCTAAAGGGAGTCAAGCGTCCTGTGTAGCTTGGACAGAAGGTTCACGCTTGATCTGCATACCATGCAGTTAAAGATGGCCCTCCTCTCGTGATGACGGGGGCGTCTCATGGGTTTTCTCGAGCTGCGGCGCCAGGGTGGGGTTTCTCACGAGATATGATGGGGAGTTCAGGGAGCCTCTTGTGCAGCGCCAGAGAAGCCTGACTCCATGCGTGTGGCCAGGCAGATCGCGTCATTGCTCTCGAGTCATGGGAGGGACTAGGGCCTCAAGAGGCATTTAAGAAGGACTCTCAAGGTCTTTCTTGGGTTGGGGCGGGAAACACTCGTTTCCATCGACCTCTACAGGGGACCTTAGGGAACTTCCCAGGTGCCTCTGAGAGGTGAGGGATACTGAGGAGTTAGAGGGGCCTCTCGGGACTCCACTAGGTTTGACGAAATGAAAGAGGGCCTCATCTCGATTGGAGGCAGGAACCTCAGGCTTCCTCTCCATTTCTGACTCCGACCGCAGGGTCCCTGCAGAGTTGGGACAGGAGAGTCAGGCCTCGTCTTGTCTGAGTAACGGAACTCTGCTTGCCTCTTGAGTCGTTCAGGGGGTCTCAGGGCCCTTGACAAGCTGTGTGTGGAACCTGCGGGTGTTTCCAGAAGATGCATGGGGGTGTCAGTGCCCCTTCGTTTGGTGCCTTCCCCCACAGGGTTTCCTTCAAAGAGGTGTCCGGGCATCGGGTTCATTTCAAGAGCGGACCGGGAAATCGGGGTCATTCGGCATGTGGCACCACCCACGTGGCTCATCTCGAATTTCCTCGTGAGACCAGCATCATCCTGAGGTGCGCCGGGAAGGCCGGGAACACCTTCCACACAAAGTAGGGGAATCGATTCTCCTGTCGCGATCAGGAGGGGAGATGGGGCTCAGATGAAGTGGTGCCGGGACCCTCGGTGTTCCACTCGAGGGAACCCGGCGTTTCAGGGAACTTTAGGGGTCGCATCAAGGGAGCCAAGTACCGTTTCCCACTTCAGGACGGAACATGGGACTTCCCTGGAGACGCTGTAGCGGGCAAGGGCCTCATCCTGTGAAGACGTTGGAACCAAGTCGTTTTTCTCGAGTTGCATTGGGATTCTCAAAAACGACAGGAATTTCAGGCTTCCTCTTGGGTTGGCCCTGGGAAGCCCAATCTTCAATTCGAGTTGCGATGGAAAGCTGGGGGTTCTGCTCGAGTCACTACAGGGCCAAAGAGACCTCATCGAGGCGTGTGTCCAGGACCTAATATTCCTCTCAAGGGAAGACAGGGATCACGGGTTTCCATTCCAGACTCCCCCGGGGGGTCAGGACTCACCTGGAGGGGAAGCAAAGACTCCGCTTTCCTCTCAAGTCGCGACTCGGATCTCTTGGAGCCCACTGAGTGGACTCAAGGGTGTCAAGCCTCCTCTTCAGTTTGGAGAGAGGACTCGGGATTGCTCTCCAGGCCAGGCAAGAAAAGAAGGCCCTCATCTCGCGATGACGGGGGCGTCTCATGGGTTTCCTCAGGCTGCTGCACCCATGGGGGTTTTCTCACGAGGCACGATGAGGACCTCAGGGAGCCTCTCGTGCGGCGCCAGGCAAGTCAGGTCTCCATGCGCATGGCGAGGGGGAGCTGGTCATCACTCTCGAGTCATGGGAAACGGCTAGGTCCTCAAGAGGCGTTGAAGAAGGACTCTCGAGGTCTTTCTCGGGTTGCGGCGGGAAACCCTCGTTTCCCTCGACTTCTGCAGGGGACCTTAGGGAACTTACCACGGTGCCTCTGAGAGGTGAGGGATGCTGTGTAGTTGGCAGGGCCTCTCGGGACTCTGCTGGGTTCGGCGCAATGGAAGAGGGCCTCATCTCGAGGGGAGGCAGGAACCTCAGGCTTCCTCTCGGATTCGGACTCCGACTGCACGGTCCCTGCAGTGTTGGGACAGGAGAGTCATGCCTCGTCTTGTCTGAGGAATGGAATTCTGGTTGCCTCTCGAGTTGTTCCGGGAGTCTCAGGCCCCTTGTCGAGCTGTGTGTAGACCCTGCGGGTTTTTCCGGATGATGCACGGGGGTGTCAGTGCCCCTTCGTGTTGTGCCTTCACCCACAGAGTTGCCTTCGAAGAGGTGTCCGGGCATCGGGTTCTTATCCAGAGCGGACCGGAAAATCGGAGTCGTTCGGCACGTGGCACCTCACATGTGGCTACTCTCGAATTTCCTCCTGAGACCGGCCTCATCCTGAGGTGCGCCAGGAAGGCCGGGAACCCCTTCCAGACAAAGCAGGGGAATCGACTCTCCTGTCGCGATCAGGAGGGGAGAAGGGGCTCAGATGAAGTGGTGCCGGGACCCTCGGTGTTCCCCTCGAGGGAACCCAGCGTATCGGGGAACTTTTGCGGTCGCATCAAGGGTGTCAAGTACCGTGTCGCCCTTCAGGGCGGAACATGGGACTTCCCTGGAGACACCGGGAACTTCGGTGTTCCCCTGGAGTGAGACCGGTATGTTGGGGAACTTTGGGGTCACATCAAGTGTGCCAAGTAGCATTTCGAACTTTAAGATGGAACGTGGGACTTCTCTTGAGACTCTAGCTGGCAAGGGCCTCATATTGCGATGAAGGGGGAACCACATGGTTTTTAAGACTTGAGGCTGAATTCTCGAATTACGATGGGAAATTCAGACTTCCTCTTGTGTTGACTGTGGGAAGACCAATCTTCCATTCAAATTGTGAGGGAGAGATGGAGGTTGCTCGAGTCACTGTAGGGCAAAATAGACCTCATCTAGGCTTGTGTCTAGGACATAATGTTCCACTCCAGGGGCGACAGGGATCTCGGGGTTGCATTCCAAACTCACCCGGGGAGTCAGGCCTCGTCTCCAGGGAAGCAAAGGACTCCGCTCTCCTCTCGAGTCGCACCGGGTATTTCTTGGACCCAACTGAGTGGCCTAAAGGGAGTCAATACTCCAGTGAAGTTTGGAGAGAGGACCAGGAATTGCTCTCCAGGTCAGGCAGGAAAAGAAGGCCCCCATCTCTCCTTGACGGGGGCATCTTGTGGTTTTTCTCGAACTGCGGCGCCAGTGTGGGTTTTCTCACGAGGTACGATGGGGTACTCAGGGAGCCTCTTGTGTGGTACTAGGGAAGTCAGTTTTCCTGCTTGTGGCGAGGGGAGCGCGTCCTTGCTCTGGAGTCATGGTAGGGGAATCGGGCATCAAGAGACGTTGAAAAAGGACTCTCCAAGTCTTTCTCGGGTTACTTCAGGAAACTCTGGGTTCCCTCGACTTGTGCCAGTGACCTCAGGTAGCTTCTCACGGAGCCTCTGAGAATTCAGGGATACTGTGGTGTTGGGAGGGGCCTCTCGGGACACCACTGAGTTTGGTTCAATGGAAGAGGGCCTCTTCTCTAGTTGAGGCAGGAACCTCAGGGTTCCTCTCCATTTCTGACTCCAATTGCAGGGTCCCTGAAGAGTTGGGACAGGAGAGTAAGGCCTCGTCTTGTGTGAAGGAATGCAACTTCACTTGCCTCTCGAGTTGTTCACGAGGTGACAGTCCACATTTGGAGCTGTGAGTGGAATCTGCGGGTTTTTCCAGACGATGCATGGGGATGTCAGTGTCCCTTCGTGTTGTGCCTTCATCCACAGGGTTGCCTTCAAAGAGATGTCCAGGCGTCAGGTTCTTATCTAGAGTGGACCGGGAATTCGGGATCTTTCAGCATATGGCACCAACCATGAGGCTACTTTTCGAATTTCCTCATGAGACCGGCCTCATCCGGAGGTTCGCGGGGAACGTCGGGAACCCCTTGCAGACAAAACATGGGAATCGACCCTTCTGTCGTGATCAGGAGGGGTGAAGGGGCTCACAGGAAGTGGTGCCGTGAACTTTGGTGTTTCCCTCGAGTGAGACCGGTATGTCAGGGAACTTTGGGGGTCGCATCAAGGGTGCCAAGTACCGTTTTGTACTTCAGGGTGGAACGTGGGACTTCTCTTGATATGCTGTAGTGGCCAAGGGCCTCATCTTGCGATGACGGGAGAGCCACGTGGTTTTTCTCGAGTTGCGGCGGGATTCTCGAGTTACGACGGGGATTTCAGGCTTCCTCTTGTGTTGGGCCAGGGAAGTCCAATCATCCATTCGAGTTGCGAGGGAGAGCTGAGGGTTGCGCTCGAGTCACTGCAGGGCAAAGGAGACCTCATCTAGGCTTGTGTCCAGGACCTAATATTCCTCTCCAAGGGCCACAGGGATCTCAGGTTTGCATTCCAGACCCACCCAGGGAGTCAGGCCTCATGTCGAAGGGAAGCAAAGGACTCCGCTCTCCTTTTGAGTCGCGACGGGCACCTCTTGGAGCCCACTTTGTGGCCTAAAGGGAGTCAAGCCTCCTGTGAAGTTTGGAGAGAGGACTTGGGACTGCTCTCCAGGCCATGCAGGAAAAGATGGCCCTCATCTCGCGATGACGGAGGGATCTTGTGGGTTTTCTCGAGCTGCGGCGCCAGTGTGGGGTTTCTCACGAGGTATGACGGGGAGCTCAGGGAGCCTCTCATGTGGCCCCAGGGAAGTCAGGTGTCCATGCGCATGGCGAGGGGCAGCGTGTCATTGCTCTCGAGCTATGGTAGGGGAATCTGACCTCAAGACACATTGAAGAAGGACTCTCGAGGTCTTTCTTCGGTTGTGGCAGGAAACCCTTATTTCCCTCGACTTTTGCCGGTGGCCTCAAGGAGCTTCTCAGAATGCCTATGAGAAGTCAGGGATACTGTGGAGATGGGAGGGGACTCTTGGGACTCCACTGGGTTTGTTTTAATGGAAGAGGGCCTCATCTCGGGTTGAGGCAGGAACCTCAGGTTTCCTCTCCATTTCTGACTCAGATCGAAGCGTGCCTGCAGAGTTGGGATTGGATACTCAGGCCTCGTCTTGTCTGAGGAAGGGGACTCCGCTTTCCTCTCTCATTGTTTAAGGGGTGACAGGCCAGTTGTGGAGCTGTATGTGGATCCTGCGGGGTTTTCCGGACGATGAACAGGGTTGCCAGTGCCCCCTCGTGTAGTTCCTTCATCCACAGGGTTGCCTTAGAAGAGGTGTCCGGGCATCGGGTTCTTATCAAGAGCAAGACCGAGAAATCGGGGTCTTTTGGCACGTGGCACCAACACGAGGCTACGTCTCGAATTTCTTCGTGAGACTGGCCTCATCCTGAGGTGCGCCATGAAGGTCGGGAACCCCTTCTAGACAAAGCAGGGGGATCGACCTTCCTGCCGTGATCAGGAGCGGAGAAGGGGCTCAAATGAAGTGGTGCCAGGAACTTCGGTGTTCCCTTGGAGTGAGACCGGTATATTGGGGAACTTTTGGGGTCGCATCAAGGGTGCCAAGTAGCATCTCGAACTTTATGACGAAACATGGGACTTCTCTTGAGACTCTGTAGCGGGCAAAGGCCTCATATTGCGATGAATGGGGAACCACGTGGTTTTTAAGAGTTGCGGCGGGATTCTCGAGTTACAACGGGAAATTCAGACTTCCTCTTGTGTTGGCCCAATGAAGACCAATCTTCCATTCGAATTGCGAGGGAGAGATGGGTGTTGCTCTCGAGTCACTGTAGGGCAAAATAGACCTCATCTAGGCTTTTGTCCAGGACATAATGTTCCTCTCCAGGGACAACAGGGATCTCGGGGTTGCATTCCAGACTCACCCGAGGTAAGGCCTCGTCTCGAGGGGAAACAAAGTACTCTGCTTTCCTCTCAAGTCGCGACAGGTATCTCTTGGAGCCCATTGAGTGGCCTAAAGGGAGTAAAGCCTCCTGTGAAGTTTGGAGAAAAGACCAGGGATTGCTCTCCAGGTCAGGCAGGAAAAGAAGTCCCCAATCTCGCGATGACGGTGGGTTTTCCCGAGCTGCGGCGCCAGTGTGGGGTTTCTCACGAGGTATGACGGGGAGCTCAGGGAGCCTCTCATGTGGCGCCAGGGAAGTCAGGTGTCCATGCGCATGGCGAGGGGGAGCGTGTCATTGCTCTCGAGTCATGGTAGGGGAATCCGTCCTCAAGACGCGTTGAAGAAGGACTCTTGAGGTCTTTCTCGGGTTGCGGCAGGATACCCTGTGTTCCCTCGACTTGTGCCGGTGACCTCAGGGAGTTGCTCAGGGTGCCTCTGAGAAGACACTGATACTGTGGAGTTGGGAGGGGCCTCTCGGGACTCCACTGGGTGTGGTATAATACAAGAGGGCCTCATCTCGTGTTGAGGAAGGAACCTCAGGGTTCCTCTCCATTTCAGACTCCGATCTCAGGATTCCTGCAGAGTTGGGACAGGAGAGTCAGGCCTCGTATTCTGTGGAGAAATGAAACTTAGCTTGCCTCTCGAGTTGTTCACGAGGTAACAGGTCACTTGTCGAGCTGTATGTGGAACCTGCAGAATTTTCCAAAAGATGCACGGGTGTTCAGGGTCCCTCCTTGTTGTGCCTTCATCCTACGGGATGCATTCCAAGACGTGTACGGGCATCGGGTTCTTATTAATAGCTGACCGGGAAATGGGGTCTTTCCGCATGTGGCACCACCCACGAGGCTACATCTCCAATTTCCTCGTGAGACAGGCCTCATCCTGATGTGCGCTGGGAAGATCGGTAACCCCTTCCACAAAAAGCAGGAGAAAAGACACTCCTGTTGCAATCAGGAGGGGAGAAGGGGCTCAAATGATGTGGTGCGGGGAACATGGGTGTTACCCTCGAGTGAGGCCTGTATGTTGGGGAACTTTGGGGGTGCCATCATGGGTGCCAAGTACCGTTTTGCACTTCAGTAGGAACGTGGGACTTCTTTTGAGACGCTGTGGCGGGCAAGGGCCTCATGCTGCGAAGACGATGGAACCACGTGGTTTTTCTCGAGTTGCGGCGGGATTCTCGAGTTACGACGTGGATTTCAGGCTTCCTCTTGTGTTGGCCCTGGAAGCCCAAACTTCCCTTCGAGTTGCGAGGGAAAGCTGGATGTTGTGCTCGAACCACTGCAAGGCCAAAGAGACCTCATCTAGGCGTGTGTCCAGGACCTAATAGTCCTCTCAAGGGAAGACAAGGATCTCGGGATTGCACTCCAGACTCCCCCGGGGAGTCAGGCCTCGCCTCGAGGGGAAGCAAAGGACTGCTCTCTCCTCTAGAGCCCCGACGCGGATCTCTTGGAGCCCACTGAGTCGCCTCAATGGAATCCATCCTACTCTTCAGTTTGGAGAGAGGACTCGGGATTGCTCTCCAGGCCAGGCAGGAAAAGAAGGCCCTCAGCTCGCGAGGACGGGGGCGTCTAGGGGGTTTCCTCGAGCTGCGGCGCCCATGGGGGTTTTCTCCCGAGGCACGACGAGGATCTCAGGGAGCCTCTCGTGCGGCGCCAGGGAAGCCAGGTCTGCATGCGCGAGGCGAGGGGGAGCGCATCATTGCTCTCTAGTCCAGAGAGGGCACAAGGGCATCAAGACACTTTGAAGAAGGACTATCGAGGTCTTTCTCGAGTGGCGGCGGGAAACCCTTATTTCCCACGACTTCTGCCGGGGACCTGAGGGAACTTCCCAGGGTGCCTCTGAGAGGTGAGGGATCCTGTGGAGTTAGCGGGGTCTCTCGGGACTCCGCTGGGGTTGGCGCAATGGAAGAGGGCCTCGTCTCGAGGGGAGGCAGGAACATCAGGCTTCCTCTCTGTTTCTGACTCAGACCCTCCGATCTCAGGGTCCCTGCAGAGTTGGGAGCGGAGAGTCAGGCCTCGTCTTTTCTGAGGAAGGGAACCCCGCTTGCCTCACGAGTTGTTCAGGGGGTCTCAGGCCCCTCGTCGAGCTGAGTGTGGAACCCGCGGGACTTTGCGGACGATGCACGGGGGTGGCAGTGCCCCTTCGTGTTGTGCCTTCACCCACAGGGTTGCCTTCGAAGAGGGGTCCGGGCCTCGGGTCCTTCTCAAGAGCGGACCGGGGAATCGGGGTCGTTTGGCATGTGGCGCCACTCACGTGGCTCGGTTCGAATTTCCTCGTGAGACCGGCCTCCTCCTGAGGTGCACGGGGAAGGCCGGGAACCCCTTCAAGACCACGCAGGGCAATCGACTCTCCTGTCGCGATAAGGAGGGGAGAAGGCGTTCAGAGGAAGCGGTGGCGGGACCCTCGGTGTTCCCCTCGAGGGAACCCGGCATGTCGGGGAACTTTTGGGGGTCGCATGAAGGCTGTCAGGTACCATTTCGCCCTTCAGGGTGGAACAGGGGACTTCCCTTGAGACGCCATCACGGGCAAGGGCCTCATCTTGCCAAGAGGTGGGAACCACGTGGTTTTTCTCGAGTTGCGGCGGGATTCTCGAGTTACGACGGGGATCTCAGGCTTCCTCTTGGGTTGGCCCTGGGAAGCCCAATCTTCCCCTCGAGTTGCGAGGGAAAGCTGGGGGATGCGCTCGAGTCACTGCAGGGCCGAAGAGACCTCACCTAGGCGTGTGTCCGGGACCTAATATTCCTCTCCAGGGAAGGCAGGGATCTCGGGGTTGCATTCCAGGCTCCCCCGGGGAGTCAGGCCTCGTCTCGAGGGGAAGCCAAGGACTCCGCTCTCCTCTCGAGTCGCGACGCGGGTCCCTTGGAGCCCCCTGAGCGGCCTCAAGGGAGTCCAGCCTCCTCTTCCATTTGGAGAGAGGACCCGGGATTGCTCTCCAGGCCATGCAGGAAAAGAAGGCCCTCAGCTCGCGAGGACGGGGGCGTCTCCGGGGTTTCCTCGAGCTGCGGCGCCCGTGGGGGTTTTCTCCCGAGGCACGACGAGGATCTCAGGGAGCCTCTCGTGCGGCGCCAGGGAAGTCAGGTCTCCATGCGCGTGGCGAGGGGGAGCGCGTCCTGGCTCTCGAGTCACGGGAGGGGACTAGGGCCTCGAGACGCGTTGAAGAAGGACTCTCGAGGTCTTTCTCGGGGGGCGGCGGGAAACCCTCGTGTCCCTCGCCTTCTGCCGGGGACCTTAGGGAACTTGCCAGGGTGCCTCTGAGAGGCGAGGGATCCTGTGGAGGTGGCGGGGCCCCTCGGGACTCCGCTGGGTCTGGCGCAACGGAAGAGGGCCTCACCTCGAGGGGAGGCAGGAACGTCAGGCTTCCTCTCCGTTTCGGACTCTGACCGCAGGGTCCCTGCAGAGTTGGGACAGGAGAGTCAGGCCTCGTCTTGTCTGAGGAAGGGAACCCCGCTGGCCTCTCGAGTTGCTCAGGGGTCTCAGGCCCCTCGTCGAGCTGTGTGTGGAACCCGCGGGTCTTTGCGGACGATGCACGGGGGTGGCAGTGCCCCTTCGTGTTGTGCCTTCACCCACAGGGTTGCCTTCGAAAAGGGGTCCGGGCCTCGGGTCCTTCTCAAGAGCGGACCGGGGAATTGGGGGCGTTCGGCATGTGGTCCCATCCACGTGGCTCGTCTCGAATTTCCTCGTGAGACCGGCCTCATCCTGAGGTGCGCCGGGAAGGCCGGGAACCCCTTCCAGACCACGCAGGGGAATCGCCTCTCCTGTCGCGATCAGGAGGGGAGAAGGGGCTCAGAGGAAGCGGTGCCGGGACCCTCGGTGTTCCACTCGGGGGACCCCGGCGTGTCGGGGGACTTTTGGGGGTCGCAGGAAGGCTGTCAGGGACCGTTTCGCCCTTCAGGGCGGAACAGGTGTCTTCCCTTGAGACGCCGTCGCGGGCAAAGGCTCATCTTGCCAAGAGATGGGAACCACGTGGTTTTTCTCGAGTTGCGGCGGCACACTCGAGTTACGACGGGGATCTCAGCCTTCCCCTTGTGTTGGCCCTGGGAAGCCCAATCTTCCCCTCGGGTTGCGAGGGAAAGCTGGGGGTTGCGCTCGAGTCACTGCAGGGCCGAAGAGACCTCACCAAGGCGTGTGTCCGGGACCTAATATTCCTCTCCAGGGAAGGCAGGGATCTCGGGGTTGCATTCCAGGCTCCCCCGGGGAGTCAGGCCTCGTTTCGAGGGGAAGCCAAGGTCTCCGCTCTCCACTCGAGTCGCGACGCGGGTCTCTTGGAGCCCCCTGAGCGGCCTCAAGGGAGTCCAGCCTCCTCTTCCGTTTGGAGAGAGGACCCGGGATTGCTCTCCAGGCCATGCAGGAAAAGAAGGCCCTCAGCTCGCGAGGACGGGGGCGTCTTAGGGGTTTACTCGAGCTGCGGCGCCCGTGGGGGTTTTCTCCCGAGGCACGACGAGGATCTCAGGGAGCCTCTCGTGCGGCGCCAGGGAAGTCAGGTCTCCATGCGCGTGGCGAGGGGGAGCGCGTCCTGGCTCTCGAGTCACGGGAGGGGACTAGGGCCTCGAGACGCGTTGAAGAAGGACTCTCGAGGTCTTTCTCGGGGGGCGGCGGGAAACCCTCGTTTCCCTCGCCTTCTGCCGGGGACCTTAGGGAACTTGCCAGGGTGCCTCTGAGAGGCGAGGGATCCTGTGGAGGTGGCGGGGCCCCTCGGGACTCCGCTGGGTCTGGCGCAACGGAAGAGGGCCTCACCTCGAGGGGAGGCAGGAACGTCAGGCTTCCTCTCCGTTTCGGACTCCGACCGCAGGGTCCCTGCAGAGTTGGGACAGGAGAGTCAGGCCTCGTCTTGTCTGAGGAAGGGAACCCCGCTTGCCTCTCGAGTTGTTCAGGGGGACACAGGCACCTCGTCCAGCTGTGTGTGGAACCCGCGGGTCTTTCCGGACGATGCACGGGGATGTCAATGCCGCTTAGGTCTGTGCCTTCACCCACAGGGTTGCCTTCGAAGAGGGGTACGTCATCGGGTTCTTCTCAAGAGCGGACCGGGGAATCGGGGTCGTTCGGCGTGTGGCACCACCCACGTGGCTCATTTCAAATGTCCTCGTCAGACCGGCCTCCTCCTGAGGTGCGCCAGGAAGGCCGGGAACCCCTTCCAGACCACGCAGGGGAATCGACTCTCCTGTCGCGCTCAGGAGGGGAGAAGGGGCTCAGATGAAGCGGTGCCGAGACCCTCGGTGTTCCCCTCGAGGGAACCAGGAGTGTCGGGGAACTTTTGGTGTCACATGAAGGCTGTCAGGTCCCGTTTCGCACTTCAGGGCGGAACAGGGGACTTCCCTTCAGACGCCTTCACGGGCAAGGGCATCATCTTGCGAATAGGTGGGAACCACGTGGTTTTTCTCGAGTTGCGGCGGGATTCTCGTGTTACGACGGGGGATTACAGGCTTCCTCTTGTGTCAGCCCTGGGTAGCCCAATCTTCTATTCTAGAGGCGAGCGAAAGCTGGGGGTTGCGCTCTAGTCACTGCAGGGCCAAAGAGACCTCATCTAGGCCTGTGTCCAGGACCTAATGCTCCTCTCCAGGGAAGACAAGGATCTCGGAGTTGCATCCCATGCTCCCCTGGGGAGTCAGGCCTCGCCTCGAGGGGAAGCAAAGGACTCCGCTCTCCTCCCGAGTCGCGACGCGGATATCTTGGTGCCCCCTGAGTGGCCTCAAGGGAGTCCAGCCTCCTCTTCACTTTTGAGAGAGGACTCGTGATTACTCTCCAGGCCAGGCAGGAAAAGAAGGCCCTCACCTCGCGAGGAGGGGGGCATCTCAGGGGTTTCCTCGAGCTGCGGCACCCGTGGGGGTTTTCTCCCGAGGCACGACGAGGATCTCAGGGAGCCTCTCGTGCGGTTCCAGGGAAGTCATGTCTCCATGCATGTGGCGAGAAGGAGCGCGTCATTGTTCTCGAGTCATGAGAGGGGACTAGGGCCTCAAGACGCGTTGAAGAAGGACTCTCGATGTCTTTCTCGGGTTGCAGCGGGAAACCCTCGTTTCCCCCGAATACTGCCGGGGACCTGAGGAAACTTCCCAGGGTGCCTCTGAGAGGTGAGGGACGCTGTGGATTTGGCGGGGCCTCTCGGGACTCCACTGGGTTTGTCGCAATGGAAGAGGGCCTCATCTCGAGTGGAGGCAGGAACCTCAGGTTTCCTCTCCAATTCTGACTCTGATCGTAGTGTCCCTGCAGATTTGGGACAGGAGAGTCAGGCTATGTCTTTTCTGAGGAATGGAACTCCGCTTGCCTCTCGAGTTGTTCATGGGGTTTCAGGCCCCTTGTCAAACTGTGTGTGGAATCTGCAGGTTTTTCCAGACGATGCATGGGGGTGTCAGTGACCCTTCGTTTTGTGTCTTCATCCACAGGGTTGCCTTCGAAGAGGTGTCCGGGCATCGTGTTCTTATGAAGAGCGGACTGGGAAATCGGGGTCGTTCAGCATTTGGCACCACCCACGTGGCTAGTCTCGAATTTCCTCATGAAACCGGCCTCATCCTGAGGTGTGCCGCGAAGGTCATGAAACCCTTCCAGACAAAGCAGAGGAATCGACCCTCCTGTGGCGATCAGGAGGGGAGAAGTGGCTCAGATGAAGTGCTGCTGGGAACCTCGGTGTTTCCCTCAAGTGAGACAGGTATGTCGGGTAACTTTTGGGGTCGCATAACGCGTTCCAAGTACCGTTTCGCTCTTCCAATTGGAACGTGGGACTTCTCTTGGGGTGCTCCAGCGGGCAAGGGCCTCATCTTGGAATGACTGGGGAACCACTTGGTTTTTCTCTAGTTGCGGTGGGATATTTGAGTTACCACAGGGAATTCATGCTTCCTCTTGTGTTGGCCCACAAAAGTCTTATCTTCCATTCGAGATTCGAGGAAGAGCTGGAGGTGCGCTCTAGTCACTGAAGGCAAAAGAGACCCCACCAAGGCTTGTGTGCAGGACCTAATGTTCATGTCAAGGGGCGACAGGAATCTCGGGGTTGCATTCCAGACTCACCCTGGAGTCAGGCCTCGTCTCGAGGGGAAGCAAAGGACTCTGCTCTCCTCTCGAGTCGGACGGGTATGTCTTGGAGCCCACTGAGTGGCTTAAAGGGAGTCAAACCTCCTCTGGTGTTTGGAGGGAGGACACGGGATTGCTCTCCAGGCAATGCAGGAAATGAAGGCCCTCATCTCGCGATGACTGGGGCGTCTCGTAGGTTTTCTCGAGCTGTGGCGCTAGTGTGGGGTTTCTCACGAAGTAAGACTGGGAGCTCAGTGAGCCTCTCATGTGGTGCCAGGGCAGTCAGGTCTCTATGCACGTGGTGAGAGGGAGCCCGTCATTGTTCTCGAGTCATGGTAGGGGAATTGGGCCTGAAGACGTGTTAAAGAAGGACTCTCGAGGTCTTTCTTGGGTTGCAGCAGGAAACCCTGGGTTCCATCGACTTGTGCCAGTGACCTCAGGAAGCTTCTCAGCATGCCTCTGAGAAGTCAGGGTCACTGTGGAGTTGAGAGGGGCCTCTCGGAACTCCACTGGGTTTGGTGCAATGGAAGAGGGCCTCATGACAAGTTGAGGCAGGAACCACAGGGTTCCTCTCCTGGCTTCGAATGCGCCGGATCTGACTCGGATCGCAGAGTCCCTGCAGAGTTGGGACAGGAGAGTCAGGCCTCGTCTTGTGTGGAGGAATGGAACTCCGCTTGACTCTCGCGTTGTTCATGGGGTGACAGGCCACTTGTCGATTTGTATGTGGAACTTGCGGGTTTTTCTGGACGATGCACTGGGGTGTCACTGCCCCTTCGTGTTGTGCCTTGTTCCACAGGATTGCCTTCGAGTTGGGTTCTGCCATCGGGTTCTTATCAAGAGCGGACCAGGGAATCGGGGTCTTTTGGCATGCCGCACCACCCACGAGGCTATGTCTCGAATTTCGTCGTGAGACTGGCCTCATCTTGATGTGCACCAGGAAGGTCGGGAACGCCTTCCAGACAAAGCAGGGGAATCGAACCTCCTGTCACGATCAAGAGGGGAGAAGAGTCTCAGATGAAGTGGTGCCGGGAACCTCGGTGTTCTCCTCAAGTGAGACTGGCATGTCGGGGAACTTTTGGGGTCGCATCAAGGGTTCCAAGTAACTTTTCGCTCTTCAATACGGAACGTGGGACTTCTCTTGAGACGCTGTAGCGGGCAAGGGCCTCATCTTTCGATGACGGGGGAACCACGTGGTTTTTCTTGAGTTGCGGCGGGATTCTCGAGTTACAACCGGGAATTCAGGCTTCCTCTTCAACTGGCCCAGGGAAGTCCAGTTTTCATTCGAATTGCGAGTTAGAACTGGGGATTGCTCTCGAGACACTGCAGGGCCAAATAGACCTCATCTAGGCTTGTGTCCAGGACCTAATGTTCCTCTGCTGGGGCGAAAGCGATCTCAACATTGCATTCTCGACTCACCGGGGGAGTCAGGCCTCGTCTCGAGGGGAAGCCAAGGACACCGCTCTCCTGTCAAGTCGCGACGGGTATATCTTGGAGCTCACTGTGTGGCCTAAAATGAGTCAAGCCTCCTGTGGAGTTTGGAGAGAGGACTCAGGATTGCTCTCCAGGCCATACAGCAAAAGAAGGCCCTCATCTCGTGAGGACTGGGGTGTCTCGTGGGTATTCTCGAGCTGCGGCTCCAGTGTGGTGTTGATCACGAGGTATAATGGGGAGCTCAGGGAGCCTCTCCTGTGTCGCCAGGGAAGTCAGGTTTCTATGCGCGTGGCTAGGGGGAGCGCGTCATTGCTCTCGAGTCATGGTAGGGGAATCGCACCTCAAGACGCGTTGAAGAAGGACTCTCGAGCTCTTTTACGGGTTGGGGCAGGAAACCCTTGGTTCCCTCGACTTGTGCCGGTGATCTCAGGAAGGTCTAAGGGTGCCTCTGAGAAGTCAGGAACACTGTGGATTTGGGAGGGGCCTTTCGTTACTCAACTGGGTTTGGTGCAATCGAAGAGGGCCTCATCTCGAATGGAGGCAGGAACCTCAGGGGTCCTCTCCATATCTGACTCGGGTCGCAGGGTACCTGCAGAGTATGGACAAGAGAGTCACGCCTCGTCTTCTGTTGAAGAATGGATTTCCCCTTGCCTTTCGAGTTGTTCACGGAGTGACAGGCCACTTGTTGAGCTGAGTGTGGAACCTGCGGGTTTTTCCGGACGATGCACGGAGGTGTCAGTGCCCCTTCGTGTTGTGCCTTCATCCACAGGGTTGCCTTCAAAAAGGTTTCCGGGCATCGGGTTCTTTTCAAGAGGGTACCGGAAAATTGGGGTCTTTCAGCATGTGGTACCACCCACGAGGCTACGTCTCGAATTTCCTCGGGAGACCGGCCTCATCCTGAGGTGCGCCGGGAAGGTCGGGAACCCCTTGCAGACAAAGCAGGGGAATCGACCCACCACTCGCGATCAGAAGGGGAGAAGGGGCTCAGATGAAGTGGTGCCGGGAACCTCGGTGGTCCCCTCGAGTGAGACCGGTATGTCACGGCACTTTTGAGGTCGCATCAAGGGTGCCAAGTACAGTTTCGCACTTCAAGATGGAACGTGGGAATTCTCTGGAGATGCTGTAGCGGGCAAGGGCCTCATATTGCGATGACGAGGGAAACACGTGGTTTTTCTCAAGTTGAGGCGGGATTCTCGAGTTACAACGGGGAATTCAGGCTTCCTCTTGTGTTGGCCCAGGAAGTCCAATCTTCCATTCAACTTGTCAGAGAGAGCTGGGGGTTGCTCTCGAGTCACTTCAGGGCAAAGAGTCCTCATCTAGGCTTGGGTCCAGGACGTAATGTTCCTCTCCAGGGGCGACAGGGATATCGGGGTCGCATTCCAGTCTCACCCGTTGGGTCACACCTCGTCTCGAGTGGAAGCAAAGGACTCCACTATCCTCTCGAGTCGGGACGCGTAACTCTTGGAGCCCAATGAGTGGCCTAAAGGGAGTCAAGCGTCCTGTGTAGCTTGGACAGAAGGTTCACGCTTGATCTGCATACCATGCAGTTAAAGATGGCCCTCCTCTCGTGATGACGGGGGCGTCTCATGGGTTTTCTCGAGCTGCGGCGCCAGGGTGGGGTTTCTCACGAGATATGATGGGGAGTTCAGGGAGCCTCTTGTGCGGCACCAGAGAAGCCTGACTCCATGCGTGTGGCCAGGCAGATCGCGTCATTGCTCTCGAGTCATGGGAGGGACTAGGGCCTCAAGAGGCATTTAAGAAGGACTCTCAAGGTCTTTCTTGGGTTGGGGCGGGAAACACTCGTTTCCCTCGACCTCTACAGGGGACCTTAGGGAACTTCCCAGGTGCCTCTGAGAGGTGAGGGATACTGAGGAGTTAGAGGGGCCTCTCGGGACTCCACTAGGTTTGACGAAATGAAAGAGGGCCTCATCTCGATTGGAGGCAGGAACCTCAGGCTTCCTCTCCATTTCTGACTCCGACCGCAGGGTCCCTGCAGAGTTGGGACAGGAGAGTCAGGCCTCGTCTTGTCTGAGTAACGGAACTCTGCTTGCCTCTTGAGTCGTTCAGGGGGTCTCAGGGCCCTTGACAAGCTGTGTGTGCAACCTGCGGGTGTTTCCAGAAGATGCATGGGGGTGTCAGTGCCCCTTCGTTTTGTGCCTTCCCCCACAGTGTTTCCTTCAAAGAGGTGTCCGGGCATCGGGTTCATTTCAAGAGCGGACCGGGAAATCGGGGTCATTCGACATGTGGCACCACCAACGTGGCTCATCTCGAATTTCCTCGTGAGACCAGCATCATCCTGAGGTGCGCCGGGAAGGCCGGGAACACCTTCCACACAAAGTAGGGGAATCGATTCTCCTGTCGCGATCAGGAGGGGAGATGGGGCTCAGATGAAGTGGTGCCGGGACCCTCGGTGTTCCACTCGAGGGAACCCGGCGTTTCAGGGAACTTTAGGGGTCGCATCAAGGGAGCCAAGTACCGTTTCCCACTTCAGGACGGAACATGGGACTTCCCTGGAGACGCTGTAGCAGGCAAGGGCCTCATCCTGTGAAGACGTTGCAACCAAGTCGTTTTTCTCAAGTTGCATTGGGATTCTCAAAAACGACAGGAATTTCAGGCTTCCTCTTGGGTTGGCCCTGGGAAGCCCAATCTTCAATTCGAGTTGCGATGGAAAGCTGGGGGTTCTGCTCGAGTCACTACAGGGCCAAAGAGACCTCATCCAGGCGTGTGTCCAGGACCTAATATTCCTCTCAAGGGAAGACAGGGATCACGGGTCTCCATTCCAGACTCCCCCGGGGGGTCAGGACTCGCCTGGAGGGGAAGCAAAGACTCCGCTTTCCTCTCAAGTCGCGACACGGATCTCTTGGAGCCCACTGAGTGGACTCAAGGGTGTCGAGCCTCCTCTTCAGTTTGGAGAGAGGAATCGGGATTGCTCTCCAGGCCAGGCAAGAAAAGAAGGCCCTCATCTCGTGAGGACTGGGGCGTCTCGTGGGTATTCTCGGGCTGCGGCTCCAGTGTGGTGTTGCTCACGAGGTATAATGGGGAGCTCAGGGAGCCTCTCCTGTGGCGCCAGGGAAGTCAGGTTTCTATGCGCGTGGCTAGGCGGAGTGCGTCATTGCTCTCGAGTCATGGTAGGGGAATGGCACCTCAAGACGCGTTGAAGAAGGACTCTCGAGGTCTTTTACGGGTTGGGGCAGGAAACCCTTGGTTCCCTCGACTTGTGCCGGTGAACTCAGGAAGGTCTAAGGGTGCCTCTGAGAAGTCAGGGATACTGTGCAGTTGGGAGGGGCCTCTCGGGACTCCACTGGGTTCGGTGCAATGGAAGAGGGCCTCATCTTGAGTGGAGGCAGGAAACTCATGTTTCCTCTCCTGACTTCCCCTGGGCCAGATCTGACTCAGATTGCAGTTTCGCTGCAGAGTTCGAACAGGAGAGTCAGGCCTCGTCTTGTGTGGAGGAATGGACCTCTGCTTACCTCTCCAGTTGTTCACGGGGTGACAGGTCACTTCTCGAGCTGTGTGTGGTACCTGCGGGTTTCTCCGGACAATACCCGGGGGTGTCAGTGCCCCTTCGTGTTGTGCCTTCATCAAAAGGGTTATCTTCAAAGAGGTGTACGGGCACTGGGATCTTATCAAGAGCGAACCGGGAAATCGGGGTCTTTCGGCATGTGTCACCATCCACGAGGCTATGTCTCGAATATCCTCTTGAGACCGGCCTCATCCTGAGATGCACCAGGAAAGGCGGGAACCCCTTCAAGACAAAACAGGGGAATCGACCCTCCTGTCGCGATCAGGAGGGGAGAAGGGGCCCAGATGTAGTGGTGCCGGGAACCTCGGTGTTCTCCTCGAGTCAGACCAGTGTGTCGAGGAACTTTTGATGTTGCATCAAGGGTGCCGATACCGTTTCGCACTTCAAGACGGAACGGGGGACTTCTCTTGAGACGCTGTAGGGGGCAAGGGCCTCATCTTGGGATGACGGGGGAACCACGTAGCGTTTCTCGAGTTGTGGCGGGATTCTCGAGTTTCGACGGGGAATACAGTCTTCCTCATGTGTTGGCCCAGGGAAGTCCTATCTTCCATTCGAGTTTCAAGGGAGAGCTGGGGATTGCCCTCGAGTCACTGCAGGGCAAAATAGACCTCATCTAGGCTTGTGTCCAGGACTTAATGTTCATCCCTACGGGCGACAGGTATCTCGGGCTTGCATACCAGACTCACCCGGGGAATCAGGCCTCGTCTCGAGGGGAAGCAAAGAACTCCGCTGTCCTTTTGAGTCGCGATGGGTATCTCTTGGAGCCCACTGTGTGCCCTAAAGGGAGTCAAGCCTCCTGTGCTGTTTGGATAGAGGACTCGGGATTCCTCTCCAGGCCATGCAGGAAAAAAAGGCCCTCATCTCGCGATGACGGCGGCCTCTTGTGGGTTTTCTAGACTGCCGCGCTAGTGCCGGGTTTCTGACGAGGTACGAGAGGGAGCTCAGGGAGCCTCTCGTGTGGCGCCAGGGAAGTCAGGTCCCCATGAGATGGCTAGGGGGAGTTCGTCATTGCTCTCGAGTCATGGTAGGGTAATCGGGCCTCAAGACGGGTTGAAGAAGGACTCTCGAGGTCTTTCTCGGGTCACTGCATAAAACCCAGGGTTCCCTTGACTTGTGCCTGCGACCTCAGGGAGCTTCTCAGAGTGCCTCTGAGAAGTCAGGGATACTGTGCAGTTTGGAGGGGCCTCTCGAGACTCCTCTGCATTTGGTGGAATGTAAGAGGGACTCATCTCGAGTTGAAGCAGGAACCTCAGTGTTCCTCTCCATTTCTGACTCAGATCGCAAGGTCCCTGCATGTTGGTAGAGGAGAGTCAGGCCTCGTCTTTTCTGGAGGATGGGACTCCTCTTGCCTCTCGAGTTGTTCTTGAGGTGACAGGCCACTTGTCGAGCTGTGTATGTAACCTGCCCTTTTTTCCGGATGATGCACAGGTGTGTTAGTGCCCCTTCGTGTTGTACCTTCATACTCAAGGCTGCCTTCCAAGAGGTGTCCGAGCATCGGATTCTTATCAAGAGCGGACCGGGAAATTGGAGTCTTTCAGCAAGTGGCACCACCCACAAAGCTACGTATCGAATTTCCCCATGAGACCGGCCTCATCCTGAGTTGTGCAGGGAAGGTCGGGCCCCCTTGCAGACAAAGCAGGGGAATCGACCCACGGGTCACGATCAGGAGGGGAGAAGGGGCTTAAATGAAGTGGTGCCGGGAACCTCGGTGTTCCCCTTGAGTGAGACCGGCGTGTTGGGGGACTTTTGGGGTCGCATCAAGGGTGCCAAGTACCGTTTCGCATTTCAAGACGGAACCTGGGACATCTTTTGAAACGCTGTAGCGGGCAAGGGCCTCATCTTGCGATGACGGGAGAACCACGTGGTTTTGCTCGAGTTGCGGCGGGATTCTCGAGTTATGACCGGGAATTTAGGCTTCCTCTTGTTGGTCTTGAAATCCAATCTTCCATTCGGGTTGCGAGGGGGAGCTGGGGATTGCGCTAGAGTCACTGCAGGGCAAAAGAGACCTAATCTAGGCTTGTGTCCAGGATCTAATGTTGCTCTCCAGGGGCGACAGGGATCTCGGGTTTGCATTCCAGACTCATCCGGGGAGTCAGTTCTCACCTCGAGGGTAAGCAAAGAATTCCGCTCTCGTCTCGAGTCGCGATGGGTATCTCTTGGAGCCCACTGTGTGTACTAAAGGGAGTCAAGCCTCCTGTGGAGTTTGGAGAGAGGACTCGGGATTGGACTCCAGGCCATGCAGGAAAAGAAGGCCCTCATCTCGAGATGACGGTGGCGTCTCGTGGGTTTTCTCGAGCTGCGGCGCCAGTGTGGGGTGTCTCATGAAGTACCACGGGGATCTCAGGGAGCCTCTTGTATGGCGCCAGGAAAATCCAGTATTCCATTCGAGTTGCAAGTTAGAACTGGGGATTGCTCTCCAGTCACTGCAGCGCAAAATAGGCCTCATCTACGCTTGTGTCCAGGACCTAGTGTTCCACTACTGGGCCGACAGGGATCTCAGGGTTGCATTCTCGACTCATCCGGAGAGTCAGGCCTCGTCTTGAGGGGCAATAAAGGACTCCGCTCTCCTGTCGAGTCGCGACGGGTATCTCTTGGAGCCCACTGCGTGGCGTAAATGGAGTGAAGCCTCCTATGGAGTTTGGAGAGATGACTCGGAAATGTTTTCCTGGCCATGCAGGAAAAAAGGCCCTCGTCTCGCGATGACGGGGGCGTCTCGTGGGTTTTCTCCAGCTGCGGCGCCAGTATCAGATTTCTCACGAGGTACGACGGGGAGCTCAGAGAGCCTCTCGTGTGGTGCTAGGGACGTCAGGTCTCCGTGCGTGTGGTGAAGGGGAGTGCGTGATTGCTCTCGAGTCATAGTAGGCGAATCGGGCCTCAAGACGCATTGAAGAAGGACTCTCGAGGTCTTTCTCGGGTTGCGGCAGGGAACCCTGGGTTCCCTCGACTTGTGTCGGTGACCTCAGGCAACTTCTCAGGGTGCCTCTGAGAAGTCAGGGACACTGTGGATTTGGGAGGGGCCTTTCATTACTCAACTGGGTTTGGTGCAATCGAAGAGGGCCTCATCTCGAATGGAGGCAGGAACCTCAGGGGTCCTCTCCATTTCTGACTCGGGTCGCAGAGTACCCGCCGAGTACGGACAAGAGAGTCACGCCTCGTCTTCCGTGGAGGAATGGATCTCCGCTTGCCTTTCGAGTTGTTCACGGAGTGACAGGCCACTTGTTGAGCTGTGTGTGGAACCTGCGGGTTTTTCCGGACGATGCACAGGGGTGTCAGTGCCCCTTCGTGTTGTGCCTTCATCCACAGGGTTGCCTTCAAAGAGGTGTCCGGGCATCGGGTTCTTTTCAAGAGCGTACCGGAAAATTGGGGTCTTTCAGCATGTGGTACCACCCACGAGGCTACGTCTCGAATTTCCTTGGGAGACCAGCCTCATCCTGAGGTTCGCCGGGAAGGTAGGGAACCCTTGCAGACAAAGCAGGGGAATCGACACACCGGTCGCGATCAGAAGGGGAGAAGGGGCTCAGATGAAGTGGTGCCGGGAACCTCGGTGGTCCCCTCGAGTGAGACCGGTATGTCATGGCACTTTTGAGGTCGCATCAAGGGTGCCAAGTACAGTTTCACACTTCAAGATGAAACGTGGGAATTCTCTGGAGATGCTCTAGCGGGCAAGGGCCTCATATTGCGATGACGAGGGAAACACGTGGTTTTTCTCGAGTTGCGGCGGGATTCTCGAGTTACGACGGGGAATTCAGGCTTCCTCTTGTGTTGGCCCAGGAAGTCCAATCTTCCATTCAACTTGTCAGAGAGAGCTGTGGGTTGCTCTCGAGTCACTTCAGGGCAAAGAGTCCTCATCTAGGCTTGGGGCCAGGATGTAGTGTTCCTCTCCAGGGGCAACAGGGATATCGGGGTCGCATTCCAGTCTCACCCGTTGGGTCACGCCTCGTCTCGAGTGGAAGCAAAGGACTCCACTATCCTCTCGATTCGCGACGTGTAACTCTTGGAGCCCAATGAGTGGCCTAAAGGGAGTCAAGCGTCCTGTGTAGCTTGGACAGAAGGTTCACGCTTGATCTGCATACCATTCAGTTAAAGATGGCCCTCCTCTCGTGATGACGGGAGCGTCTCATGGGTTTTCTCGAGCTGCGGCGCCAGTGTGGGGTTTCTCACGAGATATGATGGGGAGCTCAGGGAGCCTCTCGTGCGGTGCCAGAGAAGTCAGGCCTCCATGCGTGTGGCCAGGCAGATCGCGTCATTGCTCTGGAGTCATGGGAGGGACTAGGGCCTCCAGACGCATTTAAGAAGGACTCTCGAGGTCTTTCTTGGGTTGGGGCGGGAAACACTCGTTTCCCTCGACCTCTACAGGGGACCTTAGGGAACTTCCCAGGTGCCTCTGAGAGGTGAGGGATACTGAGGAGTTAGAGGGGCCTCTCGGGACTCCACTAGGTTTGACGAAATTAAAGAGGGCCTCATCTCGATTGGAGGCAGGAACCTCAGGCTTCCTCTCCATTTCTGACTCTGACCGCAGGGTCCCTGCAGGGTTGGGACAGGAGAGTCAGGCCTCGTCTTGTCTGAGTAATGGAACTCTGCTTGCCTCTCGAGTCGTTCAGTGGGTCTCAGGCCCCTTGTCGAGCTGTGTGTGGAACCTGCGGGTGTTTCCAGAAGATGCACGGGGGTGTCATTGCCCCTTCATTTGGTGCCTTCCCCCACAGGGTTGCCTTCAAAGAGGTGTCCAGCATCAGGTTCATTTCAAGAGCGGACCGGGAAATCGGGGTCATTCGGCATGTGGCACCACCCACGTGGCTCATCTCGAATTTCCTCGTGAGACCAGCATCATCCTGAGGTGCGCCGGGAAGGCCGGGAACCCCTTCCACACAAAGAAGGGGAATCGACTCTCCTGTCGCGATCAGGAGGGGAGATGGGGCTCAGATGAAGTGGGGCCGGGACTCTAGGTGTTCCACTCGAGGGAACCCGGCGTTTCAGGGAACTTTAGGGGTCGCATCAAGGGAGCCAAGTACCATTTCCCACTTCAGGACGGAACATGGGACTTCCCTGGAGACGCTGTAGCGGGCAAGGGCCTCATCCTGTGAAGACGTTGGAACCACGTCGTTTTTCTCGAGTTGCGTCTGGATTCTCGAAAACGACGGGGATTTCAGGCTTCCTCTTGGGTTGGCCCTGGGAAGCCCAATCTTCCCCTGGAGTTGCGAGGGAAAGCTGGGGGTTCTGCTCGAGTCACTACAGGGCCAAAGAGACCTCATCGCGGCGTGTGTCCAGGACCTAATATTCCTCTCAAGGGAAGACAGAGATCTCGGGTTTCCATTCCAGACTCCCCCGGGGAGTCAGGCCTCGCCTCGAGGGGAAGCAGAGGACTCCACTTTCCTCTCAAGTCGCGACACGGATCTCTTGGAGCCCACTGAGTGGACTCAAGGGTGTCGAGCCTCCTCTTCAGTTTGGAGAGAGGACTTGGGATTGCTCTCCAGGTCAGGCAGGAAAAGAAGGCCCTCATCTCGCGATGACGGGGGCATCTCATGGGTTTCCTCAGGCTGTGGCGCCCTTGGGGGTTTTCTCAAGAGGCACGACGAGGACCTCAGGGAGCCTCTCGTGCGGCACCAGGGGACTCATGTCTCCATGCGCATGGCGAGGGGGAGCTGGTCATCACTCTCGAGTCATGGGAAGTGACTAGGGCCTCAAGACGCGTTGAAGAATGACTCTCGAGGTCTTTCTCGGGTGGCGGCGGGAAACCCTCGTTTCCCTCGACTTCTGCAGGGGACTATAGGGAACTTACCAGGGTGACTCTGAGAGGTGAGGAATGCTGTGGAGTTGGCAGGGCCTCTCGGGACTCTGCTGGGTTCGGCGCAATGGAAGAGGGCCTCATCTCGAGGGGAGGCAGGAACCTCAGGCTTCCTCTCCAATTCTGACTCCGACTGCACGGTCCCTGCAGTGTTGGGACAGGAGAGTCATGCCTCGTCTTGTCTGAGGAATGGAATTCTGGTTGCCTCTCGAGTTGTTCCGGGAGTCTCAGGCCCCTTGTCGAGCTGTGTGTAGACCCTGCGGGTTTTTACGGATGATGCAAGGGGGTGTCAGTGCCCCTTCGTGTTGTGCCTTCACTCACAGGGTTGCCTTCGAAGAGGTGTCCGGGCATCAGGTTCTTATCAAGAGCGGACCGGAAAATCGGTGTCGTTCGGCACGTGGCACCTCACACATGGCTGGTCTCGAATTTCCTCCTGAGACCGGCCTCATCCTGAGGTGCACCAGGAAGGCCGGGAACCCCATCCAGAGAAAGCAGGGGAATCGACTCTCCTGTCACGATCAGGAGGGGAGAAGGTGCTCAGATGAAGTGGTGTCGGGACCCTTGGTGTTCCCCTCGAGGGAACCCAGCGTGTCGGGAACTTTTGCGGTCGCATCAAGGGTGTCAAGTACCTTTTCGCACTTAAGGACAGAACATGGGACTTCCCTGGAGACGCCGGGAATTTCAGTGTTCCCCTGGAGTGAGACCAGTATGTTGGGGAACTTTGGGGTCGCATCAAGGGTGCCAAGTAGCATTTCGAACTTTAAGATGGAACGTGGGACTTCTCTTGAGACTCTAGCTGGCAAGGGCCTCATATTGCGATGAAGGGGGAACCACATGGTTTTTAAGACTTGAGGCTGAATTCTCGAATTACGATGGGATATTCAGACTTCCTCTTGTGTTGACCGTGGGAAGCCCAATCTTCCATTCAAATTGTGAGGGAGAGATGGAGGTTGCTCTCGAGTCACTGTAGGGCAAAATAGACCTCATCTAGGCTTGTGTCTAGGACATAATGTTCCACTCCAGGGGCGACAGGGATCTCGGGGTTGCATTCCAAACTCACCCGGGGAGTCAGGCCTCGTCTCCAGGGAAGCAAAGGACTCCGCTCTCCTCTCGAGTCGCACCGGGTATTTCTTGGACCCAACTGAGTGGCCTAAAGGGAGTCAATCCTCCTGTGAAGTTTGGAGAGAGGACCAGGGATTGCTCTCCAGGTCAGGCAGGAAAAGAAGGCCCCCATCTCTCCTTGACGGGGGCATCTTGTGGTTTTTCTCGAACTGCGGCGCCACTGTGGGTTTTCTCACGAGGTATGATGGGGTACTCAGGGAGCCTCTTGTGTGGTACTAGGGAAGTCAGTTTTCCTGCTTGTGGCGAGGGGAGCACGTCCTTGCTCTGGAGTCATGGTAGGGGAATCGGGCATCAAGAGACGTTGAAAAAGGACTCTCCAAGTCTTTCTCGGGTTACTTCAGGAAACTCTGGGTTCCCTCGACTTGTGCCAGTGACCTCAGGTAGCTTCTCAGGAAGCCTCTGAGAATTCAGGGATACTGTGGTGTTGGGAGGGGCCTCTCGGGACACCACTGAGTTTGGTTCAATGGAAGAGGGCCTCTTCTCTAGTTGAGGTAGGAACCTCAGGGTTCCTCTCCATTTCTGACTCCGATCGCAGGGTCCCTGAAGAGTTGGGCCAGGAGGGTAAGGCCTCGTCTTGTGTGAAGGAATGCAACTTCATTTGCCTCTCGAGTTGTTCACGGGGTGACAGTCCACATTTGGAGCTGTGAGTGGAATCTGCGGGTTTTTCCAGACGATGCATGGGGATGTCAGTGTCCCTTCGTGTTGTGCCTTCATCCACAGGGTTGCCTTCGAAGAGATGTCCGGGCGTCAGGTTCTTATCTAGAGTGGACCGGGAATTCGGGATCTTTCAACATGTGGCACCAACCATGAGGCTACTTTTCGAATTTCCTCATGAGACCGGCCTCATCCGGAGGTTTGCGGGGAACGTCGGGAACCCCTTGCAGACAAAGCATGGGAGTCGACCCTCCTGTCGCGATCAGGAGGGGTGAAGGGGCTCACAGGAAGTGGTGCCATGAACTTTGGTGTTTCCCTCGACTGAGACCGGTATGTCAGGGAACTTTGGGGGTCGCATCAAGGGTGCCAAGTACCGTTTTGTACTTCAGGATGGAACGTGGGACTTCTCTTGATACGCTGTAGCGGCCAAGGGCCTCATCTTGCGATGACGGGGGAGCCACGTGGTTTTTCTCGAGTTGCGGCGGGATTCTCGAGTTACGACGGGGATTTCAGGCTTCCTCTTGTGTTGGGCCAAGGAAGTCCAATCATCCATTTGAGTTGCGAGGGAGAGCTGGGGGTTGCGCTCGAGTCACTGCAGGGCAAAGGAGACCTCATCTAGGCTTGTGTCCAGGACCTAATGTTCCTCTCCAAGGGCCACAGGGATCTCAGGTTTGCATTCCAGACTCACCCAGGGAGTCAGGCCTCGTGTCGAAGGGAAGCAAAGGACTCTGCTCTCCTTTCGAGTTGCGACGGGCACCTCTTGGAGCCCACTTTGTGGCCTAAAGGGAGTCAAGCCTCCTGTGAAGTTTGGAGAGAGGACTTGGGAATGCTCTCCAGGCCATGCAGGAAAAGATGGCCCTCATCTCGCGATGACGGAGGGGTCTTGTGGGTTTTCTCGAGTTGCAGCGCCAGTGTGGGGTTTTTCATGAGGTACTACGGGGAGCTCAGGGAGCCTCTCATGTGGCTCTTGGGAAGTCAGGTCTCCATGCGCATTGCGAGGGGGAGCGCGTCATTGCTCTAGAGTCATGGAAGGTGTATCGGGCCTCAAGAACCGTTAAAGAAGGCCTTTCAAGGTGTTTCTTGGGTCACGGCAGTAAACCCTGGGTTCCCTCGACTAGTGCCGGTGGCCTCAGGGAGCTTCTCAGTGTGCCTCTGAGAAGTCAAGGATACCCTGGAGTTGGGAGGGCCCTCTCGGGACCCCACTGGGTTTGGTGCAATAGAAGAGGGCCTCATCTCGAGTGGAGGCAGGAACCTCAGGGTTCGTCTCCATTTCTGACTCTGATCGCAGGGTCCCTGCAGAGTTGGGACAGGAGAGTCAGGCCTCGTCTTGTAAGGAGGAATGGAACTCCGCTTGCCTCTCGAGTTATTCACGGGGTGACAGGCAACTTGTTGAACTGTGTTTGGAATCTGCGGGTTTTTCCGGACGATGCACGAGGGTGTCAGTGCCCCTTCGTGTTGTGGCTTCTTCCACAGGGTTGCCTTTCAAGAGGTGTCCGGGCATCGGGTTCTTATCAAGAGTGGACCGGGGAATCGGGGTCTTTCAGCATGTGTTACCACCCATGAAGCTACGTCTCAAATATTCTCGTTAGACCGGCCTCATCCTGAGGTGCGCTGGGAAGGTTGGGAACACCTTCCAGACAAAGCACGGGAGTCGACCCTCCAGTCGCAATCAGGAGGGGAGAAGTGGCTCAGATGAAGTCGTACCGGGAACCTCGGTGTTCCCCTCGAGAGAGACCAGGGTGTCGGGGAACTTTTGGAATCGCATCAAGGGTGCCAAGTTTTCACACTTGAAGTGTGAAAACACTTCAAGAAGAAACCTGGGACTTCTCTTTAGACGCTGTAGCGGGCAAGGGCCTCATCTTGCGATGACAGGGTAACCATGTGGTTTTTCTCGAGTTTCGGCGGGATTCTCGAGTTACGATGGGGAATTCAGGCTTCCTCTTGTGTTGGCCCAGGGAAGTCCAATCTTCCATTGGAGTTGCGAGAGAGAGCTTGGGATTGCTCTCGAGTCACTTCAGGGCAAAAGAGACCTCATCTAAGCTTGTGTCCAGGACCTAATGTTCCTCTCCAGGGGCGACAGAGATCTCGGGGTTGCATTTTAGACGCACCCGAGGAGTCAGACCTCATCTCGAGAGGAAGGAAAGGACTCTGCTCTGCTCTCGAGTCCCGACGGGTATTTCTTGGAGACCACTGAGTGGCCTAAAGGGAGTCAAGCCTCCTGTGGATTTTTTTTTAATTTAATTTTATTTTTAAACTTTACATAATTGTATTAGTTTTTCCAAATATCAAAATGAATCTGCCTCAGGTATACATGTGCTCCCCATCCTGAACCCTCCTCCCTCCTCCCCCCCCCCCATAGCATCCCTCTGGGTCGTCCCAGTGCACTAGCCCCAAGCATCCAGTGTCATGCATCAAACCTGGACTGGCAACTCTTTTCATACATGATATTTTACATGTTTCAATGCCATTCTCCCAAATCTTCCCACCTTCTCCCTCTCCCACAGAGTCCATAAGACTCTTCTATACATCAGTGTCTCTTTTGCTGTCTCGTACTCAGGGTTATTGTTACCGTCTTTCAAAGTTCCATATATATGCGTTAGTATACTGTATTGGTGTTTTTCTTTCTGGCTTACTTCACTCTGTATAATAGGCTCCAGTTTCATCCACCTCATTAGAACTGATTCATTCTATTCTTTTTAATGGCGGAGTAATACTCCATTGTGTATATGTACCACAGCTTTCTTATCCATTCATCTGCTGATGGACATCTAGGTTGCTTCCATGTCCTGGCTATTAGAAACAGTGCTGCGATGAACATTGGGGTACACGTGTCTCTTTCCCTTCTGGTTTCCTCAGTGTGTATGCCCAGCAGTGGGATTGCTGGATCATAAGGCAGTTCTATTTCCAGTTTTTTAAGGAATCTCCACACTGTTCTCTATAGTGGCTGTACTAGTTTGCATTCCCACCAACAGTGTAAGAGGGTTCCCTTTTCTCCACACCCTCTCCAGCATTTATTATTTGTAGACTTTTGGATTGCAGCCATTCTGACTGGCGTGAAATGGTACCTCATAGTGGTTTTGATTTGCATTTCTATGATAATGAGTGATTTTGAGCATCTTTTCATGTGTTTGTTAGCCATCTGTATGTCTTCTTTGGAGAAATGTCTATTTAGTTCTTTGGCCCATTTTTTGATTGGGTCATCTATTTTTCTGGAGTTGAGCTGTAGGTGTTGCTTGTATATTTTTGAGATTAGTTGTTTGTCAGTTGCTTCATTTCCTATTATTTTCTCCCATTCCAAAGGCTGTCTTTTCACCTTGCTAATAGTTTGCTTTGATGTGCAGAAGCTTTTAAGGTTAATTAGGTCCCATTTGTTTATTTTTGTTTTTATTTCCAATATTCTGGGAGGTGGGTCATAGAGGATCCTGCTGTGATGTATTTCAGAGAGTGTTTTGCCTATGTTCTCCTCTAGGAGTTTTATAGTTTCTGGTCTTACGTTTAGATCTTTAATCCATTTTGAGTTTATTTCTGTGTATTGTGTTAGAAAGTGTTCTAGTTTCATTCTTTTACAAGTGGTTGACCAGATTTCCCAGCACCACTTGTTAAAGAGATTGTCTTTAATCCATTGTATATTTTTGCCTCCTTTGTCAAAGATAAGGTGTCCATATGTGTGTGGATTTATCTCTGGGCTTTCTATTTTGTTCCACTAATCTATATTTCTGTCTTTGTGCCAGTACCATACTGTCTTGATAACTGTGGCTTTGTAGCGGAGCCTGAAATCAGGTAGGTTGATTCCTCCAGTTCCATTCTTCTTTCTCAAGATCGCTTTGGCTATTCGAGGTTTTTTTGTATTTCCATACAAATTGTGAAATTATTTGTTCTAGCTCTGTGAAGAATACTGTTGGTAGCTTGATAGGGATTGCATTGAATCTATAAATTGCCTTGGGTAGTATACTCATTTTCACTATATTGATTCTTCCAATCCATGAACATGGTATATTTCTCCACCTCTTAGTGTCCTCTTTGATTTCTTTCACCAGTGTTTTATAGTTTTCTATATATAGGTCTTTAGTTTCTTTAGGTAGGTATATTCCTAAGTATTTTATTCTTTCCGTTGCAATGGTGAATGAAATTGTTTCCTTAATTTCTCTTTCTGTTTTCTCATTATTAGTGTATAGGAATTCAAGGGATTTCTGTGTGTTGATTTTATATCCTGCAACTTTACTATAGTCATTGACTAGTTCTAGTGATTTTCTGGTGGAGTCTTTAGGGTTTTCTATGTAGAGGATCATGTCATCTGCAAACAGTGAGAGTTTTACTTCTTCTTTTCCAATTTGGATTCCTTTTGTTTCTTTTTCTGCTCTGATTGCTGTGGCCAAAACTTCCAAAGCTATGTTGAATAGTAATGGTGAAAGTGGGCACCCTTGTCTAGTTCCTGACTTTAGAGGAAATGCTTTCAATTTTTCACCATTGAGGATAATGTTTGCTGTGGGTTTGTCATATATAGCTTTTATTATGTTGAAGTATGTTCCTTCTATTCCTGCTTTCTGGAGAGTTTTTATCATAAATGGATGTTGAATTTTGTCAAAGGCTTTCTCTGCATCTATTGAGAAAATCATATGGTTTTTATTTTTCAATTTGTTAAGGTGGTGTATTACATTGATTGATTTGCGGATATTGAAGAATCCTTGCATCCCTGGGATAAAGCCCACTTGGTCATGGTGTATGATCTTTTTAATGTGTTGTTGGATTCTGATTGCTAGAATTTTGTTAAGGATTTTTGCATCTATGTCATCAGTGATATTGGCCTGTAGTTTTCTTTTTTTGTGGGATCTTTGGCAGGTTTTGGTATTAGGCTGATGGTGGCCTCATAGAATGAGTTTGGAAGTTTACCTTCCTCTGCAATTTTCTGGAAGAGTTTGAGCAGGATAGGTGTTAGCTCTTCTCTAAATTTTTCGTAGAATTCAGCTGTGAAGCCGTCTGGACCTGGGCTTTTGTTGGCTGGAAGATTTTTGGTTACAGTTTCCATTTCCGTGCTTGTGATGGGTCTGTTAAGATTTTCTAGTTCTTCCCTGGTCCAGTTTTGGAAAGTTGTACTTTTCTAAGAATTTGTCCATTTCTTCCACGTTGTCCATTTTATTGGCATATAATTGTTGATAGTAGTCTCTTATGATCCTTTGTATTTCTGTGTTTTCTGTTGTGATCTCTCCATTTTCATTTCTAATTTTATTGATTTGATTTTTCTCCCTTTGTTTCTTGATGAGTCTGGCTAATGGTTTGTCAATTTTATTTATCGTTTCAAAGAACCAGCTTTTGGTTTTGTTGATTTTTGCTATGGTCTCTTTTGTTTCTTTTGCATTTATTTCTGCTCTAATTTTTAAGATTTCTTTCCTTCTACTAACCCTGGGGTTCTTCATTTCTTCCTTTTCTAGTTGCTTTAGGTGTAGAGTTAGTTTATTTATTTGACTTTTTTCTTGTTTCTTGAGGTGTGCCTGTATTGCTATGAACTTTCCCCTTAGGACTGCTTTTACCGTGTCCCACAAGTTTTGGGTTGTTGTGTTTTCATTTTCATCCGTTTCTATGCAAATTTTGATTTCTTTTTTGATTTCTTCTGTGATTTGTTGGTTATTCAGCAGCGTGTTGTTCAGCCTCCATATGTTGGAATTTTTAATAGTTTTTCTCCTGTAATTGAGATCTAATCTTACTGCATTGTGGTCAGAAAAGATGCTTGGAATGATTTCTATTTTTTTGAATTTACCAATGCTAGCTTTATGGCCCAGGATGTGATCTATCCTGGAGAAGGTTCCATGTGCACTTTAGAAAAAGGTGAAATTCATTGTTTTGGGATGAAATGTCCTATAGATATCAATTAGGTCTAACTGGTCTATTGTATCATTTAAAGTTTGTGTTTCCTTGTTAAATTTCTGTTTAGTTGATCTATCCATAGGTGTGAGTGGGGTATTAAAATCTCCAACTATTATTGTGTTAGTGTTAATTTCTCCTTTCATACTTGTTAGCATTTGTCTTACATACTGTGGTGCTCCCACGTTGGGTGCATATATATTTATAATTGTTATATCTTCTTCTTGGATTGATCCTTTGATCATTATGTAGTGACCTTCTTTGTCTCTTTTCACAGCCTTTGTTTTAAAGTCTATTTTATCTGATATGAGTATCGCTACTCCTGCTTTCTTTTGGTCCCTATTTGCATGGAAAATCTTTTTCCAGCCCTTCACTTTCAGTCTGTATGTATCCCCTGTTTTGAGGTGGGTCTCTTGTAGACAACATATGTAGGGGTCTTGTTTTTGTATCCATTCAGCCAGTCTTTGTCTTTTGGTTGGAGCATTCAACCCATTTACGTTTAAGGTAATTACTGATAAGTATGATCCCATTGCCATTTACTTTATTGTTTAGGGTTTGAATTTATACACCGTTTTTGTGTTTCCTGTTTAGTATTTGTTGGAGAGCTGGTTTGGTGGTGCAGAATTCTCTCAGCTTTTGCTTGTCTGAAAAGCTTTTGATTTCTCATTCATACTTGAATGAGATCCTTGCTGGGTACAATAATCTGGGCTGTAGGTTATTTTCTTTCATCATTTTAAGTATGTCTTGCCATTCCCTCCTTGCTTGAAGAGTTTCTATTGAAAGATCAGCTGTTATCCTTATGGCAATTCCCTTGTGTGTTATTTGTTGTTTTTCCCTTGCTGCTTTTCATATTTGTTCTTTGTGTTTGATTTTTGTTAATGTGATTAATATGTGTCTTGGGGGGTTTCGCCTTGGCTTTATCCTGTTTGGGACTCTCTGGGTTTCTTGGACTTGAGTGAGTATTTCCTTCCCCATTTTAGGGAAGTTTTCAACTATTATCTCCTCAAGTATTTTCTCACGGTCTTTCTTTTTGTCTTCTTCTTCTGGGACCCCTATGATTCGAATGTTGTAGCGTTTAATATTGTCCTGGAGGTCTCTGAGATTGTGCTCATTTCTTTTAATTCGTTTTTCATGTATCCTCTCTGATTCATTTATTTCTACCATTCTATCTTCGAATTCACTAATCCTATCTTCTGCCTCTGTTATTCTACTATTTGTTGCCTCCAGAGTGTTTTTAATTTCATTTATTGCATTATTCATTATATATTGACTCTTTTTTTATTTCTTCTAGGTCCTTGTTAAACCTTTCTTGCATCTTCTCAATCCTTGTCTCCAGGCTATTTATCTGTGATTCCATTTTAATTTCAAGATTTTAGATCCATTTCACTATCCTTACTCGGAATTCTTTATCAGGTAGATTCCCTATCTCTTCCTCTTTTGTTTGGTTTGGTGGGCATTTATCCTGTTCCTTTATCTGCTGGGTATTCCTCTGTCTCATCTTGTTTAAATTGCTGAGTTTGGGGTGTCCTTTCTGTATTCTGGCAGTTTGTGGAGTTCTTTACTGTGGCATTTCCTCGCTGTGTGTGGGTTTGTACAGGTGTCTTGTCAAGGTTTCCTGGTTAGGGAAGCTTGTGTCCGTGTTCTGGTGGGTGGAGCTGTATTTCTTCTCTCTGGAGTGCAATGAAGTGTCCAGTAATGAGTTATGAGATGTTTGTGGTTTTGGGGTGACTTTGGGCAGCCTGTATCTTGAAGCTCAGGGCTGCGTTCCTTTGTTGCTGGAGAATTGGCTTGGTATGTCTTGCCCTGGAACTTGTTGGCCCTTGTGTGGTGCTTGATTTCAGTGTCGGTATGGAGGCATTTGATGAGCTCCTGTCAATTAATGTTCCTTGGAGTCAGGAGTTCCCTGGAGTCAGGGTTTGGACTTAAGCCTCCTGCTTCCAGTTATCTGTCTTACTTTTACAGTAGTTTCAAAACTTCTCCTTCTATACAGCACCATTGATAAAACATCTACGTTAAAGAAGAAAAGTTTCTCTACTGTGAGGGCCACTCAGAAAGGTTCACAGCATTACATGGAGAAGAGAAGAGGGAGGAGTGAGTTAGAGGTGACCCAAATGAGATCAGGTGGAATCAATAGTGGAGAGAGTGGGCTGTCCAGTAGTCACTTCCTTATGTGCACTCCACAACTGGACCTCTCAGAGATGTTCACAGAGTTATACAGAGATGAGAAGAAGGAGGAAGGAGACAGAGGTGGCCAGAAGGATAAAAGGGGGGAATGAAAAGGAGGGAGACAGATCCAGCCAGTAATCAGTTCCCTAAGTGTTCTCCACCGTCTGGAATACACAGAAATTCACAGAGTTGGGTAGAGTAGAGAGGGGTTATGGAGGAGACACAGGCGACCTGGTGGAGAAAAAGGAGAGTCCAAAGGGAGAGAGAGCAGTCAAGCCAGTAATCTCGCTCCCTAGTGAAAAATGGGTACTGAAGATTGGGTTCTTAAAGGTACAAAATTGGTAACAAATACATAAAAGCAAAAATTAAAAATCTAGAGTAGAGTTTGGAATTTCAAAAATACGATGTTAAAGAAAAGAAGAAGGAAAAGAAAGAGAGAAAAAACGAACAAAGAAAAACAAACAAGGTCGCAAAAATTATCAAGAAAATACAGGCACAAAATTGATAACTAATACGAAAAAGCAAAAATTAAAAATCTAGAGTAGAGTTTGGAATTTCAAAAATACAATGTTAAAAAAAAGGAAGAAGAAAACTAAAGAGAAAACAAACAAACAAAAACAAGCAATGTCGCAAAAATTATAAAGAAACTACAGGTACAAAATTGATATCAAATATCAAAAAGCATAAATTAAAAATCTAGAGTACAGTTTGGAATTTCAAAAATACAATGTTAAAGAAAAGAAGAAAAAAAACAAAACAAAAAAACAAGGTCAAAAAATTATTATATATATATATATATATGAAGTTTGCTGAAGAAGAAAAAAATAGGGTCTTTTTTTTTTGCAAAGTAATAGGTTATAAAAGTGAAAATTAAATGAACAATAGAGAACTTAAAATTAAAAAAATTAAAAAAAAGTAAGAATGATCATAAAATATATATCTAGGACTTTCTCTGGTTTTGTTGTGAGTATCGTGGGTTCGGTTCATTTTTGGCTAGTTCCTTGGTCCAACTTACATTTCTCAAGATCTATAGGCGCCTTCCTATGTAGTCCTAGTAACCACAGGGTTTTAATCTATTGCCTGTAGCTTCCAAGGCGTTTCCCTCTGTTATAGCTTCTTTTGTTTGCTGGTCTCTTCAGTGTCTGGTTTACGCCCTGACACAAAGGGGACAGTGGAGGACACTTTTTTTTTTTAGGCTCTCTTGTTCAGTTGTGCTGTGGGGAGGGAGGGAGGGAGTGATGCTGCAAACAAATAACACTGGCGTGCGCTCGCAGTGCCTCAGCCACACTGGGTCTGCCCCCGCTCACGGCACGTGTAGCCTCCCTGCCCACACTGCTCGGGCTCTAGGTTGTTCCACCGGGAACAATCCGAGGCTGGCCCTGGGCTTCATGCACCTCCCAGGTCCAAGCCGCTCAGGTTCAGGCACTCGGGTAGTCCTCAGAGGCACAGACTCGGTTGGGCCTGCGTTTTGTGCTCTTCCCAGGTCCGAGCAGCTCAGGTGATGAGGTGTTTGGCGAGCGCCAAGGTTGTGACTTATCGCCTCCCCGCCACTCGGTTATCTGGGTGTAAAACAGGCGCACCTTCTCAGGCAGATGTTGACCGTCCAGATCCCCAAGAAGTTTTAGTTAGCAAAGAAGGCTGCTTACAGTTTTATAGATAATGTCTCTCTGGGGCTGCGATTGCCCCCTTCTGGCTCTGGCTGCCTGTCACCGGAGGGTGAAGGTCTGCAGCCGGCTATCTCTGTTCAGTCCTTTGTTCCGTGCGCGGGCCTGGCGGTGTCTTAGGTTAGGGTTGGCTTTTTGCGTGGTAGATATCCCAGAGTCTGGTTTGCTAGCCCAAGTTATTTCGTTCAGATAGCGCTCAGGGTATTCAGGCCAGATTCTTACTCTAAGCGATGCAGCCCGCGCCGCGCCTCCCTGCCCAGCCCCTGCTTGCTAATGGTGTGAGCAGGCGTCTGCACTGCTTTGCGGCTGGGGGAGTTACCGTAGGGCTTGCAATCTGCGAGTTTTAATTGTTTATTTATTTTTATCCCCCTTATGTTGCCCTTTGTGCTTCCAAAGCTTGGCAAAGATTTGGCAGTGAAAAGCTTTCCTGGTGTTTGGAAACTTTTCTCTTTTTAAGACTATCTTCCCGGGACGGAAATCCCTCCCTCCCTCTTTTGTCTCTTTTTTTGTCTTTTATACTTTTTCCTACCTACTTTCCAAGAGTTGGGTTCTTTTCTGGGTGCCTGATGTCCTCTGGCAGCATTCATAAGTTGTATTGTGGAATTTACTCGACGTTTAAATGCTCTTTTGATGAAATTGTTTGGGGGGGAAAGAGTTCTCCCCGTCCTACTCCTCAGCAATCTTGGCTCCTCTCTTGTGGAGTTTGGAGAGAGCACGCGGGATTGCTCTCCAGGCCATGCAGGAAAAGAAGGCCCTCATCTCGCGATGTCGGGGGAGTCTCGTGGTTTTTCTGGAGCTGCGGTGCCAGTGTGGGGTTTCTCACAAGGTACGACCGGGAGCTCAGGGAGCCTCTCGTGTGGTGTCAGGGAAGTCAAGTCTCCATACGAGTGGCGAGGGGGCGCACGTCATTGCTCTCGAGTCATGGTAGTGGAATCAGGGCTCAACGCAATGAAAAAGGACGCTCGAGGTCTTTCTCGGGTTGCGGCAGGAAACCCTGGGTTCCCTCGACTTGTGCCTGTGACCTCAGGTAGCTTCTCAGGGTGCCTCTGAGAAGTCAGGGATACTATGGAGCTGGGAGAGGCCTCTCAGGACTCCACTGGGTTTGCTGCAATGGAAGAGGGCCTAATCTCGAGATCAGGAAGGAACCTCAGGGTTCCTCTCCATTTCTGACTCAGATTGCAGGGTCCCTGCAGAGTTGGGACAGGAGAGTCAGGCCTCGTCTTGTGTGGAGGAATGGAACTCCGCTTGCCTCTCGAGTTGTTCAAGGAGTGACAGGCCACTTGTCGAGCTGTGTGTGGAACCTGCGGTTTTTTCCAGACAATGCACGGGGGTGTCAGTGCCCCTTCGTGATGTGCTTTCATCCACAGGGTTGCCTTCGAAGTGGTGTGCGGGCATCGGGTTCTTATTAAGAGCGGACCAGGAAATCGGGGTCTTTTGGAATGCGGCACCACACACGAGGCTACGTCTCGAATTTCCTTGTGAGACGGGCCTCATGCTGAGGTGCCCCTGGAAGGTCGGGAAAGCCTTCCAGACAAAGCAGGTTAATCGACCCTACTGTCGCGATCAGGAGGGGAGAAGGGGCTCAGATGAAGTGGTGCCGGGAACCTCGGTGTTCCCCTTGAGTGAGACCGGTATGTCAGGGAACTTTTGGGGTCTCATGAAGCTTGCCAAATACTGTTTCAAACTTCAAGATGAAACGTGGGACTTCTCTTGAGACGCTGTGGCGGGCAAGGGCCTCATCTTGTGATGAAGGGGAAACCACGTGGTTTTTTTCGAGTTGCGATGGGATTGTTGACTTACGACGGGGAATTCAGGTTTCCTCTTCTGTTGGCCCAGGGAAGTCCATTCTTCCATTCGAGTTGCCAGGGAGAGCTGGGTGGGAATTGCTCTCAAGTCACGGCAGGTCAAAATAGACCTCATCTATGCTTGTGTCCAGGACCTAATGTTCCTCTCCAGGGGCGATAGGGATGACGGGGACGCATTCCAGACTCACCCAGTGAGTCAGGCCTCGGCTCGAGGGGAAGCAAAGGATTCTGATATCCTCCTGGGTCGCGATAGGTATCTCTTGGAGCCCACTGAGTGGCCTCCAGGGAGTCAAGCCTCCTGTGGAGTTGGAGAGAGGACTCGGGATTGCTCTCCAGGCCATACAGGAAAGAAGGCCCTCAGCTCGCAATGACGGGGGCGTCTTGTGGGTTTTCTCGAGTTGGAGCGCAAGTATGAGTTTTCTCACGAGGTACGACGGGGAGCTCAGGGAGCCTCTCGTGTGGCGCCAGGAAAGTCAGGTGTCTATGCGTGTGATGAGGAGGAGCCCATAAATGCTCTCGAGTCATGGTAGGGAAATCGGGACTCAAGACGCGTTGAAGAAGGAGTCTCGAGGTCTTTCTCAGGTTGCGGCAGGAAACCCTGGGTTCCCTCGACTTGTACCGGTGACCTCAGGGAGCTTCTCAGGGTGCCTCTGAGAAGTCAGGCATACTGTGGACTTGGGAGGCGCTCTCGGAACTCCACTGGGTTTGGTGCAATGGCAAAGGTTCTCATCTCGAGTTGAGGCAGGAACCTAAGGGTTCCTCTCCATTTAAAACTCCGACCACAGGGTCCCTGAAGAGTTGGGACAGGAGAGTCAGGCCTCGTCTTGTGTGGAGGAATGGAACTCCACTTGCCTCTCGAGTTGTTCACAGGATAACAGACCATTTGTCGAGCTGTGAGTGGAACCTTCGGTTTTTTCCGTAAGATGCATGAGGGGGTCAGTGCCCCTTCGTGTTGTGCCTTCATCCACAGGGTTGCCTTCAAAGAGGTGTCCGGACATCGGGTTCTTATCAATAGCAGAGCAGGAAATCGGGGTCTTTCAGAACGTGGCACCATCCATGAGGCTACGTCTCGAATTTCTTCATTAGACTGGTGTCATCCTGAGGTGCGCCATGAAGATCGGGAACCCCTTCCAGACAAAGCAGGGGAATCGACCATCTTGTCACGATCAGGAGGAGTGAAAGGGCTCAGTTGAAGTCGTGCCGGGAACCTCGGTGTTCCCCTCGAGTGGGACCGGTGTGTCGGGAAACTTTTGGGGTCACTTCAAGGGTGCCAAGTACCGTTTTGCACTTCAATACAGACTTGGGGCTTCTCTTGACACGCTGTAGAGGGCAAGGGCCTCATCTTGGGATGACGGGGGAATCACGTGGTTTTTCTCAAGGTGCGGCGGGATTCTCGAGTTACGACGGGGAATTCAGGCTTCCTCTTGTGTTGGCCCAGGGAAGTCCAATCTTCCATTCGAGTTTCGAGGAAGAGCTGGGGTTTGCTCTTGAGTCACTGCAGGGCAAAAGAGACCTCATCTAGGCTTGTGTCCAGGACCTAATATTCCTCTCCAGGGCCGACAGCGATCTCGGGGTTGCATTCCAGACGCATCCTGGGAGTCAGAGCTCGACTCGAGGGGAAGCAAAGGACCCCGCTCTCCTCTTGAGTCACCACAGGTGTCTCTTGGAGCCCACTGAGTGGCCTAAAGGGAGTCAAGCCCCCTGTGGAGTTTGGAGAGAGGACTCAGGATTGCTCTCCAGGCCATGCAGGAAAAGAAGACCCTCATCTCGCGATGACAGGGGCGTCTTGTTGGTTTTCTCGAGCTGCGGTGCCAGTGTGCGGTTTCTGACGAGGTGCGACGGGAAGCTCAGGGAGCCTTTCGTGTGGCACCAGGGAATTCAGGTCTCCATGCGCATGGCAAGGGGGAGCGCGTCATTGCTCTCGAGATATGATACGGGAATCAGGCCTCAAGACACGTTAAAGCAGGACTCTCAAGGTCTTTCTCGGGTTGCGGCAGGAAACCCTGGGTTCCGTCGACTTCTGCCGGTGACCTTAGGGAGCTTCTCAGGGTGCCTCTGAGAAGTCAGGCATACTGTGGATTTGGGACGGGCCTCTCGGGACTCCACTGGTTTTGTGGCAATGGAAAAGGGCCTCATCTTGAGTGGAGGCAGGAACCTCAGGCTTCCTCTCCATTTCTGACTCGGTGCGCAAGGTCCCTAGAGTTGTGACAGGAGAATCAGGCATCGTCTTGTGTGGAGGAATGGAACTCCGCTTGCTTCTCGAGTTGTTCACGAGGTGACAGACCACTTGTGGAGCTGTGTGAGGAACCTGCGGGTTTTTCCGGAAGATGCACGGGGTGTCAGTGCCCCTACGTGTTGTGCCTTCATCCACAGGCTTGCCTTCGAAGAGGTGTCCAGGAGTCTGGTTTTGATCAAAAGTGGACCATGGAATCGGGGTCTTTCGGCATGTAGTATGGCCCTCGAGGCTACCTCTCGAATTTCCTCGTGAGACCGGCCTCATCCTGAGGTGTGCCAGGAAGGTCGGGAATCCCTTCGAGACAAAGCAGTGGAATCTACCCTCCTATCACGATCAGGAGAGGAGAAAGGCCTCAGATGAAGTGGTGCCGGAAACTTCAGTGTCCCCTCTAGTGAGATCGGTATATAGGGGAACTTTTGGGGTCGCATCAAGGGTGCCAAGTACTGTTTTGCACTTCAAGACGGAATGTGAGACTTCTCTTGAGACGCTGTAGGGGGCAAGGGCCTCATCTTGCAATACGGGGAACCACGTGATTTTTCTCGAGTTGCGGCGGGTTTCTCAAATTACAACTGGAAATTCAGGCTTCCTCTTGTGTTGGCTCAGAAAGGCCAATCTTCCATTCGAGTTGCAAGGGAAAGCTAGGGGTTGCGCTTGAGTCACTGCAGGGCCAAAGAGACCTCATCTAGGCTTTTGTCCAGGACCTAAGGTTCCTCTCCAGGGGCGACAGGGATCCAGGGTTGCATTCCAGACTCACCCTCGTAGTCAGGCCTCATCTCGAGGGGAAGCAAAGGACACCGCTCTCCTCCTGAGTATCGACGGGTAGCTCTTGGAGCCCACTGAGTGACCTAAAGGGAGTCAAGCCTCCTTTGGAGTTTGGAGAGAGGATTCGGGATTGCTCTTCAGGTCATGCAGGAAAGGCCCTCATTTCACCATGACAGGGGCGTCTCGTGGGTTTTCTCGAGCTGCGGCGCCAGTGTGGGGTTTCTCACGAGGTACGAAGGGGAGCTCAGGGAGCCTCTCATGTGGTGCCGGGGAAGTCAGATCTTCATGCGCGTGGCGAGGGGGAGCGCGTCATTTTTCTCCAGTCATGGTAGGGGAATCGGGCCTCAAGACGCGTGAAGAAGGACTCGCGAGGTTTTTCTCAGGTTACGGCAGGAAACCCTGGGTTCCGTCGACTTATGCCCGTGACCTCAGGGAGCTTTTCAGGGTGCCTCTGAGAAGTCAGGGATACTGTGCAGTTGGGAGGGGCCGCTCCGAACTCCACTGGGTTTGGTGCAGTAGAAGAGGGCCTTATCTCGAGTTGAGGCAGGAACCTCATGGTTCCTCTCCATTTCTGAATCGGATCTCAGTGTCCATGCAGAGTTGGGACAGGAGAGTCAGGCCTCGTCTTGTGTGGAGGAATTTAACTCCTCTTGCCTCTCGAGTTGTTCACTGGGTGACAGGCCACTTGTCGATCTGTATGTGGAACTTGCGGGCTTTTCCAACGATGCAGGAGGGTGTCAGACCCCTTCGTTTTGTGCCTTCGTCCACAGGATTGCCTTCGAAAAGGTGTCCTAGCATTGGGTTCTTATCAAGAGCAGACAGGGAAATCGGGGTCTTTCGGCATGTGGCACCAACCACAAGGCTACGTCTCGAATTTCCTCGTGAGACCGGCCTCATCCTGAGGTGCGCCGGGAAGGTCCGGAACCCCTTCCAGACAAAGCAGGGTAATCGACCCTCCCGTCGCGATCAGGAGGGGATAAGGGGCTCAGAACAAGCGGTGCACCGAACCTTGGTGTTCCCCTCGAGTGAGACCAGGGTGTCGGGGAACTTTTGTGTTAACATCAAGGTTGCCAATTATCGTTTTAAACTTCAAGATGGAACGTGGGGCTTCTCCTGAGACGCTGTAGCTGGCAAGGGCCTCATCTTGCGATGACGGGGGAACCACGTGGTTTTCCTCGAGTTGCAGCGGGATTTTCGAATTACGATGGGGAATTCAGGTTTCCTCTTGTGTTGTCCCAGGGAAGTCCATTCTTCCATTCGAGGTGCGAGGGAGAGCAGGGGATTGCTCTCGAGTCACTTCAGGGCAAATGAGACCTCATCTATGCTTGTGTCTAGGACCTAATGTTCCTCTCCAGGGGCGACAGGGATCTCGGGGTTGCATTCCAGACTCACCTGAGGAGTCAGGCCTGGTATATAGGGGAAGCAAAGAATTCCGCTCTCCTCTCGAGTCCCAACGGGTATCTCTTGGAGCCCACAGAGTGGCTTAAAGGGAGTCAGGCCTCCTGTAGAGTTTGAAGAGAGGCCTCGAGATTGCTCTCCAGGCCATGCAGGAAAAGAAGGCCTTCATCTCGCGATGACGGAGGCGTCTCGTGGGTTTTCTCGAGCTGGGGAGCCAGTGTGGGATTTCTCACGAGGTATGATGGGGAGCTCAGGGAGCCTCTCGTGTGGCGCCAGGGAAGTCAAGTCTCCATGCGAGTGGCGAGGGGGAATGCGTCATTGCTCTCGAGTCATGGTAGGGGAATCGGGATTCAAGATGCGTTGAAGGAGGATTTTCGAGGTCTTTCTCGGGTTGCGTCAGGAAACCCTGTGTTCCCTCGACTTGTGCCGGTGACCTCAGGGAGCTTCTAAGGGTGCCTCTGAGAAGTCGTGATACTGTGGATTTGGGAGGGGCCTCTCGGGCCTCCACTGTTTTTGGTGTAATGGAAGAGGGCCTCATCTCGAGTGGAGTCAGGAACCTCAGGGTTCCTCTCCATTTCGGACTCCGATCGCAGGGTCCCTTCAGAGTTGGGACCGGAGAGTCAGGCCTCGTCTTGAGTGGAGGAATGGAACTCTGCTTGCCTCTCGAGTTGTTCATGGGATGACAGGCCTCTTGTCGAGCTGTGTGTGGAACCTGCGGCTTTTACCCAATGATGCACGGGAGTGTCAGTGACCCTTCGTTTTGTGCCTTCGTCCACAGGGTTGCCTTCGAAGAGGTGTCCGGGCATCGGGTTCTTCTCAAGAGTGGGCCGGGAAATCGGGGTATTTTGGCATGTGACACCACCCACGACGCTATGTCTCGAATTTACTCGTGAGACCGGCCTCATCCTTAGATGCGACGGGAATGTGGGAAACCCCTTCCAAACAAAGCAGGGGAATAGACCCTCCTGTCTCGAACAGGAGGGGAGAAGGTGCTCAGATGAAGTGGTGCGGGAACCTCAGTGTTCCTGTCGAGTGAGACCGGCGTGTCCGGGAACATTTGGTGTCGCATCAAGGGTGCAAAGTACCGTTTCGCACTTCAAGACGGAACGTGGTTCTTTTCTTGAGACGCCATAGCAGCAAGGGCCTCATCTTGGGATGACGTTGGAAACACGTGGTTTTTCTCGAGTTGCGGCGGGATTCTCGAGTTACGAAGGGGATTTCTGGCTTCCTCTTGTGTTGGCCCAGGGAAGCCCAATCTTCCATTCGAGTCGCGAGGGAGAGCTGGGGGTTGCGCTCGAGTCACTGCAGGGCAAAAGAAACCTCATCCAGGCTTGTGTCTAGGACCTAATGTTCCTCTCAAGGGATGACTGGGAACTTGGGGTTGCATTCTAGACTCACCCAGGAGTCAGGCGTCCTCTAGAGGGGAAACAAAGGACTTCTCTCTCTTCTCGAGTCGCGACGGGTATTTCTTGGAGCCCACTGAGTGGACTAAAGGGAGTCAAGCCTCCTCTGGAGTTTGGAGAGAGGACTCGGGATTGCACTCCAGGACATGCAGGAAAAGAAGGCCCTCATCTCACGATGACGGGGGGGGGGGGGGTTTCGGTGGTTTTACCGAGCTGCAGCGCCTGTGTTGGTTTCTCAGGAGGTACGACGGGGAGCTCAGGGAGCCTCTTGTGTGGCGCCAGGGAAGTTAGGTCTCGATGCGTGTGGCGAGGGGGAGCGCGTCATTGCTCTCGAGTCATGGTAGGGGAATCAGGCCTCTAGACGCGTTGAAGGACTCTCAAGATCTCTCTCGGGTCTTGGTAAGAATACCTGGGTTCCCTCGACTTGTGCCGGTGACCTCAGGGAGATTCTCCGGGTGCCTCTGAGAAGTCAGGGATACTGTGGAGTTGGGAAAGACCTCTCGGGACTCCACTGGGTTTGGTGAAATGGAAGGGGGCCTCATCTCGAGGGGAGGCAGGAACCTCAGGGTTCCTCTCCATTTCTGATTCCGATCGCAGCCCCCTGCATAGTTGGGAGAGGTGAGTCAGGCCTTGTCTTGTGTGCAGGAATGGACCTCCGCTTGCCTCTCGAGTTGTTCACTGGGTGACAGGCACTTGTTGAGCTGTATGAGTAACCTGCGGTCTTTTCCGGACGATGCACGGGGGTGTCAGTGCCCCTTCGTGTTGTGCCTTCGTCCACACTATCTTCGAATAGGTGTCTGGGCATCGCGTTCTTATCAAGAGCGGATCGGGAAATCGCGGTCTTTCAGCATGTGGCACCACCATCGAGGCTACGTCTCGAATTTCCTCGTAAGACAGCCTCATCTGAGGTGCGTGGAGAAGGTCGGGAACCCCTTGCAGACAAAGCAGGGGAATTGACCCTCCTTTCGCGATCAGGAGGGGAGAAGGGGCTCAGATGAAGTGGTGCCAGGAACCTCGGTGTTCCCCTCTAGTGCGACCCGTATGTCGGGGAACTTTTGGGGTAGCATTAAGGGTGCCAAATATCATTTCGCACTTGAAGACAGAACGTGGGACTACTCTTGAGACGCTGGAGCGGGCAAGGGCCTCATCTTGCAATGACGGGGGAACCACGTGGTTTTTCTCAAGTTGAGGCGGAATTCTCGAATTACTCCTGGGAATTCAGGCTTCCTCTTGTGTTGGCCCAGGGAGGTCCAATCTTCCATTCGGGTTGCGAGGGAAAGCTGGGGAGTGCTCTCGAGTTACTGCAGGGCAAAAGCGACCTCATCTAGCCTTGTGTTCAGGACCCAGTGATCCTCTCCAAGGGCTACAGGGATCTCGGGTTTGCATTACAGACTCACCCGGGGAGTTAGGCCTCGTCTCGAGGGGAAGCAAAGGACTTGGCTATCCTCTCGAGTTGCGACACGTATCTCTTGGAGCCCACTGAGTGGTCTAAAGGGAGTCAACCCTCCTCTTCAGTTTGGAGAGAGGACTCGGGATTGCTCTCCAGGCCATGCAGGAAAAGAAGGCCCACATCTCGAGATGACGGGGGTGTCTCGTGGGTTTTCTCGAGCTGCGGCGCCAGTGTGGGGTTTCTCACGAGGTACGACGGGGAGTTCAGGTTGCCTCTCGTGTGACAACAGGGAAGTCAGGTCTCCATGGGCGGGGCAAGGGGGAGCGCGTCATTGCTCTCAAGTCAGGGTAGGGGAATCGGGCCTCATGACGGGTTGAAAAAGAACTCTCGATGTCTTTCTAGGGTTGCGGCAGGAAACCCTGGGTTCCCTTGACTTGTGCCGGTGACCTCAGGGAGCGTCTCAGGGTGCCTCTGAGAAGTCAGGGATACTGTGGATTTGGGAGAGGCCTCTCGGGACTCCTTTGGGTTTGGTGCAATGGAAGTGGGCCTCATCTCGAGTTGAGGCAGGAACCTCAGGGTTCTGCTCCTGACTTCCTGGAGGCCGGATGTGACTCAGATCACAGGGTCCCTGTTGAGTTTGCTCAGGAGTGTCAGGTCTCGTGTTCTGCGGAGGAATGGAACTCCGCTTACATCTCAAGTTGTTCAAGGATAACACCACTTTTCGTGATGTGTGTGGAACCTGCGGGTTTTTCGGAGATGCACGGGGGCGTCAGTGCTCCTTCCTGTTGTGCCTTCATCCACAAGGTTGCCTTCGAAGAGGTGTCCGGGTATCGTGTTCTCCTCAAGTGTGGACCGGGAAATTGGGGTCTTTCAGCATGTTGCACCACCCACTAGGCTACGTCTCGAATTTTCTCGTGAGACCGGCCTCATCCTGAGGCGCGCAGGAAAGTCCGGGAACCCTTTCCAAACAAAGCAGGGGAATCGACCCTACTTTCGGGATCAGGAGGAGAGAAAGGGCTCAGATGAAGTAGTGCCGGGAACCTCGGTGCTCTCCTTGAGTGAAAGTCGGGTAACTTTTCTGGTTGCATCAAGGGTGCCAAGTACCGTTTCGCACTTCAAGACGGAACCTGGGACTTCTCTTGAGATGCTGTAGTGGGCAAGGGCCTCATCTAGCGCTGACGGGGGACCCACGTGTTTTTTCTCGAGTTGCGGCAGGATTCTTGAGTTACGATGGGGAATACAGGTTTCCTCTTGTGTTGGCCCAGGGAAGTCCAATCTTCCATTCAAGTTGCAAGTGAGAGCTGGAGATTGCTCTCGAGTCACTGCAGGGCAAAATAGAGCTCATCTAGGTTTGTGTCCAGGACCGAGTTTTTCTCTCCAGGGGCGACAGGGATCTCGGGGTTGCATTCCAGACTCACCCGGGGAGTCAGGCCTCGTCTCGAAGGGAATGAATGGACTCCACTCTCCTCTCGAGTCGCGACGGGTATCCCTTGGAGCCCAAGAGTGGCCTAAATGGAGTTAAGCCTCCTGTGGAGTTTGGAGAGAGGACTCGGGATTGCTCTCTAGGCCATGCAGGAAAAGAAGGCCCTCATCTCGCGATGACGGGGGCGTCTCGTGGGTTTTCTCAAGGTGCAGTGCCTGGTTGGGGTTTCTCACGAGATAGGACGGGGAGCTCAGGGAGACTCCTGTGGTGCCACGGAAGTCAGGTCTCCATGGACGTGGCGTGGGGGAGCGCCTCATTGCTCTCGAGTCATGGTAGGGGAATCAAGCCTCAAGACGCTTCGAAGAAGAACTCTCGAGGTCTTTCTCGGGGTGTGGCAGGAAACCCTGCGTTCCCTCGACTTGTGCCCATGACCTCAGGGAGCTTAGCGGGGTTCCTCTGAGAAGTCAGGGATACTGTGGAGTTGAGAGGGGATTCTCGGGACATCACAGGGACTGGTGCAATTGAAGAGGACCTAATCTCGGATTGAGGCAGTAACGTCAGGGTTCCTCTCCATTTCTGACTCGGATAGCAGGGTCCCTGCAGAGTTGGGACAGGAGAGTCAGACCTCGTCTTGTGTGGAGTAATGGAACTCCGCTTGCCTCTCGAGTTGTTCACGGGATGACAGGCCACCTGTCGAGTTGTATGTGGAACCTGCGGTTTTGGGGGACGACGCACAGGGGTGTCAGTGCCCCTTCGTGTTGTGCCATCATCCACAGGGTTACCTTCGAAGAGGTGACCGGGCATCGGGATCTTATCAATAGCGGACCAGGAAATCGGGGTCTTTCGGCATGTGGCACAACCCACAAGGCTACGTCTCGACTTCCCTCGTGAGACTGGCCTCATCCTGAGGTTCGCCGGGAAGTCTGGGAACCCCTTCCAGACAAAGCAGGGGAATCGACCCTCCTGTCGCCATCAGGAGGGGAGAAGAGGCTCAGCTGAAGCGGTGCTGGGAACCTCCATGTTCTCCTCGAGTGAGACCGGGGTGTCAGGGAAATTTGGGGGTCGCATCAAGGGTGCCAAGTACCGTTTCACACTTCAAGACGGAACATGGGACTTCCCTGGAGACGCTATAGCTGACAGGGGCCTCATATTTCGATGACGGAGGAGCCACGTTGTTTTTCTCCAGTTGCCGCGGGATTCTCGAATTACAATGGGGAATACAGGCTTACTCTTGTGTTGGCCCAGGGAAGTCCAATCATCCATTCGAGTTGCGAGGGAGAGCTGGGGATTGCACTTGAGTCAATGCAGGACAAAAAAGACCTCATTTAGGCTTGTGTCCAGGACCGAGTTTTCCTCTACAGGGGCAACACGGATCTCGGGATCCCATTCCAGACTCACCCAAGTAGTCAGGCCTCGGCTCGAGGGGAAGCAACGGACTCTGCTCTCCTCTAGAGTAGCGACGTGTATCTCTTGGAGGCTACTGAGTGGCCTAAAGGGAGTCAGGCCTCCAGTGGAGTTTGGAGAGTGGACTCGGGATTGCTCTCTAGGTCATGTAGGAAAAGAAGGCCCTCATCTTACGATGATGGGGGCGTCTCGTGAGTTTTCTCGAGCGGCGGTGCCAGTGTGGGGTTTTCATGAGGTAGGACGGGGAGCGCAGGGAGCCTCTCGTGTGGCGCCAGGGAAGTTAGGTTTCAATGGGCGTGGCGAGGGGAATGCGCCATTGCTCTCCAGTCATGGTAGGGTATCGGGCCTCAAGACGCGGTAAAGAAGGACTCTCAAGGTCTTTCTCAGAATGCAGCAGGAAACCCTGGGTTCACTCGACTTGTGCCAGTGACCGCAGAGAGCTTCTGAGGGTGCCTCTGAGAAGTCAGGGATACTGTGGAGTTTTAGGGGCCTCTCGGGACTCCACTGGGTATGGAGCAATGGAAGAGGGCCTCATTTCGAGTTGATGCAGGAACGTCAGGTTTCATCTACATTTCTGACTCCGATTGCACGGTCCCTGCAGAGTTGGGAAAGGAGAGTCAGGCCTTCTCTTGTGTGGAGGAACGGAACTCCGCATGCCTCTCTAGTTCTTCAAGGGATGACAGGACACTTGTCGATCTGTGTTTGGAATCTGCGTGTTTTTCCGTACTATGCATGGGGATGTCAGTACCCCTCCGTGTTGTGCATTCATCCACAGGTTTGCTTTCGAAGAGGTGTCCTGGCATCGGGTTCTTATTAAGAGCGGACCGGGAAATCGGGGTCTTTCCGCATGTGGCACCACCCACCAGGCTACGTCTCGAATTTCCTAGTGAGACCGGCCTCATCCTGAGGTGCGCCGGGAAGGTCGGCAGCCCTTGCAGACAAAGCAGGGGAATCGACCCTCCTGTCTCGATCAGGAGGGGAGAAGGGGCACAGATGAGGTGATGCCGGGAACCTCGGTGTTCCCCTCCAGTGAGACCAGTGTGTTGGGGAACTTTTGGGGTCGCATCAAAGGTGCCAAGTACCGTATCGCACTTCAAGATGGAACGTCAGACTTCTTTTGAGACGCTGTAGCGGCAATGGCCGCATCTTGCGATGAAGAGGGAACGACGTGGTTTTTCTCGAGTTGTGGCGGGATTCTTGAGTTACAACGGGAAATTCAGGCTTCCTCTTCTGTTGGCCCAGGGAAGTCCAGTCTTCCATTCGAGTTGCGAGGGAGAGTTGGGGATTGCTCTCGAGTCACTGCAGGAAAAAAGAGACCTCATCTAGGCTTGTGTCCAGGACCTAATGTTTCTCTCCAGGGGCGACAGGGATCTCCGGTTCACATATCAGACACACCCGAGGAGTCAGTCCTCGCCTCAAGGGGAAGGAAAAGACTCCGCTCTCCTCTCGAGTCGCGACGGGTATGTCTTGGAGTCCACTGAGTGACCAAAAGGGAGTCAAGCCTACTGTGGAGTTTGGAGAGAGGACTCGGGATTGCTCTCCAGGCCATGCTAGAAAAGAAGGCCGTCATGTCGCGAAAATGGGGGCGTCTCGTGGGTTTTCTCTATCTGTGGCGCCAGTGTTTGGTTTCTCACGAGGTATGACGGGGAGCTCAGGGAGCCTCTCGTGTGGCGCCAGGGAAGTCAGGGCTTCATGAGTGTAGCAGAGGGAGCGTGTCATTGCCCTCGAGTCATGGTAGGGGAATCAGGCCTCAAAATGCGTTGAAGAAGGACTCTTGAGTTCTTTCTATGGTGGCGGCAGTAAACCCTGGGTTCACTCGAATTGTGCTGGTGACCTCAGGGAGCTTCTCAGGGTGCCTCTGAGAAGTCAGGGATACTGTGGAGCTGGGACGCGTCTCTCGGGACTCCACTGGGTTTCGTGCAATGGAAGAGGTCCTAATCTCGAGTGGAGGCAGGAACCTCAGCGTTCCTCTCGTGACTTCACTGGCGCTGGTCTGATTCGGATCGCAAAGTCCCTGCAGAGTTGGGACAGGAGAGTCAGGCATCGTCTTGTGTAGAGGAATGAAACCCCACTTGCCTCTCGAGTTCTTCAGGGGTGACAAGCCACTTGTTGAGCTGTATGTGGAACCTGCGGGTTTTTCCGGACGATGCACGAGGGTGTCAGTGCCCCTTTGTGTTGTGCCTTCATCCACAGGGTTGCCTTCGAAGAGGTGTCCAGGCATCGGGTTCTTATCAAGAGCGTACCGGGAAATCATAGTCTTTTGGCATGTGGTACCACCCGCGAGCTACGTCTCGAATTTCCTCGTGAGACTGGCCTCATCCTGAAGTGCCCTGTGAAGGTCGGGAACCCCTTACAAACAAAGCAGGGGAAGTGACCCTCCTATCACGAACAGGAGGGGAGAAGGGGCTCAGATAAACTGGTGCCGGGAACCTCGGTGTTCACCTCGAGTGAGACCGATATTTCGGGGAACTTTTGGGGTCACATCAAGGGTGTCAAGTATCGTTTTGCACTTCAAGACGGAACGTGGGACTTTTCTTGAGAAGCTGTAGCGGGCAAGGGCCTCATCTTGTGATGACGAGGGAACCAAGTGCTTTTTCTCGAGTTGCGGCGGGATTCTCGAGTTACGAAGGGGAATTCAGGCTTCCTCTTGTGTTGGCCCAGGGAAGTCCAATCTTCCATTCGAGTTGTCAGGGAGAGCGGGGGATTGCTCTCGAGTTACAGAAGGGCAAAAGAGACCTCATCTAGGCTTGTTTCCAGGACCTAATGTTCCTCTCCAGGGGAGACAGGGATCTCGGGGTTGCATTCCAGACCCACCTGGTGAGTCAGGCCTTGTCTCGAGGGGAAGCAAAGGACTCAATTCTCCTCTCGAGTCGCGACGGGTATCTCTTGGAGCCCACTAAGTGGCCTAAAGGGAGTCAAGCCTCCTGTGGAGTTTGGAAAGAGGATTCGGGATTCCTCTCCAGGCCATGCAGGAAAAGAAGGCCCTCATCTCGCGATGACAGGGGCGTATGGTGAGTTTTCTCAAGCTGCGGCGTAAGTGTGGGGTTTCTCACGAGGTACGACAGGGAGCTCAGGGAGCCTCTCTTATGGCGCCAGGGAAGTCAGGTCTCCATGTGCGTGGCGAGGGGGTGCGTGTCATTTCTATAGAGCCATGGAAGCAGAGTCGGGCTTCAAGACACGTTGAAGTAGGACTCTCGAGGTCTTTTTCCCATTGTGGCAGGAAACCCTGGGTTCCCTCGACATGTGCCGGTGACCTCATGGAGCTTCTCCGGGTGCCTCTGAGAAGTCAGGGGTACTGTGGAGTTGGGAGGGGCCTCTCTGGACTCCACTGGGTTTGGTGCAATGGATGAGAGCCTCATCTCGAGTGGAGGCAGGAACCTCATGTTTCCTCTCCTGGGTTTCCTGTCGCTGGTACTGACTCGGATCGCAGTTTCCCTGCAGAGTTGGTACAGAAAATCAGGTCTCGTCTTGTGTGGAGGAATGGAACTCCACTTGCCTGTCGAGTTGTTCACGGGGTGACAGACCACTTGTTGAACTGTGTTTGTAACCTGCGGGTTTTTCTGGACGATGCACGAGGGTGTCAGTGCCCCTTCGTGTTGTACTTTCATCCACAGGTTTTCCTTCGTAAAGGTGTCAGGGCATCACGTTCTTATCAAGAGCAGACCGGGAAATCGGGGTCTTTCAGCTTGTGGCACCACCCACGAGGCTATGTCTCGAATTTCCTCGTGAGACCTGCCTCATCCTTAGGCGCGCTGGAAAGGTCGGGAACCCCTTCCAGACATAGCAGGGGAATCGACACTCCTGTCGCGATCACGAGGGGAGAAGGAGCTCAAATGAAGTGGTTCCGGGAACCTCGGTGTTCCTTTCGAGTGAGACCGGTATGTCGGGGAATTTTGAGATTGCATCAAGGGTGCCAAGTACCGTTTCGCACTTCAAGACAGAAAGAGGGACTTCTCTTGAGTTGCTGTAGCGGGCAAGGGCCTCATCTAGCGCTGACGGGGGAACCACGTGGATTTTCTCGAGTTTCGGCGGGATTTTCGAGTTACGATGTCGAATTCAGGCTTCCAATTGTATTGGCCCAGGGAAGTCCAATCTTCAATTCGATTTGCGAGGGAGAGCTGGCGATTGCGCTCTAGTAACTGCAGTGCAAAATAGACCTCATCTAGGCTTGTGTCCAGGACCGAGTTTTCCTCTCCAGGTGTGACAGGAACTCGGGGTTGCATTCCAGACTCACACGGGGAGTCAGGCCTCGTCTCGAGGGGAAGCAAAGGACTCTGCTCTCCCTTCAGGTCCTGACAGGTGTCTCTTGGAGCCAACTGAGAGGCCTAAAGAGAGTCAAGCCTCCTGTGGAGTCTGGAGAGAGGACTCGGTTTTGCTCTCCATGCCAGGCAGGAAACAAGTCCCTCATCTCGTGATGACGGGGGCGTATCGTGGGTTTTCTCGAGCTGCGGTGCCTGAAAGGGGTTTCCGAAGAGGTACGACGGGGAGCTCAGGGAGACTCTCTTCAGGAGTCAGGGAAGTCAGGTCTCCATGCGCATGGCAATGGGGAGCGGGTCTTTGCTCTAGAGTCATGGTAGGGGAATCGGGCCTCAAGACGCGCCGAAGGACTCTCAAGGTCTTTCTCGGGTCGCAGCAGGAAACCCTGGGTTCCCTGGACTTGAGCCGGTGACCTCAGGTAGATTCTCAAGGTGCCTCTGAGAATTCAGGGATACTGTGGAGTTGGGAGGGGCCTCTCGCGACTCATCTGGGTTTGGTGCAATGGAAGAGGGCCTCACCTCGAGGGGAGACAGGAACCTCAGGATTCCTCTCCGTTTCGGACTCCGACCGCAGGGTCCCTGCAGAGTTGGGACAGGAGAGTCAGGCCTCGTCTTGTCTGAGGAAGGGAAGCCCGCTGGCCTCTCGAGTTGCTCAGGGGGTCTCAGGCCCCTCGTCGAGCTGTGTGTGGAACCCGCGGGTCGTTGCGGACGATGCACGGGGGTGGCAGTGCCCCTTCGTGTTGTGCCTTCACCCACAGGGTTGCCTTCGAAGAGGGGTCCGGGCCTCGGGTCCTTCTCAAGAGCGGACCGGGGAATCGGGGGCGTTCAGCATGTGGCACCACCCACGTGGCTCGTCTCGAATTTCCTCGTGAGACCGGCCTCATGCTGAGGTGCGCCGGGAAGGCCGGGAACCCCTTCCAGACCACACGGGGGAATCGCCTCTCCTGTCGGGATCAGGAGGGGAGAAGGAGCTCAGAGGAAGCGGTGCCGGGACCCTCGGTGTTGCCCTCGAGGGAACCCGGGGTGTCGGGGAACTTTTGGGGGTCGCAGGAAGGCTGTCAGGGGCCGTTTTGCCCTTCAGGGCGGAACAGGGGACTTCCCTTGAGACGCCGTCACGGGCAAGGGCCTCATCTTGCCAAGAGGTGGGAACCACGTGGTTTGTCTCGAGTTGCGGCGGCATTCTCGAGGTACGACGGGGATCTCAGCCTTCCCTTTGGGTTGGCCCTGGGAAGCCCAATCTTCCCCTCGGGTTGCGAGCGAAACCTGGGGGTTGCGCTCGAGTCACTGCAGGGCCGAAGAGACCTCACCTAGGCGTGTGTCCGGGACCTAATATTCCTCTCCATGGAAGGCAGGGATCTCGGGGTTGCATTCCAAGCTCCCCCGGGGAGTCAGGCCTCGTCTCGAGGGGAAGCCAAGGACTCCGCTCTCCTCTCGAGTCGCGACGCGGGTCTCTTGGAGCCCCCTGAGCGGCCTCAAGCGAGTCCAGCCTCCTCTTCCGTTTGGAGAGAGGACCCGGGATTGCTCTCCAGGCCATGCAGGAAAAGAAGGCCCTCATCTCGCGATGACCGGGGTGTCTCATGTGTTTCCTCGATCTGCCGCGCCAGTGTGGGTTTCCTCACGACGTACGATGAGGAACTCATGGAGCCTCTCGTGCAGTGCCAGGTTAGTCAGGTCTCCATGCGCTTGGCGAGGGGGAGCGTGTCATGCCTCTCGAGTCATGGTAGGGGAATCGCGACTCAACACATTTTGAAGCACTCTCGAGGTCTTTCTCGAGTCACGGCAGAAAACCCAGGGGTCCCTCGACTTGTGCCTGTGACCTCAGGGATCTTCTTTTTCTGCCTCTGAGAACTCAGGGATACTTTTGAGTTGGTAGGGGCCTCTCGGGACTCCACTGGTTGTGGTGCAATGGAAGAGGGCTTCGTCTCGAGTGGACGCAGGAACCTCAGGCTTCCTCTCCGTTTCTGACTCGGATCCCATGGTCCCTGCAGAATAGGGACAAGAGAGTCACACCTAGTCTTCTGTTGAAGAATGGACCTTCGTTTGCCTTTCGAGTTGTTTACAGGGTGACAGGCCACTTGTCGAAATGTCTGTGGGACCTGCGGGTTTTTCTGGACGATGCACGTGGGTGTCAGTGCCCCTTCGTGTTGTGCCTTCATCTACAGGTTTTCCTTCAAAGAGGTGTGCTGGCATCGGGTTCTTTTCAAGAGTGGACCGTGAAATTGGGGTCTTTCGACATGTGGCACCACCCACGAGGCTACGTCTCGAACTTCCTCATGAGACCGGCCTCATCCTGAGGTGCGCCCGGAAGGTCGGGAACCCCTTGCAGACAGAGAAGGGGAGTCGACCCTGCTGTCGCAATCAGGAGAGGAGAAGGGGCTCAGATGAAGTGGTGCAGGGAACCTCGGTGTTCCCCTTGAGTGAGTCTGGTATGTCGCGGAACTTTTGGGGTCGCATCAAGGGTGCCAAGTACCGTTTCGCACTTCAGGATGGAACGTGGGACTTCTCTTGAGATGCTGTAGCGGACAAAGGGCCTCATCTTGCGATGACGAGGGAAGCACGTGGTTTTTCTCGAGTTGCGGTGGGATTCTCGAGTTACGACGGGGAATTCAGGCTTCCTCTTGTGTTGGCCCAGGAAGTCTAATCTTCCATTCGAGTTGCCAGGGAGAGCTGGGGATTGGGCTCCATTCACTGAAGGGCAAACTAGACCTCATCTAGGCTTGTATCCAGGACTTAATGTTCCTCTCCATAGGCGACAGGGATTTGGGGTTGCATTCCATACTCACCCGGGGAGTCAGGCCTCATCTCGAGGGGAAGCAAAGGACTCCACTCTCTTCTCGAGTCGCGACAGGTATCTCTTGGAGCCCACTGAGTGGTCTTTGCTCTGTAGGAGAGCTCTAGTGTTCATAAGCCTGTACATAAGTGAACACAGACATTCTGTGTGCATGTTGCTGCATACCCAAAATAGGGCCACAAGGAGCCTCATGCTCTCCATGCGGCGCGGAAGCTGTGCAGCCACGCAGCAGCTGAAGAATCCAACCAATTGCTCTTTTCTTACCTCTGACAGAGCTCGCATTGCCGTAGCCCTTGGCAGTTTGGAAACACTGGACCCTAACCCCTCTCAAAGTAGGCCTGGGTTCTAGTTCGAATAGAAAGTCAATAGCGGAGCTGAGGACAGGAACGCGGCAGTCATTTATCACACGCTCCTGCAGCCTACTACTACAGTGACACTAACGCTAGAAGCTAGGAATGTCTTTGCAAGGTGCGCAAAGGACAAGGGAGAACCTCGACCCTGACTCTAGTATTTCAGTCCCCTGAGCAGATCTGAGGTTCTCCCGCTGTAGAAGCTAACCCATTCCTTTCAAATACAGGCTTCCTAACACAGGGCCAGTTGGCTGCTTGCTCTTCCACGAAGCAGGCTTCCTTAACTTGCAAACTGCGAATTCCGCTTAACAGCCTGGAGGAAAATCGCTTCTTGGAAGATTTTTTTCAGAGGCTGTATCCCCGGAGCTGGGGCCAAGCTAGGGGACCCATACTGACAAGGGAAGGCAAAACCACATCCAATGTCTTTGCTCTGGAGGACAGCTTTGGTGAGCCTAAGTCTTTCAGGAATATTTCTGGCTCCAACAGAGTCAAATTCTGTGTGTGAAGCTGCACAGCCAAAATAGGGGAACAGAGAGCCTGATTCTCTCTGTGTAGCTTTGAAGCTGTCATTCAAACAACAGCTTGAGAATCCATACAATGCTCTCCCTTACTGCTAAGAGAATTCTCATTGCTGTCGTCCTTGACAGTTTGTAGAAATCCGCACCCTAACCCTTCTCCAAGTAGGCCTGGGTCCTAGCTCGGAATAACAGGCAACGGCGGAGCTGAGGCCAGTAAGGCACAAGTGAGGTCTCACACACTCTTGCAGCCTGATCGTCCAGGAGCAGTAAGGCCTCTTTTTCCCTGTAGGAGGCTCGCTTGCCTTGCCTCCTGTGAACTGCATTTCCCAGCCTGGGCGCAAAGCTGTTCCTGGAGATTTTTTCTCAGGGGCTGTTTCCCTGGAGCTGGGTCGGACCTCGGGGGCCCAACTCACAGGGGAAGACAAAACCACATGGACAGGTCTATGCTCTGTAGGAGAGCTCTAGTGAACCTCATCTCTCAGGAACATTCTTGGCTTCTACAGAGACACCTCTGTGCATGAAGCTACACACCCAACATAGTGGCAAAGGGAGTCTGATTCTCTCCGTGGGTGCTGATGCTTTGTGGCAAAGCACCTGCTAAGAATCCATCCGCATAGGCTTCCCTCACCTTGACAGAGGTCTCATTGCTGTAGTCCTTGGCAGTTTGGAAAGAAGCAGACCCTTACCCTTCACCAAGTAGGCCCTTGTCCTTGTTTGAATGGAAAGGCAGTAGCTGAGCTGAGGCCAGTAAGGCGCCAGTCAAGTCTGACATATTCCCGATGCCTGCTCCTTCATGGAAAATAACGTTAGAATCTGGGAATGTCTTTGCAAGGCTGGCAAAGGGCAGTCAGGAACCTCGACCCTGCCTCTGGAATTTCTATCTTCTCAGCACATCTGGCGGTCTCGGTCAGGAGAAACTAACCCATTCCTTGCAAATATAGGCTTCCAAACACAGGCCGGTTGGCTGTCTCTTCTTGCCGAAGGAAGCTTGCTTATCCCACCTCCTGTGAACTCCGCTTCCCAGCCTGGGGGATAAGAGGTTCTTGGAGATCTTTTCTCAGAGGCTGTTTCCAAGGAGCAGGGGCTGATCCCAGAGACCCACACGCACAGGGGAAGGGAAAACCACATGGATAAGTCTTTGCTCTCTAGGAGTGCTCTAGTGAACCTCAGTCTGTGGGGAATGTTCTTGGCTCCAACGGGGACATCTCTGTGTGGGAAGCTGCATTGCCAACATAGAGACACAGAGACCTGATTCTCTCTGTGCAGCTTTGACGCTGTCGTTCAAACAACAAATTGAGAATCCACACAATGCTCTCCCTTACCACTGAGAGAGTTATCATTGCTGTAGCCCTTCGCAGTTTCTGGAAATCGGCACACAAACACTTCTCCAAGTAGGCCTGGGTTCAAGTTCAGATGAACATGCAATAGCGGAGCTGAGGCCAGTAAGGCACCAGTCAGGTGTCACACACTCTGGCAGCCTGCTCCTCCAGGGACAGTAAGGCCTCTATTTCCCTTCAGGAGGCTCGCTTGCCTTACTTCTGTGAACAGCGTTTCCCAGCCTGGGCGGAAAGCAGTTCCTGGAGATCTTTTCTCAGGGGCTGTTTCCCCGGAGTTGGGGCGGACCTCGGGGACCCAACTCACAGGGGAAGGCAAAACCAAATGGACAGGTCTATGCTCTGTAGGAGATCTCTAGTGAACTGCCGGGGTCCAGCCCCAGCTGATCCAGGGTATTCGAAGCAGAGACGGCGTAGGCGAGGGTCAGGGAACAACTGCTTAATTAAACGTTAATTAAGGATATAAAGAGTAATAAAATGAGGATAGCTCAGTAGGAAAATTCAGTGGAGAAAAGAGGCTGAGTAGCTTGGTTTACGCGGGGGACCAATAAAACTTCAAGACAAGAAGCTTGCACCACTTACGTAGGCCGCAGGCGTCCTTCCGTTCTCCCGAAGGAGAGGAGACACTGAGGCCTCCCCGGTCGGATCTTAGAAGACCAGGCAAAATTAGTAAGCTTGGTGGGTTCCGCGCTCCAGATGGAGACTCAACCAGAGTGAGAGAGAGAGAGAGAGACATGGGGAGACCAGTATTTCGAGAAACTGATCCCAATTCTTTATTTTCCATGGTCTACTTTTATACACTGAGATGTTATGCAAAAGTCACGTGGGGTCAGCAGTCCTGACTTTTATCAAAGTCAGGTGCTTCATACAAAAGTATACAGAGGTCTTAGGGGTGTTACATCATCTTCTGGCCGGGGGGCCTGCTGACAATTTACGACCCTCTCCTTGTGACAGCGGTCAGTCAACCAGGACACTTATTTCTCCAGGGGTGATTATTCTTAAAACAGACGCCACCCAAATAAAGTTACATTCCTATAGGGTGAGGGTGTAGTGGGTTTTAGTTAAGGAAAGAATTTACTTAGCCTAAGGTCTAACGTGATTTATATCAAAGGTTAATACTTATTTCTTCTATATATTCATTAATGTGTATAAGGGCAGGGGATGTGGAGACTTAGCAGTAAACATCAGCTCAACAAATGAAAAACCCTTCACCAATATGATTTCTAATCAGCCCATTATACTTATACTAATAATTTTCTAACTTTTCTAAGGAACCTGTTTTTAGAAGGTTTAAAGCATCTCGTGCCTCTCATGGTTGGGAGGCTGTGAGCAATCACATGTGGCCGGACAAGCCTGTCAGGCAGGCTAGAGAACCTTCAGAGGAGTTTGTAGGTTAAAACACTCTTGTCACACCCAGGGGTTTTTATCAACTGGAGCTCTAGGTTAACTCCTTCTCCGAAAGAGGTGGTGGGGGACAGCCCCCCGTAAAGTCAGAGGTGTAGGTGAGAGCACAAAGTAGTAAGGTAGGCAGGCTCTGGTGATGGGGGTAGATGCTCGAGGATTTCCAAGGGGACTCCTGAGGCTCGATCCCGCCTTTGCGTATGTCGAGCCTCCTTCCTCATGACCTTTGCCATGGGCGGAGTGCCTCACTCTGGCCCCCAACAGTGAACCTCCTCTCTCAGGAACATTCTTGGCTCCTATCGAGACACCTCTGTGCGTGTAGCTACACACGCAACGTAGGGGCAAAGGGAGCCAGATTCTTTCCGTGGGGTGCTGATGCTTTGTGGCAAAGCACCTGCTTGAGAATCCATCAGCTTACGCTTCCCTCGCCTTGACAGAGGTCTCATTGCTGTAGCCCTTGGCAGTTTGGAAAGAAGAGGACCCTTACCTTTCATAAAGTGGGCCCTTGTCCTAGTTTGAAAGGAAAGGCAAGAGCTGAGCTGAGGCCAATAAGGCGCCAGTCAAGTCTGACATATTCCCGAAGCCTGCTCCTTCATGGAAAATAACGCTGTAATCTAGGAATGTCTCTGCAAGGCTGGCAAAGGGCAGTCAGGAGCCTGCACCCTGCCTCTGGAATTACCGACTTCTGAACAGATCTGGAGGTCTCCCTTAGGGGAAGCTAACCCATTCTTCCAAATAGAGGCTTCCAAACGCAGGCCGCTTGGCTGCCTCTTGCTCTCTGAAGGAGGCCTGCTTTTCCCGCCTCCTATGAACCCCACATCCCAGCCTCTGGGAAAAGCGGATCTTGAAGATCTTTTCTCAGGGGTTGTTTCCACGGAGCTGGGGCCGAGCCTGGAGCCCCAAACGCACAGGGGAAGAAAAACCACATGTACAAGTCTTTGCTCTCTAGGAGAGCTCTAGTGAACTTCACTCTGTCAGGAACGTTCTTGTTTCCTATGGAGACACCCCTGTCTGTGAAGCTGTGTACCGAACATGGAGACACAGAGTCTGATTCTCTCTGTGCAGCTTTGAAGCTGTCGTTCAAACAACAGCTTGAAAATCCATACAATGCTCTTCCTTACCCGTGACACAGTTCTCATTGCTATACCCCTTGGCAGTATTTAGAAATCCATACCCAAACCCTTCTCCTAGTAGGCCTGGGTCCTAGTTCGGAGAAACACGCAATGGCGGAGCTGAGGCCAGTAAGGCACCAGTCAGGTCTCACACACTCTGGCAGCCTGATCGTCCAGGGAGACTAAGGCCTGTTGTGCCTTGCAGGAGGCTCGCTTGTGTTACCTCCTGTGAACTGCGTTTGCCAGCCTGGGGGAATAGCGGTCCCTGGAGATCTTTTCTCAGGGGCTCCTTCCCCTGAGCTGGGGCGGACCTCGGGGACCCAACTCACAGGGCAAGGCAAAACCATATGGACAGGTCTATGCTCTGTAGCAGACTTCTAGTGAACCTCATCTCTCAGGAACATTCTTGGCTCCTATAGAGACACTTCTGTGTGTGAAGCTGCGTACCTAACATAGGGGCACAGAGAGCCTGATTCTCTCAGTTCATTTTGACCCTGTCGTTCAGAAAACAGCTTGAGAATCCATAAAATGCTCTCCCTTACCGCTGAGAGAATTCTCACTGCTGTAGCCCTTGGAACTTTGTAGAAATCCGCAGCCAAACGCTTCTCCAAATAGGCCTGGGTCCTAGTTCGGAGGAACAGGCAATGGTGGAACTGAGGCCAGTAAGGCAACAGTCAGGTTTCACACACTCTGGCAGCCTGCTCCTCCAGGGACAGTAAGGCCTCTTTTTCTCTGCAGGAGATTCGCTTGCCTTACTTCCTGTGAACAGCGTTTCCCAGCCTCAGCGAAGCGGTTCCTGGAGATCTTTTCTCAGGGACAGTTTCCCCGGAGGTGTGGCGGACCTCGGGGACCCAACTCACAGGGGAAGGAAAAACCACATGGACAGGTCTATGCTCTGTAGGAGAGGTTTAGTGAACCTAATCTCTCAGGAACATTCTTGGCTCCTATAGAGACAACTCTGTGTGTGAAGCTACACTCCCAACATTGGGGATCAGGGATCTTGGTTCTCTCCGTGGGGTGCTGATGCTTTGTAGTAAAGCACCTGCTTGAGAATCCATCCTCTTAGGCTTCCCTCGCTTTGACAGAGGTCTCATTGCTGTAGCCCTTGGCAGTTTCAAAGAAGACCCTTACCCTTCATAAACTAGGCCCTGTCCTAGTTTGAATGGAAAGGCAATAGCTGAGCTGAGGCCAATAAGGAGCCAGTCCCCTCTGACACATTCCCGAAGCCTGCTCCTTCATGGAATATAACTCTAGAATCTTGGAATGTCTTTGCAAGGCTGGCAAAGGGCAGTCAGGAACCAGCACCCTGCCTCTGGAATTACCGACTTCTGAGCAGATCTGGAGGTCTCCTTTAGGAGAAGCTAACCCATTCCTTCCAAATAGAGGCTTCAAAACACAGGCAGGTTGGCTGCCTTTCGTGCCCGAAGGAGGCTTGCTTTTCTCTCCTCCTATGAACCCCAGTTCCCAGCCTCTGGGAAAAGCGTATCTTGAAGATATTTTCTCAGGGGTTGTTTCCACGGAGCTGGGGCCGAGCCCGGGGCCCAAAGGCACAGGGGAAGGCAAGACCACATGGACAGGTCTATGCTCTGTAGCAGACCTCTAGTGAACCTCATCTCTCAGGAGCATTCTTGGCTCCTACAGAGACACCTCTGTGTGTGAAGCTGCGTACCTAACATAGGGGCACAGAGAGCCTGATTCTCTCTGTTCATTTTGACGCTGTCATTCAGAAAACAGCTTGAGAATCCATAAAATGCTCTCCCTTACCACTGAGAGAATTCTCACTGCTGTAGCCCTTGGCACTTTGTAGAAATCTGCACCCAAACGCTTTTCCAAGTAGGCCTGGGTGCTAGCACGGTTGAACAGGCAATGGTGGAGCTGAGGCCAGTAAGGCAACAGTCAGGTTTCACACATTCTGGCAGCCTGCTGCTCCAGGGACTGTAAGGCCTCTTTTACTATGCAGGAGATTCGCTTGCCTTACTTCATGTGAACAGCATTTCCCAGCCTCGGCGAAGCGGTTCCTGGAGATCTTTTCTCAGGGACAGTTTCCCCGGAGGTGTGGCAGACCTCGAGGACCCAACTCACAGGGGAAGGCAAAACCACATGGACAGGTCTATGCTCTGTAGGAGAGGTTTAGTGAACCTAATCTCTCAGGAACATTCTTGGCTCCTATAGAGACAACTCTGTGTGTGAAGCTACACTCCCAACATTGGTGCACAGGGAGCTTGATTCTCTCCGTGGGGTGCTGATGCTTTGTGGCAAAGCACCTGCTTGAGAATCCATCCTCTTAGGCTTCCCTCACCTTGACAGAGGTCTCATTGCTGTAGCCCTTGGCAGTTTGCAAAGAAGAAGACCCTTACCCTTCATAAAGTAGGGCCTTGTTCTAGTTTGAATGGAAAGGCAATAGCTGAGCTGAGGTCAATAAGGAACCAGTCCCGTCTGACACATTCCCGAAGCCTGCTCCTTCATGGAAAATAACTCTAGAATCTAGGAATATCTTTGCAAGGCTAGCAAAGGGCAGTCAGGAACCAGTACCCTGCCTCTGGAATTACCGACTTCTGAGCAGATCTGGAGGTCTCCTTTAGGAGAAGCTAACCCATTCCTTCCAAATAGAGGCTTCAAAACACAGGCAGGTGGGCTGCCTTTTCGTTCCCTATGGAGGCTTGCTTTTCTCTCCTCCTACGAACTCCGGTTCCCAGACACTGGGAAAAGTGGATCTTGAAGATATTTTCTCAGGTGTTGTTTCCACGGAGCTGGGGCCGAGCCTGGAGACCCAAAGGCACAGGGGAAGGCAAGACCACATGGACAAGCCTTTGCTCTTTAGTATAGCTCTAATGAACCTCACTCTGTCAGGATCTTTCTTGATTCCTACGGAGACACACCTGTGTGTGAAGCTGCGGGCACAGAGAGCCTGATTACCCCTGTGCAGCGCTGAGTCTGGGCGGCTAAACAACAGCTTGGGAATGCAGCCTGGGGCGCTTCCCTTCACTCGGACAGAGCTCTCCTTGCGGTAGGCCTTGGTAGTTTGCATACAATGGGGCCCTAAGCCCTCTGCAAGTTGGCCTGGCTCCTAGGTCCAAAGGGCAGGCCAGAGCGGAGCTGAGGATGTCAGGCTCCAGACACATCTCCCATACTCCTACATCCTGCTCCTACCCGGGCGTGAACGCTAGAAGCTGGGAAGGTACCTGGACCATGCAGGGGCGGGGCGAACGCGGGCGGCGTGGGGCGGGGGTCGGCTTCTGGTGGGGGTGGGGGCGGGCTTCCCAGTTGTGCTCTCAGAGGTGGACACTGAGGCTGCAAACGCGCCGGGAGTGCACCCGGGACTGGGTAAACCCGGGCTGCGCGGGTCGAGATTCCGATGGCTTTGGGTGGGGGTCGGTCCCAGTTGTGCTCCCGGGGGTCGCCACTGAGGCTGGGAACGCGCCGGGAGCGCGGCAGGGGCGGGGCTAACCCTGGGGGCGCGGGGCAGGGGTCGGCTCATGGGGGGGATGGGGAGGGGTTCCCAGTTGCGCTCTCGGGGGTTGCAACTGCGGCTGGGAACGCCCATTTCGTCCGCTCCTGGGTCCCCAAGGATCGCCATCCCGTGGGTGCAGTGGAGGGCTGCGGACCACAGGTAAGGGAACTGGGACTGCGTGGAGCAGGGAACCAAGTATTCCGCCGTCTGTTGGCACATTCTCGGAGCTCCCCAACCTGGCGGTCGCAGAAAGGCCTTGCCTTTGGGGTCAAGGCCTTTACCGCTCCACCCCTCTGCTGAAAAATCTCCGAGTCTGCGCGGTTCTTCCAAGCAGCCTTGTGTCCGCTGGAAGTCCAAGGGACAGAACACTGAACTCTGGCCGGCTGGCCCAGCCCTGCTTCTGGCACTTTGTAAGCCAGCGGGCCCTTGAGCACCTGCTGGGATGGGAAAGGGAAGGGTCCACGGATTGCACCCTAGAAACTTAGTAGGGTGCATGGATTTCAAACCCTGGTGGCCGCCCAGGCAGCAAAGAAGGGGGGAGGGCACCTTGCTGCCCTTTCATGGCAGAATCTGTGGTTGTCCAGCTGCGTGGGCCTTTTCATGAGGACCCTGTGCAATAAAAGTTTGGTGTTTTGGAACTGAATAATTAGAACGTGTAAAAGCTTTAAATTATGTGGTGGTGTAATTAAAAAACAAAACAAAACAAAACCAAGCTCCAAGTGTTTTGCAAATGGAGGTTTAAATATTGAAGGACTGTATTCCTTGCACTGTGGCATTCTATCAAGAAGTGTGCAGGATTTTTTTTTTTTTTAAGAAAAGTGTTCGAAGTGAGGGAAACAGGAAACCCAGAGGTGCCCCTGTATTTTGGGGAAGGCCTTAGGAGGTCACTTGGAAATGCTGCTGGATGTGCGGGAGGGCGGCAGATGGGCTGTGCAGGCTTGTCCTTTGCATGGATGTTCCTGTGTGTGGAAACCCAGCTCGGAGCCATCTCCTGATGTGTAAGAATTTCGCAGACAAACCTTGAGCTAAGCAATGCATTTTTTCCTAAGAAAATGTTTGTCTTAAGCGATGTAAATATCCTATGTATTTCCGCTAGACTCTGGCTTCAGGTCGGTTCCCCCAAAAGGCTCAGAAGCGATTTGAACAAAACAGCATGTTTTCCTCCTAGCTTGTTCTCCTTATCTATGTTAAGGAAATGATATATTTGCCTGCAATACTGCCTTTCTTCAAGATTCATGTCAATCAAGTTTTGGCCCGGGATGACTCACCTGCTGCCAATATTATCTCAATGCATGTCGTGGGGGAAGGGCCTGGTGCCATTCCCTGAAACAGTTCCTTTCTTTCCTTAGCTGACTGCTAGTGCCTGTAGAATATCTGGCTAAAGACCAGCTGGGGGTACTCTTACTACCCCCCCCACCCCGCCTCAAGTCTAAGTCAGCAGCTTTCTCTATCTCTTTAATACTTTAATAACACTTGATGACACAAAAGCTCTGAGCGATCAAATCATATCAAATCTTCATTTCAGATTGAAGATGTATTCCATGGTATTGCCATCTTAAGTCTTTCCATCGTTATGGAATATCTGTCCATGTATTCAGGATAGTTTTCAGCCAGGGTGTATAATTTCCAGTGTGCCAGTCTTGTCATCCTCGTTACATCCATGGCAAAGTGTTTTATTCATGTTGATATTATTGAAAGGGAATTTTTTAAAATTCCTTTTCAGATTATTATCTGCTAATGTATACAGATAAAACTGTGTAATCATTCATTTTTATCAGTTTGGACAGCTTGATAGTTGTCTTTAATTTCTTTACTTTCTGACACTTTAAGATTATCCTGGGACACATATGTAATGCCTCACCCCTAAATTCAGACATGTGTTCAAAGAACTTCTGTCCTTTTATTTATTTATTTATTTATTTATTCTTTAACATTGAAATCGTTTTGACTATACTGGGTGTTTGTTGCTAAATGGAAGTAGCTAGGACCTCTGGACTGCAGTCTCTCATCTCTTGCTGACCTCTTGTTGACCTCTGCAGATTCCTGGTAGGTGGGAGCTTGTTAGTTCCTTGTTCCTTATCAAAACCTCCTGTGGTAAGTGTTTTTCTCTTCTCTGTTGCCTGGTAAGGGTGGGTGGTCATGGGCATCCCAAAGTTGGCTAGAAGTCAATTATTTAGGCAGGCTTGTGCATAGATATGGGAGAAGACAATGGCACCCCACTCCTGGAAAATCCCAAGGACGGAGGAGCCTGGTAGGCTGCAGTCCATGGGGTGGCTAAGAGTCGGACACCACTGAGCGATTTCATTTTCACTTTTCACTTTCATGCATAGGAGGAGGAAATGGCAACCCACTCCAGTGTTCTTGCCTAGAGAACCCCAGGGACTGCGGGGCCTGGTGGGCTGCCATCTATGGCGTGGCACAGGGTCGGCCTCAACTGAACCACTTAGCAGCTGCAGCAGCAGCAGCAGCAGTGCATAGATATCAAAGGGGATGAGAACAGTCAGGTAGGATCACATATGTCACCGTGAAACAATACTTCTCCTCTTAGCCAAAGCTAACAAAAGATTTCTGTTCTAGGTCAACCTAGAAGAGATCACTTAAGAGGTAAAGAAACTTAAACTCCATTAGCAAAGGCAGTTCAACATCTCAAGAAAACTTGTGCTAGGCACAAAACTCTTTTCTGGGGGCCTACTTTCCCTACAACCTCCTTATCCCATTCTGTACCCATTCCTTTGCTTCTCCCGTCCTGAAAATGCCACCTGTAAGACAGAACTACTTCGTTTTCCTTCTTAAAGTGTGATTGCATTCCATACATTCTTGTAATAACAAGTCATACATTTCCCTTCAGCAACCAAGAACTGACTCTTTTATTGGCATTTGATAGATTGGTGAGCATACCTATCAGTGATAATAGCGCCCACCCCGCTTCCTGCAAGAACAGAACAAAACAAAACAAAACAAAAAAATTGCTTTCTTACATTTAATATGTTCGGATGGTGCCAGTCACTATTCATGCAGAGTCAAAAATCTCTTTTGTTTCTGTGTAAAAGGGAGGTCCTTTCAAGTCGTGAATGTTTAAGAAGTTTCATTTATTTGGAAGTGACCTAGCTATTCAATACACTGTCGTCACTTAGTTTAGCACCAGGATAGAAACTCAGGTAACCAAAACACCTGGAGGAACGATTGCAAGTTCAGTTCAGTTCAGTTGCTCAGTCGAGTCTGACTCTTTGGGACCCCGTGGCCTGCAGGACGCCAGGCTTCCGTGTCCATCACCAACTCCAGGGGCTTGCTCAAACTCATGTCCATCGAGTCAGTGACGCCATCCAACCATCTTATCCTCTGTCATCCCCTTCTCCTCTGCCTTCAATCAAGACTATGAGAGGCGGATATTTTAGAGTATAATTATTGTTAAGAGTTTATCTAAAAGCTCATATCACATTTACATTTTTTACATTGGTTGTTGCTGTTTCCAGGTACTTTCTTGCTGACAAGCTTGTGACACATATAACAATAGAGCAATTTTTACCTCAAAAGAAACCTAGGCACTATGAACATGTTGTGCTTAATGTTGTTGACTCTTAGACATGTCTATAGTGGAGGAGCAAAACCAAAAATACTAGATATTTAATATTGACTAGCTCCCAGTTCACGGGACTCTGACATTCATTTAGGTCAATGTTTTCTTGTATTTCCAGCAGTTTGATTTGGAAGGGCTGCCTTGTCTTGAGACCATTGAAATCAGAACTCAGAACTTGAGCAATATTATCAAAAAACACAAGGCTCACACTGACACATACCTTAATCCAGACAGACAGACAAGACATCTTCCAGTTTTCCGCCTGAGATTTAAAATATTTCTTTGAGCCGTTTTCCTGGGGAGTGGGGGGGGGGGGAGTGGGGGTGGCAGCGAGGCAGGCTTGGGTAACAAGCTAATTGTTGGTCATTGCATATGCAAAGAACCAGCTTTCCGGGTTCCAAGGAAAAAAGTTTCCTTGGTACCCAATTTTGTTTGGATCTATAGACTCTCATGGCCCTCCTAGGTCAGGACATCTTTCCTTTCTGTAGTCCTCGTTTTATCCCTAAATCATAGACAGCTTGGATTGTCTCTGTGGGGTGGATGTATTGTCCTCGTGTTTGACCTGGCGGAAGTAGCGAGGTCCGAGAGCCTCTCCTGGAACCGGGCTTGGGGACGGGGCTCACCAGGAGCCCCTGGTGGAAGTGGGCAACGCCCCGGGAGCGCGCCAGGGGCGGTGCGATCCCGGGCGGCGCGGGTCGGGGTTCTGGTCGGGAGGGGGTGGGGGGCGGTAACAGTTGTGCTCTCGGGGGTCCCCACTGCAGCTGGAAACGCGCTGGGCGTGCGGCAGGGGCGGGGTGAACCCGGGTGGCGCGGGGCGGGGTTCGGCTCCTGGTGGGGGTGGGGGAGGGCTTCCCAGTTGTGCTCTCCGTGGTGGCCACTGCGGCTGGAAACGCGCCGGGAGTGCACCCGGGGCGGGGTAAACCTGGGCTGCGCGGGTCGAGATTTAGATGGCTGTGGGTGGGGGTTCGGTCCCAGTTGTGCTCTCGGGGGTCGCCACTGCGGCTAGGAACGCCCATTTCCTATGCTCCTGTGTCCCCAAGGATCCACATCTAGTGGGTGCAGCGGAGGGCTGCGGGCCACAGGTCAGGGAACTGGGACTGCTTGGAGCAGGGAACCAAGTATTCCGCCCTCTGTTGGCACATTCTCGGAGCTCCCCAACCTGGCGGTTGCAGAAAGGCCTCACCCTTGGTGTCAAGGCCTTTACCGCTCCACCCCTTTGCTGAAAAATCTCAGTCTGCACGGTTTTCCCAAGCAGCCTAGTGTCCCCTGGAAGTCCAAGGGACAGAACACTGAACTCTGGCCGGCTGGCCCAGCCCTGCTTCTGGCACTTTGTAAGCCAGCGGGCCCTTGAGCACCTGCTGGGATGGGAAAGGGAAGGGTCCACGGATTGCACCCTAGAAACTTAGTAGGGTGCATGGATTTCAAACCCTGGTGGCCGCCCAGGCAGCAAAGAAGGGGGGAGGGCACCTTGCTGCCCTTTCATGGCAGAATCTGTGGCTGTCCTGATGCGTGGGCCTTTTCATGGGGACCTTGTGCAATAAAAGTTTGGTGTTTTGGTACTGAATAATTAGAAATTGTAAAAAGTTTAAATTATGTGGTGGTGTAATTAAAAAACAAAACAAAAAAAAACCAAGCCCCAAGTGTTTGGCACAGGGAGGTTTAAGTATTGAAGGCCTGTTTTCCTTGCACTGTGGCATTCTATCAAGAAGTGTGCAGGATTTTTTTTTTTTTAAGAAAAGTGTTCGAAGTGAGGGAAACAGGAAACCCAGAGGTGCCCCTGTATTTTGGGGAAGGCCTTAGGAGGTCACTTGGAAATGCTGCTGGCTGTGGGGGAGGGGGGCAGATGGGCTGTGCAGGCTTGTCCTTTGCATTCATGTTCTTGTGTGTAGAAACACAGCTCGGAGCCATCTCCTGATGTGTAAGAATTTCGCAGACAAACCTTGAGCTAAGCAATGCATTTGTTCCTGAGGAAATGTTTGTCTTAAGCGATGTAAATATCCTATGTATATCTGCTGGACTCTGGCTTCAGGTCGGTTCCCCCAATAGGCTCAGAAGAGACTTGAACAAAACAGTATGTTTTCCTCGTACCTTCTTCTCCTAATCTATGTTAAGGAAATGATATATTTGCCTGGAATACTGCTTTTCTTCAAGATTCATGTCAATCAGTTTTTGGCCCAGGATGACTCACCTGCTGCCAATGTGACCTCAAGGCATGTCGTGGGGGAGGGGCCTGGTGCCATTCCCTGAGACAGTGCCTTTCTTTCCTTAGCTGACTGCTAGTGCCTGTAGAATATCTGGCTAGAGACCAGCAGGGCGTACACCCCGCCTCAAGTCTAAGTCAGCAGCTTTCTCTATCTCATTTATACTTTAATAACAATTGATGACACAAAAGCTCTGAGCGATCAAATCATATCAAATCTTCATTTCAGATTGAAGATGCATTCAATGGTATTGCCATCTTAAGTCTTTCCATTGTTATGGAATACCTGTCCATGTATTCAGGATAGTTTTCAGCCAGGGTGTATAAGTTCCAGTGTGCCAGTCTTGTCATCCTCGTTACATCCATGGCAAAGTGTTGTATTCATGTTGACATTATTGAAAGGGAATTTTTTTTAATTCCTTTTCAGATTATTATGTGGTAATATATACAGAAAAAACTGTGTAATCTTTCGTTTTTATCAGTTTGGACAGCTTGATAGTTGTCTTTAATTTCTTTCCTTTCTCATACTTTAAGATTTTCCGGGCACCGTACATGTACTTCCTCACCCCTAATCTCAGTCATGTGTTCAAAGAACTTCTGTCCTTTATTTGTTTACTTATTTTTTGCAACATTGAATTCGTTTTGACTATGCTGGGTGTCTGCTGCAAGATGGAAGTTGCTAGGACCTCTGGACTGCAGTCTTCCATCTCTTACTGACCTCTTGTTGACCTCTGCAGAATCCTGGTTGGCGGGAGCTTGTTAGTTCCTCGTTCCTTACCAGGACCTCCTGTGGTAAGTGTTTTTCTCTTCTCTGTTGCCTTGTAAGGGTGGATGGTCATTGGCATCCCAAAGCTAGCTAGAAGTCAATTATTTAGGCAGGCTTGTGCATAGATATGGGAGAAGGCAATGGCACCCCACTCCAGTACTCTTGCGTGGAAAATCCCATGGATGGAGGAGCCTGGTAGGCTGCAGTCCATGGGGTCGCTAAGAGTCGGACACCACTGAGCGACTTCACGTTCACTTTTCACTTTCATGCATGGGAGGAGGAAATGGCAACCCACTCCAGTGTTCTTGCCTAGAGAACCCCAGGGACTGCGGGGCCTCGTGGGCTGCCGTCTATGGGGTCGCACAGAGTCGGACACGACTGAAACGACTTAGCAGCAGCAGCGGCGGCAGCAGCAGCAGAAGCAGTGCATCGATATCAAAAGGGCTGCAAACAGTCAGGAAGGATCACATATGTCACCGTGAAACACTACTTCTCTACTTAGCCAAAGCTAACAAAAGATTTCTGTTCTAGGTCAACCTAGAAGAGATCACTTAAGAGGTAAAGAAACTTAAACTCCATTAGCAAAGGCAGTTCGACATCTCAAGAAAACTTGTGCTAGGCACAGAACTCTTTTCTGGGGGTCCACTTTCCCTACAACCTCCTTATCCCATTCTGTACCCATTCCTTTGCTTCTCCCATCCTGAAACGGCCACCTGTAAGACAGAACTACTTTGTTTTCCTTCCTCAAGTGCCATTGCATTCCACATACTTTCTTGTAATAACAAGTCATACATTTCCCTTCAGCAACCAAGAACTGACTTTTATATTGGCATTCGCTATAGCCCGCCCCCCTCCCCCCACCCCCAAGAACAGAACAAAACAAAACAAAACAATTGCTTTCTTACATTTAACATGTCAGGATGGTGCCAGACACTATTCATGGAGAGTCAAAAATCTCTTTTGTTTCTGTGTAAAAGGGAGGTCCTTTCAAGTCGTGAATGTTTCAGAACTTTCATTTATTTGGAAATGACCTAGCTATTCAATACACTGTCATCACAAGGATAGAAACTCGGGTAACCAAAACTCCTGGAGAAACGTTTGTTAGTTCAGTTCAGTTCAGTTGCTCAGTCGTGTCTGACTCTTTGGGACCCCGTGGCCTGAAGGACGCCAGGCTTCCGTGTCCGTCACCAGCTCCAGGGGCTTGCTCAAACTCATGTCCATCGAGTCAGTGATGCCATCCAACCATCTTATCCTCTGTCATCCCCTTCTCCTCTGCCTTCAATCAAGACTATGAGAGGCAGATATTTTAGAGTATAATTATTGTAAAGAGTTTGTCTAAAAGCTCATATCACATTTACATTTTTTACTTTTGTTGTTGTCGTTTCCAGGTAGTTTCTTGCTGACAAGCTTGTGACAGATATAACAATAGAGCAATTTTTACCTCAAAAGAAACCTAGGCACTATGAACATGTTGTGCTTAATGTTGTTGACTCTTAGACATGTCTATAATGGAGGAGCAAAATCAAAAATACTAGATATTTAATATTGACCAGTTCCCAGTTCACGGGACTCTGACATTCATTTAGGTCAATGTTTTCTTGTATTTCCAGCAGTTTGATTTGGAAGGGCTGCCTTGTCTTGAGACCATTGAAATCAGAACTCAGAACTTGAGCAATATTATCAAAAAACACAGGGCTCACACTGACACATACCTTAATCCAAACAGACAGACAAGACATCTTCCAGGTTTCCGCCTGAGATTTAAAATATTTCTTTGAGCCAGTCTTCTGGGGAGTGGGGGGATGGGGGTGGCAGCGAGGCAGGCTTGGGTAACAAGCTAATTGTTGGTCATTGCATATGCAAAGAACCAGCTTTCCGGGTTCCAAGGAAAAAAGTTTCCTTGGTAACCAACTTTGTCTGGTTCTATAGAATATCATGGCCCTCCTAGGTCAGGTCATCTTGCCTTTCTGTAGTCCTCGTTTTATCCCTAAATCATAGACAGCTTGGATTGTCTCTGTGGGGTGTATGTATTGTCCTCATGTTTGACCTGGCGGCAGCAGCGAGGTCCGAGAGCCTCTCCTGGAACCGGGCGTGGGGACGGGGCTCACCGAGAGCCACTGGTGAAGGTGGGCAGCGCCCCTGGAGCGCGGCAGGGGCGGGGCGAACCCGGAGGCGCAGAGCGGGTGTCGGCTCCTGGCGGGGGTAGGGGAGGGCTTCCCAGTTGTGCTCTCGGAGATGGCCACTGCAGCTGGAAACGCGCCGGGAGCGCAGCCAGGGTGGGGTAAACCTGGGCTGCACAGGTCGTGATTCCGCTCGCTGTGGGTGGGTGGTCGGTCCCTGTTGTGCTCCCGAGGGTCGCCAATATGGCTGGGAACCCGCCGGGAGCCCGGCAGGGCCGGGGCGAAACCTGGCGGCGCGGGGCGGGGTGGGGTTCCGTTCGCAGTGGGGGTCGGCTCCTGGCGGGGGTGGGGGAGGGCTTTCCAGATGTGCTGTTGGGGGTCGCCATTGCGGCTGGGAATGCCCATTTCGTGAACTCCTGGATCCCCAAGGATCGGCATCCATTGGCCACAGCGGAGGGGTGCGGAACACAGGTAAGGGAACGGGGACTGCCTGGAGCAGGGAACCATGTATTCCGCCCTGTGTTGGCACAGTCTCAGAGCTCCCCAACCTGGCGGTCGCAGAAAGGCCTCGTCTTTGGGGTCAAGGCCTTTACCGCTCCACCCCTCTGCTGAAAAACCTCAGAGTCTGCGCGGTTTTCCCAAGCAGCCTAGGGTCCGCTGGAAGTCCAAGGGACATAACCCTGAATTCTGGCCGGCTGGCCCAGCCCTGCTTCTGGCACTTTGTAGGCCAGCGGGCCCTGGAGCACCTGCTAGGATGGGAAAGGGAAGGGTACGCGAATTGCACCCTGGTGGCCGCCGAGGCAGCAAAGAAGGGGGGAGGGCACCTTACTGCCCTTTAATGGCAGACAGAATCTGTGGCTGTCCTGCTGCGTGGGCCTTTTCATGGGGACCTTGTGCAATAAAAGTTTACCGGTGACCTTAGGGAACTTCCCAGTGTGCTTCTGACAGATGAGGGATGCTGTGGAGTTGGCGGGGCCTCTCAGGACTCCGCTGGGTTTGGCGCAATGGAAGAGGGCCTCATCTCCAGGGAAGGCAGGAACCTCAGGCCTCCTCTCCGTTTCGGACTGCGACCGCAGGGTCCCTGCAGAGTTGGGACAGGAGAGTCAGGAATCGTCTTGTCTGAGGAAGGGAACTCCGCTTGCCTCTCGAGGTGCTCAGGGGGTCTCAAGCCCCTTGTTGAGCTGTGTGTGGAACCTGCGGGTGTTTCCGGAAATGCACGACGGTGACAGTGCCCCTTCGTGTTGTGCCTTCACCCACTGGGTTGCCTTCGAAGAGGTGTCCGGGCCTCGGGTTCTTTTCAAGAGCGGACAGGGAAATTGGGGTCTTTCGGCATGTGGGACCACCCACGGGGCTAGTCTCAAATTTCCTAGTGAGGCCGGCTTCATCCTGAGGTGTGCTGGGAAGGCCGGGGACCCTTCCAGACAATGCAGGTGGATCGACTCTCCTGTCACCATCAGGAGGGTAGAAGGGGCTCAGATGAAGTGGGGACGGAACCCTCGGTGTTACCCTCGAGGGAAACCGGCGTGTGGGGGACTTTTGGGGGTTGCATGAAAGGAGTCAGGTACCGTTTCGCACTTCAGGACAGAACCTGGGACTTCCCTTGAGACGCCGTAGCGGGCAACGGCCTCATCTTGCGAAGACGTTGGGACCATGTGGATTTTCTCGAGTTGCGGCGGGATTCTAGAGTTACTACGGGGATTTCAGGCTTCCTCTTGTCTTGGCCCCGGGAAGCCTAATCTTCCATTCGAGTTGCGAGGGAAAGCTGAGGGTTGCACTCCAGTCACTGCAGGGCCAAAGAGACCTCATCTAGGCCTGTGTCCGGGACTTAACGTTCCTCTCAAGGGAAGACAGGGATCTCAGGGTGGCGTTCCAGACTCCCCCGGGGAGTCAGGCCTTGCCTCTAGGGCAAGCCAAGGATGCCGCTCTCCTCTCAAGTCGCGACGCAGATCTCTTGGAGCCCACTGAGTGGCCTCAAGGGAGTCAGGCCTTCTCTTCAGTTTGGAGAGAGGACTCGGGATTGCGCTCTGGGTCAGGCAGGAAAAGCAGGCCTTCACCTTGCGAGGATGGGGGCTTCTCAGGGGTTTCCTCGAGCTGCGGCGCCCGTGGGGGTTTTCTCACGAGGCAAGACGAGGATCTCAGGGAGCCTCTCCTGCGGTGCCAGGGAAGTCAGGTCTCTGTGCGCATGGCGAGGGGGAGCGCGTCATGGCTCTCCAGTCATGGGAGAGGACTAGGGCCTCCAGACGCGTTGAAGAAGGACACGCGAGGTCTTTCTGGGGTTGCGGCGGGAAAGCCTCGTTTCCCTCGACTTCTGCAGGGGACCTGAGGGAACTTTCCATGGTGCCTCTGATAGGTGAGGGATGCTGTGGAGTTGGCGGGGCCTCTTGGGACTCTGCTGGGCTTGGCGCAATGGAAGAGGGCCTCATCTCGAGGGGAGACAGGAAACTTAGGCTTCCTCTCCTTTCGGACTCCAACCACAGGGTCCCTGCAGAGTTGGGACAGGAGAGTCAGGCCTCGTCTTGTCTGAGGAAGGGAACTCCGCTTGCCTCTCAAATTGCTCACGGTGTCTCACGCACCTCGTCAAGCTGTGTGTGGAAACCACGGGTTTTTCCGGACGACGCACGGGGGTGTCAGTGCCCCTTCGAATGGTAACTTCACCCACAGGGTTGCCTTCGAAGAGGTGTCCGGGCATCGGGTTCTTATCCAGAGCGGACTGGGAAATCGGGGTCGTTCGGCATGTGGCACAACCCACGGGGCTCGTCTCGAATTTCCTCGGGAGGCCGGCCTCATCCTGAGGTGTGCCGGGAAAGCCGGGAACCCCTTCTAGAATATGCAGGGAAATCGACTCTCCTGTCGTGATGAGGAGGGGAGAAGGGGCTCAGATGAAGGGGTGCCAGGACCCTCGGTGTTCCCCTCGAGGGAACCCGGCGTGTCTGGGAAATTTTGGAGGTCGCATGAAGGGTGTCAGGTACCGTTTCGCAATTCAGGACGGAACGTGAGACTTCCCTTGAGACGCCGTAGCGGGCAAGGGCCCCATCTTGTGAAGACGTAGGGACCACGTGGTTTTTCTCGAGTTGCGGCGGGATTCTCGAGTTACGACGGGGATTTCAGGCTTCCTCTTGGGTTGGCCCTGGGAAGCCCCATCTTCCATTCGAGTTGCGAGGGAAAGCTGGGGGTTGCGCTCGAGTCACTGCAGGGCCCAAGAGACCTCATCTAGGCGTGTGTCCAGGACCTAGTAGTACTCTCAAGGGAAGACAGGGATCCCGGGGTTGCACTCCAGAGTCCCCCGTGGAGTCAGGCCTCGCCTCGAGGGGAAGCAAAGGACTCCGCTCTTCTCTTGAGCCAGGACGCGGATCTCTTGGAGCCCTCTGAGTGGCCTCAAGGGAGTCAAGCCTAATCTTCAGTTTGGAGAGAGGACTCGGGATTGCTCTCCAGGAAAGGCAGGAAAAGAAGGCCCTCACCTCGCAAGGACGGGGGCTTCTCAGGGGTTTCCTCGAGCTGCCGCGTCCGTGGGGCTTTTCTCACGAGGCACGACGAGGTTCTCAGGGAGCCTCTCGTGCGGCGCCAGGGAAGTCAGGTCTGCATGAGCGTGGCGAGGGGGAGCGCGTCATTGTTCTCGAGTCCTGGGAGGGGACTAGGGCATCAAGGCGTGTAGAAGAAGGACTCTCGAGGTCTTTCTCGGGGGGCGGCGGGAAACCCTCGTTTCCCTCGACTTCTCCCGGTGACCTGAGGGAACTTCCCAGGGCTCCTCTTAGAGGTGAGGATTGCTGTGGAGTTGGTGGGCCATCTCGGGACTCCTCTGGGTTTGGCGCAATCGAAGAGGGCCTCTTCTCGAGGGGAGACAGGACCTCAGTCTTCCTCTCCATTTCGTACTCCGACAGCAGTGTCCCTGCAGCGTCGGGGCAGGAGAGTCAGGCCTCGTCTTGTCTGAGGAAGGGAACTCCGCTTGCCTCTCGAGTTGCTCAGGGAGTCTCAGTCCCCTCGTGGAGCTGTGTGTGGAAACCGCGGGTGTTTCCAGACGATGCACGGGAGTGTCAGTGCCCCTTCGTGTTGTTCCTTCACTCACAGGGTGGCCTTCGAAGAGGTGTCCGGGCATCGGGTTCTCCTCAACTGCGGACCGGGAAATCAGGGTCGTTCAACATGGGGCACCAGCCACGGGGCTTGTCTCGAATTTCCTCGCGAGGCTGGCCTCATCCTGAGGGGCGCCGTGCAGGACGGTAACCCCTTCCAGACGACGCAGGGGAATCAACTCTCCTGTCGCGAACAGGAGAGGAGTAGGAGCTCAGAGGAAGTGGTGCGGGGACTCTCGGTGTTCCCCTCAAGGGAACCCGGCATGTCGGGGAACTTTTGGATGTCGCATGAAGGGTGTCAGGTACCGTGTCTCACTTCACGACGGAACATGGGACTTCCCTTGAGACGCCGTACCGGGCAAGGGCCTCATCTTGCAAAGACTTTGAAACCACGTGGTTTTTCTCGAGTTGCGGCAGGATTCTCGAGTTTCGACGAGGATTTCAGGCTTCCTCTTGGGTTGGCCTTGGGAAGCCCCATCTCCCATTCAAGTAGTGAGGGAAATCCGGGGGTAGCGCTCGAGTCACTGCAGGGCAAAAGAGACCTCATCAAGGCGTGTGTCCGGGAACTAATATTCCTCTCCAGGGAAGTCAGGGATCTCGGGGTTGCATTTCAGGCTCCCTCGGGGAGTCAGGCCTCGTCTCGAGGGGAAGCCAAGGACTCCGCTCTCCTCTCGAGTGGCGACGCGGATCTCTTGGAGCCCACTGAGTGGCCTCAAGGGAGTCCAGCCTCCTCTTCAGTTTGGAGAGAGGACCCGGGATTGCTCTCCAGGCCATGCAGGAATAGAAGGCCCTCAGCTCGCGAGGACGGGGGCGTCTCAGGGGTTTCCTCGAGCTGCAGCGCCCGTGGGGGTTTTCTCCCGAGGCACGACGAGGATCTCAGGGAGCCTCTCGTGCGGCGCCAGGGAAGTCAGGTCTCCATGCGCGTGGCGAGGGGGAGCGCGTCATGGCACTCGAGTCACTGGAGGGGACTAGGGCCTCGAGACGCATTGAAGAAGGACTCTCGAGGTCTTTCTCGGGTGGCGGTGGGAAACCCTCGTTTCCCTCACCTTCTGCCGGGGATCTTAGGGAACTTCCCAGGGTGCCTCTGAGAGGTGAGGGATCCTGTGGAGTAGGCGGGGCCTCTCGGGACTCCGCTGGGTCTCGCGCAACGGAAGAGGGCCTCACCTCGAGGGGAGGCAGGAACCTCAGGCTTCCTCTCTGTTTCCGCTCCGACCACAGGGTCCCTGCAGAGTTGGGACAGGAGAGTCATGCCTCGTCTTGTCTGAGGAAGGGAACCCCGCTTGCCTCTCGAGTTGTCAGGGGTTTTCAGGCCCCTGGTCGAGCTCTGTGTGGAACCCGCGGGTCTTTCCGGATGATGCACGGGGGTGTCAGTGTCCCTTCGTGTTGTGCCTTCACCCACAGGGTTGCCTTCAAAGAGGGGTCCGGGCCTCGGGTCCTTCTCAAAAGCGGACCGGGGAATCGGGGGCATTTGGCATGTGGCACCACCCACGTGGCTCGTCTCGAATTTCCCTGTGAGACCGGCCTCATCCTGAGGTGCACCGGGAAGGCCGGGAACCCCTTCTGAACCATGCAGGGGAATCGACTCTCCTGTCGTGATCAGGAGGGGAGAACGGGCTCAGATGTAGCTGTGCCGGGACTCTCGGTGTTCCCTCGAGGGTACCCGGCGTTTCGGGGAGCTTTTGGATGTCGCATGAAGGGTGTCAGGTACCGTGTCTCACTTCACGACGGAACATGGGACTTCTCTTGAGACGCCGTACCGGGCAAGGGCCTCATCTTGCGAAGACGTGAAACCACGTGGTTTTTCTAGAGTTGCGGCAGGATTCTCGAGTGACGATGGGGATTACAGGCTTCCTCCTCTGTTGGCCCTGGGAAGCCCAGTCTTCCATTGGATTGGCGAGGGAAAGCTGGGGGTTGCGCTCGAGTCACTGCAGGGCCAAAGAGACCTCATCTAGGCTTGTGTCCAGGACCTAATGTTCCTCTCCAGGGAAGGCAGGGATCTCGGGGTTGCATTCCAGGATCCCCCTGGGTGTCAGGCCTCGTCTCGAGGGGAAGCAAAGGACTCCGCTGTCCTCCCGAGTCGCGAAGCGGATCTCTTGGAGCCCCCTAGTGGCGTCAATGGAGTCAAGCCTCCTCTTCATTTTGGAGAGAGGGCTCGGGATTGTTCTCCAGGCCATGCAGGAAAAGAAGGCCCTTCACCTCGCGAGGACGGGGGCGTCTCAGGGGTTTCCTCGAGCTGCGGCGCCCGTGGGGGTTTTCTCTTGAGGCACGGCGAGGATCATGGAGCCTCTCGTGCGGCGCCAGGGAAGTCAGGTCTCCCTGCGCGTAGCGAGGAGGAGCGCGTTGTGGCTCTCGAGTAATGGGAGGGGACTAGGGCCTCAAGACGCGTTGAAGAGGGACTCTCGAGGTCTTTCTCGGGTTGTGGCGGGAAAAAGTCGTTTCCCTCGACTTCTGCCGGGGACCTTAGGGAACTTCCCAGGGTGTCTCTGAGAGTTGAGGGATACTGTGGAGTTGGCGGTGCCTCTCGGGACTCCGCTGGGTTTGTCGCAATGGAAGAGGGGCTCATCTCGAGGGGAGGCAGGAACCTCAGACTTCCTCTCTGTTTCGGACTCCGACATCAGGGTCCCTGCAGAGTTGGGACAGGAGAGTCAGGCTACGTCTTTTCTGAGGAATGGAACTCCGCTTGCCTCTCGAGTTGTTCATGGGTTTCAGGCCCCTTGTCAAACTGTGTGTGGAATCTGCAGGTTTTTCCAGACGATGCACGGGGGTGTCAGTGACCCTTCGTTTTGTGTCTTCATCCACAGGGTTGCCTTCGAAGAGGTGTCCGGGCATCAGGTTCTTATGAAGAGCGGACCGGGATATCGGGGTCGTTCAGCATTTGGCACCACCCACGTGGGTTGTCTCGAATTTCCTCATGAAACCGGCCTCATCCTGAAGTGTGCCGCGAAAGTCATGAAACTCTTCCAGACAAAGCAGAGGAATCGACCCTCCTGTGGCGATCAGGAGGGGAGAAGTGGCTCAGATGAAGTGCTGCTGGGAACCTCGGTGTTTCCCTCAAGTGAGACAGGTATGTCGGGTAACTTTTGGGGTCGCATAAAGCGTTCCAAGTACCGTTTCGCTCTTCAAAATGGAACGTTGGACTTCTCTTGGGGTGCTCCAGCGGGCATGGGCCTCATCTTGGAATGACTGCGGAACCACTTGGTTTTTCTCGAGTTGCGGTGGGATATTTGAGTTACCACAGGGAATTCATGCTTCCTCTTGTGTTGGCCCACAAAAGTCTTATCTTCCATTCGAGATTCGAGGAAGAGCTGGAGGTGCGCTCTAGTCACTGAAGGCAAAAGAGACCCCACCAAGGCTTGTGTGCAGGACCTAATGTTCATGTCAAGGGGCGACAGAAATCTCGGGGTTGCATTCCAGACTCACCTTGGAGGCAGGCCTCGTCTCGAGGGGAAGCAAAGGACTCTGCTCTCCTCTCGAGTCGGACGGGTATGTCTTGGAGCCCACTGAGTGGCTTAAAGGGAGTCAAACCTCTTCTGGTGTTTGGAGGGAGGACACGGGATTGCTCTCCAGGGAATGCATGAAATGAAGGCCCTCATCTCCCAATGACTGGGGCGTCTCGTAGGTTTTCTCGAGCTGTGGCGCTAGTGTGGGGTTTCTCACGAAGTAAGACTGGGAGCTCAGTGAGCCTCTCACGTGGTGCCAGGGCAGTCAGGTCTCTATGCACGTGGTGAGAGGGAGCCTGTCATTGTTCTCGAGTCATGGTAGGGGAATTGGGCCTGAAGACGTGTTAAAGAAGGACTCTCGAGGTCTTTCCTGGGTTGCAGCAGGAAACCCTGGGTTCCATCGACTTGTGCCAGTGACCTCAGGAAGCTTCTCAGCGTGCCTCTGAGAAGTCAGGGTCACTGTGGAGTTGGGAGGGGCCTCTCGGAACTCCACTGGGTTTGGTGCAATGGAAGAGGGCCTCATGACAAGTTGAGGCAGGAACCTCAGGGTTCCTCTCCTGGCTTCGAATGCGCCGGATCTGACTCGGATCGCAGAGTCCCTGCAGAGTTGTGACAGGAGAGTCAGGCCTCGTCTTATGTGGAGGAATGGAACTCCGCTTGACTCTCGCGTTGTTCATGGGGTGACAGGCCACTTGTCGATTTGTATGTGGAACTTGCGGGTTTTTCTGGACGATGCACCGGGGTGTCACTGCCCCTTCGTGTTGTGCCTTGATCCACAGGATTGCCTTCGAGTTGGGTTCTGCCATCGGGTTCTTATCAAGAGCGGACCAGGGAATCGGGGTCTTTTGGCATGCCGCACCACCCACGAGGCTATGTCTCAAATTTCCTCGTGAGACTGGCCTCATCTTGATGTGCGCCAGGAAGGTCGGGAATGCCTTCCAGACAAAGCAGGGGAATCGAACCTCCTGTCGTGATCAAGAGGGGAGAAGAGTCTCAGATGAAGTGGTGCCGGGAACCTCGGTGTTCTCCTCAAGTGAGAATGGTATGTCGGGGAACTTTTGGAGTCGCATCAAGGGTTCCAAGTAACTTTTCGCTCTTCAATACGGAAAGTGGGACTTCTCTTGAGACGCTGTAGCGGGCAAGGGCCTCATCTTTCGATGACGGGAGAACCACGTGGTTTTTCTTGAGTTGCAGCGGGATTCTCGAGTTACGACGGGGAATTCAGGCTTCCTGTTCAACTGGCCCAGGGAAGTCCAGTTTTCATTCGAATTGCGAGTTAGAACTGGGGATTGCTCTCGAGACACTGCAGGGCCAAATAGACCTCATCTAGGCTTGTGTCCAGGACCTAATGTTCCTCTGCTGGGGCGAAAGCGATCTCGGCATTGCATTCTCGACTCACCCGGGGAGTCAGGCCTCGTCTCGAGGGGAAGCCAAGGACACCGCTCTCCTGTCAAGTCGCGACGGGTATATCTTGGAGCTCACTGTGTGGCCTAAAATGAGTCAAGCCTCCTGTGGAGTTTGGAGAGAGGACTCAGGATTGCTCTCCAGGCCATACAGCAAAAGAAGGCCCTCATCTCGTGAGGACTGGGGCGTCTCGTGGGTATTCTCGAGCTGCGGCTCCAGTGTGGTGTTGCTCACGAGGTATAATGGGGAGCTCAGGGAGCCTCTCCTGTGGCGCCAGGGAAGTCAGGTTTCTATGCGCGTGGCTAGGGGGAGCGCGTCATTGCTCTCGAGTCATGGTAGGGGAATCGCACCTCAAGACGCGTTGAAGAAGGACTCTCGAGGTATTTTACGGGTTGGAGCAGGAAACCCTTGGTTCCCTCGACTTGTGCCGTTGATCTCAGGAAGGTCTAAGGGTGCCTCTGAGAAGTCAGGGATACTGTGCAGTTGGGAGGGGCCGCTCGGGACTCCACTGGGTTCGGTGCAATGGAAGAGGGCCTCATCTCGAGTGGACACAGGAAACTTATGTTTCTTCTCCTGACTTCCCCTGGGCCAGATCTGACTCGGATCGCAGTTTCGCTGCAGAGTTCGAACAGGAGAGTCAGGCCTCGTCTTGTGTGGAGGAATGGAACTCTGCTTGCCTCTCCAGTTGTTCACGGGGTGACAGGTCACTTCTCGAGCTGTGTGTGGTACCTGCGGGTTTCTCCGGACGATACCCGGGGGTGTCAGTGCCCCTTCGTGTTGTGCCTTCATCAAAAGGGTTATCTTCAAAGAGGTGTCCGGGCATTGGGATCTTATCAAGAGCGAACTGGGAAATCGGGGTCTTTCGGCATGTGTCACCATCCACGAGGCTATGTCTCGAATATCCTCGTGAGACCGGCCTCATCCTGAGATGTACCGGGAAAGGGGGGAACCCCTTCAAGACAAAACAGGGGAATCGACCCTCCTGTCGCGATCAGGAGGGGAGAAGGGGCCTAGATGTAGTGGTGCCGGGAACCTCGGTGTTTTCCTCGAGTCAGACCAGTGTGTCGAGGAACTTTTGAGGTCGCATCAAGGGTGCCAATACCGTTTCGCACTTCAAGACGGAACGTGGGACTTCTCTTGAGACGCTGTAGGGGGCAAGGGCCTCATCTTGCGATGACGGGGGAACCACGTGGCGTTTCTCGAGTTGTGGCGGGATTCTCGAGTTTCGACGGGGAATACAGTCTTCCTCATGTGTTGTCCCAGGGAAGTCCTATCTTCCATTCGAGTTTCAAGGGAGAGCTGGGGATTGCCCTCGAGTCACTGCAGGGCAAAATAGACCTCATCTAGGCTTGTGTCCAGGACTTAATGTTCATCCCTAGGGGCGACAGGGATCTCGGGCTTGCATACCAGACTCACCCGGGGAATCAGGCCTCGTCTCTAGGGGAAGCAAAGAACTCCGCTGTCCTTTTGAGTCGCCATGGGTATCTCTTGGAGCCCACTGTGTGCCCTAAAGGGAGTCAAGCCTCCTGTGCTGTTTGGATAGAGGACTCGGGATTCCTCTCCAGGCCATGCAGGAAAAGAAGGCCCTCATCTCGCGATGACGGCGGCGTCTTGTGGGTTTTCTAGACTGTCGCGCTAGTGCCGGGTTTCTGACCAGGTACGAGAGGGAGCTCAGGGAGCCTCTCGTGTGGCGCCAGGGAAGTCAGGTCCCCATGAGATGGCTAGGGGGAGCTCGTCATTGCTCTCGAGTCATGGTAGGGTAATCGGGCCTCAAGACGGGTTGAAGAAGGACTCTCGAGGTCTTTCTCGGGTCACTGCATAAAACCCAGGGTTCCCTTGACTTGTGCCTGCGACCTCAGGGAGCTTCTCAGAGTGCCTCTGAGAAGTCAGGGATACTGTGCAGTTTGGAGGGGCCTCTCGAGACTCCTCTGCATTTGGTGGAATGTAAGAGGGACTCATCTCGAGTTGAAGCAGGAACCTCAGTGTTCCTCTCCATTTCTGACTCAGATCGCAAGGTCCCTGCATGTTGGTACAGGAGAGTCAGGCCTCGTCTTTTCTGGAGGATGGGACTCCTCTTGCCTCTCGAGTTGTTCTCGAGGTGACAGGCCACTTGTTGAGCTGTGTATGTAACCTGCCCTTTTTTCCGGATGATGCACAGGTGTGTTAGTGCCCCTTCGTGTTGTACCTTCATACTCAAGGCTGCCTTCCAAGAGGTGTCCGAGCTTCGGATTCTTATCAAGAGCGGACCGGGAAATTGGAGTCTTTCAGCAAGTGGCACCACCCACAAAGCTACGTATCGAATTTCCCCATGAGACCGGCCTCATCCTGAGTTGTGCAGGGAAGGTCGGGCCCCCTTGCAGACAAAGCAGGGGAATCGACCCACCGGTCACGATCAGGAGGGGAGAAGGGGCTTAAATGAAGTGGTGCCGGGAACCTCGGTGTTCCCCTTGAGTGAGACCGGCGTGTTGGGGGACTTTTGGGGTCGCATCAAGGGTGCCAAGTACCGTTTCGCATTTCAAGACGGAACCTGGGACATCTTTTGAAACGCTGTAGCGGGCAAGGGCCTCATCTTGCGAAGACGGGAGAACCACGTGGTTTTGCTCGAGTTGCGGCGGGATTCTCGAGTTATGACCGGGAATTTAGGCTTCCTCTTGTTGGCCTTGAAATCCAATCTTCCATTCGGGTTGCGAGGGGGAGCTGGGGATTGCGCTAGAGTCACTGCAGGGCAAAAGAGACCTAATCTAGGCTTGTGTCCAGGATCTAACGTTGCTCTGCAGGGGCGACAGGGATCTCGGGTTTGCATTCCAGACTCATCCCGGGAGTCAGTTCTCACCTCGAGAGTAAGCAAAGAATTCTGCTCTCGTCTCGAGTCGCGATGGGTATCTCTTGGAGCCCAATGTGTGTACTAAAGGGAGTCAAGCCTCCTGTGGAGTTTGGAGAGAGGACTCGGGATTGGACTCCAGGCCATGCAGGAAAAGAAGGCCCTCATCTCGAGATGACGGTGGCATCTCGTGGGTTTTCTCGAGCTGCGGCGCCAGTGTGGGGTGTCTCATGAAGTACCACGGGGATCTCAGGGAGCCTCTTGTATGGCGCCAGGAAAATCCAGTATTCCTTTCGAGTTGCAAGTTAGAACTGGGGATTGCTCTCCAGTCACTGCAGGGCAAAATAGACCTCATCTACGCTTGTGTCCAGGACCTAGTGTTCCACTACTGGGCCAACAGGGATCTCAGGGTTGCATTCTCGACTCACCCGGAGAGTCAGGCCTCGTCTTGAGGGGAAAAAAAGGACTCCGCTCTCCTGTCGAGTCGTGACGGGTATCTCTTGGAGCCCACTGCGTGGCTTAAAGGGAGTGAAGCCTCCTATGGAGTTTGGAGATGACTCGGGATTGTTTTCCTGGCCATGCAGGAAAAAAGGCCCTCATCTCGCGGTGACGGGGGCATCTCGTGGGTTTTCTCCAGCTGCGGCGCCAGTATCAGATTTCTCACGAGGTAAAATGGGGAGCTCAGAGAGCCTCTCGTGTGGTGCTAGGGACGTCAGGTCTCCGTGCGTGTGGTGAAGGGGAGTGCGTGATTGCTCTCGAGTCATAGTAGGCGAATCGGGCCTCAAGACGCATTGAAGAAGGACTCTTGAGGTCTTTCTCGGGTTGCGGCAGGGAACCCTGGGTTCCCTTGATTTGTGTCGGTGACCTCAGGCAACTTCTAAGGGTGCCTCTGAGAAGTCAGGGACACTGTGGATTTGGGAGGGGCCTTTCGTTACTCAACTGGGTTTGGTGCAATCGAAGAGGGCCTCATCTCGAATGGAGGCAGGAACCTCAGGGGTCCTCTCTATATCTGACTCGGGTCGCAGGGTACCTGCAGAGTATGGACAAGAGAGTCACGCCTCGTCTTCTGTGGAGGAATGGATTTCCCCTTGCCTTTCGAGTTGTTCACGGAGTGACAGGCCACTTGTTGAGCTGAGTGTGGAACCTGCGGGTTTTTCCGGATGATGCACGGGGGTGTCAGTGCCCCTTCGTGTTGTGCCTTCATCCACAGGGTTGCCTTCAAAGAGGTTTCCGGGCATCGGGTTCTTTTCAAGAGCATACCGGAAAATTGGGGTCTTTCAGCATGTGGTACCACCCACGAGGCTACGTCTCGAATTTCCTCGGGAGACTGGCCTCATCCTGAGGTGCGCTGGGAAGCTCGGGAACCCCTTGCAGACAAAGCAGGGGAATCGACCCACCGCTCGCGATCAGAAGGGGAGAAGGGGCTCAGATGAAGTGGTGCCGGGAACCTCGGTGGTCCCCTCGAGTGAGACCGGTATGTCACGGCACTTTTGAGGTCGCATCAAGGGTGCCAAGTACAGTTTCGCACTTCAAGATGGAACGTGGGAATTCTCTGGAGATGCTGTAGCGGGCAAGGGCCTCATATTGCGATGACGAGGGAAACACGTGGTTTTTCTCGAGTTGAGGCGGGATTCTCGAGTTACAATGGGGAATTCAGGCTTCCTCTTGTGTTGGCGCAGGAAGTCCAATCTTCCATTCAACTTGTCAGAGAGAGCTGGGGGCTGCTCTCGAGTCACTTCAGGGCAAAGAGTCCTCATCTAGGCTTGGGTCCAGGACGTAATGTTCCTCTCCAGGGGCGACAGGGATATCGGGGTCGCATTCCAGTCTCACCCGGTGGGTCACGCCTCGTCTCGAGTGGAAGCAAAGGACTCCACTATCCTCTCGAGTCGGGACACGTAACTCTTGGAGCCCAATGAGTGGCCTAAAGGGAGTCAAGCGTCCTGTGTAGCTTGGACAGAATGTTCACGCTTGATCTGCATACCATGCAGTTAAAGATGGCCCTCCTCTTGTGATGACGGGGGCGTCTCATGGGTTTTCACGAGCTGCAGCGCCAGTGTGGGGTTTCTCACGAGATATGATGGGGAGTTCAGGGAGCCTCTCGTGCGGCGCCAGAGAAGCCTGACTCCATGCGTGTGGCCAGGCAGATCGCGTCATTGCTCTCGAGTCATGGGAGGGACTAGGGCCTCAAGAGGCATTTAAGAAGGACTCTCAAGGTCTTTCTTGGGTTGGGGCGGGAAACACTCGTTTCCCTCGACCTCTACAGGGGACCTTAGGGAACTTCCCAGGTGCCTCTGAGAGGTGAGGGATACTGAGGAGTTAGAGGGGCCTCTCGGGACTCCACTAGGTTTGACGAAATGAAAGAGGGCCTCATCTCGATTGGAGGCAGGAACCTCAGGCTTCCTCTCCATTTCTGACTCCGACCGCAGGGTCCCTGCAGAGTTGGGACAGGAGAGTCAGGCCTCGTCTTGTCTGAGTAACGGAACTCTGCTTGCCTCTCGAGTCGTTCAGGGGGTCTCAGGGCCCTTGACAAGCTGTGTGTGGAACCTGCGGGTGTTTCCAGAAGATGCATGGGGGTGTCAGTGCCCCTTCGTTTTGTGCCTTTCCCCACAGGGTTTCCTTCAAAGAGGTGTCCGGGCATCGGGTTCATTTCAAGAGCGGACCGGGAAATCGGGGTCATTCTGCATGTGGCACCACCCACGTGGCTCATCTCGAATTTCCTCATGAGACCAGCATCATCCTGAGGTGCGCCGGGAAGGCCGGGAACACCTTGCACACAAAGTAGGGGAATCGATTCTCCTGTCGCGATCAGGAGGGGAGATGGGGCTCAGATGAAGTGGTGCCAGGACCCTCGGTGTTCCACTCGAGGTAACCCGGCGTTTCAGGGAACTTTAGGGGTGGCACCAAGGGAGCCAAGTACCGTTTCCCACTTCAGGACGGAACATGGGACTTCCCTGGAGACGCTGTATCGGGCAAGGGCCTCATCCTGTGAAGACGTTGGAACCACGTCGTTTTTCTCGAGTTGCATCGGGATTCTCGAAAACGACAGGAATTTCAGGCTTCCTCTTGGGTTGGCCCTGGGAAGACCAATCTTCAATTCGAGTTGCGATGGAAAGCTGGGGGTTCTGCTCGAGTCACTACAGGGCCAAAGAGACCTCATCGAGGCGTGTGTCCAGGACCTAATATTCCTCTCAAGGGAAGACAGGGATCACGGGTTTCCATTCCAGACTCCCCCGGGGGGTCAGGACTCGCCTGGAGGGGAAGCAAAGGACTCCGCTTTCCTCTCAAGTCGCGACACGGATCTCTTGGAGCCCACTGAGTGGACTCAAGGGTGTCGAGCCTCCTCTTCAGTTTGGAGAGAGGACTAGGGATTGCTCTCCAGGACAGGCAGGAAAAGAAGGCCCTCATCTCGCGATGAAGGGGGCGTCTCATGGGTTTCCTCAGGCTGCTGCGCCCATGGGGGTTTTCTCACGAGGCACGACGAGGACCTCAGGGAGCCTCTCGTGCGGCGCCAGGGAAGTCAGGTCTCCATGCGCATGGCGAGGGGGAGCTGGTCATCACTTTCGAGTCATGGGAAACGGCTAGGTCCTCAAGCGGCGTTGAAGAAGGACTCTCGAGGTCTTTCTCGGGTTGCGGCGGGAAACCCTTGTTTCACTCGACTTCTGCAGGGGACCTTAGGGAACTTCCCACGGTGCCTCTGAGAGGCGAGGGATGCTGTGTAGTTGGCAGGGCCTCTCGGGACTCTGCTGGGTTCGGTGCAATGGAAGAGGGCCTCATCTCGAGGGGAGGCAGGAACCTCAGGCTTCCTCTTGGTTTCAGACTCCGACTGCACGGTCCCTGCAGTGTTGGGACAGGAGAGTCATGCCTCGTCTTGTCTGAGGAATGGAATTCTGGTTGCCTCTCGAGTTGTTCCGGGAGTCTCAGGCCCCTTGTCGAGCTGTGTGTAGACCCTGCGGGTTTTTCCGGATGATGCACGGGGGTGTCAGTGCCCCTTCGTGTTGTGCCTTCACCCACAGGGTTGCCTTCGAAGAGGTGTCCGGGCATCGGGTTCTTATCAAGAGAGGACCGGAAAATCGGAGTCGTTCGGCACGTGGCACCTCACACGTGGCTAGTCTCGAATTTCCTCCTGAGACCGGCCTCATCCTGAGGTGCGCCAGGAAGGCCGGGAACCCCTTCCAGACAAAGCAGGGGAATCAACTCTCCTGTCGCGATCAGGAGGGGAGAAGGTGCTCAGATGAAGTGGTGCCGGGACCCTCGGTGTTCCCCTCGAGGGAACCCAGCATGTCGGGAAACTTTTGCGGTCGCATCAAGGGTGTCAAGTACCGTTTCGCCCTTCAGGGCGGAACATGGGACTTCCCTGGAGACACCGGGAACTTCGGTGTTCCCTGGAGTGAGACCGGTATGTTGGGGAACTTTGGGGTCGCATCAAGGGTGCCAAGTAGCATTTCGAACTTTAAGATGGAACGTGGGACTTCTCTTGAGACTCTAGGTGGCAAGGGCCTCATATTGCGATGAAGGGGGAACCACATGGTTTTTAAGACTTGAGGCTGAATTCTCGAATTACGATGGGAAATTTAGACTTCCTCTTGTGTTGACCGTGGGAAGACCAATCTTCCATTCAAATTGTGAGGGAGAGATGGAGGTTGCTCTCGATCACTGTAGGGCAAAATAGACCTCATCTAGGCTTGTGTCTAGGACATAATGTTCCACTCCAGGGGCGACAGGCATCTCGGGGTTGCATTCCAAACTCACCCGGGGAGTCAGGCCTCGTCTCCAGGGAAGCAAAGGACTCCGCTCTCCTCTCGAGTCGCGATCAGGAGGGGTGAAGGGGCTCACAGGCAGTGGTGCCGTGAACTTTGGTGTTTCCCTCGAGTGAGACCGGTATGTCAGGGAACTTTGGGGGTCGCATCAAGGGTGCCAAGTGCCGTTTTGTACTTCAGGATGGAACGTGGGTCTTCCCTTGATACGCTGTAGCGGCCAAGGGCCTCATCTTGCGATGACGGGGGAGCCACGTGGTTTTTCTCGAGTTGCGGCGGGATTCTCGAGTTACGACGGGGATTTCAGGCTTCCTCTTGTGTTGGGCCAGGGAAGTCCAATCATCCATTCGAGTTGCGAGGGAGAGCTGGGGGTTGCGCTCGAGTCACTGCAGGGCAAAGGAGACCTCATCTAGGCTTGTGTCCAGGACCTAATGTTCCTCTCCAAGGGCCACAGGGATCTCAGGTTTGCATTCCAGACTCACCCAGGGAGTCAGGCCTCATGTCAAAGGGAAGCAAAGGACTCCGCTCTCCTCTCGAGTCGCACCGGGTATTTCTTGGACCCAACTGAGTGGCCTAAAGGGAGTCAATCCTCCTGTGAAGTTTGGAGAGAGGACCAGGGATTGCTCTCCAGGTCAGGCAGGAAAAGAAGGCCCCCATCTCTCCTTGACGGGGGCATCTTGTGGCTTTTCTCGAACTGCGGCGCCACTGTGTGTTTTCTCACGAGGTATGATGGGGTACTCAGGGAGCCTCTTGTGTGGTACTAAGGAAGTCAGTTTTCCTGCTTGTGGCGAGGGGAGCGCGTCCTTGCTCTGGAGTCATGGTAGGGGAATCGGGCATCAAGAGACGTTGAAAAAGGACTCTCCAAGTCTTTCTCGGGTTACTTCAGGAAACTCTGGGTTCCCTCGACTTGTGCCAGTGACCTCAGGTAGCTTCTCAGGGAGCCTCTGAGAATTCAGGGATACTGTGGTGTTGGGAGGGGCCTCTCGGGACACCACTGAGTTTGGTTCAATGGAAGAGAGCCTCTTCTCTAGTTGAGGCAGGAACCTCAGGGTTCCTCTCCATTTCTGACTCCGATCGCAGGGTCCCTGAAGAGTTGGGACAGGAGAGTAAGGCCTCGTCTTGTGTGAAGGAATGCAACTTCACTTGCCTCTCGAGTTGTTCACGGGCTGACAGTCCACATTTGGAGCTGTGAGTGGAATCTGCGGGTTTTTCCAGACGATGCATGGGGATGTCAATGTCCCTTCGTGTTGTGCCTTCATCCAAAGGGTTGCCTTCGAAGAGATGTCCGGGCGTCAGGTTCTTATCTAGAGTGGACCGGGAATTCGGGATCTTTCAACATGTGGCACCAACCATGAGGCTACTTTTCGAATTTCCTCATGAGACCGGCCTCATCCGGAGGTTCACGGGGAACGTCGGGAACCCTTGCAGAAAAAGCATGGGCATCGACCCTCCTGTCGCGATCAGGAGGGGTGAAGTGGCTCACAGGAAGTGGTGCCGTGAACTTTGGTGTTTCCCTCGAGTGAGACCGGTATGTCAGGGAACTTTGGGGGTCGCATCAAGGGTGCCAAGTACCGTTTTGTACTTCAGGATGGAACGTGGGACTTCTCTTGATACCCTGTAGTGGCCAAGGGCCTCATCTTGCGATGACGGGGGAGCCACGTGGTTTTTCTCAAGCTGCGGCGGGATTCTCGAGTTACAACGGGGAATTCAGGCTTCCTCTTGTGTTGGCCCAGGGAAGTCCAATCTTCCATTCGATTTGCAAGGGAGAGCTGGCGATTGCTCTCTAGTAACTGCAGTGCAAAATAGACCTCATCTAGGCTTGTGTCCAGGACCGAGTTTTCCTCTCCAGGTGCGACAGGAACTCAGGGTTGCATTCCAGACTCACACGGGGAGTCAGGCCTCGTCTCGAGGGGAAGCAAAGGACTCCACTCTCCCTTCAAGTCCTGACAGGTATCTCTTGGAGCCAACTGAGAGGCCTAAAGAGAGTCAAGCCTCCTGTGGAGTCTGGAGAGAGGACTCGGTTTTGCTCTCCATGCCAGGCAGGAAAGAAGTCCCTCATCTCGTGATGACGGGGGCGTATCGTGGGTTTTCTCGAGCTGCGGTGCCTGAATGGGGTTTCCAAAGACGTACGACGGGGAGCTCAGGGAGACTCTCTTCAGGCGTCAGGGAAGTCAGGTCTCCATGCGCATGGCGATGGGGAGCGGGTCTTTGCTCTCGAGTCATGGTAGGGGAATCGGGCCTCAAGACGCGCCGAAGGACTCTCAAGGTCTTTCTCGGGTCGCAGCAGGAAACCCTAGGTTCCCTCGACTTGTGCCGGTGACCTCAGGTAGATTCTCAAGGTGCCTCTGAGAATTCAGGGATACTGTGGAGTTGGGAGGGGCCTCTCGCGACTCATCTGGGTTTGGTGCAATGCAAGAGGGCCTCATCTCGAGTTGAGGCAGGAACCTCAGGTTTCCTCTCCATTTCTGACTCGGATGGCAGGGTCCCTGAAGAGTTGGGACAGGAGAGTCAGGCCTCGTCTTGTGTGGAGGAAACGAACTCTGCTTGCCTATCGAGTTGTTCACGGGGTGACATTCCACTTGTCGAGCTGTGTGTAGAACCTGCGGGTTTTTCTGGACGATGCACGGGAGTTTTAGTAACCCTTCTGTTGTGCCTTCATCCACAGGGTTGCCTTCGAAGTGGTGTCCGGGCATCGGGTTCTTATATAGAGCGGACCACACAATCGGGGTCTTTCGGCATGTGGCACCACCCACGAGGCTACGTCTCGAATTTCCTCCTGAGAAAGGCCTCATCCTTAGGTGCGCCGGGATGGGCGGGAACTCCTTCCAGACAAAGCAGGGGAATTTACCCTCCTGTCGTGATCAGGAGGGGAGAAAGTGATCAGATGAAGTGGTGCCGGGAACTTCGGTGTTCCCCTCGGTGAGAACGGTGTGTCGGGGAACTTTTGGGGTTACATCAAGGGTGAAAAGTAGCATTTCGCACTTCAAGACGGAACGTGGGACTTCACTTGAGACGCTGTAGCGGGCCAGGGCCTCATCTTGGGATGACGAGTGAACCACGTGGTTTTTCTCGCATTGCGGCGGGAGTCTCGAGTTTCGACGGGGAATTCAGATTTCCTCCTGTGTTGGCCCATGGAAGTCCAATCTTTCATTCGAGTTGCGAGGGTGAGCTGTGATCCCACTCGAGTCACTGCAGGGCAAAATAGACCATATCTAGGCTTGTGTCCAGGACCGAATATTCCTCTCCATGGGTGACAGGGATCTCGGGGTGGCATTCCAGACTCACCCGGGAAGTCCGGCCTTGTTTCTAGGGGAAGCAAAGTACTCCGCTTTCCTCTCGAGTCGCGACGGGTACCTATTGAGCGCACTGAGTAGCCTTAGTGAGTCAAGCCTCCCGTGGAGTTTGGAGAGACGACTCGGGATTGCCCTCCAGGCCATGCAGTTAATGATGGCCCTCATCTCACGATAACGGGGGCGTCTCGTGGGTTTTCTCGAGCTGCGGCGCCAGTGTGGGGTTTCTCACGAGGTACGACGGGGACCTCAGGGAGCCTCTCGTGAGGTGCCAGGGAAGTTAAGTCTCCATGCGCATGGGTACTGGGAGTGCTTCATTGCTCTTGAGACATGGTAGGGGAATCGGGCCTCAAGACGCATCAAAGAAGGACTGTCCAATCTTTCTCGGGTTGCGGCAGGAAACCCTGGGTTCCATCGACTTGTGCCGGAGATCTCAGGGAGCTTGTCAGGGTGCCTCTGAGAAGTCAGGGACACTGTGGGTTGGAGGGACCTCTCGGGACTCCAGTGGTTTTGGTGCTATGGAAGAGGGCCTCATCTTGAGTTGAGGCAGGAACCTCAGGGTTCCTCTCCATTTCTGATTCGGATTGCAGGGTCCCAGCAGATTTGGGACAGGAGAGTCAGGCCTCGTCCTGTGTGGAGAATGGAACTCAGCTTGCCTCTCAAGTTGTGCACGGGGTGACAGACCACGTGTCGAGCTGTGTGTGGAACCTGTAGGTTTTTCCAGACGATGCACGGGTGTGTCTGTGCCCCTTCGTGTTGTGCCTTCATCCACAGGGTTGCCTTCTAAGGGGTGTCCAGGCATCAGGTTCTTATCAAGAGCGGACCGGGCAATCGGAGTCTTTCGGCATGTGGCACCACCCACGAGGCTACGTCTCGAACTTCCTCGTGAGACCGGCATCATCCTGAGGTGCGCCGTTAAGGTCGGGAAACCCTTGCAGACAAAGCAGGGGAATCGACCCTCCTGTCGTGATCAGGAGGGGAGAAGGCGCTCAAAAGAAATGGTGCCGGGAACTTCGGTGTTCCCCTCAAGTGAGACCGGTATGTTGGGGAACTTTTGGGGTCGCATCAAGGGTGCCAAGTACTGTTTCGCACTTCAAGATGGAACGTGGGACTACTCTTGAGACGCTGTAGCGGGAAAGTGCCTCATATTGCGATGATGGGGCAATCACTTGGTTTTTCTCCAGTTACGGTGGGATTCTCAAGTTACGACGGGGATTTCAGGCTTCCTCTTGTGTTGGCCCAGGGAAGTCCAATCTTCAATTCGAGTTGCGAGGGAGAGCTGGGGATTGCGCACAAGTCACTGTAGGGAAAAAGAGACCTCATCTTGGCTTGTGTCCAGGATCTAATGTTCCTCTCCAGGGGAGACAGGGATCTCGGGGTTGCATTCCAGACTCACCCGGGGAGTCAGGCCTCGTCTCGAGGGGAAGCAAATGACTCCACTCTCCTCTCGAGTCGCGACGGATATCTCTTGGAGCCCACTGAGTGGCCTACAGGGAGCCAAGCTTCCTGTGGATTTTGGAGAGAGGACTCGGTATTGCTCTCCAGGCCATGCAGAAAAAGAAGGCCCTCATCTCGCGATGACAGGGGCATCTCGTTGGTTTTCTCGAGCTGAGGCACAAGTGTGGTGTTTCCCTCGTGGTAAGGCTGGGAGCTCAGGGAGCATCTTGTGCGGCGCCAGGGAAGTCAGGTCTCCATGCGCGTGGCGAGGGGGAGTGCGTCATTGCTCTCTTGTCATGATAGGGGATTTTGACCTCAAGACGCATTGAAGAAGGACTCTCAAGGTCTTTCTCAGGTTGTGGCAGGAAACCATGGGTTCCCTCGACTCATGCATGTTACGTCAGGGAGCTTCTCAGGTGCCTATGTGAAATCAGGGATACTGTGGAGTTGGGAGTGACCTCTCGGAACTCCACTGGGTTTGGTGAAATGGAAAAAGGCATCATCTTTAGATAAAGCAGGAACATCAGGTTTCCTCTTCATTTCTGCCTTGGATCGCATGTTCCTGCAGAGTTGGGAGAGGAGAGTCAGGACTCATCTTGTGTGGAGGAATGGAAATCCGCTTGCATCTCGAGTTGTTCATGGGGTGACAGGCCTCTTGTAGAGCTGTATGTGGAACCTGCGGGTTTTTCCAGACGATGCACAGGGGTGTCAGTGCCCCTTTTGTTGTACCTTCATCCACAGGGTTGTCTTCAAAGAGGTGTCTGGTCATCGGGTTCTTCTCAAGAGTGTACTGGGAAATCGGGGTCTTTCGGCATGTGGCACCCCCCATGAGGCCACGTCTCGAAATTTCCCATGAGTCCGGCTTCATCCTGAGGTGCGCCGTGAATGTCGGGAACTCCTTTAAGTCAAAGCAGGGGAATCGACCCTCTTGTCGCTATCAGGAGGGGAGAAGGGGCTCAAAAGAAGTGGTGCCGGGAACCTCGGTGTTCCCCTCAAATGAAACCGGTGTGTCGGGGAACATTTGGGGTCGCATTAAGGGTGCCAAGTAACGTTTTGCACTTCAACACAGAACGTGGGACTTCTCTTGAGACGCCGTAGTGAGCACGGGCCCCATCTTGTGATGACGGGGGAACCACGTGGTTTTTCTCGAGTTGCGGCAGGGAATTCAGGCTTCCTCTTGTGTTGGCCCAGGGAAGTCCAAATTTCCATACGAGTTGAGAGCTAGAGCTGGGGGTTGGCTCGAGTTATTGCAGGGCAAAAGAGACCTCATCTAGGCTTGTGTCTAGGACCTAATGTTCCTTTCAAGGGGCAACAGGGATCTCGGAGTTGCATTCCAGATCCTCCCGAGGAGTCAGGCCTCTTCAAGAGGGTAATGAATGGACTCCCATCTCCTCTTGAGTCGCGACGGGTATCTCTTAGAGCCCATTGTGTGGCCTAAAGGGAGTCAAGCCTCCTGTGGAGATTGGAGAGAGGACTCGGGATTGCTCTCCAGGCCATGCAGGAAAAGAAGGCCCTCATAACGTGATGACGGGGGCGTCTTGTGCATTTTCTCGAGGTGCGGTGCAAGGATGGGGTTTCTCACAAGATACGATGGGGAGCTCAGGGAGTCTCTCGTGTGGTGACAGGAAAGACAGGTCTCCATGCACGTGTGGAGGGGGAGCGCGTCATTGCTCTCGAGTCATGGTAGGGGAATCGGGCCTCAAGAGGCGTTGAAGAACGACTCTCAAGGTCTTTTTCCGGTTGCGGCAGGAAACCCTGGTTTTTCTCGACTTGTGCTGGTGACCTCAGGGAGCTTAACATGGTGCCTCTGAGAAGTCAGGGATTCTGTGGAGTTGGGAGGGGCCACTCGGGACACCACTGGGTGTGGTATAATGCAAGAGGGCCTCATCTCGTGTTGAGGAAGGAACCTCAGGGTTCCTCTCCATTTCAGACTCCGATCTCAGGATTCCTGCAGAGTTGGGACAGGAGAGTCAGGCCTCGTATTCTGTGGAGAAATGAAACTTAGCTTGCCTCTCGAGTTGTTCACGAGGTAACAGGTCACTTGTCGAGCTGTATGTGGAACCTGCAGAATTTTCCAAAAGATGCACGGGTGTGCAGGGCCCCTCCTTGTTGTGCCTTCATCCAACGGGATGCATTCGAAGAAGTGTACGGGCATCGGGTTCTTATTAATAGCGGACCAGGAAATGGGGTCTTTCCGTATGTGGCACCACCCACGAGGCTACATCTCCAATTTCCTCGTGAGACCGGCCTCATCCTGAGGTGCGCTGGGAAGATCGGTAACGCCTTCCAGACAAAGCAGGAGAATCGACACTCCTGTTGCAATCAGGAGGGGAGAAGGGGCTCATATGATGTGGTGTGGGGAACATGGGTGTTCCCCTCGAGTGAGGCATGTATGTTGGGGAACTTTGGGGGTGCCATCATGGGTGCCAAGTACTGTTTTGCACTTCAGTGGGAACGTGGACATCTTTTGAGACGCTGTGGAGGGCAAGGGGCTCATGCTGCGAAGACGATGGAACCACGTGGTTTTTCTCGAGTTGTGGCGGGATTCTCGAGTTATGATGGGGATTTCAGGCTTCCTCTTGTGTTGGACCTGGGAAGCCCAAACTTCCCTTCGAGTTGCGAGCGAAAGCTGGGGGTTGTGCTCGAGTCACTGCAGGGCCAAAGAGACCTCATCTAGGCATGTGTCCAGGACCTAATAGTCCTCTCATGGAAAGACAAGGATCTCGGGATCGCACTCCAGACTCCCCCGGGGAGTCAGGCCTCGCCTCGAGGGGAAGCAAAGGACTGCGCTCTCCTCTCGAGCCACGACGCGGATCTCTTGGAGCCCACTGAGTGGCCTCAAGGGAGTCAAGCCTCCTCTTCAGTTTGGAGAGAGGACTCGGAATTGCTCTCCAGGCCAGACAGGAAAAGAAGGCCCTCACCTCGAGAGGACGGGGGCGTCTCAGGGGTTTCCTCGAGCTGCGGCGCCCATGGGGGTTTTCTCACAAGGCACGACGAGGATCTCAGGAGCCTCTCGTGCGGCGCTAGGGAAGCCAGGTCTCCATGGGGGAGGCGAGGGGGAGCGCATCTTTGCTTTCTACTCCAGGGAGGGGACTAGGGCCTCAAGACACATTGAAGAAGGACTCTCGAGGTCTTTCTCAGGTGGCGACGGGAAACCCTCGTTTCCCTCGACTTCTGCCGGAGACCTGAGGGAACTTCCCAGGGAGCCTCTGAGAGGTGAGGGATGCGGTGGAGTTGGCGGGGCCTCTCGGGACTAAGCTGGGTTTGGCGCACTGGAAGAGGGCCTCATCTCGAGGGGAGGCAGGAACCTCAGGCTTCCTCTCCCTTACGGACTCCAACTTCAGGGTCCCTGCGGAGTTGGGACAGGAGAGTCAGGCCTCGTCTTGTCTGAGGAAGGGAACCCCGCTGGCCTCTCGAGTTGCTCAGGGGGTCTCAGGCCCCTCGTCGAGCTGTGTGTGGAACCCGCGGGTGATTGCCGACGATGCACGGGGGTGGCAGTGCCCCTTCGTGTTGTGCCTTCACCCACAGGGTTGCCTTCGAAGAGGGGTCCGGGCCTCAGGTCCTTCTCAAGAGCGGACCGGGGAATCGGGGGCGTTCGGCATGTGGCCCCACCCACGTGGCTCGTCTCGAATTTCCTCGTGAGACCGGCCTCATCCTGAGGTGCGCCGGGAAGGCCGGGAACCCCTTCCAGACCACGCAGGGGAATCGCCTCTCCTGTCGCGATCAGGAGGGGAGAAGGGGCTCAGAGGAAGCGGGGCCGGGACCTTAGGTGTTCCCCTCGGGGGACCCAGGCGTGTCCGGGGACTTTTGGGGGTCGCAGGAAGGCTGTCAGGGACCGATTCGCCCTTCAGGGCGGAACAGGGGACTTCCCTTGAGACGCCGTCGCGGGCAAGGGCCTCATTTTGCCAAGAGGTGGGAACCACATGGGTTTTCTCGAGTTGCGGCGGCATTCTCGAGTTACGACGGGGATCTCAGCCTTCCCCTTGGGTTGGCCCTGGGAAGCCCAATCTTCCCCTCGGGTTGCGAGGGAAAGCTGGGGGTTGCGCTCGAGTCACTGCAGGGCCGAAGAGACCTCACCTAGGCGTGTGTCCGGGACCTAATATGCCTCTCCAGGGAAGGCAGGGATCTCGGGGTTGCATTCCAGGCTCCCCCGGGGAGTCAGGCCTCATCTCGAGGGGAAGCCAAGGACTGCGCTCTCCTCTCGAGTCGAGACGCGGGTCTCTTGGAGCCCCCTGAGAGGCCTCAAGGGAGTCCAGCCTCCTCTTCCGTTTGGAGAGAGGACCCGGGATTGCTCTCCAGGCCATGCAGGAAAAGAAGGCCCTCAGCTCGCGAGGACGGGGGCGTCTCAGGGGTTTCCTCGAGCTGCGGCGCCCGTGGGGGTTTTCTCCCGAGGCACGACGAGGAACTCAGGGAGCCTCTCGTGTGGCGCCAGGGAAGTCAGGTCTCCATGCGCGTGGCGAGGGGGAGCGCGTCCTGGCTCTCGAGTCACGGGAGGGGACTAGGGCCTCGAGACGCGTTGAAGAAGGACTCTCGAGGTCTTTCTCGGGGGGCGGCGGGAAACCCTCGTTTCCCTCGCCTTCTGCCGGGGACCTTAGGGAACTTCCCAGGGTGCCTCTGAGAGGCGAGGGATCCTGGGGAGGTGGCGGGGCCCCTCGGGACTCCGCTGGGTCTGGCGCAACGGAAGAGGGCCTCACCTCGAGGGGAGGCAGCAACCTCAGGCTTCCTCTGCGTTTTGGACTCCGACCGCAGGGTCCCTGCAGAGTTGGGACAGGAGAGTCAGGCCTCGTCTTGTCTGAGGAAGGGAACCCCGCTGGCCTCTCGAGTTGCTCAGGGGGTCTCAGGCCCCTCGTCGAGCTGTGTGTGGAACCCGCGGGTCTTTGCTGACGATGCACGGGGGTGGCAGTGCCCCTTCGTGTTGTGCCTTCACCCACAGGGTTGCCTTCGAAGAGGGGTCCGGGCCTCGGGTCCTTCTCAAGAGCGGACCGGGGAATCGGGGGCGTTCGGCATGTGGCCCCACCCAAGTGGCTCGTCTCGAATTTCCTCGTGAGACCGGCCTCATCCTGAGGTGCGCCGGGAAGGCCGGGAACCCCTTCCAGACCACGCAGGGGAATCGCCTCTCCTGTCGCGATCAGGAGGGGAGAAGGGGCTCAGAGGAAGCGGTGCCGGGACCCTCGGTGTTCCCCTCGGGGGACCCCGGCGTGTCGGGGGACTTTTTGGGGTCGCAGGAACGCTGTCAGGGACTGTTTCGCCCTTCAGGGCGGAACAGGGGACTTCCCTTGAGACGCCGTCGCGGGCAAGGGCCTCATCTTGCCAAGAGGTGGGAACCACGTGGGTTTTCTCGAGTTGCGGCGGGATTCTCGAGTTACGACCGGGATCTCAGCCTTCCCCTTGGGTTGGCCCTGGGAAGCCCAATCTTCCCCTCGGGTTGCGAGGGAAAGCTGGGGGTTGCGCTCGAGTCACTGCAGGGCCGAAGAGACCTCACCTAGGCGTGTGTCCGGGACCTAATATTCCTCTCCAGGGAAGGCAGGGATCTCGGGGTTGCATTCCAGGCTCCCCCGGGGAGTCAGGCCTCGTCCCGAGGGCAAGCCAAGGACTCCGCTCTCCTCTCGAGTCGCGACGCGGGTCTCTTGGAGCCCCCTGAGCGGCCTCAAGGAAGTCCAGCCTCCTCTTCCGTTTGGAGAGAGGACCCGGGATTGCTCTCCAGGCCATGCAGGAAAAGAAGGCCCTCAGCTCGCGAGGACGGGGGCGTCTCAGGGGTTTCCTCGAGCTGCGGCGCCCGTGGGGGTTTTCTCCCGAGGCACGACGAGGCTCTCAGGGAGCCTCTCGTGCGGCGCCAGGGAAATCAGGTCTCCATGCGCGTGGCGAGGGGGAGCGCGTCCTGGCTCTCGAGTCACGGGAGGGGACTAGGGCCTCGAGACGCGTTGAAGAAGGACTCTCGAGGTCTTTGTCGGGGGGCGGCGGGAAACCCTCGTTTCCCTCGCCTTCTGCCGGGGACCTTAGGGAACTTCCCAGGGTGCCTCTGAGAGGCGAGGGATCCTGTGGAGGGGGCCGGGCCCCTCGGGACTCCGCTGGGTCTGGCGGAACGGAAGAGGGCCTCACCTCGAGGGGAGGCAGGAACCTCAGGCTTCCTCCCCGTTTCGGACTCCGACCGCAGGGTCCCTGCAGAGTTGGAACAGGAGAGTCATGCCTCGTCTTGTCTGAGGAAGGGAACCCCGCTGGCCTCTCGAGTTGCTCAGGGGGTCTCAGGCCCCTCGTCGAGCTGTGTGTGGAACCCACGGATCTTTGCGGACGATGCACGGGGGTGGCAGTGCCCCTTCGTGTTGTGCCTTCACCCACAGGGTTGCCTTCGAAGAGGGGTCCGGGTCTCGGGTATTTCTCAAGAGCGGACCGGGGAATCGGGGCGTTCGGCATGTGGCCCCACCCACGTGGCTCGCCTCGAATTTCCTCGTGAGACCGGCCTCATTCTGAGGTGCGCCAGGAAGGCCGGGAACCCCTTCCAGACCACGCAGGGGAATCGCCTCTCCTGTCGCGATCAGAAGGGGAGAAGGGGCTTAGAGGAAGCGGTGCCGGGACCCTCGGTGTTCCCCTCAAGGGAAGCCGGCGTGTCGGGTAAGTTTTGGGGGCGCATGAAGGCCGTCAGGTCCCGTTTCGCACTTCAGGGTGGAACAGGGGACTTCCCTTGAGACCCTTTCGCGGGCAAGGGCCGCATCTTGCGAAGATGTGGGAACCACGTGGGTTTTCTGTAGTTGCGGCGGGATTCTCGAGTTACGACGGGGATCTCAGGCTTTCTCTTGGGTTGGCCCTGGGAATCCCAAACTTCCCCTCGATTTGCAAGGGAAAGCTGGGGGTTGCGCTCGAGTCACTGCAGGGCCAAAGAGACCTCACCTAGGCGTGTGTCCAGGACCTAATGCTCCTCTCCAGGGAAGACAATGATCTCGGGGTTGCATCCCATGCTCCCCCGGGGAGTCAGGCCTCGCCTCGAGGGGAAGCAAAGGATTCCGCTCTCCTCCCGAGTCGCGATGCGGATATCTTGGTGCTCCCTGAGTGGCCTCAAGGGAGTCCAGCCTCCTCTTCACTTTTGAAAGAGGACTCCTGATTACTCTCCAGGCCAGGCAGGAAAAGAAGGCCCTCACCTCGCGAGGACGGGGGCATCTCAGGGGTTTCCTCGAGCTGTGGCACCCATGGGGGTTTTCTCCCGAGGCACGACGAGGATCTCAGGGAGCCTCTCGTGCGGCGCCAGGGAAGTCATGTCTCCATGCACGTGGCGAGAAGGAGCGCGTCATTGTTCTCGAGTCATGGGAGGGGACTAGGGCCTCAAGACGCGTTGAAGAAGGACTCTCGATGTCTTTCTCGGGTTGCAGCGGGAAACCCTCGTTTCCCCCGACTTCTGCCGGGGACCTGAGGAAACTTCCCAGGGTGCCTCTGAGAGGTGAGGGACGCTATGGATTTGGCGAGGCCTCTCGGGACTCCACTGCGTTTGTCGCAATGGAAGAAGGCCTCATCTCGAGTGGAGGCAGGAACCTCAGGCTTCCTCTCCAATTCTGACTCTGATCGTAGTGTCCCTGCAGAGTTGGGACAGGAGAGTCAGGCTATGTCTTTTCTGAGGAATGGAACTCCGCTTGCCTCTCGAGTTGTTCATGGGGTTTCAGGCCCCTTGTCAAACTGTGTGTGGAATCTGCAGGTTTTTCCAGACGATGCATGGGGGTGTCAGTGACCCTTCGTTTTGTGTCTTCATCCACAGGGTTGCCTTCAAAGAGGTGTCCGGGCATCGTGTTCTTATGAAGAGCGGACTGGGAAATCGGGGTCTTTCAGCATTTGGCACCACCCACGTGGCTAGTCTCGAATTTCCTCATGAAACCGGCCTCATCCTGAGGTGTGCCGCGAAGGTCATGAAACCCTTCCAGACAAAGCAGAGGAATCGACCCTCCTGTGGCGATCAGGAGGGGAGAAGTGGCTCAGATGAAGTGCTGCTGGGAACCTCGGTGTTTCCCTCAAGTGAGACAGGTATGTCGGGTAACTTTTGGGGTCGCATAACGCGTTCCAAGTACTGTTTCGCTCTTCAAATTGGAACGTGGGACTTCTCTTGGGGTGCTAAAGCGGGCAAGGGCCTCATCTTGGAATGACTGGGGAACCACTTGGTTTTTCTCTACTTGCGGTGGGATATTTGAGTTACCACAGGGAATTCATGCTTCCTCTTGTGTTGGCCCACAAAAGTCTTATCTTCCATTCGAGATTCGAGGAAGAGCTGGAGGTGCGCTCTAGTCACTGAAGGCAAAAGAGACCCCACCAAGGCTTGTGTGCAGGACCTAATGTTCATGTCAAGGGGCGACAGGAATCTCGGGGTTGCATTCCAGACTCACCCTGGAGTCAGGCCTCGTCTCGAGGGGAAGCAAAGGACTCTGCTCTCCTCTCGAGTCGGACGGGTATGTCTTGGAGCCCACTGAGTGGCTTAAAGGGAGTCAAACCTCCTCTGGTGTTTGGAGGGAGGACACGGGATTGCTCTCCAGGCAATGCAGGAAATGAAGGCCCTCATCTCCCGATGACTGGGGCGTCTCGTAGGTTTTCTCGAGCTGTGGCGCTAGTGTGGGGTTTCTTACGAAGTAAGACTGGGAGCTCAGTGAGCCTCTCATGTGGTGCCAGGGCAGTCAGGTCTCTATGCACGTGGTGAGAGGGAGCCCGTCATTGTTCTCGAGTCATGGTAGGGGAATTGGGCCTGAAAACGTGTTAAAGAAGGACTCTCGAGGTCTTTCTTGGGTTGCAGCAGGAAACCCTGGGTTCCATCGACTTGTGCCAGTGACCTCAGGAAGCTTCTCAGCGTGCCTCTGAGAAGTCAGGGTCACTGTGGAGTTGGGAGGGGCCTCTCGGAACTCCACTGGGTTTGGTGCAATGGAAGAGGGCCTCATGACAAGTTGAGGCAGGAACCACAGGGTTCCTCTCCTGGCTTCGAATGCGCCGGATCTGACTCGGATCGCAGAGTCCCTGCAGAGTTGGGACAGGAGAGTCAGGCCTCGTCTTGTGTGGAGGAATGGAACTCCGCTTGACTCTCGCGTTGTTCATGGGGTGACAGGCCAATTGTCGATTTGTATGTGGAACTTGCGGGTTTTTCTGGACGATGCACTGGGGTGTCACTGCCCCTTCGTGTTGTGCCTTGTTCCACAGGATTGCATTCGAGTTGGGTTCTGCCATCGGGTTCTTATCAAGAGCAGACCAGGGAATCGGGGTCTTTTGGCATGTCGCACCACCCACGAGGCTATGTCTCGAATTTCCTCGTGAGACTTGCTTCATCTTGATGTGCTCCAGGAAGGTCGGGAACGCCTTCCAGACAAAGCAGGGGAATCGAACCTCCTGTCGCGATCAAGAGGGGAGAAGAGTCTCAGATGAAGTGGTGCCGGGAACCTCGGTGTTCTCCTCAAGTGAGACTGGTATGTCGGGGAACTTTTGGGGTCGCATCAAGGGTTCCAAGTAACTTTTTGCTCTTCAATACGGAACGTGGGACTTCTCTTGAGACGCTGTAGCGGGCAAGGGTCTCATCTTTCGATGACGGGGGAACCACGTGGTTTTTCTTGAGTTGGGGCGGGATTCTCGAGTTACAACCGGGAATTCAGGCTTCCTCTTCAACTGGCCCAGGGAAGTCCAGTTTTCATTCGAATTGTGAGTTAGAACTGGGGATTGCTCTCGAGACACTGCAGGGCCAAATAGACCTCATCTAGGCTTGTGTCCAGGACCTAATGTTCCTCTGCTGGGGCGAAAGCGATCTCAGCATTGCATTCTCGACTCACCCGGGGAGTCAGGCCTCGTCTCGAGGGGAAGCCAAGGACACCACTCTCCTGTCAAGTCGCGACGGGTATATCTTGGAGCTCACTGTGTGGCCTAAAATGAGTCAAGCCTCCTGTGGAGTTTGGAGAGAGGACTCAGGATTGCTCTCCAGGCCATACAGCAAAAGAAGGCCCTCATGTCGTGAGGACTGGGGCGTCTCGTGGGTATTCTCGAGCTGTGGCTCCAGTGTGGTGTTGCTCACGAGGTATAATGGGGAGCTCAGGGAGCCTCTCCTGTGGCGCCAGGGAAGTCAGGTTTCTATGCACGTGGCTAGGGGGAGCGCGTCATTGCTCTCGAGCCATGGTAGGGGAATCGCACCTCAAGATGCGTTGAAGAAGGACTCTCGAGGTCGTTTACGGGTTGGGGCAGGAAACCCTTGGTTCCCTCGACTTGTGCCGGTGATCTCAGGAAGGTCTAAGGGTGCCTCTGAGAAGTCAGGGATACTGTGCAGTTGGGAGGGGTCTCTCGGGACTCCACTGGGTTCGGTGCAATGGAAGAGGGCCTCATCTCGAGTGGAGGCAGGAAACTCATGTTTCCTCTCCTGACTTCCCCTGGGCCAGATCTGACTCGGATCGCAGTTTCGCTGCAGAGTTCGAACAGGAGAGTCAGGCCTCGTCTTGTGTGGAGGAATGGAACTCTGCCTGCCTCTCCAGTTGTTCACGGGGTGACAGGTCACTTCTCGAGCTGTGTTTGGTACCTGCGGGTTTCTCCGGACGATACCCAGGGGTGTCAGTGCCCCTAAGTGTTGTGCCTTCATCAAAAGGGTTATCTTCAAAGAGGTGTCCGGGCATCAGGATCTTATCAAGAGCGGACCGGGAAATCGGGGTCTTTCGGCATGTGTCACCATCCACGTGGCTATGTCTCGAATATCCTCGTGAGACCGGCCTCATCCTGAGATGCACCGCGAAAGGCGGGAACCCCTTCAAGACAAAACAGGGGAATCGACCCTCCTGTCGCGATCAGGAGGGGAGAAGGGGCCCAGATGTAGTGGTGTCGGGAACCTCGGTGTTCTCCTCGAGTCAGACTGGTGTGTCGAGGAACTTTTGAGGGTGCATCAAGGGTGCCAATACCGTTTCGCACTTCAAGACGGAACGTGGGACTTCTCTTGAGACGCTGTAGGGGGCAAGGGCCTCATCTTGGGATGACGGGGGAACCACGTGGCGTTTCTCGAGTTGTGGCGGGATTCTCGAGTTTTGACGGGGAATACAGTCTTCCTCATGTGTTGGGCCAGGGAAGTCCTATCTTCCATTCGAGTTTCAAGGGAGACCTGGGGATTGCTCTCGAGTCACTGCAGGGCAAAATAGACCTCATCTAGGCTTGTCTCCAGGACTTAATGCTCGTCCCTAGGGGCGACAGGGATCTTGGGGTTGCATACCAGACTCACCCGGGGAATCAGGCCTAGTCTCGAGGGGAAGCAAAGAACTCCGCTGTCCTTTTGAGTCACGATGGGTATCTCTTGGAGCCCACTGTGTGCCCTAAAGGGAGTCAAGCCTCCTGTGGTGTTTGGATAGAGGACTCGGGATTCCTCTCCAGGCCATGCAGGAAAAGAAGGCCCTCATCTCGCGATGATGGCGGCGTCTCGTGGGTTTTCTAGACTGCTGCGCTAGTGCCGGGTTTCTGACGAGGTACGAGAGGGAGCTCAGGGAGCCTCTCGTGTGGCGCCAGGGAAGTCAGGTCCCCATGAGATGGCTAGGGGGAGCTCGTCATTGCTCTCGAGTCATGGTAGGGTAATCGGGCCTCAAGACGGGTTGAAGAAGGACTCTCGAGGTCTTTCTCGGGTCACTGCATAAAACCCAGGGTTCCCTTGACTTGTGCCTGCGACCTCAGGGAGCTTCTCAGAGTGCCTCTGAGAAGTCAGGGATACTGTGCAGTTTGGAGGGGCCTCTCGAGACTCCTCTGCATTTGGTGGAATGTAAGAGGGACTCATCTCGAGTTGAAGCAGGAACCTCAGTGTTCCTCTCCATTTCTGACTCAGATCGCAAGGTCCCTGCATGTTGGTACAGGAGAGTCAGGCCTCGTCTTTTCTGGAGGATGGGACTCCTCTTGCCTCTCGAGTTGTTCTCGAGGTGACAGGCCACTTGTCGAGCTGTGTGTGTAACCTGCCCGTTTTTCCGGATGATGCTCAGGTGTGTTAGTGCCCCTTCGTGTTGTACCTTCATACTCAAGGCTGCCTTCCAAGAGGTGTCCGAGCATCGGATTCTTATCAAGAGCGGACCGGGAAATTGGAGTCTTTCAGCAAGTGGCACCACCCACAAAGCTACGTATCGAATTTCCCCATGAGACCGGCCTCATCCTGAGTTGTGCAGGGAAGGTCGGGCCCCCTTGCAGACAAAGAAGGGGAATCGACCCACCGGTCACGATCAGGAGGGGAGAAGGGGCTTAAATGAAGTGGTGCCGGGAACCTCGGTGTTCCCCTTGAGTGAGACCGGCGTGTTGGGGGACTTTTGGGGTCGCATCAAGGGTGCCAAGTACCGTTTCGCATTTCAAGACGGAACCTGGGACATCTTTTGAAACGCTGTAGCGGGCAAGGGCCTCATCTTGCGATGACGGGAGAACCACGTGGTTTTGCTCGAGTTGCGGCGGGATTCTCGAGTTATGACCGGGAATTTAGGCTTCCTCTTGTTGGCCTTGAAATCCAATCTTCCATTTGGGTTGCGAGGGGGAGCTGGGGATTGTGCTAGAGTCACTGCAGGGCAAAAGAGACCTAATCTAGGCTTGTGTCCAGGATCTAACGTTGCTCTCCAGGGGCGACAGGGATCTCGGGTTTGCATTCCAGACTCATCCGGGGAGTCAGTTCTCACCTCAAGGGTAAGCAAAGAATTCCGCTCTCGTCTCGAGTCGCGATGGGTATCTCTTGGAGCCCACTGTGTGTACTAAAGGGAGTCAAGCCTCCTGTGGAGTTTGGAGAGATGACTCGGGATTGTTTTCCTGGCCATGCAGGAAAAAAGGCCCTCATCTCGCGATGACGGGGGCGTCTCGTGGGTTTTCTCCAGCTGCGGCGCCAGTATCAGATTTCTCACGAGGTACAACGGGGAGCTCAGAGAGCCTCTCGTGTGGTGCTAGGGACGTCAGGTCTCCGTGCGTGTGGTGAAGGGGAGTGCGTGATTGCTCTCGAGTCATAGTAGGCGAATCGGGCCTCAAGACGCATTGAAGAAGGACTCTTGAGGTCTTTCTCGGGTTGCGGCAGGGAACCCTGGGTTCCCTCGACTTGTGTCGGTGACCTCAGGCAACTTCTAAGGGTGCCTCTGAGAAGTCAGGGACACTGTGGATTTGGGAGGGGCCTTTCGTTACTCAACTGGGTTTGGTGCAATCGAAGAGGGCCTCATCTCGAATGGAGGCAGGAACCTCAGGGGTCCTCTCCATATCTGACTCGGGTCGCAGGGTACCTGCAGAGTATGGACAAGAGAGTCACGCCTCGTCTTCTGTGGAGGAATGGATTTCCCCTTGCCTTTCGAGTTGTTCACGGAGTGACAGGCCATTTGTTGAGCTGAGTGTGGAACCTGCGGGTTTTTCCGGACGATGCACGGGGGTGTCAGTGCCCCTTCGTGTTGTGCCTTCATCCACAGGGTTGCCTTCAAAGAGGTTTCCGGGCATCGGGTTCTTTTCAAGAGCGTACCGGAAAATTGGGGTCTTTCAGCATGTGGTACCACCCACGAGGCTACGTCTCGAATTTCCTCGGGAGACCGGCCTCATCCTGAGGTTCGCCGGGAAGGTAGGGAACCCTTGCAGACAAATCAGGGGAATCGACCCACCGGTCGCGATCAGAAGGGGAGAAGGGGCTCAGATGAAGTGGTGCCGGGAACCTCGGTGGTCCCCTCGAGTGAGACCGGTATGTCACGGCACTTTTGAGGTCGCATCAAGGGTGCCAAGTACAGTTTCGCACTTCAAGACGGAACGTGGGAATTCTCTGGAGATGCTCTAGCGGGCAAGGGCCTCATATTGCGATGACGAGGGAAACACGTGGTTTTTCTCGAGTTGAGGCGGGATTCTCGAGTTACAACGGGGAATTCAGGCTTCCTCTTGTGTTGGCCCAAGAAGTCCAGTCTTCCATTCAACTTGTCAGAGAGAGCTGGGGGTTGCTCTCGAGTCACTTCAGGGCAAAGAGTCCTCATCTAGGCTTGGGTCCAGGACGTAATGTTCCTCTCCAGGGGCGACAGGGATATCGGGGTCGCATTCCAGTCTCACCCGGTGGGTCACGCCTCGTCTCGAGTGGAAGCAAAGGACTCCACTATCCTCTCGAGTCGGGACGCGTAACTCTTGGAGCCCAATGAGTGGCCTAAAGGGTGTCAAGCGTCCTGTGTAGCTTGGACAGAAGGTTCACGCTTGATCTGCATACCATGCAGTTAAAGATGGCCCTCCTCTCGTGATGACGGGGGCGTCTCATGGGTTTTCTCGAGCTGCGGCGCCAGTGTGGGGTTTCTCACGAGATATGATGGGGAGTTCAGGAGCCTCTCGTGCGGCGCCAGAGAAGCCTGACTCCATGCGTGTGGCCAGGCAGATCGCGTCATTGCTCTCGAGTCATGGGAGGGACTAGCGCCTCAAGAGGCATTTAAGAAGGACTCTCAAGGTCTTTCTTGGGTTGGGGCGGGAAACACTCGTTTCCATCGACCTCTACAGGGGACCTTAGGGAACTTCCCAGGTGCCTCTGAGAGGTGAGGGATACTGAGGAGTTAGAGGGGCCTCTCGGGACTCCACTAGGTTTGACGAAATGAAAGAGGGCCTCATCTCGATTGGAGGCAGGAACCTCAGGCTTCCTCTCCATTTCTGAATCCGACCGCAGGGTCCCTGCAGAGTTGGGACAGGAGAGTCAGGCCTCGTCTTGTCTGAGTAACGGAACTCTGCTTGCCTCTCGAGTCGTTCAGGGGGTCTCAGGGCCCTTGACAAGCTGTGTGTGGAACCTGCGGGTGTTTCCAGAAGATGCATGGGGGTGTCAGTGCCCCTTCGTTTTGTGCCTTCCCCCACAGGGTTTCTTCAAAGAGGTGTCCGGGCTTAGGGTTCATTTCAAGAGCGCACCGGGAAATCGGGGTCATTCGGCATGTGGCACCACCCACGTGGCTCATCTCGAATTTCCTCGTGAGACCAGCATCATCCTGAGGTGCGCCGGGAAGGCCGGGAACACCTTCCACACAAAGTAGGGGAATCGATTCTCCTGTCGCGGTAAAGAGGGGAGATGGGGTTCAGATGAAGTGGTGCCGGGACCCTCGGTGTTCCACTCGAAGGAACCCGGCGTTTCAGGGAACTTTAGGGGTCGCATCAAGGGAGCCAAGTACCGTTTCCCACTTCAGGACGGAACATGGGACTTCCCTGGAGATGCTGTAGCGGGCAAGGGCCTCATCCTGTGAAGACGTTGGAACCATGTCGTTTTTCTCGAGTTGCATCGGGATTCTCGAAAACAACAGGAATTTCAGGCTTCCTCTTGGGTTGGCCCTGGGAAGCCCAATCTTCAATTCGAGTTGCGATGGAAAGCTGGGGGTTCTGCTCGAGTCACTACAGGGCCAAAGAGACCTCATCGAGGCGTGTGTCCAGGACCTAATATTCCTCTCAAGGGAAGACAGGAATCACGGGTTTCCATTCCAGACTCCCCCGGGGGGTCAGGACTCGCCTGTAGGGGAAGCAAAGGACTCCGCTTTCCTCTCAAGTCGCGACACGGATCTCTTGGAGTCCACTGAGTGGACTCAAGGGTGTCGAGCCTCCTCTTCAGTTTGGAGAGAGGACTCGGGATTGCTCTCCAGGCCAGGCAGGAAAAGAAGGCCTTCATCTCACGATGACGGGGGCGTCTCATGGGTTTCCTCAGGCTGCTGCGCCCATGGGGGTTTTCTCACGAGGCACGACGAGGACCTCAGGGAGCCTCTCGTGCGGTGCCAGGGAAGTCAGGTCTCCATGCGCATGGCGAGGGGGAGCTGGTCATCACTCTCGAGTCATGGGAAACGGCTAGGTCCTCAAGAGGCGTTGAAGAAGGACTCTCGAGGTCTTTCTCAGGTTGCGGCGGGAAACCCTCGTTTCCCTCGACTTCTGCAGGGGACCTTAGGGAACTTCCCAAGGTGCCTCTGAGAGGTGAGGGATGCTGTGTAGTTGGCAGGGCCTCTCGGGACTCTGCTGGGTTCGGTGCAATGGAAGAGGGCCTCATCTCGAGGGGAGGCAGGAACCTCAGGCTTCCTCTCAGTTTCAGACTCCGACTGCACGGTCCCTGCATTGTTGGGACAGGAGAGTCATGCCTCGTCTTGTCTGAGGAATGGAATTCTGGTTGCCTCTCGAGTTGTTCCGGGAGTCTCAGGCCCCTTGTCGAGCTGTGTGTAGACCCTGCGGGTTTTTCCGGATGATGCACGGGGGTGTCAGTGCCCCTTCGTGTTGTGCCTTCACCCACAGGGTTGCCTTCGAACAGGGGTCCGGGCATCGGGTTCTTATCAAGAGCGGACCAGAAAATCGGAGTGGTTCGGCACGTGGCACCTCACACGTGGCTAGTCTCGAATTTCCTCCTGAGACCGGCCTCATCCTGAGGTGCACCAGGAAGGCCGGGAACCCCTTCCAGACAAAGCAGGGGAATCGACTCTCCTCTCGCGATCAGGAGGGGAGAAGGGGCTCAGATGAAGTGGTGCCGGGACCCTCGGTGTTCCCCTCGAGGGAACCCAGCGTGTCGGGGAACTTTTGCGGTCGCATCAAGGGTGTCAAGTACCGTTTCGCCCTTCAGGGCGGAACATGGGACTTCCCTGGAGACACCGGGAACTTCGGTGTTCCCCTGGAGTGAGACCGGTATGTTGGGCAACTTTGGGGTCGCATCAAGGGTGCCAAGTAGCATTTCGATCTTTAAGATGGAACGTGGGACTTCTCTTGAGACTCTAGCTGGCAAGGGCCTCATATTGCGATGAAGGGGAACCACATGGTTTTTAAGATTTGAGGCTGAATTCTCGAATTACGATGGGAAATTCAGACTTCCTCTTGTGTTGACCGTGGGAAGACCAATCTTCCATTCAAATTGTGAGGGAGAGATGGAGGTTGCTCTCGAGTCACTGTAGGGCAAAATAGACCTCATCTATGCTTGTGTCTAGGACATAATGTTCCACTCCAGGGGTGACATGGATCTCGGGGTTGCATTCCAAACTCACCCGGGGAGTCAGGCCTCGTCTCGAGGGAAGCAAAGGACTCCGCTCTCCTCTCGAGTCGCACCGGGTATTTCTTGGACCCAACTGAGTGGCCTAAAGGGAGTCAATCCTCCTGTGAAGTTTGGAGAGAGGACCAGGGATTGCTCTCCAGGTCAGGCAGGAAAAGAAGGCCCCCATCTCTCCTTGACGGGGGCATCTTGTGGTTTTTCTCGAACTCCGGCGCCACTGTGGGTTTTCTCACGAGGTACGATGGGGTACTCAGGGAGCCTCTTGTGTGGTACTAGGGAAGTCAGTTTTCCTGCTTGTGGCGAGGGGAGCGCGTCCTTGCTCTGGAGTCATGGTAGGGGAATCGGGCATCAAGAGACGTTGAAAAAGGACTCTCCAAGTCTTTCTCAGGTTACTTCAGGAAACTCTGGGTTCCCTCGACTTGTGCCAGTGACCTCAGGTAGCTTCTCAGGGAGCCTCTGAGAATTCAGGGATACTGTGGTGTTGGGAGGGGCCTCTCGGGACACCACTGAGTTTGGTTCAATGGAAGAGGGCCTCTTCTCTAGTTGAGGCAGGAACCTCAGGGTTCCTCTCCATTTCTGACTCCAATTGCAGGGTCCCTGAAGAGTTGGGACAGGAGAGTAAGGCCTCGCCTTGTGTGAAGGAATGCAACTTCACTTGCCTCTCGAGTTGTTCACGAGGTGACAGTCCACATTTGGAGCTGTGAGTGGAATCTGCAGGTTTTTCCAGACGATGCATGGGGATGTCAGTGTCCCTTCGTGTTGTGCCTTCATCCACAGGTTTGCTTTCGAAGAGATGTCCGGGCGTCAGGTTCTTATCTAGAGTGGACCGGGAATTCGGGATCTTTCAGCATACGGCACCAACCATGAGGCTACTTTTCGAATTTCCTCATGAGACCGGCCTCATCCGGAGGTTCGCGGGGAACGTCGGGAACCCCTTGCAGACAAAACATGGGAATCGACCCTTCTGTCACGATCAGGAGGGGTGAAGGGGCTCACAGGAAGTGGTGCCGTGAACTTTGGTGTTTCCCTCGAGTGAGACCGGTATGTCAGGGAACTTTGGGGGTCGCATCAAGGGTGCCAAGTACCGTTTTGTACTTCAGGATGGAACGTGGGACTTCTCTTGATACGCTGTAGCGGCCAAGGGCCTCATCTTGCGATGACGGGGGAGCCACGTGGTTTTTCTCGAGTTGCGGTGGGATTCTCGAGTTACGACGGGGATTTCAGGCTTCCTCTTGTGTTGGGCCAGGGAAGTCCAATCATCCATTCGAGTTGCGAGGGAGAGCTGGGGGTTGCACTCGAGTCACTGCAGGGCAAAGGAGACCTCATCTAGGCTTGTGTCCAGGACCTAATGTTCCTCTCCAAGGGCCACAGGGATCTCAGGTTTGCATTCCAGACTCACCCAGGGAGTCAGGCCTCATGTCAAAGGGAAGCAAAGGACTCCGCTCTCCTTTCGAGTCGCGACGGGCACCTCTTGGAGCCCACTTTGTGGCCTAAAGGGAGTCAAGCCTCCTGTGAAGTTTGGAGAGAGGACTTGGGACTGCTCTCCAGGCCATGCAGGAAAAGATGGCCCTCATCTCGCGATGACGGAGGGATCTTGTGGGTTTTCTCGAGCTGCGGCGCCAGTGTGGGGTTTCACACGTGGTACGACGGGGAGCTCAGGGAGCCTCTCGTGTGGCGCCAGGGAAGTCAGGTCTCCATGTGCGTGGCGAGGGGGAGCGCATTATTGCTCTCGAGCTATGGTAGGGGAATCTGACCTCAAAACGCATTGAAGAAGGACTCTCGAGGTCTTTCTTTGGTTGTGGCAGGAAACTCTTATTTCCCTCGACTTTTGCTGGTGGCCTCAAGGAGCTTCTCAGAATGCCTATGAGAATTCAGGGATACTGTGGAGATGGGAGGGGCCTCTCGGGACTCCACTGGGTTTGTTTTAATGGAAGAGGGCCTCATCTCGGGTTGAGGCAGGAACCTCAGGTTTCCTCTCCATTTCTGACTCAGATCGAAGCGTGCCTGTAGAGTTGGGATTGGATACTCAGGCCTCGTCTTGTCTGAGGAAGGGAACTCCGCTTTCCTCTCTCATTGTTTAAGGGGTGACAGGCCAGTTGTGGAGCTGTATGTGGATCCTGCGGGGTTTTCCGGATGATGAACAGGGTTGCCAGTGCCCCCTCGTGTAGTGCCTTCATCCACAGGGTTGCCTTAGAAGAGGTGTCCGGGCATCGGGTTCTTATCAAGAGCAAGACCGAGAAATCGGGGTCTTTTGGCACGTGGCACCAACACGAGGCTACGTCTCGAATTTCTTCGTGAGACTGGCCTCATCCTGAGGTGCGCCATGAAGGTCGGGAACGCCTTCTAGACAAAGCAGGGGGATCGACCTTCCTGCCGTGATCAGGAGGGGAGAAGGGGCTCAAATGAAGTGGTGCCAGGAACTTCGGTGTTCCCTTGGAGTGAGACCGGTATATTGGGGAATTTTGGGGTCGCATCAAGGGTGCCAAGTAGCATTTCGAACTTTATGACGAAACATGGGACTTCTCTTGAGACTCTGTAGCGGGCAAAGGCCTCATATTGCGATGAATGGGGAACCACGTGGTTTTTAAGAGTTGCGGCGGGATTCTCGAGTTACAACGGGAAATTCAGACTTCCTCTTGTGTTGGCCCAGTGAAGACCAATCTTCCATTCGAATTGCGAGGGAGAGATGGGTGTTGCTCTCGATTCACTGTAGGGCAAAATAGACCTCATCTAGGCTTTTGTCCAGGACATAATGTTCCTCTCCAGGGGCAACAGGGATCTCGGGGTTGCATTCCAGACTCACCCGAGGTAAGGCCTCGTCTCGAGGGGAAACAAAGTACTCTGCTCTCCTCTCAAGCTGCGACAGGTATCTCTTGGAGCCCATTGAGTGGCCTAAAGGGAGTAAAGCCTCCTGTGAAGTTTGGAGAAAGGACCAGGGATTGCTCTCCAGGTCAGGCAGGAAAAGAAGTCCCCAATCTCGCGATGACGGTGGGTTTTCCCGAGCTGCGGCGCCAGTGTGGGGTTTCTCACGAGGTATGACGGGGAGCTCAGGGAACCTCTCATGTGGCGCCAGGGAAGTCAGGTGTCCATGCGCATGGCGAGGGGGAGCGTGTCATTGCTCTCGAGTCATGGTAGGGGAATCCGTCCTCAAGACGCGTTGAAGACGGACTCTTGAGGTCTTTCTCGGGTTGCGGCAGGATACCCTGTGTTCCCTCGACTTGTGCCGGTGACCTCAGGGAGTTGCTCAGGGTGCCTCTGAGAAGACACTGATACTGTGGAGTTGGGAGGGGCCTCTCGGGACTCCACTGGGTGTGGTATAATACAAGAGGGCCTCATCTCGTGTTGAGGAAGGAACCTCAGGGTTCCTCTCCATTTCAGACTCCGATCTCAGGATTCCTGCAGAGTTGGGACAGGAGAGTCAGGCCTCGTATTCTGTGGAGAAATGAAGCTTAGCTTGCCTCTCGAGTTGTTCACGAGGTAACAGGTCACTTGTCGAGCTGTATGTGGAACCTGCAGAATTTTCCAAAAGATGCACGGGTGTTCAGGGTCCCTCCTTGTTGTGCCTTCATCCTACGGGATGCATTCCAAGAAGTGTACGGGCATCAGGTTCTTATTAATAGCTGACCGGGAAATGGGGTCTTTCCGTATGTGGCACCACCCACGAGGCTACATCTCCAATTTCCTCGTGAGACCGGCCTCATCCTGATGTGCGCTGGGAAGATCGGTAACCCCTTCCACACAAAGCAGGAGAATCGACACTCCTGTTGCAATCAGGAGGGGAGAAGGGGCTCAAATGATGTGGTGCGGGGAACATGGGTGTTACCCTCGAGTGAGGCCTGTATGTTGGGGAACTTTGGGGGTGCCATCATGGGTGCCAAGTACCGTTTTGCACTTCATTAGGAACGTGGGACTTCTTTTGAGACGCTGTGGCGGGCAAGGGCCTCATGCTGCGAAGACGATGGAACCACGTGGTTTTTCTCGAGTTGCGGCGGGATTCTCGAGTTACGACGTAGATTTCAGGCTTCCTCTTGTGTTGGCCCTGGGAAGCCCAAACTTCCCTTCGAGTTGCGAGGGAAAGCTGGATGTTGTGCACGAATCACTGCAAGGCCAAAGAGACCTCATCTAGGCGTGTGTCCAGGACCTAATAGTCCTCTCAAGGGAAGACAAGCATCTCGGGATTGCACTCCAGACTCCCCCGGGGAGTCAGGCCTCGCCTCAAAGGGAAGCAAAGGACTGCACTCTCCTCTCGAGCCCCGACGCGGATCTCTTGGAGCCCACTGAGTCGCCTCAAGGGAGTCCAGCATACTCTTCAGTTTGGAGAGAGGACTCGGGATTGCTCTCCAGGCCATGCAGGAAAAGAAGGCCCTCAGCTCGCGACGACGGGGGCGTCTCAGGTGTTTCCTCGAGCTGCGGCGCCCATGGGGGTTTTCTCCCGAGGCACGAAGAGGATCTCAGGGAGCCTCTCGTGCGGCACCAGGGAAGCCAGGTCTGCATGCGCGAGGCGAGGGGGAGCGCATCATTGCTCTCTAGTCCAGAGAGGGGACAAGGGCCTCAAGACACTTTGAAGAAGGACTATCGAGGTCTTTCTCGAGTGGCGGCGGGAAACCCTCATTTCCCTCGACTTTTGCCGGGGACCTGAGGGAACTTCCTAGGGTGCCTCTGAGAGGTGAGGGATCCGGCGGAGGTGGCGGGGCCCCTCGGGATTCCACTGGGGTTGGCGCAATGGAAGAGGGCCTCATCTCGAGGGCAGGCAGGAACCTCAGGCTTCCTCTCTGTTTCTGACTCCGACCCTCCGACCTCAGGGACCCTGCAGAGTTGGGAGCGGAGAGTTAGGCCTCGTCTTGTCTGAGGAAGGGAACTCCACTTGCCTCTCGAGTTGCTCAGGGGGTCTCAGGCCCCTCTTCGAGCTGTGTGTGGAACCCACGGGTGTTTCTGGACGATGCACGGGAGTGTCAGTGCCCCTTCGTGTTGTGCCTTCACCCACAGGGTTGCCTTCGAAGAGGTGTCCGTGCAACGGGTTCTTCTCAAGAGTGGACCGGGGAATCGGGGGCGTTCGGCCTGTGGCACCACACACGTGGCTCGTCTCGAATTTCCTCGTGAGACCGGCCTCATCCTGAGGTGCGCCGGGAAGGCCGGGAACCCCTTCCAAACCACGCAGGGGAATCGCCTCTCCTGTCGCGATCACGGGGCGAGAAGGTGCTCAGAGGAAGCGGTGCCGGGACCCTCGGTGTTCCCCTCGGGGGAACCCGGCGTGTCGGGGGACTCTTGGTGGTCGCAGGAAGGCTGTCAGAGACCGTTTCGCCCTTCAGGGCGGAACAGGGGACTTCCCTTGAGACGCCGTCGCGGGCAAGGGCCTCATCTTGCCAAGAGGTGGGAACCACGTGGTTTTTCTCTAGTTGCGGCGGCATTCTCGAGTTACGACGGGGATCTCAGCCTTCCCCTTGGGTTGGCCCTGGGAAGCCCAATCTTCCCCTCAGGTTGCGAGGAAAAGCTGGGGGTTGCGCTCGAGTCACTGCAGGGCCGAAGAGACCTCACCTAGGCGTGTGTCCGGGACCTAATATTCCTCCCCAGGGAAGGCAGGGATCTCGGGGTTCCACTCCAGGCTCCCGCGGGGAGTCAGGCCTCGTCTCCAGGTGAAGCCAAGGAATCCGCTCTCCTCTCGAGTCGCGACGCGGGTCTCTTGGAGCCCCCTGAGCGGCTTCAAGGGAGTCCAGCCTCCTCTTCCGTTTGGAGAGAGGACCCGGGATTGCTCTGCAGGCCATGCAGGAAAAGAAGGCCCTCAGCTCGCGAGGACGGGGGCGTCTCAGGGGTTTCCTCGAGCTGCGGCTCCCGTGGGGGTTTTCTCCCGAGGCACGACGAGGATCTCAGGGAGCCTCTCGTGCGGCGCCAGGGAAGTCAGGTCTCCATGCACGTGGCGAGGGGGAGCGCGTCATTGTTCTCGAGTCACGGGAGGGGACTAGGGCCTCGAGACGCGTTGAAGAAGGACTCTCGAGGTCTTTGTCGGGGGGCGGCGGGAAACCCTCGTTTCCCTCGCCTTCTGCCGGGGACCTTAGGGAACTTCCCAGGGTGCCTCTGAGAGGCGAGGGATCCTGGGGAGTTGGCGGGGCCTCTCGGGACTCCGCTGGGTCTGGCAAAACGGAAGAGGGCCTCACCTCGAGGGGAGGCAGGAACCTCAGGCTTCCTCTCCGTTTCGGACTCCGACCGCAGGGTCCCTGCAGAGTTGGGACAGGAGAGTGAGGCCTCATCTTGTCTGAGGAAGGGAACCCCGCTGGCCTCTCGAGTTGCTCAGGGAGTCTCAGGGCCCTCGTCGAGCTGTGTGTGGAACCCGCGGGTCTTTGCGAACGATGCACGGGGATGGCAGTGCCCCTTCGTGTTGTGCCTTCACCCACAGAGTTGCCTTCGAAGAGGGGTCCGGGCCTCGGGTCCTTCTCAAGGGCGGACCGGGGAATCGGGGGCGTTCGTCATGTGGCACCACCCACGTGGCTCGTCTCGAATTTCCTCATGAGACCGGCCTCATCCTGAGGTGCGCCGGGAAGGCCGGGAACCCCTTCCAGACCACGCAGGGTAATCGCCTCTCCGGTCGCGATCAGGAGGGGAGAAGGGGCTCAGAGGAAGCGGTGCCGGGACCCTCGGTGTTCCCCTCGAGGGAACCCGGCGTGTCGGGGGACTTTTGGGGGTCGCAGGAAGGCTGTCAGGGACCGTTCCGCCCTTCAGGGCGGAACAGGGGACTTCCCTTGAGACGCCGTCATGGGCAAGGGCCTCGTCTTGCCAAGAAGTGGGTACCACGTGGGTTTTCTCGAGTTGCGGCGGGATTCTCGAGTTTCGACGAGGATCTCAGCCTTCCCCTTTGGTTGGCCCTGGGAAGCCCAATCTTCCCCTCGGGTTGCGAGGGAAAGCTGGGGGTTGCGCTCGAGTCACTGCAGGGCCGAAGAGACCTCACCTAGGCGTGTGTCCGGGACCTCATATTCCTCTCTAGGGAAGGCAGGGATCTCGGGGTTGCATTCCAGGCTCCCCCGGGGAGTCAGGCCTCATCTCGAGTGGAAGCCAAGGACTCCGCTCTCCTCTCGAGTCGCGACGCGGGTCTCTTGGAGCCCCCTGAGCGGCCTCAAGGGAGTCCAGCCTCCTCTTCCGTTTGGAGAGAGGACCCGGGATTGCTCTCCAGGCCATGCAGGAAAAGAAGGCCCTCAGCTCGCGAGGACGGGGGCGTCTCAGGGGTTTCCTCGAGTTGCGGCTCCCGTGGGGGTTTTCTCCCGAGGCACGACGAGGATCTCAGGGAGCCTCTCGTGCGGCGCCAGGGAAGTCAGGTCTCCATGCGCGTGGCGAGGGGGAGCGCGTCCTGGCTCTCGAGTCACGGGAGGGGACTAGGGCCTCGAGACGCGTTGAAGAAGGACTCTCGAGGTCTTTGTCGGGGGGCGGCGGGAAATCCTCGTGTCCCTCGCCTTCTGCCTGGGACCTGAGGGAACTTCCCAGGGTTCCTCTGAGAGGCGAGGGATCCTGTGGAGGTGGCGGGGCCCCTCGGGATTCCGCTGGGTCTGGCGCAACGGAAGAGGGCCTCACCTCGAGGGGAGGCAGGAACCTCAGGCTTCCTCTCCGTTTTGGACTCCGACCGCAGGGTCCCTGCAGAGTTGGGACAGGAGAGTCAGGCCTCGTCTTGTCTGAGGAAGGGAACCCCGCTGGCCTCTCGAGTTGCTCAGGGGGTCTCAGGCCCCTCGTCGAGCTGTGTGTGGAACCCGCGGGTCTTTGCGGACGAAGCACGGGGGTGGCAGTGCCCCTTCGTGTTGTGCCTTCACCCACAGGGTTGCCTTCGAAGAGGGGTCCGGGCCTTGGGTCCTTCTCAAGAGCGGACCGTGGAATCGGGGGCGTTCGGCATGTGGCCCCACCCACGTGGCTCGTCTCGAATTTCCTCGTGAGACCGGCCTCATCCTGAGGTGCGCCGGGAAGGCCGGGAACCCCTTCCAGACCACGCAGGGTAATCGCCTCTCCTGTCGCGATCAGGATGGGAGAATGGGCTCAGAGGAAGCTGTGCCGGGACCCTCGGTGTTCCCCTCGGGGGACCCCGGCGTGTCGGGGGACTTTTGGGGGTCGCAGGAAGGCTGTCAGGGACCGTCTCGCCCTTCAGGGCGGAACAGGGGACTTCCCTTGAGACGCCGTCGCGGGCAAGGGCCTCATCTTGCCAAGCGGTGGGAACCACGTGGTTTTCTCGAGTTGCGGCGGCATTCTCGAGTTGCGACGGGGATCTCAGCCTTCCCCTTGGGTTGGCCCTGGGAAGCCCAATCTTCCCCTCGGGTTGTGAGGGAAAGCTGGGGGTTGCGCTCGAGTCACTGCAGGGCCGAAGAGACCTCACCTAAGCGTGTGTCCAGGACCTAATATTCCTCTCAAGGGAAGACAGGAATCACGGGTTTCCATTCCAGACTCCCCCGGGGGGTCAGGACTCGCCTGTAGGGGAAGCAAAGGACTCCGCTTTCCTCTCAAGTCGCGACACGGATCTCTTGGAGTCCACTGAGTGGACTCAAGGGTGTCGATCCTCCTCTTCAGTTTGGAGAGAGGACTCGGGATTGCTCTCCAGGCCAGGCAGGAAAAGAAGGCCTTCATCTCACGATGACGGGGGCGTCTCATGGGTTTCCTCAGGCTGCTGCGCCCATGGGGGTTTTCTCACGAGGCACGACGAGGACCTCAGGGAGCCTCTCGTGCGGTGCCAGGGAAGTCAGGTCTCCATGCGCATGGCGAGGGGGAGCTGGTCATCACTCTCGAGTCATGGGAAACGGCTAGGTCCTCAAGAGGCGTTGAAGAAGGACTCTCGAGGTCTTTCTCAGGTTGCGGCGGGAAACCCTCGTTTCCCTCGACTTCTGCAGGGGACCTTAGGGAACTTCCCAAGGTGCCTCTGAGAGGTGAGGGATGCTGTGTAGTTGGCAGGGCCTCTCGGGACTCTGCTGGGTTCGGTGCAATGGAAGAGGGCTTCATCTCGAGGGGAGGCAGGAACCTCAGGCTTCCTCTCAGTTTCAGACTCCGACTGCACGGTCCCTGCATTGTTGGGACAGGAGAGTCATGCCTCGTCTTGTCTGAGGAATGGAATTCTGGTTGCCTCTCGAGTTGTTCCGGGAGTCTCAGGCCCCTTGTCGAGCTGTGTGTGGAACCTGCGGGTGTTTCCAGAAGATGCATGGGGGTGTCAGTGCCCCTTCGTTTTGTGCCTTCCCCCACAGGGTTTCTTCAAAGAGGTGTCCGGGCTTTGGGTTCATTTCAAGAGCGCACCGGGAAATCGGGGTCATTCGGCATGTGGCACCACCCACGTGGCTCATCTCGAATTTCCTCGTGAGACCAGCATCATCCTGAGGTGCGCCGGGAAGGCCGGGAACACCTTCCACACAAAGTAGGGGAATCGATTCTCCTGTCGCGATAAAGAGGGGAGATGGGGTTCAGATGAAGTGGTGCTGGGACCCTCGGTGTTCCACTCGAGGGAACCCGGCGTTTCAGGGAACTTTAGGGGTCGCATCAAGGGAGCCAAGTACCGTTTCCCACTTCAGGACGGAACATGGGACTTCCCTGGAGATGCTGTAGCGGGCAAGGGCCTCATCCTGTGAAGACGTTGGAACCATGTCGTTTTTCTCGAGTTGCATCGGGATTCTCGAAAACAACAGGAATTTCAGGCTTCCTCTTGGGTTGGCCCTGGGAAGACCAATCTTCAATTCGAGTTGCGATGGAAAGCTGGGGGTTCTGCTCGAGTCACTACAGGGCCAAAGAGACCTCATCGAGGCGTGTGTCCAGGACCTAATATTCCTCTCAAGGGAAGACAGGAATCACGGGTTTCCATTCCAGACTCCCCCGGGGGGTCAGGACTCGCCTGGAGGGGAAGCAAAGGACTCCGCTTTCCTCTCAAGTCGCGACACGGATCTCTTGGAGCCCACTGAGTGGACTCAAGGGTGTCGAGCCTCCTCTTCAGTTTGGAGAGAGGACTCGGGATTGCTCTCCAGGCCAGGCAGGAAAAGAAGGCCTTCATCTCACGATGACGGGGGCGTCTCATGGGTTTCCTCAGGCTGCTGCGCCCATGGGGGTTTTCTCACAAGGCACGACGAGGACCTCAGGGAGCCTCTCGTGCGGCGCCAGGGAAGTCAGGTCTCCATGCGCATGGCGAGGGGGAGCTGGTCATCACTCTCGAGTCATGGGAAACGGCTAGGTCCTCAAGAGGCGTTGAAGAAGGACTCTCGAGTTCTTTCTCAGGTTGCGGCAGGAAACCCTCGTTTCCCTCGACTTCTGCAGGGGACCTTAGGGAACTTCCCAAGGTGCCTCTGAGAGGTGAGGGATGCTGTGTAGTTGGCAGGGCCTCTCGGGACTCTGCTGGGTTCGGTGCAATGGAAGAGGGCCTCATCTCGAGGGGAGGCAGGAACCTCAGGCTTCCTCTCAGTTTCGGACTCCGACTGCACGGTCCCTGCATTGTTGGGACAGGAGAGTCATGCCTCGTCTTGTCTGAGGAATGGAATTCTGGTTGCCTCTCGAGTTGTTCCGGGAGTCTCAGGCCCCTTGTCGAGCTGTGTGTAGACCCTGCGGGTTTTTCCGGATGATGCACGGGGGTGTCAGTGCCCCTTCGTGTTGTGCCTTCACCCACAGGGTTGCCTTCGAAGAGGGGTCCGGGCATCGGGTTCTTATCAAGAGCGGACCAGAAAATCGGAGTGGTTCGGCACGTGGCACCTCACACGTGGCTAGTCTCGAATTTCCTCCTGAGACCGGCCTCATCCTGAGGTGCACCAGGAAGGCCGGGAACCCCTTCCAGACAAAGCAGGGGAATCGCCTCTCCTGTCGCGATCAGGAGGGGAGAAGGGGCTCAGATGAAGTGGTGCCGGGACCCTCGGTGTTCCCCTCGAGGGAACCCAGCGTGTCGGGGAACTTTTGCGGTCGCATCAAGGGTGTCAAGTACCGTTTCGCCCTTCAGGGCGGAACATGGGACTTCCCTGGAGACACCGGGAACTTCGGTGTTCCCTTAGAGTGAGACCGGTATGTTGGGCAACTTTGGGGTCGCATCAAGGGTGCCAAGTAGCATTTCGAAATTTAAGATGGAACGTGGGACTTCTCTTGAGACTCTAGCTGGCAAGGGCCTCATATTGCGATGAAGGGGAACCACATGGTTTTTAAGACTTGAGGCTGAATTCTCGAATTACGATGGGAAATTCAGACTTCCTCTTGTGTTGACCGTGGGAAGACCAATCTTCCATTCAAATTGTGAGGGAGAGATGGAGGTTGCTCTCGAGTCACTGTAGGGCAAAATAGACCTCATCTAGGCTTGTGTCTAGGACATAATGTTCCACTCCAGGGGTGAAATGGATCTCGGGGTTGCATTCCAAACACACCTGGGGAGTCAGGCCTCGTCTCCAGGGAAGCAAAGGACTCTGCTCTCCTCTCGAGTCGCACCGGGTATTTCTTGGACCCAACTGAGTGGCCTAAAGGGAGTCAATCCTCCTCTGAAGTTTGGAGAGAGGACCAGGGATTGCTCTCCAGGTCAGGCAGGAAAAGAAGGCCCCCATCTCTCCTTGACGGGGGCATCTTGTGGTTTTTCTCGAACTCCGGCGCCACTGTGGGTTTTCTCACGAGGTATGATGGGGTACTCAGGGAGCCTCTTGTGTGGTACTAGGGAAGTCAGTTTTCCTGCTTGTGGCGAGGGGAGCGCGTCCTTGCTCTGGAGTCATGGTAGGGGAATCGGGCATCAAGAGACGTTGAAAAAGGACTCTCCAAGTCTTTCTCAGGTTACTTCAGGAAACTCTGGGTTCCCTCGACTTGTGCCAGTGACCTCAGGTAGATTCTCAGGGAGCCTCTGAGAATTCAGGGATACTGTGGTGTTGGGAGGGGCCTCTCGGGACACCACTGAGTTTGGTTCAATGGAAGAGGGCCTCTTCTCTAGTTGAGGCAGGAACCTCAGGGTTCCTCTCCATTTCTGACTCCAATTGCAGGGTCCCTGAAGAGTTGGGACAGGAGAGTAAGGCCTCGCCTTGTGTGAAGGAATGCAACTTCACTTGCCTCTCGAGTTGTTCACGAGGTGACAGTCCACATTTGGGGCTGTGAGTGGAATCTGCAGGTTTTTCCAGACGATGCATGGGGATGTCAGTGTCCCTTCGTGTTGTGCCTTCATCCACAGGGTTGCTTTCGAAGAGATGTCCGGGCGTCAGGTTCTTATCTAGAGTGGACCGGGAATTCGGGATCTTTCAGCATACGGCACCAACCATGAGGCTACTTTTCGAATTTCCTCATGAGACCGGCCTCATCCGGAGGTTCGCGGGGAACGTCGGGAACCCCTTGCAGACAAAACATGGGAATCGACCCTTCTGTCGCGATCAGGAGGGGTGAAGGGGCTCACAGGAAGTGGTGCCGTGAACTTTGGTGTTTCCCTCGAGTGAGACCGGTATGTCAGGGAACTTTGGGGGTCGCATCAAGGGTGCCAAGTACCGTTTTGTACTTCAGGATGGAACGTGGGACTTCTCTTGATACGCTGTAGCGGCCAAGGGCCTCATCTTGCGATGACGGGGGAGCCACGTGGTTTTTCTCGAGTTGCGGTGGGATTCTCGAGTTACGACGGGGATTTCAGGCTTCCTCTTGTGTTGGGCCAGGGAAGTCCAATCATCCATTCGAGTTGCGAGGGAGAGCTGGGGGTTGCGCTCGAGTCACTGCAGGGCAAAGGAGACCTCATCTAGGCTTGAGTCCAGGACCTAATGTTCCTCTCCAAGGGCCACAGGGATCTCAGGTTTGCATTCCAGACTCACCCAGGGAGTCAGGCCTCATGTCGAAGGGAAGCAAAGGACTCCGCTCTCCTTTCGAGTCGCGACGGGCACCTCTTGGAGCCCACTTTGTGGCCTAAAGGGAGTCAAGCCTCCTGTGAAGTTTGGAGAGAGGACTTGGGACTGCTCTCCAGGCCATGCAGGAAAAGATGGCCCTCATCTCGCGATGACGGAGGGATCTTGTGGGTTTTCTCGAGCTGCGGCGCCAGTGTGGGGTTTCACACGTGGTACGACGGGGAGCTCAGGGAGCCTCTCGTGTGGCGCCAGGGAAGTCAGGTCTCCATGTGCGTGGCGAGGGGGAGCGCATTATTGCTCTCGATCTATGGTAGGGGAATCTGACCTCAAAACGCATTGAAGAAGGACTCTCGAGGTCTTTCTTTGGTTGTGGCATGAAACTCTTATTTCCCTCGACTTTTGCTGGTGGCCTCAAGGAGCTTCTCAGAATGCCTATGAGAATTCAGGGATACTGTGGAGATGGGAGGGGCCTCTCGGGACTCCACTGGGTTTGTTTTAATGGAAGAGGGCCTCATCTCGGGTTGAGGCAGGAACCTCAGGTTTCCTCTCCATTTCTGACTCAGATCGAAGCGTGCCTGCAGAGTTGGGATTGGATACTCAGGCCTCGTCTTGTCTGAGGAAGGGAACTCCGCTTTCCTCTCTCATTGTTTAAGGGGTGACAGGCCAGTTGTGGAGCTGTATGTGGATCCTGCGGGGTTTTCCGGACGATGAACAGGGTTGCCAGTGCCCCCTCGTGTAGTGCCTTCATCCACAGGGTTGCCTTAGAAGAGGTGTCCGGGCATCGGGTTCTTATCAAGAGCAAGACTGAGAAATCGGGGTCTTTCGGCACGTGGCACCAACACGAGGCTACGTCTCGAATTTCTTCGTGAGACTGGCCTCATCCTGAGGTGCGCCATGAAGGTCGGGAACGCCTTCTAGACAAAGCAGGGGGATCGACCTTCCTGCCGTGATCAGGAGGGGAGAAGGGGCTCAAATGAAGTGGTGCCAGGAACTTCGGTGTTCCCTTGGAGTGAGACCGGTATATTGGGGAATTTTGGGGTCGCATCAAGGGTGCCAAGTAGCATTTCGAACTTTATGACGAAACATGGGACTTCTCTTGAGACTCTGTAGCGGGCAAAGGCCTCATATTGCGATGAATGGGGAACCACGTGGTTTTTAAGAGTTGCGGCGGGATTCTCGAGTTACAACGGGAAATTCAGACTTCCTCTTGTGTTGGCCCAGTGAAGACCAATCTTCCATTCGAATTGCGAGGGAGAGATGGGTGTTGCTCTCGAGTCACTGTAGGGCAAAATAGACCTCATCTAGGCTTTTGTCCAGGACATAATGTTCCTCTCCAGGGGCAACAGGGATCTCGGGGTTGCATTCCAGACTCACCCGAGGTAAGGCCTCGTCTCGAGGGGAAACAAAGTACTCTGCTCTCCTCTCAAGCCGCGACAGGTATCTCTTGGAGCCCGTTGAGTGGCCTAAAGGGAGTAAAGCCTCCTGTGAAGTTTGGAGAAAGGACCAGGGATTGCTCTCCAGGTCAGGCAGGAAAAGAAGTCCCCAATCTCGCGATGACAGTGGGTTTTCCCGAGCTGCGGCGCCAGTGTGGGGTTTCTCACGAGGTATGACGGGGAGCTCAGGGAGCCTCTCATGTGGCGCCAGGGAAGTCAGGTGTCCATGCGCATGGCGAGGGGGAGCGTGTCATTGCTCTCGAGTCATGGTAGGGGAATCCGTCCTCAAGACGCGTTGAAGACGGACTCTTGAGGTCTTTCTCGGGTTGCGGCAGGATACCCTGTGTTCCCTCGACTTGTGCCGGTGACCTCAGGGAGTTGCTCAGGGTGCCTCTGAGAAGACACTGATACTGTGGAGTTGGGAGGGGCCTCTCGGGACTCCACTGGGTGTGGTATAATACAAGAGGGCCTCATCTCGTGTTGAGGAAGGAACCTCAGGGTTCCTCTCCATTTCAGACTCCGATCTCAGGATTCCTGCAGAGTTGGGACAGGAGAGTCAGGCCTAGTATTCTGTGGAGAAATGAAGCTTAGCTTGCCTCTCGAGTTGTTCACGAGGTAACAGGTCACTTGTCGAGCTGTATGTGGAACCTGCAGAATTTTCCAAAAGATGCACGGGTGTTCAGGGTCCCTCCTTGTTGTGCCTTCATCCTACGGGATGCATTCCAAGAAGTGTACGGGCATCAGGTTCTTATTAATAGCTGACCGGGAAATGGGGTCTTTCCGTATGTGGCACCACCCACGAGGCTACATCTCCAATTTCCTCGTGAGACCGGCCTCATCCTGATGTGCGCTGAGAAGATCGGTAACCCCTTCCACACAAAGCAGGAGAATCGACACTCCTGTTGCAATCAGGAGGGGAGAAGGGGCTCAAATGATGTGGTGCGGGGAACATGGGTGTTACCCTCGAGTGATGCCTGTATGTTGGGGAACTTTGGGGGTGCCATCATGGGTGCCAAGTACCGTTTTGCACTTCAGTAGGAACGTGGGACTTCTTTTGAGACGCTGTGGCGGGCAAGGGCCTCATGCTGCGAAGACGATGGAACCACGTGGTTTTTCTCGAGTTGCGGCGGGATTCTCGAGTTACGACGTGGATTTCAGGCTTCCTCTTGTGTTGGCCCTGGGAAGCCCAAACTTCCCTTCGAGTTGCGAGGGAAAGCTGGATGTTGTGCACGAATCACTGCAAGGCCAAAGAGACCTCATCTAGGCGTGTGTCCAGGACCTAATAGTCCTCTCAAGGGAAGACAAGCATCTCGGGATTGCACTCCAGACTCCCCCGGGGAGTCAGGCCTCGCCTCGACGGGAAGCAAAGGACTGCACTCTCCTCTCGAGCCCCGACGCGGATCTCTTAGAGCCCACTGAGTCGCCTCAAGGGAGTCCAGCAAACTCTTCAGTTTGGAGAGAGGACTCGGGATTGCTCTCCAGGCCATGCAGGAAAAGAAGGCCCTCAGCTCGCGAGGACGGGGGCGTCTCAGGGGTTTCCTCGAGCTGCGGCGCCCATGGGAGTTTTCTCCCGAGGCACGAAGAGGATCTCAGGGAGCCTCTCGTGCGGCGCCAGGGAAGCCAGGTCTGCATGCGCGAGGCGAGGGGGAGCGCATCATTGCTCTCTAGTCCAGAGAGGGGACAAGGGCCTCAAGACACTTTGAAGAAGGACTATTGAGGTCTTTCTCGAGTGGCGGCGGGAAACCCTCATTTCCCTCGACTTTTGCCGGGGACCTGAGGGAACTTCCCAGGGTGCCTCTGAGAGGTGAGGGATCCGGCGGAGGTGGCGGGGCCCCTCGGGATTCCACTGGGGTTGGCGCAATGGAAGAGGGCCTCATCTCGAGGGCAGGCAGGAACCTCAGGCTTCCTCTCTGTTTCTGACTCCGACCCTCCGACCTCAGGGACCCTGCAGAGTTGGGAGCGGAGAGTTAGGCCTCGTCTTGTCTGAGGAAGGGAACTCCACTTGCCTCTCGAGTTGCTCAGGGGGTCTCAGGCCCCTCTTCGAGCTGTGTGTGGAACCCACGGGTGTTTCTGGACGATGCACGGGAGTGTCAGTGCCCCTTCGTGTTGTGCCTTCACCCACAGGGTTGCCTTCGAAGAGGTGTCCGTGCAACGGGTTCTTCTCAAGAGTGGACCGGGAAATCGAGGTCGATCGGCATGTGGCACCACCCCGTGGCTCACCTCGAATTTCCTCGTGCGGACGGCCTCATCCTGAGATGCCCCGGGAAGGCCGGGAATACCTTCCAGAACACGCAGGGGAATCGACACTCCTGTCGCGATCAGGAGGAGAGAAGGGTCTCAGATGAAGTGGTGTCGGGACCCTCGGTGTTTCCCTCGAGGGAACCTGGTGTGTCGGGGCATTTCTGGGGGTCGCAACAAAGGTGTCAGGTACCGTTTCGCACTTCAGGACGGAAAATGGGACTTCCCTTGAGACGCCATAGCGGGCAAGAGGCTCATCTTACAAAGACGTTGGAACCACGTGGTTTTCCTCGAGTTGCGGCAGGATTCTCGAGTTACGACGGGGATCTCAGGCTTCCTCTTGGGTTGGCCCTGGGAAGCCCAAACTTCCCCTCGAGTTGCGAGAGAAAGCTGGGGGTTGCGCTCGAGTCACTGCAGGGCCCAAGAGACCTCACCTAGGCGTGTGTCCGGAACCTAATATTCCTCTCCAGGGAAGGCAGGGATCTCGGGGTTGCATCCCAGGCTCCTCCGGGGAGTCAGGCCTCGTCTCGAGGGGAATCAAGGACTCCGCCCTCCTCTCGAGTCGCGACGCGGGTCTCTGGGAGCCCCCTGAGCGTCCTCAAGGGAGTCCAGCCTCCTCTTCAGTTTGGAGACAGGACCCGGGATTGCTCTGCAGGCCATGCAGGAAAAGAAGGCCCTCAGCTCGCGAGGACGGGGGCATCTCAGGGGTTTCCTCGAGCTGCGGTGCCCGTGGGGGTTTTCTCCCGAGGCACTACGAGAATCTCAGGGAGCCTCTCGTGCGGCGCCAGGGAAGTCAGGTCTCCATACGGTGGCGATGGGGATCGAGTCATGGCTCTCTAGTCACGGGAGGGGTATAGGGCCTCGAGACGCGTTGAAGAAGGACAGTCGAGGTCTTTTTTGGGGGGCGGCGGGAAAACCTCGTCCCCCTCGCCTTCTGCCGGTGACCTTAGAGAACTTCCCAGGGTGCCTCTGAGAGGCGAGGGATCCTGGGGAGTTGGCGGGGCCTCGCGGGACTCCGCTGGGTCTGGCAAAACGGAAGAGGGCCTCACCTCGAGGGGAGGCAGGAAACCCAGGCTGCCTCTCCGTTTCGGACTCCGACCGCAGGGTCCCTGTAAAGTTGGGACAGGAGAGTCAGGCCTCGTCTTGTCTGAGGAAGGGAACCCCGCTGGCCTCTCGAGTTGCTCAGGGGGTCTCAGGCCCCTCGTCGAGCTGTGTGTGGAACCCGCGGGTCTTTGCGGACGATGCACGGGGGTGGCAGTGCCCCTTCGTGTTGTGCCTTCACCCACAGGGTTGACTTCGAAGAGGGGTCCGGGCCTCGGGTCCTTCTCAAGGGCAGACCAGGGAATCGGGGGCGTTTGGCCTGTGGCACCACACACGTGGCTCGTCTCGAATTTCCTCGTGAGACCGGCCTCATCCTGAAGTGCGCCGGGAAGGCCGGGAACCCCTTCCAGACCACGCAGGGGAATCGCCTCTCCTGTCGCGATCAGGAGGGGAGAAGGGGCTCAGAGGAAGCGGTGCCGGGGCCCTCGGTGTTCCCCTCGGGGGACCCCGGCGTGTCGGGGGACTTTTGGGGGTCGCAGGAAGGCTGTCAGGGACCGTCTCGCCCTTCAGGGCGGAACAGGGGACTTCCCTTGAGACGCCGTCGCGGGCAAGGGCCTCATCTTGCCAAGAGGTGGGAACCACGTGGTTTTTCTCGAGTTGCGGCGGCATTCTCGAGTTGCGATGGGGATCTCAGCCTTCCCCTTGGGTTGGGCCTGGGAAGCCCAATCTTCCCCTCGGGTTGCGAGGGAAAGCTGGGGGTTGCGCTCGAGTCACTGCGGGGCCGAAGAGACCTCACCTAAGCGTGTGTCCGGGACCTAATATTCCTCTCCAGGGAAGGCAGGGATCTCGGGGTTGCATTCCAGGCTCCCTCGGGGAGTCAGGCCTCGTCTCGAGGGGAAGCCAAGGACTCCGCTCTCCTCTCGAGTCGCGACGCGGGTCTCTTGGAGCCCCCTGAGCGGCCTCAAGGGAGTCCATCCTCCTCTTCCGTTTGGAGAGAGGACCCGGGATTGCTCTCCAGGCCATGCAGGAAAAGAAGGCCCTCAGCTCGCGAGGACGGGGGCGTCTCAGAGGTTTCCTCGAGCTGCGGCGCCCGTGGGGGTTTTCTCCCAAGGCACGACGAGGATCTCAGGGAGCCTCTCGTGCGGCGCCAGGGAAGTCAGGTCTCCATGCGCGTGGCGAGGGGGAGCGCGTCATGGCTCTCGAGTCACGGGAGGGGACTAGGGCCTCGAGACGCGTTGAAGAAGGACTCTCGAGGTCTTCGTCGGGGGGCGGCGGGAAACCCTCGTGTCCCTCGCCTTCTGCCGGGGACCTTAGGGAACTTCCCAGGGTGCCTCTGAGAGGCGAGGGATCCTGTGGAGGTGGCGGGGCCCCTCGGGACTCCGCTGGGTCTGGCGCAACGGAAGAGGGCCTCACCTCGAGGGGAGGCAGGAACCTCAGGCTTCCTCTCCGTTTCGGACTCCGACCGCAGGGTCCCTGCAGAGTTGGGACAGGAGAGTCAGGCCTCGTCTTGTCTGAGGAAGGGAACCCCGCTGGCCTCTCGAGTTGCTCAGGGGGTCTCAGGCCCCTCGTCGAGCTGTGTGTGGAACCCGCGGGTCTTTGCGGACGATGCACGGGGGTGGCAGTGCCCCTTCGTGTTGTGCCTTCACCCACAGGGTTGCCTTCGAAGAGGGTTCCGGGCCTCGGGTCCTTCTCAAGAGCGGACCGGGGAATCGGTGGCGTTTGGCATGTGGCCCCAACCACGTGGCTCGTCTCGAATTTCCTCGTGAGACCGGCCTCATCCTGTGGTGCGCCGGGAAGGCCGGGAACCCCTTCCAGAGAAAGCAGGGGAATTGACTCTCCTGTCGCGATCAGGAGGGGAGAAGGGGCTCAGATTAAGTGGTGCCGGGACCCTTGTTGTTCCCCTCGAGGGAACCCAGCGTGTCGGGAACTTTTGCGTTCGCATCAAGGGTGTCAAGTACCGTTTCGCACTTAAGGACAGAACATGGGACTTCCCTGGAGACGCCGGGAATTTCGGTGTTCCCCTGGAGTGAGACCGGTATGTTGGGGAACTTTGGGGTCGCATCAAGGGTGCCAAGTAGCATTTCGAACTTTAAGATGGAACGTGGGACTTCTCTTGAGACTCTAGCTGGCAAGGGCCTCATATTGCGATGAAGGGGGAACCACATGGTTTTTAAGACTTGAGGCTGAATTCTCGAATTACGATGGGATATTCAGACTTCCTCATGTGTTGACCGTGGGAAGACCAATCTTCCATTCAATGTGAGGGAGAGATGGAGGTTGCTCTCGATGACTGTAGGGCAAAATAGACCTCATCTAGGCTTGTGTCTAGGACATAATGTTCCACTCCAGGGGCGACAGGGATCTCGGGGTTGCATTCCAAACTCACCCGGGGAGTCAGGCCTCGTCTTGAGGGAAGCAAAGGACTCCGCTCTCCTCTCGAGTCGCACCGGGTATTTCTTGGACCCAACTGAGTGGCCTAAAGGGAGTCAATCCTCCTCTGAAGTTTGGAGAGAGGACCAGGGATTGCTCTCCAGGTCAGGCAGGAAAAGCAGGCCCCCATCTCTCCTTGACGGGGGCATCTTGTGGTTTTTCTCGAACTGCGGTGCCACTGTGGGTTTTCTCACGAGGTATGATGGGGTACTCAGGGAGCCTCTTGTGTGGTACTAGGGAAGTCAGTTTTCCTGCTTGTGGCGAGGGGAGCGCGTCCTTGCTCTGGAGTCATGGTAGGGGAATCGGGCATCAAGAGACGTTGAAAAAGGACTCTCCAAGTCTTTCTCGGGTTACTTCAGGAAACTCTGGGTTCCCTCAACTTGTGCCAGTGACCTCAGGTAGCTTCTCAGGGAGCCTCTGAGAATTCAGGGATACTGTGGTGTTGGGAGGGGCCTCTCGGGACACCACTGAGTTAGGTTCAATGGAAGAGGGCCTCTTCTCTAGTTGAGGCAGGAACCTCAGGGTTCCTCTCCATTTCTGACTCCGATTGCAGGGTCCCTGAAGAGTTGGGCCAGGAGGGTAAGGCCTCGTCTTGTGTGAAGGAATGCAACTTCACTTGCCTCTCGAGTTGTTCACGGGCTGACAGTCCACATTTGGAGCTGTGAGTGGAATCGGCGGGTTTTTCCAGACGATGCATGTGGATGTCATTGTCCCTTCGTGTTGTGCCTTCATCCACAGGGTTGCCTCCGAAGAGATGTCCCGGCGTCAGGTTCTTATCTAGAGTGGACCGGGAATTCGGGATCTTTCAGCATATGGCACCAACCATGAGGCTACTTTTCGAATTTCCTCATGAGACCGGCCTCATCCAGAGGTTCGCGGGGAACGTCGGGAACCCCTTGCAGACAAAACATGGGAATCGACCCTTCTGTCGCGATCAGGAGGGGTGAAGGGGCTCACAGGAAGTGGTGCCGTGAACTTTGGTGTTTCCCTCGAGTGAGACCGGTATGTCAGGGAACTTTGGGGGTCGCATCAAGGGTGCCAAGTACCGTTTTGTACTTCAGGATGGAACGTGGGACTTCTCTTGATACGCTGTAGCGGCCAAGGGCCTCATCTTGCGATGACGGGGGAGCCACGTGGTTTTTCTCGAGTTGCGGCGGGATTCTCGAGTTACGACGGGGATTTCAGGCTTCCTCTTGTGTTGGGCCAGGGAAGTCCAATCATCCATTCGAGTTGCGAGGGAGAGCTGGGGGTTGCGCTCGAGTCACTGCAGGGCAAAGGAGACCTCATCTAGGCTTGTGTCCAGGACCTAATGTTCCTCTCCAAGGGCCACAGGGATCTCAGGTTTGCATTCCAGACTCACCCAGGGAGTCAGGCCTCATGTCGAAGGGAAGCAAAGGACTCCGCTCTCCTTTCGAGTCGCGACGGGCACCTCTTGGAGCCCACTTTGTGGCCTAAAGGGAGTCAAGCCTCCTGTGAAGTTTGGAGAGAGGACTTGGGACTGCTCTCCAGGCCATGCAGGAAAAGATGGCCCTCATCTCGCGATGGCGGAGGGATCTTGTGGGTTTTCTCGAGCTGCGGCGCCAGTGTGGGGTTTCACACGAGGTAGGATGGGGAGCTCAGGGAGCCTCTCGTGTGGTGCCAGGGAAGTCAGGTCTCCATGTGCGTGGCGAGGGGGAGCGCATTATTGCTCTCGAGCTATGGTAGGGGAATCTGACCTCAAGACGCATTGAAGAAGGACTCTCGAGGTCTTTCTTCGGTTGTGGCAGGAAACTATTATTTCCCTCGACTTTTGCCGGTGGCCTCAAGGAGCTTCTCAGAATGCCTATGAGAAGTCAGGGATACTGTGGAGATGGGAGGGGCCTCTCGGGACTCCGCTGGCGTTGTCGCAATGGAAGAGGGCCTTATCTCGAGGGGAGGCAGTAACCTCAGGCTTCCTCTCTGTTTCTGACTCCGACCCTCCGACCTCAGGGTCCCTGCAGAGTTGGGAGCGGAGAGTTAGGCCTCGTCTTGTCTGAGGAAGGAACTCCGCTTGCCTCTCGAGTTGCTCAGGGGGTCTCAGGCCCCACTTCGAGCTGTGTGTGGAACCCACGGGTGTTTCTGGACGATGCACGGGAGTGTCAGTGCCCCTTCGTGTTGTGCCATCACCCACAGGGTTGCCTTCGAAGAGGTGTCCGTGCAACGGGTTCTTCTCAAGAGTGGACCGGGAAATCGAGGTCGATCGGCATGTGGCACCACCCCCGTGGCTCATCTCGAATTTCCTTGTGCGGACGGCCTCATCCTGAGATGCGCCGGGAAGGCCGGGAATCCCTTCCAGACCACGCAGGGGAATCGACACTCCTGTCGCCATCAGGAGGGGAGAAGGGGCTCAGATGAAGTGGTGTCGGGACCCTCGGTGTTTCCCTCGAGGGAACTCGGTGTGTCGGGGAAATTCTGGGGGTCGCATGAAAGGTGTCAGGTACTGTTTGGCACTTCAGGACAGAAACTGGGACTTCCCTTGAGACGCCATAGCGGGCAAGAGGCTCATCTTGCAAAGACGTAGGAACCACGTGGTTTTCCTCGAGTTGCCGCGGGATTCTCGAGTTATGACGGGGATCTCAGCCTTCCCCTTGGGTTGGCCCTGGGAAGCCCAATCTTCCCCTCGGGTTGCGAGGGACAGCTGGGGGTTGCGCTCGAGTCACTGCAGGGCCCAAGAGACCTCACCTAGGCGTGTGTCCGGGACCTAATATTCCTCTCCAGGGAAGGCAGGGATCTCGGGGTTGCATTCCAGGCTCCCCCGGGGAGTCAGGCCTCGTCTCGAGGGGAAGCCAAGGACTCCGCTCTCCTCTCGAGTCGCGACGCGGGTCTCTTGGAGCCCCCTGAGCGGCCTCAAGGGAGTCCAGCCTCCTCTTCCGTTTGGAGAGAGGACCCGGGATTGCTCTCCAGGCCATGCAGGAAAAGAAGGCCCTCAGCTCGCGAGGACGGGGGAGTCTCAGGGGTTTCCTCGAGCTGCGGCGCCCGTGGGTGCCGTGGTCCAGCCCCGGCTGATCCAGGGTCTTCGAAGGAGAGACGGCTAGGCGACCTATTCAAATGTTAATTAGATATAATAAAGAGGAATAGAATGATGATAGCTCAGTAGGAAAATTCAGTGGAGAAAAGAAGCTGAGTGGCTTGGTTTACGCAGAAAATCAATATAACCCGTGACACCAGGTTAGCTCTGACCACGGAGGCCGCAGGCGCCCTCTCGAATAGCGGAAGGTGCCCCACCTTAGACACCTTCTCGAGTGGGTCTTAGAAGCCCAGGCAAATAAATGGTCGCAGAGGACATCCACGCTCCAGATGGACACTCAGCTAGAAGTTAAAGGGAAGAATGACATGGGGAGACCAAGCGTTGGTGAGCAAGGCCCATAGCTTTATTTTCAACAGGGGCTTTTATACCCTAAGTTACACATAGAGGACAATAGGGGATGCAAAATCAGCAGTCTTTGATGCTTATCAAAAACCAGGGTTTCTTTCCTGCAGATTTATCGTATACAAATGGTTTAGGTGATTTACATCATCTTCTGGCCAGAGGCCTATTAACATTTTATGACTCTTGACAAGGACTTATCAACAAAGACTTATTTTCTCTAAGAGTAATTATTTTAAGGTTTGGCGCCATCCTCCGAAGATAAGATTACGTTCCTATAGGGTGGATGTGTAATGGGTTTACAAAGGAAAGAATTTACTACCTTAAGGGTCTAAAGTTACTAACACCAAGGCCACTACTTATTTTTTCTACATACCAACTATATTAATTAATGCACATTCAAGGATACAATTCAAGGGATGTGAAAACTTGGCAACAAACATTGGCTCATCAATGAAATCTTTTACTAGTTTTATTCTGACAGTTTCTAATTCTCTGAGAGGCTCTAAGCTATTTGAATATCTTAAGCTTCCCGTGCCTCTGGAGGCTGGGAGACTGTAAACAATCGTATGCATAGCTGTAGGTGTCTGGGTAAACTTGTCAGGCGAGTTAGAGAGCCATCTGAGGGGTTTGGATTTAAACACTCCTAATTGCCCAGGAACTTTATTAATTGGAGCTGTAAGTTAACTCTTTGACAGAGAGAGTGAGATGGTGGTGGGGGACAGCCCCCAGTAAAGTCAGAGGCGAGAGCACAAAGCAATAAAGTAGGCAGACTCTGGTTTTTGGGGGGTAGATGCTCGAGAATATCCGGGGGCACTCCCGAGGCTCGATCCCGCCTTTGCGTATGCCGAGCCCCCTTCCTCATGACCTTTGTCACGAGTGGAATGTCTCTCGCCGGCTCCCGGCATCTCCCCCTTTTTTATTTCTTAAAACAGCCAGATGTAGCTCAGTCGCGAGCCTCTGAATGCTCTGCCGAAGAATCCTGACAATACAAGGAAGAATGAATATGAGAAGCAGAATTAAAACAGCCACAGTAACATAGCTAAGGAAGGTAGACAGCATATTTTTTCCTGAAATGTAGTTAGAGAAAGTATGGAAGAAATCATTTGCTGTTCCAGCGGCAGTAAAATCTAATCGGGAGTGTTCCATAGTTGCTATTTGATTGTGAAGTTTCCCTAAGTCTAGACCAATGTCAGAGCTGTTCCAGATACCTGAAATATGGTTTTTAATCTTTTCCCATTCAAAATCTGTCTCATTTACTTTCAGGGGTGTTACACATATCCACCAATAGTCAGCATGACAGGACAATGCCATTTTCACCTTTAAAGCCTGCAATTCAGTCCCAATATGTATTACTGCTTCCTCTAGGGCGTCTACCCTCATTTCTAATTTCCTGTCTATAGCTTCCTGTGTTGCCAATGCTAAAGAAACATTTTTGGACATAGAATCAACATATTGAGCAGTATGTACTTGTTGAGTCAATGATATTGCTGTCACAGTAACAGAAGTGATTGCACTTATCAAAGCTGCTATTCCCAAGATAAGTAAGCCCACAAACCGTCGGGTTCACATTAAATCCTGCAGTTGTTGTGATACAGCCAAACCGTAATTATCATACCAATAAGAATGCACAGACACAGGTATCATGAGATAGGGTGAGCGTTTCAACACAACAAAAGAACAAACATTATATTGGGGGGTCAAACAAGATGAAAGCACACATTGTTCACAACACCACTACCACAAAGGAGCAAACATTATATTGAGGGTTTAAACAAGATGAGCCAGGAAGCAGCTGCAGGCGTCGGCCCCGGGGAGCAGTGTCCCCAGCATCAGGAGGCAGAACGCGAGCGGCAAGCTGTGGGCCTCGGCGCTTACGGCGGGCGGAGGGGCGGGGCTCGCGGCCTTGGGCTAGCCGCCGCGGCTTGGGCTCTCAGCGTTCCCCTCTCGCCGGCGGGAGCGCGCTGGTCTGGACTGCATTCCGCGGGCGCGCTTTCCTCTCTGGCCCTCACTCACCGCACAGACTTCTTTGCTCTAGGTCGCAGGGTGCAGCGAGAAGGGTACTGGGCGCTGCTGGCGGCGCGGAGGCGAGAGCTGGCTGGGGGAGGGGGAGCGAGCGAGTGCGCGCCGCGAACCTGGTCTTTGGGGAACGTGACATGACGAATTTGTCTGAGATCCAAATCGAAGAATCTGCATTCTGTAGAAATATACAAGCATACCCTCTCCCACAAGTTAGCAACACATCTGGCCTTTTTCACTCTCCAGTATGGAGGTCTTTTTACTTGACCAGGGGCCGAGTCGTAGCCTGTAATTCAGGCATCTAGTGTCTCATCATTGTAGTCTGCCCCTGTGTGTTTACGTTTAAGTGATTAATTACAATTTGGACATAACTATTTGTCTAGCTGTTTACCTAGAGATATGAAATTTATACCTTGAACCAGCTGCATTTTGATGGTGAATTTTGTGAGAATTTTTGGCCTTATCAATCTTTTTATTTAAGTTTAAAACAATTACTTTAGTCAATGCATCTGCCAAAGCATTTCCTTCATGTAAAGGGCCGGGCAAGCTGGAATGGGCTCTATGTCCCACAAAATATTTTTTATCTCTGTGTTTAATCTTTCTGTAAATCAGATAACAAGGAGAAGATAGTAGTTTTATTTTTTGGAATATTAGCAGTTTCAATATGAGGAAACAACCCTACAATATATCAGGAGTCAGTCAAAAGATTAAAGGTGTGGTCTCCTAAATGTTGAAAGGCCTAAATAACTGCTTGTAACTCAGTCTTGCCATTTTATTCCCTTGAATTAAAAGATCTTTTAAAGGCCTTGGAGCTGTAATTTCCTGCACCCAAAAGGCTAGATCACTAGATTCAAATGTTTTGTGGCTCTTATCTTGAGAAGTCAAGTTTTTTCTTTTCTGATAATAAGGTAAAAGCAAAAGCTATGTTACTCTTTAACCTTTATTAATTTATACAGTTTTGGTAGACAGTGAGATCAAGACTTTAATTTCTCAATATAATCAGAATCTACTACACCATGCACCACCGAAATTTCTTTTTTTCTTTCTTTTTTTTTTTTTATTTGAAAAGAAAGCGAGCTACGCCCCAGGACAAATCTTCCAAAGTCCTCGGGTAGGGGGCCAGCCACTCCCGTTGGAATTGAAGTAAGCGGCACGTCAGGGGTTAATATTGTTGCTCAATCCTCTTGCCTTTTCTCCTAGCCTGGGTGAGACCCCCCCTGAGGGGGTTTTCTCCAAGGAGCACGCTCTGCATATTGTGTACTAAAAGCTCCTTTGTTTAAAAAACTTTTTATCTTCCTCAGGCTTAGGCAACTCTTTGAGAGGCTTTGGGGGCAAAGTGGGGAACTCCTGGGTCCTGGGAGGCACAAACGGAGGCGGTGGCAATCGCCTTAAATCAGAAAGTGGTGGATAAGTTTTTTAAAGGTTTGCGCAGAGGGGGAGGGAGCTCGCCAGGGCGCTCAGCCGCAGCGTCCTGTAAGCCCTCTCCTTCCTTGGGAGGTAAAGCACTTTCTCCCTCTTTTTTTTTTTTTCCAATAGCAGAAATTATGATCTGTGCAGAAAGTGGAGACTCACCACCATCCACCGCTATAGCCTCTCTCATAGGCTATTTAACAGCCTCATGACGGAGGTCCAGGACATGTCTAATCATAATACACAGAGCCAATAAACATTTGTCTATTCTTAGATGCAGAGAAACCCATTTTTTTTTTTTGAGAATATTTTTATTTATTTTGTACCCTCTTTACCCTATCTAAACTGCAGAGGGGACTAAAAAAGAAGCCTCAAGGTGAGGATCAAATTTATCCTCGGGACTAGAGAAAACCCCTTTCCGGGAAACTCCTAGCGGAGGCCCTTTACCCCCACATGGAGGAGGAGGCATGGGGGGATGGGAGCGTCCCGTATTTCTCTTCTCCTGTTCTGGAGATCTTTTAACTGTTTGGTGACTAAATCTTACAGACTGTCTGATAAGGGATGTTTCCCTCAAGCTCCTAGGAACGGGTGGTCTGACAGGGGAAGTTTCTCTTAGGCCTTTTGGGGCATCATTGTTTAAGAGATGCCGATCTCCATCAGAGTGATATTTAGCTATTATCTCGCCTAAATTCTCTTTTTCTTTTGGGGAAGGCTGATCTTGTTTCTCATCCCTAACTTTAAGTTGTTCCTGAGTAGTCATGGCTGCTAACATTTTTCTTAGTTGCCGATAGTCAGGTGGGTCTTCATTTTTCTCATTTTCCTGAGGTTTAACTACAGTTTCGACCTCATTTTCCTCTTTAAAGGTTACTTTTTTAGATTCAGGGGCAGGTTTAGCCACAGCATTTTCTTCACTATCCCCTTTAAGATGTACTTTTTCTGAATCGGGGGCAGGGTCTAAGACATCTCTAATGATGTTCCATAAGGAAAAAGCGTCATTAGGGACATTTTCTGAGCCATGTTCGGCATGGTAAGTTTTTAGCTGTTTTCCTACTTTTTCCCAGACATCTAAGTTAACAGAGCCTTCGTCTGGGAACCAGGGACAGTGCTCTTGTACAAATGAAAAAAATGATTGAATGGCAGATTTTTTAACTTTGATTCCTCTTTTATTTAATAACTGTAAGATTACTCCTATAAAGAGCTGTCTTTCATTTGATTCAGTGTTACCCATGTCAGAAAATTAAGTATAGTAAAAGATTTTGCTTTTAGCTATCAAAAGATCAGGCTTTTCTTTGGCCTTTTAACTTCAGAAACTGTTTTCTCTCTCTAAGTCTAACACTTTAACACTTTCAACACTTCCCACTCCTCTCGCCCTGTCTGTCCTACAGGGGGGTCCACGGCACCCTTGAGTGGGGTCCTAGCCGTCCCGAACACTGGAAGGACATTAGGGCTGATGACCCAGATTGTCCCGGGGGGGGGAACAGAAGGCTGGTGAACCACACTGTTCCGAGGGGGGAGCAGTAGAGCTGATGACCCAAACTGCTCCGTGGGGGAACAAGAGAGCTGATGACCCAGTTGTTCCGAGAACGGGGGAGCAAAAGGGCTGATGACCCTAATTGCTTTGGGGAGCTTACCTTCGAAAAACCTGTTTCGGGCGCCACCTGCCGGGGTCCAGCCCCGGCTGATCCAGGGTCTTCGAAGGAGAGACGGCTAGGCGACCTATTCAAATGTTAATTAGATATAATAAAGAGGAATAGAATGAGGATAGCTCAGTAGGAAAATTCAGTGGAGAAAAGAAGCTGAGTGGCTTGGTTTACGCGGAAAATCAATATAACCCGTGACACCAGGTTAGCTCTGACCACGGAGGCCGCAGGCGCCCTCTCGAATAGCGGAAGGTGCCCCACCTTAGACACCTTCTCGAGTGGGTCTTAGAAGCCCAGGCAAATAAATGGTCGCAGAGGACATCCACGCTCCAGATGGACACTCAGCTAGAAGTTAAAGGGAAGAATGACATGGGGAGACCAAGCGTTGGTGAGCAAGGCCCATAGCTTTATTTTCAACAGGGGCTTTTATACCCTAAGTTACACATAGAGGACAATAGGGGATGCAAAATCAGCAGTCTTTGATGCTTATCAAAAACCAGGGTTTCTTTCCTGCAGATTTATCGTATACAAATGGTTTAGGTGATTTACATCATCTTCTGGCCAGAGGCCTATTAACATTTTATGACTCTTGACAAGGACTTATCAACAAAGACTTATTTTCTCTAAGAGTAATTATTTTAAGGTTTGGCGCCATCCTCCGAAGATAAGATTACGTTCCTATAGGGTGGATGTGTAATGGGTTTACAAAGGAAAGAATTTACTACCTTAAGGGTCTAAAGTTACTAACACCAAGGCCACTACTTATTTTTTCTACATACCAACTATATTAATTAATGCACATTCAAGGATACAATTCAAGGGATGTGAAAACTTGGCAACAAACACTGGCTCATCAATGAAATCTTTTACTAGTTTTATTCTGACAGTTTCTAATTCTCTGAGAGGCTCTAAGCTATTTGAATATCTTAAGCTTCCCGTGCCTCTGGAGGCTGGGAGACTGTAAACAATCGTATGCATAGCTGTAGGTGTCCGGGTAAACTTGTCAGGCGAGTTAGAGAGCCATCTGAGGGGTTTGGATTTAAACACTCCTAATTGCCCAGGAACTTTATTAATTGGAGCTGTAAGTTAACTCTTTGACAGAGAGAGTGAGATGGTGGTGGGGGACAGCCCTCAGTAAAGTCAGAGGCGAGAGCACAAAGCAATAAAGTAGGCAGACTCTGGTTATTGGGGGGTAGATGCTCGAGAATATCCGGGGGCACCCCCGAGGCTCGATCCCGCCTTTGCGTATGCCGAGCCCCCTTCCTCATGACCTTTGTCACGAGTGGAATGTCTCTCGCCGGCTCCCGGCACGTGGGGGTTTTCTCCCGAGGCACGACGAGGATCTCAGGGAGCCTCTCGTGCGGCGCCAGGGAAGTCAGGTCTCCATGCGCGTGGCGAGGGGGAGCGCGTCCTGGCTCTCGAGTCACGGGAAGGGACTAGGGCCTCCAGACGCGTTGAAGAAGAACTCTCGAGGTCTTTCTCTGGGGGCGGCGGGAAACCCTCGTGTCCCTCGCCTTCTGCCGGGGACCTTAGGGAACTTCCCAGGGTGCCTCTGAGAGGCGAGGGATCCTGTGGAGGTGGCGGGGCCCCTCGGGACTCCGCTGGGTCTGGCGCAACGGAAGAGGGCCTCACCTCGAGGGGAGGCAGGAACCTCAGGCTTCCTCTGCGTTTCGGACTCCAACCGCAGGGTCCCTGCAGAGTTGGGACAGGAGAGTCAGGCCTCGTCTTGTCTGAGGAAGGGAACCCCGCTGGCCTCTCGAGTTGCTCAGGGGGTCTCAGGCCCCTCGTCGAGCTGTGTGTGGAACCCGCGGGTCTTTGCGGACGATGCACAGGGCTGGCAGTGCCCCTTCGTGTTGTGCCTTCACCCACAGGGTTGCCTTCGAAGAGGGGTCCGGGCCTCGGGTCCTTCTCAAGGGCGGACCGGGGAATCGGGGGCGTTCGGCATGTGGCACCACCCACGTGGCACATCTCGAATTTCCTCGTGAGACCGGCCTCATCCTGAGGTGCGCCGGGAAGGCCGGGAACCCCTTCCAGACCACGCAGGGGAATCGCCTCTCCTGTCGCGATCAGGAGGGGAGAAGGGGCTCAGAGGAAGCGGTGCTGGGACCCTCGGTGTTCCCCTCGAGGGAACCCGGCGTGTCGGGGGACTTTTGGGGGTCGCAGGAAGGCTGTCAGGGACCGTTTTGCCCTTCAGGGCGGAACAGGGGACTTCCCTTGAGACGCCGTCGCGGGCAAGGGCCTCATCTTGCCAAGATGTGGGAACCACGTGGTTTTTCTCGAGTTGCGGCGGGATTCTCGAGTTATGACGGGGATCTCAGCCTTCCCCTTGGGTTGGCCCTGGGAAGCCCAATCTTCCCCTCGGGTTGCGAGGGAAAGCTGGGGGTTGCGCTCGAGTCACTGCAGGGCAGAAGAGACCTCACCTAGGCGTGTGTCCGGGACCTAATATTCCTCTCCAGGGAAGGCAGGGATCTCGGGGTTGCATTCCAGGCTCCCCCGGGGAGTCAGGCCTCGTCTCGAGGGGAAGCCAAGGACTCCGCTCTCCTCTCGAGTCGCGACGCGGGTCTCTTGGAGCCCCCTGAGCGGCCTCAAGGGAGTCCAGCCTCCTCTTCCGTTTGGAGAGAGGACCCGGGATTGCTCTCCAGGCCATGCAGGAAAAGAAGGCCCTCAGCTCGCGAGGACGGCGGCTTCTCAGGGGTTTCCTCGAGCCGCGGCGCCCGTGGGGTTTTTCTCCCGAGGCACGACGAGGATCTCAGGGAGCCTCTCGTGCGGCGCCAGGGAAGTCAGGTGTCCATGCGCGTGGCGAGGGGGAGCGCGTCCTGGCTCTCGAGTCACGGGAGGGGACTAGGGCCTCGAGCCGCGTTGAAGAAGGACTCTCGAGGTCTTTCTCGGGGGGCGGCGGGAAACCCTCGTGTCCCTCGCCTTCTGCCGGGGACCTTAGGGAACTTGCCAGGGTGCCTCTGATAGGCGAGGGATCCTGTGGAGGTGGCGGGGCCCCTCGGGACTCCGCTGGGTCTGGCGCAACGGAAGAGGGCCTCACCTCGAGGGGAGGCAGGAACCTCAGGCTTCCTCTCCGTTTCGGACTCCGACCGCAGGGTCCCTGCAGAGTTGGGACAGGAGAGTCAGGCCTCGTCTTGTCTGAGGAAGGGAACCCCGCTGGCCTCTCGAGTTGCTTAGGGGGTCTCAGGCCCCTCGTCGAGCTGTGTGTGGAACCCGCGGGTCTTTGCGGACGATGCACGGGGGTGGCAGTGCCCCTTCGTGTTGTGCCTTCCCCCACAGGGTTGCCTTCCAAGAGGGGTCCGGGCCTCGGGTCCTTCTCAAGGGCGGACCGGGGAATCGGGGGCGTTCGGCATGTGGCCCCACCCACGTGACACGTCTCGAATTTCCTCGTGAGACCGGCCTCATCCTGAGGTGCGCCGGGAAGGCCGGGAACCCCTTCCAGACCACGCAGGGGAATCGCCTCTCCTGTCGCGATCAGGAGGGGAGAAGGGGCTCAGAGGAAGCGGTGCCGGGACCCTCGGTGTTCCCCTCGAGGGAACCCGGCGTGTCGGGGGACTTTTGGGGGTCGCAGGAAGGCTGTCAGGGACCGTTTCGCCCTTCAGGGCGGAACAGGGGACTTCCCTTGAGACGCCGTGGCGGGCAAGGGCCTCATCTTGCCAAGAGGTGGGAACCACGTGGTTTTTCTCGAGTTGCGGCGGGATTCTCGAGTTACGACGGGGATCTCAGCCTTCCCCTTGGGTTGGCCCTGGGAAGCCCAATCTTCCCCTCGGGTTGCGAGGGAAAGCTGGGGGTTGTGCTCGAGTCACTGCAGGGCCGAAGAGACCTCACCTAGGCGTGTGTGCGGGACCTCATATTCCTCTCCAGGGAAGGCAGGGATCTCGGGGTTGCATTCCAGGCTCCCCCGAGGAGTCAGGCCTCGTCTCGAGGGGAAGCCAAGGAGTCCGCTCTCCTCACGAGTCGCGACGCGGGTCTCTTGGAGCCCCCTGAGCGGCCTCAAGGGAGTCCAGCCTCCTCTTCCGTTTGGAGAGAGGACCCGGGATTGCTCTCCAGGCCATGCAGGAAAAGAAGGCCCTCAGCTCGCGAGGACGGGGGCGTCTCAGGGGTTTCCTCGAGCTGTGGAGCCCGTGGGGGTTTTCTCCCGAGGCGCGACGAGGATCTCAGGGAGCCTCTCGTGCGGCGCCAGGGAAGTCAGGTCTCCATGCGCGTGGCGAGGGGGAGCGCGTCCTGGCTCTCGAGTCACGGGAGGGGACTAGGGCCTCAAGACTCGTTGAAGAAGGACTCTCGAGGTCTTTGTCGGGGGGCGGCGGGAAACCCTCGTTTCCCTCGCCTTCTGCCGGGGACCTTAGGGAACTTCCCAGGGTGCCTCTGAGAGGCGAGGGATCCTGTGGAGGTGGCGGGGCCCCTCGGGACTCCGCTGGGTCTGGCGCAACGGAAGAGGGCCTCACCTCGAGGGGAGGCAGGAACCTCAGGCTTCCTCTCCGTTTCGGACTCCGACCGCAGGGTCCCTGCAGAGTTGGGACAGGAGAGTCAGGCCTCGTCTTGTCTGAGGAAGGGAACCCCGCTGGCCTCTCGAGTTGCTCGGGGGTCTCAGGCCCCTCGTCGAGCTGTGTGTGGAACCCGCGGGTCTTTGCGGACGATGCCCGGGGCTGGCAGTGCCCCTTCGTGTTGTGCCTTCACCCACAGGTTTGCCTTCGAAGAGGGGTCCGGGCCTCGGGTCCTTCTCAAGGGCGGACCGGGGAATCGGGGGCGTTCGGCATGTGGCACCACCCACGTGGCTCGTCTCGAATTTCCTCGTGGGACCGGCCTCATCCTGAGGTGCGCCGGGAAGGCCGGGAACCCCTTCCAGACCACGCAGGGGAATCGCCTCTCCTGTCGCGATCAGGAGGGGAGAAGGGGCTCAGAGGAAGCGGTGCCGGGACCCTCGGTGTTCCCCTCGGGGGAACCCGGCGTGTCGGGGGACTTTTGGGGGTCGCAGGAAGGCTGTCAGGGACCGTTTCGCCCTTCAGGGCGGAACAGGGGACTTCCCTTGAGACGCCGTTGCGGGCAAGGGCCTCGTCTTGCCAAGAGGTGGGAACCACGTGGTTTTTGTCGAGTTGCGGCGGGATACCCGCATTACGACGGGGATCTCAGCCTTCCCCTTGGGTTGGCCCTGGGAAGCCCAATCTTCCCCTCGGGTTGCGAGGGAAAGCTGGGGGTTGCGCTCGAGTCACTGCAGGGCCGAAGAGACCTCACCTAGGCGTGTGTCCGGGACCTCATATTCCTCTCCAGGGAAGGCAGGGATCTCGGGGTTGCATTCCAGGCTCCCCCGGGGAGTCAGGCCTCATCTCGAGGGGAAGCCAAGGACTCCGCTCTCCTCTCGAGTCGCGACGCGGGTCTCTTGGAGCCCCCTGAGCGGCCTCAAGGGAGTCCAGCCTCCTCTTCCGTTTGGAGAGAGGACCCGGGATTGCTCTCCAGGCCATGCAGGAAAAGAAGGCCCTCAGCTCGCGAGGACGGGGGCGTCTCAGGGGTTTCCTCGAGCTGCGGCGCCCGTGGGGGTTTTCTCCCGAGGCGCGACGAGGATCTCAGGGAGCCTCTCGTGCGGCGCCAGGGAAGTCAGGTCTCCATGCGCGTGGCGAGGGGGAGCGCGTCCTGGCTCTCGAGTCACGTGAGGGGACTAGGGCCTCGAGACGCGTTGAAGAAGTACTCTTGAGGTCTTTCTCGGGGGGCAGCGGGAAACCCTCGTTTCCCTCGCCTTCTGCCGGGGACCTTAGGGAACTTCCCAGGGTGCCTCTGAGAGGCGAGGGATCCTGTGGAGGTGGCGGGGCCCCTCGGGACTCCGCTGGGTCTGGCGCAACGGAAGAGGGCCACACCTCGAGGGGAGGCAGGAACCTCAGGCTTCCTCTCCGTTTCGGACTCCGACCACAGGGTCCCTGCAGAGTTGGGACAGGAGAGTCAGGCCTCGTCTTGTCTGAGGAAGGGAACCCCGCTGGCCTCTCGAGTTGCTCGGGGGGTCTCAGGCCCCTTGTCGAGCTGTGTGTGGAACCCGCGGGTCTTTGCGGACGATGCCCGGGGGTGGCAGTGCCCCTTCGTGTTGTGCCTTCACCCACAGGGTTGCCTTCGAAGAGGGGTCCGGGCCTCGGGTCCTTCTCAAGGGCGGACCGGGGAATCGGGGGCGTTCGGCATGTGGCCCCACCCACGTGACACGTCTCGAATTTCCTCGTGAGACCGGCCTCATCCTGAGGTGCGCCGGGAAGGCCGGGAACCCCTTCCAGACCACGCAGGGTAATCGCCTCTCCTGTCGCGATCAGGAGGGGAGAAGGGGCTCAGAGGAAGCGGTGCCGGGACCCTCGGTGTTCCCCTCGGGGGAACCCGGCGTGTCGGGGGACTTTTGGGGGTCGCAGGAAGGCTGTCAGGGACCGTTTCGCCCTTCAGGGCGGAACAGGGGACTTCCCTTGAGACGCCGTCGCGGGCAAGGGCCTCGTCTTGCCAAGAGGTGGGAACCACGTGGTTTTTCTCGAGTTGCGGCGGGATTCTCGCGTTACGACGGGGATCTCAGCCTTCCCCTTGGGTTGGCCCTGGGAAGCCCAATCTTCCCCTCGGGTTGCGAGGGAAAGCTGGGGGTTGCGCTCGAGTCACTGCAGGGCCGAAGAGACCTCACCTAGGCGTGTGTCCGGGACCTCATATTCCTCTCCAGGGAAGGCAGGGATCTCGGGGTTGCATTCCAGGCTCCCTCGGGGAGTCAGGCCTCGTCTCGAGGGGAAGCCAAGGACTCCGCTCCCCTCTCGAGTCGTGACGCGGTTCTCTTGGAGCCCCCTGAGCGGTCTCAAGGGAGTCCAGCCTCCTCTTCCGTTTGGAGAGAGGACCCGGGATTGCTCTCCAGGCCATGCAGGAAAAGAAGGCCCTCAGCTCGCGAGGACGGGGGCGTCTCAGGGGTTTCCTCGAGCTGCGGCGCCCGTGGGGGTTTTCTCCCGAGGCAAGACGAGGATCTCAGGGAGCGTCTCGTGCGGCGCCAGGGAAGTCAGGTCTCCATGCGCGTGGCGAGGGGGAGTGCGTCCTGGCTCTCGAGTCACGGGAGGGGACTAGGGCCTCGAGGCGCGTTGAAGTAGGACTCTGGAGGTCTTTCTCGGGGGGCGGAGGGAAACCCTCGTTTGCCTCGCCTTCTCCCAGGGACCTTAGGGAACTTCCCAGGGTGCCTCTGAGAGGCGAGGGATCCTGTGGAGGTGGCGGGGCCCCTCGGGACTCCACTGAGTCAGGCGCAACGGAAGAGGGCCTCAACTCTAGGGGAGGCAGGAACCTCAGGCTTCCTCTCCGTTTCGGACTCCGACCGCAGGGTCCCTGCAGAGTTGGGACAGGAGAGTCAGGCCTCGTCTTGTCTGAGGAAGGGAACCCCGCTGGCCTCTCGAGTTGCTCAGGGGGTCTCAGGCCCCTCGTCGAGCTGTGTGTGGAACCCGCGGGTCTTTGCGGACGATGCACGGGGGTGGCAGTGCCCCTTCGTGTTGTGCCTTCACCCACAGGGTTGCCTTCGAAGAGGGGTCCGGGCCTCGGGTCCTTCTCAAGGGCGGACCGGAGAATCGGGGGCGTTCGGCATGTGGCACCACCCACGTGGCTCGTCTCGAATTTCCTCGTGAGACCGGCCTCATCCTGAGGTGTGCCGGGAAGACCGGGAACCCCTTCCAGACCACGCAGGGGAATCGACTCTCCTGTCGCGTTCCGGAGGGGAGAAGGGTCTCAGATGAAGCAGTGCCTGGACACTCGGTGTTCCCCTCGAGGGAACACGGCGTGTCGAGGAACTTTTGGGTGTCGTAGGTAGGCTGTCAAGGACCGTTTCACCCTTCAGGGCGGAACAGGGGACTTCCCTTGAGACGCCGTCCCGGGCAAGGGCCTCATCTTGCCAAGAGGTGGGAAGCACGTGGTTTTTCTCAACTTGCGGCGGGATTCTCGATTTACGATGGGGATCTCAGCCTTCCTCTTGGGTTGGCCCTGGGAAGCCCAATCTTCCCCTCGAGTTGCGAGGGAAAGCTGGGGGTTGCGCTCGAGTCATTGCAGGGGCCAAGACACCTCATCTAGTCGTGTGTCCGGGACCTAATATTCCTCTCCAGGGAAGGCGGGGATCTCGGGGTTGCATTCCAGGCCCCCCCGGTGAGTCAGGCCTCGTCTCGAGGGGAAGCCAAGGACTCCGCTCTCCTCTCGAGTCGCGACGCGGATCTCTTGGAGCCCCCTGAGCGGCTTCAAGGGAGTCCAGCCTCCTCTTCAGTTTGGAGAGAGGACTCGTGATTGGTCTCCAGGCCATGCAGGAAAATAAGGCCCTCATCTCGCGATGACCGGTGTGTCTCATGTGTTTCCTCGAGCTGCCGCGCCAGTGTGGGTTTCCTCACGAGGTACGATGAGGAACTCATGGAGCCTCTCGTGCAGTGCCAGGTTAGTCAGGTCTCCATGCGCTTGGCGAGGGGGAGCGTGTCATGGCTCTCGAGTCATGGTAGGGGAATCGTGACTCAACACATTTTGAAGCACTATCGAGGTCTTTCTCGAGTCACGGCAGAAAACCCAGGGGTCCCTCGACTTGTGCCTGTGACCTCAGGGATCTTCTTTTTGTGCCTCTGAGAACTCAGGGATACTGTGGAGTTGGTAGGGGCCTCTCAGGACTCCACTGGTTGTGGTGCAATGGAAGAGGGCTTCGTCTCGAGTGGATGCAGGAACCTCAGGCTTCCTCTCCGTTTCTGACTCGGATCCCATGGTCCCTGCAGAATAGGGACAAGAGAGTCACACCTAGTCTTCTGTTGAGGAATGGACCTTCGTTTGCCTTTCGAGTTGTTTACAGGGTGACAGGCCACTTGTCGAAATGTCTGTGGGACCTGCGGGTTTTTCTGGACGATGCACGCGGGTGTCAGTGCCCCTTCGTCTTGTGCCTTCATCCACAGGTTTTCCTTCAAAGAGGTGTGCTGGCATCGGGTTCTTTTCAAGAGTGGACCGTGAAATTGGGGTCTTTCGACATGTGGCACCACCCACGAGGCTACGTCTCGAACTTCCTCATGAGACCGGCCTCATCCTGAGGTGCCCCCGGAAGGTCGGGAACCCCTTGCAGACAGAGAAGGGGAGTCGACCCTCCTGTCGCAATCAGGAGAGGAGAAGGGGCTCAGATGAAGTGGTGCCGGGAACCTCGGTGTTCCCCTTGAGTGAGTCTGGTATGTCGCGGAACTTTTGGGGTCGCATCAAGGGTGCCAAGTACCGTTTCGCACTTCAGGATGGAACGTGGGACTTCTCTTGAGATGCTGTAGCGGACAAAGGGCCTCATCTTGCGATGACGAGGGAAGCACGTGGTTTTTCTCGAGTTGCGGTGGGATTCTCGAGTTACGACGGGGAATTCAGGCTTCCTCTTGTGTTGGCCCAGGAAGTCTAATCTTCCATTCGAGTTGCCAGGGAGAGCTGGGGATTGGGCTCCATTCACTGAAGGGCAAACTAGACCTCATCTAGGCTTGTATCCAGGACTTAATGTTCCTCTCCATAGGCGACAGGGATTTGGGGTTGCATTCCATACTCACCCGGGGAGTCAGGCCTCATCTCGAGGGGAAGCAAAGGACTCCACTCTCTTCTCGAGTCGCGACAGGTGTCTCTTGGAGCCCACTGAGTGGTCTTTGCTCTGTAGGAGAGCTCTAGTGTTCATAAGCCTGTACATAAGTGAACACAGACATTCTGTGTGCATGTTGCTGCATACCCAAAATAGGGCCACAAGGAGCCTCATGCTCTCCATGCGGCGCGGAAGCTGTGCAGCCACGCAGCAGCTGAAGAATCCAACCAATTGCTCTTTTCTTACCTCTGACAGAGCTCGCATTGCCGTAGCCCTTGGCAGTTTGAAAACACTGGACCCTAACCCCTCTCAAAGTAGGCCTGGGTTCTAGTTCGAATAGAAAGTCAATAGCGGAGCTGAGGACAGGAACGCGGCAGTCATTTATCACACGCTCCTGCAGCCTGCTACTACAGGGACACTAACGCTAGAAGCTAGGAATGTCTTTGCAAGGTGCGCAAAGGACAAGGGAGAACCTCGACCCTGACTCTAGTATTTCAGTCCCCTGAGCAGATCTGAGGTTCTCCCGCTGTAGAAGCTAACCCATTCCTTTCAAATACAGGCTTCCTAACACAGGGCCAGTTGGCTGCTTGCTCTTCCACGAAGCAGGCTTCCTTAACTTGCAAACTGCGAATTCCGCTTAACAGCCTGGAGGAAAATCGCTTCTTGGAAGATTTTTTTCAGAGGCTGTATCCCCGGAGCTGGGGCAAGCTAGGGGACCCATACTGACAAGGGAAGGCAAAACCACATCCAATGTCTTTGCTCTGGAGGACAGCTTTGGTGAGCCTAAGTCTTTCAGGAATATTTCTGGCTCCAACAGAGTCAAATTCTGTGTGTGAAGCTGCACAGCCAAAATAGGGGAACAGAGAGCCTGATTCTCTCTGTGTAGCTTTGAAGCTGTCATTCAAACAACAGCTTGAGAATCCATACAATGCTCTCCCTTACTGCTAAGAGAATTCTCATTGCTGTCGTCCTTGACAGTTTGTAGAAATCCGCACCCTAACCCTTCTCCAAGTAGGCCTGGGCCCTAGCTCGGAATAACAGGCAACGGCGGAGCTGAGGCCAGTAAGGCACAAGTGAGGTCTCACACACTCTTGCAGCCTGATCGTCCAGGAGCAGTAAGGCTTCTTTTTCCCTGTAGGAGGCTCGCTTGCCTTGCCTCCTGTGAACTGCATTTCCCAGCCTGGGCGCAAAGCTGTTCCTGGAGATTTTTTCTCAGGGGCTGTTTCCCTGGAGCTGGGTCGGACCTCGGGGGCCCAACTCACAGGGGAAGACAAAACCACATGGACATGTCTATGCTCTGTAGGAGAGCTCTAGTGAACCTCATCTCTCAGGAACATTCTTGGCTTCTACAGAGACACCTCTGTGCATGAAGCTACACACCCAACATAGTGGCAAAGGGAGTCTGATTCTCTCCGTGGGTGCTGATGCTTTGTGGCAAAGCACCTGCTAAGAATCCATCCGCATAGGCTTCCCTCACCTTGACAGAGGTCTCATTGCTGTAGTCCTTGGCAGTTTGGAAAGAAGCAGACCCTTACCCTTCACCAAGTAGGCCCTTGTCCTTGTTTGAATGGAAAGGCAGTAGCTGAGCTGAGGCCAGTAAGGCGCCAGTCAAGTCTGACATATTCCCGATGCCTGCTCCTTCATGGAAAATAACGTTAGAATCTGGGAATGTCTTTGCAAGGCTGGCAAAGGGCAGTCAGGAACCTCGACCCTGCCTCTGGAATTTCTATCTTCTCAGCACATCTGGTGGTCTCGGTCAGGAGAAACTAACCCATTCCTTGCAAATATAGGCTTCCAAACACAGGCCGGTTGGCTGTCTCTTCTTGCCGAAGGAAGCTTGCTTATCCCACCTCCTGTGAACTCCACTTCCCAGCCTGGGTGATAAGAGGTTCTTGGAGATCTTTTCTCAGATGCTGTTTCCAAGGAGCAGGGGCTGATCCCAGAGACCCACACGCACAGGGGAAGGGAAAACCGCATGGATAAGTCTTTGCTCTCTAGGAGTGCTCTAGTGAACCTCAGTCTGTGGGGAATGTTCTTGGCTCCAACGGGGACATCTCTGTGTGGGAAGCTGCATTGCCAACATAGAGACACAGAGACCTGATTCTCTCTGTGCAGCTTTGACGCTGTCGTTCAAACAACAAATTGAGAATCCACACAATGCTCTCCCTTACCACTGAGAGAGTTATCATTGCTGTAGCCCTTCGCAGTTTCTGGAAATCGGCACACAAACACTTCTCCAAGTAGGCCTGGGTTCAAGTTCAGATGAACATGCAATAGCGGAGCTGAGGCCAGTAAGGCACCAGTCAGGTGTCACACACTCTGGCAGCCTGCTCCTCCAGGGACAGTAAGGCCTCTATTTCCCTTCAGGAGGCTCGCTTGCCTTACTTCCTGTGAACAGCGTTTCCCAGCCTGGGCGGAAAGCAGTTCCTGGAGATCTTTTCTCAGGGGCTGTTTCCCCGGAGTTGGGGCGGACCTCGGGGACCCAACTCACAGGGGAAGGCAAAACCAAATGGACAGGTCTATGCTCTGTAGGAGATCTCTAGTGAACTGCCGGGGTCCAGCCCCAGCTGATCCAGGGTATTCGAAGCAGAGACGGCGTAGGCGAGGGTCAGGGAACAACTGCTTAATTAAATGTTAATTAAGGATATAAAGAGTAATAAAATGAGGATAGCTCAGTAGGAAATTTCAGTGGAGAAAAGAGGCTGAGTAGCTTGGTTTACGCGGGGGACCAATAAAACTTCAAGACAAGAAGCTTGCACCACTTACGTAGCCCGCAGGCGTCCTTCCGTTCTCCCGAAGGAGAGGAGACACTGAGGCCTCCCCGGTCGGATCTTAGAAGCCCAGGCAAAATTAGTAAGCTTGGTGGGTTCCGCGCTCCAGATGGAGACTCAACCAGAGTGAGAGAGAGAGAGAGACATGGGGAGACCAGTATTTCGAGAAACTGATCCCAATTCTTTATTTTCCATGGTCTACTTTTATACACTGAGATGTTATGCAAAAGTCACGTGGGGTCAGCAGTCCTGACTTTTATCAAAGTCAGGTGCTTCATACAAAAGCATACAGAGGTCTTAGGGGTGTTACATCATCTTCTGGCCGGGGGGCCTGCTGACAATTTACGACCCTCTCCTTGTGACAGCGGTCAGTCAACCAGGACACTTATTTCTCCAGGGGTGATTATTCTTAAAACAGACGCCACCCAAATAAAGTTACATTCCTATAGGGTGAGGGTGTAGTGGGTTTTAGTTAAGGAAAGAATTTACTTAGCCTAAGGTCTAACGTGATTTATATCAAAGGTTACTACTTATTTCTTCTATATATTCATTAATGTGTATAAGGGCAGGGGATGTGGAGACTTAGCAGTAAACATCAGCTCAACAAATGAAAAACCCTTCACCAATATGATTTCTAATCAGCCCATTATACTTATACTAATAATTTTCTAACTTTTCTAAGGAACCTGTTTTTAGAAGGTTTAAAGCATCTCGTGCCTCTCATGGTTGGGAGGCTGTGAGCAATCACATGTGGCCGGACAAGCCTGTCAGGCAGGCTAGAGAACCTTCAGAGGAGTTTGTAGGTTAAAACACTCTTGTCACACCCAGGGGTTTTTATCAACTGGAGCTCTAGGTTAACTCCTTCTCCGAAAGAGGTGGTGGGGGACAGCCCCCCGTAAAGTCAGAGGTGTAGGTGAGAGCACAAAGTAGTAAGGTAGGCAGGCTCTGGTGATGGGGGTAGATGCTCGAGGATTTCCAGGGGGACTCCTGAGGCTCGATCCCGCCTTTGCGTATGTCAAGCCTCCTTCCTCATGACCTTTGCCATGGGCGGAGTGCCTCACCCTGGCCCCCAACAGTGAACCTCCTCTCTCAGGAACATTCTTGGCTCCTATCGAGACACCTCTGTGCGTGTAGCTACACACGCAACGTAGGGGCAAAGGGAGCCAGATTCTTTCCGTGGGGTGCTGATGCTTTGTGGCAAAGCACCTGCTTGAGAATCCATCAGCTTACGCTTCCCTCGCCTTGACAGAGGTCTCATTGCTGTAGCCCTTGGCAGTTTGGAAAGAAGAGGACCCTTACCTTTCATAAAGTGGGCCCTTGTCCTAGTTTGAAAGGAAAGGCAAGAGCTGAGCTGAGGCCAATAAGGCGCCAGTCAAGTCTGACATATTCCCGAAGCCTGCTCCTTCATGGAAAATAACGCTGTAATCTAGGAATGTCTCTGCAAGGCTGGCAAAGGGCAGTCAGGAGCCTGCACCCTGCCTCTGGAATTACCGACTTCTGAACAGATCTGGAGGTCTCCCTTAGGGGAAGCTAACCCATTCTTCCAAATAGAGGCTTCCAAACGCAGGCCGCTTGGCTGCCTCTTGCTCTCTGAAGGAGGCCTGCTTTTCCCGCCTCCTATGAACCCCACATCCCAGCCTCTGGGAAAAGCGGATCTTGAAGATCTTTTCTCAGGGGTTGTTTCCACGGAGCTGGGGCCGAGCCTGGAGCCCCAAACGCACAGGGGAAGAAAAACCACATGGACAAGTCTTTGCTCTCTAGGAGAGCTCTAGTGAACTTCACTCTGTCAGGAACGTTCTTGTTTCCTATGGAGACACCCCTGTCTGTGAAGCTGTGTACCGAACATGGAGACACAGAGTCTGATTCTCTCTGTGCAGCTTTGAAGCTGTCGTTCAAACAACAGCTTGAAAATCCATACAATGCTCTTCCTTACCCGTGACACAGTTCTCATTGCTATACCCCTTGGCAGTATTTAGAAATCCATACCCAAACCCTTCTCCTAGTAGGCCTGGGTCCTAGTTCGGAGAAACACGCAATGGCGGAGCTGAGGCCAGTAAGGCACCAGTCAGGTCTCACACACTCTGGCAGCCTGATCGTCCAGGGAGACTAAGGCCTGTTGTGCCTTGCAGGAGGCTCGCTTGTGTTACCTCCTGTGAACTGCGTTTGCCAGCCTGGGGGAATAGCGGTCCCTGGAGATCTTTTCTCAGGGGCTCCTTCCCCTGAGCTGGGGCGGACCTCGGGGACCCAACTCACAGGGCAAGGCAAAACCATATGGACAGGTCTATGCTCTGTAGCAGACTTCTAGTGAACCTCATCTCTCAGGAACATTCTTGGCTCCTATAGAGACACTTCTGTGTGTGAAGCTGCGTACCTAACATAGGGGCACAGAGAGCCTGATTCTCTCAGTTCATTTTGACCCTGTCGTTCAGAAAACAGCTTGAGAATCCATAAAACGCTCTCCCTTACCGCTGAGAGAATTCTCACTGCTGTAGCCCTTGGCACTTTGTAGAAATCGGCACCCAAACGCTTCTCCAAATAGGCCTGGGTCCTAGTTCGGAGGAACAGGCAATGGTGGAACTGAGGCCAGTAAGGCAACAGTCAGGTTTCACACACTCTGGCAGCCTGCTCCTCCAGGGACAGTAAGGCCTCTTTTTCTCTGCAGGAGATTCGCTTGCCTTACTTCCTGTGAACAGCGTTTCCCAGCCTCAGCGAAGCGGTTCCTGGAGATCTTTTCTCAGGGACAGTTTCCCCGGAGGTGTGGCGGACCTCGGGGACCCAACTCACAGGGGAAGGAAAAACCACATGGACAGGTCTATGCTCTGTAGGAGAGGTTTAGTGAACCTAATCTCTCAGGAACATTCTTGGCTCCTATAGAGACAACTCTGTGTGTGAAGCTACACTCCCAACATTGGGGAACAGGGATCTTGGTTCTCTCCGTGGGGTGCTGATGCTTTGTAGTAAAGCACCTGCTTGAGAATCCATCCTCTTAGGCTTCCCTCGCTTTGACAGAGGTCTCATTGCTGTAGCCCTTGGCAGTTTCAAAGAAGAAGACCCTTACCCTTCATAAAGTAGGCCCTTGTCCTAGTTTGAATGGAAAGGCAATAGCTGAGCTGAGACCAATAAGGAGCCAGTCCCCTCTGACACATTCCCGAAGCCTGCTCCTTCATGGAATATAACTCTAGAATGTTGGAATGTGTTTGCAAGGCTGGCAAAGGGCAGTCAGGAACCAGCACCCTGCCTCTGGAATTACCGACTTCTGAGCAGATCTGGAGGTCTCCTTTAGGAGAAGCTAACCCATTGCTTCCAAATAGAGGCTTCAAAACACAGGCAGGTTGGCTGCCTTTCGTGCCCGAAGGAGGCTTGCTTTTCTCTCCTCCTATGAACCCCAGTTCCCAGCCTCTGGGAAAAGCGTATCTTGAAGATATTTTCTCAGGGGTTGTTTCCACGGAGCTGGGGCCGAGCCCGGGTCCCAAAGGCACAGGGGAAGGCAAGACCACATGGACAGGTCTATGCTCTGTAGCAGACCTCTAGTGAACCTCATCTCTCAGGAGCATTCTTGGCTCCTACAGAGACACCTCTGTGTGTGAAGCTGCGTACCTAACATAGGGGCAGAGAGAGCCTGATTCTCTCTGTTCATTTTGACGCTGTCATTCAGAAAACAGCTTGAGAATCCATAAAATGCTCTCCCTTACCACTGAGAGAATTCTCACTGCTGTAGCCCTTGGCACTTTGTAGAAATCTGCACCCAAACGCTTTTCCAAGTAGGCCTGGGTGCTAGCTCGGATGAACAGGCAATGGTGGAGCTGAGGCCAGTAAGGCAACAGTCAGGTTTCACACATTCTGGCAGCCTGCTCCTCCAGGGACTGTAAGGCCTCTTTTACTATGCAGGAGATTCGCTTGCCTTACTTCATGTGAACAGCATTTCCCAGACTCGGCGAAGCGGTTCCTGGAGATCTTTTCTCAGGGACAGTTTCCCCGGAGCTGTGGCAGACCTCGAGGACCCAACTCACAGGGGAAGGCAAAACCACATGGACAGGTCTATGCTCTGTAGGAGAGGTTTAGTGAACCTAATCTCTCAGGAACATTCTTGGCTCCTATAGAGACAACTCTGTGTGTGAAGCTACACTCCCAACATTGGGGAACAGGGAGCTTGATTCTCTCCGTGGGGTGCTGATGCTTTGTGGCAAAGCACCTGCTTGAGAATCCATCCTCTTAGGCTTCCCTCACCTTGACAGAGGTCTCATTGCTGTAGCCCTTGGCAGTTTGAAAAGAAGAAGACCCTTGCCCTTCATAAAGTAGGGCCTTGTCCTAGTTTGAATGGAAAGGCAATAGCTGAGCTGAGGTCAATAAGGAGCCAGTCCCGTCTGACACATTCCCGAAGCCTGCTCCTTCATGGAAAATAACTCTAGAATCTAGGAATATCTTTGCAAGGCTAGCAAAGGGCAGTCAGGAACCAGTACCCTGCCTCTGGAATTACCTACTTCTGAGCAGATCTGGAGGTCTCCTTTAGGAGAAGCTAACCCATTCCTTCCAAATAGAGGCTTCAAAACACAGGCAGGTGGGCTGCCTTTTCGTTCCCTATGGAGGCGTGCTTTTCTCTCCTCCTACGAACCCCGGTTCCCAGACACTGGGAAAAGTGGATCTTGAAGATATTTTCTCAGGGGTTGTTTCCACGGAGCTGGGGCCGAGCCTGGAGACCCAAAGGCACAGGGGAAGGCAAGACCACATGGACAAGCCTTTGCTCTTTAGTATAGCTCTAATGAACCTCACTCTGTCAGGATCTTTCTTGATTCCTTCGGAGACACACCTGTGTGTGAAGCTGCGGGCACAGAGAGCCTGATTACCCCTGTGCAGCGCTGAGTCTGGGCGGCTAAACAACAGCTTGGGAATGCAGCCTGGGGCGCTTCCCTTCCCTCGGACAGAGCTCTCCTTGCGGTAGGCCTTGGTAGTTTGCATACAATGGGGCCCTAAGCCCTCTGCAAGTTGGCCTGGCTCCTAGGTCCAAAGGGCAGGCCAGAGCGGAGCTGAGGCTGTCAGGCTCCAGACACATCTCCCATACTCCTACATCCTGCTCCTCCCCGGGCGTGAACGCTAGAAGCTGGGAAGGTACCTGGACCGTGCAGGGGCGGGGCGAACGCGGGCGGCGTGGGGCGGGGGTCGGCTTCTGGCGGGGGTGGGGGCGGGCTTCCCAGTTGTGCTCTCAGAGGTGGACACTGAGGCTGCAAACGCGCCGGGAGCGCACCCGGGACTGGGTAAACCCGGGCTGCGCGGGTCGAGATTCCGATGGCTTTGGGTGGGGGTCGGTCCCAGTTGTGCTCCCGGGGGTCGCCACTGCGGCTGGGAACGCGCCGGGAGCGCGGCAGGGGCGGGGCTAACCCTGAGGGCGCGGGGCGGGGGTCGGCTCATGGGGGGGATGGGGAGGGGTTCCCAGTTGCGCTCTCGGGGGTTGCAACTGCGGCTGGGAACGCCCATTTCGTCCGCTCCTGGGTCCCCAAGGATCTCCATCCCGTGGGTGCAGTGGAGGGCTGCGGACCACAGGTAAGGGAACTGGGACTGCGTGGAGCAGGGAACCAAGTATTCCGCCGTCTGTTGGCACATTCTCGGAGCTCCCCAACCTGGCGGTCGCAGAAAGGCCTTGCCTTTGGGGTCAAGGCCTTTACCGCTCCACCCCTCTGCTGAAAAATCTCCGAGTGTGCGCGGTTCTTCCAAGCAGCCTAGTGTCCGCTGGAAGTCCAAGGGACAGAACACTGAACTCTGGCCGGCTGGCCCAGCCCTGCTTCTGGCACTTTGTAAGCCAGCGGGCCCTTGAGCACCTGCTGGGATGGGAAAGGGAAGGGTCCACGGATTGCACCCTAGAAACTTAGTAGGGTGCATGGATTTCAAACCCTGGTGGCCGCCCAGGCAGCAAAGAAGGGGGGAGGGCACCTTGCTGCCCTTTCATGGCAGAATCTGTGGTTGTCCAGCTGCGTGGGCCTTTTCATGAGGACCCTGTGCAATAAAAGTTTGGTGTTTTGGAACTGAATAATTAGAACGTGTAAAAGCTTTAAATTATGTCGTGGTGTAATTAAAAAACAAAACAAAACAAAACCAAGCTCCAAGTGTTTTGCAAATGGAGGTTTAAATATTGAAGGACTGTATTCCTTGCACTGTGGCATTCTATCAAGAAGTGTGCAGGATTTTTTTTTTTTTAAGAAAAGTGTTCGAAGTGAGGGAAACAGGAAACCCAGAGGTGCCCCTGTATTTTGGGGAAGGCCTTAGGAGGTCACTTGGAAATGCTGCTGGCTGTGCGGGAGGGGGGCAGATGGGCTGTGCAGGCTTGTCCTTTGCATGGATGTTCCTGTGTGTGGAAACCCAGCTCGGAGCCATCTCCTGATGTGTAAGAATTTCGCAGACAAACCTTGAGCTAAGCAATGCATTTGTTCCTAAGAAAATGTTTGTCTTAAGCGATGTAAATATCCTATGTATTTCCGCTAGACTCTGGCTTCAGGTCGGTTCCCCCAAAAGGCTCAGAAGCGATTTGAACAAAACAGCATGTTTTCCTCCTAGCTTGTTCTCCTTATCTATGTTAAGGAAATGATATATTTGCCTGCAATACTGCCTTTCTTCAAGATTCATGTCAATCAAGTTTTGGCCCGGGATGACTCACCTGCTGCCAATATTATCTCAATGCATGTCGTGGGGGAAGGGCCTGGTGCCATTCCCTGAAACAGTTCCTTTCTTTCCTTAGCTGACTGCTAGTGCCTGTAGAATATCTGGCTAAAGACCAGCAGGGGGTACTCTTACTACCCCCCCCACCCCGCCTCAAGTCTAAGTCAGCAGCTTTCTCTATCTCTTTAATACTTTAATAACACTTGATGACACAAAAGCTCTGAGCGATCAAATCATATCAAATCTTCATTTCAGATTGAAGATGCATTCCATGGTATTGCCATCTTAAGTCTTTCCATCGTTATGGAATATCTGTCCATGTATTCAGGATAGTTTTCAGCCAGGGTGTATAATTTCCAGTGTGCCAGTCTTGTCATCCTCGTTACATCCATGGCAAAGTGTTTTATTCATGTTGATATTATTGAAAGGGAATTTTTTAAAATTCCTTTTCAGATTATTATCTGCTAATGTATACAGATAAAACTGTGTAATCATTCATTTTTATCAGTTTGGACAGCTTGAGAGTTGTCTTTAATTTCTTTACTTTCTGACACTTTAAGATTATCCTGGGACACATATGTAATGCCTCACCCCTAAATTCAGACATGTGTTCAAAGAACTTCTGTCCTTTTATTTATTTATTTATTTATTCTTTAACATTGAAATCGTTTTGACTATGCTGGGTGTTTGTTGCTAAATGGAAGTAGCTAGGACCTCTGGACTGCAGTCTCTCATCTCTTGCTGACCTCTTGTTGACCTCTGCAGATTCCTGGTAGGTGGGAGCTTGTTAGTTCCTTGTTCCTTATCAGAACCTCCTGTGGTAAGTGTTTTTCTCTTCTCTGTTGCCTGGTAAGGGTGGGTGGTCATGGGAATCCCAAAGTTGGCTAGAAGTCAATTATTTAGGCAGGCTTGTGCATAGATATGGGAGAAGGCAATGGCACCCCACTCCTGGAAAATCCCAAGGACGGAGGAGCCTGGTAGGCTGCAGTCCATGGGGTGGCTAAGAGTCGGACACCACTGAGCGACTTCATTTTCACTTTTCACTTTCATGCATAGGAGGAGGAAATGGCAACCCACTCCAGTGTTCTTGCCTAGAGAACCCCAGGGACTGCGGGGCCTGGTGGGCTGCCATCTATGGCGTGGCACAGGGTCGGCCTCAACTGAACCACTTAGCAGCTGCAGCAGCAGCAGCAGCAGTGCATAGATATCAAAGGGGATGAGAACAGTCAGGTAGGATCACATATGTCACCGTGAAACAATACTTCTCCTCTTAGCCAAAGCTAACAAAAGATTTCTGTTCTAGGTCAACCTAGAAGAGATCACTTAAGAGGTAAAAAACTTCAACTCCATTAGCAAAGGCAGTTCAACATCTCAAGAAAACTTGTGCTAGGCACAAAACTCTTTTCTGGGGGCCTACTTTCCCTACAACCTCCTTATCCCATTCTGTACCCATTCCTTTGCTTCTCCCGTCCAGAAAATGCCACCTGTAAGACAGAACTACTTCGTTTTCCTTCTTAAAGTGTGATTGCATTCCATACATTCTTGTAATAACAAGTCATACATTTCCCTTCAGCAACCAAGAACTGACTCTTATATTGGCATTTGATAGATTGGTGAGCATACCTATCAGTGATAATAGCGCCCACCCCGCTTCCTGCAAGAACAGAACAAAACAAAACAAAACAAAAAAATTGCTTTCTTACATTTAATATGTTCGGATGGTGCCAGTCACTATTCATGCATAGTCAAAAATCTCTTTTGTTTCTGTGTAAAAGGGAGGTCCTTTCAAGTCGTGAATGTTTAAGAAGTTTCATTTATTTGGAAGTGACCTAGCTATTCAATACACTGTCGTCACTTAGTTTAGCACCAGGATAGAAACTCAGGTAACCAAAACACCTGGAGGAACGATTGTAAGTTCAGTTCAGTTCAGTTGCTCAGTCGAGTCTGACTCTTTGGGACCCCGTGGCCTGCAGGACGCCAGGCTTCCGTGTCCATCACCAACTCCAGGGGCTTGCTCAAACTCATGTCCATCGAGTCAGTGATGCCATCCAACCATCTTATCCTCTGTCATCCCCTTCCCCTCTGCCTTCAATCAAGACTATGAGAGGCAGATATTTTAGAGTATAATTATTGTTAAGAGTTTATCTAAAAGCTCATATCACATTTACATTTTTTACATTGGTTGTTGCTGTTTCCAGGTACTTTCTTGCTGACAAGCTTGTGACACATATAACAATAGAGCAATTTTTACCTCAAAAGAAACCTAGGCACTATGAACATGTTGTGCTTAATGTTGTTGACTCTTAGACATGTCTATAGTGGAGGAGCAAAACCAAAAATACTAGATATTTAATATTGACTAGTTCCCAGTTCACGGGACTCTGACATTCATTTAGGTCAATGTTTTCTTGTATTTCTAGCAGTTTGATTTGGAAGGGCTGCCTTGTCTTGAGACCATTGAAATCAGAACTCAGAACTTGAGCAATATTATCAAAAAACACAAGGCTCACACTGACACATACCTTAATCCAGACAGACAGACAAGACATCTTCCAGTTTTCCGCCTGAGATTTAAAATATTTCTTTGAGCCGTTTTCCTGGGGAGTGGGGGGGGGAGTGGGGGTGGCAGCGAGGCAGGCTTGGGTAACAAGCTAATTGTTGGTCATTGCATATGCAAAGAACCAGCTTTCCGGGTTCCAAGGAAAAAAGTTTCCTTGGTACCCAATTTTGTTTGGATCTATAGACTCTCATGGCCCTCCTAGGTCAGGACATCTTTCCTTTCTGTAGTCCTCATTTTATCCCTAAATCATAGACAGCTTGGATTGTCTCTGTGGGGTGGATGTATTGTCCTCGTGTTTGACCTGGCGGCAGTAGCGAGGTCCGAGGTCCTCTCCTGGAACCGGGCGTGGGGACGGGGCTCACCAGGAGCCCCTGGTGGAAGTGGGCAACGCGCCGGGAGCGCGCCAGGGGCGGGGCGATCCCGGGCGGCGCGGGTCGGGGTTCTGGTCGGGAGGGGGTGGGGGGCGGTAACAGTTGTGCTCTCGGGGGTCCCCACTGCAGCTGGAAACGCGCTGGGAGTGTGGCAGGGGCGGGGTGAACCCGGGTGGCGCGGGGCGGGGTTCGGCTCCTGGCGGGGGTGGGGGAGGGCTTCCCAGTTGTGCTCTCGGTGGTGGCCACTGCGGCTGGAAACGCGCCGGGAGCGCACCCGGGGCGGGGTAAACCTGGGCTGCGCGGGTCGAGATTTAGATGGCTGTGGGTGGGGGTTCGGTCCCAGTTGTGCTCTCGGGGGTCGCCACTGCGGCTAGGAACGCCCATTTCCTATGCTCCTGTGTCCCCAAGGATCCACATCTAGTGGGTGCAGCGGAGGGCTGCGGGCCACAGGTCAGGGAACTGGGACTGCTTGGAGCAGGGAACCAAGTATTCCGCCCTCTGTTGGCACATTCTCGGAGCTCCCCAACCTGGCGGTCGCAGAAAGGCCTCGCCCTTGGTGTCAAGGCCTTTACCGCTCCACCCCTTTGCTGAAAAATCTCAGTCTGCACGGTTTTCCCAAGCAGCCTAGTGTCCCCTGGAAGTCCAAGGGACAGAACACTGAACTCTGGCCGGCTGGCCCAGCCCTGCTTCTGGCACTTTGTAAGCCAGCGGGCCCTTGAGCACCTGCTGGGATGGGAAAGGGAAAGGTCCACGGATTGCACCCTAGAAACTTAGTAGGGTGCATGGATTTCAAACCCTGGTGGCCGCCCAGGCAGCAAAGAAGGGGGGAGGGCACCTTGCTGCCCTTTCATGGCAGAATCTGTGGCTGTCCTGATGCGTGGGCCTTTTCATGGGGACCTTGTGCAATAAAAGTTTGGTGTTTTGGTACTGAATAATTAGAAATTGTAAAAAGTTTAAATTATGTGGTGGTGTAATTAAAAAACAAAACAAAACAGAACCAAGCCCCAAGTGTTTGGCACCGGGAGGTTTAAGTATCGAAGGCCTGTTTTCCTTGCACTGTGGCATTCTATCAAGAAGTGTGCAGGATTTTTTTTTTTTTTTTAAGAAAAGTGTTCGAAGTGAGGGAAACAGGAAACCCAGAGGTGCCCCTGTATTTTGGGGAAGGCCTTAGGAGGTCACTTGGAAATGCTGCTGGCTGTGGGGGAGGGGGGCAGATGGGCTGTGCAGGCTTGTCCTTTGCATTCATGTTCTTGTGTGTAGAAACCCAGTTCGGAGCCATCTCCTGATGTGTAAGAATTTCGCAGACAAACCTTGAGCTAAGCAATGCATTTGTTCCTGAGGAAATGTTTGTCTTAAGCGATGTAAATATCCTATGTATATCTGCTGGACTCTGGCTTCAGGTCGGTTCCCCCAATAGGCTCAGAAGCGACTTGAACAAAACAGTATGTTTTCCTCGTACCTTGTTCTCCTAATCTATGTTAAGGAAATGATATATTTGCCTGGAATACTGCCTTTCTTCAAGATTCATGTCAATCAGTTTTTGGCCCAGGATGACTCACCTGCTGCCAATGTGACCTCAAGGCATGTCGTGGGGGAGGGGCCTGGTGCCATTCCCTGAGACAGTGCCTTTCTTTCCTTAGCTGACTGCTAGTGCCTGTAGAATATCTGGCTAGAGATCAGCAGGGAGTACACCCCGCCTCAAGTCTAAGTCAGCAGTTTTCTCTATCTCATTTATACTTTAATAACAATTGATGACACAAAAGCTCTGAGCGATCAAATCATATCAAATCTTCATTTCAGATTGAAGATGCATTCCATGGTATTGCCATCTTAAGTCTTTCCATTGTTATGGAATACCTGTCCATGTATTCAGGATAGTTTTCAGCCAGGGTGTATAAGTTCCAGTGTGCCAGTCTTGTCATCCTCGTTACATCCAAGGCAAAGTGTTGTATTCATGTTGACATTATTGAAAGGGAATTTTTTTTAATTCCTTTTCAGATTATTATCTGGTAATATATACAGAAAAAACTGTGTAATCTTTCGTTTTTATCAGTTTGGACAGCTTGATAGTTGTCTTTAATTTCTTTCCTTTCTCATACTTTAAGATTTTCCGGGCACCGTACATGTACTGCCTCACCCCTAATCTCAGTCATGTGTTCAAAGAACTTCTGTCCTTTATTTGTTTACTTATTTTTTGCAACATTGAATTCGGTTTGACTATGCTGGGTCTCTGCTGCAAGATGGAAGTTGCTAGGACCTCTGGACTGCAGTCTTCCATCTCTTACTGACCTCTTGTTGACCTCTGCAGAATCCTGGTTGGCGGGAGCTTGTTAGTTCCTCGTTCCTTACCAGGACCTCCTGTGGTAAGTGTTTTTCTCTTCTCTGTTGCCTTGTAAGGGTGGATGGTCATTGGCATCCCAAAGCTAGCTAGAAGTCAATGATTTAGGCAGGCTTGTGCATAGATATGGGAGAAGGCAATGGCACCCCACTCCAGTACTCTTGCGTGGAAAATCCCATGGATGGAGGAGCCTGGTAGGCTGCAGTCCATGGGGTCGCTAAGAGTCGGACACCACTGAGCGACTTCACGTTCACTTTTCACTTTCATGCATGGGAGGAGGAAATGGCAACCCACTCCAGTGTTCTTGCCTAGAGAACCCCAGGGACTGCGGGGCCTCGTGGGCTGCCGTCTATGGGGTCGCACAGAGTCGGACACGACTGAAACGACTTAGCAGCAGCAGCGGCGGCAGCAGCAGCAGAAGCAGTGCATCGATATCAAAAGGGCTGCAAACAGTCAGGAAGGATCACATATGTCACCGTGAAACACTACTTCTCCACTTAGCCAAAGCTAACAAAAGATTTTTGTTCTAGGTCAACCTAGAAGAGATCACTTAAGAGGTAAAGAAACTTAAACTCCATTAGCAAAGGCAGTTCGACATCTCAAGAAAACTTGTGCTAGGCACAGAACTCTTTTCTGGGGGTCCACTTTCCCTACAACCTCCTTATCCCATTCTGTACCCATTCCTTTGCTTCTCCCATCCTGAAACGGCCGCCTGTAAGACAGAACTACTTTGTTTTCCTTCCTCAAGTGCCATTGCATTCCACATACTTTCTTGTAATAACAAGTCATACATTTCCCTTCAGCAACCAAGAACTGACTTTTATATTGGCATTGGCTATAGCCCGCCCCCCTCCCCCCACCCCCAAGAACAGAACAAAACAAAACAAAACAATTGGTTTCTTACATTTAATATGTCAGGATGGTGCCAGACACTATTCATGGAGAGTCAAAAATCTCTTTTGTTTCTGTGTAAAAGGGAGGTCCTTTCAAGTCGTGAATGTTTCAGAACTTTCATTTATTTGGAAATGACCTAGCTATTCAATACACTGTCGTCACAAGGATAGAAACTCGGGTAAACAAAACACCTGGAGAAACGTTTGTTAGTTCAGTTCAGTTCAGTTGCTCAGTCGTATCTGACTCTTTGGGACCCCGTGGCCTGAAGGACGCCAGGCTTCCGTGTCCGTCACCAGCTCCAGGGGCTTGCTCAAACTCATGTCCATCGAGTCAGTGATGCCATCCAACCATCTTATCCTCTGTCATCCCCTTCTCCTCTGCCTTCAATCAAGACTATGAGAGGCAGATATTTTAGAGTATAATTATTGTAAAGAGTTTGTCTAAAAGCTCATATCACATTTACATTTTTTACTTTTGTTATTGTCGTTTCCAGGTAGTTTCTTGCTGACAAGCTTGTGACAGATATAACAATAGAGCAATTTTTACCTCAAAAGAAACCTAGGCACTATGAACATGTTGTGCTTAATGTTGTTGACTCTTAGACATGTCTATAATGGAGGAGCAAAACCAAAAATACTAGATATTTAATATTGACTAGTTCCCAGTTCACGGGACTCTGACATTCATTTAGGTCAATGTTTTCTTGTATTTCCAGCAGTTTGATTTGGAAGGGCTGCCTTGTCTTGAGACCATTGAAATCAGAACTCAGAACTTGAGCAATATTATCAAAAAACACAGGGCTCACACTGACACATACCTTAATCCAAACAGACAGACAAGACATCTTCCAGGTTTCCGCCTGAGATTTAAAACATTTCTTTGAGCCAGTCTTCTGGGGAGTGGGGGGATGGGGGTGGCAGTAAGGCAGGCTTGGGTAACAAGCTAATTGTTGGTCATTGCATATGCAAAGAACCAGCTTTCCGGGTTCCAAGGAAAAAAGTTTCCTTGGTAACCAACTTTGTCTGGTTCTATAGAATATCATGGCCCTCCTAGGTCAGGTCATCTTGCCTTTCTGTAGTCCTCGTTTTATCCCTAAATCATAGACAGCTTGGATTGTCTCTGTGGGGTGTATGTATTGTCCTCATGTTTGACCTGGCGGCAGCAGCGAGGTCCGAGAGCCTCTCCTGGAACCGGGCGTGGGGACGGGGCTCACCGAGAGCCACTGGTGAAGGTGGGCAGCGCCCCTGGAGCGTGGCAGGGGCGGGGCGAACCCGGGCGGCGCAGGGCGGGTGTCGGCTCCTGGCGGGGGTAGGGGAGGGCTTCCCAGTTGTGCTCTCGGAGATGGCCACTGCAGCTGGAAACGCGCCGGGAGCGCAGCCAGGGTGGGGTAAACCTGGGCTGCACAGGTCGAGATTCCGCTCACTGTGGGTGGGGGGTCGGTCCCTGTTGTGCTCCCGGGGGTCGCCAATATTGCTGGGAACCCACCGGGAGCCCGGCAGGGCCGGGGCGAAACCTGGCGGTGCGGGGCGGGGTGGGGTTCCGTTCGCAGTGGGGGTCGGCTCCTGGCGGGGGTGGGGGAGGGCTTTCCAGATGTGCTGTTGGGGGTCGCCATTGTGGCTGGGAATGCCCATTTCGTGAACTCCTGGATCCCCAAGGATCGGCATCCATTGGCCACAGCGGAGGGGTGCGGAACACAGGTAAGGGAACGGGGACTGCGTGGAGCAGGGAACCATGTATTCCGCCCTGTGTTGGCACAGTCTCAGAGCTCCCCAACCTGGCGGTCGCAGAAAGGCCTCGTCTTTGGGGTCAAGGCCTTTACCGCTCCACCCCTCTGCTGAAAAACCTCAGAGTCTGCGCGGTTTTCCCAAGCAGCCTAGTGTCCGCTGGAAGTCCAAGGGACATAACCCTGAATTCTGGCCGGCTGGCCCAGCCCTGCTTCTGGCACTTTGTAGGCCAGCGGGCCCTGGAGCACCTGCTAGGATGGGAAAGGGAAGGGTACGCGAATTGCACCCTGGTGGCCGCCGAGGCAGCAAAGAAGGGGGAGGGCACCTTACTGCCCTTTAATGGCAGACAGAATCTGTGGCTGTCCTGCTGCGTGGGCCTTTTCATGGGGACCTTGTGCAATAAAAGTTTACCGGTGACCTTAGGGAACTTCCCAGTGTGCTTCTGACAGATGAGGGATGCTGTGGAGTTGGCGAGGCCTCTCAGGACTCCGCTGGGTTTGGCGCAATGGAAGAGGGCCTCATCTCCAGGGAAGGCAGGAACCTCAGGCTTCCTCTCCGTTTCAGACTCCGACCGCAGGGTCCCTGCAGAGTTGGGACAGGAGAGTCAGGAATCGTCTTGTCTGAGGAAGGGAACTCCGCTTGCCTCTCGAGGTGCTCAGGGGGTCTCAGGCCCCTTGTTGAGCTGTGTGTGGAACCTGCGGGTGTTTCCGGAAGTGCACGACGGTGACAGTGCCCCTTCGTGTTGTGCCTTCACCCACTGGGTTGCCTTCGAAGAGGTGTCCGGGCCTCGGGTTCTTTTCAAAAGCGGACAGGGAAATCGGGGTCTTTCGGCATGAGGGACCACCCACGGGGCTAGTCTCAAATTTCCTAGTGAGGCCGGCTTCATCCTGAGTTGTGCTGGGAAGGCCGGGGACACTTCCAGACAATGCAGGGGGATCGACTCTCCTGTCGCCATTAGGAGGGGAGAAGGGGCTCAGATGAAGTGGGGCCGGAACCCTCGGTGTTACCCTCGAGGGAAACCGGCGTGTGGGGGACTTTTGGGGGTTGCATGAAAGGAGTCAGGTACCGTTTCGCACTTCAGGACAGAACCTGGGACTTCCCTTGAGACGCCGTAGCGGGCAAGGGCCTCATCTTGCGAAGACGTTGGGACCATGTGGATTTTCTCGAGTTGCGGCGGGATTCTAGAGTTACGAAGTGGATTTCAGGCTTCCTCTTGTGTTGGCCCCGGGAAGCCTAATCTTCCATTCGAGTTGCGAGGGAAAGCTGAGGGTTGCACTCGAGTCACTGCAGGGCCAAAGAGACCTCATCTAGGCCTGTGTCCGGGACTTAACGTTCCTCTCAAGGGAAGACAGGGATCTCAGGGTGGCGTTCCAGACTCCCCTGGGGAGTCAGGCCTCGCCTCGAGGGCAAGCCAAGGATGCCGCTCTCCTCTCAAGTCGCGACGCAGATCTCTTGGAGCCCACTGAGTGGCCTCAAGGGAGTCAGGCCTTCTCTTCAGTTTGGAGAGAGGACTCGGGATTGTGCTCTGGGTCAGGCAGGAAAAGAAGGCCCTCACCTCGCGAGGATGGGGGCTTCTCAGGGGTCTCCTCGAGCTGCGGCGCCCGTGGGGGTTTTCTCACGAGGCAAGACGAGGATCTCAGGGAGCCTCTCGTGCAGTGCCAGGGAAGTCAGGTCTCTGTGCACGTGGCGAGGGGGAGCGCGTCATGGCTCTCCAGTCATGGGAGAGGACTAGGGCCTCCAGAGGCGTTGAAGAAGGACACTCGAGGTCTTTCTGTGGTTGCAGCAGGAAAGCCTCGTTTCCCTCGACTTCTGCCGGGGACCTGACGGAACTTCCCATGGTGCCTCTGATAGGTGAGGGATGCTGTGGAGTTGGCGGGGCCTCTCGGGACTCCGCTGGTCTTGGCGCAATGGAAGAGGGCCTCATCTCGAGGGGAGACAGGAAACTTAGGCTTCCTCTCCTTTTCGGACTCCAACCACAGGGTCCCTGCAGAGTTGGGACAGGAGAGTCAGGCCTCGTCTTGTCTGAGGAAGGGAACTCCGCTTGCCTCTCGAATTGCTCAGGGTGTCTCACGCACCTCGTCAAGCTGTGTGTGGAAACCGCGGGTTTTTCCGGATGACGCACGGGGGTGTCAGTGCCCCTTCGAATGGTAACTTCACCCACAGGGTTGCCTTCGAAGAGGTGTCCGGGCATCGGGTTCTTATCCAGAGCGTACTGGGAAATCGGGGTCGTTCGGCATGTGGCACAACCCACGGGGCTCGTCTCGAATTTCCTCGGGAGGCCGGCCTCATCCTGAGGTGTGCCGGGAAAGCCGGGAACCCCTTCCAGAATACGCAGGGGAATCGACTCTCCTGTCGTGATGAGGAGGGGAGAAGGGGCTCAGATGAAGGGGTGCCAGGACCCTCGGTGTTCCCCTCGAGGGAACCCGGCGTGTCTGGGAAATTTTGGAGGTCGCATGAAGGGTGTCAGGTACCGTTTCGCAACTCAGGATGGAACGTGAGACTTCCCTTGAGACGCCGTAGCGGGTAAGGGCCCCATCTTGCGAAGACGTTGGGACCACGTGGTTTTTCTCGAGTTGCGGCGGGATTCTCGAGTTACGACGGGGATTTCAGGCTTCCTCTTGGGTTGGCCCTGGGAAGCCCCATCTTCCATTCGAGTTGCTAGGGAAAGCTGGGGGTTGCGCTCGAGTCACTGCAGGGCCCAAGAGACCTCATCTAGGCGTGTGTCCAGGACCTAGTAGTACTCTCAAGGGAAGACAGGGATCCCGGGGTTGCACTCCAGAGTCCCCCGAGGAGTCAGGCCTCGCCTCGAGGGGAAGCAAAGGACTCCGCTCTTCTCTTGAGCCACGACGCGCATCTCTTGGAGCCCTCTGAGTGGCCTCAAGGGAGTCAAGCCTAATCTTCAGTTTGGAGAGAGGACTCGGGATTGCTCTCCAGGAAAGGCAGGAAAAGAAGGCCCTCACCTCGCGAGGACGGGGGCTTCTCAGGGGTTTCCTCGAGCTGCGGCGTCCGTGGGGCTTTTCTCACGAGGCACGACGAGGTTCTCAGGGAGCCTCTCGTGCGGCACCAGGGAAGTCAGGTCTCCATGAGCGTGGCGAGGGGGAGCGCGTCATTGTTCTTGAGTCCTGGGAGGGGACTAGGGCATCAAGGTGTGTAGAAGAAGGTCTCTCGAGGTCTTTCTCGGCTTGCAGCGGGAAACCATCGTTTCCCTCGACTTCTCCCGGTGACCTGAGGGAACTTCCGAGGGTTCCTCTTAGAGGTGAGGGATGCTGTGGAGTTGGTGGGCCATCTCGGGACTCCTCTGGGTTTGGCGCAATCGAAGAGGGCCTCATCTCGAGGGGAGACAGGACCTCAGGCTTCCTCTCCGTTTCGTACTCCGACAGCAGTGTCCCTGCAGCTTTGGGGCAGGAGAGTCAGGCCTCGTCTTGTCTGAGGAAGGGAACTCCGCTTGCCTCTCGAGTTGCTCAGGGAGTCTCAGTCCCCTCGTGGAGCTCTGTGTGGAAACCGCGGGTGTTTCCGGACGATGCACGGGAGTGTCAGTGCCCCTTCGTGTTGTTCCTTCACTCACAGGGTGGCCTTCGAAGAGGTGTCCGGGCATCGGGTTCTCCTCAACTGCGGACCGGGAAATCAGGGTCGTTCAACATGGGGCACCAGCACGGGGCTTGTCTCGAATTTCCTCGTGAGGCCGGCCTCATCCTGAGGGGCGCCGTGCAGGCCGGGAACCCCTTCCAGACCACGCAGGGGAAGCAACTCTCCTGTCGCAAACAGGAGAGGAGTAGGAGCTCAGAGGAAGTGGTGCCGGGACTCTCGGTGTTCCCCTCAAGGGAACCCGGCATGTAGGGGAACTTTTGGATGTCGCATGAAGGGTGTCAGGTACCGTGTCTCACTTCACGACGGAACATGGGACTTCCCTTGAGACGCCGTACCGGGCAAGGGCCTCATCTTGCGAAGACGTTGAAACCACGTGGTTTTTCTCGAGTTGCGGCAGGATTCTCGAGTTTCGACGAGGATTTCAGTCTTCCTCTTGGGTTGGCCTTGGGAAGCCCCATCTCCCATTCAAGTAGCGAGGGAAATCTGGGGGTAGCGCTCGAGTCACTGCAGGGCCATAGAGACCTCATCAAGGCGTGTGTCCTGGAACTAATATTCCTCTCCAGGGAAGGCAGGAATCTCGGGGTTGCATTTCAGGCTCCCTCAGGGAGTCAGGCCTCGTCTCGAGGGGAAGCCAAGGACTCCGCTCTCCTCTCGAGTGGCAACGTGGATCTCTTGGAGCCCACTGAGTGGCCTCAAGGGAGTCCAGCCTCCTCTTCCGTTTGGAGAGAGGACCCGGGATTGCTCTCCAGGCCATGCAGGAATAGAAGGCCCTCAGCTCGCTAGGACGGGGGCGTCTCAGGGGTTTCCTCGACCTGCGGCGCCCGTGGGGGTTTTCTCCCGAGGCACGACGAGGATCTCAGGGAGCCTCTCGTGCGGCGCCAGGGAAGTCAGGTCTCCATGCGCGTGGCGAGGGGGAGCGCGTCCTGGCTCTCGAGTCACGGGAGGGGACTAGGGCCTCGAGACGCATTGAAGAAGGACTCTCGAGGTCTTTCTCGGGTGGCGGCGGGAAACCCTGGTTTCCCTCGCCTTCTGCCGGGGATCTTAGGGAACTTCCCAGGGTGCCTCTGAGAGGCGAGGGATCCTGTGAAGTTGGCGGGGCCTCTCGGGACTCCGCTGGGTCTGGCGCAACGGAAGAGGGCCTCACCTCGAGGGGAGGCAGGAACCTCAGGCTTCCTCTCCGTTTCGGCTCCGACCGTGGGGTCCCTGCAGAGTTGGGACAGGAGAGTCATGCCTCGTCTTGTCTGAGGAAGGGAACCCCGCTTGCCTCTCGAGTTGTCAGGGGTTTTCAGGCCCCTGGTCGAGCTGCGTGTGGAACCCGCGGGTCTTTCCGGATGATGCACGGGGGTGTCAGTGCCCCTTCGTGTTGTGCCTTCACCCACAGGGTTGCCTTCGTAGAGGGGTCCGGGCCTCGGGTCCTTCTCAAAAGCGGACCGGGGAATCGGGGGCATTTGTCATGTGGCACCACCCACGTGGCTCGTCTCGAATTTCCCTGTGAGACCGGCCTCATCCTGAGGTGCACCGGGAAGGCCGGGAACCCCTTCCAGACCACGCAGGGGAATCGACTCTCCTGTCGTGATCAGGAGGGGAGAACGGGCTCAGATGAAGCTGTGCTGGGACCTTGGTGTTCCCTCGAGGGTACCCGGCGTGTCAGGGAGCTTTTGGTGGTCGCACGAAGGGTGTCAGTTACTGTTTCGCACTTCAGGGCGGAACATGGGACTTCCCCTGAGACGCTGTAGTGGGCAAGGGCCTCATCTTGCGAAGACGTTGGAACCACGTGTTTTTTCTCGAGTTGCGCCGGGATTCTCGAGTGACGATGGGGATTACAGGCTTCCTCCTCTGTTGGCCCTGGGAAGCCCAGTCTTCCATTCGATTGGCGAGGGAAAGCTGGGGGTTTCGCTCGAGTCACTGCAGGGCCAAAGAGACCTCATCTAGGCTTGTGTCCAGGACCTAATGTTCTTCTCCAGGGAAGGCAGGGATCTCAGGGTTGCATTCCAGGATCCCCCTGGGTGTCAGGCCTCGTCTTGAGGGGAAGCAAAAGACTCTGCTGTCCTCCCGAGTCGCGACGCGGATATCTTGGAGCCCCCTAGTGGCGTCAGTGGAGTCAAGCCTCCTCTTCATTTTGGAGAGAGGGCTCGGGATTGTTCTCCAGGCCATGCAGGAAAAGAAGTCCCTTCACATCGCGAGGACGGGGGCGTCTCAGGGGTTTCCTCGAGCTGCGGCGCCCGTGGGAGTTTTCTCGCGAGGCACGGCGAGGATCTCAGGGAGCCTCTCGTGCGGCGCCAGGGAAGTCAGGTCTCCCTGCGCGTAGCGAGGAGGAGCGCGTTGTGGCTCTCGAGTAATGGGAGGGGACTAGGGCCTCAAGACGCGTTGAAGAGGGACTCTCGAGGTCTTTCTCGGGTTGTGGCGGGAAAAATTCGTTTCCCTCGACTTCTGCCGGGGACCTTAGGGAACTTCCCAGGGTGTCTCTGAGAGTTGAGGGATACTGTGGAGTTGGCGGTGCCTCTCGGGACTCCACTGGGTTTGTCGCAATGGAAGAGGGGCTCATCTCGAGGGGAGGCAGGAACCTCAGACTTCCTCTCTGTTTCGGACTCCGACATCAGGGTCCCTGCAGAGTTGGGACAGGAGAGACAGGCTACGTCTTTTCTGAGGAATGGAACTCCGCTTGCCTCTCGAGTTGTTCATGGGGTTTCAGGCCCCTTGTCAAACTGTGTGTGGAATCTGCAGGTTTTTCCAGACGATGCACGGGGGTGTCAGTGACCCTTCGTTTTGTGTCTTCATCCACAGGGTTGCCTTCGAAGAGGTGTCCGGGCATCGGGTTCTTATGAAGAGCGGACCGGGATATCGGGGTCGTTCAGCATTTGGCACCACCCACGTGGGTTGTCTCGAATTTCCTCATGAAACCGGCCTCATCCTGAAATGTGCCGCAAAGTTCATGAAACTCTTCCAGACAAAGCAGAGGAATCGACCCTCCTGTGGCGATCAGGAGGGGAGAAGTGGCTCAGATGAAGTGCTGCTGGGAACCTCGGTGTTTCCCTCAAGTGAGACAGGTATGTCGGGTAACTTTTGGGGTCGCATAAAGCGTTCCAAGTACCGTTTTGCTCTTCAAAATGGAACTTTGGACTTCTCTTGGGGTGCTCCAGCGAGCATGGGCCTCATCTTGGAATGACGGCGGAACCACTTGGTTTTTCTCGAGTTGCGGTGGGATATTTGAGTTACCGCAGGGAATTCATGCTTCCTCTTGTGTTGGCCCACAAAAGTCTTATCTTCCATTCGAGATTCGAGGAAGAGCTGGAGGTGCGCTCTAGTCACTGAAGGCAAAAGAGACCCCACCAAGGCTTGTGTGCAGGACCTAATGTTCATGTCAAGGCTCGACAGAAATCTCGGGGTTGCATTCCAGACTCACCTTGGAGTCAGCCCTCATCTCGAGGGGAAGCAAAGGACTCTGCTCTCCTCTCGAGTCGGACGGGTATGTCTTGGAGCCCACTGAGTGGCTTAAAGGGAGTCAAACCTCCTTTGGTGTTTGGAGGGAGGACACGGGATTGCTCTCCAGGGAATGCATGAAATGAAGGCCCTCATCTCCCAACGACTGGGGCGTCTCGTAGGTTTTCTCGAGCTGTGGCGCTAGTGTGGGGTTTCTCACGAAGTAAGACTGGGAGCTCAGTGAGCCTCTCACGTGGTGCCAGGGCAGTCAGGTCTCTATGCACGTGGTGAGAGGGAGCCCGTCATTGTTCTCGAGTCATGGTAGGGGAATTGGGCCTGAAGAGGTGTTAAAGAAGGACTCTCGTGGTCTTTCCTGGGTTGCAGCAGGAAACCCTGGGTTCCATCGACTTGTGGCAGTGACTTCATGAAGCTTCTCAGCGTGCCTCTGAGAAGTCAGGGTCACTGTGGAGTTGGGAGGGGCCTCTTGGAACTCCACTGGGTTTGGTGCAATGGAAGAGGGCCTCATGACAAGTTGAGGCAGGAACCTCAGGGTTTCTCTCCTGGCTTCGAATGCGCCGGGTCTGACTCGGATCGCAGAGTCCCTGCAGAGTTGGGACAGGAGAGTCAGGCCTCGTCTTGTGTGGAGGACTGGAACTCCGCTTGACTCTCGCGTTGTTCATGGGGTGACAGGCCACTTGTCGATTTGTATGTGGAACTTGTGGGTTTTTCTGGACGATGCACCGGGGTGTCACTGCCCCTTCGTGTTGTGCCTTGATCCACAGGATTGCCTTCGAGTTGGGTTCTGTCATCGGGTTCTTATCAAGAGCGGACCAGGGAATTGGGGTCTTTTGGCATGCCGCACCACCCACGAGGCTATGTCTCAAATTTCCTCGTGAGACTGGCCTCATCTTGATGTGCGCCAGGAAGGTCGGGAATGCCTTCCAGACAAAGCAGGGGAATCGAACCTCCTGTCGCGATCAAGAGGGGAGAAGAGTCTCAGATGAAGTGGTGCCGGGAACCTCGGTGTTCTCCTCAAGTGAGACTGGTATGTTGGGGAACTTTTGGGGTCGCATCAAGGGTTCCAAGTAACTTTTCGCTCTTCAATACGGAACGTGGGACTTCTCTTGAGACGCTGTAGCGGGCAAGGGCCTCATCTTTCGATGACGGGGGAACCACGTGGTTTTTCTTGAGTTGGGGCGGGATTCTCGAGTTACGACGGGGAATTCAGGCTTCCTGTTCAACTGGCCCAGGGAAGTCCAGTTTTCATTCGAATTGCGAGTTAGAACTGGGGATTGCTCTCGAGACACTGCAGGGCCAAATAGACCTCATCTAGGCTTGTGTCCAGGACCTAATGTTCCTCTGCTGGGGCGACAGCGATCTCGGCATTGCATTCTCGACTCACCCGGGGAATCAGGCCTCGTCTCGAGGGGAAGCCAAGGACACCGCTCTCCTGTCAAGTCGCGACGGGTATATCTTGGAGCTCACTGTGTGGCCTAAAATGAGGCAAGCCTCCTGTGGAGTTTGGAGAGAGGACTCAGGATTGCTCTCCAGGCCATACAGCAAAAGAAGGCCCTCATCTCGTGAGGACTGGGGCGTCTCGTGGGTATTCTCGGGCTGCGGCTCCAGTGTGGTGTTGCTCACGAGGTATAATGGGGAGCTCAGGGAGCCTCTCCTGTGGCGCCAGGGAAGTCAGGTTTCTATGCGCGTGGCTAGGCGGAGTGCGTCATTGCTCTCGAGTCATGGTAGGGGAATGGCACCTCAAGACGCGTTGAAGAAGGACTCTCGAGGTCTTTTACGGGTTGGGGCAGGAAACCCTTGGTTCCCTCGACTTGTGCCGGTGATCTCAGGAAGGTCTAAGGGTGCCTCTGAGAAGTCAGGGATACTGTGCAGTTGGGAGGGGCCTCTCGGGACTCCACTGGGTTCGGTGCAATGGAAGAGGGCCTCATCTCGAGTGGAGGCAGGAAACTCATGTTTCCTCTCCTGACTTCCCCTGGGCCAGATCTGACTCGGATTGCAGTTTCGCTGCAGAGTTCGAACAGGAGAGTCAGGCCTCGTCTTGTGTGGAGGAATGGAACTCTGCTTGCCTCTCCAGTTGTTCACGGGGTGACAGGTCACTTCTCGAGCTGTGTGTGGTACCTGTGGGTTTCTCCGGACGATACCCGGTGGTGTCAGTGCCCCTTCGTGTTGTGCCTTCATCAAAAGGGTTATCTTCAAAGAGGTGTCCGGGCATTGGGATCTTATCAAGAGCGAACCGGGAAATCGGGGTCTTTCGGCATGTGTCACCATCCACGAGGCTATGTCTCGAATATCCTCGTGAGACCGGCCTCATCCTGAGATGCACCGGGAAAGGCGGGAACCCCTTCAAGACAAAACAGGGGAATCGACCCTCCTGTCGCGATCAGGAGGGGAGAAGGGGCCCAGATGTAGTGGTGCCGGGAACCTCGGTGTTCTCCTCGAGTCAGACCAGTGTGTCGAGGAACTTTTGAGGTTGCATCAAGGGTGCCGATACCGTTTCGCACTTCAAGACGGAACGTGGGACTTCTCTTGAGACACTGTAGGGGGCAAGGGCCTCATCTTGCGATGACGGGGGAACCACGTAGCGTTTCTCGAGTTGTGGCGGGATTCTCGAGTTTTGACGGGGAATACAGTCTTCCTCATGTGTTGGCCCAGGGAAGTCCTATCTTCCATTCGAGTTTCAAGGGAGAGCTGGGGATTGCCCTCGAGTCACTGCAGGGCAAAATAGACCTCATCTAGGCTTGTGTCCAGGACTTAATGTTCATCCCTAGGGGCGACAGGGATCTCGGGCTTGCATACCAGACTCACCCGGGGAATCAGGCCTCGTCTCGAGGGGAAGCAAAGAACTCCGCTGTCCTTTTGAGTCGCGATGGGTATCTCTTGGAGCCCACTGTGTGCCCTAAAGGGAGTCAAGCCTCCTGTGCTGTTTGGATAGAGGACTCGGGATTCCTCTCCAGGCCATGCAGGAAAAGAAGGCCCTCATCTCGCGATGACGGCGGCCTCTTGTGGGTTTTCTAGACTGCCGCGCTAGTGCCGGGTTTCTGACGAGGTATGAGAGGGAGCTCAGGGAGCCTCTCGTGTGGCGCCAGGGAAGTCAGGTCCCCATGAGATGGCTAGGGGGAGTTCGTCATTGCTCTCGAGTCATGGTAGGGTAATCGGGCCTCAAGACGGGTTGAAGAAGGACTCTCGAGGTCTTTCTCGGGTCACTGCATAAAACCCAGGGTTCCCTTGACTTGTGCCTGCGACCTCAGGGAGCTTCTCAGAGTGCCTCTGAGAAGTCAGGGATACTGTGCAGTTTGGAGGGGCCTCTCGAGACTCCTCTGCATTTGGTGGAATGTAAGAGGGACTCATCTCGAGTTGAAGCAGGAACCTCAGTGTTCCTCTCCATTTCTGACTCAGATCGCAAGGTCCCTGCATGTTGGTACAGGAGAGTCAGGCCTCGTCTTTTCTGGAGGATGGGACTCCTCTTGCCTCTCGAGTTGTTCTCGAGGTGACAGGCCACTTGTCGAGCTGTGTATGTAACCTGCCCTTTTTTCCGGATGATGCACAGGTGTGTTAGTGCCCCTTCGTGTTGTACCTTCATACTCAAGGCTGCCTTCCAAGAGGTGTCCGAGCATCGGATTCTTATCAAGAGCGGACCGGGAAATTGGAGTCTTTCAGCAAGTGGCACCACCCACAAAGCTACGTATCGAATTTCCCCATGAGACCGGCCTCATCCTGAGTTGTGCAGGGAAGGTCGGGCCCCCTTGCAGACAAAGCAGGGGAATCGACCCACGGGTCACGATCAGGAGGGGAGAAGGGGCTTAAATGAAGTGGTGCCGGGAACCTCGGTGTTCCCCTTGAGTGAGAACGGCGTGTTGGGGGACTTTTGGGGTCGCATCAAGGGTGCCAAGTACCGTTTCGCATTTCAAGATGGAACCTGGGACATCTTTTGAAACGCTGTAGCGGGCAAGGGCCTCATCTTGCGATGACGGGAGAACCACGTGGTTTTGCTCGAGTTGCGGCGGGATTCTCGAGTTATGACCGGGAATTTAGGCTTCCTCTTGTTGGCCTTGAAATCCAATCTTCCATTCGGGTTGCGAGGGGGAGCTGGGGATTGCGCTAGAGTCACTGCAGGGCAAAAGAGACCTAATCTAGGCTTGTGTCCAGGATCTAACGTTGCTCTCCAGGGGCGACAGGGATCTCGGGTTTGCATTCCAGACTCATCCGGGGAGTCAGTTCTCACCTCGAGGGTAAGCAAAGAATTCCGCTCTCGTCTCGAGTCTCGATGGGTATCTCTTGGAGCCCAATGTGTGTACTAAAGGGAGTCAAGCCTCCTGTGGAGTTTGGAGAGAGGACTCGGGATTGGACTCCAGGCCATGCAGGAAAAGAAGGCCCTCATCTCGAGATGACGGTGGCGTCTCGTGGGTTTTCTCGAGCTGCGGCGCCAGTGTGGGATGTCTCATGAAGTACCACAGGGATTTCAGGGAGCGTCTTGTGTGGCGCCAGGAAAATCCAGTATTCCATTCGAGTTGCAAGTTAGAACTGGGGATTGCTCTCCAGTCACTGCAGGGCAAAATAGACCTCATCTACGCTTGTGTCCAGGACCTAGTGTTCCACTACTGGGCCGACAGGGATCTCAGGGTTGCATTCTCGACTCACCCGGAGAGTCAGGCCTCGTCTTGAGGGGAAAAAAAGGACTCCGCTCTCCTGTCGAGTCGCGACGGGTATCTCTTGGAGCCCACTGCGTGGCGTAAAGGGAGTGAAGCCTCCTATGGAGTTTGGAGAGATGACTCGGGATTGTTTTCCTGGCCATGCAGGAAAAAAGGCCCTCATCTCGCGATGACGGGGGCATCTCGTGGGTTTTCTCCAGCTGCGGCGCCAGTATCAGATTTCTCACGAGGTACGACGGGGAGCTCAGAGAGCCTCTCGTGTGGTGCTAGGGACGTCAGGTCTCCGTGCGTGTGGTGAAGGGGAGTGCGTGATTGCTCTCGAGTCATAGTAGGCGAATCGGGCCTCAAGACGCATTGAAGAAGGACTCTCGAGGTCTTTCTCGGGTTGTGGCAGGGAACCCTGGGTTCCCTCGACTTGTGTCGGTGACCTCAGGCAACTTCTCAGGGTGCCTCTGAGAAGTCAGGGACACTGTGGATTTGGGAGGGGCCTTTCATTACTCAACTGGGTTTGGTGCAATCGAAGAGGGCCTCATCTCGAATGGAGGCAGGAACCTCAGGGGTCCTCTCCATTTCTGACTCGGGTCGCAGAGTACCTGCCGAGTACGGACAAGAGAGTCACGCCTCGTCTTCCGTGGAGGAATGGATCTCCGCTTGCCTTTCGAGTTGTTCACGGAGTGACAGGCCACTTGTTGAGCTGTGTGTGGAACCTTCGGGTTTTTCCGGACGATGCACGGGGGTGTCAGTGCCCCTTCGTGTTGTGCCTTCATCCACAGGGTTGCCTTCAAAGAGGTGTCCGGGCATCGGGTTCTTTTCAAGAGCGTACCAGAAAATTGGGGTCTTTCAGCATGTGGTACCACCCACGAGGCTACGTCTCAAATTTCCTCGGGAGACCGGCCTCATCCTGAGGTTCGCCGGGAAGGTAGGGAACCCTTGCAGACAAAGCAGGGGAATCGACCCACCGGTCGCGATCAGAAGGGGAGAAGGGGCTCAGATGAAGTGGTGCCGGGAACCTCGGTGGTCCCCTCGAGTGAGACCGGTATGTCATGGCACTTTTGAGGTCGCATCAAGGGTGCCAAGTACAGTTTCGCACTTCAAGACGGAACGTGGGAATTCTCTGGAGATGCTCTAGCGGGCAAGGGCATCATATTGCGATGACGAGGGAAACACGTGGTTTTTCTCGAGTTGCGGCGGGATTCTCGAGTTACGACGGGGAATTCAGGCTTCCTCTTGTGTTGGCCCAGGAAGTCCAATCTTCCATTCAACTTGTCACAGAGAGCTGTGGGTTGCTCTCGAGTCACTTCAGGGCAAAGAGTCCTCATCTAGGCTTGGATCCAGGACGTAGTGTTCCTCTCCAGGGGCGACAGGGATATCGGGGTCGCATTCCAGTCTCACCCGGTGGGTCATGCCTCGTCTCGAGTGTAAGCAAAGGACTCCACTATCCTCTCGAGTCGCGACGTGTAACTCTTGGAGCCCAATGAGTGGCCTAAAGGGAGTCAAGCGTCCTGTGTAGCTTGGACAGAAGGTTCACGCTTGATCTGCATACCATTCAGTTAAAGATGGCCCTCCTCTCGTGATGACGGGAGCGTCTCATGGGTTTTCTCGAGCTGCGGCGCCAGTGTGGGGTTTCTCACGAGATATGATGGGGAGCTCAGGGAGCCTCTCGTGCGGCGCCAGAGAAGTCAGGCCTCCATGCGTGTGGCCAGGCAGATCGCGTCATTGCTCTGGAATCATGGGAGGGACTAGGGCCTCCAGACGCATTTAAGAAGGACTCTCGAGGTCTTTCTTGGGTTGGGGCGGGAAACACTCGTTTCCCTCGACCTCTACCGGGGACCTTAGGGAACTTCCCAGGTGCCTCTGAGAGGTGAGGGATACTGAGGAGTTAGAGGGGCCTCTCGGGACTCCACTAGGTTTGACGAAATGAAAGAGGGCCTCATCTCGATTGGAGGCAGGAACCTCAGGCTTCCTCTCCATTTCTGACTCCGACCGCAGGGTCCCTGCAGGGTTGGGACAGGAGAGTCAGGCCTCGTCTTGTCTGTGTAATGGAACTCTGTTTGCCTCTCGAGTCGTTCAGTGGGTCTCAGGCCCCTTGTCGAGCTGTGTGTGGAACCTGCGGGTGTTTCCAGAAGATGCACGGGGTGTCATTGCCCCTTCATTTGGTGCCTTCCCCCACAGGGTTGCCTTCAAAGAGGTGTCCAGCATCAGGTTCATTTCAGGAGCGGACCGGGAAATCGGGGTCATTCGGCATGTGGCACCACCCACGTGGCTCATCTCGAATTTCCTCGTGAGACCAGCATCATCCTGAGGTGCGCCGGGAAGGCCGGGAACACCTTCCACACAAAGAAGGGGAATCGACTCTCCTGTCGCAATCAGGAGGGGAGATGGGGCTCAGATGAAGTGGGGCCGGGACTCTAGGTGTTCCACTCGAGGGAACCTGGCGTTTCAGGGAACTTTAGGGGTCGCATCAAGGGAGCCAAGTACCATTTCCCACTTCAGGACGGAACATGGGACTTCCCTGGAGACGCTGTAGCGGGCAAGGGCCTCATCCTGTGAAGACGTTGGAACCACGTCGTTTTTCTCGAGTTGCGTCTGGATTCTCGAAAACGACGGGGATTTCAGGCTTCCTCTTGGGTTTGCCCTGGGAAGCCCAATCTTCCCCTGGAGTTGCGAGGGAAAGCTGTGGGTTCTGCTCGAGTCACTACAGGGCCAAAGAGACCTCATCGAGGCGTGTGTCCAGGACCTAATATTCCTCTCAAGGGAAGACAGAGATCTCGGGTTTCCATTCCAGACTCCCCCGGGGAGTCAGGCCTCGCCTCGAGGGGAAGCAGAGGACTCCACTTTCCTCTCAAGTCGCGACAAGGATCTCTTGGAGCCCACTGAGTGGACTCAAGGGTGTCGAGCCTCCTCTTCAGTTTGGAGAGAGGACTCGGGATTGCTCTCCAGGTCAGGAAGGAAAAGAAGGCCCTCATCTCGCGATGACGGGGGCATCTCATGGGTTTCCTCAGGCTGCGGCGCCCGTGGGGGTTTTCTCACGAGGCACAACGAGGACCTCAGGGAGCCTCTCGTGCGGCGCCAGGGAACTCATGTCTCCATGCGCATGGCGAGGGGGAGCTGGTCATCACTCTCGAGTCATGGGAAGTGACTAGGGCCTCAAGACGCGTTGAAGAAGGACTCTCGAGGTCTTTCTCGGGTGGTGGCGGGAAACCCTCGTTTCCCTCGACTTCTGCAGGGGACTATAGGGAACTTACCAGGGTGCCTCTGAGAGGTGAGGAATGCTGTGGAGTTGGCAGGGCCTCTCGGGACTCTGCTGGGTTCGGCGCAATGGAAGAGGGCCTCATCTCGAGGGGAGGCAGGAACCTCAGGCTTCCTCTCCAATTCTGACTCCGACTGCACGGTCCCTGCAGTGTTGGGACTGGAGAGTCATGCCTCGTCTTGTCTGAGGAATGGAATTCTGGTTGCCTCTCGAGTTGTTCCGGGAGTCTCAGGCCCCTTGTCGAGCTGTGTGTAGACCCTGCGGGTTTTTCCGGATGATGCACGGGGGTGTCAGTGCCCCTTCGTGTTGTGCCTTCACTCACAGGGTTGCCTTCGAAGAGGTGTCCAGGCATCAGGTTCTTATCAAGAGTGGACCGGAAAATCGGTGTCGTTCGGCACGTGGCACCTCACACATGGCTGGTCTCGAATTTCCTCCTGAGACCGGCCTCATCCTGAGGTGCACCAGGAAGGCCGGGAACCCCTTCCAGAGAAAGCAGGGGAATCGCCTCTCCTGTCGCGATCAGGAGGGGAGAAGGGGCTCAGATGAAGTGGTGCCGGGACCCTTGGTGTTCCCCTCGAGGGAACCCAGCGTGTCGGGAACTTTTGCGGTCGCATCAAGGGTGTCAAGTACCGTTTCGCACTTAAGGACAGAACATGGGACTTCCCTGGAGACGCCGGGAATTTCGGTGTTCCCCTGGAGTGAGACCGGTATGTTGGGGAACTTTGGGGTCGCATCAAGGGTGCCAAGTAGCATTTCGAACTTTAAGATGGAACGTGGGACTTCTCTTGAGACTCTAGCTGGCAAGGGCCTCATATTGCGATGAAGGGGGAACCACATGGTTTTTAAGACTTGAGGCTGAATTCTCGAATTACGATGGGATATTCAGACTTCCTCATGTGTTGACCGTGGGAAGACCAATCTTCCATTCAAATTGTGAGGGAGAGATGGAGGTTGCTCTCGATCACTGTAGGGCAAAATAGACCTCATCTAGGCTTGTGTCTAGGACATAATGTTCCACTCCAGGGGCGACAGGGATCTCGGGGTTGCATTCCAAACTCACCCGGGGAGTCAGGCCTCGTCTCGAGGGAAGCAAAGGACTCCGCTCTCCTCTCGAGTCGCACCGGGTATTTCTTGGACCCAACTGAGTGGCCTAAAGGGAGTCAATCCTCCTGTGAAGTTTGGAGAGAGGACCAGGGATTGCTCTCCAGGTCAGGCAGGAAAAGAAGGCCCCCATCTCTCCTTGACGGGGGCATCTTGTGGTTTTTCTCGAACTGCGGCGCCACTGTGGGTTTTCTCACGAGGTATGATGGGGTACTCAGGGAGCCTCTTGTGTGGTACTAGGGAAGTCAGTTTTCCTGCTTGTGGCGAGGGGAGCACGTCCTTGCTCTGGAGTCATGGTAGGGGAATCGGGCATCAAGAGACGTTGAAAAAGGACTCTCCAAGTCTTTCTCGGGTTACTTCAGGAAACTCTGGGTTCCCTCGACTTGTGCCAGTGACCTCAGGTAGCTTCTCAGGGAGCCTCTGAGAATTCAGGGATACTGTGGTGTTGGGAGGGGCCTCTCGGGACACCACTGAGTTTGGTTCAATGGAAGAGGGCCTCTTCTCTAGTTGAGGTAGGAACCTCAGGGTTCCTCTCCATTTCTGACTCCGATCGCAGGGTCCCTGAAGAGTTGGGCCAGGAGGGTAAGGCCTCGTCTTGTGTGAGGGAATGCAACTTCACTTGCCTCTCGAGTTGTTCACGGGGTGACAGTCCACATTTGGAGCTGTGAGTGGAATCGGCGGGTTTTTCCAGACGATGCATGGGGATGTCAGTGTCCCTTCGTGTTGTGCCTTTATCCACAGGGTTGCCTTCGAAGAGATGTCCGGGCGTCAGGTTCTTATCTAGAGTGGACCGGGAATTCGGGATCTTTCAACATGTGGCACCAACCATGAGGCTACTTTTCGAATTTCCTCATGAGACCGGCCTCATCCGGAGGTTTGCGGGGAACGTCGGGAACCCCTTGAAGACAAAGCATGGGAGTCGACCCTCCTGTCGCGATCAGGAGGGGTGAAGGGGCTCACAGGAAGTGGTGCCATGAACTTTGGTGTTTCCCTCGAGTGAGACCGGTATGTCAGGGAACTTTGGGGGTCGCATCAAGGGTGCCAAGTACCGTTTTGTACTTCAGGATGGAACGTGGGACTTCTCTTGATACGCTGTAGCGGCCAAGGGCCTCATCTTGCGATGACGGGGGAGCCACGTGGTTTTTCTCGAGTTGTGGCGGGATTCTCGAGTTACGACGGGGATTTCAGGCTTCCTCTTGTGTTGGGCCAGGGAAGTCCAATCATCCAATCGAGTTGCAAGGGAGAGCTGGGGGTTGCACTCGAGTCACTGCAGGGCAAAGGAGACCTCATCTAGGCTTGTGTCCAGGACCTAATGTTCCTCTCCAAGGGCCACAGGGATCTCAGGTTTGCATTCCAGACTCACCCAGGGAGTCAGGCCTCGTGTCGAAGGGAAGCAAAGGACTCTGCTCTCCTTTCGAGTTGCGACGGGCACCTCTTGGAGCCCACTTTGTGGCCTAAAGGGAGTCAAGCCTCCTGTGAAGTTTGGAGAGAGGACTTGGGACTGCTCTCCAGGCCATGCAGGAAAAGATGGCCCTCATCTCGCGATGACGGAGGGGTCTTGTGTGTGTTCTCGAGCTGCGGCGCCAGTGTGGGGTTTCACACGAGGTACGACAGGGAGCTCAGGGAGCCTCTCATGTGGCGCCAGGGAAGTCAGGTCTCCATGTGCGTGGCGAAGGGGAGTGCGTTATTGCTCTCGAGCCATGGTAGGGGAATCTGACCTCAAGACGCGTTGAAGAAGGACTCTCGAGGTCTTTCTTCGGTTGTGGCAGGAAACCCTTATTTCCCTCGACGTTTGCCGGTGGCCTCAAGGAGCTTCTCAGAATGCCTATGAGAAGTCAGGGATACTGTGGAGATGGGAGTGGCCTCTCGGGACTCCACTGGGTTTGTTTTAATGGAAGAGGGCCTCATCTCGGGTTGAGGCAGGAACCTCAGGTTTCCTCTCCATTTCTGACTCAGATCGAAGCGTGCCTGCAGAGTTGGGATTGGATACTCAGGCCTCGTCTTGTCTGAGGAAGGGAACTCCGCTTGCCTCTCTCGTTGTTTAAGGGGTGACAGGCCAGTTGTGGAGCTGTATGTGGATCCTGTGGGATTTTCCGGACGATGAACAGGGTTGCCAGTGCCCCCTCGTGTAGTGCCTTCATCCACAGGGTTGCCTTAGAAGAGGTGTCCGGGCATCGGGTTCTTATCAAGAGCAAGACCGAGAAATCGGGGTCTTTCGGCACGTGGCACCAACACGAGGCTACGTCTCGAATTTCTTCGTGAGACTGGCCTCATCCTGAGGTGCGCCATGAAGGTCGGGAACCCCTTCTAGACAAAGCAGGGGAATCGACCTTCCTGCCATGATCAGGAGGGGAGAAGGGGCTCAAATGAAGTGGTGCCAGGAACTTCGGTGTTCCCTTGGAGTGAGACCGGTATATTGGGGAACTTTTAGGGTCGCATCAAGGGTGCCAAGTAGCATTTCGAACTTTATGACGAAACATGGGACTTCTCTTGAGACTCTGTAGCGGGCAAAGGCCTCATATTGCGATGAATGGGGAACCACGTGGTTTTTAAGAGTTGCGGCGGGATTCTCGAGTTACAACGGGAAATTCAGACTTCCTCTTGTGTTGGCCCAATGAAGACCAATCTTCCATTCGAATTGCGAGGGAGAGATGGGTGTTGCTCTCGAGTCACTGTAGGGCAAAATAGACCTCATCTAGGCTTTTGTCCAGGACATAATGTTCCTCTCCAGGGGCAACAGGGATCTCAGGGTTGCATTCCAGACTCACCCAAGGTAAGGCCTCATCTCGAGGGGAAACAAAGTACTCTGCTCTCCTCTCAAGTCGCGACAGGTATCTCTTGGAGCCCATTGAGTGGCCTAAAGGGAGTAAAGCCTCCTGTGAAGTTTGGAGAAAGGACCAGGGATTGCTCTTCAGGTCAGGAGGAAAAGATGTCCCCAATCTCGCGATGACGGTGGCGTCTCGTGGGTTTTCCCGAGCTGTGGCGCCAGTGTGGGGTTTCGCACGAGGTATGACGGGGAGCTCAGGGAGCCTCTCATGTGGTGCCAGGGAAGTCAGGTGTCCATGCGCATGGCGAGGGGGAGCGTGTCATTGCTCTCGAGTCATGGTAGGGGAATCCGGCCTCAAGACCCGTTGAAGACGGACTCTTGAGGTCTTTCTCGGGTTGCGGCAGGATACCCTGTGTTCCCTCGACTTGTGCCGGTGAACTCAGGGAGTTGCTCAGGGTGCCTCTGAGAAGACACTGATACTGTGGTGTTGGGAGGGGCCTCTCGAGACTCCACTGCGTTTGGTGCAATGGAAGATTGCCGGGAGCCAGCGAGAGATATTCCACTCGTGACAAATGTCATGAGGAAAGAGTCTCGGCATACGCAAAGGCGGGATCGAGCCTCCGGGAGTTCCCCCGTATATTCTTCAGCATCTACCCCCAAAAACCAAAGTCTGCCTTCTTTATTGCTTTGTTCTCTCACCTCTGACATTACTGGGGATGTCCCCCACCACCATCTCACTCTCTCTGTCAAAGAGCTAACTTACAGCTCCAAGTAATAATGTTCCTGGGCAATTAGTAGTGTTTAAATCCAAACCCCTCAGATGGTTTTCTAACTCGCCTGACAAGTTTACCCGGTCTCCTACAGCTATGCATACGATTGTTTACAGTCTCCCAGCCTCGAGACGCACGGGAAGTTTAAGATATTCAAATAGCTTAGAGCCTCTCAGAGAGTTAGAAACTGTCAGAATAAAACTAGTAAAAGATTTCATTCATGAACCAATGCTTTTTGCCAAGTTTCCACATCCCCTGAATTGTATCCTTGAATGTGTGCTAATTAATATAGTTGGTATGTAGAAAAAATAAGTAGTGGCCTTGATGTTGGTAACTTTAGACCCTTAAGGTAATAAATTCTTTTCTTTGTTGTAAACCCATTACACATCCTCCCTATAGGAATGCAATTTTATCTTCGAAAGATGGCGCCAAACCTTAAACAATTACTCTTAGAGAAAATAACTCTTATGGTTGATAAGTCTTTGTCAAGAGTCATAAAATGTTAATAGGTCTTCTGGCCAGAAGATGATGTAAATCATCTAAACCATTTTTATACGATAAATCTGCAGAAAAGAAACCCTGGTTTTTGATAAGGATTAAAGACTGCTGACTTTGCATCCCCTATTATCCTCTATGTGTAACTTAGGGTATTAAAACCTGTGTTGAAAATAAAGCTACGGGCCTTGCTCGCCAACGCTTGGTCTCCCCATGTCATTATTCCCCTCAATTTTCAGATGAGTGTCCATCTGGAGCGCGGATATCCTCTGCGACCATTTATTTGCCTGGGCTTCGAAGACCCACTCGATAAGGTGTCTAAGGTGGGGCACCTTCCTCTATTCTAGAGGGCACTTGCAGCCTCCGTGGTCAGAGCTAACCTGGTGTCACGGGTTATATTGATTTTCCGCGTAAACCAAGCTACTCAGCTGCTTTTCTCCACTGAATTTTCCTACTGAGCTATCCTCATTCTATTACTCTTTATATCTTTGATGAATAAATAAATAAATAAATAGGTCGCCTACTCCATCTTCCCTTCGAATACCCTGGATCAGCTGGGGCTGGACCTCTGCAGGTGGCGCCCGAGACAGGCATTTCGAAGGTAAATCCCCAACCCCATTCCCCCAGTGTTCAGTTTTGGGGACAGATAGGATCCCACTTAGGGGGCTGCAGATCCCCCTGTAGAATAGACAGGGCGAGAGGAGTGGGAAGTGTTGAAGAGTTAGAGAGAAAAAACGGTTTCTAAAAAGGCTGACAAAAAAGGCCTAATCTTTAGATAGCTAAAAGCAAAATCTTTTACTATCCTTAAGTTTCTGACATGGGCAACACTGAATCAAATGAAAGACAGCTCTTTATAGGAGTAATTTTACAGTTATTAAGTAAAAGAAGAATCAAGGTTAAAAAATCTTCCATTCAATCATTTTTTACATTTGTACAAGACCACTGCCCTTGGTTTCTACAACAAGGCACTGTTAACCTCGATATCTTGAAAAAACTAGGAAAACAGCTAAGAGCTTATTGTGCTCAGCAAGGTTTGGAAAAAATCCCTACTTACACCTTTCCTCTGTGGAATATGACTAGAGATGTTTTAGATCCAGCTCATGAATTTGAAAAGGTACCTGTTAAAGAGGAAAGTAAAGTTGGAAAAGTACCTGTTAAACAAAAAAGCAAATCTGAAAAGGTACCTGTTATAAAGAAAAGTGAAAATGAAGAGGCTATACCTAGCTATCGACAGCTAAATGAATGGCTAGCCGCTATGACTGCCAATGAGCATGTAAAAGATAGGGATGAAAAGAAAGATCAGCTCTCCCCTCAATTTGAAAAAGGTTTAGAGGAAACAGCAGCTCGATGCCATTCTGATGAGGATTTTTTTTTAAAGCTAAAGATGCTCCTAAAAGTTTAAGAAAACATCCCTAATCAGACCATCCGCTCCTAGGAGGTTGAGGGAAACATCCCCGGTCAGACAGTTCGTAAGATTTAGTTACCAAACAGTTAAAGGATCTCCGGAACAGAAGAGGAAAACTTCGGGACGCTCCCATCCCCCTATGCCTCCTCCTCCATGTCGGGGTAGAGGGCCACCACTAGGAGTTTCCCGGAGAAGGATTTTCTCTAGTCCCAAGGATGAACTTGATCCTCACCTTGAGGCTTCTTTTCTAGTCCCCTCTGCAGTTTAGCCAGGGTAAAGAGGTTACAAAATAAATAAAAATATTCTCTAAAATTAAAAAAAAATTAAAAATGGATTTCTCTGCATCTAAGAATAGACAAATATTTATTGACTGTGGAATATGATTAGAAATGTCCTGGACCTCCGTCACGAGGCTGTTAAATAGACTATGGGGGAGGCTATAGAGGTGGATGGTGGTGAGTCTCCATTTACTGCACAGATCATATTTTCTGCCATTGAAGAAAAAAAAAAAAGGAGGGAGAAAGTGGTCTACCTCTCGAGGAAGGAGAGGGCTTACAGGACGCTGCGGCCGAGAGCCCTGGCGAGCTCCCTCCCCCTCTGCACAAACCTTTAAAAAACTTATCCACCACTTTCTGATTTAAGGCGACTGCCACCGCCTTCGATTGTGCCTCCCAGGACCCAGGAGTTCCCCACTTTGCCCCCAAAGCCTCCCAAAGTGTTGCCTAAGACTGAGGAAGATAAAAAGTTTTTTAAACAAAGGAGCTTTTAGTACACAATATGCAGAGCGTGCTCCTTGGAGAAAACTCCCTCAGGGGGGTCTCACCCAGGCTAGGAGAAAAGCGAAAAGGCAAGGAGATTTAATAACAATATTAACCCCTGATGTGCCGCTTACTCCAATTCCAACCGGAGTGGCTGGCCCCCTATCTGAGGACATTGTAAGATTTGTCCTGGGGCGTAGCTCGCTTTCTTTTAAAAAAAAATTAAATAAAAAAAAAAGAAAGAAAAGAAATTTCGCTGGTGCATGGTGTAGTAGATTCTGATGATATTGAGAAATTAAAGTCTTGATCTCACTGCCTATCAAAACTGTACAAATTAATAAAGGTCAAAGAGTAACACAGCTTTTACTTTTACCTTACTATCAGACAAGGAAAAACTTGACTTCTCAATCTAAGAGCCACAAAACATTTGGATCTAGTGATCTAGCCTTTTGGGTGCAGGAAATTACAGTTCCAAGGCCTTTAAAAGATCTTTTAATTCAAGAGAATAAAACGCCAGGGCTATTAGACACAGGAACAGACGTCTCTTAACATTGCTGGGAAAGACTGGCCCAGCTCCTGGCCAACACATAATACTGAAAATGAGTTGGTGGGATTAGAGAAAGTGGTATGTGGGGTGGAGATGCTGTACAGGTGGTACATTTAACAATACTTTATATATTGTTATAAATACATAATATAAATGTATTTGCCTAATTACAGTTTGCCTAATTAGGTATGGGTATAAATAAAATATAATAAAGGTATACCTAATTCTATTTATAGATCTATACTTAATTAATTTGTATATAAATTAATATGTATACTATATACACACACACATATATATACTGTATAATTAAATATATATGGCAGTAATATAATGTGTGTGTGGCTGATATTAATTGGTATGGATTGATGTGCTGTGATGATATATGTTCTATATACTGTATAATTATAAATGTGTGACATGTATTATTACAGTATATTGGTTTGTGTTGGTTGGTATTAGCTGTGTATGTGTTGTATTGTTGTAATATATATTAATTAATATATTAATTATAAAGATTAATTCAAGTATATTGATTTATATATATTATATGTCAATAACTTTATACTTGTTGCCATATATAAATACATATATAAATGCATTTTGCATTTAGGTATATCTGTATACCTGTATACCAAAATGAGATAAGGAGGTTATACATTTATTACTTAAATTTATACAGAGACCTAAACTAAACATTAGACCTAAATTAACATATCCATAGGGAAACAGCTAGACAAATAGTGAAGTTATGTTCCAATTGTAATTAATCACTTAAACGTAAACACACAGGGGCAGACTACAATGATGAGACACTAGATGCCTGAATTACAGGCTACGACTCGGCCCCTGGTCAAGTAAAAAGGCCTCCTTACGGGAGAGTGAAAAAGGCCAGATGTGTTGCTAACTTGTGGGAGAGGGTATGCTTGTATATTTCTACAGAATGCAGATTCTCCGGTTTGGATCTCAGACAAATTCGTCATGTCACATTCCCCAAAGACCAGGTTCGCGGCGCGCGCACTCGCTCGCTCCCCCTCCCCCAGCCAGCTCTCGCCTCCGCGCCACCAGCAGCGCCTCGCACCCACCTCTCTGCACCCCGTGACCTAGAGCAAAGAAGTCTGTGCAGCGAGTGAGGGCCAGAGAGGAAAGCGCGCCCGCGGAGTGCCGTCCAGACCAGCGTGGCCCCACCGGCGAGAGGGGACCGCCCTGAGCCCAAGCGGTGGTGGCTAGCCCTAAACCACGAACCCTGCCCCTCCGCCCACCATAGGCGCCTTGGCCCACAGCCTGCCGCTCGCGTTCTGCCTCCTGATGCTGGGGACACTGCTCCCCCGGGCTGATGCCTACAGCTGCTCCCTGGTTCATCTTGTTTAAACCCTCAATATAATGTTTGCTCCTTTGTAATGCTACAACATCCACCTTATCTTATGATGTAACCACTTATTGAATTATGGTCTTGCTGTATTACAACAACTACAGGATTTAATGCAAGCACGACGGTTTGTGGGCTTACTTATCTTGGGAACAGCAGCTTTGATAAGTGCAATCACTTCTGTTACTGTGGCAGCAATATCATTGACTCAACAAGTACATACTGCTCAATATGTTGATTCTATGTCCAAAAATGTTTCTTTAACATTGGCAACACAGGAAGCTATAGAGAGAAAATTAGAAATGAGGGTAGACGCCCTAGAGGAAGCAGTAATACATATTGGGACTGAATTGCAGGCTTTAAAGGTGAAAATGGCATTGTCTTGTCATGCTGACTATCGGTGGATATGTGGAACACCCCTGAAAGTAAATGAGACAGATTTTGAATGGGAAAAGATTAAAAACCATATTTCAGGTATCTGGAACAGCTCTGACATTGGTTGAGACGTAGGGAAACTTCACTATCAAATAGCAACCATGGAGCACTCCCGATTAGATTTTACTGCTGCTGGAACAGCAAATGATTTCTTCCATACTTTCCCTAACTACATCTCAGGAAAGAATATTCTGTCTAATGTTTTTAGCTATGCTGCGGTGGCTGCTTTAATTCTGCTTCTCATAATCATTCTTCCTTGTATTGTCAGGATTCTTCGGCAGAGTATTCAGAGGCTCGCGACTGAGCTACATCTGGCTGTTTTAAGAAATAAAAAACGGGGAGATGCCGGGAGCCGGCGAGAGACATTCCACTCGTGACAAAGGTCATGAGGAAGGAGGCTGGGCATACACAAAGGCGGGATCGAGCCTCGGGAGTCCTCCCGGATATTCTTGAGCATCTACCCCCCAAAACCAGAGTCTGCCTACTTTATTGCTTTGTGCTCTCCCCTCTGACTTTACTAGGGGGCTGTCCCCCACCACCATCTCACTCTCTCTGTCAAAGAGCTAACTTACAGCTCCAATTAATAAAGTTCCTGGGCAATTAGGAGTGTTTAAATCCAAACACGTCAGATGGCTCTCTAACTCGCCTGACAAGTTTACCCGGTCTCCTACAGCAATGCATACAATTGTTTACAGTCTCCGAGCCTCGAGAGGCACGGGAAGCTTAAGATATTCAAATAGCTTAGAGCCTCTCAGAGAGTTAGAAACTGTCAGAATAAAACTAGTAAAAGATTTCATTGATGAACCAATGCTTGTTGCCAAGTTTCCACATCCCCTGAATTGTATCCTTGAATGTGTATTAATTAATATAGTTGGTATGTAGAAGAAATAAGTAGTGGCCTTGGTGTTACTAACTTTAGACCCTTAAGGTAATAAATTATTTCCTTTGTTGTAAGCCCATTACACATCTGCCCTATAGGAATGCAATTTTATCTTCGAAAGATGGGGCCAAACCTTAAAATAATTACTCTTAGAGAAAATAAGTCTTACGGTTGATAAGTCTTTGTCAAGAGTCATAAAATGTTAATAGGTCTTCTGGCTAGAAGATGATGTAAATCACCTAAACCATTTGTATACGATACATTTGCAGGACAGAAACTCTGGTTTTTGATAAGGATCAAAGGCTGCTGTCTTTGCATCCCCATTATCCTCTATGTGTAACTTAGGGTATAAAAACCCCTGTTGAAAATAAAGCTACGGGCCTTGATTGCCAACGCTTAGTCTCCTAATGTCATTCTTCCCCTCAATTTTCAGATGAGTGTCCATCTGGAGCGCGGATATCCTCTGCGACCATTTATTTGCCTGGGCTTCGAAGACCACTTGAGAAGGTGTCTAAGGTGGGGCACTTTTCGCTATTGGAGAGGGAGCCTGCGGCCTCCGTGGTCAGAGCTAACCTGGTGTCACGGGTTATACTGATTTTCCGCATAAACCAAGCTACTCAGCTTCTTTTCTCCACTAAATTTTCCTACTGAGCTATCCTCATTCTATTACTCTTTATATCTTCGATAAATAAATCAATAGGTCGCCTACTCTGTCTCCCCTTCGAAAACCCTGGACCAGCCGAGGCTGGACCTTGTCAGAAGAGGGCCTCATCTCGATTTGAAGCAGGAACCTCAGGGTTGCTCTCCATTTCTGACTCCGAACACAGAGTCCCTACAGAGTTAGGACAGGAGAGTCAGGCCTCGTCTTGTGTGGAGGAATGGAACTCCACTGGACTCTCGAGTTGTTCACCGGATAACAGGCCACTTGTCGAGCTGTGTGTGGAACCTGCGGTTTTATCCGGACGATGCATGGGGGTGTCAGTTCCCCTTCGTTTTTTGCCTTCATACACAGGGTTGCCTTCGAAGAGGTATCCAGCCTTCAGATTCTTATCAAGAGCAGACCAGGAAATCAGTGTCTTTCGGCATGTGGCACCACCCACAAGCCTACGTCTCGAATTTCTTCTTGAGACGGACCTCAACCTGAGGTGCACCAGGAAGGTCGGTAACCCTTTCAGACAAAGCAAGTGAATCGACCCTCTTGTCCCGATCAGGAGGGGAGAAGGGGCTCAGATGAAGTGGTGCCGGGAACCTCGATGTTCCCCTCGAGTAAAACTGGGATGTCGGGGAACTTTTGGAGTCACATCAAAGGTGCTAAGTACCGTTTCAAACTTCAAGACGGAACGTGAGACTTCTCTTGAGACGCTGTAGCTGGCAAGGGCCTCATCTTGTGGTGACGGGTTAACCACGTCGTTTTTCTCGAGTTGTGGCGGGATTCTCGAGTTAGGTCAGGAAATTCAGGCTTCCTCTTGTGTTGGCCCAGGGAAGTCCAGTCTTCCATTCGAGTTGCGAGGGAGAGCTAGGGATTGCGCTTGAGTTACTGCAGGGCAAAAGAGACCTTATCTAGGCTTGTGTCCAGGACATAATGTTCGTCTCCAGGGGGGACAGGGATCTCGGGGTTGCTTTCCTGATGCACCCGGGGAGTCAGTCCTTGTCTCGAGGGGAAGCAAAGGACTCCGCTCTCCTCTCGAGTTGCGACGGGTATCTCTTGGAGCCCACTGAGTGGCCTAAAGGGAGTCAAGCCTCCTGTGGAGTTTGGAGAGAGGACTCGTGATTGCTCTCCAGGCCATGCAGGAAAAGAAGGCCATCATCTCGCGATGAAGGGGGCGTCTCGTGGGTTTTCTCGAGCTGCAGCGCCAGTGTGGGGTTTCTCATGAGGTACTACGGGGAGCTCAGGGAGCCTCTCATGTGGCGCTTGGGAAGTCAGGTCTCCATGCGCATTGCGAGGGGGAGCGCGTCATTGCTCTAGAGTCATGGAAGGTGTATCGGGCCTCAAGAACCGTTAAAGAAGGACTTTCAAGGTGTTTCTTGGGTCACGGCAGTAAACCCTGGGTTCCCTCGACTAGTGCCGGTGGCCTCAGGGAGCTTCTCAGTGTGCCTCTGAGAAGTCAAGGATACCCTGGAGTTGGGAGGGCCCTCTCGGGACTCCACTGGGTTTGGTGCAATAGAAGAGGGCCTCATCTCGAGTGGAGGCAGGAACCTCAGGGTTCGTCTCCATTTCTGACTCTGATCGCAGGGTCCCTGCAGAGTTGGGACAGGAGAGTCAGGCCTCGTCTTGTAAGGAGGAATGGAACTCCGCTTGCCTCTCGAGTTATTCACGGGGTGACAGGCAACTTGTTGAACTGTGTTTGGAATCTGCGGGTTTTTCCGGACGATGCACGAGGGTGTCAGTGCCCCTTCGTGTTGTGGCTTCTTCCACAGGGTTGCCTTTCAAGAGGTGTCCGGGCATCAGGTTCTTATCAAGAGTGGACCGGGGAATCGGGGTCTTTCAGCATGTGTTACCACCCATGAAGCTACGTCTCAAATATTCTCGTTAGACCGGCCTCATCCTGAGGTGCGCTGGGAAGGTTGGGAACCCCTTCCAGACAAAGCACGGGAGTCGACCCTCCAGTCGCAATCAGGAGGGGAGAAGTGGCTCAGATGAATCAGGGGAACCTCGGTGTTCCCCTCGAGAGAGACCAGGGTGTCGGGGAACTTTTGGAATCGCATCAAGGGTGCCAAGTTTTCACACTTGAAGTGTGAAAACACTTCAAGAAGAAACCTGGGACTTCTCTTTAGACGCTGTAGCGGGCAAGGGCCTCATCTTGCGATGACAGGGTAACCATGTGGTTTTTCTCGAGTTTCGGCGGGATTCTCGAGTTACGATGGGGAATTCAGGCTTCCTCTTGTGTTGGCCCAGGGAAGTCCAATCTTCCATTGGAGTTGCGAGAGAGAGCTAGGGATTGCTCTCGAGTCACTTCAGGGCAAAAGAGACCTCATCTAAGCTTGTGTCCAGGACCTAATGTTCCTCTCCAGGGGCGACAGAGATCTCGGGGTTGCATTTTAGACGCACCCGAGGAGTCAGACCTCATCTCGAGAGGAAGGAAAGGACTCTGCTCTGCTCTCGAGTCCCGACGGGTATTTCTTGGAGACCACTGAGTGGCCTAAAGGGAGTCAAGCCTCCTGTGGATTTTTTTTTTAATTTTATTTTATTTTTAAACTTTACATAATTGTATTAGTTTTTCCAAATATCAAAATGAATCCGCCTCAGGTATACATGTGCTCCCCATCCTGAACCCTCCTCCCTCCTCCCCCCCCATAGCATCCCTCTTGGTCGTCCCAGTGCACTAGCCCCAAGCATCCAGTGTCATGCATCAAACCTGGACTGGCAACTCTTTTCATACATGATATTTTACATGTTTCAATGCCATTCTCCCAAATCTTCCCACCTTCTCCCTCTCCCACAGAGTCCATAAGACTCTTCTATACATCAGTGTCTCTTTTGCTGTCTCGTACTCAGGGTTATTGTTACCGTCTTTCAAAGTTCCATATATATGCGTTAGTATACTGTATTGGTGTTTTTCTTTCTGGCTTACTTCACTCTGTATAATAGGCTCCAGTTTCATCCACCTCATTAGAACTGACTCATTCTATTCTTTTTAATGGCAGAGTAATACTCCATTGTGTATATGTACCACAGCTTTCTTATCCATTCATCTGCTGATGGACATCTAGGTTGCTTCCATGTCCTGGCTATTAGAAACAGTGCTGCGATGAACATTGGGGTACACGTGTCTCTTTCCCTTCTGGTTTCCTCAGTGTGTATGCCCAGCAGTGGGATTGCTGGATCATAAGGCAGTTCTATTTCCAGTTTTTTAAGGAATCTCCACACTGTTCTCTATAGTGGCTGTACTAGTTTGCATTCCCACCAACAGTGTAAGAGGGTTCCCTTTTCTCCACACCCTCTCCAGCATTTATTATTTGTAGACTTTTGGATTGCAGCCATTCTGACTGGCGTGAAATGGTACCTCATAGTGGTTTTGATTTGCATTTCTATGATAATGAGTGATTTTGAGCATCTTTTCATGTGTTTGTTAGCCATCTGTATGTCTTCTTTGGAGAAATGTCTATTTAGTTCTTTGGCCCATTTTTTGATTGGGTCATCTATTTTTCTGGAGTTGAGCTGTAGGTGTTGCTTGTATATTTTTGAGATTAGTTGTTTGTCAGTTGCTTCATTTCCTATTATTTTCTCCCATTCCAAAGGCTGTCTTTTCACCTTGCTAATAGTTTGCTTTGATGTGCAGAAGCTTTTAAGGTTAATTAGGTCCCATTTGTTTATTTTTGTTTTTATTTCCAATATTCTGGGAGGTGGGTCATAGAGGATCCTGCTGTGATGTATTTCAGAGAGTGTTTTGCCTATGTTCTCCTCTAGGAGTTTTATAGTTTCTGGTCTTACGTTTAGATCTTTAATCCATTTTGAGTTTATTTTTGTGTATTGTGTTAGAAAGTGTTCTAGTTTCATTCTTTTACAAGTGGTTGACCAGATTTCCCAGCACCACTTGTTAAAGAGATTGTCTTTAATCCATTGTATATTTTTGCCTCCTTTGTCAAAGATAAGGTGTCCATATGTGTGTGGATTTATCTCTGGGCTTTCTATTTCGTTCCACTAATCTATATTTCTGTCTTTGTGCCAGTACCATACTGTCTTGATAACTGTGGCTTTGTAGCGGAGCCTGAAATCAGGTAGGTTGATTCCTCCAGTTCCATTCTTCTTTCTCAAGATCGCTTTGGCTATTCGAGGTTTTTTGTATTTCCATACAAATTGTGAAATTATTTGTTCTAGCTCTGTGAAGAATACTGTTGGTAGCTTGATAGGGATTGCATTGAATCTATAAATTGCCTTGGGTAGTATACTCATTTTCACTATATTGATTCTTCCAATCCATGAACATGGTATATTTCTCCACCTATTAGTGTCCTCTTTGATTTCTTTCACCAGTGTTTTATAGTTTTCTATATATAGGTCTTTAGTTTCTTTAGGTAGGTATATTCCTAAGTATTTTATTCTTTCCGTTGCAATGGTGAATGAAATTGTTTCCTTAATTTCTCTTTCTGTTTTCTCATTATTAGTGTATAGGAATTCAAGGGATTTCTGTGTGTTGATTTTATATCCTGCAACTTTACTATAGTCATTGACTAGTTCTAGTGATTTTCTGGTGGAGTCTTTAGGGTTTTCTATGTAGAGGATCATGTCATCTGCAAACAGTGAGAGTTTTACTTCTTCTTTTCCAATTTGGATTCCTTTTGTTTCTTTTTCTGCTCTGATTGCTGTGGCCAAAACTTCCAAAGCTATGTTGAATAGTAATGGTGAAAGTGGGCACCCTTGTCTAGTTCCTGACTTTAGAGGAAATGCTTTCAATTTTTCACCATTGAGGATAATGTTTGCTGTGGGTTTGTCATATATAGCTTTTATTATGTTGAGGTATGTTCCTTCTATTCCTGCTTTCTGGAGAGTTTTTATCATAAATGGATGTTGAATTTTGTCAAAGGCTTTCTCTGCATCTATTGAGAAAATCATATGGTTTTTATTTTTCAATTTGTTAAGGTGGTGTATTACATTGATTGATTTGCGGATATTGAAGAATCCTTGCATCCCTGGGATAAAGCCCACTTGGTCATGGTGTATGATCTTTTTAATGTGTTGTTGGATTCTGATTGCTAGAATTTTGTTAAGGATTTTTGCATCTATGTCATCAGTGATATTGGCCTGTAGTTTTCTTTTTTTGTGGGATCTTTGGCAGGTTTTGGTATTAGGCTGATGGTGGCCTCATAGAATGAGTTTGGAAGTTTACATTCCTCTGCAATTTTCTGGAAGAGTTTGAGCAGGATAGGTGTTAGCTCTTCTCTAAATTTTTCGTAGAATTCAGCTGTGAAGCCGTCTGGACCTGGGCTTTTGTTGGCTGGAAGATTTTTGGTTACAGTTTCCATTTCCGTGCTTGTGATGGGTCTGTTAAGATTTTCTATTTCTTCCCTGGTCCAGTTTTGGAAAGTTGTACTTTTCTAAGAATTTGTCCATTTCTTCCACGTTGTCCATTTTATTGGCATATAATTGTTGATAGTAGTCTCTTATGATCCTTTGTATTTCTGTGTTTTCTGTTGTGATCTCTCCATTTTCATTTCTAATTTTATTGATTTGATTTTTCTCCCTTTGTTTCTTGATGAGTCTGGCTAATGGTTTGTCAATTTTATTTATCGTTTCAAAGAACCAGCTTTTGGTTTTGTTGATTTTTGCTATGGTCTCTTTTGTTTCTTTTGCATTTATTTCTGCTCTAATTTTTAAGATTTCTTTCCTTCTACTAACCCTGGGGTTCTTCATTTCTTCCTTTTCTAGTTGCTTTAGGTGTAGAGTTAGTTTATTTATTTGACTTTTTTCTTGTTTCTTGAGGTGTGCCTGTATTGCTATGAACTTTCCCCTTAGGACTGCTTTTACCGTGTCCCACAAGTTTTGGGTTGTTCTGTTTTCATTTTCATCCGTTTCTATGCAAATTTTGATTTCTTTTTTGATTTCTTCTGTGATTTGTTGGTTATTCAGCAGCGTGTTGTTCAGCCTCCATATGTTGGAATTTTTAATAGTTTTTCTCCTGTAATTGAGATCTAATCTTACTGCATTGTGGTCAGAAAAGATGCTTGGAATGATTTCTATTTTTTTGAATTTACCAATGCTAGCTTTATGGCCCAGGATGTGATCTATCCTGGAGAAGGTTCCATGTGCACTTTAGAAAAAGTTGAAATTCATTGTTTTGGGATGAATTGTCCTATAGATATCAATTAGGTCTAACTGGTCTATTGTATCATTTAAAGTTTGTGTTTCCTTGTTAAATTTCTGTTTAGTTGATCTATCCATAGGTGTGAGTGGGGTATTAAAATCTCCAACTATTATTGTGTTAGTGTTAATTTCTCCTTTCATACTTGTTAGCATTTGTCTTACATACTGTGGTGCTCCCACGTTGGGTGCATATATATTTATAATTGTTATATCGTCTTCTTGGATTGATCCTTTGATCATTATGTAGTGACCTTCTTTGTCTCTTTTCACAGCCTTTGTTTTAAAGTCTATTTTATCTGATATGAGTATCGCTACTCCTGCTTTCTTTTGGTCCCTATTTGCATGGAAAATCTTTTTCCAGCCCTTCACTTTCAGTCTGTATGTATCCCCTGTTTTGAGGTGGGTCTCTTGTAGACAACATATGTAGGGGTCTTTTTTTTGTATCCATTCAGCCAGTCTTTGTCTTTTGGTTGGAGCATTCAACCCATTTACGTTTAAGGTAATTACTGATAAGTATGATCCCATTGCCATTTACTTTATTGTTTGGGGTTTGAATTTATACACCGTTTTTGTGTTTCCTGTTTAGTATTTGTTGGAGAGCTGGTTTGGTGGTGCAGAATTCTCTCAGCTTTTGCTTGTCTGAAAAGCTTTTGATTTCTCATTCATACTTGAATGAGATCCTTGCTGGGTACAATAATCTGGGCTGTAGGTTATTTTCTTTCATCATTTTAAGTATGTCTTGCCATTCCCTCCTTGCTTGAAGAGTTTCTATTGAAAGATCAGCTGTTATCCTTATGGCAATTCCCTTGTGTGTTATTTGTTGTTTTTCCCTTGCTGCTTTTCATATTTGTTCTTTGTGTTTGATTTTTGTTAATGTGATTAATATGTGTCTTGGGGGGTTTCGCCTTGGCTTTATCCTGTTTGGGACTCTCTGGGTTTCTTGGACTTGAGTGAGTATTTCCTTCCCCATTTTAGGGAAGTTTTCAACTATTATCTCCTCAAGTATTTTCTCACGGTCTTTCTTTTTGTCTTCTTCTTCTGGGACCCCTATGATTCGAATGTTGTAGCGTTTAATATTGTCCTGGAGGTCTCTGAGATTGTGCTCATTTCTTTTAATTCGTTTTTCATGTATCCTCTCTGATTCATTTATTTCTACCATTCTATCTTCGAATTCACTAATCCTATCTTCTGCCTCTGTTATTCTACTATTTGTTGCCTCCAGAGTGTTTTTAATTTCATTTATTGCATTATTCATTATATATTGACTCTTTTTTTATTTCTTCTAGGTCCTTGTTAAACCTTTCTTGCATCTTCTCAATCCTTGTCTCCAGGCTATTTATCTGTGATTCCATTTTAATTTCAAGATTTTAGATCCATTTCACTATCCTTACTCGGAATTCTTTATCAGGTAGATTCCCTATCTCTTCCTCTTTTGTTTGGTTTGGTGGGCATTTATCCTGTTCCTTTATCTGCTGGGTATTCCTCTGTCTCATCTTGTTTAAATTGCTGAGTTTGGGGTGTCCTTTCTGTATTCTGGCAGTTTGTGGAGTTCTTTAATGTGGCATTTCCTCGCTGTGTGTGGGTTTGTACAGGTGTCTTGTCAAGGTTTCCTGGTTAGGGAAGCTTGTGTCCGTGTTCTGGTGGGTGGAGCTGTATTTCTTCTCTCTGGAGTGCAATGAAGTGTCCAGTAATGAGTTATGAGATGTTTGTGGTTTTGGGGTGACTTTGGGCAGCCTGTATCTTGAAGCTCAGGGCTGCGTTCCTTTGTTGCTGGAGAATTTACTTGGTATGTCTTGCCCTGGAACTTGTTGGCCCTTGTGTGGTGCTTGATTTCCGTGTCGGTATGGAGGCATTTGATGAGCTCCTGTCAATTAATGTTCCTTGGAGTCAGGAGTTCCCTGGAGTCAGGGTTGGACTTAAGCCTCCTGCTTCCAGTTATCTGTCTTACTTTTACAGTAGTTTCAAAACTTCTCCTTCTATACAGCACCATTGATAAAACATCTACGTTAAAGAAGAAAAGTTTCTCTACTGTGAGGGCCACTCAGAAAGGTTCACAGCATTACATGGAGAAGAGAAGAGGGAGGAGGGAGTTAGAGGTGACCCAAATGAGATCAGGTGGAATCAATAGTGGAGAGAGTGGGCTGGCCAGTAGTCACTTCCTTATGTGCACTCCACAACTGGACCGCTCAGAGATGTTCACAGAGTTATACAGAGACGAGAAGAAGGAGGAAGGAGACAGAGGTGGCCAGAAGGATAAAAGGGGGGAATGAAAAGGAGGGAGACAGATCCAGCCAGTAATCAGTTCCCTAAGTGTTCTCCACCGTCTGGAATACACAGAAATTCACAGAGTTGGGTAGAGTAGAGAGGGGTTAGGGAGGAGACACAGGCGACCTGGTGGAGAAAAAGGAGAGTCCAAAGGGAGAGAGAGCAGTCAAGCCAGTAATCTCGCTCCCTAGTGAAAAATGGGTACTGAAGATTGGGTTCTTAAAGGTACAAAATTGGTAACAAATACATAAAAGCAAAAATTAAAAATCTAGAGTAGAGTTTGGAATTTCAAAAATACGATGTTAAAGAAAAGAAGAAGGAAAAGAAAGAGAGAAAAAACGAACAAAGAAAAACAAACATGGTCGCAAAAATTATCAAGAAAATACAGGTACAAAATTGATAACTAATACCAAAAAGCAAAAATTAAAAATCTAGAGTAGAGTTTGGAATTTCAAAAATACAATGTTAAAAAAAAGGAAGAAGAAAACTAAAGAGAAAACAAACAAACAAAAACAAGCAATGTCGCAAAAATTATAAAGAAACTACAGGTACAAAATTGATATCAAATATCAAAAAGCATAAATTAAAAATCTAGAGTACAGTTTGGAATTTCAAAAATACAATGTTAAAGAAAAGAAGAAAAAAAACAAAACAAAAAAACAAGGTCAAAAAATTATTATATATATATATATATATATATATATATATATATATATATATATGAAGTTTGCTGAAGAAGAAAAAAATAGGGTCTTTGTTTTGCAAAGTAATAGTTTATAAAATTGAAAATTAAATGAACAATAGAGAACTTAAAATTAAAAAAATTAAAAAAAGTAAGAATGATCATAAAAATATATCTAGGACTTTCTCTGGTTTTGTTGTGAGTATCGTGGGTTCGGTTCATTTTTGGCTAGTTCCTTGGTCCAACTTATATTTCTCAAGATCTATAGGCGCCTTCCTATGTAGTCCTAGTAACCACAGGGTTTTAATCTATTGCCTGTAGCTTCCAAGGCGTTTCCCTCTGTTATAGCTTCTTTTGTTTGCCTGTCTCTTCAGTGTCTGGTTTACGCCCTGACACAAAGGGGACGGTGGAGGACACTTTTTTTTTTTTAGGCTCACTTGTTCAGTTGCGCTGTGGGGAGGGAGGGAGGGAGTGATGCTGCAAACAAATAACACTGGCGTGCGCTCGCAGTGCCTCAGCCACACTGGGTCTGCCCCCGCTCACGGCACATGTAGCCTCCCTGCCCACACTGCTCGGGCTCTAGGTTGTTCCACCGGGAACAATCCGAGGCTGGCCCTGGGCTTCATGCACCTCCCAGGTCCAAGCCGCTCAGGTTCAGGCACTCGGGTAGTCCTCAGAGGCACAGACTCGGTTGGGCCTGCGTTTTGCGCTCTTCCCAGGTCCGAGCAGCTCAGGTGATGAGGTGTTTGGCGAGCGCCAATGTTGTGACTTATCGCCTCCCCGCCACTCGGTTATCTGGGTGTAAAACAGGCGCACCTTCTCAGGCAGATGTTGACCGTCCAGATCTCCAAGAAGTTTTAGTTAGCAAAGAAGCCTGCTTACAGTTTTATAGATAATGTCTCTCTGGGGCTGCGATTGCCCCCTTCTGGCTCTGGCTGCCTGTCACCGGAGGGGGAAGGTCTGCAGCCGGCTATCTCTGTTCAGTCCTTTGTTCCGTGCGCGGGCCTGGCGGTGTCTTAGGTTAGGGCTGGCTTTTTGCGTGGTAGATATCCCAGAGTCTGGTTTGCTAGCCCAAGTTATTTCGTTCAGATAGTGCTCAGGGTATTCAGGCCAGATTCTTACTCTAAGCGATGCAGCCCGCGCCGCGCCTCCCTGCCCAGCCCCTGCTTGCTAATGGTGTGAGCAGGCGTCTGCACTGCTTCGCGGCTGGGGGAGTTACCGTAGGGCTTGCAATCTGCGAGTTTTAATTGTTTATTTATTTTTATCCCCCTTATGTTGCCCTTTGTGCTTCCAAAGCTTGGCAAAGATTTGGCAGTGAAAAGCTTTCCTGGTGTTTGGAAACTTTTCTCTTTTTAAGACTATCTTCCTGGGACGGAAATCCCTCCCTCCCTCTTTTGTCTCTTTTTTTGTCTTTTATACTTTTTCCTACATACTTTCCAAGAGTTGGGTTCTTTTCTGGGTGCCTGATGTCCTCTGGCGGCATTCATAAGTTGTATTGTGGAATTTACTCGACGTTTAAATGCTCTTTTGATGAAATTGTTTGGGGGGCGAAGAGTTCTCCCCGTCCTACTCCTCAGCAATCTTGGCTCCTCTCTTGTGGAGTTTGGAGAGAGCACGCGGGATTGCTCTCCAGGCCATGCAGGAAAAGAAGGCCCTCATCTCGCGATGTCGGGGGAGTCTCGTGGTTTTTCTGGAGCTGCGGTGCCAGTGTGGGGTTTCTCACAAGGTACGACCGGGAGCTCAGGGAGCCTCTCGTGTGGTGTCAGGGAAGTCAAGTCTCCATACGAGTGGCGAGGGGGCGCACGTCATTGCTCTCGAGTCATGGTAGTGGAATCAGGGCTCAACGCAATGAAAAAGGACGCTCGAGGTCTTTCTCGGGTTGCGGCAGGAAACCCTGGGTTCCCTCGACTTGTGCCTGTGACCTCAGGTAGCTTCTCAGGGTGCCTCTGAAAAGTCAGGGATACTATGGAGCTGGGAGAGGCCTCTCGGGACTCCACTGGGTTTGCTGCAATGGAAGAGGGCCTAATCTCGAGATCAGGAAGGAACCTTAGGGTTCCTCTCCATTTCTGACTCAGATTGCAGGGTCCCTGCAGAGTTGGGACAGGAGAGTCAGGCCTCGTCTTGTGTGGAGGAATGGAACTCCGCTTGCCTCTCGAGTTGTTCAAGGAGTGACAGGCCACTTGTCGAGCTGTGTGTGGAACCTGCGGTTTTTTCCAGACAATGCACGGGGGTGTCAGTGCCCCTTCGTGATGTGCTTTCATCCACAGGGTTGCCTTCGAAGTGGTGTGCGGGCATCGGGTTCTTATTAAGAGCGGACCAGGAAATCGGGGTCTTTTGGAATGCGGCACCACACACGAGGCTACGTCTCGAATTTCCTCGTGAGACGGGCCTCATGCTGAGGTGCCCCTGGAAGGTCGGGAAAGCCTTCCAGACAAAGCAGGTTAATAGACCCTACTGTCGCGATCAGGAGGGGAGAAGGGGCTCAGATGAAGTGGTGCCGGGAACCTCGGTGTTCCCCTTGAGTGAGACCGGTATGTCAGGGAACTTTTGGGGTCTCATGAAGCTTGCCAAATACTGTTTCAAACTTCAAGATGAAACGTGGGACTTCTCTTGAGACGCTGTGGCGGGCAAGGGCCTCATCTTGTGATGAAGGGGAAACCACGTGGTTTTTTTCGAGTTGCGATGGGATTGTTGACTTACGACGGGGAATTCAGGTTTCCTCTTCTGTTGGCCCAGGGAAGTCCATTCTTCCATTCGAGTTGCCAGGGAGAGCTGGGTGGGAATTGCTCTCAAGTCACGGCAGGTCAAAATAGACCTCATCTATGCTTGTGTCCAGGACCTAATGTTCCTCTCCAGGGGCGATAGGGATGACGGGGACGCATTCCAGACTCACCCAGTGAGTCAGGCCTCGGCTCGAGGGGAAGCAAAGGATTCTGATATCCTCCTGGGTCGCGATAGGTATCTCTTGGAGCCCACTGAGTGGCCTCCAGGGAGTCAAGCCTCCTGTGGAGTTGGAGAGAGGACTCCGGATTGCTCTCCAGGCCATACAGGAAAGAAGGCCCTCAGCTCGCAATGACGGGGGCGTCTTGTGGGTTTTCTCGAGTTGGAGCGCAAGTATGAGTTTTCTCACGAGGTACGACGGGGAGCTCAGGGAGCCTCTCGTGTGGTGCCAGGAAAGTCAGGTGTCTATGCGTGTGATGAGGAGGAGCCCATAAATGCTCTCGAGTCATGGTAGGGAAATCGGGACTCAAGACGCGTTGAAGGAGTCTCGAGGTCTTTCTCAGGTTGCGGCAGGAAACCCTGGGTTCCCTCGACTTGTACCGGTGACCTCAGGGAGCTTCTCAGGGTGCCTCTGAGAAGTCAGGCATACTGTGGACTTGGGAGGCTCTCTCGGAACTCCACTGGGTTTGGTGCAATGGCAAAGGTTCTCATCTCGAGTTGAGGCAGGAACCTAAGGGTTCCTCTCCATTTAAAACTCCGACCACAGGGTCCCTGAAGAGTTGGGACAGGAGAGTCAGGCCTCGTCTTCTGTGGAGGAATGGAACTCCACTTGCCTCTCGAGTTGTTCACAGGATAACAGACCATTTGTCGAGCTGTGAGTGGAACCTTCGGTTTTTTCCGTAAGATGCATGAGGGGGTCAGTGCCCCTTCGTGTTGTGCCTTCATCCACAGGGTTGCCTTCAAAGAGGTGTCCGGACATCGGGTTCTTATCAATAGCAGAGCAGGAAATCGGGGTCTTTCAGAACGTGGCACCATCCATGAGGCTACGTCTCGAATTTCTTCATTAGACTGGTGTCATCCTGAGGTGCGCCGTGAAGATCGGGAACCCCTTCCAGACAAAGCAGGGGAATCGACCATCTTGTCACGATCAGGAGGAGTGAAAGGGCTCAATTGAAGTCGTGCCGGGAACCTCGGTGTTCCCCTCGAGTGGGACCGGTGTGTCGGGAAACTTTTGGGGTCACTTCAAGGGTGCCAAGTACCGTTTTGCACTTCAATACGGACTTGGGGCTTCTCTTGACACGCTGTAGAGGGCAAGGGCCTCATCTTGGGATGACGGGGGAATCACGTGGTTTTTCTCAAGGTGCGGCGGGATTCTCGAGTTATGACGAGGAATTCAGGCTTCCTCTTGTGTTGGCCCAGGGAAGTCCAATCTTCCATTCGAGTTTCGAGGAAGAGCTGGGGTTTGCTCTTGAGTCACTGCAGGGCAAAAGAGACCTCATCTAGGCTTGTGTCCAGGACCTAATATTCCTCTCCAGGGCCGACAGCGATCTCGGGGTTGCATTCCAGACGCATCCTAGGAGTCAGAGCTCGACTCGAGGGGAAGCAAAGGACCCCGCTCTCCTCTTGAGTCACCGCAGGTATCTCTTGGAGCCCACTGAGTGGCCTAAAGGGAGTCAAGCCCCCTGTGGAGTTTGGAGAGAGGACTCAGGATTGCTCTCCAGGCCATGCAGGAAAAGAATACCCTCATCTCGCGATGACAGGGGCGTCTTGTTGGTTTTCTCGAGCTGCGGTGCCAGTGTGCGGTTTCTGACGAGGTGCGACGGGAAGCTCAGGGAGCCTTTCGTGTGGCACCAGGGAATTCAGGTCTCCATGCGCATGGCAAGGTGGAGCGCGTCATTGCTCTCGAGATATGATACGGGAATCGGGCCTCAAGACACGTTAAAGCAGGACTCTCAAGGTCTTTCTCGGGTTGCGGCAGGAAACCCTGGGTTCAGTCGACTTCTGCCGGTGACCTTAGGGAGCTTCTCAGGGTGCCTCTGAGAAGTCAGGCATACTGTGGATTTGGGACGGGCCTCTCGGGACTCCACTGGTTTTGTGGCAATGGAAAAGGGCCTCATCTTGAGTGGAGGCAGGAACCTCAGGCTTCCTCTCCATTTCTGACTCGGTGCGCAAGGTCCCTAGAGTTGTGACAGGAGAGTCAGGCATCGTCTTGTGTGGAGGAATGGAACTCCGCTTGCTTCTCGAGTTGTTCACGAGGTGACAGACCACTTGTGGAGCTGTGTGAGGAACCTGCGGGTTTTTCCGGAAGATGCACGGGGTGTCAGTGCCCCTACGTGTTGTGCCTTCATCCACAGGCTTGCCTTCGAAGAGGTGTCCAGGAGTCTGGTTTTGATCAAAAGTGCACCATGGAATCGGGGTCTTTCGGCATGTAGTATGGCCCTCGAGGCTACCTCTCGAATTTCCTCGTGAGACCGGCCTCATCCTGAGGTGTGCCGGGAAGGTCGGGAATCCCTTCGAGACAAAGCAGTGGAATCGACCCTCCTATCGCGATCAGGAGAGGAGAAAGGCCTCAGATGAAGTGGTGCCGGAAACTTCAGTGTCCCCTCTAGTGCGATCGGTATATAGGGGAACTTTTGGGGTCGCATCAAGGGTGCCAAGTACTGTTTTGCACTTCAAGACGGAATGTGAGACTTCTCTTGAGACGCTGTAGGGGGCAAGGGCCTCATCTTGCAATACGGGGAACCACGTGATTTTTCTCGAGTTGCGGCGGGTTTCTCAAATTACAACTGGAAATTCAGGCTTCCTCTTGTGTTGGCTCAGAAAGGCCAATCTTCCATTCGAGTTGCAAGGGAAAGCTAGGGGTTGCGCTTGAGTCACTGCAGGGCCAAAGAGACCTCATCTAGGCTTTTGTCCAGGACCTAAGGTTCCTCTCCAGGGGCGACAGGGATCCAGGGTTGCATTCCAGACTCACCCTCGTAGTCAGGCCTCATCTCGAGGGGAATCAAAGGACACCGCTCTCCTCCTGAGTATCGACGGGTATCTCTTGGAGCCCACTGAGTGACCTAAAGGGAGTCAAGCCTCCTTTGGAGTTTGGAGAGAGGATTCGGGATTGCTCTTCAGGTCATGCAGGAAAGAAGGCCCTCATTTCACCATGACAGGGGCGTCTCGTGGGTTTTCTCGAGCTGCGGCGCCAGTGTGGAGTTTCTCACGAGGTACGATGGGGAGCTCAGGGAGCCTCTCATGTGGTGCCGGGGAAGTCAGATCTTCATGCGCGTGGCGAGGGGGAGCGCGTCATTTTTCTCCAGTCATGGTAGGGGAATCGGGCCTCAAGACACGTGAAGAAGGACTCGCGAGGTTTTTCTCAGGTTACGGCAGGAAACCCTGGGTTCCGTCGACTTATGCCCGTGACCTCAGGGAGCTTTTCAGGGTGCCTCTGAGAAGTCAGGGATACTGTGCAGTTGGGAGGGGCCGCTCCGAACTCCACTGGGTTTGGTGCAGTAGAAGAGGGCCTTATCTCGAGTTGAGGCAGGAACCTCATGGTTCCTCTCCATTTCTGAATCGGATCTCAGTGTCCATGCAGAGTTGGGACAGGAGAGTCAGGCCTCGTCTTGTGTGGAGGAATTTAACTCCTCTTGCCTCTCGAGTTGTTCACGGGGTGACAGGCCACTTGTCGATCTGTATGTGGAACTTGCGGGCTTTTCCAACGATGCAGGAGGGTGTCAGACCCCTTCGTTTTGTGCCTTCGTCCACAGGATTGCCTTCGAAGAGGTGTCCTAGCATTGGGTTCTTATCAAGAGCAGACAGGGAAATCGGGGTCTTTCGGCGTGTGGCACCAACCACAAGGCTACGTCTCGAATTTCCTCGTGAGACCGGCCTCATCCTGAGGTGCGCCGGGAAGGTCCGGAACCCCTTCCAGACAAAGCAGGGTAATCGACCCTCCCGTCGCGATCAGGAGGGGATAAGGGGCTCAGAACAAGCGGTGCACCGAACCTTGGTGTTCCCCTCGAGTGAGACCAGGGTGTCGGGGAACTTTTGTGCTAACATCAAGGTTGCCAATTATCGTTTTAAACTTCAAGATGGAACGTAGGGCTTCTACTGAGACGCTGTAGCTGGCAAGGGCCTCATCTTGCGATGACGGGGGAACCACGTGGTTTTCCTCGAGTTGCAGTGGGATTTTCGAATTACGACGGGGAATTCAGGTTTCCTCTTGTGTTGTCCCAGGGAAGTCCATTCTTCCATTCGAGGTGCGAGGGAGAGCAGGGGATTGCTCTCGAGTCACTTCAGGGCAAATGAGACCTCATCTATGCTTGTGTCTAGGACCTAATGTTCCTCTCCAGGGGCGACAGGGATCTCGGGGTTGCATTCCAGACTCACCTGAGGAGTCAGGCCTGGTATATAGGGGAAGCAAAGAATTCCGCTCTCCTCTCGAGTCCCAACGGGTATCTCTTGGAGCCCACAGAGTGGCCTAAAGGGAGTCAGGCCTCCTGTGGAGTTTGAAGAGAGGCCTCGAGATTGCTCTCCAGGCCATGCAGGAAAAGAAGGCCTTCATCTCGCGATGACGGAGGCGTCTCGTGTGTTTTCTCGAGCTGGGGAGCCAGTGTGGGATTTCTCACGAGGTATGACGGGGAGCTCAGGGAGCCTCTCGTGTGGCGCCAGGGAAGTCAAGTCTCCATGCGAGTGGCGAGGGGGAATGCGTCATTGCTCTCCAGTCATGGTAGGGGAATCGGGATTCAAGATGCGTTGAAGGAGGATTTTCGAGGTCTTTCTCGGGTTGCGTCAGGAAACCCTGTGTTCCCTCGACTTGTGCCAGTGACCTCAGGGAGCTTCTAAGGGTGCCTCTGAGAAGTCGCGATACTGTGGATTTGGGAGGGGCCTCTCGGGCCTCCACTGTTTTTGGTGTAATGGAAGAGGGCCTCATCTCGAGTGGAGTCAGGAACCTCAGGGTTCCTCTCCATTTCGGACTCCGATCGCAGGGTCCCTTCAGAGTTGGGACCGGAGAGTCAGGCCTCGTCTTGAGTGGAGGAATGGAACTCTGCTTGCCTCTCGAGTTGTTCATGGGATGACAGGCCTCTTGTCGAGCTGTGTGTGGAACCTGCGGCTTTTACCGAATGATGCACGGGAGTGTCAGTGACCCTTCATTTTGTGCCTTCGTCCACAGGGTTGCCTTCGAAGAGGTGTCCGGGCATCGGGTTCTTCTCAAGAGTGGGCCGGGAAATCGGGGTATTTCGGCATGTGACACCACCCACGACGCTATGTCTCGAATTTACTCGTGAGACCGGCCTCATCCTTAGGTGCGCCGGGAATGTGGGAAACCCCTTCCAAACAAAGCAGGGGAATAGACCCTCCTGTCTCGAACAGGAGGGGAGAAGGTGCTCAGATGAAGTGGTGCGGGAACCTCGGTGTTCCTGTCGAGTGAGACCGGCGTGTCCGGGAACATTTGGTGTCGCATCAAGGGTGCAAAGTACCGTTTCGCACTTCAAGACGGAACGCGGTTCTTTTCTTGAGACGCCATAGCAGCAAGGGCCTCATCTTGGGATGACGTTGGAAACACGTGGTTTTTCTCGAGTTGCGGCGGGATTCTCGAGTTACGAAGGGGATTTCTGGCTTCCTCTTGTGTTGGCCCAGGGAAGCCCAATCTTCCATTCGAGTTGCGAGGGAGAGCTGGGGGTTGCGCTCGAGTCACTGCAGGGCAAAAGAAACCTCATCCAGGCTTGTGTCTAGGACCTAATGTTCCTCTCAAGGGATGACTGGGATCTTGGGGTTGCATTCTAGACTCACCCAGGAGTCAGGCGTCCTCTCGAGGGGAAACAAAGGACTTCTCTCTCTTCTCGAGTCGCGACGGGTATTTCTTGGAGCCCACTGAGTGGACTAAAGGGAATCAAGCCTCCTCTGGAGTTTGGAGAGAGGACTCGGGATTGCACTCCAGGACATGCAGGAAAAGAAGGCCCTCATCTCACGATGACGGGGGGGGGTCTCGGTGGTTTTACCGAGCTGCAGCGCCTGTGTTGGTTTCTCAGGAGGTACGACGGGGAGCTCAGGGAGCCTCTTGTGTGGCGCCAGGGAAGTTAGGTCTCGATGCGTGTGGCGAGGGGGAGCGCGTCATTGCTCTCGAGTCATGGTAGGGGAATCAGGCCTCTAGACGCGTTGAAGGACTCTCAAGATCTCTCTCGGGTCTTGGCAAGAATACCTGGGTTCCCTCGACTTGTGCCGGTGACCTCAGGGAGATTCTCCGGGTGCCTCTGAGAAGTCAGGGATACTGTGGAGTTGGGAAAGACCTCTCGGGACTCCACTGGGTTTGGTGAAATGGAAGGGGGCCTCATCTCGAGGGGAGGCAGGAACCTCAGGGTTCCTCTCCATTTCTGATTCCGATCGCAGCCCCCTGCATAGTTGGGAGAGGTGAGTCAGGCCTTGTCTTGTGTGCAGGAATGGACCTCCGCTTGCCTCTCGAGTTGTTCACTGGGTGACAGGCACTTGTTGAGCTGTATGAGTAACCTGCGGTCTTTTCCGGACGATGCACGGGGGTGTCAGTGCCCCTTCGTGTTGTGCCTTCATCCACACTATCTTCGAATAGGTGTCTGGGCATCGCGTTCTTATCAAGAGCGGATCGGGAAATCGCGGTCTTTCGGCATGTGGCACCACCATCGAGGCTATGTCTCGAATTTCCTCGTGAGACAGCCTCATCTGAGGTGCGTGGAGAAGGTCGGGAACCCCTTGCAGACAAAGCAGGGGAATCGACCCTCCTTTCGCGATCAGGAGGGGAGAAGGGGCTCAGATGAAGTGGTGCCAGGAACCTCGGTGTTCCCCTCTAGTGCGACCCGTATGTCGGGGAACTTTTGGGGTAGCATTAAGGGTGCCAAATATCATTTCGCACTTGAAGACAGAACGTGAGACTACTCTTGAGACGCTGGAGCGGGCAAGGGCCTCATCTTGCAATGACGGGGGAACCACGTGGTTTTTCTCAAGTTGAGGCGGAATTCTCGAATTACTACTGGGAATTCAGGCTTCCTCTTGTGTTGGCCCAGGGAGGTCCAATCTTCCATTCGGGTTGCGAGGGAAAGCTGGGGAGTGCTCTCGAGTTACTGCAGGGCAAAAGCGACCTCATCTAGCCTTGTGTTCAGGACCCAGTGATCCTCTCCAAGGGCGACAGGGATCTCGGGTTTGCATTACAGACTCACCCGGGGAGTTAGGCCTCGTCTCGAGGGGAAGCAAAGGACTCGGCTATCCTCTCGAGTTGCGACGCGTATCTCTTGGAGCCCACTGAGTGGTCTAAAGGGAGTCAACCCTCCTCTTCAGTTTGGAGAGAGGACTCGGGATTGCTCTCCAGGCCATGCAGGAAAAGAAGGCCCACATCTCGAGATGACGGGGGCGTCTCGTGGGTTTTCTCGAGCTGCGGCGCCAGTGTGGGGTTTCTCACGAGGTACGACGGGGAGTTCAGGTAGCCTCTCGTGTGGCAACAGGGAAGTCAGGTCTCCATGGGCGGGGCAAGGGGGAGCGCGTCATTGCTCTCAAGTCAGGGTAGGGGAATCGGGCCTCATGACGGGTTGAAAAAGAACTCTCGATGTCTTTCTAGGGTTGCGGCAGGAAACCCTGGGTTCCCTTGACTTGTGCCGGTGACCTCAGGGAGCGTCTCAGGGTGCCTCTGAGAAGTCAGGGATACTGTGGATTTGGGAGAGGCCTCTCGGGACTCCTTTGGGTTTGGTGCAATGGAAGTGGGCCTCATCTCGAGTTGAGGCAGGAACCTCAGGGTTCTGCTCCTGACTTCCTGGAGGCCGGATGTGACTCAGATCGCAGGGTCCCTGTTGAGTTTGCTCAGGAGTGTCAGGTCTCGTGTTCTGCGGAGGAATGGAACTCCGCTTACATCTCAAGTTGTTCAAGGATAACACCACTTTTCGTGATGTGTGTGGAACCTGCGGGTTTTTCAGAGATGCACGGGGGCGTCAGTGCTCCTTCCTGTTGTGCCTTCATCCACAAGGTTACCTTCGAAGAGGTGTCCGGGCATCGTGTTCTCCTCAAGTGCGGACCGGGAAATTGGGGTCTTTCAGCATGTTGCACCACCCACTAGGCTACGTCTCGAATTTTCTCGTGAGACCGGCCTCATCCTGAGGCACGCAGGAAAGTCCGGGAACCCTTTCCAAACAAAGCAGGGGAATCGACCCTCCTTTCGGGATCAGGAGGAGAGAAAGGGCTCAGATGAAGTAGTGCCGGGAACCTCGGTGCTCTCCTTGAGTGAAAGTCGGGTAACTTTTCTGGTTGCATCAAGGGTGCCAAGTACCGTTTCGCACTTCAAGACGGAACCTGGGACTTCTCTTGAGATGCTGTAGTGGGCAAGGGCCTCATCTAGCACTGACGGGGGACCCACGTGTTTTTTCTCGAGTTGCGGCAGGATTCTTGAGTTACGATGGGGAATACAGTTTCCTCTTGTGTTGGCCCAGGGAAGTCCAATCTTCCATTTGAGTTGCAAGTGAGAGCTGGAGATTGCTCTCGAGTCACTGCAGGGCAAAATAGAGCTCATCTAGGTTTGTGTCCAGGACCGAGTTTTTCTCTCCAGGGGCGACAGGGATCTCGGGGTTGCATTCCAGACTCACCCGGGGAGTCAGGCCTCGTCTCGAAGGGAATGAATGGACTCCGCTCTCCTCTCGAGTCGCGACGGGTATCCCTTGGAGCCCAAGAGTGGCCTAAATGGAGTTAAGCCTCCTGTGGAGTTTGGAGAGAGGACTCGGGATTGCTCTCTAGGCCATGCAGGAAAAGAAGGCCCTCATCTCGCGATGACGGGGGCGTCTCGTGGGTTTTCTCAAGGTGCAGTGCCTGGTTGGGGTTTCTCACGAGATAGGACGGGGAGCTCAGGGAGACTCCTGTGGTGCCACGGAAGTCAGGTCTCCATGGACGTGGCGTGGGGGAGCGCCTCATTGCTCTCGAGTCATGGTAGGGGAATCAAGCCTCAGGACGCTTCGAAGAAGAACTCTCGAGGTCTTTCTCGGGGTGTGGCAGGAAACCCTGGGTTCCCTCGACTTGTGCCCATGACCTCAGGGAGCTTAGCGGGGTTCCTCTGAGAAGTCAGGGATACTGTGGAGTTGAGAGGGGCTTCTCGGGACATCACAGGGACTGGTGCAATTGAAGAGGACCTAATCTCGGATTGAGGCAGTAACGTCAGGGTTCCTCTCCATTTCTGACTCGGATAGCAGGGTCCCTGCAGAGTTGGGACAGGAGAGTCAGACCTCGTCTTGTGTGGAGTAATGGAACTCCGCTTGCCTCTCGAGTTGTTCACGGGATGACAGGCCACCTGTCGAGTTGTATGTGGAACCTGCGGTTTTGGGGGACGATGCACAGGGGTGTCAGTGCCCCTTCGTGTTGTGCCTTCATCCACAGGGTTACCTTCGAAGAGGTGACCGGGCATCGGGATCTTATCAGTAGCGGACCAGGAAATCGGGGTCTTTTGGCATGTGGCACAACCCACGAGGCTACGTCTCGACTTCCCTCGTGAGACTGGCCTCATCCTGAGGTTCGCCGGGAAGTCTGGGAACCCCTTCCAGACAAAGCAGGGGAATCGACCCTCCTGTCGCCATCAGGAGGGGAGAAGAGGCTCAGCTGAAGCGGTGCTGGGAACCTCCATGTTCTCCTCGAGTGAGACCGGGGTGTCAGGGAAATTTGGGGGTCGCATCAAGGGTGCCAAGTACCGTTTCACACTTCAAGACGGAACATGGGACTTCCCTGGAGACGCTATAGCTGACAGGGGCCTCATATTTCGATGACGGAGGAGCCACGTTGTTTTTCTCCAGTTGCCGCGGGATTCTCGAATTACAATGGGGAATACAGGCTTCCTCTTGTGTTGGCCCAGGGAAGTCCAATCATCCATTCGAGTTGCGAGGGAGAGCTGGGGATTGCACTTGAGTCAATGCAGGACAAAAAAGACCTCATTTAGGCTTGTGTCCAGGACCGAGTTTTCCTCTACAGGGGCAACACGGATCTCGGGATCCCATTCCAGACTCACCCAAGTAGTCAGGCCTCGGCTCGAGGGGAAGCAACGGACTCTGCTCTCCTCTAGAGTAGCGACGTGTATCTCTTGGAGGCTACTGAGTGGCCTGAAGGGAGTCAGGCCTCCAGTGGAGTTTGGAGAGTGGACTCGGGATTGCTCTCTAGGTCATGTAGGAAAAGAAGGCCCTCATCTTACGATGATGGGGGCGTCTCGTGAGTTTTCTCGAGCGGCGGTGCCAGTGTGGGGTTTTCATGAGGTAGGACGGGGAGCACAGGGAGCCTCTCGTGTGGCGCCAGGGAAGTTAGGTTTCAATGGGCATGGCGAGGGGAATGCGTCATTGCTCTCCAGTCATGGTAGGGTATCGGGCCTCAAGACGCGGTAAAGAAGGACTCTCAAGGTCTTTCTCAGAATGCAGCAGGAAACCCTGGGTTCACTCGACTTGTGCCAGTGACCGCAGAGAGCTTCTGAGGGTGCCTCTGAGAATCAGGGATACTGTGGAGTTTTAGGGGCCTCTCGGGACTCCACTGGGTATGGCGCAATGGAAGAGGGCCTCATTTCGAGTTGATGCAGGAACGTCAGGTTTCATCTACATTTCTGACTCCGATCACACGGTCCCTGCAGAGTTGGGAAAGGAGAGTCAGGCCTTCTCTTGTTTGGAGGAACGGAACTCCGCATGCCTCTCTAGTTCTTCAAGGGATGACAGGACACTTGTCGATCTGTGTTTGGAATCTGCGTGTTTTTCCGTACTATGCATGGGGATGTCAGTACCCCTTCGTGTTGTGCATTCATCCACAGGTTTGCTTTCGAAGAGGTGTCCTGGCATCGGGTTCCTATTAAGAGCGGACTGGGAAATCGGGGTCTTTCCGCATGTGGCACCACCCACCAGGCTACGTCTCGAATTTCCTAGTGAGACCGGCCTCATCCTGAGGTGTGCCGGGAAGGTCGGAACCCCTTGCAGACAAAGCAGGGGAATCGACCCTCCTGTCTCGATCAGGAGGGGAGAAGGGGCACAGATGAGGTGATGCCGGGAACCTCGGTGTTCCCCTCCAGTGAGACCAGTGTGTTGGGGAACTTTTGGGGTCGCATCAAAGGTGCCAAGTACCGTATCGCACTTCAAGATGGAACGTAAGACTTCTTTTGAGACGCTGTAGCGGCAATGGCTGCATCTTGCGATGAAGAGGGAACGACGTGGTTTTTCTCGAGTTGTGGCGGGATTCTTGAGTTACAACGGGAAATTCAGGCTTCCTCTTCTGTTGGCCCAGGGAAGTCCAGTCTTCCATTCGAGTTGCGAGGGAGAGTTGGGGATTGCTCTCGAGTCACTGCAGGAAAAAAGAGACCTCATCTAGGCTTGTGTCCAGGACCTAATGTTTCTCTCCAGGGGCGACAGGGATCTCCGGTTCACATATCAGACACACCCGAGGAGTCAGGCCTCGCCTCGAGGGGAAGGAAAAGACTCCGCTCTCCTCTCGAGTCGCGACGGGTGTGTCTTGGAGTCCACTGAGTGACCAAAAGGGAGTCAAGCCTACTGTGGAGTTTGGAGAGAGGACTCGGGATTGCTCTCCAGGCCATGCTAGAAAAGAAGGCCGTCATGTCGCGAAAATGGGGGCGTCTCGTGGGTTTTCTCTATCTGTGGCGCCAGTGTTTGGTTTCTCACGAGGTATGACGGGGAGCTCAGGGAGCCTCTCGTGTGGCGCCAGGGAAGTCAGGGCTTCATGAGTGTAGCAGAGGGAGCGTGTCATTGCCCTCGAGTCATGGTAGGGGAATCAGGCCTCAAAATGCGTTGAAGAAGGACTCTTGAGTTCTTTCTATGGTGGCGGCAGTAAACCCTGGGTTCACTCGAATTGTGCTGGTGACCTCAGGGAGCTTCTCAGGGTGCCTCTGAGAAGTCAGGGATACTTTGGAGCTGGGACGCGTCTCTCGGGACTCCACTGGGTTTCGTGAAATGGAAGAGGTCCTAATCTCGAGTGGAGGCAGGAACCTCAGCGTTCCTCTCGTGACTTCACTGGCGCTGGTCTGATTCGGATCGCAAAGTCCCTGCAGAGTTGGAACAGGAGAGTCAGGCATCGTCTTGTGTAGAGGAATGAAACCCCACTTGCCTCTCGAGTTCTTCAGGGGTGACAAGCCACTTGTTGAGCTGTATGTGGAACCTGTGGGTTTTTCCGGACGATGCACGAGGGTGTCAGTGCCCCTTTGTGTTGTGCCTTCATCCACAGGGTTTCCTTCAAAGAGGTGTCCAGGCATCGGGTTCTTATCAAGAGCGTACCGGGAAATCATAGTCTTTTGGCATGTGGTACCACCCGCGAGCTACGTCTCGAATTTCCTCGTGAGACTGGCCTCATCCTGAAGTGCCCCGTGAAGGTCGGGAACCCCTTACAAACAAAGCAGGGGAAGTGACCCTGCTATCACGAACAGGAGGGGAGAAGGGGCTCAGATAAACTGGTGCCGGGAACCTCGGTGTTCACCTCGAGTGAGACCGATATTTCGGGGAACTTTTGGGGTCACATCAAGGGTGTCAAGTATCGTTTTGCACTTCAAGACGGAACGTGGGACTTTTCTTGAGAAGCTGTAGCGGGCAAGGGCCTCATCTTGTGATGACGAGGGAACCAAGTGCTTTTTCTCGAGTTGCGGCGGGATTCTCGAGTTACGAAGGGGAATTCAGGCTTCCTCTTGTGTTGGCCCAGGGAAGTCCAATCTTCCATTCGAGTTGTCAGGGAGAGCGGGGGATTGCTCTCGAGTTACAGAAGGGCAAAAGAGACCTCATCTAGGCTTGTTTCCAGGACCTAATGTTCCTCTCCAGGGGAGACAGGGATCTCGGGGTTGCATTCCAGACCCACCTGGTGAGTCAGGCCTTGTCTCGAAGGGAAGCAAAGGACTCAATTCTCCTCTCGAGTCGCGACGGGTATCTCTTGGAGCCCACTAAGTGGCCTAAAGGGAGTCAAGCCTCCTGTGGAGTTTGGAAAGAGGATTCGGGATTCCTCTCCAGGCCATGCAGGAAAAGAAGGCCCTCATCTCGCGATGACAGGGGCGTATGGTGAGTTTTCTCAAGCTGCGGCGTCAGTGTGGGGTTTCTCACGAGGTACGACAGGGAGCTCAGGGAGCCTCTCTTATGGCGCCAGGGAAGTCAGGTCTCCATATGCGTGGCGAGGGGGTGCGTGTCATTTCTATAGAGCCATGGAAGCAGATTCGGGCTTCAAGACACGTTGAAGTAGGACTCTCGAGGTCTTTTTCCCATTGTGGCAGGAAACCCTGGGTTCCCTCGACATGTGCCGGTGACCTCATGGAGCTTCTCCGGGTGCCTCTGAGAAGTCAGGGGTACTGTGGAGTTGGGAGGGGCCTCTCTGGACTCCACTGGGTTTGGTGCAATGGATGAGAGCCTCATCTCGAGTGGAGGCAGGTACCTCATGTTTCCTCTCCTGGGTTTCCTGTCGCTGGTACTGACTCGGATCGCAGTTTCCCTGCAGAGTTGGTACAGAAAATCAGGTCTCGTCTTGTGTGGAGGAATGGAACTCCACTTGCCTCTCGAGTTGTTCACGGGCTGACAGACCACTTGTCGAACTGTGTTTGTAACCTGCGGGTTTTTCTGGACGATGCACGGTGTCAGTGCCCCTTCGTGTTGTGCTTTCATCCACAGGTTTTCCTTCGTAAAGGTGTCATGGCATCACGTTCTTATCAAGAGCAGACCGGGAAATCGGGGTCTTTCGGCTTGTGGCACCACCCACGAGGCTATGTTTCGAATTTCCTCGTGAGACCTGCCTCATCCTTAGGCACGCTGGAAAGGTCGGGAACCCCTTCCAGACATAGCAGGGGAATCGACACTCCTGTCGCGATCACGAGGGGAGAAGGAGCTCAAATGATGTGGTTCCGGGAACCTCGGTGTTCCTTTCGAGTGAGACCGGTATGTCGGGGAATTTTGAGATTGCATCAAGGGTGCCAAGTACCGTTTCGCACTTCAAGACAGAAAGTGGGACTTCTCTTGAGTCGCTGTAGCGGGCAAGGGCCTCATCTAGCGCTGATGGGGGAACCACGTGGATTTTCTCGAGTTTCGGCGGGATTCTCGAGTTACGATGTCGAATTCAGGCTTCCAATTGTATTGGCCCAGGGAAGTCCAATCTTCAATTCGATTTGCGAGGGAGAGCTGGCGATTGCGCTCTAGTAACTGCAGTGCAAAATAGACCTCATCTAGGCTTGTGTCCAGGACCGAGTTTTCCTCTCCAGGTGTGACAGGAACTCGGGGTTGCATTCCAGACTCACACGGGGAGTCAGGCCTCGTCTCGAGGGGAAGCAAAGGACTCTGCTCTCCCTTCAGGTCCTGACAGGTATCTCTTGGAGCCAACTGAGAGGCCTAAAGAGAGTCAAGCCTCCTGTGGAGTCTGGAGAGAGGACTCGGTTTTGCTCTCCATGCCAGGCAGGAAACAAGTCCCTCATCTCGTGATGACGGGGGCGTATCGTGGGTTTTCTCGAGCTGCGGTGCCTGAATGGGGTTTCCGAAAAGGTACGACGGGGAGCTCAGGGAGACTCTCTTAAGGAGTCAGGGAAGTCAGGTCTCCATGCACATGGCGATGGGGAGCGGGTCTTTGCTCTCGAGTCATGGTAGGGGAATCGGGCCTCAAGACGCGCCGAAGGACTCTCAAGGTCTTTCTCGGGTCGCAGCAGGAAACCCTGGGTTCCCTGGACTTGAGCCGGTGACCTCAGGTAGATTCTCAAGGTGCCTCTGAGAATTCAGGGATACTGTGGAGTTGGGAGGGGCCTCTCGCGACTCATCTGGGTTTGGTGCAATGGAAGAGGGCCTCACCTCGAGGGGAGACAGGAACCTCAGGATTCCAATCCGTTTCAGACTCCGACCGCAGGGTCCCTGCAGAGTTGGGACAGGAGAGTCAGGCCTCGTCTTGTCTGAGGAAGGGAAGCCCGCTGGACTCTCGAGTTGCTCAGGGGGTCGCAGGCCCCTCATCGAGCTGTGTGTGGAACCCGCGGGTCGTTGCGGACGATGCACGGGGGTGGCAGTGCCCCTTCGTGTTGTGCCTTCACCCACAGGGTTGCCTTCGAAGAGGGGTCCGGGCCTCGGGTCCTTCTCAAGAGCGGACCGGGGAATCGGGGGCGTTCGGCATGTGGCACCACCCACGTGGATCATCTCGAATTTCTTCGTGAGACCGGCCTCATGCTGAGGTGCGCCGGGAAGGCCGGGAACCCCTTCCAGACCATGCGGGGGAATCGCCTCTCCTGTTGCGATCAGGAGGGGAGAAGGGGCTCAGAGGAAGCGGTGCCAGGACCCTAGGTGTTCCCCTCAGGGGAACCCCGCGTGTCGGCGGAATCTTGGGGGTGGCAGGAAGGCTGTCAGGGACCGTTTTGCCCTTCAGGGCGGAACAGGGGACTTCCCTTGAGACGCCGTCGCTGGAAAGGGCCTCATCTTGCCAAGAGGTGGGAACCACGTGGTTTTTCTCGAGTTGCGGCGGGATTCTCGAGTTACGACGGGGATCTCAGCCTTCCCCTTGGGTTGGCCCTGGGAAGCCCAATCTTCCCCTCGGGTGGCGAGGGAAAGCTGGGGCTTGCGCTCGAGTCACTGCAGGGCCGAAGAGACCTCACCTAGGCGTGTGTCCGGGACCTAATATTCCTCTCCAGGGAAGGCAGGTATCTCGGGGTTGCATTCCAGGCTCCCCCGGGGAGTCAGGCCTCGTCTCGAGGGGAAGCCAAGGACTCCGCTCTCCTCTCGAGTCGCGACGCGGGTCTCTTGGAGCCCCCTGAGCGGCCTCAAGGGAGTCCAGCCTCCTCTTCCGTTTGGAGAGAGGACCCGGGATTGCACTCCAGGCCATGCAGGAAAAGAAGACCCTCAGCTCGCGAGGACGGGGGCGTCTCAGGGGTTTCCTCGAGCTGCGGCGCCCGTGGGGGTTTTCTCCCGAGGCACGACGAGGACCTCAGGGAGCCTCTCGTGCGGCGCCAGGGAAGTCAGTTCTCCATGCGCATGGCGAGGGGGAGCGCGTCCTTGCTCTCGAGTCACGGGAGGGGACCAGGGCCTCGAGACGCGTTGAAGAAGGACTCTCGAGGTCTTTCTGGGGGGGCGGCGGGAAACCCTCGTTTCCCTCGCCTTCTGCCGGGGACCTTAGGGAACTTGCCAGGGTGCCTCTGAGAGGCGAGGGATCCTGTGGAGGTGGCGGGGCCCCTCGGGACTCCGCTGGGTCTGGCGCAACGGAAGAGGGCCTCACCTCGAGGGGAGGCAGGAACCTCAGGCTTCCTCTCCGATTCGGACTCCGACTGCAGGGTCCCTGCACAGTTGGGACAGGAAAGTCAGGCCTCGTCTTGTGTGAGGAAGGGAACCCCGCTTGCCTCTCGAGTTGTTCAGGGGGCCACAGGCCCCTCGTCGAGCTGTGTTTGGAACCCGCGGGTCTTTCCGGACGATGCACGGTGTTGTCAATGCCGATTAGATCTGTGCCTTCACCCACAGGTTTGCCTTCTAAGAGGGGTACGTCATCGGGTTCTTCTCAAGAGCGGACCGGGGAATCGGGGTCGTTCGGCGTGTGGCACCACCCACGTGGCTCATTTCAAATGTCCTCGTGAGACCGGCCTCCTCCTGAGGTGCGCCAGGAAGTCCAGGAACCCCTTCCAGACCACGCAGGGGAATCGACTCTCCTGTCGCGCTCAGGAGGGGAGAAGGGGCTCAGATGAAGCGGTGCCGGGACCCTCGGTGTTCCCCTCGAGGGAACCAGGCGTGTCGGGGAACTTTTGGGGTCACATGAAGGCTGTCAGGTCCCGTTTCGCACTTCAGGGCGGAACAGGGGACTTCCCTTGAGACGCCTTCACGGGCAAGGGCATCATCTTGCGAATAGGTGGGAACCACGTGGTTTTTCTCGAGTTGCGGCGGGATTCTCGTGTTACGACGGGGGATTACAGGCTTCCTCTTGTGTCTGCCCTAGGTAGCCCAATCTTCTATTCTAGTGGCGAGCGAAAGCTGGGGGTTGCGCTCGAGTCACTGCAGGGCCAAAGAGACCTCATCTAGGCCTGTGTTCAGGACCTAATGCTCCTCTCCAGGGAAGACAAGGATCTCAGAGTTGAATCCCATGCTCCCCCGGGGAGTCAGGCCTCGCCTCGAGGAGAAGCAAAGGACTCTGCTCTCCTCCCGAGTCGCGACGCGGATATCTTGGTGCCCCCTGAGTGGCCTCAAGGGAGTCCAGCCTCCTCTTCAATTTTGAGAGAGGACCCGGGATTGCTCTCCAGGCCATGCAGGAAAAGAAGGCCCTCAGCTCGCGAGGACGGGGGCGTCTCAGGGGTTTCCTCGAGCTGCGGCGCCCGTGGGGGTTTTCTCCCGAGGCACGACGAGGATCTCAGGGAGCCTCCCGTGCGGCGCCAGGAAAGTCAGGTCTCCATGCGCATGGCGAGGGGGAGCGCGTCATGGCTCTCGAGTCACGGGAGGGGACTAGGGCCTCGAGACGCATTGAAGAAGGACTCTCGATGTCTTTCTCGGGTTGCAGCGGGAAACCCTCGTTTCCCCCGACTTCTGCCGGGGACCTGAGGAAACTTCCCAGGGTGCTTCTGAGAGGTGAGGGACGCTGTGGATTTGGCGAGGCCTCTCGGGACTCCACTGGGTTTGTCGCAATGGAAGAGGGCCTCATCTCGAGTGGAGGCAGGAACCTCAGGCTTCCTCTCCAATTCTGACTCTGATCGTAGTGTCCCTGCAGAGTTGGGACAGGAGAGTCAGGCTATGTCTTTTCTGAGGAATGGAACTCCGCTTGCCTCTCGAGTTGTTCATGGGGTTTCAGGCCCCTTGTCAAACTGTGTGTGGAATCTGCAGGTTTTTCCAGACGATGCATGGGGGTGTCAGTGACCCTTCGTTTTGTGTCTTCATCCACAGGGTTGCCTTCGAAGAGGTGTCCGGGCATCGTGTTCTTATGAAGAGCGGACTGGGAAATCGGGGTCGTTCAGCATTTGGCACCACCCACGTGGCTAGTCTCGAATTTCCTCATGAAACCGGCCTCATCCTGAGGTGTGCCGCGAAGGTCATGAAACCCTTCCAGACAAAGCAGAGGAATCGACCCTCCTGTGGCGATCAGGAGGGGAGAAGTGGCTCAGATGAAGTGCTGCTGGGAACCTCGGTGTTTCCCTCAAGTGAGACAGGTATGTCGGGTAACTTTTGGGGTCGCATAACGCGTTCCAAGTACCGTTTCGCTCTTCAAATTGGAACGTGGGACTTCTCTTGGGGTGCTCCAGCGGGCAAGGGCCTCATCTTGGAATGACTGGGGAACCACTTGGTTTTTCTCTAGTTGCGGTGGGATATTTGAGTTACCACAGGGAATTCATGCTTCCTCTTGTGTTGGCCCACAAAAGTCTTATCTTCCATTCGAGATTCGAGGAAGAGCTGGAGGTGCGCTCTAGTCACTGAAGGCAAAAGAGACCCCACCAAGGCTTGTGTGCAGGACCTAATGTTCATGTCAAGGGGCGACAGGAATCTCGGGGTTGCATTCCAGACTCACCCTGGAGTCAGGCCTCGTCTCGAGGGGAAGCAAAGGACTCTGCTCTCCTCTCGAGTCGGACGGGTATGTCTTGGAGCCCACTGAGTGGCTTAAAGGGAGTCAAACCTCCTCTGGTGTTTGGAGGGAGGACACGGGATTGCTCTCCAGGCAATGCAGGAAATGAAGGCCCTCATCTCCCGATGACTGGGGCGTCTCGTAGGTTTTCTCGAGCTGTGGCGCTAGTGTGGGGTTTCTCACGAAGTAAGACTGGGAGCTCAGTGAGCCTCTCATGTGGTGCCAGGGCAGTCAGGTCTCTATGCACGTGGTGAGAGGGAGCCCGTCATTGTTCTCGAGTCATGGTAGGGGAATTGGGCCTGAAGACGTGTTAAAGAAGGACTCTCGAGGTCTTTCTTGGGTTGCAGCAGGAAACCCTGGGTTCCATCGACTTGTGCCAGTGACCTCAGGAAGCTTCTCAGCGTGCCTCTGAGAAGTCAGGGTCACTGTGGAGTTGGGAGGGGCCTCTCGGAACTCCACTGGGTTTGGTGCAATGGAAGAGGGCCTCATGACAAGTTGAGGCAGGAACCACAGGGTTCCTCTCCTGGCTTCGAATGCGCCGGATCTGACTCGGATCGCAGAGTCCCTGCAGAGTTGGGACAGGAGAGTCAGGCCTCGTCTTGTGTGGAGGAATGGAACTCCACTTGACTCTCGCGTTGTTCATGGGGTGACAGGCCACTTGTCGATTTGTATGTGGAACTTGCGGGTTTTTCTGGACGATGCACCGTGGTGTCTCTGCCCCTTCGTGTTGTGCCTTGTTCCACAGGATTGCCTTCGAGTTGGGTTCTGCCATCGGGTTCTTATCAAGAGCGGACCAGGGAATCGGGGTCTTTTGGCATGCCACACCACCCACGAGGCTATGTCTCGAATTTCGTCGTGAGACTGGCCTCATCTTGATGTGCACCAGGAAGGTCGGGAACGCCTTCCAGACAAAGCAGGGGAATCGAACCTCCTGTCGCGATCAAGAGGGGAGAAGAGTCTCAGATGAAGTGGTGCCGGGAAGCTCGGTGTTCTCCTCAAGTGAGACTGGTATGTCGGGGAACTTTTGGGGTCGCATCAAGGGTTCCAAGTAACTTTTCGCTCTTCAATACGGAACATGGGACTTCTCTTGAGACGCTGTAGCGGGCAAGGGCCTCATCTTTCGATGACGGGGGAACCACATGGTTTTTCTTGAGTTGGGGCGGGATTCTCAAGTTACAACCGGGAATTCAGGCTTCCTCTTCAACTGGCCCAGGGAAGTCCAGTTTTCATTCGAATTGTGAGTTAGAACTGGGGATTGCTCTCGAGACACTGCAGGGCCAAATAGACCTCATCTAGGCTTGTGTCCAGGACCTAATGTTCCTCTGCTGGGGCGAAAGCGATCTCAGCATTGCATTCTCGACTCACCCGGGGAGTCAGGCCTCGTCTCGAGGGGAAGCCAAGGACACCGCTCTCCTGTCAAGTTGCGACGGGTATATCTTGGAGCTCACTGTGTGGCCTAAAATGAGTCAAGCCTCCTGTGGAGTTTGGAGAGAGGACTCAGGATTGCTCTCCAGGCCATACAGCAAAAGAAGGCCCTCATCTCGTGAGGACTGGGGCGTCTCGTGGGTATTCTCGAGCTGCGGCTCCAGTGTGGTGTTGCTCACGAGGTATAATGGGGAGCTCAGGGAGCCTCTCCTGTGGCGCCAGGGAAGTCAGGTTTCTATGCGCGTGGCTAGGGGGAGCGCGTCATTGCTCTCGAGTCATGGTAGGGGAATCGCACCTCAAGACGCGTTGAAGAAGGACTCTCGAGGTCTTTTACGGGTTGGGGCAGGAAACCCTTGGTTCCCTCGACTTGTGCCGGTGATCTCAGGAAGGTCTAAGGGTGACTCTGAGAAGTCAGGGATACTGTGCATTTGGGAGGGGTCTCTCGGGACTCCACTGGGTTCGGTGCAATGGAAGAGGGCCTCATCTCGAGTGGAGGCAGGAAACTCATGTTTCCTCTCCTGACTTCCCCTGGGCCAGATGTGACTCGGATCACAGTTTCGCTGCAGAGTTCGAACAGGAGAGTCAGGCCTCGTCTTGTGTGGGGGAATGGAACTCTGCTTGCCTCTCCAGTTGTTCACGTGGTGACAGGTCACTTCTCGAGCTGTGTGTGGTACCTGCGGGTTTCTCCGGACGATACCCAGGGGTGTCAGTGCCCCTAAGTGTTGTGCCTTCATCAAAAGGGTTATCTTCAAAGAGGTGTCCGGGCATCAGGATCTTATCAAGAGCGGACCGGAAAATCGGGGTCTTTCGGCATGTGTCACCATCCACGTGGCTATGTCTCGAATATCCTCGTGAGACCGGCCTCATCCTGAGATGCACCGGGAAAGGTGGGAACCCCTTCAAGACAAAACAGGGGAATCGACCCTCCTGTCCCGATCAGGAAAGGAGAAGGGGCCCAGATGTAGTGGTGCCGGGAACCTCGGTGTTCTCCTCGAGTCAGACTGGTGTGTCGAGGAACATTTGAGGGCGCATCAAGGGTGCCAATACCGTTTCGCACTTCAATATGGAACGTGGGACTTCTCTTGAGACGCTGTAGGGGGCAAGGGCCTCATCTTGGGATGACGGGGGAACCACGTGGCGTTTCTCGAGTTGTGGCGGGATTCTCGAGTTTCGACGGGGAATACAGTCTTCCTCATGTGTTGGGCCAGGGAAGTCCTATCTTCCATTCGAGTTTCAAGGGAGAGCTGGGGATTGCTCTCGAGTCACTGCAGGGCAAAATAGACCTCATCTAGGCTTGTGTCCAGGACTTAATGCTCGTCCCTAGGGGCGACAGGGATCTTGGGGTTGCATACCAGACTCACCCGGGGAATCAGGCCTCGTCTCGAGGGGAAGCAAAGAACTCCGCTGTCCTTTTGAGTCGCGATGGGTATCTCTTGGAGCCCACTGTGTGCCCTAAAGGGAGTCAAGCCTCCTGTGCTGTTTGGATAGAGGACTCGGGATTCCTCTCCAGGCCATGCAGGAACAGAAGGCCCTCATCTCGCGATGATGGCGGCGTCTCGTGGGTTTTCTAGACTGCTGCGCTAGTGCCGGGTTTCTGACGAGGTACGAGAGGGAGCTCAGGGAGCCTCTCGTGTGGCGCCAGGGAAGTCAGGTCCCCATGAGATGGCTAGGGGGAGCTCGTCATTGCTCTCGAGTCATGGTAGGGGAATCGGGCCTCAAGACGGGTTGAAGAAGGACTCTCGAGGTCTTTCTCGGATCACTGCATAAAACCCAGGGTTCCCTTGACTTGTGCCTGCGACCTCAGGGAGCTTCTCAGAGTGCCTCTGAGAAGTCAGGGATACTGTGCAGTTTGGAGGGGCCTCTCGAGACTCCTCTGCATTTGGTGGAATGTAAGAGGGACTCATCTCGAGTTGAAGCAGGAACCTCAGTGTTCCTCTCCATTTCTGACTCAGATCGCAAGGTCCCTGCATGTTGGTACAGGAGAGTCAGGCCTCGTCTTTTCTGGAGGATGGGACTCCTCTTGCCTCTCGAGTTGTTCTCGAGGTGACAGGCCACTTGTCGAGCTGTGTGTGTAACCTGCCCGTTTTTCCGGATGATGCACAGGTGTGTTAGTGCCCCTTCGTGTTGTACCTTCATACTCAAGGCTGCCTTCCAAGAGGTGTCCGAGCATCGGATTCTTATCAAGAGCGGACCGGGAAATTGGAGTCTTTCAGCAAGTGGCACCGCCCACAAAGCTACGTATCGAATTTCCCCATGAGACCGGCCTCATCCTGAGTTGTGCAGGGAAGGTCGGGCCCCCTTGCAGACAAAGCAGGGGAATCGACCCACGGGTCACGATCAGGAGGGGAGAAGGGGCTTAAATGAAGTGGTGCCGGGAACCTCGGTGTTCCCCTTGAGTGAGACCGGCGTGTTGGGGGACTTTTGGGGTCGCATCAAGGGTGCCAAGTACCGTTTCGCATTTCAAGACGGAACCTGGGACATCTTTTGAAACGCTGTAGCAGGCAAGGGCCTCATCTTGCGATGACGGGAGAACCACGTGGTTTTGCTCGAGTTGCGGCGGGATTCTCGAGTTATGACCGGGAATTTAGGCTTCCTCTTGTTGGCCTTGAAATCCAATCTTCCATTCGGGTTGCGAGGGGGAGCTGGGGATTGCGATAGAGTCACTGCAGGGCAAAAGAGACCTAATCTAGGCTTGTGTCCAGGATCTAACGTTGCTCTCCAGGGGCGACAGGGATCTCGGGTTTGCATTCCAGACTCATCCGGGGAGTCAGTTTTCACCTCGAGGGTAAGCAAAGAATTCCGCTCTCGTCTCGAGTCGCGATGGGTATCTCTTGGAGCCCACTGTGTGTACTAAAGAGAGTCAAGCCTCCTGTGGAGTTTGGAGAGAGGACTCGGGATTGGACTCCAGGCCATGCAGGAAAAGAAGGCCCTCATCTCGAGATGACGGTGGCGTCACGTGGGTTTTCTCGAGCTGCGGCGCCAGTGTGGGGTGTCTCATGAAGTACCACGGGGATCTCAGGGAGCCTCTTGTATGGCGCCAGGAAAATCCAGTATTCCATTCGAGTTGCAAGTTAGAACTGGGGATTGCTCTCCAGTCACTGCAGGGCAAAATAGACCTCATCTACGCTTGTGTCCAGGACCTAGTGTTCCACTACTGGGCCAACAGGGATCTCAGGGTTGCATTCTCGACTCACCCGGAGAGTCAGGCCTCGTCTTGAGGTGAAAAAAAGGACTCCGCTCTCCTGTCGAGTCGCGACGGGTATCTCTTGGAGCCCACTGCGTGGCGTAAAGGGAGTGAAGCCTCCTATGGAGTTTGGAGATGACTCGGGATTGTTTTCCTGGCCATGCAGGAAAAAAGGCCCTCATCTCGCGATGATGGGGGCATCTCGTGGGTTTTCTCCAGCTGCGGCGCCAGTATCAGATTTCTCACGAGGTACAACGGGGAGCTCAGAGAGCCTCTCGTGTGGTGCTAGGGACGTCAGGTCTCCGTGCGTGTGGTGAAGGGGAGTGCGTGATTGCTCTCGAGTCATAGTAGGCGAATCGGGCCTCAAGACACATTGAAGAAGGACTCTTGAGGTCTTTCTCGGGTTGCGGCAGGGAACCCTGGTTTCCCTTGATTTGTGTCGGTGACCTCAGGCAACTTCTAAGGGTGCCTCTGAGAAGTCAGGGACACTGTGGATTTGGGAGGGGCCCTTCGTTACTCAACTGGGTTTGGTGCAATCGAAGAGGGCCTCATCTCGAATGGAGGCAGGAACCTCAGGGGTCCTCTCCATATCTGACTCGGGTCGCAGGGTACCTGCAGAGTATGGACAAGAGAGTCACGCCTCGTCTTCTGTTGAGGAATGGATTTCCCCTTGCCTTTCGAGTTGTTCACGGAGTGACAGGCCACTTGTTGAGCTGAGTGTGGAACCTGCGGGTTTTTCCGGACGATGCACGGGGGTGTCAGTGCCCCTTCGTGTTGTGCCTTCATCCACAGGGTTGCCTTCAAAGAGGTTTCCGGGCATCGGGTTCTTTTCAAGAGCGTACCGGAAAATTGGGGTCTTTCAGCATGTGGTACCACCCACGAGGCTACGTCTCGAATTTCCTCGGGAGACCGGCCTCATCCTGAGGTGCGCTGGGAAGGTCGGGAACCCCTTGCAGACAAAGCAGGGGAATCGACCCACCGCTCGCGATCAGAAGGGGAGAAGGGGCTCAGATGAAGTGGTGCCGGGAACCTCGGTGGTCCCCTCGAGTGAGACCGGTATGTCACGGCACTTTTGAGGTCGCATCAAGGGTGCCAAGTACAGTTTCGCACTTCAAGATGGAACGTGGGAATTCTCTGGAGATGCTGTAGCGGGCAAGGGCCTCATATTGCGATGACGAGGGAAACACGTGGTTTTTCTCGAGTTGAGGCGGGATTCTCGAGTTACAACGGGGAATTCAGGCTTCCTCTTGTGTTGGCCCAGGAAGTCCAATCTTCCATTCAACTTGTCAGAGAGAGCTGGGGGTTGCTCTCGTGTCACTTCAGGGCAAAGAGTCCTCATCTAGGCTTGGGTCCAGGACGTAATGTTCCTCTCCAGGGGCGACAGGGATATCGGGGTCGCATTCCAGTCTCACCCGGTGGGTCACACCTCGTCTCGAGTGGAAGGAAGCAAAGGACTCCACTATCCTCTCGAGTCGGGACGCGTAACTCTTGGAGCCCAATGAGTGGCATAAAGGGAGTCAAGCGTCCTGTGTAGCTTGGACAGAAGGTTCACGCTTGATCTGCATACCATGCAGTTAAAGATGGCCCTCCTCTCGTGATGACGGGGGCGTCTCATGGGTTTTCTCGAGCTGCGGCGCCAGTGTGGGGTTTCTCACGAGATATGATGGGGAGTTCAGGGAGCCTCTCGTGCGGCGCCAGAGAAGCCTGACTCCATGCGTGTGGCCAGGCAGATCGCGTCATTGCTCTCGAGTCATGGGAGGGACTAGGGCCTCAAGAGGCATTTAAGAAGGACTCTCAAGGTCTTTCTTGGGTTGGGGCGGGAAACACTCGTTTCCATCGACCTCTACAGGGGACCTTAGGGAACTTCCCAGGTGCCTCTGAGAGGTGAGGGACACTGAGGAGTTAGAGGGGCCTCTCGGGACTCCACTAGGTTTGACGAAATGAAAGAGGGCCTCATCTCGATTGGAGGCAGGAACCTCAGGCTTCCTCTCCATTTCTGACTCCGACCGCAGGGTCCCTGCAGAGTTGGGACAGGAGAGTCAGGCCTCGTCTTGTCTGAGTAACGGAACTCTGCTTGCCCCTTGAGTCGTTCAGGGGGTCTCAGGGCCCTTGACAAGCTGTGTGTGGAACCTGCGGGTGTTTCCAGAAGATGCATGGGGGTGTCAGTGCCCCTTCGTTTGGTGCCTTCCCCCACAGGGTTTCCTTCAAAGAGGTGTCCGGGCATGGGGTTCATTTCAAGAGCGGATCGGGAAATCGGGGTCATTCGGCATGTGGCACCACCCACGTGGCTCATCTCGAATTTCCTCGTGAGACCAGCATCATCCTGAGGTGCGGCGGGAAGGCCGGGAACACCTTCCACACAAAGTAGGGGAATCGATTCTCCTGTCGCGATCAGGAGGGGAGATGGGGCTCAGATGAAGTGGTGCCGGGACCCTCGGTGTTCCACTCGAGGGAACCCGGCGTTTCAGGGAACTTTAGGGGTCGCATCAAGGGAGCCAAGTACCGTTTCCCACTTCAGGACGGAACATGGGACTTCCCTGGAGACGCTGTAGCGGGCAAGGGCCTCATCCTGTGAAGACGTTGGAACCACGTCGTTTTTCTCGAGTTGCATTGGGATTCTCAAAAACGACAGGAATTTCAGGCTTCCTCTTGGGTTGGCCCTGGGAAGCCCAATCTTCAATTCGAGTTGCGATGGAAAGCTGGGGGTTCTGCTCGAGTCACTACAGGGCCAAAGAGACCTCATCGAGGCGTGTGTCCAGGACCTAATATTCCTCTCAAGGGAAGACAGGGATCACGGGTTTCCATTCCAGACTCCCCCGGGGGGTCAGGACTCGCCTGGAGGGGAAGCAAAGACTCCGCTTTCCTCTCAAGTCGCGACACGGATCTCTTGGAGCCCACTGAGTGGACTCAAGGGTGTCGAGCCTCCTCTTCAGTTTGGAGAGAGGACTCGGGATTGCTCTCCAGGCCAGGAAAGAAAGAAGGCCCTCATCTCGCGATGACGGGGGCGTCTCATGGGTTTCCTCAGGCTGCTGCGCCCATGGGGGTTTTCTCACGAGGCACGATGAGGACCTCAGGGAGCCTCTCGTGCGGCGCCAGGCAAGTCAGGTCTCCATGCGCATGGCGAGGGGGAGCTGGTCATCACTCTCGAGTCATGGGAAACGGCTAGGTCCTCAAGAGGCGTTGAAGAAGGACTCTCGAGGTCTTTCTCGGGTTGCGGCGGGAAACCCTTGTTTCCCTCGACTTCTGCAGGGGACCTTAGGGAACTTCCCACGGTGCTTCTGAGAGGTGAGGGATGCTGTGCAGTTGGCAGGGCCTCTCGGGACTCTGCTGGGTTCGGCGCAATGGAAGAGGGCCTCATCTCGAGGGGAGGCAGGTACCTCAGGCTTCCTCTCGGATTCGGACTCCGACTGCACGGTCCCTGCAGTGTTGGGACAGGAGAGTCAGGCCTCGTCTTGTCTGAGGAATGGAATTCTGGTTGCCTCTCGAGTTGTTCCGGGAGTCTCAGGCCCCTTGTCGAGCTGTGTGTAGACCCTGCGGGTTTTTCCGGATGATGCACGGGGGTGTCAGTGCCCCTTCGTGTTGTGCCTTCACCCACAGGGTTGCCTTCGAAGAGGTGTCCGGGCATCGGGTTCTTATCAAGAGCGGACCGGAAAATCGGAGTCGTTCGGCACGTGGCACCTCACATGTGGCTAGTCTCGAATTTCCTCCTGAGACCGGCCTCATCCTGAGGTGCGCCAGGAAGGCCGGGAACCCCTTCCAGACAAAGCAGGGGAATCGACTCTCCTGTCGCGATCAGGAGGGGAGACGGGGCTCAGATGTATTGGTGCCGGGACCCTCGGTGTTCCCCTCGAGGGAACCCAGCGTGTCGGGGAACTTTTGCGGTCGCATCAAGGGTGTCAAGTACCGTGTCGCCCTTCAGGGCGGAACATGGGACTTCCCTGGAGACACCGGGAACTTCGGTGTTCCCCTGGAGTGAGACCGGTATGTTGGGGAACTTTGGGGTCACATCAAGGGTGCCAAGTAGCATTTCGAACTTTAAGATGGAACGTGGGACTTCTCTTGAGACTCTAGCTGGCAAGGGCCTCATATTGCGATGAAGGGGGAACCACATGGTTTTTAAGACTTGAGGCTGAATTCTCAAATTACGATGGGAAATTCAGACTTCCTCTTGTGTTGACCGTGGGAAGACCAATCTTCCATTCAAATTGTGAGGGAGAGATGGAAGTTGCTCGAGTCACTGTAGGGCAAAATAGACCTCATCTAGGCTTGTGTCTAGGACATAATGTTCCACTCCAGGGGTGACATGGATCTCGGGGTTGCATTCCAAACTCACCCGGGGAGTCAGGCCTCGTCTCCAGGGAAGCAAAGGACTCCGCTCTCCTCTCGAGTCGCACCGGGTATTTCTTGGACCCAACTGAGTGGCCTAAAGGGAGTCAATACTCCTGTGAAGTTTGGAGAGAGGACCAGGAATTGCTCTCCAGGTCAGGCAGGAAAATAAGGCCCCCATCTCTCCTTGACGGGGGCATCTTGTGGTTTTTCTCGAACTGCGGCGCCAGTGTGGGTTTTCTCATGAGGTACGATGGGGTACTCAGGGAGCCTCTTGTGTGGTACTAGGGAAGTCAGTTTTCCTGCTCGTGGCGAGGGGAACGCGTCCTTGCTCTGGAGTCATGGTAGGGGAATCGGGCATCAAGAGACGTTGAAAAAGGACTCTCCAAGTCTTTCTCGGGTTACTTCAGGAAACTCTGGGTTCCCTCGACTTGTGCCAGTGACCTCAGGTAGCTTCTCAGGGAGCCTCTGAGAATTCAGGGATACTGTGGTGTTGGGAGGGGCCTCTCGGGACACCACTGAGTTTGGTTCAATGGAAGAGGGCCTCTTCTCTAGTTGAGGCAGGAACCTCAGGGTTCCTCTCCATTTCTGACTCCAATTGCAGGGTCCCTGAAGAGTTGGGACAGGAGAGTAAGGCCTCGTCTTGTGTGAAGGAATGCAACTTCACTTGCCTCTCGAGTTGTTCACGAGGTGACAGTCCACATTTGGAGCTGTGAGTGGAATCTGCGGGTTTTTCCAGACGATGCATGGGGATGTCAGTGTCCCTTCGTGTTGTGCCTTCATCCACAGGGTTGCCTTCGAAGAGATGTCCGGGCGTCAGGTTCTTATCTAGAGTGGACCGGGAATTCGGGATCTTTCAGCATATGGCACCAACCATGAGGCTACTTTTCGAATTTCCTCATGAGACCGGCCTCATCCGGAGGTTCGCGGGGAACGTCGGGAACCCCTTGCAGACAAAACATGGGAATCGACCCTTCTGTCGCGATCAGGAGGGGTGAAGGGGCTCACAGGAAGTGGTGCCGTGAACTTTGGTGTTTCCCTCGAGTGAGACCGGTATGTCAGGGAACTTTGGGGGTCGCATCAAGGGTGCCAAGTACCGTTTTGTACTTCAGGATGGAACGTGGGACTTCTCTTGATACGCTGTAGCAGCCAAGGGCCTCATCTTGCGATGACGGGGGAGCCACGTGGTTTTTCTCGAGTTGCGGCGGGATTCTCGAGTTACGACGGGGATTTCAGGCTTCCTCTTGTGTTGGGCCAGGGAAGTCCAATCATCCATTCGAGTTGCGAGGGAGAGCTGGGGGTTGCGCTCGAGTCACTGCAGGGCAAAGGAGACCTCATCTAGGCTTGTGTCCAGGACCTAATGTTCCTCTCCAAGGGCCACAGGGATCTCAGGTTTGCATTCCAGACTCACCCAGGGAATCAGGCCTCATGTCGAAGGGAAGCAAAGGACTCCGCTCTCCTTTCGAGTCGCGACGAGCACCTCTTGGAGCCCACTTTGTGGCCTAAAAGGAGTCAAGCCTCCTGTGAAGTTTGGAGAGAGGACTTGGGACTGCTCTCCAGGCCATGCAGGAAAAGATGGCCCTCATCTCGCGATGACGGAGGGATCTTGTGGGTTTTCTCGAGCTGCGGCGCCAGTGTGGGGTTTCACACGAGGTACGACGGGGAGCTCAGGGAGCCTCTCGTGTGGCGCCAGGGAAGTCAGGTCTCCATGTGCGTGGCGAGGGGGAGCGCATTATTGCTCTCGAGCTATGGTAGGGGAATCTGACCTCAAGACACATTGAAGAAGGACTCTCGAGGTCTTTCTTCGGTTGAGGCAGGAAACCCTTATTTCCCTCGACTTTTGCCGGTGGCCTCAAGGAGCTTCTCAGAATGCCTATGAGAAGTCAGGGATACTGTGGAGATGGGAGGGGACTCTCGGGACTCCACTGGGTTTGTTTTAATGGAAGAGGGCCTCATCTCGGGTTGAGGCAGGAACCTCAGGTTTCCTCTCCATTTCTGACTCAGATCGAAGCGTGCCTGCAGAGTTGGGATTGGATACTCAGGCCTCGTCTTGTCTGAGGAAGGGGACTCCGCTTTCCTCTCTCATTGTTTAAGGGGTGACAGGCCAGTTGTGGAGCTGTATGTGGATCCTGCGGGGTTTTCCGGACGATGAACAGGGTTGCCAGTGCCCCCTCGTGTAGTGCCTTCATCCACAGGGTTGCCTTAGAAGAGGTGTCCGGGCATCGGGTTCTTATCAAGAGCAAGACCGAGAAATCGGGGTCTTTTGGCACGTGGCACCAACACGAGGCTACGTCTCGAATTTCTTCGTGAGACTGGCCTCATCCTGAGGTGCGCCATGAAGGTCGGGAACCCCTTCTAGACAAAGCAGGGGGATCGACCTTCCTGCCGTGATCAGGAGCGGAGAAGGGGCTCAAATGAAGTGGTGCCAGGAACTTCGGTGTTCCCTTGGAGTGAGACCGGTATATTGGGGAACTTTTGGGGTCGCATCAAGGGTGCCAAGTAGCATCTCGAACTTTATGACGAAACATGGGACTTCTCTTGAGACTCTGTAGCGGGCAAAGGCCTCATATTGCGATGAATGGGGAACCACGTGGTTTTTAAGAGTTGCGGTGGGATTCTCGAGTTACAACGGGAAATTCAGACTTCCTCTTGTGTTGGCCCAATGAAGACCAATCTTCCATTCGAATTGCGAGGGAGAGATGGGTGTTGCTCTCGAGTCACTGTAGGGCAAAATAGACCTCATCTAGGCTTTTGTCCAGGACATAATGTTCCTCTCCAGGGACAACAGGGATCTCGGGGTTGCATTCCAGACTCACCCGAGGTAAGGCCTCGTCTCGAGGGGAAACAAAGTACTCTGCTCTCCTCTCAAGTCGCGACAGGTATCTCTTGGAGCCCATTGAGTGGCCTAAAGGGAGTAAAGCCTCCTGTGAAGTTTGGAGAAAAGACCAGGGATTGCTCTCCAGGTCAGGCAGGAAAAGAAGTCCCCAATCTCGCGATGACGGTGGGTTTTCCCGAGCTGCGGCGCCAGTGTGGGGTTTCTCACGAGGTATGACGGGGAGCTCAGGGAGCCTCTCATGTGGCGCCAGGGAAGTCAGGTGTCCATGCGCATGGCGAGGGGGAGCGTGTCATTGCTCTCGAGTCATGGTAGGGGAATCCGTCCTCAAGACGCGTTGAAGACGGACTCTTGAGGTCTTTCTCGGGTTGCGGCAGGATACCCTGTGTTCCCTCGACTTGTGCCGGTGACCTCAGGGAGTTGCTCAGGGTGCCTCTGAGAAGACACTGATACTGTGGAGTTGGGAGGGGCCTCTCGGGACTCCACTGGGTGTGGTATAATACAAGAGGGCCTCATCTCGTGTTGAGGAAGGAACCTCAGGGTTCCTCTCCATTTCAGACTCCGATCTCAGGATTCCTGCAGAGTTGGGACAGGAGAGTCAGGCCTCGTATTCTGTGGAGAAATGAAACTTAGCTTGCCTCTCGAGTTGTTCACGAGGTAACAGGTCACTTGTCGAGCTGTATGTGGAACCTGCAGAATTTTCCAAAAGATGCACGGGTGTTCAGGGTCCCTCCTTGTTGTGCCTTCATCCTACGGGATGCATTCCAAGACGTGTACGGGCATCGGGTTCTTATTAATAGCTGACCGGGAAATGGGGTCTTTCCGCATGTGGCACCACCCACGAGGCTACATCTCCAATTTCCTCGTGAGACAGGCCTCATCCTGATGTGCGCTGGGAAGATCGGTAACCCCTTCCACACAAAGCAGGAGAAAAGACACTCCTGTTGCAATCAGGAGGGGAGAAGGGGCTCAAATGATGTGGTGCGGGGAACATGGGTGTTACCCTCGAGTGAGGCCTGTATGTTGGGGAACTTTGGGGGTGCCATCATGGGTGCCAAGTACCGTTTTGCACTTCAGTAGGAACGTGGGACTTCTTTTGAGACGCTGTGGCGGGCAAGGGCCTCATGCTGCGAAGACGATGGAACCACGTGGTTTTTCTCGAGTTGCGGCGGGATTCTCGAGTTACGACGTGGATTTCAGGTTTCCTCTTGTGTTGGCCCTGGGAAGCCCAAACTTCCCTTCGAGTTGCGAGGGAAAGCTGGATGTTGTGCTCGAACCACTGCAAGACCAAAGAGACCTCATCTAGGCGTGTGTCCAGGACCTAATAGTCCTCTCAAGGGAAGACAAGGATCTCGGGATTGCACTCCAGACTCCCCTGGGGAGTCAGGCCTCGCCTGGAGGGGAAGCAAAGGACTGCGCTCTCCTCTAGAGCCCCGACGCGGATCTCTTGGAGCCCACTGAGTCGCCTCAAGGGAATCCATCCTACTCTTCAGTTTGGAGAGAGGACTCGGGATTGCACTCCAGGCCAGGCAGGAAAAGAAGGCCCTCAGCTAGCGAGGACGGGGGCGTCTCAGGGGTTTCCTCGAGCTGCGGTGCCCATGGGGGTTTTCTCCCGAGGCACGACGAGTATCTTAGGGAGCCTCTCGTGCGGCGCCAGGGAAGCCAGGTCTGCATGCGCGAGGCGAGGGGGAGCGCATCATTGCTCTCTAGTCCAGAGAGGGGACAAGGGCCTCAAGACACTTTGAAGAAGGACTATCGAGGTCTTTCTCGAGTGGCGGCGGGAAACCCTTATTTCCCTCGAATTCTGCCGGGGACCTGAGGGAACTTCCCAGGGTGCCTCTGAGAGGTGAGGGATGCTGTGGAGTTAGCGGGGTCTCTCGGGACTCCGCTGGGGTTTGCGCAACGGAAGAGGGCCTCATCTCGAGGGGAGGCAGGAACATCAGGCTTCCTCTCTGTTTCTGACTCCGACCCTCCGACTTCAGGGTCCCTGCAGAGTTGGGAGCAGAGAGTCAGGCCTCGTCTTGTCTGAGGAAGGGAACCCCGCTGGCCTCTCGAGTTGCTCAGGGGGTCTCAGGCCCCTCGTCGAGCTGTGTGTGGAACCCGCGGGTCTTTGCGGACGATGCACGGGGGTGGCAGTGCCCCTTCGTGTTGTGCCTTCACCCACAGGGTTGCCTTCTAAGAGGGGTCCGGGCCTCGGTTCGTTCTCTAGGGCGGACCGGGGAATCGGGGGCGTTCGGCATGTGGCCCCACCCACGTGGCTCGTCTCGAATTTCCTCGTGAGACCGGCCTCAACCTGAGGTGCGCCGGAAAGGCCGGGAACCCCTTCCAGACCACGCAGGGGAATCGCCTCTCCTGTCGCGATCAGGAGGGGAGAAGGGGCTCAGAGGATGCGGTGACGGGACCCTCGGTGTTCCCCTCGAGGGAACCCGGCGTGTCGGGGTACTTTTGGGGGTCGCAGGAAGGCTCTCAGGGACCGTTTCGCCCTTCAGGGCGGAACAGGGGACTTCCCTTGATACGCCGTCCCGGGCAAGGGCCTCATCTTGCCAAGAGGTGGGAACCACGTGGTTTTTCTCGAGTTGCGGCGGCATTCTCGAGTTACGACGTGGATCTCAGCCTTCCCCTTGGGTTGGCACTGGGAAGCCCACTCTTCCCCTCGGGTTGCGAGGGAAAGCTGGGGGTTGCGCTCGAGTCACTGCAGGGCCGAAGAGACCTCACCTAGGCGTGTGTCCGGGACCTAATATTCCTCTCCAGGGAAGGCAGGGATCTCGGGGTTGCATTCCAGGCTCCCCCGGAGAGTCAGGCCTCGTCTCGAGGGGAAGCCAAGGACTCCGCTCTCCTCTCGAGTCGCGACGCGGGTCTCTTGGAGCCCCCTGAGCGGCCTCAAGGGAGTCCAGCCTCCTCTTCCGTTTGGAGAGAGGACCCGGGATTGCTCTCCAGGCCATGCAGGAAAAGAAGGCCCTCAGCTCGCGAGGACGGGGGCGTCTCAGGGGTTTCCTCGAGCTGCGGCGCCCGTGGGGGTTTTCTCCCGAGGCACGAGGATCTCAGGGAGCCTCTCGTGCGGCGCCAGGGAAGTCAGGTCTCCATGCGCGTGGCGAGGGGGAGCGCGTCCTGGCTCTCGAGTCTCGGGAGTGGACTAGGGCCTCGAGACGCGTTGAAGAATGACTCTCGAGGTATTTCTCGGGGGGCGGCGGGAAACCCTCGTATCCCTCGCCTTCTGCCGGGGACCTTAGGGAACTTGCCAGGGTGCCTCTGAGAGGCGAGGGATCCTGTGGAGGTGACGGGGCCCCTCGGGACTCCGCTGGGTCTGGCGCAACGGAAGAGGGCCTCACCTCGAGGGGAGGCAGGAACCTCAGGCTTCCTCTCCGTTTCGGACTCCGACCGCAGGGTCCCTGCAGAGTTGGGACAGGAGAGTCAGGCCTTGTCTTGTCTGAGGAAGGGAAACCGGCTGGCCTCTCGAGTTGCTCAGGGGGTCTCAGGCCCCTCGTCGAGCTGTGTGTGGAAACTGCGGGTCTTTGCGGACGATGCACGGGGGTGGCAGTGCCCCTTCGTGTTGTGCCTTCACCCACAGGGTTGCCTTCGAAGAGGGGTCCGGGCCTCGGGTCCTTCTCAAGGGCGGACCGGGGAATCGGGGGCGTTCGGCATGTGGCCCCACCCACGTGGCTCGTCTCGAATTTCCTCGTGAGACCGGCCTCATCCTGAGGTGCGCCGGGAAGGCCGGGAACCCCTTCCAGGCCACGCAGGGGAATCGCCTCTCCTGTCGCGATCAGGAGGGGAGAAGGGGCTCAGAGGAAGCGGTGCCGGGACCCTCGGTGTTCCCCTCGAGGGAACCTGGCGTGTTGGGGGACTTTTGGGGGTCGCAGGAAGGCTGTCAGGGACCGTTTCGCCCTTCAGGGCGGAACAGGGGACTTCCCTTGAGACGCCGTGTTGGGCAAGGGCCTCATCTTGCCAAGAGGTGTGAACCACGTGGGTTTTCTCGAGTTGCGGCCGGATTCTCGAGTTACGACGGGGATCTCAGCCTTCCCCTTGGGTTGGCCCTGGGAAGTCCAATCTTCCCCTCGGGTTGCGAGGGAAAGCTGGGGGTTGCGCTCGAGTCACTGCAGGGCCGAAGAGACCTCACCTAGGCTTGTGTCCGGGACCTCATATTCCTCTCCAGGGAAGGCAGCGATCTCGGGGTTGCATTCCAGGCTCCCCCGGGGAGTCAGGCCTCGTCTCGAGGGGAAGCCAAGGACTCCGCTCTCCTCTCGAGTCGCGACGCGCATCTCTTGGAGCCCCCTGAGCGGCCTCAAGGGAGTCCAGCCTCCTTTTCCGTTTGGAGAGAGGACCCGGGATTGCTCTCCAGGCCATGCAGGAAAATAAGGCCCTCAGCTCGCGAGGACGGGGGCGTCTCAGGGGTTTCCTCGAGCTGCGGCGCCCGTGGGGGTTTTCTCCCGAGGCACGACGAGGATCTCAGGGAGCCTCTCGTGCGGCGCCAGGGAAGTCAGGTCTCCATGCGCGTGGCAAGGGGGAGCGCGTCCTGGCTCTCGAGTCACGGGAGGGGACTAGGGCCTGGAGACGCGTTGAATAAAGACTCTCGAGGTCTTTCTCGGGGGGCGGCGGGAAACCCTCTTTTCCCTCGCCTTCTGTCGGGGACCTTAGGGAACTTCCCAGGGTGCCTCTGAGAGGCGAGGGATCCTGTGGAGGTGGCGGGGCCCCTCGGGACTCCGCTGGGTCTGGCGCAACGTTAGAGGTCCTCATCTGGTTGGGAGGAAAGAACCTCAGGCTTCCTCTCCGTTTCGGACTCCGACTGCAGGGTCCCTGCAGAGTTGGGACAGGAGAGTCAGGCCTCGTCTTGTCTGAGGAAGGGAACCCCGCTTGCCTCTCGAGTTGTTCAGGGGGCCACAGGCCCCTCGTCCAGCTGTGTGTGGAACCCGCGGGTCTTTCCGGACACTGCATGGGGATGTCAATGCCTCTTAGGTGTGTGCCTTCACCCACAGGGTTGCCTTCAAAGAGGTGTACGTCATCGGGTTCTTCTCAAGAGCGGACCGGGGAATCGGGGTCGTTCGGCGTGTGGCACCACCCACGTGGCTCATTTCAAATGTCCTCGTGAGACCGGCCTCCTCCTGAGGTGCGCCAGGAAGGCCGGGAACCCCTTCCAGACCACGCTGGGGAATCGCCTCTCCTGTCGCCATCAGGAGGGGAGAAGGGGCTCAGAGGAAGCCGTGCCGGGACCCTCGGTGTTACCCCCGGGGGACCCCGGCGTGTCGGGGGACTTTTGGGGGTCGCAGGAAGGCTGTCAGGGACCGTTTCGCCCTTCAGGGCGGAACAGGGCACTTCCCTTGAGACGCCGTCGCGGGCAAGGGCCTCATCTTGCCAAGAGGTGGGAACCACGTGGTTTTTCTCGAGTTGCGGCGGGATTCTCGAGTTACGACGGGGATCTCAGCCTTCCCCTTGGGTTGGCCCTGGGAAGCCCAATCTTCCCCTGGGTTGCGAGGGAAAGCTGGGGGTTGCGCTCGAGTCACTGCAGGGCCGAAGAGACCTCACCTAGGCGTGTGTCCCGGACCTAATATTCCTCTCCAGGGAAGGCAGGGATCTCGGGTTTGCATTCCAGGCTCCCTCAGGGAGTCAGGCCTCGTCTCGAGGGGAAGCCAAGGACTCCGCTCTCCTCTCGAGTCGCGACGCGGGTCTCTTGGAGCCCCCTGAGCGGCCTGAAGCGAGTCCAGCCTCATCTTCCGTTTGGAGAGAGGACCCGGGATTGCTCTCCAGGCCATGCAGGAAAAGAAGGCCCTCAGCTCGCGAGGACGGGGGCGTCTCAGGGGTTTCCTCGAGCTGCGGCGCCCGTGGGGGTTTTCTCCCGAGGCACGACGAGGATCTCAGGGAGCCTCTCGTGCGGCGCCAGGGAAGTCAGGTCTCCATGCGCGTGGCGAGGGGGAGCGCGTCCTGGCTCTCGAGTCACGGGAGGGGCCTAGAGCCTCGAGACGCCTTGAAGAAGGACTCTCGAGGTCTTTCTCGGGGGGCGGCGGGAAACCCTCGTTTCCCTCGCCTTCTGCCGGGGACCTTAGGGAACTTCCCAGGGTGCCTCTGAGAGGCGAGGGATCCTGTGGAGGTGGCGGGGCCCCTCGGGACTCCACTGGGTCTGGCACAACGGAAGAGGTCCTCATCTGGTTGGGAGGCAAGAACCTCAGGCTTCCTCTCCGTTTCGGACTCCGACTGCAGGGTCCCTGCAGAGTTGGGACAGGAGAGTCAGGCCTCGTCTTGTCTGAGGAAGGGAACCCCGCTTGCCTCTCGAGTTGTTCAGGGGACACAGGGCCCTCGTCAAGCTGTGTGTGGAACCCGCGGGTCTTTCCGGACACTGCACGGGGATGTCAATGCCGCTTAGGTGTGTGCCTTCACCCACAGGGTTGCCTTCGAAGAGGGGTCCGGGCCTCGGGTTCTTCTCAAGAGCGGACCGGGGAATCGGGGTCGTTTGGCGTGTGGCACCACCCACGTGGCTCATTTCAAATGTCCTCGTGAGACCGGCCTCCTCCTGAGGTGCGCCAGGAAGGCCGGGAACCCCTTCCAGACCACGCAGGGGAATCGACTCTCCTGTCGCGCTCAGGAGGGGAGAAGGGGCTCAGATGAATCGGTGCCGGGACCCTCGGTGTTCCCCTCGAGGGAACCAGGCGTTTCGGGGAACTTTTGTGGTAACATGAAGGCTGTCAGGTCCCGTTTCTCACTTCAGGGCGGAACAGGGGACTTCCCTTGAGACGCCTTCACGGGCAAGGGCATCATCTTGCGAATAGGTGGGAACCACGTGGTTTTTCTCGAGTTGCGGCGGGATTCTCGTGTTACGACGGGGGATTACAGGCTTCCTCTTGTGTCGGCCCTGGGTAGCCCAATATTCTATTCTAGTGGCGAGCGAAAGCTGGGGGTTGCGCTCGTGTCACTGCAGGGCCAAAGAGACCTCATCTAGGCCTGTGTCCAGGACCTAATGCTCCTCTCCAGGGAAGACAAGGATCTCGGAGTTGCATCCCATGCTCCCCCGGGGAGTCAGGCCTCGCCTCGAGGGGAAGCAAAGGACTCCGCTCTCCTCCCGAGTCGCGACGCGGATATCTTGGTGCCCCCTGAGTGGCCTCAAGGGAGTCCAGCCTCCTCTTCACTTTTGAGAGAGGACTCGTGATTACTCTCCAGACCAGGCAGGAAAAGAAGGCCCTCACCTCGCGAGGACGGGGGCATCTCAGGGGTTTCCTCGAGCTGCGGCACCCGTGGGGGTTATCTACCGAGGCACGACGAGGATCTCAGGGAGCCTCTCGTGCGGTTCCAGGGAAGTCATGTCTCCATGCACGTGGCGAGAAGGAGCGCGTCATTGTTCTCGAGTCATGGGAGGGGACTAGGGCCTCAAGACGCCTTGAAGAAGGACTCTCGATGTCTTTCTCGGGTTGCAGCGGGAAACCCTCGTTTCCCCCGTCTTCTGCCGGGGACCTGAGGAAACTTCCCAGGGTGCCTCTGAGAGGTGAGGGACGCTATGGATTTGGCGGAGCCTCTCGGGACTCCACTGGGTTTGTCGCAATGGAAGAGGGCCTCATCTCGAGTGGAGGCAGGAACCTCAGGCTTCCTCTCCAATTCTGACTCTGATCGTAGTGTCCCTGCAGAGTTGGGACAGGAGAGTCAGGCTATGTCTTTTCTGAGGAATGGAACTCCGCTTGCCTCTCGAGTTGTTCATGGGGTTTCAGGCCCCTTGTCAAACTGTGTGTGGAATCTGCAGGTTTTTCCAGACGATGCATGGGGGTGTCAGTGACCCTTCGTTTTGTGTCTTCATCCACAGGGTTGCCTTCGAAGAGGTGTCTGGGCATCGTGTTCTTATGAAGAGCAGACTGGAAATCGGGGTCGTTCAGCATTTGGCACCACCCACGTGGCTAGTCTCGAATTTCCTCATGAAATCGGCCTCATCCTGAGGTGTGCCGCGAAGGTCATGAAACCCTTCCAGACAAAGCAGAGGAATCGACCCTCCTGTGGCGATCAGGAGGGGAGAAGTGGCTCAGATGAAGTGCTGCTGGGAACCTCGGTGTTTCCCTCAAGTGAGATAGGTATGTCGGGTAACTTTTGGGGTCGCATAACGCGTTCCAAGTACTGTTTCGCTCTTCCAATTGGAACGTGGGACTTCTCTTGGGGTGCTCCAGCGGGCAAGGGCCTCATCTTGGAATGACTGGGGAACCACTTGGTTTTTCTCTAGTTGCGGTGGGATATTTGAGTTACCACAGGGAATTCATGCTTCCTCTTGTGTTGGCCCACAAAAGTCTTATCTTCCATTCGAGATTCGAGGAAGAGCTGGAGGTGCGCTCTAGTCACTGAAGGCAAAAGAGACCCCACCAAGGCTTGTGTGCAGGACCTAATGTTCATGTCAAGGGGCGACAGGAATCTCGGGGTTGCATTCCAGACTCACCCTGGAGTCAGGCCTCGTCTCGAGGGGAAGCAAAGGACTCTGCTCTCCTCTCGAGTCGGACGGGTATGTCTTGGAGCCCACTGAGTGGCTTAAAGGGAGTCAAACCTCCTCTGGTGTTTGGAGGGAGGACACGGGATTGCTCTCCAGGCAATGCAGGAAATGAAGGCCCTCATCTCCCGATGACTGGGGCGTCTCGTAGGTTTTCTCGAGCTGTGGCGCTAGTGTGGGGTTTCTCACGAAGTAAGACTGGGAGCTCAGTGAGCCTCTCACGTGGTGCCAGGGCAGTCAGGTCTCTATGCACGTGGTGAGAGGGAGCCCGTCATTGTTCTCGAGTCATGGTAGGGGAATTGGGCCTGAAGACGTGTTAAAGAAGGACTCTCGAGGTCTTTCTTGGGTTGCAGCAGGAAACCCTGGGTTCCATCGACTTGTGCCAGTGACCTCAGGAAGCTTCTCAGCGTGCCTCTGAGAAGTCAGGGTCACTGTGGAGTTGGGAGGGGCCTCTCGGAACTCCACTGGGTTTGGTGCAGTGGAAGAGGGCCTCATGACAAGTTGAGGCAGGAACCACAGGGTTCCTCTCCTGGCTTCGAATGCGCCGGATCTGACTCGGATCGCAGAGTCCCTGCAGAGTTGGGACAGGAGAGTCAGGCCTCGTCTTGTGTGGAGGAATGGAACTCCGCTTGACTCTCGCGTTGTTCATGGGGTGACAGGCCACTTGTCGATTTGTATGTGGAACTTGCGGGTTTTTCTGGACGATGCACCGTGGTGTCTCTGCCCCTTCGTGTTGTGCCTTGTTCCACAGGATTGCCTTCGAGTTGGGTTCTGCCATCGGGTTCTTATCAAGAGTGGACCAGGGAATCGGGGTCTTTTGGCATGCCGCACCACCCACGAGGCTATGTCTCGAATTTCGTCGTGAGACTGGCCTCATCTTGATGTGCACCAGGAAGGTCGGGAACGCCTTCCAGACAAAGCAGGGGAATCGAACCTCCTGTCGCGATCAAGAGGGGAGAAGAGTCTCAGATGAAGTGGTGCCGGGAAGCTCGGTGTTCTCCTCAAGTGAGACTGGTATGTCGGGGAACTTTTGGGGTCGCATCAAGGGTTCCAAGTAACTTTTCGCTCTTCAATACGGAACGTGGGACTTCTCTTGAGACGCTGTAGCGGGCAAGGGCCTCATCTTTCGATGACGGGGGAACCACATGGTTTTTCTTGAGTTGGGGCGGGATTCTCGAGTTACAATCGGGAATTCAGGCTTCCTCTTCAACTGGCCCAGGGAAGTCCAGTTTTCATTCGAATTGTGAGTTAGAACTGGGGATTGCTCTCGAGACACTGCAGGGCCAAATAGACCTCATCTAGGCTTGTGTCCAGGACCTAATGTTCCTCTGCTGGGGCGAAAGCGATCTCAGCATTGCATTCTCGACTCACCCGGGGAGTCAGGCCTCGTCTCGAGGGGAAGCCAAGGACACCGCTCTCCTGTCAAGTCGCGACGGGTATATCTTGGAGCTCACTGTGTGGCCTAAAATGAGTCAAGCCTCCTGTGGAGTTTGGAGAGAGGACTCAGGATTGCTCTCCAGGCCATACAGCAAAAGAAGGCCCTCATCTCGTGAGGACTGGGGCGTCTCGTGGGTATTCTCGAGCTGCGGCTCCAGTGTGGTGTTGCTCACGAGGTATAATGGGGAGCTCAGGGAGCCTCTCCTGTGGCGCCAGGGAAGTCAGGTTTCTATGCGCGTGGCTAGGGGGAGCGCGTCATTGCTCTCGAGTCATGGTAGGGGAATGGCACCTCAAGACGCGTTGAAGAAGGACTCTCGAGGTCTTTTATGGGTTGGGGCAGGAAACCCTTGGTTCCCTCGACTTGTGCCGGTGATCTCAGGAAGGTCTAAGGGTGACTCTGAGTAGTCAGGGATACTGTGCATTTGGGAGGGGTCTCTCGGGACTCCACTGGGTTCGGTGCAATGGAAGAGGGCCTCATCCCGAGTGGAGGCAGGAAACTCATGTTTCCTCTCCTGACTTCCCCTGGGCCAGATCTGACTCGGATCACAGTTTCGCTGCAGAGTTCGAACAGGAGAGTCAGGCCTCGTCTTGTGTGGAGGAATGGAACTCTGCTTGCCTCTCCAGTTGTTCACGTGGTGACAGGTCACTTCTCGAGCTGTGTGTGGTACCTGCGGGTTTCTCCGGACGATACCCAGGGGTGTCAGTGCCCCTAAGTGTTGTGCCTTCATCAAAAGGGTTATCTTCAAAGAGGTGTCCGGGCATCAGGATCTTATCAAGAGCGGACCGGGAAATCGGGGTCTTTCGGCATGTGTCACCATCCACGTGGCTGTGTCTCGAATATCCTCGTGAGACCGGCCTCATCCTGAGATGCACCGGGAAAGGTGGGAACCCCTTCAAGACAAAACAGGGGAATCGACCCTCCTGTCGCGATCAGGAAAGGAGAAGGGGCCCAGATGTAGTGGTGCCGGGAACCTCGGTGTTCTCCTCGAGTCAGACTGGTGTGTCGAGGAACATTTGAGGGCGCATCAAGGGTGCCAATAACGTTTTGCACTTCAAGACGGAACGTGGGACTTCTCTTGAGACGCTGTAGGGGGCAAGGGCCTCATCTTGGGATGACGGGGGAACCACGTGGCGTTTCTCGAGTTGTGGCGGGATTCTCGAGTTTCGACGGGGAATACAGTCTTCCTCATGTGTTGGGCCAGGGAAGTCCTATCTTCCATTCGAGTTTCAAGGGAGAGCTGGGGATTGCTCTCGAGTCACTGCAGGGCAAAATAGACCTCATCTAGGCTTGTGTCCAGGACTTAATGCTCGTCCCTAGGGGCGACAGGGATCTTGGGGTTGCATACCAGACTCACCCGGGGAATCAGGCCTCGTCTCGAGGGGAAGCAAAGAACTCCGCTGTCCTTTTGAGTCGCGATGGGTATCTCTTGGAGCCCACTGTGTGCCCTAAAGGGAGTCAAGCCTCCTGTGCTGTTTGGATAGAGGACTCGGGATTCCTCTCCAGGCCATGCAGGAAAAGAAGGCCCTCATCTCGCGATGATGGCGGCGTCTCGTGGGTTTTCTAGACTGCTGCGCTAGTGCCGGGTTTCTGACGAGGTACGAGAGGGAGCTCAGGGAGCCTCTCGTGTGGCGCCAGGGAAGTCAGGTCCCCATGAGATGGCTAGGGGGAGCTCGTCATTGCTCTCGAGTCATGGTAGGGGAATCGGGCCTCAAGACGGGTTGAAGAAGGACTCTCGAGGTCTTTCTCGGGTCACTGCATAAAACCCAGGGTTCCCTTGACTTGTGCCTGCGACCTCAGGGAGCTTCTCAGAGTGCCTCTGAGAAGTCAGGGATACTGTGCAGTTTGGAGGGGCCTCTCGAGACTCCTCTGCATTTGGTGGAATGTAAGAGGGACTCATCTCGAGTTGAAGCAGGAACCTCAGTGTTCCTCTCCATTTCTGACTCAGATCGCAAGGTCCCTGCATGTTGGTACAGGAGAGTCAGGCCTCGTCTTTTCTGGAGGATGGGACTCCTCTTGCCTCTCGAGTTGTTCTCGAGGTGACAGGCCACTTGTCGAGCTGTGTGTGTAACCTGCCCGTTTTTCCGGATGATGCACAGGTGTGTTAGTGCCCCTTCGTGTTGTACCTTCATACTCAAGGCTGCCTTCCAAGAGGTGTCCGAGCATCGGATTCTTATCAAGAGCGGACCGGGAAATTGGAGTCTTTCAGCAAGTGGCACCGCCCACAAAGCTACGTATCGAATTTCCCCATGAGACCGGCCTCATCCTGAGTTGTGCAGGGAAGGTCGGGCCCCCTTGCAGACAAAGCAGGGGAATCGACCCACGGGTCACGATCAGGAGGGGAGAAGGGGCTTAAATGAAGTGGTGCCGGGAACCTCGGTGTTCCCCTTGAGTGAGACCGGCGTGTTGGGGGACTTTTGGGGTCGCATCAAGGGTGCCAAGTACCGTTTCGCATTTCAAGACGGAACCTGGGACATCTTTTGAAACGCTGTAGCGGGCAAGGGCCTCATCTTGCGATGACGGGAGAACCACGTGGTTTTGCTCGAGTTGCGGCGGGATTCTCGAGTTATGACCGGGAATTTAGGCTTCCTCTTGTTGGCCTTGAAATCCAATCTTCCATTCAGGTTGCGAGGGGGAGCTGGGGATTGCGCTAGAGTCACTGCAGGGCAAAAGAGACCTAATCTAGGCTTGGGTCCAGGATCTAACGTTGCTCTCCAGGGGCGACAGGGATCTCGGGTTTGCATTCCAGACTCATCCGGGGAGTCAGTTCTCACCTCGAGGGTAAGCAAAGAATTCCGCTCTCGTCTCGAGTCGCGATGGGTATCTCTTGGAGCCCACTGTGTGTACTAAAGAGAGTCAAGCCTCCTGTGGAGTTTGGAGAGAGGACTCGGGATTGGACTCCAGGCCATGCAGGAAAAGAAGGCCCTCATCTCGAGATGACGGTGGCGTCTCGTGGGTTTTCTCGAGCTGCGGCGCCAGTGTGGGGTGTCTCATGAAGTACCACGGGGATCTCAGGGAGCCTCTTGTATGGCGCCAGGAAAATCCAGTATTCCATTCGAGGTGCAAGTTAGAACTGGGGATTGCTCTCCAGTCACTGCAGGGCAAAATAGACCTCATCTACGCTTGTGTCCAGGACCTAGTGTTCCACTACTGGGCCAACAGGGATCTCAGGGTTGCATTCTCGACTCACCCGGAGAGTCAGGCCTCATCTTGAGGGGAAAAAAAGGACTCCGCTCTCCTGTCGAGTCGCGACGGGTATCTCTTGGAGCCCACTGCATGGCGTAAAGGGAGTGAAGCCTCCTATGGAGTTTGGAGATGACTCGGGATTGTTTTCCTGGCCATGCAGGAAAATAGGCCCTCATCTCGCGATGATGGGGGCATCTCGTGGGTTTTCTCCAGCTGCGGCGCCAGTGTCAGATTTCTCACGAGGTACAACGGGGAGCTCAGAGAGCCTCTCGTGTGGTGCTAGGGACGTCAGGTCTCCGTGCGTGTGGTGAAGGGGAGTGCGTGATTGCTCTCGAGTCATAGTAGGCGAATCGGGCCTCAAGACACATTGAAGAAGGACTCTTGAGGTCTTTCTCGGGTTGCGGCAGGGAACCCTGGGTTCCCTTGATTTGTGTCGGTGACCTCAGGCAACTTCTCAGGGTGCCTCTGAGAAGTCAGGGACACTGTGGATTTGGGAGGGGCCCTTCATTACTCAACTGGGTTTGGTGCAATCGAAGAGGGCCTCATCTCGAATGGAGGCAGGAACCTCAGGGGTCCTCTCCATATCTGACTCGGGTCGCAGGGTACCTGCAGAGTATGGACAAGAGAGTCACGCCTCGTCTTCTGTGGAGGAATGGATTTCCCCTTGCCTTTCGAGTTGTTCACGGAGTGACAGGCCACTTGTTGAGCTGAATGTGGAACCTGCGGGTTTTTCCGGACGATGCACGGGGGTGTCAGTGCCCCTTCGTGTTGTGCCTTCATCCACAGGGTTGCCTTCAAAGAGGTTTCCGGGCATCGGGTTCTTTTCAAGAGCGTACCGGAAAATTGGGGTCTTTCAGCATGTGGTACCACCCACGAGGCTACGTCTCGAATTTCCTCGGGAGACCGGCCTCATCCTGAGGTGCGCCGGGAAGGTCGGGAACCCCTTGCAGACAAAGCAGGGGAATCGACCCACCGCTCGCGATCAGAAGGGGAGAAGGGGCTCAGATGAAGTGGTGCCGGGAACCTCGGTGGTCCCCTCGAGTGAGACCGGTATGTCACGGCACTTTTGAGGTCGCATCAAGGGTGCCAAGTACAGTTTCGCACTTCAAGATGGAACGTGGGAATTCTCTGGAGATGCTGTAGCGGGCAAGGGCCTCATATTGCGATGACGAGGGAAACACGTGGTTTTTCTCGAGTTGAGGCGGGATTCTCGAGTTACAACGGGGAATTCAGGCTTCCTCTTGTGTTGGCCCAGGAAGTCCAATCTTCCATTCAACTTGTCAGAGAGAGCTGGGGGTTGCTCTCGAGTCACTTCAGGGCAAAGAGTCCTCATCTAGGCTTGGGTCCAGGACGTAATGTTCCTCTCCAGGGGCGACAGGGATATCGGGGTCGCATTCCAGTCTCACCCGGTGGGTCACACCACGTCTCGAGTGGAAGGAAGCAAAGGACTCCACTATCCTCTCGAGTCGGGACGCGTAACTCTTGGAGCCCAATGAGTGGCCTAAAGGGAGTCAAGCGTCCTGTGTAGCTTGGACAGAAGGTTCACGCTTGATCTGCATACCATGCAGTTAAAGATGGCCCTCCTCTCGTGATGACGGGGGCGTCTCATGGGTTTTCTCGAGCTGCGGCGCCAGTGTGGGGTTTCTCACGAGATATGATGGGGAGTTCAGGGAGCCTCTCGTGCGGCGCCAGAGAAGCCTGACTCCATGCGTGTGGCCAGGCAGATCGCGTCATTGCTCTCGAGTCATGGGAGGGACTAGGGCCTCAAGAGGCATTTAAGAAGGACTCTCAAGGTCTTTCTTGGGTTGGGGCGGGAAACACTCGTTTCCATCGACCTCTACAGGGGACCTTAGGGAACTTCCCAGGTGCCTCTGAGAGGTGAGGGATACTGAGGAGTTAGAGGGGCCTCTCGGGACTCCACTAGGTTTGACGAAATGAAAGAGGGCCTCATCTCGATTGGAGGCAGGAACCTCAGGCTTCCTCTCCATTTCTGACTCCGACCGCAGGGTCCCTGCAGAGTTGGGACAGGAGAGTCAGGCCTCGTCTTGTCTGAGTAATGGAACTCTGCTTGCCCCTTGAGTCGTTCAGGGGGTCTCAGGGCCCTTGACAAGCTGTGTGTGGAACCTGCGGGTGTTTCCAGAAGATGCATGGGGGTGTCAGTGCCCCTTCGTTTGGTGCCTTCCCCCACAGGGTTTCCTTCAAAGAGGTGTCCGGGCATCGGGTTCATTTCAAGAGCGGACCGGGAAATCGGGGTCATTCGGCATGTGGCACCACCCACGTGGCTCATCTCGAATTTCCTCGTGAGACCAGCATCATCCTGAGGTGCGGCGGGAAGGCCGGGAACACCTTCCACACAAAGTAGGGGAATCGATTCTCCTGTCGCGATCAGGAGGGGAGATGGGGCTCAGATGAAGTGGTGCCGGGACCCTCGGTGTTCCACTCGAGGGAACCCGGCGTTTCAGGGAACTTTAGGGGTCGCATCAAGGGAGCCAAGTACCGTTTCCCACTTCAGGACGGAACATGGGACTTCCCTGGAGACGCTGTAGCGGGCAAGGGCCTCATCCTGTGAAGACGTTGGAACCACGTCGTTTTTCTCGAGTTGCATCGGGATTCTCAAAAACGACGGGAATTTCAGGCTTCCTCTTGGGTTGGCCCTGGGAAGCCCAATCTTCAATTCGAGTTGCGATGGAAAGCTGGGGGTTCTGCTCGAGTCACTACAGGGCCAAAAAGACCTCATCGAGGCGTGTGTCCAGGACCTAATATTCCTCTCAAGGGAAGACAGGGATCACGGGTTTCCATTCCAGACTCCCCCGGGGGGTCAGGACTCGCCTGGAGGGGAAGCAAAGACTCCGCTTTCCTCTCAAGTCGCGACACGGATCTCTTGGAGCCCACTGAGTGGACTCAAGGGTGTCGAGCCTCCTCTTCAGTTTGGAGAGAGGACTCGGGATTGCTCTCCAGGCCAGGCAAGAAAGAAGGCCCTCATCTCGCGATGACGGGGGCGTCTCATGGGTTTCCTCAGGCTGCTGCGCCCAAGGGGGTTTTCTCACGAGGCACGATGAGGACCTCAGGGAGCCTCTCGTGCGGCGCCAGGCAAGTCAGGTCTCCATGCGCATGGCGAGGGGGAGCTGGTCATCACTCTCGAGTCATGGGAAATGGCTAGGTCCTCAAGAGGCGTTGAAGAAGGACTCTCGAGGTCTTTCTCGGGTTGCGGCGGGAAACCCTTGTTTCCCTCGACTTCTGCAGGGGACCTTAGGGAACTTCCCACGGTGCTTCTGAGAGGTGAGGGATGCTGTGCAGTTGGCAGGGCCTCTCGGGACTCTGCTGGGTTCGGCGCAATGGAAGAGGGCCTCATCTCGAGGTGAGGCAGGAACCTCAGGCTTCCTCTCGGATTCGGACTCCGACTGCACGGTCCCTGCAGTGTTGGGACAGGAGAGTCATGCCTCGTCTTGTCTGAGGAATGGAATTCTGGTTGCCTCTCGAGTTGTTCCGGGAGTCTCAGGCCCCTTGTCGAGCTGTGTGTAGACCCTGCGGGTTTTTCCGGATGATGCACGGGGGTGTCAGTGCCCCTTCGTGTTGTGCCTTCACCCACAGGGTTGCCTTCGAAGAGGTGTCCGGGCATCGGGTTCTTATCAAGAGCGGACCGGAAAATCGGAGTCGTTCGGCACGTGGCACCTCACATGTGGCTAGTCTCGAATTTCCTCCTGAGACCGGCCTCATCCTGAGGTGCGCCAGGAAGGCCGGGAACCCCTTCCAGACAAAGCAGGGGAATCGACTCTCCTGTCGCGATCAGGAGGGGAGACGGGGCTCAGATGAAGTGGTGCCGGGACCCTCGGTGTTCCCCTCGAGGGAACCCAGCGTGTCGGGGAACTTTTGCGGTCGCATCAAGGGTGTCAAGTACCGTGTCGCCCTTCAGGGCGGAACATGGGACTTCCCTGGAGACACCGGGAACTTCGGTGTTCCCCTGGAGTGAGACCGGTATGTTGGGGAACTTTGGGGTCACATCAAGGGTGCCAAGTAGCATTTCGAACTTTAAGATGGAACGTGGGACTTCTCTTGAGACTCTAGCTGGCAAGGGCCTCATATTGCGATGAAGGGGGAACCACATGGTTTTTAAGACTTGAGGCTGAATTCTCGAATTACGATGGGAAATTCAGACTTCCTCTTGTGTTGACCGTGGGAAGACCAATCTTCCATTCAAATTGTGAGGGAGAGATGGAAGTTGCTCGAGTCACTGTAGGGCAAAATAGACCTCATCTAGGCTTGTGTCTAGGACATAATGTTCCACTCCAGGGGTGACATGGATCTCGGGGTTGCATTCCAAACTCACCCGGGGAGTCAGGCCTCGTCTCCAGGGAAGCAAAGGACTCCGCTCTCCTCTCGAGTCGCACCGGGTATTTCTTGGACCCAACTGAGTGGCCTAAAGGGAGTCAATATTGCTGTGAAGTTTGGAGAGAGGACCAGGAATTGCTCTCCAGGTCAGGCAGGAAAAGAAGGCCCCCATCTCTCCTTGACGGGGGCATCTTGTGGTTTTTCTCGAACTGCGGCGCCAGTGTGGGTTTTCTCACGAGGTACGATGGGGTACTCAGGGAGCCTCTTGTGTGGTACTAGGGAAGTCAGTTTTCCTGCTCGTGGCAAGGGGAACGCGTCCTTGCTCTGGAGTCATGGTAGGGGAATCGGGCATCAAGAGACGTTGAAAAAGGACTCTCCAAGTCTTTCTCGGGTTACTTCAGGAAACTCTGGGTTCCCTCGACTTGTGCCAGTGACCTCAGGTAGCTTCTCAGGGAGCCTCTGAGAATTCAGGGATACTGTGGTGTTGGGAGGGGCCTCTCGGGACACCACTGAGTTTGGTTCAATGGAAGAGGGCCTCTTCTCTAGTTGAGGCAGGAACCTCAGGGTTCCTCTCCATTTCTGACTCCAATTGCAGGGTCCCTGAAGAGTTGGGACAGGAGAGTAAGGCCTCGTCTTGTGTGAAGGAATGCAACTTCACTTGCCTCTCGAGTTGTTCACGAGGTGACAGTCCACATTTGGAGCTGTGAGTGGAATCTGCGGGTTTTTCCAGACGATGCATGGGGATGTCAGTGTCCCTTCGTGTTGTGCCTTCATCCACAGGGTTGCCTTCGAAGAGATGTCCGGGCGTCAGGTTCTTATCTAGAGTGGACCGGGAATTCGGGATCTTTCAGCATATGGCACCAACCATGAGGCTACTTTTCGAATTTCCTCATGAGACCGGCCTCATCCGGAGGTTCGCGGGGAACGTCGGGAACCCCTTGCAGACAAAACATGGGAATCGACCCTTCTGTCGCGATCAGGAGGGGTGAAGGGGCTCACAGGAAGTGGTGCCGTGAACTTTGGTGTTTCCCTCGAGTGAGACCGGTATGTCAGGGAACTTTGGGGGTCGCATCAAGGGTGCCAAGTACCGTTTTGTACTTCAGGATGGAACGTGGGACTTCTCTTGATACGCTGTAGCGGCCAAGGGCCTCATCTTGCGATGACGGGGGAGCCACGTGGTTTTTCTCGAGTTGCGGCGGGATTCTCGAGTTACGACGGGGATTTCAGGCTTCCTCTTGTGTTGGGCCAGGGAAGTCCAATCATCCATTCGAGTTGCGAGGGAGAGCTGGGGGTTGCGCTCGAGTCACTGCAGGGCAAAGGAGACCTCATCTAGGCTTGTGTCCAGGACCTAATGTTCCTCTCCAAGGGCCACAGGGATCTCAGGTTTGCATTCCAGACTCACGCAGGGAGTCAGGCCTCATGTCGAAGGGAAGCAAAGGACTCCGCTCTCCTTTTGAGTCGCGACGGGCACCTCTTGGAGCCCACTTTGTGGCCTAAAGGGAGTCAAGCCTCCTGTGAAGTTTGGAGAGAGGACTTGGGACTGCTCTCCAGGCCATGCAGGAAAAGATGGCCCTCATCTCGCGATGACGGAGGGATCTTGTGGGTTTTCTCGAGCTGCGGCGCCAGTGTGGGGTTTCACACGAGGTACGACGGGGAGCTCAGGGAGCCTCTCGTGTGGCGCCAGGGAAGTCAGGTCTCCATGTGCGTGGCGAGGGGGAGCGCATTATTGCTCTCGAGCTATGGTAGGGGAATCTGACCTCAAGACACATTGAAGAAGGACTCTCGAGGTCTTTCTTCGGTTGAGGCAGGAAACCCTTATTTCCCTCGACTTTTGCCGGTGGCCTCAAGGAGCTTCTCAGAATGCCTATGAGAAGTCAGGGATACTGTGGAGATGGGAGGGGACTCTCGGGACTCCACTGGGTTTGTTTTAATGGAAGAGGGCCTCATCTCGGGTTGAGGCAGGAACCTCAGGTTTCCTCTCCATTTCTGACTCAGATCGAAGCGTGCCTGCAGAGTTGGGATTGGATACTCAGGCCTCGTCTTGTCTGAGGAAGGGGACTCCGCTTTCCTCTCTCATTGTTTAAGGGGTGACAGGCCAGTTGTGGAGCTGTATGTGGATCCTGCGGGGTTTTCCGGACGATGAACAGGGTTGCCAGTGCCCCCTCGTGTAGTGCCTTCATCCACAGGGTTGCCTTAGAAGAGGTGTCCGGGCATCGGGTTCTTATCAAGAGCAAGACCGAGAAATCGGGGTCTTTTGGCACGTGGCACCAACACGAGGCTACGTCTCGAATTTCTTCGTGAGACTGGCCTCATCCTGAGGTGCGCCATGAAGGTCGGGAACCCCTTCTAGACAAAGCAGGGGGATCGACCTTCCTGCCGTGATCAGGAGCGGAGAAGGGGCTCAAATGAAGTGGTGCCAGGAACTTCGGTGTTCCCTTGGAGTGAGACCGGTATATTGGGGAACTTTTGGGGTCGCATCAAGGGTGCCAAGTAGCATCTCGAACTTTATGACGAAACATGGGACTTCTCTTGAGACTCTGTAGCGGGCAAAGGCCTCATATTGCGATGAATGGGGAACCACGTGGTTTTTAAGAGTTGTGGTGGGATTCTCGAGTTACAACGGGAAATTCAGACTTCCTCTTGTGTTGGCCCAATGAAGACCAATCTTCCATTCGAATTGCGAGGGAGAGATGGGTGTTGCTCTCGAGTCACTGTAGGGCAAAATAGACCTCATCTAGGCTTTTGTCCAGGACATAATGTTCTTCTCCAGGGACAACAGGGATCTCGGGGTTGCATTCCAGACTCACCCGAGGTAAGGCCTCGTCTCGAGGGGAAACAAAGTACTCTGCTCTCCTCTCAAGTCGCGACAGGTATCTCTTGGAGCCCATTGAGTGGCCTAAAGGGAGTAAAGCCTCCTGTGAAGTTTGGAGAAAAGACCAGGGATTGCTCTCCAGGTCAGGCAGGAAAAGAAGTCCCCAATCTCGCGATGACGGTGGGTTTTCCCGAGCTGCGGCGCCAGTGTGGGGTTTCTCACGAGGTATGACGGGGAGCTCAGGGAGCCTCTCATGTGGCGCCAGGGAAGTCAGGTGTCCATGCGCATGGCGAGGGGGAGCGTGTCATTGCTCTCGAGTCATGGTAGGGGAATCCGTCCTCAAGACGCGTTGAAGAAGGACTCTTGAGGTCTTTCTCGGGTTGCGGCAGGATACCCTGTGTTCCCTCGACTTGTGCCGGTGACCTCAGGGAGTTGCTCAGGGTGCCTCTGAGAAGACACTGATACTGTGGAGTTGGGAGGGGCCTCTCGGGACTCCACTGGGTGTGGTATAATACAAGAGGGCCTCATCTCGTGTTGAGGAAGGAACCTCAGGGTTCCTCTCCATTTCAGACTCCGATCTCAGGATTCCTGCAGAGTTGGGACAGGAGAGTCAGGCCTCGTATTCTGTGGAGAAATGAAACTTAGCTTGCCTCTCGAGTTGTTCACGAGGTAACAGGTCACTTGTCGAGCTGTATGTGGAACCTGCAGAATTTTCCAAAAGATGCACGGGTGTTCAGGGTCCCTCCTTGTTGTGCCTTCATCCTACGGGATGCATTCCAAGACGTGTACGGGCATCGGGTTCTTATTAATAGCTGACCGGGAAATGGGGTCTTTCCGCATGTGGCACCACCCACGAGGCTACATCTCCAATTTCCTCGTGAGACCGGCCTCATCCTGATGTGCGCTGGGAAGATCGGTAACCCCTTCCACACAAAGCAGGAGAAAAGACACTCCTGTTGCAATCAGGAGGGGAGAAGGGGCTCAAATGATGTGGTGCGGGGAACATGGGTGTTACCCTCGAGTGAGGCCTGTATGTTGGGGAACTTTGGGGGTGCCATCATGGGTGCCAAGTACCGTTTTGCACTTCAGTAGGAACGTGGGACTTCTTTTGAGACGCTGTGGCGGGCAAGGGCCTCATGCTGCGAAGACGATGGAACCACGTGGTTTTTCTCGAGTTGCGGCGGGATTCTCGAGTTACGACGTGGATTTCAGGCTTCCTCTTGTGTTGGCCCTGGGAAGCCCAAACTTCCCTTCGAGTTGCGAGGGAAAGCTGGATGTTGTGCTCGAACCACTGCAAGGCCAAAGAGACCTCATCTAGGCGTGTGTCCAGGACCTAATAGTCCTCTCAAGGGAAGACAAGGATCTCGGGATTGCACTCCAGACTCCCCCGGGGAGTCAGGCCTCGCCTGGAGGGGAGGCAAAGGACTGCGCTCTCCTCTAGAGCCCCGACGCGGATCTCTTGGAGCCCACTGAGTCGCCTCAAGGGAATCCATCCTACTCTTCAGTTTGGAGAGAGGACTCGGGATTGCACTCCAGGCCAGGCAGGAAAAGAAGGCCCTCAGCTAGCGAGGACGGGGGCATCTCAGGGGTTTCCTCGAGCTGCGGTGCCCATGGGGGTTTTCTCCCGAGGCACGACGAGTATCTTAGGGAGCCTCTCGTGCGGCGCCAGGGAAGCCAGGTCTGCATGCGCGAGGCGAGGGGGAGCGCATCACTGCTCTCTAGTCCAGAGAAGGGACAAGGGCCTCAAGACACTTTGAAGAAGGACTATCGAGGTCTTTCTCGAGTGGCGGCGGGAAACCCTTATTTCCCTCGAATTCTGCCGGGGACCTGAGGGAACTTCCCAGGGTGCCTCTGAGAGGTGAGGGATGCTGTGGAGTTAGCGGGGTCTCTCGGGACTCCGCTGGGGTTTGCGCAACGGAAGAGGGCCTCATCTCGAGGGGAGGCAGGAACATCAGGCTTCCTCTCTGTTTCTGACTCCGACCCTCCGACTTCAGGGTCCCTGCAGAGTTGGGAGCGGAGAGTCAGGCCTCGTCTTGTCTGAGGAAGGGAACCCCGCTGGCCTCTCGAGTTGCTCAGGGGGTCTCAGGCCCCTCGTCGAGCTGTGTGTGGAACCCGCGGGTTTTTGCGGACGATGCACGGGGGTGGCAGTGCCCCTTCGTGTTGTGCCTTCACCCACAGGGTTGCCTTCAAAGAGGGGTCCGGGCCTCGGGTCGTTCTCAAGGGCGGACCGGGGAATCGGGGGCGTTCGGCATGTGTCACCACCCACGTGGCTCGTCTCGAATTTCCTCGTGAGACCGGCCTCATCCTGATGTACGCCGGGAAGGCCGGGAACCCCATCCAGACCACGCAGGGGAATCGCCTCTCCTGTCGCGATCAGGAGGGGAGAAGGGGCTCAGAGGAAGCGGTGCCGGGACCCTCGGTGTTCCCCTCGAGGGAACCCGGCGTGTCGGGGGACTTTTGGGGGTCGCAGGAAGGCTGTCAGGGACCGTTTTTCCCTTCAGGGTGGAACAGGGGACTTCCCTTGAGACTCCGTGGCGGGCAAGGGCCTCATCTTGCCAAGAGGTGGGAACCACGTGGTTTTTCTCGAGTTGCGGCGGGATTCTCGAGTTACGACGGGGATCTCAGCCTTCCCCTTGGGTTGGCCCTGGGAAGCCCAATCTTCCCCTCGGGTTGCGAGGGAAAGCTGGGGGTTGCGCTCGAGTCACTGCAGGGCCGAAGAGACCTCACCTAGGCGTGTGTCCGGGACCTAATATTCCTCTCCAGGGAAGGCAGGGATCTCGGGGTTGCATTCCAGGCTCCCCCGGGGAGTCAGGCCTCGTCTCGAGGGGAAGCCAAGGACTCCGCTCTCCTCTCGAGTCGCGACGCGGGGCTCTTGGAGCCCCCTGAGCGGCCTCAAGGGAGTCCAGCCTCCTCTTCCGTTTGGAGAGTGGACCCGGGATTGCTCTCCAGGCCATGCAGGAAAAGAAGGCCCTCACCTCGCGAGGACGGGGGCGTCTCAGGGGTTTCCTCGAGCTGCGGCGCCCGTGGGGGTTTTCTCCCGAGGCACGACGAGGATCTCAGGGAGCCTCTCGTGCGGCGCCAGGGAAGTCAGGTCTCCATGCGCGTGGCGAGGGGGAGCGCGTCCTGGCTCTCGAGTCACGGGAGGGGACTAGGGCCTCGAGACGCGTTGAAGAAGGACTCTCGAGGTCTTCCTCGGGGGGCGGCGGGAAACCCTCGTGTCCCTCGCCTTCTGCCGGGGACCTTAGGGAACTTCCCAGGGTGCCTCTGAGAGGCGAGGGATCCTGTGGAGGTGGCGGGGCCCCTCGGGACTCCGCTGGGTCTGGCGCAAGGGAAGAGGGCCTCACCTCGAGGGGAGGCAGGAACCTCAGGCTTCCTCTCTGTTTCGGACTCCGACTGCATTGTCCCTGCAGAGTTGGGACAGGAGAGTCAGGCCTCGTCTTGTCTGAGGAAGGGAACCCCGCTGGCCTCTCGAGTTGCTCAGGGGGTCTCAGGCCCCTCGTCGAGCTGTGTGTGGAACCCTCGGGTCTTTGCGGACGATGCACGGGGGTGGCAGTGCCCCTTCGTGTTGTGCCTTCACCCACAGGGTTGCCTTCGAAGAGGGGTCCGGGCCTCGGGTCCTTCTCAAGGGCGGACCGGGGAATCGGGGGCGTTCGGCATGTGGCCCCACCCACGTGGCTCGTCTCGAATTTCCTCGTGAGACCGGCCTCATCCTGAGGTGCGCCGGGAAGGCCGGGAACCCCTTCCAGACCACGCAGAGGAATCGCCTCTCCTGTCGCGATCAGGAGGGGAGAAGGTGCTCAGAGGAAGCGGTGCCGGGAACCTCGGTGTTCCCCTCGAGGGAACCCGGCGTGTCGGGGGACTTTTGGGGGTCGCAGGAAGGCTGTCAGGGAACGTTTCGCACTTCAGGATGGAACAGGGGACTTCCCTTGAGACGCCGTGGCGGGCAAAGGCCTCCTCTTGCCAAGAGGTGGGAACCACGTGGTTTTTCTCGAGTTGCGGAGGGATTCTCGAGTTACGACGGGGATCTCAGCCTTCCCCTTGGGTTGGACCTGGGAAGCCCAATCTTCCCCTCGGGTTGCGAGGGAAAGCTGGGGGTTGCGCTCGAGTAACTGCAGGGCCGAAGAGACCTCACCTAGGCGTGTGTCCGGGACCTAATATTCCTCTCCAGGGAAGGCAGGGATCTCGGGGTTGCATTCCAGGCTCCCCCGGGGCGTCAGGCCTCGTCTCGAGGGGAAGCCAAGGACTCCGCTCTCCTCTCGAGTCGCGACGCGGGGCTCTTGGAGCCCCCTGAGCGGCCTCAAGGGAGTCCAGCCTCCTCTTCCGTTTGGAGAGAGGACCCGGGATTGCTCTCCAGGCCATGCAGGAAAAGAAGGCCCTCAGCTCGCGAGGACGGGGGTGTCTCAGGGGTTTCCTCGAGCTGCGGCGCCCGTGGGGGTTTTCTCCCGAGGCACGACGAGGATCTCAGGGAGCCTCTCGTGCGGCGCCAGGGAAGTCAGGTCTCCATGCGCGTGGCGAGGGGGAGCACGTCCTGGCTCTCGAGTCACAGGAGGGGACTAGGGCCTCGAGACGCGTTGAAGAAGGACTCTCGAGGTCTTCCTCGGGGGGCGGCGGGAAACCCTCGTGTCCCTCGCCTTCTGCCGGGGACCTTAGGGAACTTCCCAGGGTGCCTCTGAGAGGCGAGGGATCCTGTGGAGGTGGCGGGGCCCCTCGGAACTCCGCTGGGTCTGGCGCAACGGAAGAGGGCCTCACCTCGAGGGGAGGCAGGAACCTCAGGCTTCCTCTCCGTTTCGGACTCCGACCGCAGGGTCCCTGCAGAGTTGGGACAGGAGAGTCAGGCCTCGTCTTGTCTGAGGAAGGGAACCCCGCTGGCCTCTCGAGTTGCTCAGGGGGTCTCAGGCCCCTCGTCGAGCTGTGTGTGGAACCCGCGGGTCTTTGCGGACGATGCACGGGGGTGGCAGTGCCCCTTCGTGTTGTGCCTTCACCCACAGGGTTGCCTTCGAAGAGGGGTCCGGGCCTCGGGTCCTTCTCAAGGGCGGACCGGGGAATCGGGGGCGTTCGGCATGTGGCCCCACCCACGTGGCTCGTCTCGAATTTCCTCGTGAGACCGGCCTCATCCTGAGGTGCGCCGGGAAGGCCGGGAACCCCTTCCAGACCACGCAGGGGAATCGCCTCTCCTGTCGCGACCAGGAGGTGAGAAGAGGCTCAGAGGAAGCGGTGCCGGGACCCTCGGTGTTCCCCTCGAGGGAACCCGGCGTGTTGGGGGACTTTTGGGGGTCGCAGGAAGGCTGTCAGGGACCGTTTCGCCCTTCAGGGCGGAACAGGGGACTTCCCTTGAGACGCCGTGGCGGGCAAGGGCCTCCTCTTGCCAAGAGGTGGAAACCACGTGGTTTTCTCGAGTTGCGGCGGGATTCTCGAGTTACGACGGGGATCTCAGCCTTCCCCTTGGGTTGGCCCTGGAAAGCCCAATCTTCCCCTCGGGTTTCGAGGGAAAACTGGGGGTTGCGCTCGAGTCACTGCAGGGCCTAAGAGACCTCACCTAGGCGTGTGTCCGGGACCTAATATTCCTCTCCAGGGAAGGCAGGGATCTCGGGGTTGCATTCCAGGCTCCCCCTGGGAGTCAGGCCTCGTCTCGAGGGGAAGCCAAGGACCCCGCTCTCCTCTCGAGTCGCGACGCGGGGCTCTTGGAGCCCCCTGAGCGGCCTCAAGGGAGTCCAGCCTCCTCTTCCGTTTGGAGAGAGGACCCGGGATTGCTCTCCAGGCCATGCAGGAAAAGAAGGCCCTCAGCTCGCGAGGACGGGGGCGTCTCAGGGGTTTCCTCGAGCTGCGGCGCCCGTGGGGGTTTTCTCCCGAGGCACGACGAGGATCTCAGGGAGCCTCTCGTGCGGCGCCAGGGAAGTCAGGTCTCCATGCGCGTGGCGAGGGGGAGCGCGTCCTGGCTCTCGAGTCACGGGAGGGGACTAGGGCCTCGAGACGCGTTGAAGAAGGACTCTCGAGGTCTTCCTCGGGGGGCGGCGGGAAACCCTCGTGTCCCTCGCCTTCTGCCGGGGACCTTAGGGAACTTCCCAGGGTGCCTCTGTGAGGCGAGGGATCCTGTGGAGGTGGCGGGGACCCTCGGGACTCCGCTGGGTCTGGCGCAACGGAAGAGGGCCTCACCTCGAGGGGAGGCAGGAACCTCAGGCTTCCTCTCCGATTCGGACTCCGACCGCAGGGTCCCTGCAGAGTTGGGACAGGAGAGTCAGGCCTCGTCTTGTCTGAGGAAGGGAACCCCGCTGGCCTCTCGAGTTGCTCAGGGGGTCTCAGGCCCCTCGTCGAGCTGTGTGTGGAACCCGCGGGTCTTTGCGGACGATGCACGGGGGTGGCAGTGCCCCTTCGTGTTGTGCCTTCACCCACAGGGTTGCCTTCGAAGAGGGGTCCGGGCCTCGGGTCCTTCTCAAGGGCGGACCGGGGAATCGGGGGCGTTCGGCATGTGGCCCCACCCACGTGGCTCGTCTCGAATTTCCTCGTGAGACCGGCCTCCTCCTGAGGTGCGCCGGGAAGGCCGGGAACCCCTTCCAGACCACGCAGGGGAATCGCCTCTCCTGTCGCGATCAGGAGGGGAGAAGGGGCTCAGAGGAAGCGGTCCCGGGACCCTCGGTGTTCCCCTCGAGGGAACCCGGCGTGTCGGGGGACTTTTGGGGGTCGCAGGAAGGCTGTCAGGGACCGTTTCGCACTTCAGGGCGGAACAGGGGACTTCCCTTGAGACGCCGTGGCGGGCAAAGGCCTCCTCTTGCCAAGAGGTGGGAACCACGTGGTTTTTCTCGAGTTGCGGCGGGATTCTCGAGTTACGACGGGGATCTCAGCCTTCCCCTTGGGTTGGCCCTGGGAAGCCCAATCTTCCCCTCGGGTTGCGAGGGAAAGCTGGGGGTTGCGCTCGAGTAACTGCAGGGCCGAAGAGACCTCACCTAGGCGTGTGTCCGGGACCTAATATTCCTCTCCAGGGAAGGCAGGGATCTCGGGGTTGCATTCCAGGCTCCCCCGGGGCGTCAGGCCTCGTCTCGAGGGGAAGCCAAGGACTCCGCTCTCCTCTCGAGTCGCGACGCGGGGCTCTTGGAGCCCCCTGAGCGGCTTCAAGGGAGTCCAGCCTCCTCTTCCGTTTGGAGAGAGGACCCGGGATTGCTCTCCAGGCCATGCCAGAAAAGAAGGCCCTCAGCTCGCGAGGACGGGGGTGTCTCAGGGGTTTCCTCGAGCTGCGGCGCCCGTGGGGGTTTTCTCCCGAGGCACGACGAGGATCTCAGGGAGCCTCTCGTGCGGCGCCAGGGAAGTCAGGTCTCCATGCGCGTGGCGAGGGGGAGCGCGTCCTGGCTCTCGAGTCACGGGAGGGGACTAGGGCCTCGAGACGCGTTGAAGAAGGACTCTCGAGGTCTTCCTCGGGGGGCGGCGGGAAACCATCGTGTCCCTCGCCTTCTGCCGGGGACCTTAGGGAACTTCCCAGGGTGCCTCTGAGAGGCGAGGGATCCTGTGGAGGTGGCGGGGCCCCTCGGGACTCTGCTGGGTCTGGCGCTAGGGAAGAGGGCCTCACCTCGAGGGGAGGCAGGAACCTCAGGCTTCCTCTCCGTTTCGCACTCCGACCGCAGGGTCCCTGCAGAGATGGGACAGGAGAGTCAGGCCTCGTCTTGTCTGAGGAAGGGAACCCCGCTGGCCTCTCGAGTTGCTCAGGGGGTCTCAGGCCCCTCGTCGAGCTGTGTGTGGAACCCGCGGGTCTTTGCGGACGATGCACGGGGGTGGCAGTGCCCCTTCGTGTTGTGCCTTCACCCACAGGGTTGCCTTCGAAGAGGGGTCCGGGCCTCGGGTCCTTCTCAAGGGCGGACCGGGGAATCGGGGGCGTTCGGCATGTGGCCCCACCCACGTGGCTCGTCTCGAATTTCCTCGTGAGACCGGCCTCATCCTGAGGTGCGCCGGGAAGGCCGGGAACCCCTTCCAGACCACGCAGCGGAATCGCCTCACCTGTCGCGACCAGGAGGTGAGAAGAGGCTCAGAGGAAGCGGTGCCGGGACCCTCGGTGTTCCCCTCGAGGGAACCCGGCGTGTCGGGGGACTTTTGGGGGTCGCAGGAAGGCTGTCAGGGAACGTTTCGCCCTTCAGGGCGGAACAGGGGACTTCCCTTGAGACGCCGTGGCGGGCAAGGGCCTCCTCTTGCCAAGAGGTGGGAACCACGTGGTTTTTCTCGAGTTGCGGCGGGATTCTCGTGTTACGACGGGGATCTCAGCCTTCCCCTTGGGTTGGCCCTGGGAAGCCCAATCTTCCCCTCGGGTTGCGAGGGAAAGCTGGGGGTTGCGCTCGAGTCACTGCAGGGCCGAAGAGACCTCACCTAGGCGTGTATCCGGGACCTAATATTCCTCTCCAGGGAAGGCAGGGATCTCGGGGTTGCATTCCAGGCTCCCCCGGGGAGTCAGGCCTCGTCTCGAGGGGAAGCCAAGGACTCCGCTCTCCTCTCGAGTCGCGACGCGGGTCTCTTGGAGCCCCCTGAGCGGCCTCAAGGGAGTCCAGCCTCCTCTTCCTTTTGGAGAGAGGACCCGGGATTGCTCTCCAGGCCATGCAGGAAAAGAAGGCCCTCAGCTCGCGAGGACGGGGGCGTCTCAGGGGTTTCCTCGAGCTGCGGCGCCCGTGGAGGTTTTCTCCCGAGGCACGACGAGGATCTCAGGGAGCCTCTCGTGCGGCGCCAGGGAAGTCAGGTCTCCATGCGCGTGGCGAGGGGGAGCGCGTCCTGGCTCTCGAGTCACGGGAGGGGACTAGGGCCTCGAGACGCGTTGAAGAAGGACTCTCGAGGTCTTCCTCGGGGGGCGGCGGGAAACCCTCGTGTCCCTCGCCTTCTGCCGGGGACCTTAGGGAACTTCCCAGGGTGCCTCTGAGAGGCGAGGGATCCTGTGGAGGTGGCGGGGCCCCTCGGGACTCCGCTGGGTCTGGCGCAACGGAAGAGGGCCTCACCTCGAGGGGAGGCAGGAACCTCAGGCTTCCTCTCTGTTTCGGACTCCGACCGCAGGGTCCCTGCAGAGTTGGGACAGGAGAGTCAGGCCTCGTCTTGTCTGAGGAAGGGAACCCCGCTGGCCTCTCGAGTTGCTCAGGGGGTCTCAGGCCCCTCGTCGAGCTGTGTGTGGAACTCGCGGGTCTTTGCGGACGATGCACGGGGGTGGCAGTGCCCCTTCGTGTTGTGCCTTCACCCACAGGGTTGCCTTCGAAGAGGGGTCCGGGTCTCGGGTCCTTCTCAAGGGCGGACCGGGGAATCGGGGGCGTTCGGCATGTGGCCCCACCCACGTGGCTCGTCTCGAATTTCCTCGTGAGACCGGCCTCATCCTGAGGTGCGCCGGGAAGGCCGGGAACCCCTTCCAGACCACGCAGGGGAATCGCCTCTCCTGTCGCGATCAGGAGGGGAGGAGGGGCTCAGAGGAAGCGGGGCCGGGACCCTCGGTGTTCCCCTCGAGGGAACCCGGCGTGTCGGGGGACTTTTGGGGGTCGCAGGAAGGCTGTCAGGGACCGTTTCGCCCTTCAGGGCGGAACAGGGGACTTCCCTTGAGACGCCGTGGCGGGCAAGGGCCTCATCTTGCCAAGAGGTGGGAACCACGTGGTTTTTCTCGAGTTGCGGCGGGATTCTCGAGTTACGACGGGGATCTCAGCCTTCCCCTTGGGTTGGCCCTGGGAAGCCCAATCTTCCCCTCGGGTTGCGAGGGAAAGCTGGGGGTTGCGCTCGAGTCACTGCAGGGCCGAAGAGACCTCACCTAGGCGTGTGTCCGGGACCTCATATTCCTCTCCAGGGAAGGCAGGGATCTCGGGGTTGCATTCCAGGCTCCCCCGGGGCGTCAGGCCTCGTCTCGAGGGGAAGCCAAGGACTCCGCTCTCCTCTCGAGTCGCGACGCGGGTCTCTTGGAGCCCCCTGAGCGGCCTCAAGGGAGTCCAGCCTCCTCTTCCGTTTGGAGAGAGGACCCGGGATTGCTCTCCAGGCCATGCAGGAAAAGAAGGCCCTCAGCTCGCGAGGACGGGGGCGTCTCAGGGGTTTCCTCGAGCTGCGGCGCCTGTGGGGGTTTTCTCCCGAGGCACGACGAGGATCTCAGGGAGCCTCTCGTGCGGCGCCAGGGAAGTCAGGTCTCCATGCGCGTGGCGAGGGGGAGCGCGTCCTGGCTCTCGAGTCACGGGAGGGGACTAGGGCCTCGAGACGCGTTGAAGAAGGACTCTCGAGGTCTTCCTCGGGGGGCGGCGGGAAACCCTCGTGTCCCTCGCCTTCTGCCGGGGACCTTAGGGAACTTCCCAGGGTGCCTCTTAGAGGCGAGGGATCCTGTGGAGGTGGCGGGGCCCCTCGGGACTCCGCTGGGTCTGGCGCAACGGAAGAGGGCCTCACCTCGAGGGGAGGCAGGAACCTCAGGCTTCCTCTCCGTTTCGGACTCCGACCGCAGGGTCCCTGCAGAGTTGGGATAGGAGAGTCAGGCCTCGTCTTGTCTTAGGAAGGGAGCCCCGCTGGCCTCTCGAGTTGCTCAGGGGGTCTCAGGCCCCTCGTCGAGCTGTGTGTGGCACCCGCGGGTCTTTGCGGACGATGCACGGGGGTGGCAGTGCCCCTTCGTGTTGGGCCTTCACCCACAGGGTTGCCTTCGAAGAGGGGTCCGGGCCTCGGGTCCTTCTCAAAGGCGGACCGGGGAATCGGGGGCGTTCGGCATGTGGCCCCACCCACGCGGCTCGTCTCGAATTTCCTCGTGAGACCGGCCTCATCCTGAGGTGCGCCGGGAAGGCCGGGAACCCCTTCCAGACCACGCAGGGGAATCGCCTCTCCTGTCGCGATCAGGAGGGGAGAAGGGGCTCAGAGGAAGCGGTGCCGGGACCCTCGGTGTTCCCCTCGAGGGAACCCGGCGAGTCGGGGGACTTTTGGGGGTCGCAGGAAGGCTGTCAGGGACCGTTTCGCCCTTCAGGGCGGAACGGGGACTTCCCTTGAGACGCCGTGGTGGGCAAGGGCCTCATCTTGCCAAGAGGTGGGAACCACGTGGTTTTTCTCGACTTGCGGCGGGATTCTCGAGATACGACGGGGATCTCAGCCTTCCCCTTGGGTTGGCCCTGGGAAGCCCAATCTTCCCCTCGGGTTGCGAGGGAAAGCTGGGGGTTGCGCTCGAGTCACTGCAGGGCCGAAGAGACCTCACCTAGGCGTGTGTCCGGGACCTAATATTCCTCTCCAGGGAAGGCAGGGATCTCGGGGTTGCATTCCATGCTCCCCCGGGGAGTCAGGCCTCGTCTCGAGGGGAAGCCAAGGACTCCGCTCTCCTCTCGAGTCGCGACACGGGGCTCTTGGAGCCCCCTGAGCGGCCTCAAGGGAGTCCAGCCTCCTCTTCCGTTTGGAGAGAGGACCCGGGATTGCTCTCCAGGCCATGCAGGAAAAGAAGGCCCTCAGCTCGCGAGGACGGGGGCGTCTCAGGGGTTTCCTCGAGCTGCGGCGCCCGTGGGGGTTTTCTCCCGAGGCACGACGAGGATCTCAGGGAGCCTCTCGTGCGGCGCCAGGGAAGTCAGGTCTCCATGCGCGTGGCGTGGGGGAGCGCGTCCTGGCTCTCGAGTCACGGGAGGGGACTAGGGCCTCGAGACGCGTTGAAGAAGGACTTTCGAAGTCTTCCTCGGGGGGCGGCGGGAAACCCTCGTGTCCCTCGCCTTCTGCCGGGGACCTTAGGGAACTTCCCAGGGTGCCTCTGAGAGGCGAGGGATCCTGTGGAGGTGGCGGGGCCCCTCGGGACTCCGCTGGGTCTGGCGCAACGGAAGAGGGCCTCACCTCGAGGGGAGGCAGAAACCTCAGGCTTCCTCTCCGTTTCGGACTCTGACCGCAGGGTCCCTGCAGAGTTGGGACAGGAGAGTCAGGCCTCGTCTTGTCTGAGGAAGGGAACCCCGCTGGCCTCTCGAGTTGCTCAGGGGGTCTCAGGCCCCTCGTCGAGCTGTGTGTGGAACCCGCGGGTCTTTGCGGACGATGCACGGGGGTGGCAGTGCCCCTTCGTGTTGTGCCTTCACCCACAGGGTTGCTTCGAAGAGGGGTCCGGGCCTCGGGTCCTTCTCAAGGGCGGACCGGGGAATCGGGGGCGTTCGGCATGTGGCCCCACCCACGTGGCTCGTCTCGAATTTCCTCGTGAGACCGGCCTCATCCTGAGGTGCGCCGGGAAGGCCGGGAACCCCTTCCAGACCACGCAGGGGAATCGCCTCTCCTGTCGCGATCAGGAGGGGAGAAGGGGCTCAGAGGAAGCGGAGCCGTGACCCTCGGTGTTCCCCTCGAGGGAACCCTTCGTGTCGGGGGACTTTTGTGGGTCGCAGGAAGGCTGTCAGGGACCGTTTCGCCTTTCAGGGCGGAACAGGGGACTTCCCTTGAGACGCCGTGGCGGGCAAGGGCCTCATCTTGCCAATAGGTGGGAACCACGTGGTTTTTCTCGAGTTGCGGCGGGATTCTCGAGTTACGACGGGTATCTCAGCCTTCCCCTTGGTTTGGCCCTGGGAAGCCCAATCTTCCCCTCGGGTTGCGAGGGAAAGCTGGGGGTTGCGCTCGAGTCACTGCAGGGCCAAAGAGACCTCACCTAGGCGTGTGTCCGGGACCTAATATTCCTCTCCAGGGAAGGCAGGGATCTCGGGGTTGCATTCCAGGCTCCCCCGGGGAGTCAGGCCTCGTCTCGAGGTGAAGCCAAGGACTCCGCTCTCCTCTCGAGTGGCGACGCGGGTCTCTTGGAGCCCCCTGAGCGGCCTCAAGGGAGTCCAGCCTCCTCTTCCGTTTGGAGAGAGGACCCGGGATTGCTCTCCAGGCCATCCAGGAAAAGAAGGCCCTCAGCTCGCGAGGACGGGGGCGTCTCAGGGGTTTCCTCGAGCTGCGGCGCCCGTGGGGGTTTTCTCCCGAGGCATGACGAGGATCTCAGGGAGCCTCTCGTGCGGCGCCAGGGAAGTCAGGTCTCCATGCGCGTGGCGAGGGGGAGCGCGTCCTGGCTCTCGAGTCACGGGAGGGGACTAGGGCCTCGAGACGCGTTGAAGAAGGACTCTCGAGGTCTTCCTCGGGGGGCGGCGGGAAACCCTCGTGTCCCTCGCCTACTGCCGGGGACCTTAGGGAACTTCCCAGAGTGCCTCTGTGAGGCGAGGGATCCTGTGGAGGTGGCGGGGCCCCTCGGGACTCCGCTGGGTATGGCGCAACGGAAGAGGGCCTCACCTCGAGGGGAGGCAGGAACCTCAGGCTTCCTCTCCGTTTCGGACTCCGACCGCAGGGTCCCTGCAGAGTTGGGACAGGAGAGTCAGGCCTCGTCTTGTCTGAGGAAGGGAACCCCGCTGGCCTCTCGAGTTGCTCAGGGGGTCTCAGGCCCCTCGTCGAGCTCTGTGTGGAAACCGCGGGTCTTTGCGGACGATGCACGGGGGTGGTAGTGCCCCTTCGTGTTGTGCCTTCACCCACAGGGTTGCCTTCGAAGAGGGGTCCGGGTCTCGGGTCCTTCTCAAGGGCGGACTGGGGAATCGGGGGCGTTCGGGATGTGGCCCCACCCACGTGGCTCATCTCGAATTTCCTCATGAGACCGGCCTCATCCTCAGGTGCGCCGGGAAGGCCGGGAACCCCTTCCAGACCACGCAGGGGAATCGCCTCTCCTGTCGCGATCAGGAGGGGAGAAGGGGCTCAGAGGAAGCGGTGCCGGGACACTCGGTGTTCCCCTGGAGGGAACCCGGCGTGTCGGGGGACTTTTGGGGGTCGCAGGAAGGCTGTCAGGGACCGTTTCGCCCTTCAGGGCGGAACAGGGGACTTCCCTTGAGACGCCGTGGCGGGCAACGGCCTCATCTTGCCAAGAGGTGGGAACCACGTGGTTTTTCTCGAGTTGCGGCGGGACCCTCGAGTTACGACGGGGATCTCAGCCTTCCCCTTGGGTTGGCCCTGGGAAGCCCAATCTTCCCCTCAGGTGGCGAGGGAAAGCTGGGGGTTGCGCTCGAGTCACTGCAGGGCCGAAGAGACCTCACCTAGGCGTGTGTCCGGGACCTCATATTCCTCTCCAGGGAAGGCAGGGATCTCGGGGTTGCATTCCAGGCTCCCCCGGGGAGTCAGGCCTCGTCTCGAGGGGAAGCCAAGGACTCCGCTCTCCTCTCGAGTCGCGACGCGGGTCTCTTGGAGCCCCCTGAGCGGCCTCAAGGGAGTCCAGCCTCCTCTTCCGTTTGGAGAGAGGACCCGGGATTGCTCTCCAGGCCATGCAGGAAAAGAAGGCCCTCAGCTCGCGAGGACGGGGGCGTCTCAGGGGTTTCCTCGAGCTACGGCGCCCGTGGGGGTTTTCTCCCGAGGCACGACGAGGATCTCAAGGAGCCTCTCGAGCGGCGCCAGGGAAGTCAGGTCTCCATGCGCGTGGCGAGGGGGAGCGCGTCCTGGCTCTCGAGTCACGGGAGGCGACTAGGGCTTCGAGACGCGTTGAAGAAGGACTCTCGAGGTCTTCCTCGGGGGGCGGCGGGAAACCCTCGTGTCCCTCGCCTTCTGCCGGGGACCTTAGGGAACTTCCCAGGGTGCCTCTGAGAGGCGAGGGAACCTGTGGAGGTGGCGGGGCCCCTCGGGACTCCGCTGGGTCTGGCGCAACGGAAGAGGGCCTCACCTCGAGGGGAGGCAGGAACCTCAGGCTTCCTCTCCGTTTCGCACTCCGACCGCAGGGTCCCTGCAGAGTTGGGACAGGAGAGTCAGGCCTCGTCTTGTCTGAGGAAGGGAACCCCGCTGGCCTCTCGAGTTGCTCAGGGGGTCTCAGGCCCCTCGTCGAGCTGTGTGTGGAACCCGCGGGGCTTTGCGGACGATGCACGGGGGTGGCAGTGCCCCTTCGTGTTGTGCCTTCACCCACAGGGTTGCCTTCGAAGAGGGGTCCGGGCCTCGGGTCCTTCTCAAGGGCGGACCGGGGAATCGGGGGCGTTCGGCATGTGGCCCCACCCACGTGGCTCGTCTCGAATTTCCTCGTGAGACCGGCCTCATCCTGAGGTGCGCCGGGAAGGCCGGGAACCCCTTCCAGACCACGCAGGGGAATCGCCTCTCCTGTCGCGATCAGGAGGGGAGAAGGGGCTCAGAGGAAGCGGTGCCGGGACCCTCGGTGTCCCCCTCGAGGGAACCCGGCGTGTCGAGGGATTTTGGGGGTCGCAGAAAGGCTGTCAGGGACCGTTTCGCCCTTCAGGGCGGAAGAGGGGACTTCCCTTGAGACGCCGTGGAGGGCAAGGGCCTCATCTTGCCAAGAGGTGGGAACCACGTGGGTTTTCTCGAGTTGCGGCGGGATTCTCGAGTTACGACGGGGATCTCAGCCTTCCCCTTGGGTTGGCCCTGGGAAGCCCAATCTTCCCCTCGGGTTGCGAGGGAAAGCTGGGGTTGCGCTCGAGTCACTGCAGGGCTGAAGAGACCTCACCTAGGCGCGTGTCCGGGACCTAATATTCCTCTCCAGGGAAGGCAGGGATCTCGGGGTTGCATTCCAGGCTCCCCCGGGGAGTCAGGCCTCGTCTCGAGGGGAAGCCAAGGACTCCGCTCTCTTCTCGAGTCGCGACGCGGGTCTCTTGGAGCCCCCTGAGCGGCCTCAAGGGAGTCCAGCCTCCTCTTCCGTTAGGAGAGAGGACCCGGGATTGCTCTCCAGGCCATGCAGGAAAAGAAGGCCCTCAGCTCGCGAGGACGGGGGCGTCTCAGGGGTTTCCTCGAGCTGCGGCGCCCGTGGGGGTTTTCTCCCGAGTCACGAGGAGGATCTCAGGGAGCCTCTCGTGCGGCGCCAGGGAAGTCAGGTCTCCATGCGCGTGGCGAGGGGGAGCGCGTCCTGGCTCTCGAGTCACGGGAGGGGACTAGGGCCTCGAGACGCGTTGAAGAAGGACTCTCGAGGTCTTCCTTGGGGGGCGGCGGGAAACCCTCGTGTCCCTCGCCTTCTGCCGGGGACCTTAGGGAACTTCCCAGGGTGCCTCTGAGAGGCGAGGGATCCTGTGGAGGTGGCGGGGCCCCTCGGGACTCCGCTGGGTCTGGCGCAACGGAAGAGGGCCTCACCTCGAGGGGAGGCAGGAACCTCAGGCTTCCTCTCCGATTCGGCCTCCGACCGCAGGGTCCCTGCAGAGTTGGGACAGGAGAGTCAGGCCTCGTCTTGTCTGAGGAAGGGAAACCCGCTGGCCTCTCGAGTTGCTCAGGGGGTCTCAGGACCCTCGTCGAGCTGTGTGTGGAACCCGCGGGTCTTTGCGGACGATGCACGGGGGTGGCAGTGCCCCTTCGTGTTGTGCCTTCACCCACAGGGTTGCCTTCGAAGAGGGGTCCGGGCCTCGAGTCCTTCTCAAGGGCGGACCGGGGAATCGGGGGCGTTCGGCATGTGGCCCCACCCACGTGGCTCGTCTCGAATTTCCTCGTGAGACCGGCCTCCTCCTGAGGTGCGCCGGGAAGGCCGGGAACCCCTTCCAGACCACGCAAGGGAATCGCCTCTCCTGTCGCGATCAGGAGGGGAGGAGGGGCTCAGAGGAAGCGGTGCCGGGACCCTGGGTGTTCCCCTCGAGGGAACCCGGCGTGTCGGGGGACTTTTGGGGGTCGCAGGAAGGCTGTCAGGGACCGTTTCGCCCTTCAGGGCGGAACAGGGGACTTCCCTTGAGACGCCGTGGCGGGCAAGGGCCTCCTCTTGCCAAGAGGTGGGAACCACGTGGATTTTCTCGAGTTGCGGCGGGATTCTCGAGTTACGACGGGGATCTCAGCCTTCCCCTTGGGTTGGCCCTGGGAAGCCCAATCTTCCCCTCGGGTTTCGAGGGAAAGCTGGGGGTTGCGCTCGAGTCACTGCAGGGCCGAAGAGACCTCACCTAGGCGTGTGTCCGGGACCTCATATTCCTCTCCAGGGAAGGCAGGGATCTCGGGGTTGCATTCCAGGCTCCCCCGGTGAGTCAGGCCTCGTCTCGAGGGGAAGCCAAGGACTCCGCTCTCCTCTAGAGTCGCGACGCGGGTCTCTTGGAGCCCCCTGAGCGGCCTCAAGGGAGTCCAGCCTCCTCTTCCGTTTGGAGAGAGGACCCGGGATTGCTCTCCAGGCCATCCAGGAAAAGAAGGCCCTCAGCTCGCGAGGACGGGGGCGTCTCAGGGGTTTCCTCGAGCTGCAGCGCCCGTGGGGGTTTTCTCCCGAGGCACGACGAGGATCTCAGGGAGCCTCTCGTGCGGCGCCAGGGAAGTCAGGTCTCCATGCGCGTGGCGAGGGGGAGCGCGTCCTGGCTCTCGAGTCACGGGAGGGGACTAGGGCCTCGAGACGCGTTGAAGAAGGACTCTCGAGGTCTTCCTCGGGGGGCGGCGGGAAACCCTCGTGTCACTCGCCTTCTGCCGGGGACCTTAGGGAACTTCCCAGGGTGCCTCTGAGAAGCGAGGGATCCTGTGGAGGTGGCGGGGCCCCTCGGGACTCCGCTGGGTCTGGCGCAACGGAAGAGGGCCTCACCTCGAGGGGAGGCAGGAACCTCAGGCTTCTTCTCCGTTTCGGACTCCGACCGCAGGGTCCCTGCAGAGTTGGGACAGGAGAGTCAGGCCTCGTCTTGTCTGAGGAAGGGAACCCCGCTGGCCTCTCGAGTTGCTCAGGGGGTCTCAGGCCCCTCGTCGAGCTGTGTGTGGAACCCGCGGGTCTTTGCGGACGATGCACGGGGGTGGCAGTACCCCTTCGTGTTGTGCCTTCACCCACAGGGTTGCCTTCGAAGAGGGGTCCGGGCCTCGGGTCCTTCTCAAGGGCGGACCGGGGAATCGGGGGCGTTCGGCATGTGGCCCCACCCACGTGGCTCGTCTCGAATTTCCTCGTGAGACCGGCCTCCTCCTGAGGTGCGCCGGGAAGGCCGGGAACCCCTTCCAGACCACGCAGGGGAATCGCCTCTCCTGTCGCGATCAGGAGGGGAGAAGGGGCTCAGAGGAAGCGGTGCCGGGACCCTCGGTGTTCCCCTCGAGGGAACCCGGCGTGTCGGGGGACTTTTGGGGGTCGCAGGAAGGCTGTCAGGGACCGTTTCGCCCTTCAGGGCGGAACAGGGGACTTCCCTTGAGACGCCGTGGCGGGCAAGGGCCTCATCTTGCCAAGAGGTGGGAACCACGTGGGTTTTCTCGAGTTGCGGCGGGATTCTCGAGATACGACGGGGATCTCAGCCTTCCCCTTGGGTTGGCCCTGGGAAGCCCAATCTTCAGTTCGAGTTGCGATGGAAAGCTGGGGGTTCTGCTCGAGTCACTACAGGGCCAAAGAGACCTCATCGAGGCGTGTGTCCAGGACCTAATATTCCTCTCAAGGGAAGACAGGGATCCAGGGTTTCCATTCCAGACTCCCCCGGGGAGTCAGGACTCGCCTGGAGGGGAAGCAAAGGACTCAGCTTTCCTCTCAATTCGCGACACGGATCTCTTGGAGCCCACTGAGTGGACTCAAGGGTGTCGAGCCTCCTCTTCAGTTTGGAGAGAGGACTCGGGATTGCTCTCCAGGCCAGGCAGGAAAAGAAGGCCCTCATCTCGCGATGATGGGGGCGTCTCATGGGTTTCCTCAGGCTGCTGAGCCCATGGGGGTTTTCTCACGAGGCACGACGAGGACCTCAGGGAGCCTCTCGTGCGGCGCCAGGGAAGTCAGGTCTCCATGCGCATGGCGAGGGGGAGCTGGTCATCACTCTCGAGTCATGGGAAGCGGCTAGGTCGTCAAGAGGCGTTGAAGAAGGACTCTCGAGGTCTTTCTCGGGTTGCGGCGGGAAACCCTCGTTTCCCTCGACTTCTGCAGGGGACCTTAGGGAACTTCCCACGGTGCCTCTGAGAGGTGAGGGATGCTGTGGAGTTGGCAGGGCCTCTCGGGACTCTGCTGGGTTCGGCGCAATGGAAGAGGGCCTCATCTCGAGGGGAGGCAGGAACCTCAGGCTTCCTCTCCGTTTCGGACTCCGACTGCACGGTCCCTGCAGTGTTGGGACAGGAGAGTCATGCCTCGTCTTGTCTGAGGAATGGAATTCTGGTTGCCTCTCGAGTTGTTCTGGGAGTCTCAGGCCCCTTTTCGAGCTGTGTGTAGACCCTGCGGGTTTTTCCGGATGATGCGCGGCGGTGTCAGTGCCCCTTCGTGTTGTGCCTTCACCCACAGGGTTGCCTTCGAAGAGGTGTCCGGGCATCGGGTTCTTATCCAGAGCGGACCGGAAATCGGGGTCGTTCGGCACGTGGCACCTCACACGTGGCTAGTCTCGAATTTCCTCCTGAGACCGGCCTCATCCTGAGGTGAGCCACGAAGGCCGGGAACCCCTTCCAGACCACGCAGGGGAATCGACTCTCCTGTCGCGATCAGGAGGGGAGAAGGGGCTCAGATGAAGTGGTGCCGGGACCCTCGGTGTTCCCCTCGAGGGAACCCAGCGTGTCGGGGAACTTTTGCGGTCGCATCAAGGGTGTCAAGTACCGTTTCGCCCTTCAGGGCGGAACATGGGACTTCCCTGGAGACACCGGAACTTCGGTGTTCCCCTGGAGTGAGACCGGTATGTTGGGGAACTTTGGGGTCGCATCAAGGGTGCCAAGTAGCATTTCGAACTTTAAGATGGAACGTGGGACTTCTCTTGAGACTCTAGCTGGCAAGGGCCTCATATTGCGATGAAGGGGGAACCACATGGTTTTTAAGACTTGAGGCTGAATTCTCGAATTACGATGGGAAATTCAGACTTCCTCTTGTGTTGACCGTGGGAAGACCAATCTTCCATTCAAATTGTGAGGGAGAGATGGAGGTTGCTCTCGAGTCACTGTAGGGCAAAATAGACCTCATCTAGGCTTGTGTCTAGGACATAATGTTCCACTCCAGGGGCGACAGGGATCTCGGGGTTGCATTCCAAACTCACCCGGGGAGTCAGGCCTCGTCTCCAGGGAAGCAAAGGACTCCGCTCTCCTCTCGAATCGCACCGGGTATTTCTTGGACCCAACTGAGTGGCCTAAAGGGAGTCAATACTCCTGTGAAGTTTGGAGAGAGGACCAGGGATTGCTCTCCAGGTCAGGCAGGAAAAGAAGGCCCCCATCTCGCGATGACGGTGGGTTTTCCCGAGCTGCGGCGCCAGTGTGGGGTTTCTCACGAGGTATGACGGGGAGCTCAGGGAGCCTCTCATGTGGCGCCAGGGAAGTCAGGTGTCCATGCGCATGGCGAGGGGGAGCGTGTCATTGCTCTCGAGTCATGGTAGGGGAATCCGTCCTCAAGACGCGTTGAAGACGAACTCTTGATGTCTTTCTCGGGTTGCGGCAGGATACCCTGTGTTCCCTCGACTTGTGCCGGTGACCTCAGGGAGTTGCTCAGGGTGCCTCTGAGAAGACACTGATACTGTGGGGTTGGGAGTGGCCTCTTGGGACTCCACTGGGTGTGGTATAATACAAGAGGGCCTCATCTCGTGTTGAGGAAGGAACCTCAGGGTTCCTCTCCATTTCAGACTCCGATCTCAGGATTCCTGCAGAGTTGGGACAGGAGAGTCAGGCCTCGTATTTTGTGGAGAAATGAAACTTAGCTTGCCTCTCGAGTTGTTCACGAGGTAACAGGTCACTTGTCGAGCTGTATGTGGAACCTGCAGAATTTTCCAAAAGATGCACGGGTGTTCAGGGTCCCTCCTTGTTGTGCCTTCATCCTACGGGATGCATTCCAAGAAGTGTACGGGCATCGGGTGCTTATTAATAGCTGACCTGGAAATGGGGTCTTTCCGCATGTGGCACCACCCACGAGGCTACATCTCCAATTGCCTCTTGAGACCGGCCTCATCCTGATGTGCGCTGGGAAGATCGGTAACCCCTCCCACACAAAGCAGGAGAATCGACACTCCTGTTGCAATCAGGAGGGGGGAAGGGGCTCAAATGATGTGGTGCGGGGAACATGGGTGTTACCCTCGAGTGAGGCCTGTATGTTGGGGAACTTTGGGGGTGCCATTATGGGTGCCAAGTACCGTTTTGCACTTCAGTAGGAACGTGGGACTTCTTTAGAGACGCTGTGGCGGGCAAGGGCCTCATGCTGCGAAGACGATGGAACCACGTGGTTTTTCTCGAGTTGCGGCGGGATTCTCGAGTTACGACGGGGATTTCAGGATTCCTCTTGTGTTGGACCTGGGAAGCCCAAACTTCCCTTCGAGTTGCGAGGGAAAGCTGGATGTTGTGCTCGAATCACTGCAAGGCCAAAGAGACGTCATCTAGGCGTGTGTCCAGGACCTAATAGTCCTCTCAAGGGAAGACAAGGATCTCGGGATTGCACTCCAGACTCCCCCGGGGAGTCAGGCCTCGCCTCGAGGGGAAGCAAAGGACTGCGCTCTCTTCTCGAGCCGTGTCGCAGATCTCTTGGAGCCCACTGAGTCACCTCAAGGGAGTCCAGCCTACTCTTCAGTTTGGAGAGAGGACTCGGGATTGCTCTCCAGGCCAGGCAGGAAAAGAAGGCCCTCAGCTCGCGAGGACGGGGGCGTCTCAGGGGTTTCCTCGAGCTGCGGTGCCGTGGGGGTTTTCTCCCGAGGCACGACGAGGATCTCAGGGAGCCTCTCGTGCGGCGCCAGGGAAGCCAGGTCTGCATGCGCGAGGCGAGGGAGAGCGCATCATTGCTCTCTAGTCCAGAGAGGGGACAAGGGCCTCAAGACACTTTGCAGCAGGACTATCGAAGTCTTTCCCGAGTGGCGGCGGAAAACCCTCATTTCCCTCGCCTTCTGCCGGGGACCTTAGGGAACTTCCCAGGGTGCCTCTGAGAGGTGAGGGATGCTGTGGAGTTAGCGGGGCCTCTCGGGACTCCGCTGGGGTTGGCTCAATGGAAGAGGGCCTCATCTCGAGGGGAGGCAGGAACCTCAGGCTTCCTCTCTGTTTCTGACTCCGACCCTCCGACCTCAGGGTCCCTGCAGAGTTGGGACAGGAGAGTCAGGCCTCGTCTTGTCTGAGGAAGGGAACTCCGCTTGCCTCTCGAGTTGCTCAGGGGGTCTCAGGCCCCTCGTCGAACTGTGTGTGGAACCCGCGGGTCCTTGCGGACGATGCACGGGGGTGGCAGTGCCCCTTCGTGTTGTGCCTTCACCCACAGGGTTGCCTTCGAAGAGGGGTCCGGGCCTCGGGTCCTTCTCAAGAGCGAACCGGGGAATCAGGGGCGTTCGGCATGTGGCCCCACCCACGTGGCTCGTCTCGAATTTCCTCGTGAGACCGGCCTCATCCTGAGGTGCGCCGGGAAGGCCGGGAACCCCTTCCAGACCACGCAGGGGAATCGCCTCTCCTGTCGCGATCAGGAGGGGAGAAGGGGCTCAGAGGAAGCGGTGCCGGGACCCTCGGTGTTCCCCTAGGGGGAACCCGGCGTGTCGGGGGGCTTTTGGGGGTTGCAGGAAGGCTGTCAGGGACCGTTTCGCCCTTCAGGGCAGAACAGGGGACTTCCCTTGAGACGCCGTGGCGGGCAAGGGCCTCATCTTGCCAAGAGGTGGGAACCACGTGGTTTTTCTCGAGTTGCGGCGGGATTCTCGAGTTACGACGGGGATCTCAGCCTTCCCCTTGGGTTGGCCCTGGGAAGCCCAATCTTCCCCTCGGGTTGCGAGGGAAAGCTGGGAGTTGCGCTCGAGTCACTGCAGGGCCGAAGAGACCTCACCTAGGCGTGTGTCCGGGACCTAATATTCCTCTCCAGGGAAGGCAGGGATCTCGGGGTTGCATTCGAGGCTCCCCCGGGGAGTCAGGCCTCGTCTCGAGGGGAAGCCAAGGACTCCGCTCTCCTCTCGAGTCGCGACGCGGGTCTCTTGGAGCCCCCTGAGCGGCCTCAAGGGAGTCCAGCCTCCTCTTCCGTTTGGAGAGAGGACCCGGGATTGCTCTCCAGGCCATGCAGGAAAAGAAGGCCCTCAGCTCGCGAGGACGGGGGCGTCTCAGGGGTTTCCTCGAGCTGCGGCGCCCGTGGGGATTTTCTCCCGAGGCACGACGAGGATCTCAGGGAGCCTCTCGTGCGGCGCCAGGGAAGTCAGGTCTCCATGCGTGTGGCGAGGGGGAGCGCGTCCTGGCTCTCGAGTCACGGGAGGGGACTAGGGCCTCGAGACGCGTTGAAGAAGGACTCTCGAGGTCTTTCTCGGGGGGCGGCGGGAAACCCTCGTTTCCCTCGCCTTCTGCCGGGGACCTTAGAGAACTTCCCAGGGTGCCTCTGAGAGGCGAGGGATCCTGTGGAGGTGGCGGGGCCCCTCGGGACTCCGCTGGGTCTGGCGCAACGGAAGAGGGCCTCACCTCGAGGGGAGGCAGGAACCTCAGGCTTCCTCTCCGTTTCGGACTCCGACCGCAGGGTCCCTGCAGAGTTGGGCCAGGAGAGTCAGGCCTCGTCTTGTCTGAGGAAGGGAACCCCGCTGGCCTCTCGAGTTGCTCAGGGGGTCTCAGGCCCCTCGTCGAGCTGTTTGTGGAACCCGCGGGTCTTTGCGGACGATGCACGGGGGTGGCAGTGCCCCTTCGTGTTGTGCCTTCACCCACAGGGTTGCCTTTGAAGAGGGGTCCGGGCCTCGGGTCCTTCTCAAGAGCGGACCGGGGAATAGGGGGCGTTCGGCATGTGGCTCCACCCACGTGGCTCGTCTCGAATTTCCTCGTGAGACCGGCCTCATCCTGAGGTGCGCCGGGAAGGCCGGGAACCCCTTCCAGACCACGCAGGGGAATCGCCTCTCCTGTCGCGATCAGGAGGGGAGAAGGGGCTCAGATGAAGCGGTGCCGGGACACTCGGTGTTCCCCTCGGGGAACCCGGCGTGTCGGGGGACTTTTGGGGGTCGCAGGAAGGCTGTCAGGGACCGTTTTGCCCTTCAGGGCGGAACAGGGGACTTCCCTTGAGACGCCGTCGCGGGCAAGGGCCTCATCTTGCCAAGAGGTGGGAACCACGTGGTTTTTCTCGAGTTGCGGCGGGATTCTCGAGTTACGACGGGGATCTCAGCCTTCCCCTTGGGTTGGCCCTGGGAAGCCCAATCTTCCCCTCGGGTTGCGAGGGAAAGCTGGGGGTTGCGCTCGAGTCTCTGCAGGGCCGAAGAGACCTCACCTAGGCGTGTGTCTGGGACCTAATATTCCTCTCCCGGGAAGGCAGGGATCTTGGGGTTGCATTCCAGGCTCCCCCGGGGAGTCAGGCCTCGTCTCGAGGGGAAGCCAAGGACTCCACTCTCCTCTCGAGTCGCGACGCGGGTCTCTTGGAGCCCCCTGAGCGGCCTCAAGGGAGTCCAGCCTCCTCTTCCGTTTGGAGAGAGGACCCGGGATTGCTCTCCAGGCCATGCAGGAAAAGAAGGCCCTCAGCTCGCGAGGACGGGGGCGTCTCAGGGGTTTCCTCGAGCTGCGGCGCCCGTGGGGGTTTTCTCCCGAGGCACGACGAGGATCTCAGGGAGCCTCTCGTGTGGTGCCAGGGAAGTCAGGTCTCCATGCGCGTGGCGAGGGGGAGCGCGTCCTGGCTCTCGAGTCACAGGAGGGGACTAGGGCCTCGAGACGCGTTGAAGAAGGACTCTCGAGGTCTTTGTCGGGGGGCGGCGGGAAACCCTCGTTTCCCTCGCCTTCTGCCGGGGACCTTAGGGAACTTCCCAGGGTGCCTCTGAGAGGCGAGGGATCCTGTGGAGGTGGCGGGGCCACTCGGGACTCCGCTGGGTCTGGCGCAACGGAAGAGGGCCTCACCTCGAGGGGAGGCAGGAACCTCAGGCTTCCTCTCCGTTTCGGACTCCGACCGAAGGGTCCCTGCAGAGTTGGGACAGGAGAGTCAGGCCTCGTCTTGTCTGAGGAAGGGAACCCCGCTGGCCTCTCGAGTTGCTCAGGGGGTCTCAGGCCCCTCGTCGAGCTGTGTGTGGAACCTCGGGTCTTTGCGGACGATGCACGGGGGTGGCAGGGCCCCTTCGTGTTGTGCCTTCACCCACAGGGTTGCCTTCGAAGAGGGGTCCGGGCCTCGGGTCCTTCTCAAGAGCGGACCGGGGAATCGGGGGCGTTCGGCATGTGGCCCCACCCACGTGGCTAGTCTCAAATTTCCTCGTGAGACCGGCCTCATCCTGAGGTGCGCCGGGAAGGCCGGGAACCCCTTCCAGACCACGCAGGGGAATCGCCTCTCCTGTCGCGATCAGGAGGGGAGAAGGGGCTCAGATGAAGCGGTGCCGGGACCCTCGGTGTTCCCCTCGGGGAACCCGGCGTGTCGGGGAACTTTTGGGGGTCGCAGCAAGGCTGTCAGGGACCATTTCGCCCTTCAGGGCGGAACAGGGGACTTCCCTTGAGACGCCGTGGCGGGCAAGGGCCTCCTCTTGCCAAGAGGTGGAAACCACGTGGTTTTCTCGAGTTGCGGCGGGATTCTCGAGTTACGACGGGGATCTCAGCCTTCCCCTTGGGTTGGCCCTGGGAAGCCCAATCTTCCCCTCGAGTTGCGAGGGAAAGCTGGGGGTTGCGCTCGAATCACTGCAGGGCCGAAGAGACCTCACCTAGGCGTGTGTCCGGGACCTAATATTCCTCTCCAGGGAAGGCAGGGATCTCGGGGTTGCATTCCAGTCTCCCCCGGGGAGTCAGGCCTCGTCTCGAGGGGAAGCCAAGGACTCCGCTCTCCTCTCGAGTCGCGACGCGGGTCTCTTGGAGCCCCCTGAGCGGCCTCAATGGAGTCCAGCCTCCTCTTCCGTTTGGAGAGAGGACCCGGGATTTCTCTCCAGGCCATGCACGAAAAGAAGGCCCTCAGCTCGCGAGGTTGGGGGCGTATCAGGGGTTTCCTCGAGCTGCAGCGCCCGTGGGGGTTTTCTCCCGAGGCACGACGAGGATCTCAGGGAGCCTCTCGTGTGGTGCCAGGGAAGTCAGGTCTCCATGCGCGTGGCGAGGGGAAGCGCTTCATTGCTCTTGAGTCACGGGAGGGGACTAGGGCCTCGAGTCGCGTTGAAGGACTCTCGAGGTCTTACTCGGGGGGCGGCGGGAAACCCTCGTTTCCCTCGCCTTCTGCCGGGGACCTTAGGGAACTTCCCAGGGTGCCTCTGAGAGGCGAGGGATCCTGTGGAGGTGGCGGGCCCCCTCGGGACTCCGCTGGGTCTGGCGCAACGGAAGAGGGCCTCACCTCGAGGGGAGGCAGGAACCTCAGGCTTCCTCTCCGTTTCGGACTCCGACCGCAGGGTCCCTGCAGAGTTGGGACAGGAGAGTCAGGCCTCGTCTTGTCTGAGGAAGGGAACCCCGCTGGCCTCTCGAGTTGCTCAGGGGGTCTCAGGCCCCTCGTGGAGCTGTGTGTGGAACCCGCGGGTCTTTGCGGACGATGCACGGGGGTGGCAGTGCCCCTTTGTGTTGTGCCTTCACCCACAGGGTTGCCTTCGAAGAGGGGTCTGGGTCTCGGGTCATTCTCAAGAGCGGACCGGGGAATCGGGGGCGTTCGGCATGTGTCACCAGCCACGTGGCTGGTCTCGAATTTCCTCGTGACCACAGCCTCATCCTGAGGTGTGCCGGGAAGGCCGTGAACCCCTTCCAGACCACGCAGGGGAATCGCCTCTCCTGTCGCGTTCTGGAGGGGAGAATGGTCTCAGATGAAGCAGTGCCGGGACACTCGGTGTTCCCCTCGAGGGAACACGGCGTGTTGGGGAACTTTTGGTGGTCGCAGGTAGGCTGTCAGGGACCGTTTCACCCTTCAGGGCGGAACAGGGGACTTCCCTTGAGACGCCGTCGAGGGCAAGGGCCTCATCTTGCCAAGAGGTGGGAACCACGTGGTTTTTCTCGAGTTGCGGCGGGATTCTCGAGTTACGACGGGGATCTCAGCCTTCCTCTTGGGTTGGCCCTGGGAAGCCCAATCTTCCCCTCGAATTGCGAGGGAAAGCTGGGGGTTGCGCTCGAGTCACTGCAGGGGCCAAGAGACCTCACCTAGGCGTGTGTCCGGGACCTAATATTCCTCTCCAGGGAAGGCGGGGATCTCGGTGTTCCATTCTAGGCTCCCCCGGGGAGTCAGGCCTAGTCTAAAGGGGAAGCCAAGGACTCCGCTCTCCTCTCGAGTCGCGACGCGGATCTCTTGGTGCCCCCTGAGCGGCTTCAAGGTAGTCTACCCTCCTCTTCAGTTTGGAGAGAGGACTCGTGATTGGTCTTCCGGCCATGCAGGAAAATAAGGCCCTCATCTCGCGATGACCGGGGTGTCTCATGTGTTTCCTCGAGCTGCCGCGCCAGTGTGGGTTTCCTCACGAGGTACGATGAGGAACTCATGGAGCCTCTCGTGCAGTGCCAGGTTAGTCAGGTTTCCATGCGCGTGGCGAGGGGGAGCGCGTAATGGCTCTCGAGTCATGGTAGGGGAATCGCGACTCAACACATGTTGAAGCACTCTCGAGGTCTTTCTCGAGTCACGGCAGAAAACCCAGGGTTCCCTCGACTTGTGCCTGTGACCTCAGGGAGCTTCTCATTGTGCCTCTGAGAACTCAGGGATACTGTGGAGTTGGTAGGGGCCTCTCGGGACTCCACTGGTTGTGGTGCAATGGAAGAGGGCTTTATCTCGAGTGGACGCAGGAACCTCAGGCTTCCTCTCCGTTTCTGACTCGGATCCCATGGTCCCTGCAGAGTAGGGACAAGAGAGTCACACCTAGTCTTCTGTTGAGGAATGGACCTTCGTTTGCCTTTCGAGTTGTTTACAGGGTGACAGGCCACTTGTCGAAATGTCTGTGGGACCTGCGGGTTTTTCTGGACGATGCACGCGGGTGTCAGTGCCCCTTCGTCTTGTGCCTTCATCCACAGGTTTTCCTTCAAAGAGGTGTGCTGGCATCGGGTTCTTTTCAAGAGTGGACCGTGAAATTGGAGTCTTTCGACATGTGGCACCACCCACGAGGCTACGTCTCGAACTTCCTCATGAGACCGGCCTCATCCTTAGGTGCGCCCGGAAGGTCGGGAACCCCTTGCAGACAGAGAAGGGGAGTCGACCCTCCTGTCGCAATCAGGAGAGGAGAAGGGGCTCAGATGAAGTGGTGCCGGGAACCTCGGTGTTCCCCTTGAGTGAGTCTGGTATGTCGCGGAACTTTTGGGGTCGCATCAAGGGTGCCAAGAACCGTTTCGCACTTCAGGATGGAACGTGGGACTTCTCTTGAGATGCTGTAGCGGACAAAGGGCCTCATCTTGCGATGACGAGGGAAGCACGTGGTTTTTCTCGAGTTGCGGTGGGATTCTCGAGTTACGACGGGGAATTCAGGCTTCCTCTTGTGTTGGCCCAGGAAGTCTAATCTTCCATTCGAGTTGCCAGGGAGAGCTGGGGATTGGGCTCCATTCACTGAAGTGCAAACTAGACCTCATCTAGGCTTGTATCCAGGACTTAATGTTCCTCTCCATAGGCGACAGGGATTTGGGGTTGCATTCCATACTCACCCGGAAGTCAGGCCTCATCTCGAGGGGAAGCAAAGGACTCCACTCTCTTCTCGAATCGCGACAGGTATCTCTTAGAGCCCACTGAGTGGTCTTTGCTCTGTAGGAGAGCTCTAGTGTTCATAAGCCTGTACATAAGTGAACACAGACATTCTGTGTGCATGTTGCTGCATACCCAAAATAGGGCCACAAGGAGCCTCATGCTCTCCATGCAGCGCGGAAGCTGTGCAGCCACGCAGCAGCTGAAGAATCCAACCAATTGCTCTTTTCTTACCTCTGACAGAGCTCGCATTGCCGTAGCCCTTGGCAGTTTGAAAACACTGGACCCTAACCCCTCTCAAAGTAGGCCTGGGTTCTAGTTCGAATAGAAAGTCAATAGCGGAGCTGAGGACAGGAACGCGGCAGTCATTTATCACACGCTCCTGCAGCCTGCTACTACAGGGACACTAACGCTAGAAGCTAGGAATGTCTTTGCAAGGTGCGCAAAGGACAAGGGAGAACCTCGACCCTGACTCTAGTATTTCAGTCCCCTGAGCAGATCTGAAGTTCTCCCGCTGTAGAAGCTAACCCATTCCTTTCAAATACAGGCTTCCTAACACAGGGCCAGTTGGCTGCTTGCTCTTCCACGAAGCAGGCTTCCTTAACTTGCAAACTGCAAATTCCGCTTAACAGCCTGGAGGAAAATCGCTTCTTGCAAGATTTTTTTCAGAGGCTGTATCCCCGGAGCTGGGGCCAAGCTAGGGGACCCATACTGGCAAGGGAAGGCAAAACCACATCCAATGTCTTTGCTCTGGAGGACAGCTTTGGTGAGCCTAAGTCTTTCAGGAATATTTCTGGCTCCAACAGAGTCAAATTCTGTGTGTGAAGCTGCACAGCCAAAATAGGGGAACAGAGAGCCTGATTCTCTCTGTGTAGCTTTGAAGCTGTCTTTCAAACAACAGCTTGAGAATCCATACAATGCTCTCCCTTACTGCTAAGAGAATTCTCATTGCTGTCGTCCTTGACAGTTTGTAGAAATCCGCACCCTAACCCTTCTCCAAGTAGGCCTGGGTCCTAGCTCGGAACAACAGGCAACGGCGGAGCTGAGGCCAGTAAGGCACAAGTGAGGTCTCACACACTCTTGCAGCCTGATCGTCCAGGAGCAGTAAGGCCTCTTTTTCCCTGCAGGAGGCTCGCTTGCCTTGCCTCCTGTGAACTGCATTTCCCAGCCTGGGCGCAAAGCTGTTCCTGGAGATTTTTTCTCAGGGGCTGTTTCCCTGGAGCTGGGTCGGACCTCGGGGGCCCAACTCACAGGGGAAGACAAAACCACATGGACAGGTCTATGCTCTGTAGGAGAGCTCTAGTGAACCTCATCTCTCAGGAACATTCTTGGCTTCTACAGAGACACCTCTGTGCATGAAGCTACACACCCAACATAGTGGCAAAGGGAGTCTGATTCTCTCCGTGGGTGCTGATGCTTTGTGGCAAAGCACCTGCTAAGAATCCATCCGCATAGGCTTCCCTCACCTTGACAGAGGTCTCATTGCTGTAGTCCTTGGCAGTTTGGAAAGAAGCAGACCCTTACCCTTCACCAAGTAGGCCCTTGTCCTTGTTTGAATGGAAAGGCAGTAGCTGAGCTGAGGCCAGTAAGGCGCCAGTCAAGTCTGACATATTCCCGATGCCTGCTCCTTCATGGAAAATAACGTTAGAATCTGGGAATGTCTTTGCAAGGCTGGCAAAGGGCAGTCAGGAACCTCGACCCTGCCTCTGGAATTTCTATCTTCTCAGCACATCCGGAGGTCTCGGTCAGGAGAAACTAACCCATTCCTTGCAAATATAGGCTTCCAAACACAGGCCGGTTGGCTGTCTCTTCTTGCCGAAGGAAGCTTGCTTATCCCACCTCCTGTGAACTCCGCTTCCCAGCCTGGGGGATAAGAGGTTCTTGGAGATCTTTTCTCAGAGGCTGTTTCCACGGAGCAGGGGCCGATCCCGGAGACCCACACGCACAGGGGAAGGGAAAACCGCATGGATAAGTCTTTGCTCTCTAGGAGTGCTCTAGTGAACCTCAGTCTATGCGGAATGTTCTTGGCTCCAACGGGGACATCTCTGTGTGGGAAGCTGCATAGCCAACATAGAGACACAGAGACCTGATTCTCTCTGTGCAGCTTTGACGCTGTCGTTCAAACAACAAATTGAGAATCCACACAATGCTCTCCCTTACCACTGAGAGAGTTATCATTGCTGTAGCCCTTCGCAGTTTCTGGAAATCGGCACACAAACACTTCTCCAAGTAGGCCTGGGTTCAAGTTCAGATGAACATGCAATAGCGGAGCTGAGGCCAGTAAGGCACCAGTCAGGTGTCACACACTCTGGCAGCCTGCTCCTCCAGGGACAGTAAGGCCTCTATTTCCCTTCAGGAGGCTCGCTTGCCTTACTTCCTGTGAACAGTGTTTCCCAGCCTGGGCGGAAAGCAGTTCCTGGAGATCTTTTCTCAGGGGCTGTTTCCCCGGAGTTGGGGCGGACCTCGGGGACCCAACTCACAGGGGAATGCAAAACCAAATGGACAGGTCTATGCTCTGTAGGAGATCTCTAGTGAACTGCCGGGGTCCAGCCCCAGCTGATCCAGGGTATTCAAAGCAGAGACGGCGTAGGCGAGGGTCAGGGAACAACTGCTTAATTAAACGTTAATTAAGGATATAAAGAGTAATAAAATGAGGATAGCTCAGTAGGAAAATTCAGTGGAGAAAAGAGGCTGAGTAGCTTGGTTTACGCGGGGGACCAATAAAACTTCAAGACAAGAAGCTTGCACCACTTACGTAGGCCGCAGGCGTCCTTCCATTCTCCCGAAGAAGAGGAGACACTGAGGCCTCCCCGGTCGGATCTTAGAAGCCCAGGCAAAATTAGTAAGCTTGGTGGGTTCCGCGCTCCAGATGGAGACTCAACCAGAGTGAGAGAGAGAGAGAGACATGGGGATACCAGTATTTCAAGAAACTGATCCCAATTCTTTATTTTCCATGGTCTACTTTTATACACTGAGATGTTATGCAAAAGTCACGTGGGGTCAGCAGTCCTGACTTTTATCAAAGTCAGGTGCTTCATACAAAAGTATACAGAGGTCTTAGGGGTGTTACATCATCTTCTGGCCGGGGGGCCTGCTGACAATTTACGACCCTCTCCTTGTGACAGCGGTCAGTCAACCAGGACACTTATTTCTCCAGGGGTGATTATTCTTAAAACAGACGCCACCCAAATGAAGTTACATTCCTATAGGGTGAGGGTGTAGTGGGTTTTAGTTAAGGAAAGAATTTACTTAGCCTAAGGTCTAACGTGATTTATATCAAAGGTTAATACTTATTTCTTCTATATATTCATTAATGTGTATAAGGGCAGGGGATGTGGAGACTTAGCAGTAAACATCAGCTCAACAAATGAAAAACCCTTCACCAATATGATTTCTAATCAGCCCATTATACTTATACTAATACTTTTCTAACTTTTCTAAGGAACCTGTTTTTAGAAGGTTTAAAGCATCTCGTGCCTCTCATGGTTGGGAGGCTGTGAGCAATCACATGTGGCCGGACAAGCCTGTCAGGCAGGCTAGAGAACCTTCAGAGGAGTTTGTAGGTTAAAACACTCTTGTCACACCCAGGGGTTTTTATCAACTGGAGCTCTAGGTTAACTCCTTCTCCGAAAGAGGTGGTGGGGGACAGCCCCCCGTAAAGTCAGAGGTGTAGGTGAGAGCACAAAGTAGTAAGGTAGGCAGGCTCTGGTGATGGGGGTAGATGCTCGAGGATTTCCAGGGGGACTCCTGAGGCTCGATCCCGCCTTTGCGTATGTCGAGCCTCCTTCCTCATGACCTTTGCCATGGGCGGAGTGCCTCACTCTGGCCCCAAACAGTGAACCTCCTCTCTCAGGAACATTCTTGGCTCCTATCGAGACACCTCTGTGTGTAGCTACCCACGCAACGTAGGGGCAAAGGGAGCCAGATTCTTTCCGTGGGGTGCTGATGCTTTGTGGCAAAGCACCTGCTTGAAAATCCATCAGCTTACGCTTCCCTCGCCTTGACAGAGGTCTCATTGCTGTAGCCCTTGGCAGTTTGGAAAGAAGAGGACCCTTACCTCTCATAAAGTGGGCCCTTGTCCTAGTTTGAAAGGAAAGGCAAGAGGTGAGCTGAGGCCAATAAGGCGCCAGTCAAGTCTGACATATTCCCGAAGCCTGCTCCTTCATGGAAAATAACGCTGTAATCTAGGAATGTCTCTGCAAGGCTGGCAAAGGGCAGTCAGGAGCCTGCACCCTGCCTCTGGAATTACCGACTTCTGAACAGATCTGGAGGTCTCCCTTAGGGGAAGCTAACCCATTCTTCCAAATAGAGGCTTCCAAACGCAGGCCGCTTGGCTGCCTCTTGCTCTCTGAAGGAGGCCTGCTTTTCCCGCCTCCTATGAATCCCACATCCCAGCCTCTGGGAAAAGCGGATCTTGAAGATCTTTTCTCAGGGGTTGTTTCCACGGAGCTGGGGCTAAGCCTGGAGACCCAAACTCACAGGGGAAGAAAAACCACATGGACAAGTCTTTGCTCTCTAGGAGAGCTCTAGTGAACTTCACTCTGTCACGAACATTCTTGATTCATATGGAGACACCCCTGTGTGCGAAGCTGCGTACCCAACATGGGGGCACAGAGAGCCTGATTCTCTCTGTGTAGCTTTAAAGATGTCGTTCAAAAAACACCTTGAAAATCCATACAATGCTCTTCCTTACCCGTGACAGAGTTCTCATTGCTGTAGCCCTTGGCAGTTTTTAGAAATCCGCACCCAAACCCTTCTCCAAGTAGTCCTGGGTCCTAGTTCGGAGGAACATGCAATGGCGGAGCTGAGGCCAGTAAGGCACCAGTCAGGTCTCACACACTCTGCAGCCTGATCGTCCAGGGACAGTAAGCCCTCTTTTTCCCTGAAGGAGGCTCACTTGACTTCCCTCCTGTGAGCTGCATTTCCCAGCCTGGGGGAAAAGAGGTCCCTGGAGATCTTTTCTCAGGGGCTCCTTCCCCGGAGCTGGGGAGGACCTCGAGGACCCAACTCACAGGGGAAGGCAAAAGCATATGGACAGGTCTATGCTCTGTAGGAGAGCTCTAGTGAACCTCATCTCTCAGGAACATTCTGGCCTCCTATAGAGACACCTCTGTATGTGAAGCTACACACCCAACATAGGGGCAAATGGAGCCTGATTCTCCCCGTGGGGTGCTGATGCTTTGTGGCAAAGCACCTGCTTGATGATCCATCCACTTAGGCTTCCCTCGCCTTGACAGAGGTCCCATTGCTGTAGCCCTTGGCAGTTTGGAAAGAAGAAGACCCTTACCCTTCATAAAGTAGGCCTTTGTCCTAGTTTGAATGGAAAGGTAATAGCTGAGCTGAGGCCAATAAGGTGCCTGCCAAGTCTGACATACTCCCGTAGCCTTCACCTTCATGGAAAATAACTCTAGAATCTGGGAATGTCTTTGCAAGGCTGGCAAAGGGCAGTCAGGAAGCAGCACCCTGCCTCTGGAATTACCGACTTCTGAGCAGATCTGGAGGTCTCCTTTAGGAGAAGCTAACCCATTCTTTCCAAATAGAGGCTTCCAAACAGGCCAGTTGGCTGCCTTTTCGCGCCCGAAGGAGGCCTGCTTTTCTCGCATCCTATGAAGCCCTGTTCCCAGCCTCTGGGAAAAGCGGATCTTGAAGATATTTTCTCAGGGGTTGTTTCCATGGAGCTGGGGCCGAGACCAGAGACCCAATCGCACAGGGGAAGGAAAACCACATGGACAAGTCTTTGCTCTCCAGGAGACCTCTAAGTGAAACTTACTGTGTCAGAAACGTTCTTGACTCCTATGGAGACACCCCTGTGTGTGAAGCTGTGTACCCAACAAGGGGGCACACAGGGCCTGATTCTCTCTTTGCAGCTTTGAAGCTGTCGTTCAAACAACAGCTTGAGAATCCATACAATGCTCTCCCTTACCTCTGAGAGACTTCTCATTGCTGTAGCCTTTGGCAGTTTTTACAAATCCGCACCCAAACCCTTCTCCAAGTAGGCCTGGGTCCTGGTTTGGATGGCCATGCAATGGCGGAGCTGAGGTCAGTAAGGCACCAGTCAGGTGTCACACACTCTGGCAGCCTGCTCCTCCAGGGACAGTAAGGCCTATTTTTCCTTGCAGGAGGCTCGCTTGCCTTGCCTCCTGTGAACTGCGTTTCCCAGCCTGGGCAAAAAGCGGTTCCTGGAGATCTTTTCTCAGGGGCTCTATCCCCAGAGCTGGGGTGGACCTCGGGGACCCATCTCACAGGGTAAGGAAAAACCACATGGACAGGTCTATGCTCTGTAGGAGACGTCAGTGTGTTTCATCTCTTAGGAACATTCTTGGCTCGTACAGAGACACCTCTGTGTGTAAAGCTACACACCGAACATAGGGGCACAGGGAGCCTGATTCTCTCCGTGGGGTGCTGATGCTTTGTGGCAAAGCACCTGTTTGAGAATCCATCTGCTTATGCTTCCCTCGCCTTGACAGAGGTCTCATTGCTGTGTCTCTTGGCAGTTGGGAAAGAAGTAGACCCTTACGCTTCACCAAGTAGGCCCTGATCCTAGTTTGAAAGGAAAGGCAATAGCTGAGCTGAGGCCAGTAAGGCACCCGTCAACTCTGACATATTCCCGATGCCTGCTCCTTCATGGAAAATATTGCTAGAATCTAGGAATGTCTTTGCAAGGCTGGCAAAGGGCAGTCAGGAACCTCGACCCTGCCTCTGGAATATCTATCTTCTGAGCAGATCTGGAGGTCTCCTTCTGGAGAAGCTAACCCATTCCTTGCAAATAGAGGCTTCCAAACACAGGCCGGTTGGCTGCCTCTTCTTGCCTGAAGGAGGCTTGCTTTTCCTGCCTCCTATGATCCCTGTTTTCCAGCATGGGGGAAAAGCAGATCTTGGAGATCTTTGCTCAGGGGTTTTTTCACGGAGCTGGGGTTATGCACAGAGACCCACACATACAGGGGAAGGCAAAACCACATGAACAAGTCTTTGCTCTCTAAGAGAGCTCTAGTGAACCTCAGTCTTTGACGAACGTTCTTGGCTCCTATGCGGACACCTCTGTGTGTGAAACTGCGTACCCAACATGGCGGCAAAGAGCCTGATTCTCTCTGTGCAGGTTTAATGCTGTCGTTCAGAAAACAGCTTGAGAATCCATACAATTCTCGCCCTTACCTCTGAGAGAGTTCTCATTGCAGTAGCCCTTGGCAGTTTGTAGAAATCTGCACCTAAACCCTTCTCCAAGTAGGCCTGAGTCCCAGTTCGGAGGAACAAGCAATGGCGGAGCTAAGACCAGTATGGCACCAGTCAGTTTTCACACACTCTGGCAGCCTGCTCTTCCAGGGACAGTAAGGCTTCTTTTTCTCTGCAGGAGGCTCACTTGCCTTACTTCCTGTGAACAGCTTTTCCCAGCCTGGGCAAAAAGCGGTTCCTGGAGATCTTTTCTCAGAGGCTGTTTTCTCGGAGCTGGGGTGGACCTCGGGCACCCAACTCACAGGGGAAGGCGAAACCACATGTACAGGTGAGCACTCTGTAGGAGAGCTCTTGTGAGCCTCATCTCTCAGGAACATTCTTGGCTCCTGTAGAGACACCACTGTGTGTGAATCTACACACCCCACATAGGGGCAAAGGGAGCCTGATTCTCTCCGTGGGGTGCTGATGCTTGGTGGCAAAGAACCTTCCTGATAATCCATCCGCTTATGCTTCCCTCGCATTTACGGAGGTCTCATTGCTGTAGCCCTCGGCAGTTTGGAAAGAAGAAGACCCTTACCCTTCATAAAGTAGGGCCTTGTCCTACTTTGAATGGAAAGGCAATAGCTGAGCTGAGGCCAATAAGGCGCCAGTCAAGTCTGACATATTCCCAAAGCCTGCTTCTTCAGGAAGATAACTGTAGAATCTAGGAATGTCTTTGCAAGGCTGGCAAAGGGCAGTCAGGACCCTGCACACTGCCTCTGGAATTACCGACTTCTGAACAGATCTGGAGGTCTCCCTTAGGGGAAGCTAACCCATTCTTCCAAATAGAGGCTTCCAAACGCAGGCCGCTTGGCTGCCTCTTGCTCTCTGAAGGAGGCCTGCTTTTCCCGCCTCCTATGAACCCCACATCCCAGCCTCTGGGGAAAGCGGATCTTGAAGATCTTTTCTCAGAGGTTGTTTCCACGGAGCTGGGGCCGAGCCTGGAGCCCCAAACGCACAGGGGAAGAAAAACCACATGGACAAGTCTTTGCTCTCTAGGAGAGCTCTAGTGAACCTCACTCTGTCAGGAACGTTCTTGTTTCCTATGGAGACACCCCTGTCTGTGAAGCTGTGTACTGAACATGGAGACACAGAGTCTGATTCTCTCTGTGCATCTTTGAAGCTGTCGTTCAAACAACAGCTTGAAAATCCATACAATGCTCTTCCTTACCCGTGACACAGTTCTCATTGCTATACCCCTTGGCAGTATTTAGAAATCCATACCCAAACCCTTCTCCTAGTAGGCCTGGGTCCTAGTTCAGAGGAACATGCAATGGCAGAGCTGAGGCCAGTAAGGCACCAGTCAGGTCTCACACACTCTTGCAGCCTGATCGTCCAGGGACACTAAGGCCTGTTGTGCCTTGCAGGAGGCTCGCTTGCGTTACCTCCTGTGAACTGCGTTTGCCAGCCTGGGGGAATAGCGGTCCCTGGAGATCTTTTCTCAGGGGCTCCTTCCCCTGAGCTGGGGCGGACCTCAGGGACCCAACTCACAGGGCAAGGCAAAACCATATGGACAGGTCTATGCTCTGTAGCAGACTTCTAGTGAACCTCATCTCTCAGGAACATTCTTGGCTCCTATAGAGACACTTCTGTGTGTGAAGCTGCGTACCTAACATAGGGGCACAGAGAGCCTGATTTTCTCAGTTCATTTTGACCCTGTCGTTCAGAAAACAGCTTGAGAATCCATAAAATGCTCTCCCTGACCGCTGAGAGAATTCTCACTGCTGTAGCCCTTGGCACTTTGTAGAAATCCGCAGCCAAACGCTTCTCCAAATAGGCCTGGGTCCTAGTTCGGAGGAACAGGCAATGGTGGAACTGAGGCCAGCAAGGCAACAGTCAGGTTTCACACACTCTGGCAGCCTGCTCCTCCAGGGACAGTAAGGCCTATTTTTCTCTGCAGGAGATTCGCTTGCCTTACTTCCTGTGAACAGCGTTTCCCAGCCTCAGCGAAACCGTTCCTGGAGATCTTTTCTCAGGGACAGTTTCCCCGGAGGTGTGGTGGACCTCGAGGACCCAACTCACAGGGGAAGGAAAAACCACATGGACAGGTCTATGCTCTGTAGGAGAGGTTTAGTGAACCTAATCTCTCAGGAACATTCTTGGCTCCTATAGAGACAACTCTGTGTGTGAAGCTACACTCCCAACATTGGGGAACAGGGATCTTGGTTCTCTCCGTGGGGTGCTGATGCTTTGTAGCAAAGCACCTGCTTGAGAATCCGTCCTCTTAGGCTTCCCTCGCCTTGACAGAAGTCTCATTGCTGTAGCCCTTGGCAGTTTCAAAGAAGAAGACCCTTACACTTCATAAACTAGGCCCTTGTCCTAGTTTGAATGGAAAGGCAATAGCTGAGCTGAGGCCAATAAGGAGCCAGTCCCCTCTGACACATTCCCGAAGTCTGCTCCTTCATGGAATATAACTCTAGAATCTTGGAATGTCTTTGCAAGGCTGGCAAAGGGCAGTCAGGAACCAGCACCCTGCCTCTGGAATTACCGACTTCTGAGCAGATCTGGAGGTCTCCTTTAGGAGAAGCTAACCCATTCCTTCCAAATAGAGGCTTCAAAACACAGGCAGGTGGGCTGCATTTTTGTTCCCGATGGAGGCGTGCTTTTCTCTCCTCCTACGAACCCCGGTTCCCAGACACTGGGAAAAGTGGATCTTGAAGATATTTTCTCAGGGGTTGTTTCCACGGAGCTGGGGCCGAGCCTGGAGACCCAAAGGCACAGGGGAAGGCAAGACCACATGGACAAGCCTTTGCTCTTTAGTATAGCTCTAATGAACCTCACCCTGTCAGGATCTTTCTTGATTCCTACGGAGACACACCTGTGTGTGAAGCTGCGGCTACAGAGAGCCTGATTCCCTCCGTTTACCGCTGAGTCTGCATTGCCAAGCAACAGCTTGGGAACGCAGCCTGGGGCACTTCCCTTCCCTCGGACAGAGCTCTCCTTGCGGTAGGCCTTGGTAGTTTTCATACAATGGGGCCCTAAGCCCTCTGCAAGTTGGCCTGGCTCCTAGGTCCAAAGGGCAGGCCAGAGCGGAGCTGAAGCTGTCAGGCTCCAGACACATCTCCCATACTCCTACATCCTGCTCCTACCCGGGCGTGAACGCTAGAAGCTGGGAAGGTACCTGGACCATGCAGGGGCGGGGCGAACGCGGGCGGCGTTGGGCGGGGGTCGGCTTCTGGCGGGGGTGGGGGCGGGCTTCCCAGTTGTGCTCTCAGAGGTGGACACTGAGGCTGAAAACTCGCTGGGAGCGCACCCGGGACAGGTAAACCCGGGCTGCGGGGGTCGAGATTCAGATGGCTTTGGGTGGGGGTTGGTCCCAGTTGTGCTCCCTGGGTCGCCACTGCGGCTGGGAACGCGCAGGGAGCGCGGCAGGGGCGGGGTTCCCAGTTGCGCTCTCGGGGGTTGCAACTGCGGCTGGGAACGCCCATTTCGTCTGCTCCTGGGTCCCCAAGGATCGCCATCCCGTGGGTGCAGCGGAGGGCTGCAGACCACAGGTAAGGGAACTGGGACTGCGTGGAGCAGGGAACCAAGTATTCCGCCGTCTGTTGGCACATTCTCGGAGCTCCCCAACCTGGCGGTCGCAGAAAGGCCTTGCCTTTGGGGTCAAGGCCTTTACCGCTCCACCCCTCTGCTGAAAAATCTCAGAGTCTGCGCGGTTTTTCCAAGCAGCCTAGTGTCCGCTGGAAGTCCAAGGGACAGAACACTGAACTCTGGCCGGCTGGCCCAGCCCTCTTCTGGCACTTTGTAAGCCAGCGGGCCCTTGAGCACCTGCTGGGATGGGAAAGGGAAGGGTCCATGGATTGCACCCTAGAAACTTAGTAGGGTGCATGGATTTCAAACCCTGGTGGCCGCCCAGGCAGCAAAGAAGGGGGGAGGTCACCTTGCTGCCCTTTCATGGCAGAATCTGTGGTTGTCCAGCTGCGTGGGCCTTTTCATGAGGACCCTGTGCAATAAAAGTTTGGTGTTTTGGAACTGAATAATTAGAACGTGTAAAAGCTTTAAATTATGTGGTGGTGTAATTAAAAAACAAAACAAAACAAAACCAAGCTCCAAGTGTTTTGCAAATGGAGGTTTAAATATTGAAGGACTGTATTCCTTGCACTGTGGCATTCTATCAAGAAGTGTGCAGGATTTTTTTTTTTTTAAGAAAAGTGTTCGAAGTGAGGGAAACAGGAAACCCAGAGGTGCCCCTGTATTTTGGGGAAGGCCTTAGGAGGTCACTTGGAAATGCTGCTGGCTGTGCGGGAGCGGGGCAGATGGGCTGTGCAGGCTTGTCCTTTGCATGGATGTTCTTGTGTGTGGAAACCCAGCTCGGAGCCATCTCCTGATGTGTAAGAATTTCGCAGACAAACCTTGAGCTAAGCAATGCATTTTTTCCTAAGAAAATGTTTGTCTTAAGCGATGTAAATATCCTATGTATTTCCGCTAGACTCTGGCTTCAGGTCGGTTCCCCCAAAAGGCTCAGAAGCGATTTGAACAAAACAGCATGTTTTCCTCCTAGCTTGTTCTCCTTATCTATGTTAAGGAAATGATATATTTGCCTGCAATACTGCCTTTCTTCAAGATTCATGTCAATCAAGTTTTGGCCCGGGATGACTCACCTGCTGCCAATATTATCTCAATGCATGTCGTGGGGGAAGGGCCTGGTGCCATTCCCTGAAACAGTTCCTTTCTTTCCTTAGCTGACTGCTAGTGCCTGTAGAATATCTGGCTAAAGACCAGCAGGGGGTACTCTTACTACCCCCCCCACCCCGCCTCGAGTCTAAGTCAGCAGCTTTCTCTATCTCTTTAATACTTTAATAACACTTGATGACACAAAAGCTCTGAGCGATCAAATCATATCAAATCTTCATTTCAGATTGAAGATGCATTCCATGGTATTGCCATCTTAAGTCTTTCCATCGTTATGGAATATCTGTCCATGTATTCAGGATAGTTTTCAGCCAGGGTGTATAATTTCCAGTGTGCCAGTCTTGTCATCCTCGTTACATCCATGGCAAAGTGTTTTATTCATGTTGATATTATTGAAAGGGAATTTTTTAAAATTCCTTTTCAGATTATTATCTGCTAATGTATACAGATAAAACTGTGTAATCATTCATTTTTATCAGTTTGGACAGCTTGATAGTTGTCTTTAATTTCTTTACTTTCTGACACTTTAAGATTATCCTGGGACACATATGTAATGCCTCACCCCTAAATTCAGACATGTGTTCAAAGAACTTCTGTCCTTTTATTTATTTATTTATTTATTCTTTAACATTGAAATCGTTTTGACTATGCTGGGTGTTTGTTGCTAGATGGAAGTAGCTAGGACCTCTGGACTGCAGTCTCTCATCTCTTGCTGACCTCTTGTTGACCTCTGCAGAATCCTGGTAGGTGGGAGCTTGTTAGTTCCTTGTTCCTTATCAGAACCTCCTGTGGTAAGTGTTTTTCTCTTCTCTGTTGCCTGGTAAGGGTGGGTGGTCATGGGCATCCCAAAGTTGGCTAGAAGTCAATTATTTAGGCAGGCTTGTGCACAGATATGGGAGAAGGCAATGGCACCCCACTCCTGGAAAATCCCAAGGATGGAGGAGCCTGGTAGGCTGCAGTCCATGGGGTGGCTAAGAGTTGGACACCACTGAGTGACTTCGTTTTCATTTTTCACTTTCATGCATAGGAGGAGGAAATGGCAACCCACTCCAGTGTTCTTGCCTAGAGAACCCCAGAGACTGCGGGGCCTGGTGGGCTGCCATCTATGGCGTGGCACAGGGTCGGCCTCAACTGAACCACTTAGCAGCTGCAGCAGCAGCAGCAGCAGTGCATAGATATCAAAGGGGATGAGAACAGTCAGGTAGGATCACATATGTCATCGTGAAACAATACTTCTCCTCTTAGCCAAAGCTAACGAAAGATTTCTGTTCTAGGTCAACCTAGAAGAGATCACTTAAGAGGTAAAGAAACTTAAACTCCATTAGCAAAGGCAGTTCAACATCTCAAGAAAACTTGTGCTAGGCACAAAACTCTTTTCTGGGGGCCTACTTTCCCTACAACCTCCTTATCCCATTCTGTACCCATTCCTTTGCTTCTCCCGTCCTGAAAATGCCACCTGTAAGACAGAACTACTTCGTTTTCCTTCTTAAAGTGTGATTGCATTCCATACATTCTTGTAATAACAAGTCATACATTTCCCTTCAGCAACCAAGAACTGACTCTTATATTGGCATTTGATAGATTGGTGAGCATACCTATCAGTGATAATAGCGCCCACCCCGCTTCCTGCAAGAACAGAACAAAACAAAACAAAACAAAAAAATTGCTTTCTTACATTTAATATGTTCGGATGGTGCCAGTCACTATTCATGCAGAGTCAAAAATCTCTTTTGTTTCTGTGTAAAAGGGAGGTCCTTTCAAGTCGTGAATGTTTCAGAAGTTTCATTTATTTGGAAGTGACCTAGCTATTCAATACACTGTTGTCACTTAGTTTAGCACCAGGATAGAAACTCAGGTAACCAAAACACCTGGAGGAACGATTGTAAGTTCAGTTCAGTTCAGTTGCTCAGTCGAGTCTGACTCTTTGGGACCCCGTGGCCTGCAGGACGCCAGGCTTCCGTGTCCATCACCAACTCCAGGGGCTTGCTCAAACTCATGTCCATCGAGTCAGTGATGCCATCCAACCATCTTATCCTCTGTCATCCCCTTCTCCTCTGCCTTCAATCAAGACTATGAGAGGCAGATATTTTAGAGTATAATTATTGTTAAGAGTTTATCTAAAAGCTCATATCACATTTACATATTTTACATTGGTTGTTGCTGTTTCCAGGTACTTTCTTGCTGACAAGCTTGTGACACATATAACAATAGAGCAATTTTTACCTCAAAAGAAACCTAGGCACTATGTACATGTTGTGCTTAATGTTGTTGACTCTTAGACATGTCTATAGTGGAGGAGCAAAACCAAAAATACTAGATATTTAATATTGACTAGTTCCCAGTTCACGGGACTCTGACATTCATTTAGGTCAATGTTTTCTTGTATTTCCAGCAGTTTGATTTGGAAGGGCTGCCTTGTCTTGAGACCATTGAAATCAGAACTCAGAACTTGAGCAATATTATCAAAAAACACAAGGCTCACACTGACATATACCTTAATCCAGACAGACAGACAAGACATCTTCCAGTTTTCCGCCTGAGATTTAAAATATTTCTTTGAGCCGTTTTCCTGGGAAGTGGGGGGGGGGGAGTGGGGGTGGCAGCGAGGCAGGCTTGGGTAACAAGCTAATTGTTGGTCATTGCATATGCAAAGAACCAGCTTTCCGGGTTCCAAGGAAAAAAGCTTCCTTGGTACCCAATTTTGTTTGGATCTATAGACTCTCATGGCCCTCCTAGGTCAGGACATCTTTCCTTTCTGTAGTCCTCGTTTGAACCCTAAATCATAGACAGCTTGGATTGTCTCTGTGGGGTGGATGTATTGTCCTCGTGTTTGACCTGGCGGCAGTAGCGAGGTCCGAGAGCCTCTCCTGGAACCGGGTGTGGGGACAGGGCTCACCAGGAGCCCCTGGTGGAAGTGGGCAATGCGCCGGGAGCGCGCCAGGGGCGGGGCGATCCCAGGCGCCGTGGGTCGGGGTTCCGGTTGGGAGGGGGTGGGGGGTGGTAACAGTTGTGCTCTCGGGGGTCCCCACTGCAGCTGGAAATGCGCTGGGAGTGCGGCAGGGGCGGGGTAAACCTGGGCTGTGCGGGTCGAGATTTAGATGGCTGTGGGTGGGGGTTCGGTCCCAGTTGTGCTCTCCGGGGTCGCCACTGCGGCTAGGAACGCCCATTTCCTATGCTAATGTGTCCCCAAGGATCCACATCTAGTGGGTGCAGCGGAGGGCTGCGGGCCACAGGTCAGAGAACTGGGACTGCTTGGAGCAGGGAACCACGTATTCCGCCCTCTGTTGGCACATTCTCGGAGCTCCCCAACCTGGCGGTTGCAGAAAGGCCTCGCCCTTGGTGTCAAGGCCTTTACCGATCCACCCCTTTGCTGAAAAAATCTCAGTCTGCACGGTTTTCCCAAGCAGCCTAGTGTCCCCTGGAAGTCCAAGGGACAGAACCCTGAACTCTGGCCGGCTGGCCCAGCCCTGCTTCTGGCACTTTGTAGGCCAGCGGGCCCTGGAGCACCTGCTAGGATGAGAAAGGGAAGGGTCCGCAAATTGCACCCTAGAAAGTTAGTAGGGTGCATGGATTTCAAACCCTGGTGGCCGCCCAGGCAGCAAAGAAGTGGGGAGGGCACCTTGCTGCCCTTTCATGGCAGAATCTGTGGCTGTCCTGATGCGTGGGCCTTTTCATGGGGACCTTGTGCAATAAAAGTTTGGTGTTTTGGTACTGAATAATTAGAAATTGTAAAAAGTTTAAATTATGTGGTGGTGTAATTAAAAAACAAAACAAAACAAAACCAAGCCCCAAGTGTTTGGCACAGGGAGGTTTAAGTATTGAAGGCCTGTTTTCCTTGCACTGTGGCATTCTATCAAGAAGTGTGCAGGATTTTTTTTTTTTTTTAAGAAAAGTGTTCGAAGAGCTTGAAACAGGAAACCCAGAGGTGCCCTTGTATTTTGGGGAAGGCCTTAGGAGGTCACTTGGAAATGCTGCTAGCTGTGGGGGAGGGGTCAGATGGGCTGTGCAGGCTTGTCCTTTGCATTCATGTTCTTGTGTGTAGAAACCCAGCTCGGAGCCATCTACTGATGTGTAAGAATTTCGCAGACAAACCTTGAGCTAAGCAATGCATTTGTTCCTGAGGAAATGTTTGTCTTAAGCGATGTAAATATCCTATGTATATCTGCTGGACTCTGGCTTCAGGTCGGTTCCCCCAATAGGCTCAGAAGTGACTTGAACAAAACAGTATGTTTTCCTCGTACCTTGTTCTCCTAATCTATGTTAAGGAAATGATATATTTGCCTGGAATACTGCCTTTCTTCAAGATTCATGTCAATCAGTTTTTGGCCCAGGATGACTCACCTGCTGCCAATGTGACCTCAAGGCATGTCGTGGGGGAGGGGCCTGGTGCCATTCCCTGAGACAGTGCCTTTCTTTCCTTAGCTCACTGCTAGTGCCTGTAGAATATCTGGCTAGAGACCAGCAGGGCGTACACCCCGCCTCAAGTCTAAGTCAGCAGCTTTCTCTATCTCATTTATACTTTAATAACAATTGATGACACAAAAGCTCTGAGCGATCAAATCATATCAAATCTTCATTTCAGATTGAAGATGCATTCCATGGTATTGCCATCTTAAGTCTTTCCATTGTTATGGAATATCTGTCCATGTATTCAGGATAGTTTTCAGCCAGGGTGTATAATTTCCAGTGTGCCAGTCTTGTCATCCTCGTTACATCCATGGCAAAGTGTTGTATTCATGTTGACATTATTGAAAGGGAATTTTTTTAAATTCCTTTTCAGATTATCATCTGCTAATATATACAGAAAAAACTGTGTAATCTTTCGTTTTTATCAGTTCGGACAGCTTGATAGTTGTCTTTAAATTCTTTCCTTTCTCATACTTTAAGATTTTCCGGGCACCGTACATGTACTGCCTCACCCCTAATCTCAGTCATGTGTTCAAAGGACTTCTGTCCTTTATTTGTTTACTTATTTTTTGCAACATTGAATTCGTTTTGACTATGCTGGGTCTCTGCTGCAAGATGGAAGTTGCTAGGACTTCTGGACTGCAGTCTTCCATCTCTTACTGACCTCTTGTTGACCTCTGCAGAATCCTGGTTGGCGGGAGCTTGTTAGTTCCTTGTTCCTTACCAGGACCTCCTGTGGTAAGTGTTTTTCTCTTCTCTGTTGCCTGGTAAGGGTGGATGGTCATTGGCATCCCAAAGCTAGCTAGAAGTCAATTATTTAGGCAGGCTTGTGCATAGATATGGGAGAAGGCAATGGCACCCCACTCCAGTACTCTTGCGTGGAAAATCCCATGGATGGAGGAGCCTGGTAGGCTGCAGTCCATGGGGTGGTTAAGAGTCGGACACCACTGAGCGACTTCACGTTCACTTTTCACTTTCATGCATGGGAGGAGGAAATGGCAACCCACTCCAGTGTTCTTGCCTAGAGAACCCCAGGGACTGCGGGGCCTGGTGGGCTGCCGTCTATGGAGTCGCACAGAGTCGGACACGACTGAAACGACTTAGCAGCAGCGGCGGCGGCAGCAGCAGCAGAAGCAAGGCATCGATATCAAAAGGGCTGAAAACAGTCAGGAAGGATCACATATGTCGCCGTGAAACACTACTTCTCCACTTAGCCAAAGCTAACCAAAGATTTCTGTTCTAGGTCAACCTAGAAGAGATCACTTAAGAGGTAAAGAAACTTAAACTGCATTAGCAAAGGCAGTTCGACATCTCAAGAAAACTTGTGCTAGGCACAGAACTCTTTTCTGGGGGTCCACTTTCCCTACAACCTCCTTATCCCATTCTGTACCCATTCCTTTGCTTCTCCCATCCTGAAACTGCCACCTGTAAGACAGAACTACTTCGTTTTCCTTCCTCAAGTGCCATTGCATTCCACATACTTTCTTGATATAACAAGTCATACATTTCCCTTCAGCAACCAAGAACTGACTTTTATATTGGCATTGGCTATAGCCCGCCCCCCTCCCCCCACCCCCAAGAACAGAACAAAACAAAACAAAACAATTGCTTTCTTACATTTAACATGTCAGGATGGTGCCAGACACTATTCATGGAGAGTCAAAAATCTCTTTTGTTTCTGTGTAAAAGGGAGGTCCTTTCAAGTCGTAAATGTTTCAGAACTTTCATTTATTTGGAAATGACCTAGCTATTCAATACACTGTCGTCACAAGGATAGAAACTCGGGTAACCAAAACACCTGGAGAAACGTTTGTTAGTTCAGTTCAGTTCAGTTGCTCAGTCGTGTCTGACTCTTTGGGACCCCGTGGCCTGAAGGACGCTAGGCTTCCGTGTCCGTCACCAACTCCAGGGGCTTGCTCAAACTCATGTCCATCGAGTCAGTGATGCCATACAACCATCGTATCCTCTGTCATCCCCTTCTCCTCTGCCTTCAATCAAGACTATGAGAGGCAGATATTTTAGAGTATAATTATTGTAAAGAGTTTGTCTAAAAGCTCATATCACATTTACATTTTTTACTTTTGTTGTTGTCGTTTCCAGGTAGTTTCTTGCTGAAGAGCTTGTGACAGATATAACAATAGAGCAATTTTTACCTCAAAAGAAACCTAGGCACTATGTACATGTTGTGCTTAATGTTGTTGACTCTTAGACATGTCTATAATGGAGGAGCAAAACCAAAAATACTAGATATTTAATATTGACTAGTTCCCAGTTCACGGGACTCTGACATTCATTTAGGTCAATGTTTTCTTGTATTTCCAGCAGTTTGATTTGGAAGGGCTGCCTTGTCTTGAGACCATTGAAATCAGAACACAGAACTTGAGCAATATTATCAAAAAACACAAGGCTCACACTGACACATACCTTAATCCAAACAGACAGACAAGACATCTTCCAGGTTTCCGCCTGAGATTTAAAATATTTCTTTGAGCCAGTCTTCTGGGGAGTGGGGGGATGGGGGTGGCAGTAAGGCAGGCTTGGGTAACAAGCTAATTGTTGGTCATTGCATATGCAAAGAACCAGCTTTCCGGGTTCCAAGGAAAAAAGTTTCCTTGGTAACCAACTTTGTCTGGTTCTATAGAATATCATGGCCCTCCTAGGTCAGGTCATCTTGCCTTTCTGTAGTCCTCGTTTTATCCCTAAATCATAGACAGCTTGGATTGTCTCTGTGGGGTGTATGTATTGTCCTCATGTTTGACCTGGCAGCAGCAGCGAGGTCCGAGAGCCTCTCCTGGAACCGGGCGTGGGGACGGGGCTCACCGAGAGCCGCTGGTGAAGGTGGGCAGCGCCCCTGGAGCGCGGCAGGGGCGGGGCGAACCCGGGCGGCACAGGGCGGGTGTCGGCTCCTGGCGGGGGTAGGGGAGGGCTTCCCAGTTGTGCTCTCAGAGATGGCCACTGCGGCTGGAAACACGCCGGGAGCGCAGCCAGGGTGGGGTAAACCTGGGCTGCACAGGTCGAGATTCCGCTCGCTGTGGGTGGGGGGTCGGTCCCTGTTGTGCTCCCGGGGGTCGCCAATGTGGCTGGGAACCCGCCGGGAGCCCAGCAGGGCCGGGGCAAAACCTGGCGGCGCGGGGCGGGGTGGGGGTCCGTTCACAGCGGGGGTCGGCTCCTGGCGGGGGTGGGGGAGGGCTTTCCAGATGTGCTGTTGGGGGTCGCCATTGCGGCTGGGTATGCCCATTTCGTGAACTCCTGGATCCCCAAGGATCGGCATCCATCGGCCACAGCGGAGGGGTGCGGAACACAGGTAAGGGAACGGGGACTGCGTGGAGCAGGGAACCATGTATTCTGCCCTGTGTTGGCACAGTCTCAGAGCTCCCCAACCTGGCGGTCGCAGGAAGGCCTCGTCTTTGGGGTCAAGGCCTTTACCACTCCACCCCTCTGCTGAAAAACCTCATAGTCTGCGCGGTTTTCCCAAGCAGCCTAGTGTCCGCTGGAAGTCCAAGGGACAGAACCCTGAATTCTGGCCGGCTGGCCCAGCCCTGCTTCTGGCACTTTGTAGGCCAGCGGGCCCTGGAGCACCTGCTAGGATGGGAAAGGGAAGGGTACGCGAATTGCACCCTGGCGGCCGCCGAGGCAGCAAAGAAGAGGGGAGGGCACCTTACTGCCCTTTAATGGCAGACAGAATCTGTGGCTGTCCTGCTGCGTGGGCCTTTTCATGTGGACCTTGTGCAATAAAAGTTTACCGGTGACCTTAGGGAACTTCCCAGTGTGCTTCTGACAGATGAGGGATGCTGTGGAGTTGGAGGGGCCTCTCAGGACTCCGCTGGGTTTGGCGCAATGGAAGAGGGCCTCATCTCCAGGGAAGGCAGGAACCTCAGGCTTCCTCTCCGTTTCGGACTCCGACCGCAGGGTCCCTGCAGAGTTGGGACAGGAGAGTCAGGAATCGTCTTGTCTGAGGAAGGGAACTCCGCTTGCCTGTCGAGGTGTTCAGGGGGTCTCAGGCCCCTTGTTCAGCTGTGTGTGGAACCTGCGGGTGTTTCCGGACGATGCACGACGGTGACAGTGCCCCTTCGTGTTGTGCCTTCACCCACTGGGTTGCCTTCGAAGAGGTGTCCGGGCCTCGGGTTCTTTTCAAGAGCGGACAGGGAAATCGGGGTCTTTCGGCATGTGGGACCACCCACGGGGCTAGTCTCAAATTTCCTAGTGAGGCCGGCTACATCCTGAGGTATGCCGGGAAGGCCGGGGAGCCTTCCAGACAACGCAGGGGGATCGACTCTCCTTTCGCCATCAGGAGGGGAGAAGGGGCTCAGATGAAGTGGGGCCAGAACCCTCGATGTTACCCTCGAGGGAACCCGGCGTGTCGAGGAACTTTTGGGGGTCGCAGGAAGGCTGTCAGGGACCGTTTCGCCCTTCAGGGCAGAACAGGGGACTTCCCTTCATACGCCGTCGCGGGCAAGGGCGTCATCTTGCGAAGACGTGGGAACCACGTGGTTTTTCTCGAGTTGCAGCGGATTCTTGAGTTACGACGGGGATCTCAGGCTTCCTCTTGGGTTGGCCCTGCGAAGCCCAATCTTCCCCTCGAGTTGCGAGGGAAAGCTGGGGGTTGCGCTCGAGTCACTGCAGGGCCGAAGAGACCTCACCTAGGCGTGTGTCCGGGACCTAATATTCCTCTCCAGGGAAGGCAGGGATCTCGGGGTTGCATTCCAGGCTCCCCCGGGGAGTCAGGCCTCGTCTCGAGGGGAAGCCAAGGACTCCGCTCTCCTCTCGAGTCGCGACGCGGGTCTCTTGGAGCCCCCTGAGCGGCCTCAAGGGAGTCCAGCCTCCTCTTCCGTTTGGAGAGAGGACCCGGGATTGCTCTCCAGGCCATGCAGGAAAAGAAGGCCCTCAGCTCGCGAGGACGGGGGCGTCTCAGCGGTTTCCTCGAGGTGCGGCGCCCGTGGGGGTTTTCTCCCGAGGCACGACGAGGATCTCAGGGAGCCTCTCGTGCGGCGCCAGGGAAGTCAGGTCTCCATGCGCATGGCGAGGGGGAGCGCGTCCTGGCTCTCGAGTCACGGGAGGGGACTAGGGCCTCGAGACGCGTTGAAGAAGGATTCTCGAGGTCTTTCTCGGGGGGCGGCGGGAAACCCTCGTGTCCCTCGCCTTCTGCCGGGGACCTTAGGGAACTTCCCAGGGTGCCTCTGAGAGGCGAGGGATCCTGTGGAGGTGGCGGGGCCCCTCGGGACTCCGCTGGGTCTGGCGCAACGGAAGAGGGCCTCACCTCGAGGGGAGGCAGGAACCTCAGGCTTCCTCTCCGTTTCGGACTCCGACCGCAGGTTCCCTGCAGAGTTGGGACAGGAGAGTCAGGCCTCGTCTTGCCTGAGGAAGGGAACCCCGCTGGCCTCTCGAGTTGCTCAGGGGGTCTTAGGCCCCTCGTCGAGCTGTGTGTGGCACCCGCGGGTCTTTGCGGACGATGCACGGGGTTGGCAGTGCCCCTTCGTGTTGTGCCTTCACCCACAGGGTTGCCTTCGAAGAGGGGTCCGGGCCTCGGGTCCTTCTCAAGGGTGGACCGGGGAATCGGGGGCGTTCGGCATGTGGCCCCACCCACGTGGCTCGTCTCGAATTTCCTCGTGAGACCGGCCTCATCCTGAGGTGCGCCGGGAGGGCCGGGAACCCCTTCCGGACCACGCAGGGGAATCGACTCTCCTGTCGTTGTCAGGAGGGGAGAAGGGGCTCAGATGAAGCGGTGCCGGGACTCTCGGTGTTCCCCTCGAGGGAACCCGGTGTGTCGGGGAACTTTTGGGGTTCTCACGAAGGGTGTCAGGTACCGTTTCGCACTTCAGGGCGGACAATGGACTTCCCTTGAGACGCCGTAGTGGGCAAGGGCCTCATCTTGCGAAGACGTTGGAACCACGTGTTTTTTCTCGAGTTGCGGCGGGATTGTCGAGTGACGACGGGGAATTCAGGCTTCCTCTTCAACTGGCCCAGGGAAGTCCAGTTTTCATTCGAATTGCGAGTTAGAACTGGGGATTGCCCTCGAGACACTGCAGGGCCAAATAGAGCTCATCTAGGCTTGTGTCCAGGACCTAATGTTCCTCTGCTGGGGCGACAGCTATCTCGGCATTGCATTCTCGACTCACCCGGGGAATCAGGTCTCGTCTCGAGGGGAAGCCAAGGACACTGCTCTCCTGTGAAGTTGCGACGGGTATATCTTGGAGCTCACTGTGTGGCCTAAAATGAGTCAAGCCTCCTGTGGAGTTTGGAGAGAGGACTCAGGATTGCTCTCCAGGCCATACAGCAAAAGAAGGCCCTCATCTCGTGAGGACTGGGGTGTCTCGTGGGTATTCTCGAGCTGTGGCTCCAGTGTGGTGTTGCTCACGAGGTATAATGGGGAGCTCAGGGAGCCTCTCCTGTGGCGCCAGGGAAGTCAGGTTTCTATGCGCGTGGCTAGGGGGAGCGCGTCATTGCTCTCGAGTCATGGTAGGGGAATCGCGCCTCAAGACGCGTTGAAGAAAGACTCTCGAGGTCTTTTACGGGTTGGGGCAGGAAACCCTTGGTTCCCTCGACTTGTGCCGGTGATCTCAGGAAGGTCTAAGGGTGCCTCTGAGAAGTCAGGGATACTATGCAGTCGGGAGGGGCCTCTCGGGACTCCACTGGGTTTGGTGCAATGGAAGAGGGCCTCATCTCGAGTGGAGGCAGGAAACTCATGTTTCCTCTCCTGACTTCTCCTGGGCCAGATCTGACTCGGATCGCAGTTTCGCTGCAGAGTTCGAACAGGAGAGTCAGGCCTCGTCTTGTGTGGAGGAATGGAACTCCGCTTGCCTCTCCAGTTGTTCACGGGGTGACAGGTCACTTCTCGAGCTGTGTGTGGTACCTGCGGGTTTCTGCAGACGATACCCGGGGGTGTCAGTGCCCCTTCGTGTTGTGCCTTCATCAAAAGGGTTATCTTCAAAGAGGTGTCCGGGCATTGGGATCTTATCAAGAGCGGACCGGGAAATCGGGGTCTTTCGGCATGTGTCACCATCCACGAGGCTATGTCTCGAATATCCTCGTGAGACCGGCCTCATCCTGAGATGCACCGGGAAAGGCGGGAACCCCTTCAAGACAAAACAGGGGAATCGACCCTCCTGTCGCGATCAGGAGGGGAGAAGGGGCCCAGATGTAGTGGTGCTGGGAACCTCGGTGTTCACCTTGAGTCAGACTGGTGTGGCGAGGAACTTTTGAGGTCGCATCAAGGGTGCCAATACCGTTTTGCACTTCAAGACGGAACGTGGGACTTCTCTTGAGACGCTGTAGGGGGCAAGGGCCTCATCTTGCGATGACGGGGGAACCACGTGGCGTTTCTCGAGTTGTGGCGGGATTCTCGAGTTTTGACAGGGAATACAGTCTTCCTCATGTGTTGGCCCAGGGAAGTCCTATCTTCCATTCGAGTTTCAAGGGAGAGCTGGGGATTGCCCTCGAGTCACTGCAGGGCAAAATATACCTCATCTAGGCTTGTGTCCAGGACTTAATGTTCGTCCCTAGGGGCGACAGGGATCTCGGGCTTGCATACCAGACTCACCCGGGGAATCAGGCCTCATCTCAAGGGGAAGCAAAGAACTCTGCTGTCCTTTAGGGTCGCGATGGTATCTCTTGGAGCCCACTGTGTGCCATAAAGGGAGTCAAGCCTCCTGTGGTGTTTGGATAGAGGACTCGGGATTCCTCTCCAGGCCATGCAGGAAAAGAAGGCCCTCATCTCGCGATGACGGCGGTGTCTCGTGGGTTTTCTAGACTGCCGCGCTAGTGCCGGGTTTCTGACGAGGTACGAGAGGGAGCTCAGGGAGCCTCTCGTGTGGCGCCAGGGAAGTCAGGTCCCCATGAGATGGCTAGGGGGAGATCGTCATTGCTCTCGAGTCATGGTAGGGTAATCGGGCCTCAAGACGGGTTGAAGAAGGACTCTCGAGGTCTTTCTCGGGTCACTGCATAAAACCCAGGGTTCCCTTGACTTGTGCCTGCGACCTCAGGGAGCTTCTCAGAGTGCCTCTGAGAAGTCAGGGATACTGTGCAGTTTGGAGGGGCCTCTCGAGACTCCTCTGCATTTGGTGGAATGTAAGACGGACTCATCTCGAGTTGAAGCAGGAACCTCAGTGTTCCTCTCCATTTCTGACTCAGATCGCAAGGTCCCTGCATGTTGGTACAGGAGAGACAGGCCTCGTCTTTTCTGGAGGATGGGACTCCTCTTGCCTCTCGAGTTGTTCTCGAGGTGACAGGCCACTTGTCGAGCTGTGTATGTAACCTGCCCTTTTTTCCGGATGATGCACAGGTGTGTTAGTGCCCCTTCGTGTTGTACCTTCATACTCAAGGCTGCCTTCCAAGAGGTGTCCGAGCATCGGATTCTTATCAAGAGCGGACCGGGAAATTGGAGTCTTTCAGCAAGTGGCACCACCCACAAAGCTACGTATCGAATTTCCCCATGAGACCGGCCTCATCCTGAGTTGTGCAGGGAAGGTCGGGCCCCCTTGCAGACAAAGCAGGGGAATCGACCCACCGGTCACGATCAGGAGGGGAGAAGGGGCTTAAATGAAGTGGTGCCGGGAACCTCGGTGTTCCCCTTGAGTGAGACCGGCGTGTTGGGGGACTTTTGGGGTCGCATCAAGGGTGCCAAGTACCGTTTCGCATTTCAAGACGGAACCTGGGACATCTTTTGAAACGCTGTAGCGGGCAAGGGCCTCATCTTACGATGACGGGAGAACCACGTGGTTTTGCTCAAGATGTGGTGGGATTCTCGAGTTATGACTGGGAATTTAGGCTTCCTCTTGTTGGCCTTGAAATCCAATCTTCCATTCGGGTTGCGAGGGGGAGCTGGGGATTGCGCTAGAGTCACTGCAGGGCAAAAGAGACCTAATCTAGGCTTGTGTCCAGGATCTAATGTTGCTCTCCAGGGGCGACAGGGATCTCGGGTTTGCATTCCAGACTCATCCGGGGAGTCAGTTCTCACCTCGAGGGTAAGCAAAGAATTCCGCTCTCGTCTCGAGTCGCGATGGGTATCTCTTGGAGCCCACTGTGTGTACTAAAGGGAGTCAAGCCTCCTGTGGAGTTTGGAGAGAGGACTCGGGATTGGACTCCAGGCCATGCAGGAAAAGAAGGCCCTCATCTCGAGATGACGGTGGCATCTCGTGGGTTTTCTCGAGCTGCGGCGCCAGTGTGGGGTGTCTCATGAAGTACCACGGGGATCTTAGGGAGCCTCTTGTGTGGCGCCAGGAAAATCCAGTATTCCATTCGAGTTGCGAGTTAGATCTGGGGATTGCTCTCCAGTCACTGCAGGGCAAAATAGACATCATCTACGCTTGTGTCCAGGACCTATTGTTCCACTACTGGGCCGACAGGGACCTCAGGGTTGCATTCTCGACTCACCCGGAGAGTCAGGCCTCGTCTTGAGGGGAAAAAAAGGACTCCGCTCTCCTGTCAAGTCGCGACGGGTATCTCTTGGAGCCCACTGCGTGGCGTAAAGGGAGTGAAGCCTCCTATGGAGTTTGGAGAGATGACTCGGGATTGTTTTCCTGGCCATGCAGGAAAAAAGGCCCTCATCTTGCGATGACGGGGGCGTCTCGTGGGTTTTCTCCAGCTGTGGCGCCAGTATCAGATTTCTCACGAGGTACAACGGGGAGCTCAGAGAGCCTCTCGTGTGGTGCTAGGGACGTCAGGTCTCCGTGCGTGTGGTGAAGGGGAGTGCGTGATTGCTCTCGAGTCATAGTAGGCGAATCGGGCCTCAAGACGCATTGAAGAAGGACTCTCGAGGTCTTTCTCGGGTTGCGGCAGGGAACCCTGGGTTCCCTCGACTTGTGTCGGTGACCTCAGGCAACTTCTCAGGGTGCCTCTGAGAAGTCAGGGACACTGTGGATTTGGGAGGGGCCTTCCGTTACTCAACTGGGTTTGGTGCAATTGAAGAGGGCCTCATCTCGTATGCAGGCAGGAACTTCAGGGGTCCTCTCCATTTCTGACTCGGGTCGCAGAGTACCTGCAGAGTATGGACAAGAGAGTCACGCCTCGTCTTCTGTGGAGGAATGGATCTCCGCTTTCCTTGCGAGTTGTTCATGGAGTGACAGGCCTCTTGTTGAGCTGTGTGTGGAACCTGTGGGTTTTTCCGGATGATGCAGAGGGGTGTCAGTGCCCCTTCGTGTTGTGCCTTCATCCACAGGGTTGCCTTCAAAGAGGTGTCCGGGCATCGGGTTCTTTTCAAGAGCGTACCAGAAAATTGGGGTCTTTCAGCATGTGGTACCACCCACGAGGCTACATCTCGAATTTCCTCAGGAGACCGGCCTCATCCTGAGGTTCGCCGGGAAGGTAGGGAAACCCTTGCAGACAAAGCACGGGAATCGACCTACCGGTCGCGATCAGAAGGGGAGAAGGGGCTCAGATGAAGTGGTGCCGGGAACCTCGGTGGTCCCCTCGAGTGAGACCGGTATGTCACGGCACTTTTGAGGTCGCCTCAAGGGTGCCAAGTACAGTTTCGCACTTCAAGACGGAACGTGGGAATTCTCTGGAGATGCTCTAGCGGGCAAGGGCCTCATATTGCGATGACGAGCGAAACACGTGGTTTTTCTCGAGATGTGGCGGGATTCTCGAGTTACGACGGGGAATTCAGGCTTCCTCTTGTGTTGGCCCAACAAGTCCAATCTTCCATTCAACTTGTCAGAGAGAGCTGTGGGTTGCTCTCGAGTCACTTCAGGGCAAAGAGTCCTCATCTAGGCTTGGGTCCAGGACGTAGTATTGCTCTCCAGGGGCAACAGGGATATCGGGGTCGCATTCCAGTCTCACCCGGTGGGTCACGCCTCGTCTCGAGTGGAAGCAAAGGACTCCACTATCCTCTCGAGTCGCGACATGTAACTCTTGGAGCCCAATGAGTGGCCTAAAGGGAGTCAAGCGTCCTGTGTAGCTTGGACAGAAGGTTCACGCTTGATCTGCATACCATGCAGTTAAAGATGGCCCTCCTCTCGTGATGACGGGAGTGTCTCATGGGTTTTCTCGAGCTGTGGCGCCAGTGTGGGGTTTCTCACGAGATATGATGGGGAGATCAGGGAGCCTCTCGTGCAGCGCCAGAGAAGTCAGGCCTCCATGCGTGTGGCCAGGCAGATCGCGTCATTGCTCTGGAGTCATGGGAGGGACTAGGGCCTCAAGACGCATGTAAGAAGGACTCTCGAGGTCTTTCTTGGGTTGGGGTGGGAAACACTCGTTTCCCTCGACCTCTACCGGGGACCTTAGGGAACTTCCCAGGTGCCTCTGAGAGGTGAGGAATACTGAGGAGTTAGAGGGGCCTCTCGGGACTCCACTAGGTTTGACGAAATGAAAGAGGGCCTCATCTCGATTGGAGGCGGGAACCTCAGGCTTCCTCTCCATTTCTGACTCCGACCGCAGGGTCCCTGCAGGGTTGGGACAGGAGAGTCAGGCCTCATCTTGTCTGAGTAATGGAACTCTGCTTGCCTCTCGAGTCGTTCAGTGGGTCTCAGGCCCCTTGTCGAGCTGTGTGTGGAACCTGCGGGTGTTTCCAGAAGATGCACGGGGGTGTCATTGCCCCTTCATTTTGTGTCTTCCCCCACAGGGTTGCCTTCAAAGAGGTGTTCGGGTATAGGGTTCATTTCAAGAGCGGACCGGGAAATCGGGGTCGTTCGGCATGTGGCACCACACACGTGGCTCATCTCGAATTTCCTCGTGAGACCAGCATCATCCTGAGGTGCGCCGGGAAGGCCGGGAACCCCTTCCACACAAAGTAGGGGAATGAATTCTCCTGTCGCGATCAGGAGGGGAGATGGGGCTCAGATGAAGTGGGGCCGGGACTCTAGGTGTTCCACTCGAGGGAAGCCGGTGTTTCAGGGAACTTTAGGGGTCGCATCAAGGGAGCCAAGTACCGTTTCCCACTTCAGGACGGAACATGGGACTTCCCTGGAGACGCTGTAGCGGGCAAGGGCCTCATCCTGTGAAGACGTTGGAACCACGTCGTTTTTCTCGAGTTGCGTCTGGATTCTCGAAAACGACGGGGATTTCAGGCTTCCTCTTGGGTTGGCCCTGGGAAGCCCAATCTTCCCCTGGAGTTGCGAGGGAAAGCTGGGGGTTCTGCTCGAGTCACTACAGGGCCAAAGAGACCTCATCGAGGCGTGTGTCCAGGACCTAATATTCCTCTCAAGGGAAGACAGGGATCTCGGGTTTGCATTCCAGACTCCCCCGGGGAGTCAGGCCTCGCCTCGAGGGGAAGCAGAGGACTCCGCTTTCCTCTCAAGTCGCGACACGGATCTCTTGGAGCCCAATGAGTGGACTCAAGGGTGTCGAGCCTCCTCTTCAGTTTGGAGAGAGGACTCGGGATTGCTCTCCAGACCAGGCAGGAAAAGAAGGCCCTCAGCTCGTGAGGACGGGGGCGTCTCATGGGTTTCCTCAGGCTGCAGCGCCCGTGGGGGTTTTCTCACGAGGCATGACGAGGACTTCAGGGAGCCTCTCGTGCGGCGCCAGGGAACTCATGTCTCCATGCGCATGGCGAGGGGGAGCTGGTCATCACTCTCGAGTCATGGGATGCGACTAGGGCCTCAAGACGCGTTGAAGAAGGACTCTCGAGGTCTTTGTCGGGTGGCGGCGGGAATCCCTCGTTTCCCTCGACTTCTGCAGGGGACTATAGGGAACTTCCCAGGGTGCCTCTGAGAGGTGAGGGATGCTGTGGAGTTGGCGGGGCCTCTCGGGACTCTGCTGGGTTCGTCGCAATGGAAGAGGGCCTCATCTCGAAGGGAGGCAGGAACCTCAGGCTTCCTCTCCGATTCTGACTCCGACTGCACGGTCCCTGCAGTGTTGGGACAGGAGAGTCATGCCTCGTCTTGTCTGAGGAATGGAATTCTGGTTGCCTCTCGAGTTGTTCCGGGAGTCTCAGGCCCCTTGTCGAGCTGTGAGTAGACCCTGCGGGTTTTTCCGGATGATGCACGGGGGTGTCAGTGCCCCTTCGTGTTGTGCCTTCACTCACAGGGTTTCCTTCGAAGAGGTGTCCGGGCATCGGGTTCTTATCAAGAGCGGACCGGAAAATCGGGGTTGTTCGGCACGTGGCACCTCACACATGGCTAGTCTCGAATTTCCTCCTGAGACCGGCCTCATCCTGAGGTGCGCCAGGAAGGCCGGGAACCCCTTCCAGAGAAAGCAGGGGAATCGACTCTCCTGTCGCGATCAGGAGGGGAGAAGGGGCTCAGATGAAGTGGTGCCGGGACCCTCGGTGTTCCCCTCGAGGGAACCCAGCGTGTCGGCGAACTTTTGCGGTCGCATCAAGGGTGTCAATTACCGTTTCGCACTTAAGGACGGAACATGGGACTTCCCTGGAGACTCCGGGAACTTCCGTGTTCCCCTGGAGTGAGACCGGTATGTTGGGGAACTTTTGGGTCACATCAAGGGTGCCAAGTAGCATTTCGAACTTTAAGATGGAACGTGGGACTTCTCTTGAGACTCTAGCTGGCAAGGGCCTCATATTGCGATGAAGGGGGAACCACATGGTTTTTAAGACTTGAGGCTGAATTCTCGAATTACGATGGGAAATTCAGACTTCCTCTTGTGTTGACCTTGGGAAGACCAATCTTCCATTCAAATTGTGAGGGAGAGATGGAGGTTGCTCTCGAGTCACTGTAGGGCAAAATAGACCTCATCTAGGCTTGTGTCTAGGACATAATGTTCCACTCCAGGGGCGACAGGGATCTCGGGGTTGCATTCCAAACTCACCCGGGGAGTCAGGCCTCGTCTCCAGGGAAGCAAAGGACTCCGCTCTCCTCTCGAGTCGCACCGGGTATTTCTTGGACCCAACTGAGTGGCCTAAAGGGAGTCAATCCTCCTGTGAAGTTTGGAGAGAGGACCAGGGATTGCTCTCCAGGTCAGGCAGGAAAAGAAGGCCCGCATCTCTCCTTGATGGGGGCATCTTGTGGTTTTTCTCGAACTGCGGCGCCACTGTGGGTTTTCTCACGAGGTACGATGGGGTACTCAGGGAGCCTCTTGTGTGGTACTAGGGAAGTCAATTTTCGTGCTTGTGGCGAGGGGAGCGCGTCCTTGCTCTGGAGACATGGTAGGGGAATCGGGCATCAAGAGACGTTGAAAAAGGACTCTCCAAGTCTTTCTCGGGTTACTTCAGGAAACTCTGGGTTCCCTCGACTTGTGCCAGTGACCTCAGGTAGCTTCTCAGGGAGCCTCTGAGAATTCAGGGATACTGTGATGTTGGGAGGGGCCTCTCGGGACACCACTGAGTTTGGTTCAATGGAAGAGGGCCTCTTCTCTAGTTGAGGCAGGAACCTCAGGGTTCCTCTCCATTTCTGACTCCGATCGCAGGGTCCCTGAAGAGTTGGGCCAGGAGAGTAAGGCCTCGTCTTGTGTGAAGGAATGCAACTTCACTTGCCTCTCGAGTTGTTCACGGGGTGACAGTCCACATTTGGAGCTGTGAGTGGAATCGGCGGGTTTTTCTAGACGATGCATGGGGATGTCAGTGTCCCTTCGTGTTGTGCCTTCATCCACAGGGTTGCCTTCGAAGAGATGTCCGGGCGTCAGGTTCTTATCTAGAGTGGACCGGGAATTCGGGATCTTTCAGCATATGGCACCAACCATGAGGCTACTTTTCGAATTTCCTCATGAGACCGGCCTCATCCGGAGGTTCACGGGGAACGTCGGGAACCCCTTGCAGACAAAGCATGGGAATCGACCCTCCTGTCGCGATCAGGAGAGGAGAAAGGCCTCAGATGAAGTGGTGCCGGGAACTTCAGTGTCCCCTCTAGTGAGATCGGTATATAGGGGAACTTTTGGGGTCGCATCAAGGGTGCCAAGTACTGTTTTGCACTTCAAGACGGAATGTGAGACTTCTCTTGAGATGCTGTAGGGGGCAAGGGCCTCATCTTGCAATACGGGGAACCACATGATTTTTCTCGATTTGCGGCGGGTTTCTCGCATTACGACTGGAAATTCAGGCTTCCTCTTGTGTTGGCCCAGAAAGGCCAATCTTCTGTTCGAGTTGCAAGGGAAAGCTAGGGGTTGCGCTTGAGTCACTGCAAGGCCAAAGAGACCTCCTCTAGGCTTTTGTCCAGGACCTAAGGTTCCTCTCCAGGGGCGACAGGGATCCAGGGTTGCATTCCAGACTCACCCTCGTAGTCAGGCCTCATCTCGAGGGGAATCAAAGGACACCGCTCTCCTCCTGAGTATCGACGAGTATCTCTTGGAGCCCACTGAGTGACCTAAAGGGAGTCAAGCCTCCTTTGGAGTTTGGAGAGAGGATTCGGGATTGCTCTTCAGGTCATGCAGGAAAGAAGGCCCTCATTTCACCATGACAGGGGCGTCTCGTGGGTTTTCTCAAGCTGCGGCGCCAGTGTGGGGTTTCTCACGAGGTACGATGGGGAGCTCAGGGAGCCTCTCATGTGGTGCCGGGGAAGTCAGATCTTCATGCGCGTGGCGAGGGGGAGCGCGTCATTTTTCTCCAGTCATGGTAGGGGAATCGGGCATCAAGACGCGTGAAGAAGGACTCTCGAGGTTTTTCTCAGGTTATGGCAGGAAACCCTGGGTTCCCTCGACTTATGCCCGTGACCTCAGGGAGCTTCTCAGGGTGCCTCTGAGAAGTCAGGGATACTGTGCAGTTGGGAGGGGCCGCTCCGAACTCCACTGGGTTTGGTGCAGTAGAAGAGGGCCTTATCTCGAGTTGAGGCAGGAACCTCAGTGTTCCTCTCCATTTCTGAATCGGATCTCAGTGTCCATGCAGAGTTGGGACAGGAGAGTCAGGCCTCGTCTTGTGTGGAGGAATTGAACTCCTCTTGCCTCTCGAGTTGTTCATGGGGTGACAGGCCACTTGTCGATCTGTATGTGGAACTTGCGGGCTTTTCCAACGATGCAGGAGGGTGTCAGACCCCTTCGTTTTGTGCCTTCGTCCACAGGATTGCCTTCGAAGAGGTGTCCTAGCATTGGGTTCTTATCAAGAGCAGACACGGAAATCGGGGTCTTTCGGCGTGTGGCACCAACCACAAGGCTACGTCTTGAATTTCCTCGTGAGACCGGCCTCATCCTGAGGTGCGCCGGGAAGGTCCGGAACCCCTTCCAGACAAAGCAGGGTAATCGACCCTCCCGTCGCGATCAGGAGGGGATAAGGGGCTCAGAACAAGCGGTGCACCGAACCTTGGTGTTCCCCTCGAGTGAGACCAGGGTGTCGGGGAACTTTTGTGGTAACATCAAGGTTGCCAATTATCGTTTTAAACTTCAAGATGGAACATGGGGCTTCTCCTGAGACGCTGTAGCTGGCAAGGGCCTCATCTTGCGATGACGGGGGAACCACGTGGTTTTTCTCGAGTTGCGGCGGGATTTTCGAATTACGACGGGGAATTCAGGCTTCCTCTTGTGTTGTCCCAGGGAAGTCCATTCTTCCATTCGAGGTGCGAGGGAGAGCAGGGGATTGCTCTCGAGTCACTTCAGGGCAAATGAGACCTCATCTATGCTTGTGTCTAGGACCTAATGTTCCTCTCCAGGGGCGACAGGGATCTCGGGGTTGCATTCCAGACTCACCTGAGGAGTTAGGCCTGGTATATAGGGGAAGCAAAGAATTCCGCTCTCCTCTTGAGTCCCAACGGGTATCTCTTGAGCCCACAGAGTGGCCTAAAGGGAGTCAGGCCTCCTGTGGAGTTTGAAGAGAGGCCTCGAGATGCTCTCCAGGCCATGCAGGAAAAGAAGGCCTTCATCTCGCGATGACGGAGGCGTCTCGTGGGTTTTCTCGAGCTGGGGAGCCAGTGTGGGATTTCTCACGAGGTATGACGGGGAGCTCAGGGAGCCTCTCGTGTGGCGCCAGGGAAGTCAAGTCTCCATGCGAGTGGCGAGGGGGAACGCGTCATTGCTCTTGAGTCATGGTAGGGGAATCGGGATTCAAGACGCGTTGAAGGAGGATTTTCGAGGTCTTTCTCGGGTTGCGTCAGGAAACCCTGTGTTCCCTCGACTTGTGCCGGTGACCTCAGGGAGCTTCTAAGGGTGCCTCTGAGAGTCGGGATACTGTGGATTTGGGAGGGGCCTCTCGGGCCTCCACTATTTTTGGTGTAATGGAAGAGGGCCTCATCTCGAGTGGAGTCAGGAACCTCAGGGTTATTCTCCATTTCGGACTCCGATCGCAGGGTCACTTCAGAGTTGGGAGAGGTGAGTCAGGCCTCGTCTTGTGTGCAGGAATGGACCTCCGCTTGCCTCTCGAGTTGCTCACAGGGTGACAGGCACTTGTTGAGCTGTAAGAGTAACCTGCGGTCTTTTCTGGACGATGCACGGGGTTGTCAGTGCCCCTTCGTGTTGTGCCTTCATCCAAACTATCTTCTTATAGGTGTCTGGGCATCGCGTTCTTATCAAGAGCGGATCGGGAAATCGCGGTCTTTCGGCATGTGGCACCACCATCGAGGCTACATCTCGAATTTCCTCATGAGACAGCCTCATCTGAGGTGCGCGGAGAAGGTCGGGAACCCCTTGCAGACAAAGCAGGGGAATCGACCCTCCTTTCGCGATTAGGAGGGGAGAAGGGGCTCAGATGAAGTGGTGCCAGGAACCTCGGTGTTCCCCTCGAGTGCGACCCATATGTCGGGGAACTTTTGGGGTAGCATTAAGGGTGCCAAATATCATTTCGCACTTCAAGACAGAACGTGGGACTACTCTTGAGACGCTGGAGCAGGCAAGGGCCTCATCTTGCAATGACGGGGGAATCACGTGGTTTTTCTCGAGTTGAGGCGGAATTCTCGAATTACTACTGGGAATTCAGGCTTCCTCTTGTGTTGGCCCAGGGAGGTCCATCTTCCATTCGGGTTGCGAGGGAAAGCTGGGGAGTGCTCTCGAGTTACTGCAGGGCAAAAGCGACCTCAGCTAGCCTTGTGTTCAGGACCCAATGATCCTCTCCAAGGGCGACAGGGATCTCGGGTTTGCATTACAGACTCACCCGGGGAGTTAGGCCTCATCTCGAGGGGAAGCAAAGGACTCGGCTCTCCTCTCGAGTTGCGACGCATATCTCTTGGAGCCCACTGAGTGGTCTAAAGGGAGTCAACCCTCCTCTTCAGTTTGGAGAGAGGACTCGGGATTGCTCTCCAGGCCATGCAGGAAAAGAAGGCCCACATCTTGAGATGACGGGGGCGTCTCGTGGGTTTTCTCGAGCTGTGGCGCCAGTGTGGGGTTTCTCACGAGGTACGACGGGGAGTTCAGGTAGCCTCTCGTGTGGCAACAGGGAAGTCAGGTCTCCATGGGCGGGGCAAGGGGGAGCGCGTCATTGCTCTCCAGTCAGGGTAGGGGAATCGGGCCTCATGACGGGTTGAAAAAGGACTCTCGATGTCTTTCTAGGGTTGCGGCAGGAAACCCTGGGTTCCCTTGACTTGTGCCGGTGACCTCAGGGAGCTTCTCAGGGTGCCTCTGAGAAATCAGGGATACTATGGATTTGGGAGAGGCCTCTCGGGACTCCTCTGGGTTTGGTGCAATGGAAGAGAGCCTCATCTCGAGTTGAGGCAGGAACCTCAGGGTTCTGCTCCTGACTTCCTGGAGCCGGATCTGACTCAGATTGCAGGGTCCCTGCTGAGTTTGCTCAGGAGTGTCAGGTCTCGTGTTCTGCGGAGGAATGGAACTCCGCTTACATCTCAAGTTGTTCAATGATGACACCACTTTTCGTGATGTGTGTGGAACCTGCGGGTTTTTCGGAGATGCACGGGGGTGTCAGTGCTCCTTCCTGTTGTGCCTTCATCCACAGGGTTGCCTTCGAAGAGGTGTCCGGGCATCGGGTTCTCCTCAAGTGCGGACCGGGAAATCGGGGTCTTTCAGCATGTTGCACCACCCACGAGGCTACGTCTCGAATTTTCTCGTGAGATCGGCCTCATCCTGAGGCGCGCAGGAAAGTCCGGGAACCCTTTCCAGACAAAGCAGGGGAATCGACCCTCCTTTCGGGATCAGGAGGAGAGAAAGGGCTCAGATGAAGTAGTGCCGGGAACCTCGGTGCTCCCCTTGAGTGAAACTGGTAAGTCGGGTAACTTTTCTGGTTGCATCAAGGGTGCCAAGTACCGTTTCACACTTCAAGACGGAACCTGGGTCTTCTCTTGAGACGCTGTAGTGGGCAAGGGCCTCATCTAGCGCTGACGGGGGACCCACGTGTTTTTTCTCGAGTTGCGGCAGGATTCTTGAGTTACAACGGGGAATACAGGTTTCCTCTTGTGTTGGCCCAGGGAAGTCCAATCTTCCATTCGAGTTGCGAGGGAGAGCTGGGGATTGCACTTGAGTCAATGCAGGACAAAAAAGACCTCATTTAGGCTTGTGTCCAGGACCGAGTTTTCCTCTACAGGGGCGACACGGATCTCGGGATCCCATTCCAGACTCATCCAAGTAGTCAGGCCTCAGCTCGAGGGGAAGCAACGGACTCCGTTCTCCTCTAGAGTAGCGACGTGTATCTCTTGGAGGCTACTGAGTGGCCTAAAGGGAGACAGGCCTCCAGTGGAGTTTGGAGAGTGGACTCGGGATTGCTCTCTAGGTCATGTAGGAAAAGAAGGCCCTCATCTTACGATGACGGGGGCGGCTCATGTGTTTTCTCGAGCGGAGGTGCCAGTGTGGGGTTTTCATGAGGTAGGACGGGGAGCGCAGGGAGCCTCTCGTGTGGCGCCAGGGAAGTTAGGTTTCAATGGGCGTGGCGAGGGAAATGCGTCATTGCTCTCCAGTCATGGTAGGGTATCGGGCCTCAAGACGCGGTAAAGAAGGACTCTCGAGGTCTTTCTCAGAATGCAGCAGGAAACCCTGGGTTCACTCGACTTGTGCCAGTGACCGCAGAGAGCTTCTGAGGGTGCCTCTGAGAAGTCAGGGATACTGTGGAGTTGGGAGGGGCCTCTCGGGACTCCACTGGGTATGGCGCAATGGAAGAGGGCCTCATTTCGAGTTGATGCAGGAACGTCAGGTTTCATCTACATTTCTGACTCCGATCGCACGGTCCCTGCAGAGTTGGGAAAGGAGAGTCAGGCCTTCTCTTGTTTGGAGGAACGGAACTCCGCATGCCGCTCTAGTTCTTCAAGGGATGACAGGACACTTGTCGATCTGTGTTTGGAATCTGCGTGTTTTTCCGTACTATGCATGGGGATGTCAGTACTCCTTCGTGTTGTGCATTCATCCACAGGTTTGCTTTCGAAGAGGTGCCCGGGCATCGTGTTCTTATTAAGAGCGGACCGGGGAATCGGGGGCGTTCGGCATGTGGCACCACCCACGTGGCTCGTCTCGAATTTCCTTGTGAGACCGGCCTCATCCTGAGGTGCGCCGGGAAGGCTGGGAACCCCTTCCGGACCACGCAGGGGAATCGACTCTCCTGTCGCGATCAGGAGGGGAGAAGGGGCTAAGATGAAGTGGTGCCGGGACCCTCGGTGTTCCCCTCTAGGGAACCCGGCGTGTCGGTGAACTTGGGGGTCGCAGGAAGGCAGTCAGCGACCGTTTCACCCTTCAGGGCGGAACAGGGGACTTCCCTTCATACGCCGTGGCGGGCAAGGGCCTCATCTTGCCAAGAGGTGGGAACCACGTGGTTTTTCTCGAGTTGCGGCGGGAATCTCGAGTTACGACGGGGATCTCAGGCTTCCTCTTGGGTTGGCCCTGGGAAGGCCAATCTTCCCCTCGGGTTGCGAGGGAAAGCTGGGGGTTGCGCTCGAGTCACTGCAGGGCCGAAGAGACCTCACCTAGGCGTGTGTCCAGGACCTACTATTCCTCTCCAGGGAAAGCAGGCATCTCGGGGTTGCATTCCAGGCTCCCCCGGGGAGTCAGACCTCATCTCGAGGGGAAGCCAAGGACTCCGCTCTCCTCTTGAGTCGCGACAAGGATCTGTTGGAGCCCCCTGAGCGGCCTCAACGGAGTCCAGCCTGCTCTTCAGTTTGGAGAGAGGACTCGTGATTGGTCTCCAGGCCATGCAGGAATATAAGGCCCTCATCTCGCGATGACCGGGGTGTCTCATGTGTTTACTCGAGCTGCCGCGGCAGTGTGGGTTTCCTCTCGAGGTACGATGAGGATCTCAGGGAGCCTCTCGTGCAGTGCCAGGTTAGTCAGGTCTCCATGCGCGTGAAGAGGGGGCGCGTGTCATGGCTCTCGAGTCATGGTAGGGGAATCGCGACTCAACACATTTTGAAGCACTCTCGAGGTCTTTCTCGAGTCATGGCAGAAAACCCAGGGTTCCCTCGACTTGTGCCTGTGACCTCAGGGAGCTTCTCATTGTGCCTCTGAGAACTCAGGGATACTGTGGAGTTGGTAGGGGCCTCTCGGGACTCCACTGGGTGTGGTGCAATGGAAGAGGGCCTCATCTCGAGTGGACGCAGGAACCTCAGGCTTCCTCTCCGTTTCTGACTCGGATCCCATGGTCCCTGCAGAGTAGGGACAAGAGAGTCACACCTAGTCTTCTGTTGAGGAATGGACCTTCGTTTGCCTTTCGAGTTGTTTACAGGGTGACAGGCCACTTGTCGAAATATCTGTGGGACCTGCGGGTTTTTCTGGACGATGCACGCGGGTGTCAGTGCCCCTTCGTGTTGTGCCTTCATCCACAGGTTTTCCTTCAAAGAGGTGTGCTGGCATCGGGTTCTTTTCAAGAGTGGACCGTGAAATTGGGGTCTTTCGGCATGTGGCACCACCCACGAGGCTACGTCTCGAACTTCCTCATGAGACCGGCCTCATCCTGAGGTGCGCCCGGAAGGTCGGGAACCCCTTGCAGACAGAGAAGGGGAGTCGACCCTCCTGTCGCAATCAGGAGAGGAGAAGGGGCTCAGATGAAGTGGTGCCGGGAACCTCGGTGTTCCCCTTGAGTGAGTCTGGTATGTCGCGGAACTTTTGGGGTCGCATCAAGGGTGCCAAGTACCGTTTCGCACTTCAGGATGGAACGTGGGACTTCTCTTGAGATGCTGTAGCGGACAAAGGGCCTCATCTTGCGATGACGAGGGAAGCACGTGGATTTTCTCGAGTTTCGGTGGGATTCTCGAGTTACGACGGGGAATTCAGGCTTCCTCTTGTGTTGGCCCAGGAAGTCTAATCTTCCATTCGAGTTGCCAGGGAGAGCTGTGGATTGGGCTCCATTCACTGAAGGGCAAACTAGACCTCATCTAGGCTTGTATCCAGGACTTAATGTTCCTCTCCATAGGCGACAGGGATTTGGGGTTGCATTCCATACTCACCCGGGGAGTCAGGCCTCATCTCGAGGGGAAGCAAAGGACTCCACTCTCTTCTCGAGCCGTGACAGGTATCTCTTGGAGCCCACTGAGTGGTCTTTGCTCTGTAGGAGAGCTCTAGTGTACATAAGCCTATACATAAGTGAACACAGACATTCTGTGTGCATGTTGCTGCGTACCCAAAATAGGGCCACAAGGAGCCTCATGCTCTCCATGCAGCGCGGAAGCTGTGCAGCCACGCAGCAGCTGAAGAATCCAACCAATTGCTCTTTTCTTACCTCTGACAGAGCTCGCATTGCCGTAGCCCTTGGCAGTTTGGAAACACTGGACCCTAACCCCTCTCAAAGTAGGCCTGGGTTCTAGTTCGAATAGAAAGTCAATAGCGGAGCTGAGGACAGGAACGCGGCAGTCATTTATCACACGCTCCTGCAGCCTGCTACTACAGGGACACTAACGCTAGAAGCTAGGAATGTCTTTGCAAGGTGCGCAAAGGACAAGGGAGAACCTCGACCCTGACTCTAGTATTTCAGCCCCCTGAGCAGATCTGAGGTTCTCCCGCTGTAGAAGCTAACCTATTCCTTTCAAATACAGGCTTCCTAACACAGGGCCAGTTGGCTGCTTGCTCTTCCACGAAGCAGGCTTCCTTAACTTGCAAACTGCGAATTCTGCTTAACAGCCTGGAGGAAAAATCGCTTCTTGCAAGATTTTTTTCAGAGGCTGTATCCCCGGAGCTGGGGCCAAGCTAGGGGACCCATACTGGCAAGGGAAGGCAAAACCACATCCAATGTCTTTGCTCTGGAGGACAGCTTTGGTGAGCCTAAGTCTTTCAGGAATATTTCTGGCTCCAACAGAGTCAAATTCTGTGTGTGAAGCTGCACAGCCAAAATAGGGGAACAGAGACCCTGATTCTCTCTGTGTAGCTTTGAAGCTGTCATTCAAACAACAGCTTGAGAATCCATACAATGCTCTCCCTTACTGCTAAGAGAATTCTCATTGCTGTAGTCCTTGACAGTTTGTAGAAATCCGCACCCTAACCCTTCTCCAAGTAGGCCTGGGTCCTAGCTCGGAACAACAGGCAACGGCGGAGCTGAGGCCAGTAAGGCACAAGTGAGGTCTCACACACTCTTGCAGCCTGATCGTCCAGGAGCAGTGAGGCCTCTTTTTCCCTGCAGGAGGCTCGCTTGCCTTGCCTCCTGTGAACTGCATTTCCCAGCCTGGGCGCAAAGCTGTTCCTGGAGATTTTTTCTCAGGGGCTGTTTCCCTGGAGCTGGGTCGGACCTCGGGGGCCCAACTCACAGGGGAAGACAAAACCACATGGACAGGTCTATGCTCTGTAGGAGAGCTCTAGTGAACCTCATCTCTCAGGAACATTCTTGGCTTCTACAGAGACACTTCTGTGCATGAAGCTACACACCCAACATAGTGGCAAAGGGAGTCTGATTCTCTCCGTGGGTGCTGATGCTTTGTGGCAAAGCACCTGCTAAGAATCCATCCGCATAGGCTTCCCTCACCTTGACAGAGGTCTCATTGCTGTAGTCCTTGGCAGTTTGGAAAGAAGCTGACCCTTACCCTTCACCAAGTAGGCCCTTGGCCTTGTTTGAATGGAAAGGCAGTAGCTGAGCTGAGGCCAGTAAGGCGCCAGTCAAGTCTGACATATTCCCGATGCCTGCTCCTTCATGGAAAATAACGTTAGAATCTGGGAATGTCTTTGCAAGGCTGGCAAAGGGCAGTCAGGAACCTCGACCCTGCCTCTGGAATTTCTAACTTCTCAGCACATCCGGAGGTCTCGGTCAGGAGAAACTAACCCATTCCTTGCAAATATAGGCTTCCAAACACAGGCCGGTTGGCTGTCTCTTCTTGCCGAAGGAAGCTTGCTTATCCCACCTCCTGCGAACTCCGCTTCCCAGCCTGGGGGATAAGAGGTTCTTGGAGATCTTTTCTCAGAGGCTGTTTCCACGGAGCAGGGGCCGATCCCGGAGACCCACACGCACAGGGGAAGGGAAAACCGCATGGATAAGTCTTTGCTCTCTAGGAGTGCTCTAGTGAACCTCACTCTATGGGGAATGTTCTTGGCTCCAACGGGGACATCTCTGTGTGGGAAGCTGCATAGCCAACATAGAGACACAGAGACCTGATTCTCTCTGTGCAGCTTTGACGCTGTCGTTCAAACAACAAATTGAGAATTCACACAATTCTCTCCCTTACCACTGAGAGAGTTATCATTGCTGTAGCCCTTCGCAGTTTCTGGAAATCGGCACACAAACACTTCTCCAAGTAGGCCTGGGTTCAAGTTCAGATGAACATGCAATAGCGGAGCTGAGGCCAGTAAGGCACCAGTCAGGTGTCACACACTCTGGCAGCCTGCTCCTCCAGGGACAGTAAGGCCTCTATTTCCCTTCAGGAGGCTCGCTTGCCTTACTTCCTGTGAACAGTGTTTCCCAGCCTGGGCGGAAAGCAGTTCCTGGAGATCTTTTCTCAGGGGCTGTTTCCCCGGAGTTGGGGCGGACCTCGGGGACCCAACTCACAGGGGAAGGCAAAACCAAATGGACAGGTCTATGCTCTGTAGGAGATCTCTAGTGAACTGCCGGGGTCCAGCCCCAGCTGATCCAGGGTATTCGAAGCAGAGACGGCGTAGGCGAGGGTCAGGGAACAACTGCTTAATTAAACGTTAATTAAGGATATAAAGAGTAATAAAATGAGGATAGCTCAGTAGGAAAATTCAGTGGAGAAAAGAGGCTGAGTAGCTTGGTTTACGCGGGGGACCAATAAAACTTCAAGACAAGAAGCTTGCACCACTTACGTAGGCCGCAGGCGTCCTTCCGTTCTCCCGAAGGAGAGGAGACACTGAGGCCTCCCCGGTCGGATCTTAGAAGCCCAGGCAAAATTAGTAAGCTTGGTGGGTTCCGCGCTCCAGATGGAGACTCAACCAGAGTGAGAGAGAGAGAGAGAGACATGGGGAGACCAGTATTTCGAGAAACTGATCCCAATTCTTTATTTTCCATGGTCTACTTTTATACACTGAGATGTTATGCAAAAGTCACGTGGGGTCAGCAGTCCTGACTTTTATCAAAGTCAGGTGCTTCATACAAAAGTATACAGAGGTCTTAGGGGTGTTACATCATCTTCTGGCCGGGGGGCCTGCTGACAATTTACGACCCTCTCCTTGTGACAGCGGTCAGTCAACCAGGACACTTATTTCTCCAGGGGTGATTATTCTTAAAACAGACGCCACCCAAATAAAGTTACATTCCTATAGGGTGAGGGTGTAGTGGGTTTTAGTTAAGGAAAGAATTTACTTAGCCTAAGGTCTAACGTGATTTATATCAAAGGTTAATACTTATTTCTTCTATATATTCATTAATGTGTATAAGGGCAGGGGATGTGGAGACTTAGCAGTAAACATCAGCTCAACAAATGAAAAACCCTTCACCAATATGATTTCTAATCAGCCCATTATACTTATACTAATAATTTTCTAACTTTTCTAAGGAACCTGTTTTTAGAAGGTTTAAAGCATCTCGTGCCTCTCATGGTTGGGAGGCTGTGAGCAATCACATGTGGCCGGACAAGCCTGTCAGGCAGGCTAGAGAACCTTCAGAGGAGTTTGTAGGTTAAAACACTCTTGTCACACCCAGGGGTTTTTATCAACTGGAGCTCTAGGTTAACTCCTTCTCCGAAAGAGGTGGTGGGGGACAGCCCCCCGTAAAGTCAGAGGTGTAGGTGAGAGCACAAAGTAGTAAGGTAGGCAGGCTCTGGTGATGGGGGTAGATGCTCGAGGATTTCCAGGGGGACTCCTGAGGCTCGATCCCGCCTTTGCGTATGTCGAGCCTCCTTCCTCATGACCTTTGCCATGGGCGGAGTGCCTCACTCTGGCCCCCAACAGTGAACCTCCTCTCTCAGGAACATTCTTGGCTCCTATCGAGACACCTCTGTGTGTGTAGCTACACACGCAACGTAGGGGCAAAGGGAGCCAGATTCTTTCCATGGGGTGCTGATGCTTTGTGGCAAAGCACCTGCTTGAGAATCTATCAGCTTACGCTTCCCTCGCCTTGACAGAGGTCTCATTGCTGTAGCCCTTGGCAGTTTGGACAGAAGAGGACCCTTACCTTTCATAAAGTGGGCCCTTGTCCTAGTTTGAAAGGAAAGGCAAGAGCTGAGCTGAGGCCAATAAGGCGCCAGTCAAGTCTGACATATTCCCGAAGCCTGCTCCTTCATGGAAAATAACGCTGGAATCTAGGAATGTCTCTGCAAGGCTGGCAAAGGGCAGTCAGGAGCCTGCACCCTGCCTCTGGAATTACCGATTTCTAAGCAGATCTGGAGGTCTCCTTTAGGAGAATCTAACTCATTCCTTCCATATTGAGACTTCCAAAAACAGGCCGGTCGGCTGCCTCTTCGTGCCCGAAGGAGGCTTGCTTTTCCTGCCTCCTATGAACCCAGCTTCCCAGGCTCTGGGAAAAGCGGATATTGAAGATCTTTTCTCAGGGGTTTTTTCCATGGAGCTGGGGCCGAAATCAGAGACCCAATTGCACAGGGGAAGGAAAACCACATGGACAAGTCTTTGTTCTCCAGGAGACCTCTAAGTGAAACTTACTCTGTCAGGAACGTTCTTGACTCCTATGGAGACACCCCTGTGTGTGAAGCTGCGTACCCAACAAGGGGGCACAGAGAGACTGATTCTCTCTTTGCAGCTTTGAAGCTGTCATTCAAACAACAGCTTGAGAATCCATACAATGCTCTCCCTTACCTCTGAGAGAGTTCTCATTGCTGTAGCCCTTGGCAGTTTTTAGAAATCCGCACCCAAACCCTTCTCCAAGTAGGCCTGGGTCCTGGTTTGGATGGCCATGCAATGGCGGAGCTGAGGTCAGTAAGGCACCAGTCAGGTGTCACACATTCTGGTAGCCTGCTCCTCCAGGGACAGTAAGGCCTCTTTTTCCCTGCAGGAGTCTCGCTTGCCTTGCCTCCTGTGAACTGCGTTTCCCAGCCTGGGCGAAAAGCGGTTCCTGGAGATCTTTTCTAAGGAGTTGTTTCCCCGGAGCTGGGGTGGACCTCGGGGACCAAACTCACAGGGGAAGGCAAAACTACACGGACAAGTCTATGCTCTGTAGGAGACCTTAGTGAATCTCAAGTCTTAGGAACATTCTTGGCTCGTACAGAGACACCTCTGTGTGTAAAGCTACACACCGAACATAGGGGCACAGGGAGCCTGATTCTCTCCGTGGGGTGCTGATGCTTTGTGGCAAAGCACCTGTTTGAGAATCCATCCGCTTACGCTTCCCTCGCCTTGACAGAGGTCTCATTGCTGTGTCCCTTGGCAGTTTGGAAAGAAGCAGACCCTTACCCTTTACCAAGTAGGCCCTGATCCTAGTTTGAAAGGAAAGGCAATAGCTGAGCTGAGGCCAGTAAGGCACCCGTCAACTCTGACATATTCCCGATGCCTGCTCCTTCATGGAAAATAGCGCTAGAATCTAGGAATGTCTTTGCAAGGCTGGCAAAGGGCAGTCAGGAACCTCGACCCTGCCTCTGGAATATCTATCTTCTGAGCAGATCTGGAGGTCTCCTTCTGGAGAAGCTAACCCATTCCTTGCAAATATAGGCTTCCAAACACAGGCTAGTTGGCTGCCTCTTCTTGCCCGAAGGAGGCTTGCTTTTCCTGCCTCCTATGATCCCTGGTTCCCAGCATGGGGGAAAAGCAGATCTTGGAGATCTTTGATCAGGGGTTGTTTCCACGGAGCTGAGGTTATGCCCGGAGACCCACACATACAGAGGAAAGCAAAACTACATGAACAAGTCTTTGCTCTCTAAGAGAGCTCTAGTGAACCTCAGTCTTTGACGAACGTTCTTGGTTCCTACAGGGACAACTTATGGGGTCAGAGAGCCTGATTCCCTCTGTGAAGGTTTAACGCTGTCGTTCAGAAAACAGCTTGAGAATCCATACAATTCTCTCCCTTATCTCTGAGAGAGTTCTCATTGCTGTAGCCCTTGGCAGTTTTTTAGAAATCCGCACCCAAACCCTTCTCCTAGTAGGCCTGGGTCCTAGTTCAGAGGAACATGCAATGGCGGAGCTGAGGCCAGTAAGGCACCAGTCAGGTCTCACACACTCTGGCAGCCTGCTCCTCCAGGGGCAGTAAGGCCTCTTTTTCTCTGCAGGAGGCTCGCTTGCCTTGCCTTCTGTGAACTGCATTTCCCAGTCTGGACGAAAAGCAGTTCCTGGAGGTGTTTTCTCAGGGGTTTCTTCCTCGGAGCTGGGGCGAACATCGGGAACCCAACTCACAGGGGAAGGCAAAACCATATGGACAGGTCTATGCTCTGTAGCAGAGCTCTAGTGAACCTCATCTCCCAGGAACATTCTGGGCTCCTATAGAAACACCTCTGTGTTTGAAGCTACACACCCAACATAGGGGCAAATGCAGCCTGATTCTCTCCGTGGGGTACAGATGCTTTGTGGCAAAGCACCTGTTTGAGAATCCATCCGCTTCCACTTCCCTCTCTTTGACAGAGGTCTCTTTGCTGTAGCCTTTGGCAGTTTGGAAAGAAGCAGACCCTTACCCTTCACCAAGTAGGCCCTTGTCCTAGTTTGAACGGAAAGGCGATAGCTGAGCTGAGGCCAGTAAGGCGCCAGTCAAGTCTGACATATTCCTGAAGCCTGCTCCTTCATGGAAAATAACGCTAGAATCTAGAAATGTCTTTGCAAGGCTGGTAAAGGACAGTCAGGAACCTCGACCCTGCCTCTGGAATTTCCATCTTCTGAGCAGATCTGGAGGTCTTCTTTTGGAGAAGCTAACCATTCCTTCCAAATAGAGGCTTCCAAACACAGGCTAGTTGGCTGCATCTACTTGCCCGAAGGAGGCTTGCTTGTTCCGCTTCCTGTGAACTCCGCTTCCCGCCTGGGGGAAAAGTGGTTCTTGGAGATCTTTTTTCAGGGGCTATTTCAACGGAGTTGGAGCCGAGCCCGGAGACCCACACGCACAGAGGAAGGCAAAACCACATGGACAAGTCTTTGCTCTGTAGGAGAACTCTAGTTAACCTCAGTATGTGAGGAAAGTCTTGGATTCCACGGGGATACCTCTGTGTGTGGAGCTGCGTACCCAACAAGGGGGCACACAGGGCCTGATTCTCTCTTTGCAGCTTTGAAGCTGTCATTCAAACAACAGCTTAAGAATCCATACAATGCTCTCCCTTACCTCTGAGAGACTTCTCATTGCTGTAACCCTTGGCAGTTTTTACAAATCCGCACCCAAACCCTTCTCCAAGTAGGCCTGGGTCCTGGTTTGGATGGCCATGCAGTGGCGGAGCTGAGGTCAGTAAGGCACCAGTCAGGTGTCACACACTCTGGCAGCGTGCTCCTCCAGGGACAGTAAGGCCTATTTTTCCCTGTGGGAGGCTCGCTTGCCTGGCCTCCTGTGAACTGCGTTTCCCAGCCTGGGCAAACAGCGGTTCCTGGAGATCTTTTCTCAGGGGCTCTATCCCCAGAGCTGGGGTGGACCTCGGGGACCCATCTCACAGGGGAAGGAAAAACCACATGGACAGGTCTATGCTCTGTAGGAGACGTTAGTGTGTCTCATCTCTTAGGAACATTCTTGGCTCGTACAGAGACACCTCTGTGTGTAAAGCTACACACCGAACATAGGGGCACATGGAGCCTGATTCTTTCCATGGGGTGCTGATGCTTTGTGGCAAAGCACCTGTTTGAGAATCCATCCGCTTACGCTTCCCTCGCCTTGACAGAGGTCTCATTGCTGTGTCTCTTGGCAGTTTGGAAAGAAGCAGACCCTTACCCTTCACCAAGTAGGCCCTGATCCTAGTTTGAAAGGAAAGGCAATAGCTGAGCTGAGGCCAGTGAGGCACCCGTCAACTGTGACATATTCCCGATGCCTGCTCCTTCATGGAAAATATTGCTAGAATCTAGGAATGTCTTTGCAAGGCTGGCAAAGGGCAGTCAGGAACCTCGACCCTGCCTCTGGAATATCTATCTTCTGAGCAGATCTGGAGGTCTCCTTCTGGAGAAGCTAACCCATTCCTTGCAAATAGAGGCTTCCAAACACAGGCCGGTTGGCTGCCTCTTCTTGCCTGAAGGAGGCTTGCTTTTCCTGCCTCCTATGATCCCTGTTTTCCAGCATGGGGGAAAAGCAGATCTTGGAGATCTTTGCTCAGGGGTTTTTTCACGGAGCTGGGGTTATGCCCAGAGACCCACACATACAGGGGAAGGCAAAACCACATGAACAAGTCTTTGCTCTCTAAGAGAGCTCTAGTGAACCTCAGTCTTTGACGAACGTTCTTGGCTCCTATGCGGACACCTCTGTGTGTGAAACTGCGTACCCAACATGGCGGCAGAGAGCCTGATTCTCTCTGTGCAGGTTTAATGCTGTCGTTCAGAAAACAGCTTGAGAATCCATACAATTCTCGCCCTTACCTCTGAGAGAGTTCTCATTGCAGTAGCCCTTGGCAGTTTGTAGAAATCTGCACCTAAACCCTTCTCCAAGTAGGCCTGAGTCCCAGTTCGGAGGAACAAGCAATGGCGGAGCTAAGACCATTATGGCACCAGTCAGTTTTCACACACTCTGGCAGCCTGCTCCTCCAGGGACAGTAAGGCTTCTTTTTCTTTGCAGGAGGCTCACTTGCCTTACTTCCTGTGAACAGCTTTTCCCAGCCTGGGCGAAAAGCGGTTCCTGGAGATCTTTTCTCAGAGGCTGTTTTCTCGGAGCTGGGGCGGACCTCGGGGACCCAACTCACAGGGGAAGGTGAAACCACATGTACAGGTGAGCACTCTGTAGGATAGCTCTTGTGAGCCTCATCTCTCAGGAACATTCTTGGCTCCTGTAGAGACACCACTGTGTGTGAATCTACACACCCCACATAGGGGCAAAGGGAGCCTGATTCTCTCCGTGGGGTGCTGATGCTTGGTGGCAAAGAACCTTCCTGATAATCCATCCGCTTATGCTTCCCTCGCATTTACGGAGGTCTCATTGCTGTAGCCCTCGGCAGTTTGGAAAGAAGAAGACCCTTACCCTTCATAAAGTAGGCCTTTGTCCTACTTTGAATGGAAAGGCAATAGCTGAGCTGAGGCCAATAAGGCGCCAGTCAAGTCCGACATATTCCCAAAGCCTGCTTCTTCAGGAAGATAACTGTAGAATCTAGGAATGTCTTTGCAAGGTTGGCAAAGGGCAGTCAGGACCCTGCACACTGCCTCTGGAATTACCGACTTCTGAACAGATCTGGAGGTCTCCCTTAGGGGAAGCTAACCCATTCTTCCAAGTAGAGGCTTCCAAACGCAGGCCGCTTGGCTGCCTCTTGCTCTCTGAAGGAGGCCTGCTTTTCCCGCCTCCTATGAACCCCACATTCCAGCCTCTGGGAAAAGCGGATCTTGAAGATCTTTTCTCAGGGGTTGTTTCCACGGAGCTGGGGCCGAGCCTGGAGCCCCAAATGCACAGGGGAAGAAAAACCACATGGACAAGTCTTTGCTCTCTAGGAGAGCTCTAGTGAACCTCACTCTGTCAGGAACATTCTTGTTTCCTATGGAGACAGCCCTGTCTGTGAAGCTGTGTACCGAACATGGAGACACAGAGTCTGATTCTCTCTGTGCATCTTTGAAGCTGTCGTTCAAACAACAGCTTGAAAATCCATACAATGCTCTTCCTTACCCGTGACACAGTTCTCATTGCTATACCCCTTGGCAGTATTTAGAAATCCATACCCAAACCCTTCTCCTAGTAGGCCTGGGTCCTAGATCGGAGGAACATGCAATGGCGGAGCTGAGGCCAGTAAGGCACCAGTCAGGTCTCACACACTCTGGCAGCCTGATCGTCCAGGGACACTAAGACCTGTTGTGCCTTGCAGGAGGCTCGCTTGCGTTACCTCCTGTGAACTGCGTTTGCCAGCCTGGGGGAATAGTGGTCCCTGGAGATCTTTTCTCAGGGGCTCCTTCCCCTGAGCTGGGGCGGACCTCGGGGACCCAACTCACAGGGCAAGGCAAAACCATATGGACAGGTCTATGCTCTGTAGCAGACTTCTAGTGAACCTCATCTCTCAGGAACATTCTTGGCTCCTATAGAGACACTTCTGTGTGTGAAGCTGCGTACCTAACATAGGGCCACAGAGAGCCTGATTCTCTCAGTTCATTTTGACGCAGCCGTTCAGAAAACAGCTTGAGAATCCATAAAATGCTCTCCATTACCGCTGAGAGAATTCTCGCTGCTGTAGCCCTTGGCACTTTGTAGAAATCCGCAGCCAAACGCTTCTCCAAATAGGCCTGGGTCCTAGTTCGGAGGAACAGGCAATGGTGGAACTGAGGCCAGTAAGGCAACAGTCAGGTTTCACACACTCTGGCAGCCTGCTCCTCCAGGGACAGTAAGGCCTCTTTTTCTCTGCAGGAGATTCGCTTGCCTTACTTCATGTGAACAGCGTTTCCCAGCCTCAGCGAAGCGGTTCCTGGAGATCTTTTCTCAGGGACAGTTTCCCCGGACGTGTGGTGGACCTCGGGGACCCAACTCACAGGGGAAGGAAAAACCACATGGACAGGTCTATACTCTGTAGGAGAGGTTTAGTGAACCTAATCTCTCAGGAACATTCTTGGCTCCTATAGAGACAACTCTGTGTGTGAAGCTACACTCCCAACATTGGGGAACAGGGATCTTGGTTCTCTCCGTGGGGTGCTGGTGCTTTGTAGCAAAGCACCTGCTTGAGAATCCGTCCTCTTAGGCTTCCCTCACCTTGACAGAGGTCTCATTGCTGTAGCCCTTGGCAGTTTCAAAGAAGAAGACCCTTACACTTCATAAAGTAGGCCCTTGTCCTAGTTTGAATGGAAAGGCAATAGCTGAGCTGAGGCCAATAAGGAGCCAGTCCCCTCTGGCACATTCCCGAACCCTGCTCCTTCATGGAATATAACTCTAGAATCTTGGAATGTCTTTGCAAGGCTGGCAAAAGGCAGTCAGGAACCAGCACCCTGCCTCTGGAATTACCGACTTCTGAGCAGATCTGGAGGTCTCCTTTAGGAGGAGCTAACCCATTCCTTCCAAATAGAGGCTTCAAAACACAGGCAGGTTGGCAGCCTTTCGTGCCCGAAGGAGGCTTGCTTTTCTCTCCTCCTATGAACCCCAGTTCCCAGCCTCTGGGAAAAGCGGGTCTTGAAGATATTTTCTCAGGGGTTCTTTCCACGGAGCTGGGGCCGAGCCTGGGGCCCAAAGGCACAGGGGAAGGCAAGACCACATGGACAGGTCTATGCTCTGTAGCAGACCTCTAGTGAACCTCATCTCTCAGGAGCATTCTTGGCTCCTATAGAGACACCTCTGTGTGTGAAGCTGCGTACCTAACATAGGGGCACAGAGAGCCTGATTCTCTCTGTTCATTTTGACGCTGTCGTTCAGAAAACAGCTTGAGAATCCATAAAATGCTCTCCCTTACCACCGAGAGAATTCTCACTGCTGTAGCCCTTGGCACTTTGTAGAAATCTACACCCAAACACTTTTCCAAGTAGGCCTGGGTGCTAGCTCGGATGAACAGGCAATGGCGGAGCTGAGGCCAGTAAGGCAACAGTCAGGTTTCACACACTCTGGCAGCCTGCTCCTCCAGGGACTGTAAGGCCTCTTTTACTCTGCAGGAGATTCGCTTGCCTTACTTCCTGTGAACAGAATTTCCCAGCCTCGGCGAAGCGGTTCCTGGAGATTTTTTCTCAGGGACAGTTTCCCCGGAGGTGTGGCGGACCTCGAGGACCCAACTCACAGGGGAAGGCAAAACCACATTGACAGGTCTATTCTCTGTAGGAGAGGTTTAGTGAACCTAATCTCTCAGGAACATTCTTGGCTCCTATAGAGACAACTCTGTGTGCGAAGCTACACTCCCAACATTGGTGCACAGGGAGCTTGATTCTCTTCGTGGCGTGCTGATGCTTTGTGGCAAAGCACCTGCTTGAGAATCCATCCTCTTAGGCTTCCCTCACCTTGACAGAGGTCTCATTGCTGTAGCCCTTGGCAGTTTGCAAAGAAGAAGACCCTTACCCTTCATAAAGTAGGGCCTTGCCCTAGTTTGAATGGAAAGGCAATAGCTGAGCTGAGGTCAATAAGGAGCCAGTCTCGTCTGACACATTCCCGAAGCCTGCTCCTTCATGGAAAATAACTCTAGAATCTAGGAATATCTTTGCAAGGCTGGCAAAGGGCAGTCAGGAACCAGTACCCTGCCTCTGGAATTACCGACTTCTGAGCAGATCTGGAGGTCTCCTTTAGGAGAAGCTAACCCATTCCTTCCAAATAGAGGCTTCAAAACACAGGCAGGTGGACTGCCTTTTCGTTCCCGATGGAGGCGTGCTTTTCTCTCCTCCTACGAACCCCGGTTCCCAGACACTGGGAAAAGTGGATCTTGAAGATATTTTCTCAGGGGTTGTTTCCACGGAGCTGGGGCCGAGCCTGGAGACCCAAAGGCACAGGGGAAGGCAAGACCACATGGACAAGCCTTTGCTCTTTAGTATAGCTCTAATGAACCTCACTCTGTCAGGATCTTTCTTGATTCCTACGGAGACACACCTGTGTGTGAAGCTGCGGCCACAGAGAGCCTGATTACCCCTGTGCAGCGCTGAGTCTGGGCGGCTAAACAACAGCTTGGGAATGCAGCCTGGGGCGCTTCCCTTCCCTCTGACAGAGCTCTCCTTCGGTCCCTAAGCCCTCTGCAAGGAGGCATGGATCATAGGTGCAAAGGGAAAGGAAGAGCGGAGCTGAGGCTAGTAAGGCGCCCGCCAGTCACGTCTCCCCCACTTCCGCAGTCTGTTCCTTCCCCTGCGCGAAAGCTAGAAGCTGGGAAGGGCTTGGCGAGGCTCGCCCAGGCAGAGCAGCCTCTAGGCCGGGGCTCTGCGATATCGCGCCTGGGTGCAGATCTGGAGCTCCGCCGAAGTGGAAGATCATTCGGTCCTTCCCAATACAGGCTTGCAAGCACCCGACGGCGGCCTGACTCTATTCTCCCGCGTGCTGGGAGTGGGCTTCCAATCCAGAGCACAGAGCACTGCCTGGAGCTCTCTGCTCAGGGGCTGGTTCCCCTACGCTGGGGCTGTGCTAGGGAGCCCAAACGCACATATCAAGGCCCCAAAACACATCCACACGTCTCTGCTCTGCAACAGAGCTCCGGGGAAGCCCAGTCTGGCAGGCGCTTTCTGGGCACAAAGGGAGGAACACTCTGGCTGTGGAGCTTCCTCCCCAAGACAGGGGCACTAGGACCCTGATTCCCTCCGTTTACCGCTGAGTCTGCATTGCCAAGCAACAGCTTGGGAACGCAGCCTGGGGTGCTTCCCTTCCCTCGGACAGAGCTCTCCTTGCGGTAGGCCTTGGTAGTTTGCATACAATGGGGCCCTAAGCCCTCTGCAAGTTGGCCTGGCTCCTAGGTCCAAAGGGCAGGCAAGAGCGGAGCTGAGGCTGTCAGGCTCCAGACACATCTCCCATACTCCTACATCCTGCTCCTACCCGGGCGTGAATGTTAGAAGCTGGGAAGGTACCTGGACCGTGCAGGGGCGGGGCAAACGCGGGCGGCGTGGGGCGGGAGTCGGCTTCTGGCAGGGGTGGGGGCGGGCTTCCCAGTTGTGCTCTCGGAGGTGGACACTGAGGCTGAAAACGCGCCGGGAGCGCGGCAGGGGCGGGGCTAACCCTGGCGGCGCGGGGCGGGGGTCGGCTCATGGGGGGGATGGGGAGGGGTTCCCAGTTGCGCTCTCGGGGGTTGCAACTGCGGCTGGGAACTCCCATTTCGTCCGCTCCTGGGTCCCCAAGGATCGCCATCCCATGGGTGCAGCGGAGGGCTGCGGACCACAGGTAAGGGAACTGGGACTGCGTGGAGCAGGGAACCAAGTATTCCGCCGTCTGTTGGCACATTCTCGGAGCTCCCCAACCTGGCGGTCGCAGAAAGGCCTTGCCTTTGGGGTCAAGGCCTTTACCGCTCCACCCCTCTGCTGAAAAATCTCAGAGTCTGCGCGGTTCTTCCAAGCAGCCTAGTGTCCGCTGGAAGTCCAAGGGACAGAACACTGAATTCTTGCCAGCTGGCCCAGCCCTGCTTCTGGCACTTTGTAAGCCAGCGGGCCCTTGAGCACCTGCTGGGATGGGAAAGGGAAGGGTCCACGAATTGCACCCTAGAAACTTAGTAGGGTGCATGGATTTCAAACCCTGGTGGCCGCCCAGGCAGCAAAGAAGTGGGGAGGGCACCTTGCTGCCCTTTCATGGCAGAATCTGTGGCTGTCCTGATGCGTGGGCCTTTTCATGGGGACCTTGTGCAATAAAAGTTTGGTGTTTTGGTACTGAATAATTAGAAATTGTAAAAAGTTTAAATTATGTGGTGGTGTAATTAAAAAACAAAACAAAACAAAACCAAGCCCCAAGTGTTTGGCACAGGGAGGTTTAAGTATTGAAGGCCTGTTTTCCTTGCACTGTGGCATTCTATCAAGAAGTGTGCAGGATTTTTTTTTTTTAAGAAAAGTGTTCGAAGAGCTTGAAACAGGAAACCCAGAGGTGCCCCTGTATTTTGGGGAAGGCCTTAGGAGGTCACTTGGAAATGCTGCTGGCTGTGGGGAAGGGGGGCAGATGGGCTGTGCAGTCTTGTCCTTTGCATTCATGTTCTTGTGTGTAGAAACCCAGCTCGGAGCCATCTCCTGATGTGTAAGAATTTCGCAGACAAACCTTGAGCTAAGCAATGCATTTGTTCCTGAGGAAATGTTTGTCTTAAGCGATGTAAATATCCTATGTATATCCGCTGGACTCTGGCTTCAGGTCGGTTCCCCCAATAGGCTCAGAAGCGACTTGAACAAAACTGTATGTTTTCCTCGTACCTTGTTCTCCTAATCTATGTTAAGGAAATGATATATTTGCCTGGAATACTGCCTTTCTTCAAGATTCATGTCAATCAGTTTTTGGCCCAGGATGACTCACCTGCTGCCAATGTGACCTCAAGGCATGTCGTGGGGGAGGGGCCTGGTGCCATTCCCTGAGACAGTGCCTTTCCTTCCTTAGCTGACTGCTAGTGCCTGTAGAATATCTGGCTAGAGACCAGCAGGGCGTACACCCCGCCTCAAGTCTAAGTCAGCAGCTTTCTCTATCTCATTTATACTTTAATAACAATTGATGACACAAAAGCTCTGAGCGATCAAATCATATCAAATCTTCATTTCAGATTGAAGATGCATTCCATGGTATTGCCATCTTAAGTCTTTCCATTGTTATGGAATATCTGTCCATGTATTCAGGATAGTTTTCAGCCAGGGTGTATAATTTCCAGTGTACCAGTCTTGTCATCCTCGTTACATCCATGGCAAAGTGTTGTATTCATGTTGACATTATTGAAAGGGAATTTTTTTTAATTCCTTTTCAGATTATTATCTGCTAATATATACAGAAAAAACCGTGTAATCTTTCGTTTTTATCAGTTCGGACAGCTTGATAGTTGTCTTTAATTTCTTTCCTTTCTCATACTTTAAGATTTTCCGGGCACCATACATGTACTGCCTCACCCCTAATCTCAGTCATGTGTTCAAAGAACTTCTGTCCTTTACTTGTTTACTTATTTTTTGCAACATTGAATTCGTTTTGACTATGCTGGGTCTCTGCTGCAAGATGGAAGTTGCTAGGACCTCTGGACTGCAGTCTTCCATCTCTTACTGACCTCTTGTTGACCTCTGCAGAATCCTGGTTGGCGGGAGCTTGTTAGTTCCTTGTTCCTTACCAGGACCTCCTGTGGTAAGTGTTTTTCTCTTCTCTGTTGCCTGGTAAGGGTGGATGGTCATTGGCATCCCAAAGCTAGCTAGAAGTCAATTATTTAGGCAGGCTTGTGCATAGATATGGGAGAAGGCAATGGCACCCCACTCCAGTACTCTTGCGTGGAAAATCCCATGGATGGAGGAGCCTGGTAGGCTGCAGTCCATGGGGTGGTTAAGAGTCGGACACCACTGAGCGACTTCACGTTCACTTTTCACTTTCATGCATGGGAGGAGGAAATGGCAACCCACTCCAGTGTTCTTGCCTAGAGAACCCCAGGGACTGCGGGGCCTGGTGGGCTGCCGTCTATGGAGTCGCACAGAGTCGGACACGACTGAAACGACTTAGCAGCAGCGGCGGCGGCAGCAGCAGCAGAAGCAAGGCATCGATATCAAAAGGGCTGCAAACAGTCAGGAAGGATCACATATGTCGCCGTGAAACACTACTTCTCCACTTAGCCAAAGCTAACCAAAGATTTCTGTTCTAGGTCAACCTAGAAGAGATCACTTAAGAGGTAAAGAAACTTAAACTCCATTAGCAAAGGCAGTTCGACATCTCAAGAAAACTTGTGCTAGGCACAGAACTCTTTTCTGGGGGTCCACTTTCCCTACAACCTCCTTATCCCATTCTGTACCCATTCCTTTGCTTCTCCCATCCTGAAACTGCCACCTGTAAGACAGAACTACTTCGTTTTCCTTCCTCAAGTGCCATTGCATTCCACATACTTTCTTGTAATAACAAGTCATACATTTCCCTTCAGCAACCAAGAACTGACTTTTATATTGGCATTGGCTATAGCCCGCCCCCCTCCCCCCACCCCCAAGAACAGAACAAAACAAAACAAAACAATTGCTTTCTTACATTTAACATGTCAGGATGGTGCCAGACACTATTCATGGAGAGTCAAAAATCTCTTTTGTTTCTGTGTAAAAGGGAGGTCCTTTCAAGTCGTGAATGTTTCAGAACTTTCATTTATTTGGAAATGACCTAGCTATTCAATACACTGTCGTCACAAGGATAGAAACTCGGGTAACCAAAACACCTGGAGAAACGTTTGTTAGTTCAGTTCAGTTCAGTTGCTCAGTCGTGTCTGACTCTTTGGGACCCCGTGGCCTGAAGGACGCTAGGCTTCCGTGTCCGTCACCAACTCCAGGGGCTTGCTCAAACTCATGTCCATCGAGTCAGTGATGCCATACAACCATCGTATCCTCTGTCATCCCCTTCTCCTCTGCCTTCAATCAAGACTATGAGAGGCAGATATTTTAGAGTATAATTATTGTAAAGAGTTTGTCTAAAAGCTCATATCACATTTACATTTTTTACTTTTGTTGTTGTCGTTTCCAGGTAGTTTCTTGCTGACAAGCTTGTTACAGATATAACAATAGAGCAATTTTTACCTCAAAAGAAACCTAGGCACTATGAACATGTTGTGCTTAATGTTGTTGACTCTTAGACATGTCTATAATGGAGGAGCAAAACCAAAAATACTAGATATTTAATATTGACTAGTTCCCAGTTCACGGGACTCTGACATTCATTTAGGTCAATGTTTTCTTGTATTTCCAGCAGTTTGATTTGGAAGGGCTGCCTTGTCTTGAGACCATTGAAATCAGAACACAGAACTTGAGCAATATTATCAAAAAACACAAGGCTCACACTGACACATACCTTAATCCAAACAGACAGACAAGACATCTTCCAGGTTTCCGCCTGAGATTTAAAATATTTCTTTGAGCCAGTCTTCTGGGGAGTGGGGGGATGGGGGTGGCAGTAAGGCAGGCTTGGGTAACAAGCTAATTGTTGGTCATTGCATATGCAAAGAACCAGCTTTCCGGGTTCCAAGGAAAAAAGTTTCCTTGGTAACCAACTTTGTCTGGTTCTATAGAATATCATGGCCCTCCTAGGTCAGGTCATCTTGCCTTTCTGTAGTCCTCGTTTTATCCCTAAATCATAGACAGCTTGGATTGTCTCTGTGGGGTGTATGTATTGTCCTCATGTTTGACCTGGCAGCAGCAGCGAGGTCCGAGAGCCTCTTCTGGAACCGGGCGTGGGGACGGGGCTCACCGAGAGCCGCTGGTGAAGGTGGGCAGCGCCCCTGGAGCGCGGCAGGGGCGGGGCGAACCCGGGCGGCACAGGGCGGGTGTCGGCTCCTGGCGGGGGTAGGGGAGGGCTTCCCAGTTGTGCTCTCGGAGATGGCCACTGCGGCAGGAAACACGCCGTGAGCGCAGCCAGGGTGGGGTAAACCTGGGCTGCACAGGTCGAGATTCCGCTCGCTGTGGGTGGGGGGTCGGTCCCTGTTGTGCTCCCGGGGGTCGCCAATGTGGCTGGGAACCCGCCGGGAGCCCAGCAGGGCCGGGGCAAAACCTGGCGGCGCGGGGCGGGGTGGGGGTCCGTTCGCAGCGGGGGTCGGCTCCTGGCGGGGGTGGGGGAGGGCTTTCCAGATGTGCTGTTGGGGGTCGCCATTGCGGCTGGGAATGCCCATTTCGTGAACTCCTGGATCCCCAAGGATCGGCATCCATCGGCCACAGTGGAGGGGTGCGGAACACAGGTAAGGGAACGGGGACTGCGTGGAGCAGGGAACCATGTATTCCGCCCTGTGTTGGCACAGTCTCAGAGCTCCCCAACCTGGCGGTCGCAGGAAGGCCTCGTCTTTGGGGTCAAGGCCTTTACCACTCCTCCCCTCTGCTGAAAAACCTCATAGTCTGCGCGGTTTTCCCAAGCAGCCTAGTGTCCGCTGGAAGTCCAAGGGACAGAACCCTGAATTCTGGCCGGCTGGCCCAGCCCTGCTTCTGGCACTTTGTAGGCCAGCGGGCCCTGGAGCACCTGCTAGGATGGGAAAGGGAAGGGTACGCGAATTGCACCCTGGTGGCCGCCGAGGCAGCAAAGAAGGGGGGAGGGCACCTTACTGCCCTTTAATGGCAGACAGAATCTGTGGCTGTCCTGCTGCGTGGGCCTTTTCATGTGGACCTTGTGCAATAAAAGTTTACCGATGACCTTAGGGAACTTCCCAGTGTGCTTCTGACAGATGAGGGATGCTGTGGAGTTGGAGGGGCCTCTCAGGACTACGCTGTGTTTGGCGCAATGGAAGAGGGCCTCATCTCCAGGGAAGGCAGGAACCTCAGGCTTCCTCTCCGTTTCGGACTCCGACCGCAGGGTCCCTGCAGAGTTGGGACAGGAGAGTCAGGAATCGTCTTGTCTGAGGAAGGGAACTCCGCTTGCCTGTCGAGGTGTTCAGGGGGTCTCAGGCCCCTTGTTGAGCTGTGTGTGGAACCTGCGGGTGTTTCCGGACGATGCACGACGGTGACAGTGCCCCTTCGTGTTGTGCCTTCACCCACTGGGTTGCCTTCGAAGAGGTGTCCGGGCCTTGGGTTCTTTTCAAGAGCGGACAGGGAAATCGGGGTCTTTCGGCATGTGGGACCACCCACGGGGCTAGTCTCAAATTTCCTAGTGAGGCCGGCTACATCCTGAGGTATGCCGGGAAGGCCGGGGAGCCTTCCAGACAACGCAGGGGGATCGACTCTCCTGTCGCCATCAGGAGGGGAGAAGGGGCTCAGATGAAGTGGGGCCAGAACCCTCGGTGTTACCCTCGAGGGAACCCGGCGTGTCGAGGAACTTTTGGGGGTCGCAGGAAGGCTGTCAGGGACCTTTTCGCCCTTCAGGGGGGAACAGGGGACTTCCCTTGAGACGCCGTCGTGGGAAAGGGCCTCATCTTGCCAAGAGGTGGGAACCACGTGGTTTGACTCGAGTTGCGGCGGGATTTTCGAGTTACGACAGGGATCTCAGCCTTCCCCTTGGGTTGGCCCTGGGAAGCCCAATCTTCCCCTCGGGTTGCGAGGGAAAGCTGGGGGTTGCGCTCGAGTCACTGCAGGGCCGAAGAGACCTCACATAGGCGTGTGTCCGGGACTAATATTCCTCTCCAGGGAAGGCAGGGATCTCGGGGTTGCATTCCAGGCTCCCCCGGGGAGTCAGGCCTCGTCTCGAGGGGAAGCCAAGGACTCCGCTCTCCTCTCGAGTCGCGACGCGGGTCTCTTGGAGCCCCCTGAGCGGCCTCAAGGGAGTCCAGCCTCCTCTTCCGTTTGGAGAGAGGACCCGGGATTGCTCTCCAGGCCATGCAGGAAAAGAAGGCCCTCAGCTCGCGAGGACGGGGGAGTCTCAGGGGTTTCCTCGAGCTGCGGCGCCCGTGGGGGTTTTCTCCCGAGGCACGACGAGGATCTCAGGGAGCATCTCGTGCGGCGCCAGGGAAGTCAGGTCTCCATGCGCGTGGCGAGGGGGAGCGCGTCCTGGCTCTCGAGTCACGGGAGGGGACTAGGGCCTCGAGACGCGTTGAAGAAGGACTCTCGAGGTCTTTCTCGGGGGGCGGCGGGAAACCCTCGTTTCCCTCGCCTTCTGCCGGGGACCTTAGGGAACTTGCCAGGGTGCCTCTGAGAGGCGAGGGATCCTGTGGAGGTGGCGGGGCCCCTCGGGACTCCGCTGGGTCTGGCGCAACGGAAGAGGGCCTCACCTCGAGGGGAGGCAGGAACCTCAGGCTTCCTCTCCGTTTCGGACTCCAACCGCAGGGTCCCTGCAGAGTTGGGACAGGAGAGTCAGGCCTCGTCTTGTCTGAGGAAGGGAACCCCGCTGGCCTCTCGAGTTGCTCAGGGGGTCTCAGGCCCCTCGTCGAGCTGTGTGTGGAACCCGCGGGTCTTTGCGGATGATGCCCGGGGTTGGCAGTGCCCCTTCGTGTTGTGCCTTCACCCACAGGGTTGCCTTTGAAGAGGGGTCCGGGCCTCGGGTCCTTCTCAAGAGCGGACAGGGGAATCGGGGGCGTTTGGAATGTGGCCCCACACACGTGGCTCGTCTCGCATTTCCTCGTGAGACCGGCCTCATCCTGAGGTGCGCCGGGAAGGCCGGGAACCCCTTCCAGACCACGCAGGGGAATCGCCTCTCCTGTCGCGATCAGGAGGGGAGAAGGGGCTCAGAGGAAGCGGTGCCGGGACCCTCGGTGTTCCCCTCGGGGGACCCCGGCGTGTCGGGGTACTTTTGGGGGTCGCAGGAAGGCTGTCAGGGACCGTTTCGCCCTTCAGGGCGGAACAGGGGACTTCCCTTGAGACGCCGTCGCGGGCAAGGGCCTCATCTTGCCAGGAGGTGGGAACCACGTGGTTTTCTCGAGTTGCGGCGGCATTCTCGAGATACCACGGGGATCTCAGCCTTCCCCTTGGTTTGGCCCTGGGAAGCCCAATCCTCCCCCCGGGTTGCGAGGGAAAGCTGGGGGTTGCGCTCGAGTCACTGCAGGGCCGAAGAGACCTCACCTAGGCCTGTGTCTGGGACGTAATATTCCTCTCCAGGGAAGGCAGGGATCTCGGGTTTGCAGTCCAGGCTCCCCCGGGGAGTCAGGCCTCGTCTCGAGGGGAAGCCACGGATTCCGCTCTCCTCTCGAGTCGCGACGCGGGTCTCTTGGAGCCCCCTGAGCGGCCTCAAGGGAGTCCAGCCTCCTCTTCCGTTTGGAGAGAGGACCCGGGATTGCTCTCCAGGCCATGCAGGAAAAGAAGGCCCTCAGCTCGCGAGGACGGGGGCGTCTCAGGGGTTTCCTCGAGCTGCGGCGCCCGTGGGGGTTTTCTCCCGAGGCACGACGAGGATCTCAGGGAGCCTCTCGTGCGGCGCCAGGGAAGTCAGGTCTCCATGCGCGTGGCGAGGGGGAGCGCGTCCTGGCTCTCGAGTCACGGGAGGGGACTAGGGCCTCGAGACGCGTTGAAGAAGGACTCTCGAGGTCTTTCTCGGGGGGCGGCGGGAAACCCTCGTGTCCCTCGCCTTCTGCCGGGGACCTTAGGGAACTTGCCAGGGTGCCTCTGAGAGGCGAGGGATCCTTTGGAGGTGGCGGGGCCCCTCGGGACTCCGCTGGGTCTGGCGCAACGGAAGAGGGCCTCACCTCGAGGGGAGGCAGGAACCTCAGGCTTCCTCTCCGTTTCGGACTCCGACCGCAGGGTCCCTGCAGAGTTGGGACAGGAGAGTCAGGCCTCGTCTTGTCTGAGGAAGGGAACCCCGCTGGCCTCTCGAGTTGCTCAGAGGGTCTCAGGCCCCTCGTCGAGCTGTGTGTGGAAACCGCGGGTCTTTGCGGACGATGCACGGGGGTGGCAGTGCCCCTTCGTGTTGTGCCTTCACCCACAGGGTTTCCTTCGAAGAGGGGTCCGGGCCTCGGGTCCTTCTCAAGAGCGGACCGGGGAATCGGGGGCGTTCGGTTTGTGGCCCCACCCACGTGGCTCGTCTCGAGTTTCCTCGTGAGACCGGCCTCATCCTGAGGTGCGCCGGGAAGGCCGGGAACCCCTTCCAGACCACGCAGGGGAATCGCCTCTCCTGTCGCGATCAGGAGGGGAGAAGGGGCTCAGAGGAAGCGGTGCCGGGACCCTCGGTGTTCCCCTCGAGGGAACCCGGCGTGTCGGGGGACTTTTGGGGGTCGCAGGAAGGCTGTCAGGGACCGTTTCGCCCTTCAGGGCGGAACAGGGGACTTCCCTTGAGACGCCGTGGCGGGCAAGGGCCTCATCTTGCCAAGAGGTGGGAACCACGTGGTTTTTCTCGAGTTGCGGCGGGATTCTCGAGTTACGACGGGGATCTCAGCCTTCCCCTTGGGTTGGCCCTGGGAAGCCCAATCTTCCCCTCGGGTTCCGAGGGAAAGCTGGGGGTTGCGCTCGAGTCACTGCAGGGCCGAAGAGACCTCACCTAGGCGTGTGTCCGGGACCTAATATTCCTCTCCAGGGAAGGCAGGGATCTCGGGGTTGCATTCCAGGCTCCCCGGGGAGTCAGGCCTCGTCTCGAGGGGAAGCCAAGGACTCCGCTCTCCTCTCGAGTCGCGACGCGGGTGTCTTGGAGCCCCCTCAGCGGCCTCAAGGGAATCCAGCCTCCTCGTCCGTTTGGAGAGAGGACCCGGGATTGCTCTCCAGGCCATGCAGGAAAAGAAGGCCCTCAGCTCGCGAGGACGGGTGCGTCTCAGGGGTTTCCTCGAGCTGCGGGGCCCGTGGGGGTTTTCTCCCGAGGCACGACGAGGATCTCAGGGAGCCTCTCGTGCGGCGCCAGGGAAGTCAGGTCTCCATGCGCGTGGCGAGGGGGAGCGCGTCCTGGCTCTCGAGTCACGGGAGGGGACTAGGGCCTCGAGACGCGTTGAAGAAGGACTCTCGAGGTCTTTCTCGGGGGGCGGCGGGAAACCCTCGTTTCCCTCGCCTTCTGCCGGGGACCTTAGGGAACTTGCCAGGGTGCCTCTGAGAGGCGAGGGATCCTGTGGAGGTGGCGGGGCCCCTCGGGACTCCGCTGGGTCTGGCGCAACGGAAGAGGGCCTCACCTCGAGGGGAGGCAGGAACCTCAGGCTTCCTCTCCGTTTCGGACTCCAACCGCAGGGTCCCTGCAGAGTTGGGACAGGAGAGTCAGGCCTCGTCTTGTCTGAGGAAGGGAACCCCGCTGGCCTCTCGAGTTGCTCAGGGGGTCTCAGGCCCCTCGTCGAGCTGTGTGTGGAACCCGCGGGTCTTTGCGGACGATGCCCGGGGTTGGCAGTGCCCCTTCGTGTTGTGCCTTCACCCACAGGGTTGCCTTCGAAGAGGGGTCCGGGCCTCGGGTCCTTCTCAAGAGCGGACAGGGGAATCGGGGGCGTTTGGAATGTGGCCCCACACACGTGGCTCGTCTCGAATTTCCTCGTGAGACCGGCCTCATCCTGAGGTGCGCCGGGAAGGCCGGGAACCCCTTCCAGGCCACGCAGGGGAATCGCCTCTCCTGTCGCGATCAGGAGGGGAGAAGGGGCTCAGAGGAAGCGGTGCCGGGACCCTCGGTGTTCCCCTCGGGGGACCCCGGCGTGTCGGGGGACTTTTGGGGGTCGCAGGAAGGCTGTCTGGGACCGTTTCGCCCTTCAGGGCGGAACAGGGGACTTCCCTTGAGACGCCGTCGCGGGCAAGGGCCTCATCTTGCCAAGAGGTGGGAACCACGTGGTTTTCTCGAGTTGCGGCGGCATTCTCGAGATACCACGGGGATCTCAGCCTTCCCCTTGGTTTGGCCCTGGGAAGCCCAATCCTCCCCCCGGGTTGCGAGGGAAAGCTGGGGGTTGCGCTCGAGTCACTGCAGGGCCGAAGAGACCTCACCTAGGCCTGTGTCTGGGACGTAATATTCCTCTCCAGGGAAGGCAGGGATCTCGGGGTTGCATTCCAGGCTCCCCCGGGGAGTCAGGCCTCGTCTCGAGGGGAAGCCAAGGACTCCGCTCTCCTCTCGAGTCGCGACGCGGGTCTCTTGGAGCCCCCTGAGTGGCCTCAAGGGAGTCCAGCCTCCTCTTTAGTTTGGAGACAGGACCCGGGATTGCTCTCCAGGCCATGCAGGAAAAGAAGGCCCTCTGCTCGCGAGGATGCGGTGTCTCAGGGGTTTCCACAAGCTGTGGCGCCCCTAGGGGTTTTCTCCCTAGGCACGACGAGGATCTCAGGAAGCCTCTCGTGCGGCGCCAGGGAAGTCAGGTCTCCATGCGCGTGGCGAGGGGGAGCGCGTCATGGCTCTCGAGTCATGGGAGGGGACTAGGGCCTCGAGACGCGTTGAAGAAGGACTCTCGAGGTTTTTCTTGGGGGGCGGCAGGAGACCCTCGTTTCCCTCGCCTTCTGCCGGGGACCTTAGGGAACTTCCCAGGGTGCCTCTGAGAGGCGAGGGATCCTGTAGAGGTGGCGGGGCCCCTCGGGACTCCGCTGGGTCTGGCGCAACGAAAGAGGGCCTCACCCGAGGGGAGGCAGGAAGCCCAGGCTTCCTCTCCGTTTCGGACTCCGACCGTAGGGTCCCTGCAGAGTTGGGACAGGAGAGTCAGGCCTCATCTTGTCTGAGGAAGGGAACCCCGCTTGCCTCTCGAGTTGTTCAGAGGGCCACAGGCCCCTCGTCGAGTTGTGTGTGGAACCCGCGGTTGTTTCCGGACGATGCACGAGGGTGTCAGTGCCGCTTCGGGCTGTGCCTTCACCCACAGGGTTGCCTTCGAAGTGGGGTCCGTCATCGGGTTCTTCTCAAGAGCGGACCGGGGAATCGGGCTCGTTCGGCATGTGGCACCACCCACGTGGCTCGTCTCGAATGTCCTCGTGTGACCGGCCTCCTCTTGAGGTGCGCCAGCAAGTCCGGGAACCCCTTCCAGACCACGCAGGGGAATCGCCTCTCCTGTCGCGATCAGGAGGGGAGAAGGGGCTCAGATGAAGCGGTGCCGGCACCCTCGGTGTTCCACTCGAGGGAACCCGGCGTATCGGGGAACTTTTTGGGGTCGCATGAAGGCTGTCAGGTTCCGTTTCGCACTTCAGGGCGGAACAGGGGACTTCCCTTGAGACGCCGTCACGGGCAAGTGCCTCATCTTGCCAAGAGGTGGGAACCACGTGGTTTTTCTCGAGTTGCGGTGGGATTCTCATGTTACGACAAGGGATTACAGGCTTCCTCTTGTGTCGGCCCTGGGTAACCCAACCTTCTATTCTACTGGCGAGGGAAAGCTGGGGGTTGTGCTCGAGTCACTGCAGGGCCAAAGAGACCTCATCTAGGCGTGTGTCCAGGACCTAGTGCTCCTCTCCAGGGAAGACAAGGATCTCGGGGTTGCATCCCATGCTCCCCCGGGGAGTCAGGCCTCGCCTCGAGAGGAAGCAAAGGACTCCGCTCTCCTCCCGAGTCGCGACGCTGATATCTTGCTGCCCCCTATGTGGCCTCAAGGGCGTCCAGCCTCCTCTTCACTTTTGAGAGAGGACTCCTGATTGCTCTCCAGGCCAGGCAGGAAAAGACGTTCCTCACCTCGCGAGGACAGTGGCATCTCAGGGGTTTCCTCGAGCTGCGGCACCCGTGGGGGTTTTCTCCCGAGGCACGACGAGGATCTCAGGGAGCCTCTCGTGCTGCGCCAGGGAAGTCATGTCTCCATGCACGTGGCGAGAAGGAGCGCGTCATTGTTCTCGAGTCATGGGAGGGGACTAGGGCCTCAAGACGCGTTGAAGAAGGACTCTCGATGTCTTTCTCGGGTTGCAGCGGGAAACCCTCGTTTCCCCCGACTTTTGTCGGGGACCTGAGGGAACTTCCCAGGGTGCCTATGAGAGGTGAGGGTCGCTGTGGTGTTGGTGGGGCCTCTCGGGACTCCACTGGGTTTGTCGCAATGGAAGAGGGCCTCATCTCGAGTGGAGTCAGGAACCTCAGTCTTCCTCTCCAATTCTGACTCTGATCGTAGTGTCCCTGCAGAGTTGGGACAGGAGAGTCAGGCTATGTCTTTTCTGAGGAATGGAACTCCGCTTGCCTCTCGAGTTGTTCATGGGGTTTCAGGCCCCTTGTCAAACTGTGTGTGAAATCTGCAGGTTTTTCCAGACGATGCATGGGGGTGTCAGTGACCCTTCGTTTTGTGTCTTCATCCACAGGGTTGCCTTCGAAGAGGTGTCCGGGCATCGTGTTCTTATGAAGAGCGGACTGGGAAATCGGGGTCGTTCAGCATTTGGCACCACCCACGTGGCTAATCTCGAATTTCCTCATGAAACCGGCCTCATCCTGAGGTGTGCCGCGAAGGTCATGAAACCCTTCCAGACAAAGCAGAGGATTCGACCCTCCTGTGGCGATCAGGAGGAGAGAAGTGGCTCAGATGAAGTGCTGCTGGGAACCTCGGTGTTTCCCTCAAGTGAGACAGGTATGTCGGGTAACTTTTGGGGTCGCATAACGCGTTCCAAGTACCGTTTCTCTCTTCAAATTGGAACATGGGACTTCTCTTGGGGTGCTCCAGCGGGCAAGGGCCTCATCTTGGAATGACTGGGGAACCACTTGGTTTTTCTCTAGTTGCGGTGGGATATTTGAGTTACCATAGGGAATTCATGCTTCCTCTTGTGTTGGCCCACAAAAGTCTTATCTTCCATTCGAGATTCGAGGAAGAGCTGGAGGTGCGCTCTAGTCACTGAAGGCAAAAGAGACCCCACCAAGGCTTGTGTGCAGGACCTAATGTTCATGTCAAGGGGCGACAGGAATCTCGGGGTTGCATTCCAGACTCACCCTGGAGTCAGGCCTCGTCTCGAGGGGAAGCAAAGGACTCTGCTCTCCTCTCGAGTCGGACGGGTATGTCTTGGAGCCCACTGAGTGGCTTAAAGGGAGTCAAACCTCCTCTGGTGTTTGGAGGGAGGACACGGGATTGCTCTCCAGGCAATGCAGGAAATGAAGGCCCTCGTCTCCCGATGACTGGGGCGTCTCGTAGGTTTTCTCGAGCTGTGGCGCTAGTGTGGGGTTTCTCACGAAGTAAGACTGGGAGCTCAGTGAGCCTCTCATGTGGTGCCAGGGCAGTCAGGTCTCTATGCACGTGGTGAGAGGGAGCCCGTCATTGTTCTCGAGTCATGGTAGGGGAATTGGGCCTGAAAACGTGTTAAAGAAGGACTCTCGAGGTCTTTCTTGGGTTGCAGCAGGAAACCCTGGGTTCCATCGACTTGTGCCAGTGACCTCAGGAAGCTTCTCAGCGTGCCTCTGAGAAGTCAGGGTCACTGTGGAGTTGGGAGGGGCCTCTCGGAACTCCACTGGGTTTGGTGCAATGGAAGAGGGCCTCATGAAAAGTTGAGGCAGGAACCTCAGGGTTCCTCTCCTGGCTTCGAATGCGCCGGATCTGACTCGGATCGCAGAGTCCCTGCAGAGCTGGGACAGGAGAGTCAGGCCTCGTCTTGTGTGGAGGAATGGAACTCCGCTTGACTCTCGCGTTGTTCATGGGGTGACAGGCCACTTGTCGATTTGTATGTGGAACATGCGGGTTTTTCTGGACGATGCACTGGGGTGTCACTGCCCCTTCGTGTTGTGCCTTGTTCCACAGGATTGCCTTCGAGTTGGGTTCTGCCATCGGGTTCTCATCAAGAGCGGACCAGGGAATCGGGGTCTTTTGGCATGCCGCACCACCCACGAGGCTATGTCTCGAATTTCGTCGTGAGACTGGCCTCATCTTGATGTGCGCCAGGAAGGTCGGGAACGCCTTCCAGACAAAGCAGGGCAATCGAACCTCCTGTCGCCATCAAGAGGGGAGAAGAGTCTCAGATGAAGTTGTGCCGGGAACCTCGGTGTTCTCCTCAAGTGAGACTGGTATGTCGGGGAACTTTTGGGGTCGCATCAAGGGTTCCAAGTAACTTTTCGCTCTTCAATACGGAACGTGGGACTTCTCTTGAGACGCTGTAGTGGGCAAGGGCCTCATCTTTCGATGACGGGGGAACCACGTGGTTTTTCTTGAGTTGGGGCGGGATTCTCGAGTTACAACCGGGAATTCAGGCTTCCTCTTCAACTGGCCCAGGGAAGTCCAGTTTTCATTCGAATTGTGAGTTAGAACTGGGGATTGCTCTCGAGACACTGCAGGGCCAAATAGACCTCATCTAGGCTTGTGTCCAGGACCTAATGTTCCTCTGCTGGGGCGAAAGCGATCTCAGCATTGCATTCTCGACTCACCCGGGGAGTCAGGCCTCGTCTCGAGGGGAAGCCAAGGACACCGCTCTCCTGTCAAGTCGCGACGGGTATATCTTGGAGCTCACTGTGTGGCCTAAAATGAGTCAAGCCTCCTGTGGAGTTTGGAGAGAGGACTCAGGATTGCTCTCCAGGCCATACAGCAAAAGAAGGCCCTCATCTCGTGAGGACTGGGGCGTCTCGTGGGTATTCTCGAGCTGTGGCTCCAGTGTGGTGTTGCTCACGAGGTATAATGGGGAGCTCAGGGAGCCTCTCCTGTGGCGCCAGGGAAGTCAGGTTTCTATGCGCGTGGCTAGGGGGAGCGCGTCATTGCTCTCGAGTCATGGTAGGGGAATGGCACCTCAAGACGCGTTGAAGAAGGACTCTCGAGGTCTTTTACGGGTTGGGGCAGGAAACCCTTGGTTCCCTCGACTTGTGCCGGTGATCTCAGGAAGGTCTAAGGGTGCCTCTGAGAAGTCAGGGATACTGAGCAGTTGGGAGGGGTCTCTCTGGACTCCACTGGGTTCGGTGCAATGGAAGAGGGCCTCATCTCGAGTGGAGGCAGGAAACTCATGTTTCCTCTCCTGACTTCCCCTGGGCCAGATCTGACTCGGATCGCAGTTTCGCTACAGAGTTAGAACAGGAGAGTCAGGCCTCGTCTTGTGTGGAGGAATGGAACTCTGCTTGCCTCTCCAGTTGTTCACGGGGTGACAGGTCACTTCTCGAGCTGTGTGTGGTACCTGCGGGTTTCTCCGGACGATACCCAGGGGTGTCAGTGCCCCTAAGTGTTGTGCCTTCATCAAAAGGGTTATCTTCAAAGAGGTGTCCGGGCATCAGGATCTTATCAAGAGCGGACCAGGAAATCGGGGTCTTTTGGCATGTGTCACCATCCACGTGGCTATGTCTCGAATATCCTCGTGAGACCGGCCTCATCCTGAGATGCACCGTGAAAGACGGGAACCCCTTCAAGACAAAACAGGGGAATCGACCCTCCTGTCGCGATCAGGAGGGGAGAAGGGGCCCAGATGTAGTGGTGCCAGGAACCTCGGTGTTCTCCTCGAGTCAGACTGGTGTGTCGAGGAACTTTTGAGGGCGCATCAAGGGTGCCAATACCGTTTCGCACTTCACGACGGAACGTGGGACTTCTCTTAAGACGCTGTAGGGGGCAAGGGCCTCATCTTGGGATGACGGGGGAACCACGTGGCGTTTCTCGAATTGTGGCGGGATTCTCGAGTTTCGCCGGGGAATACAGTCTTCCTCATGTGTTGGGCCAGGGAAGTGCTATCTTCCATTCGAGTTTAAAGGGAGAGCTGGGGATTGCTCTCGAGTCACTGCAGGGCAAAATAGACCTCATCTAGGCTTGTGTCCAGGACTTAATGTTCGTCCCTAGGAGCGACAGGGATCTTGGGGTTGCATACCAGACTCACCCGGGGAATCAGGCCTCGTCTCGAGGGGAAGCAAAGAACTCCGCTGTCCTTTTGAGTCGCGATGGGTATCTCTTGGAGCCCACTGTGTGCCCTAAAGGGAGTCAAGCCTCCTGTGCTGTTTGGATAGAGGACTCGGGATTCCTCTCCAGGCCATGCAGGAACAGAAGGCCCTCATCTCGCGATGATGGCGGCGTCTCGTGGGTTTTCTAGACTGCTGCGCTAGTGCCGGGTTTCTGACGAGGTACGAGAGGGAGCTCAGGGAGCCTCTCGTGAGGCGCCAGGGAAGTCAGGTCCCCATGAGATGGCTAGGGGGAGCTCGTTATTGCTCTCAAGTCATGGTAGGGTAATCGGGCCTCAAGACGGGTTGAAGAAGGACTCTCGAGGTCTTTCTCGGGTCACTGCATAAAACCCAGGGTTCCCTTGACTTGTGCCTGCGACCTCAGGGAGCTTCTCAGAGTGCCTCTGAGAAGTCAGGGATACTGTGCAGTTTGGAGGGGCCTCTCGAGACTCCTCTGCATTTGGTGGAATGTAAGACGGACTCATCTCGAGTTGAAGCAGGAACCTCAGTGTTCCTCTCCATTTCTGACTCAGATCGCAAGGTCCCTGCATGTTGGTACAGGAGAGTCAGGCCTCGTCTTTTCTGGAGGATGGGACTCCTCTTGCCTCTCGAGTTGTTCTCGAGGTGACAGGCCACTTGTCGAGCTGTGTGTGTAACCTGCCCGTTTTTCCGGATGATGCACAGGTGTGTTAGTGCCCCTTCGTGTTGTACCTTCATACTCAAGGCTGCCTTCCAAGAGGTGTCCGAGCATCGGATTCTTATCAAGAGCGGACCGGGAAATTGGAGTCTTTCAGCAAGTGGCACCACCCACAAAGCTACGTATCGAATTTCCCCATGAGACCGGCCTCATCCTGAATTGTGCAGGGAAGGTCGGGCCCCCTTGCAGACAAAGCAGGGGAATCGACCCACCGGTCACGATCAGGAGGGGAGAAGGGGCTTAAATGAAGTGGTGCCGGGAACCTCGGTGTTCCCCTTGAGTGAGACCGGCGTGTTGGGGGACTTTTGGGGTCGCATCAAGGGTGCCAAGTACCGTTTCGCATTTCAAGACGGAACCTGGGACATCTTTTGAAACGCTGTAGCGGGCAAGGGCCTCATCTTGCGATGACGGGAGAACCACGTGGGTTTGCTCGAGTTGCGGCGGGATTCTCGAGTTATGACCGGGAATTTAGGCTTCCTCTTGTTGGCCTTGAAATCCAATCTTCCATTCGGGTTGCGAGGGGGAGCTGGGGATTGCGCTAGAGTCACTGCAGGGCAAAAGAGACCTAATCTAGGCTTGTGTCCAGGATCTAACGTTGCTCTCCAGGGGCGACAGGGATCTCGGGTTTGCATTCCAGACTCATCCGGGGAGTCAGTTCTCACCTCGAGGGTAAGCAAAGAATTCCGCTCTCATCTCGAGTCGCGATGGGTATCTCTTGGAGCCCACTGTGTGTACTAAAGGGAGTCAAGCCTCCTGTGGAGTTTGGAGAGAGGACTCGGGATTGGACTCCAGGCCATGCAGGAAAAGAAGGCCCTCATCTCGAGATGACGGTGGCGTCTCGTGGGTTTTCTCGAGCTGCGGCGCCAGTGTGGGGTGTCTCATGAAGTACCACGGGGATCTCAGGGAGCCTCTTGTGTGGCGCCAGGAAAATCCAGTATTCCATTCGAGTTGCAAGTTAGAACTGGGGATTGCTCTCCAGTCACTGCAGGGCAAAATAGACCTCATCTACGCTTGTGTCCAGGACCTAGTGTTCCACTTCTGGGCCAACAGAGATCTCAGGATTGCATTCTCGACTCACCCGGAGAGTCAGGCCTCGTCTTGAGGGGAAAAAAAGAACTCCGCTCTCCTGTCGAGTCGCGACGGGTATCTCTTGGAGCCCACTGCGTGGCGTAAAGGGAGTGAAGCCTCCTATGGAGTTTGGAGATGACTCGGGATTGTTTTCCTGGCCATGCAGGAAAAAAGGCCCTCATCTCGCGATGACGGGGGCATCTCGTGGGTTTTCTCCAGCTGCGGCGCCAGTATCAGATTTCTCACGAGGTACAACAGGGAGCTCAGAGAGCCTCTCGTGTGGTGCTAGGGACGTCAGGTCTCCGTGCGTGTGGTGAAGGGGAGTGCGTGATTGCTCTCAAGTCATAGTAGGCGAATCGGGCCTCAAGACGCATTGAAGAAAGACTCTTGAGGTCTTTCTCGGGTTGCGGCAGGGAACCCTGGGTTCCCTTGATTTGTGTCGGTGACCTCAGGCAACTTCTAAGGGTGCCTCTGAGAAGTCAGGGACACTGTGGATTTGGGAGGGGCCCTTCGTTAGTCAACTGGGTTTGGTGCAATCGAAGAGGGCCTCATCTCGAATGGAGGCAGGAACGTCAGGGGTCCTCTCCATTTCTGACTCGGGTCGCAGGGTACCTGCAGAGTATGGACAAGAGAGTCACGCCTCGTCTTCTGTGGAGGAATGGATTTCCCCTTGCCTTTCGAGTTGTTCACGGAGTGACAGGCCACTTGTTGAGCTGAGTGTGGAACCTGCGGGGTTTTCCGGACGATGCACGGGGGTGTCAGTGCCCCTTCGTGTTGTGCCTTTATCCACAGGGTTGCCTTCAAAGAGGTTTCCGGGCATCGGGTTCTTTTCAAGAGCGTACCGGAAAATTGGGGTCTTTCAGCATGTGGTACCACCCACGAGGCTACGTCTCGAATTTCCTCGGGATACTGGCCTCATCCTGAGGTGCGCCGGGAAGGTCGGGAACCCCTTGCAGACAAAGCAGGGGAATCGACCCACCGCTCGCGATCAGAAGGGGAGAAGGGGCTCAGATGAAGTGGTGCCGGGAACCTAGGTGGTCCCCTCGAGTGAGACCGGTATGTCACGGCACTTTTGAGGTCGCATCAAGGGTGCCAAGTACAGTTTCGCACTTCAAGACGGAACGTGGGAATTCTCTGGAGATGCTCTAGCGGGCAAGGGCCTCATATTGCGATGACGAGGGAAACACGTGGTTTTTCTCGAGTTGAGGCGGGATTCTCGAGTTACAACGGGGAATTCAGGCTTCCTCTTGTGTTGGCCCAGGAAGTCCAATCTTCCATTCAACTTGTCAGAGAGAGCTGAGGATTGCTCTCGAGTCACTTCAGGGCAAAGAGTCCTCATCTAGGCTTGGGTCCAGGACGTAATGTTCCTCTCCAGGGGCGACAGGGATATCGGGGTCGCATTCCAGTCTCACCCGGTGGGTCACGCCTCATCTCGAGTGGAAGCAAAGGACTCCACTATCCTCTCGAGTCGCGACACGTAACTCTTGGAGCCCAATGAGTGGCCTAAAGGGAGTCAAGAGTCCTGTGTAGCTTCGACAGAAGGTTCACGCTTGATCTGCATACCATGCAGTTAAAGATGGCCCTCCTCTCGAGATGATGGGGGCGTCTCATGGGTTTTCTCGAGCTGCGGCGCCAGTGTGGGGTTTCTCACGAGATATGATGGGGAGTTCAGGGAGCCTCTTGTGCAGCGCCAGAGAAGCCTGACTCCATGCGTGTGGCCAGGCAGATCGCGTCATTGCTCTCGAGTCATGGGAGGGACAAGGGCCTCAAGAGGCATTTAAGAAGGACTCTCAAGGTCTTTCTTGGGTTGGGGCGGGAAACACTCGTTTCCCTCGACCTCTACAGGGGACCTTAGGGCACTTCCCAGGTGCCTCTGAGAGGTGAGGGATACTGAGGAGTTAGAGGGGCCTCTCGGGACTCCACTAGGTTTGACGAAATGAAAGAGGGCCTCATCTCGATTGGAGGCAGGAACCTCAGGCTTCCTCTCCATTTCTGACTCCGACCGCAGGGTCCCTGCAGAGTTGGGACAAGAGAGTCAGGCCTCGTCTTGTCTGAGTAACGGAACTCTGCTTGCCTCTCGAGTCGTTCAGTGGGTCTCAGGGCCCTTGACAAGCTGTGTGTGGAACCTGCGGGTGTTTCCAGAAGATGCATGGGGGTGTCAGTGCCCCTTCGTTTTGTGCCTTCCCCCACAGGTTTGCCTTCAAAGAGGTGTCCGGGCATCGGGTTCATTTCAAGAGCGGACCGGGAAATCGGGGTCATTCGGCATGTGGCACCAACCACGTGGCTCATCTCGAATTTCCTCATGAGACCAGCATCATCCTGAGGTGCGCCAGGAAGGCCGGGAACCCCTTCCACACAAAGTAGTGGAATCGATTCTCCTGTCGCGATCAGGAGGGGAGATGGGGCTCAGATGAAGTGGTGCCGGGACCCTCGGTGTTCCACTCGAGGGAACCCGGCGTTTCAGGGAACTTTAGGTGTCGCATCAAGGGAGCCAAGTACCGTTTCCCACTTCAGGACGGAACATGGGACTTCCCTGGAGACGCTGTAGCGGGCAAGGGCCTCATCCTGTGAAGACGTTGGAACCACGTCGTTTTTCTTGAGTTGCATCGGGATTCTCGAAAACGACAGGAATTTCAGGTCTCTCTTGGGTTGGCCCTGGGAAGCCCAATCTTCAATTCGAGTTGCGATGGAAAGCTGGGGGTTCTGCTCGAGTCACTACAGGGCCAAAGAGACCTCATCGAGACGTGTGTCCAGGACCTAATATTCCTCTCAAGGGAAGACAGGGATCCAGGGTTTCCATTCCAGACTCCCCCGGGGAGTCAGGACTCGCCTGGAGGGGAAGCAAAGGACTCCGCTTTCCTCTCAAGTCGCGACACGGATCTCTTGGAGCCCACTGAGTGGACTCAAGGGTGTCGAGCCTCCTCTTCAGTTTGGAGAGAGGACTCGGGATTGCTCTCCAGGCCAGGCAGGAAAAGAAGGCCCTCATCTCGCGATGACGGGGGCGTCTCATGGGTTTCCTCAGGCTGCTGCGCCCATGGGGGTTTTCTCACGAGGCACGACGAGGACCTCAGGGAGCCTCTCGTGCGGCGCCAGGGAAGTCAGGTCTCCATGCGCATGGCGAGGGGGAGCTGGTCATCACTCTCGAGTCATGGGAAGCGGCTAGGTCCTCAAGAGGCGTTGAAGAAGGACTCTCGAGTTCTTTCTTGGGTTGCGGCGGGAAACCCTCGTTTCCCTCGACTTCTGCAGCGGACCTTAGGGAACTTCCAACGGTGCCTATGAGAGGTGAGGGATGCTGTGTAATTGGCAGGGCCTCTCGGGACTCTGCTGGGTTCGGCGCAATGGAAGAGGGCCTCATCTCGAGGGGAGGCAGGAACCTCAGGCTTCCTCTCGGTTTCGGACTCTGACTGCACGGTCCCTGCAGTGTTGGGACAGGAGAGTCATGCCTCGTCTTGTCTGAGGAATGGAATTCTGGTTGCCTCTCGAGTTGTTCCGGGAGTCTCAGGCCCCTTGTCGAGCTGTGTGTAGACCCTGCGGGTTTTTCCGGATGATGCACGGGGGTGTCAGTGCCCCTTCGTGTTGTGCCTTCACCCACAGGGTTGCCTTCGAAGAGGTGTCCGGGCATCGGGTTCTTATCAAGAGCGGACCGGAAAATCGGGGTCGTTCGGCACGTGGCACCTCACACGTGGCTAGTCTCGAATTTCCTCCTGAGACCGGCCTCATCCTGAGGTGCGCCAGGAAGGCCGGGAACCCCTTCCAGACAAAGCAGGGGAATCGACTCTCCTGTCGCGATCAGGAGGGGAGAAGGGGCTCAGATGAAGTGGTGCCGGGACCCTCGGTGTTCCCCTCGAGGGAACCCAGCGTGTCGGGGAACTCTTGCGGTCGCATCAAGGGTGTCAAGTACCGTTTCGCACTTAAGGACGGAATATGGGACTTCCCTGGAGACACCAGGAACTTCGGTGTTCCCTTGGAGTGAGACCGGTATGTTGGGGAACTTTGGGGTCGCATCAAGGGTGCCAAGTAGCATTTCGAACTTTAAGATGGAACGTGGGACTTCTCTTGAGACTCTAGCTGGCAAGGGCCTCATATTGGGATGAAGGGGGAACCACATGGTTTTTAAGACTTGAGGCTGAATTCTCGAATTACGATGGGAAATTCAGACTTCCTCTTGTGTTGACCGTGGGAAGACCAATCTTCCATTCAAATTGTGAGGGAGAGATGGAGGTTGCTCTCGAGTCACTGTAGGGCAAAATAGACCTCATCTAGGCTTGTGTCTAGGACAAAATGTTCCACTCCAGGGGCGACAGGGATCTCGGGGTTGCATTCCAAACTCACCCGGGGAGTCAGGCCTCGTCTCCAGGGAAGCAAAGGACTCCGCTCTCCTCTCGAGTCGCACCGGGTATTTCTTGGACCCAACTGAGTGGCCTAAAGGGAGTCAATACTCCTGTGAAGTTTGGAGAGAGGACCAGGAATTGCTCTCCATGTCAGGCAGGAAAAGAAGGCCCCCATCTCTCCTTGACGGGGGCATCTTGTGGTTTTTCTCAAACTGCGGCGCCAGTGTGGTTTTTCTCACGAGGTACGATGGGGTACTCAGGGAGCCTCTTGTGTGGTACTAGGGAAGTCAGTTTTCCTGCTTGTGGCGAGGGGAGCGCGTCCTTGCTCTGGAGTCATGGTAGGGGAATCGGGCATCAAGAGACGTTGAAAAAGGACTCTCCAAGTCTTTCTCGGGTTACTTCAGGAAACTCTGGGTTCCCTCGACTTGTGCCAGTGACCTCAGGTAGCTTCTCAGGGAGCCTCTGAGAATTCAGGGATACTGTGGTGTTGGGAGGGGCCTCTCGGGACACCACTGAGTTTGGTTCAATGGAAGAGGGCCTCTTCTCTAGTTGAGGCAGGAACCTCAGGGTTCCTCTCCATTTCTGACTCCAATTGCAGGGTCCCTGAAGAGTTGGGACAGGAGAGTAAGGCCTCGTCTTGTGTGAAGGAATGCAACTTCACTTGCCTCTCGAGTTGTTCACGAGGTGACAGTCCACATTTGGAGCTGTGAGTGGAATCTGCGGGTTTTTCCAGACGATGCATGGGGATGTCAGTGTCCCTTCGTGTTGTGCCTTCATCCACAGGGTTGCCTTCGAAGAGATGTCCGGGCGTCAGGTTCTTATCTAGAGTGGACCGGGAATTCGGGATCTTTCAGCATATGGCACCAACCATGAGGCTACTTTTCGAATTTCCTCATGAGACCGGCCTCATCCGGAGGTTCGCGGGGAACGTCGGGAACCCCTTGCAGACAAAACATGGGAATCGACCCTTCTGTCGCGATCAGGAGGGGTGAAGGGGCTCACAGGAAGTGGTGCCGTGAACTTTGGTGTTTCCCTCGAGTGAGACCGGTATGTCAGGGAACTTTGGGGGTCGCATCAAGGGTGCCAAGTACCGTTTTGTACTTCAGGATGGAACGTGGGACTTCTCTTGATACGCTGTAGCGGCCAAGGGCCTCATCTTGCGATGACGGGGGAGCCACGTGGTTTTTCTCGAGTTGCGGCGGGATTCTCGAGTTACGACGGGGATTTCAGGCTTCCTCTTGTGTTGGGCCAGGGAAGTCCAATCATCCATTCGAGTTGCGAGGGAGAGCTGGGGGTTGCGCTCGAGTCACTGCAGGGCAAAGGAGACCTCATCTAGGCTTGTGTCCAGGACCTAATGTTCCTCTCCAAGGGCCACAGGGATCTCAGGTTTGCATTCCAGACTCACCCAGGGAGTCAGGCCTCATGTCGAAGGGAAGCAAAGGACTCCGCTCTCCTTTCGAGTCGCGACGGGCACCTCTTGGAGCCCACTTTGTGGCCTAAAGGGAGTCAAGCCTCCTGTGAAGTTTGGAGAGAGGACTTGGGACTGCTCTCCAGGCCATGCAGGAAAAGATGGCCCTCATCTCGCGATGACGGAGGGATCTTGTGGGTTTTCTCGAGCTGCGGCGCCAGTGTGGGGTTTCACACGAGGTAGGACGGGGAGCTCAGGGAGCCTCTCGTGTGGTGCCAGGGAAGTCAGGTCTCCATGTGCATGGCGAGGGGGAGCGCATTATTGCTCTCGAGCTATGGTAGGGGAATCTGACCTCAAGACGCATTGAAGAAGGACTCTCGAGGTCTTTCTTCGGTTGTGGCAGGAAACTCTTATTTCCCTCGACTTTTGCCGGTGGCCTCAAGGAGCTTCTCAGAATGCCTATTAGAAGTCAGGGATACTGTGGAGATGGGAGGGGCCTCTCGGGACTCCGCTGGCATTGTCGCAATGGAAGAGGGCCTTATCTCGAGGGGAGGCAGTAACCTCAGGCTTCCTCTCTGTTTCTGACTCCGACCCTCCGACCTCAGGGTCCCTGCAGAGTTGGGAGCGGAGAGTTAGGCCTCGTCTTGTCTGAGGAAGGGAACTCCGCTTGCCTCTCGAGTTGCTCAGGGGGTCTCAGGCCCCTCTTCGAGCTGTGTGTGGAACCCACGGGTGTTTCTGGACGATGCACGGGAGTGTCAGTGCCCCTTCGTGTTGTGCCATCACCCACAGGGTTGCCTTCGAAGAGGTGTCCGTGCAACGGGTTCTTCTCAAGAGTGGACCGGGAAATCGAGGTCGATCGGCATGTGGCACCACCCCCGTGGCTCATCTCGAATTTCCTTGTGCGGACGGCCTCATCATGAGATGCGCCGGGAAGGCCGGGAATCCCTTCCAGACCACGCAGGGGAATCGACACTCCTGTCGCCATCAGGAGGGGAGAAGGGGCTCAGATGAGGTGGTGTCGGGACCCTATTTGTTTCCCTCGAGGGAACTCGGTGTGTCGGGGAAATTCTGGGGGTCGCATGAAAGGTGTCAGGTACTGTTTGGCACTTCAGGACAGAAACTGGGACTTCCCTTGAGACGCCATAGCGGGCAAGAGGCTCATCTTGCAAAGACGTAGGAACCACGTGGTTTTCCTCGAGTTGCCGCGGGATTCTCGAGTTACGACGGGGATCTCAGGCTTCCCCTTGGGTTGGCCCTGGGAAGCCCAATCTTCCCCTCGAGTGAGAGGGAAAGCTGGGGGTTGCGCTCAAGTCACTGCAGGGCCCAAGAGACCTCACCAAGGCGTGTGTCTGGGACCTAATATTCCTCTCCAGGGAAGGCAAGGATCTCGGGGTTGCATTCCAGGCTCCCCCGGGGAGTCAGGCCTCGTCTCGAGGGGAAGCCAAGGATTCCGCTCTCCTCTCGAGTCGCGACGCCGGTCTCTGGGAGCCCCCTGAGCGGCCTCAAGGGAGTCCAGCCTCCTTTTCAGTTTGGAGACAGGACACGGGATTGCTCTGCAGGCCATGCAGGAAAAGAAGGCCCTCAGCTCGCGAGGACGGGGGCGTCTCAGGGGTTTCCTCGAGCTGCGGTGCCCATTGGGGTTTTCTCCCGAGGCACTACGAGGATCTCAGGGAGCCTCTCGTGCGGCGCCAGGGAAGTCAGGTCTCCATGCGCGTGGCGAGGGGGAGCGCGTCCTGGCTCTCGAGTCACGGGAGGGGACTAGGGCCTCGAGACTCGTTGAAGAAGGACTCTCGAGGTCTTTCTCGGGGGGCGGCGGGAAACCCTCGTGTCCCTCGCCTTCTGCCGGGGACCTTAGGGAACTTCCCAGGGTGCCTCTGAGAGGCGAGGGATCCTGTGGAGGTGGCGAGGCCCCTCGGGACTCCGCTGGGTCTGGCGCAACGGAAGAGGGCCTCACCTCGAGGGCAGGCAGGAACCTCAGGCTTCCTCTCCGTTTCGGACTCCGACCGCAGGGTCCCTGCAGAGTTGGGACAGGAGAGTCAGGCCTCGTCTTGTCTGAGGAAGGGAACCCCGCTGGCCTCTCGAGTTGCTCAGGGGGTCTCAGGCCCCTCGTCGAGCTGTGTGTGGCACCCGCGGGTCTTTGCGGACGATGCACGGGGGTGGCAGTGCCCCTTCGTGTTGTGCCTTCACCCACAGGGTTGCCTTCGAAGAGGGGTCCGGGCCTCGGGTCCTTCTCAAGGGCGGACCGGGGAATCGGGGGCGTTCGGCATGTGGCACCACCCACGTGGCTCGTCTCGAATTTCCTCGTGAGACCGGCCTCATCCTGAGGTGCGCCGGGAAGGCCGGGAACCCCTTCCAGACCACGCAGGGGAATCGCCTCTCCTGTCGCGATCAGGAGGGGAGAAGGGGCTCAGAGGAAGCAGTGCCGGGACCCTCGGTGTTCCCCTCGGGGGAACCCGGCGTGTCGGGGGACTTTTGGGGGTCGCAGGAAGGCTGTCAGGGACCGTTTCGCCCTTCAGGGCGGAACAGGGGACTTCCCTTGAGACGCCGTGGCGGGCAAGGGCCTCATCTTGCCAAGAGGTGGGAACCACGTGGTTTTTCTCGAGTTGCGGCGGGATTCTCGAGTTACGACGGGGATCTCAGCCTTCCCCTTGGGTTGGCCCTGGGAAGCCCAATCTTCCCCTCGGGTTGCGAGGGAAAGCTGGGGGTTGCGCTCGAGTCACTGCAGGGCCGAAGAGACCTCACCTAGGCGTGTGTCCGGGACCTAATATTCCTCTCCAGGGAAGGCAGGGATCTCGGGGTTGCATTCCAGGCTCCCCCGGGGAGTCAGGCCTCGTCTCGAGGGGAAGCCAAGGACTCCGCTCTCCTCTCGATTCGCGACGCGGGTCTCTTGGAGCCCCCTGAGCGGCCTCAAGGGAGTCCAGCCTCCTCTTCCGTTTGGAGAGAGGACCCGGGATTGCACTCCAGGCCATGCAGGAAAAGAAGGCCCTCAGCTCGCGAGGACGGGGGCGTCTCAGGGGTTTCCTCGAGCTGCGGCGCCCGTGGGGGTTTTCTCCCGAGGCACGACGAGGATCTCAGGGAGCCTCTCGTGTGGCGCCGGGGAAGTCAGGTCTCCATGCGCGTGGCGAGGGGGAGCGCGTCCTGGCTCTCGAGTCACGGGAGGGGACTAGGGCCTCGAGACGCGTTGAAGAAGGACTCTCGAGGTCTTTCTCGGGGGGCGGCGGGAAACCCTCGTGTCCCTCGCCTTCTGCCGGGGTCCTTAGGGAACTTCCCAGGGTGACTCTGAGAGGCGAGGGATCCTGTGGAGGTGGCGGGGCCCCTCGGGACTCCGCTGGGTCTGGTGCAACGGAAGAGGGCCTCACCTCGAGGGGAGGCAGGAACCTCAGGCTTCCTCTCCGTTTCGGACTCCGACCGCAGGGTCCCTGCAGAGTTGGGACAGGAGAGTCAGGCCTCGTCTTGTCTGAGGAAGGGAACCCCGCTGGCCTCTCGAGTTGTTCAGGAGGTTTCAGGCCCCTCGTCGAGCTGTGTGTGGAACCCGCGGGTCTTTGCGGACGATGCACGGCGGTGTCAGTGCCCCTTCGTGTTGTGCCTTCACCCACAGGGTTGCCTTCGAAGAGGGGTCCGGGCCTCGGGTCCTTCTCAAGGGCGGACCGGGGAACCGGGGGCGTTCGGCATGTGGCCCCACCAACGTGCCTCGTCTCGAATTTCCTCGTGAGACCGGCCTCATCCTGAGGTGCGCCGGGAAGACCGGGAACCCCTTCCAGACCACGCAGGGGAATCACCTCTCCTGTCGCGATCAGGAGGGGAGAAGGGGCTCAGAGGAAGCGGTGCCGGGACCCTCGGTGTTCCCCTCGGGGGAACCCGGCGTGTCGGGGGACTTCTGGGGGTCGCAGGAAGGCTTTCAGGGACCGTTTCGCCCTTCAGGGCGGAACAGGGGACTTCCCTTGAGACGCCGTGGCGGGCAAGGGCCTCATCTTGCCAAGAGGTGGGAACCACGTGGTTTTTCTCGAGTTGCAGCGGGATTCTCGAGTTACGACGGGGATCTCAGTCTTTCCCTTGGGATGGCCCTGGGAAGCCCAATCTTCCCCTCGGGTTGCGAGGGAAAGCTGGGGGTTGCGCTCGAGTCACTGCAGGGCCGAAGAGACCTCACCTAGGCGTGTGTCCGGGACCTCATATTCCTCTCCAGGGAAGGCAGGGATCTCGGGGTTGCACTCCAGGCTCCCCCGGGGAGTCAGGCCTCGTCTCGAGGGGAAGCCAAGGACTCCGCTCTCCTCTCGAGTCGCGACGCGGGTCTCTTGGAGCCCCCTGAGTGGCCTCAAGGGAGTCCAGCCTCCTCTTCCGTTTGGAGAGAGGACCCGGGATTGCTCTCCAGGCCATGCAGGAAAAGAAGGCCCTCAGCTCGCGAGGACGGGGGCGTCTCCGGGGTTTCCTCGAGCTGCGGCGCCCATGGGGGTTTTCTCCCGAGGCACGACGAGGATCTCAGGGAGCCTCTCGTGCGGCGCCAGGGAAGTCAGGTCTCCATGCGCGTGGCGAGGGGGAGCGCGTCCTGGCTCTCGAGTCACGGGAGGGGACTAGGGCCTCGAGACGCGTTGAAGAAGGACTCTCGAGGTCTTTGTCGGGGGGCGGCGGGAAACCCTCGTGTCCCTCGCCTTCTGCCGGGGACCTTAGGGAACTTCCCAGGGTGCCTCTGAGAGGTGAGGGATCCTGTGGAGGTGGCGAGGCCCCTCTTGACTCCGTTGGGTCTGGCGCAACAGAAGAGGGCCTCACCTCGAGGGGAGGCAGGAACCTCAGGCTTCCTCTCCGTTTCGGACTCCGACCGCAGGGTCCCTGCAGAGTTGGAACAGGAGAGTCAGGCCTCGTCTTGTCTGAGGAAGGGAACCCCGCTGGCCTCTCGAGTTGCTCAGGGGGTCTCAGGCCCCTCGTCGAGCTGTGTGTGGAATCCGCGGGTCCTTGCGGACGATGCACGGGGGTGGCAGTGCCCCTTCGTGTTGTGCCTTCACCCACAGGGTTGCCTTCGAAGAGGGGTCCGGGCCTCGGGTCCTTCTCAAGGGCGGACCGGGGAATCGGGGGCGTTCGGCATGTGGCCCCACCCACGTGGCTCGTCTCGAATTTCCTCGTGAGACCGGCCTCATCCTGAGGTGCGCCGGGAAGGCTGGGAACCCCTTCCAGACCACGCAGGGTAATCGCCTCTCCTGTCGCGATCAGGAGGGGAGAAGGGGCTCAGAGGAAGCGGTGCCGGGACCCTCGGTGTTCCCCTCGGGGGAACCCGGCGTGTCGGGGGACTTTTGGGGGTCGCAGGAAGGCTGTCAGGGACCGTTTCGCCCTTCAGGGCGGAACAGGGGACTTCCCTTGAGACGCCGTGGCGGGCAAGGGCCTCATCTTGCCAAGAGGTGGGAACCACGTGGTTTTTCTCGAGTTGCGGCGGGATTCTCGAGTTACGACGGGGATCTCAGCCTTCCCCTTGGGTTGGCCCTGGGAAGCCCAATCTTCCCCTCGGGTTGCGAGGGAAAGCTGGGGGTTGCGCTCGAGTCACTGCAGGGCCGAAGAGACCTCACCTAGGCGTGTGTCCGGGACCTAATATTCCTCTCCAGGGAAGGCAGGGATCTCGGGGTTGCATTCCAGGCTCCCCCGGGGAGTCAGGCCTCGTCTCGAGGGGAAGCCAAGGATTCCGCTCTCCTCTCGAGTCGCGACGCGGGTCTCTTGGAGCCACCTGAGCGGCCTCAAGGGAGTCCAGCCTCCTCTTCCGTTTGGAGAGAGGACCCGGGATTGCTCTCCAGGCCATGCAGGAAAAGAAGGCCCTCAGCTCGCGAGGACGGGGGCGTCTCAGGGGTTTCCTCGAGCTGCGGCGCCCGTGGGCATTTTCTCCCGAGGCACGACGAGGATCTCAGGGAGCCTATCGTGCGGCGCCAGGGAAGTCAGGTCTCCATGCGCGTGGTGAGGGGGAGCGCGTCCTGGCTCTCGAGTCACGGGAGGGGACTAGGGCCTCGAGACGCGTTGAAGAAGGACTCTCGAGGTCTTTCTCGGGGGGCGGCGGGAAACCCTCGTGTCCCTCGCCTTCTGCCGGGGACCTTAGGGAACTTCCCAGGGTGCCTCTGAGAGGCGAGGGATCCTGTGGAGGTGGCGGGGCCCCTCGGGACTCCGCTGGGTCTGGCGCAACAGAAGAGGGCCTCACCTCGAGGGGAGGCAGGCACCTCAGGCTTCCTCTGCGTTTCGGACTCCGACCGCAGGGTCCCTGCAGAGTTGGGACAGGAGAGTCAGGCCTCGTCTTGTCTGAGGAAGGGAACCCCGCTGGCCTCTCGAGTTGCTCAGGGGGTCTCAGGCCCCTCGTCGAGCTGTGTGTGGAACCCGCGGGTCTTTGCGGACGATGCACGTGGGTGGCAGTGCCCCTTCGTGTTGTGCCTTCACCCACAGGGTTGCCTTCGAAGAGGGGTCCGGGCCTCGGGTCCTTCTCAAGGGCGGACCGGGGAACCGGGGGCTTTCGGCATGTGGCCCCACCCACGTGGCTCGTCTCGAATTTCCTCGTGAGACCGGCCTCATCCTGAGGTGCGCCGGGAAGGCTGGGAACCCCCTCCAGACCACGCAGGGGAATCGCCTCTCCTGTCGCGATCAGGAGGGGAGAAGGGGCTCAGAGGAAGCGGTGCCAGGACCCTCGGTGTTCCCTTCGGGGGAACCCGGCGTGTCGGGGGACTTTTGGGGGTCGCAGGAAGGCTGTCAGGGACCGTTTCGCCCTTCAGGGCGGAACAGGGGACTTCCCTTGAGACGCCGTGGCGGGCAAGGGTCTCATCTTGCCAAGAGTTTGGAACCACGTGGTTTTTCTCGAGTTGCGGCGGGATTCTCGAGTTACAATGGGGATCTCATCCTTCCTCTTGGGTTGGCCCTGGGAAGCCCAATCTTCCCCTCGAGTTGCAAGGGAAATCTGGGGGTTGCGCTCGAGTCACTGCAGGGCCGAAGAGACCTCACCTAGGCGTGTGTCCAGGACCTACTATTCCTCTCCAGGGAAAGCAGGCATCTCGGGGTTGCATTCCAGGCTCCCCCAGGGAGTCAGACCTCATCTCGAGGGGAAGCCAAGGACTCCGCTCTCCTCTTGAGTCGCGACAAGGATCTGTTGGAGCCCCCTGAGCGGCCTCAACGGAGTCCAGCCTGCTCTTCAGTTTGGAGAGAGGACTCGTGATTGGTCTCCAGGCCATGCAGGAATATAAGGCCCTCATCTCGCGATGACCGGGGTGTCTCATGTGTTTCCTCGAGCTGCCGCGGCAGTGTGGGTTTCCTCACGAGGTACGATGAGGATCTCAGGGAGCCTCTCGTGCAGTGCCAGGTTAGCCAGGTCTCCATGCGCGTGAAGAGGGGGCGCGTGTCATGGCTCTCGAGTCATGGTAGGGGAATCGCGACTCAACACATTTTGAAGCACTCTCGAGGTCTTTCTCGAGTCATGGCAGAAAACCCAGGGTTCCCTCGACTTGTGCCTGTGACCTCAGGGAGCTTCTCATTGTGCCTCTGAGAACTCAGGGATACTGTGGAGTTGGTAGGGGCCTCTCGGGACTCCACTGGGTGTGGTGCAATGGAAGAGGGCCTCATCTCGAGTGGACGCAGGAACCTCAGGCTTCCTCTCCGTTTCTGACTCGGATCCCATGGTCCCTGCAGAGTAGGGACAAGAGAGTCACACCTAGTCTTCTGTTGAGGAATGGACCTTCGTTTGCCTTTCGAGTTGTTTACAGGGTGACAGGCCACTTGTCGAAATGTCTGTGGGACCTGCGGGTTTTTCTGGACGATGCACGCGGGTGTCAGTGCCCCTTCGTGTTGTGCCTTCATCCACAGGTTTTCCTTCAAAGAGGTGTGCTGGCATCGGGTTCTTTTCAAGAGCGGACCTGGAAATTGGGGTCTTTCGGCATGTGGCACCACCCACGAGGCTACGTCTCGAACTTCCTCATGAGACCGGCCTCATCCTGAGGTGCGCCCGGAAGGTCGGGAACCCCTTGCAGACAGAGAAGGGGAGTCGACCCTCCTGTCGCAATCAGGAGAGGAGAAGGGGTCAGATGAAGTGGTGCCGGGAACCTCGGTGTTCCCCTTGAGTGAGTCTGGTATGTCGCGGAACTTTTGGGGTCGCATCAAGGGTGCCAAGTACCGTTTCGCACTTCAGGATGGAACGTGGGACTTCTCTTGAGATGCTGTAGCGGACAAAGGGCCTCATCTTGCGATGACGAGGGAAGCACGTGGATTTTCTCGAGTTTCGGTGGGATTCTCGAGTTACGACGGGGAATTCAGGCTTCCTCTTGTGTTGGCCCAGGAAGTCTAATCTTCCATTCGAGTTGCCAGGGAGAGCTGTGGATTGGGCTCCATTCACTGAAGGGCAAACTAGACCTCATCTAGGCTCGTATCCAGGACTTAATGTTCCTCTCCATAGGCGACAGGGATTTGGGGTTGCATTCCATACTCACCCGGGGAGTCAGGCCTCATCTCGAGGGGAAGCAAAGGACTCCACTCTCTTCTCGAGCCGCGACAGGTATCTCTTGGAGCCCACTGAGTGGTCTTTGCTCTGTAGGAGAGCTCTAGTGTACATAAGCCTGTACATAAGTGAACACAGACATTCTGTGTGCATGTTGCTGCGTACCCAAAATAGGGCCACAAGGAGCCTCATGCTCTCCATGCAGCGCGGAAGCTGTGCAGCCACGCAGCAGCTGAAGAATCCAACCAATTGCTCTTTTCTTACCTCTGACAGAGCTCGCATTGCCGTAGCCCTTGGCAGTTTGGAAACACTGGACCCTAACCCCTCTCAAAGTAGGCCTGGGTTCTAGTTCGAATAGAAAGTTAATAGCGGAGCTGAGGACAGGAACGCGGCAGTCATTTTTCACACGCTCCTGCAGCCTGCTACTACAGGGACACTAACGCTAGAAGCTAGGAATGTCTTTGCAAGGTGCGCAAAGGACAAGGGAGAACCTCGACCCTGACTCTAGTATTTCAGCCCCCTGAGCAGATCTGAGGTTCTCCCGCTGTAGAAGCTAACCCATTCCTTTCAAATACAGGCTTCCTAACACAGGGCCAGTTGGCTGCTTGCTCTTCCACGAAGCAGGCTTCCTTAACTTGCAAACTGCGAATTCCGCTTAACAGCCTGGAGGAAAATCGCTTCTTGGAAGATTTTTTTCAGAGGCTGTATCCCCGGAGCTGGGGCCAAGCTAGGGGACCCATACTGGCAAGGGAAGGCAAAACCACATCCAATGTCTTTGCTCTGGAGGACAGCTTTGGTGAGCCTAAGTCTTTCAGGAATATTTCTGGCTCCAACAGAGTCAAATTCTGTGTGTGAAGCTGCACAGCCAAAATAGGGGAACAGAGAGCCTGATTCTCTCTGTGTAGCTTTGAAGCTGTCATTCAAACAACAGCTTGAGAATCCATACAATGCTCTCCCTTACTGCTAAGAGAATTCTCATTGCTGTAGTCCTTGACAGTTTGTAGAAATCCGCACCCTAACCCTTCTCCAAGTAGGCCTGGGTCCTAGCTCGGAACAACAGGCAACGGCGGAGCTGAGGCCAGTAAGGCACAAGTGAGGTCTCACACACTCTTGCAGCCTGATCGTCCAGGAGCAGTAAGGCCTCTTTTTCCCTGCAGGAGGCTCGCTTGCCTTGCCTCCTGTGAACTGCATTTCCCAGCCTGGGCGCAAAGCTGTTCCTGGAGATTTTTTCTCAGGGGCTGTTTCCCTGGAGCTGGGTCGGACCTCGGGGGCCCAACTCACAGGGGAAGACAAAACCACATGGACAGGTCTATGCTCTGTAGGAGAGCTCTAGTGAACCTCATCTCTCAGGAACATTCTTGGCTTCTACAGAGACACCTCTGTGCATGAAGCTACACACCCAACATAGTGGCAAAGGGAGTCTGATTCTCTCCGTGGGTGCTGATGCTTTGTGGCAAAGCACCTGCTAAGAATCCATCCGCATAGGCTTCCCTCACCTTGACAGAGGTCTCATTGCTGTAGTCCTTGGCAGTTTGGAAAGAAGCTGACCCTTACCCTTCACCAAGTAGGCCCTTGGCCTTGTTTGAATGGAAAGGCAGTAGCTGAGCTGAGGCCAGTAAGGCGCCAGTCAAGTCTGACATATTCCCGATGCCTGCTCCTTCATGGAAAATAACGTTAGAATCTGGGAATGTCTTTGCAAGGCTGGCAAAGGGCAGTCAGGAACCTCGACCCTGCCTCTGGAATTTCTATCTTCTCAGCACATCCGGAGGTCTCGGTCAGGAGAAACTAACCCATTCCTTGCAAATATAGGCTTCCAAACACAGGCCGGTTGGCTGTCTCTTCTTGCCGAAGGAAGCTTGCTTATCCCACCTCCTGCGAACTCCGCTTCCCAGCCTGGGGGATAAGAGGTTCTTGGAGATCTTTTCTCAGAGGCTGTTTCCACGGAGCAGGGGCCGATCCCGGAGACCCACACGCACAGGGGAAGGGAAAACCGCATGGATAAGTCTTTGCTCTCTAGGAGTGCTCTAGTGAACCTCACTCTATGGGGAATGTTCTTGGCTCCAACGGGGACATCTCTGTGTGGGAAGCTGCATAGCCAACATAGAGACACAGAGACCTGATTCTCTCTGTGCAGCTTTGACGCTGTCGTTCAAACAACAAATTGAGAATCCACACAATGCTCTCCCTTACCACTGAGAGAGTTATCATTGCTGTAGCCCTTCGCAGTTTCTGGAAATCGGCACACAAACACTTCTCCAAGTAGGCCTGGGTTCAAGTTCAGATGAACATGCAATAGCGGAGCTGAGGCCAGTAAGGCACCAGTCAGGTGTCACACACTCTGGCAGCCTGCTCCTCCAGGGACAGTAAGGCCTCTATTTCCCTTCAGGAGGCTCGCTTGCCTTACTTCTGTGAACAGCGTTTCCCAGCCTGGGCGGAAAGCAGTTCCTGGAGATCTTTTCTCAGGGGCTGTTTCCCCGGAGTTGGGGCGGACCTCGGGGACCCAACTCACAGGGGAAGGCAAAACCAAATGGACAGGTCTATGCTCTGTAGGAGATCTCTAGTCAACTGCCGGGGTCCAGCCCCAGCTGATCCAGGGTATTCAAAGCAGAGACGGCGTAGGCGAGGGTCAGGGAACAACTGCTTAATTAAACGTTAATTAAGGATATAAAGAGTAATAAAATGAGGATAGCTCAGTAGGAAAATTCAGTGGAGAAAAGAGGCTGAGTAGCTTGGTTTACGCGGGGGACCAATAAAACTTCAAGACAAGAAGCTTGCACCACTTACGTAGGCCGCAGGCGTCCTTCCGTTCTCCCGAAGGAGAGGAGACACTGAGGCCTCCCCGGTCGGATCTTAGAAGCCCAGGCAAAATTAGTAAGCTTGGTGGGTTCCGCGCTCCAGATGGAGACTCAACCAGAGTGAGAGAGAGAGAGAGAGACATGGGGAGACCAGTATTTCAAGAAACTGATCCCAATTCTTTATTTTCCATGGTCTACTTTTATACACTGAGATGTTATGCAAAAGTCACGTGGGGTCAGCAGTCCTGACTTTTATCAAAGTCAGGTGCTTCATACAAAAGTATACAGAGGTCTTAGGGGTGTTACATCATCTTCTGGCCGGGGGGCCTGCTGACAATTTACGACCCTCTCCTTGTGACAGCGGTCAGTCAACCAGGACACTTATTTCTCCAGGGGTGATTATTCTTAAAACAGACGCCACCCAAATAAAGTTACATTCCTATAGGGTGAGGGTGTAGTGGGTTTTAGTTAAGGAAAGAATTTACTTAGCCTAAGGTCTAACGTGATTTATATCAAAGGTTAATACTTATTTCTTCTATATATTCATTAATGTGTATAAGGGCAGGGGATGTGGAGACTTAGCAGTAAACATCAGCTCAACAAATGAAAAACCCTTCACCAATATGATTTCTAATCAGCCCATTATACTTATACTAATACTTTTCTAACTTTTCTAAGGAACCTGTTTTTAGAAGGTTTAAAGCATCTCGTGCCTCTCATGGTTGGGAGGCTGTGAGCAATCACATGTGGCCGGACAAGCCTGTCAGGCAGGCTAGAGAACCTTCAGAGGAGTTTGTAGGTTAAAACACTCTTGTCACACCCAGGGGTTTTTATCAACTGGAGCTCTAGGTTAACTCCTTCTCCGAAAGAGGTGGTGGGGGACAGCCCCCCGTAAAGTCAGAGGTGTAGGTGAGAGCACAAAGTAGTAAGGTAGGCAGGCTCTGGTGATGGGGGTAGATGCTCGAGGATTTCCAGGGGGACTCCTGAGGCTCGATCCCGCCTTTGCGTATGTCGAGCCTCCTTCCTCATGACCTTTGCTATGGGCGGAGTGCCTCACTCTGGCCCCCAACAGTGAACCTCCTCTCTCAGGAACATTTTTGGCTCCTATCGAGACACCTCTGTGTGTGTAGCTACACACGCAACGTAGGGGCAAAGGGAGCCAGATTCTTTCCATGGGGTGCTGATGCTTTGTGGCAAAGCACCTGCTTGAGAATCTATCAGCTTACGCTTCCCTCGCCTTGACAGAGGTCTCATTGCTGTAGCCCTTGGCAGTTTGGAAAGAAGAGGACCCTTACCTTTCATAAAGTGGGCCCTTGTCCTAGTTTGAAAGGAAAGGCAAGAGGTGAGCTGAGGCCAATAAGGCGCCAGTCAAGTCTGACATATTCCCGAAGCCTGCTCCTTCATGGAAAATAACGCTGGAATCTAGGAATGTCTCTGCAAGGCTGGCAAAGGGCAGTCAGGAGCCTGCACCCTGCCTCTGGAATTACCGATTTCTAAGCAGATCTGGAGGTCTCCTTTAGGAGAATCTAACTCATTCCTTCCATATTGAGACTTCCAAAAACAGGCCGGTCGGCTGCCTCTTCGTGCCCGAAGGAGGCTTGCTTTTCCTGCCTCCTATGAACCCAGCTTCCCAGGCTCTGGGAAAAGCGGATATTGAAGATCTTTTCTCAGGGGTTTTTTCCATGGAGCTGGGGCCGAGACCAGAGACCCAATTGCACAGGGGAAGGAAAACCACATGGACAAGTCTTTGTTCTCCAGGAGACCTCTAAGTGAAACTTACTCTGTCAGGAACGTTCTTGACTCCTATGGAGACACCCCTGTGTGTGAAGCTGCGTACCCAACAAGGGGGCACAGAGAGACTGATTCTCTCTTTGCAGCTTTGAAGCTGTCATTCAAACAACAGCTTGAGAATCCATACAATGCTCTCCCTTACCTCTGAGAGAGTTCTCATTGCTGTAGCCCTTGGCAGTTTTTAGAAATCCGCACCCAAACCCTTCTCCAAGTAGGCCTGGGTCCTGGTTTGGATGGCCATGCAATGGCGGAGCTGAGGTCAGTAAGGCACCAGTCAGGTGTCACACATTCTGGTAGCCTGCTCCTCCAGGGACAGTAAGGCCTCTTTTTCCCTGCAGGAGTCTCGCTTGCCTTGCCTCCTGTGAACTGCGTTTCCCAGCCTGGGCGAAAAGCGGTTCCTGGAGATCTTTTCTAAGGAGTTGTTTCCCCGGAGCTGGGGTGGACCTCGGGGACCAAACTCACAGGGGAAGGCAAAACTACACGGACAAGTCTATGCTCTGTAGGAGACCTTAGTGAATCTCAAGTCTTAGGAACATTCTTGGCTCGTACAGAGACACCTCTGTGTGTAAAGCTACACACCGAACATAGGGGCACAGGGAGCCTGATTCTCTCCGTGGGGTGCTGATGCTTTGTGGCAAAGCACCTGTTTGAGAATCCATCCGCTTACGCTTCCCTCGCCTTGACAGAGGTCTCATTGCTGTGTCCCTTGGCAGTTTGGAAAGAAGCAGACCCTTACCCTTTACCAAGTAGGCCCTGATCCTAGTTTGAAAGGAAAGGCAATAGCTGAGCTGAGGCCAGTAAGGCACCCGTCAACTCTGACATATTCCCGATGCCTGCTCCTTCATGGAAAATAGCGCTAGAATCTAGGAATGTCTTTGCAAGGCTGGCAAAGGGCAGTCAGGAACCTCGACCCTGCCTCTGGAATATCTATCTTCTGAGCAGATCTGGAGGTCTCCTTCTGGAGAAGCTAACCCATTCCTTGCAAATATAGGCTTCCAAACACAGGCTAGTTGGCTGCCTCTTCTTGCCCGAAGGAGGCTTGCTTTTCCTGCCTCCTATGATCCCTGGTTCCCAGCATGGGGGAAAAGCAGATCTTGGAGATCTTTGCTCAGGGGTTGTTTCCACGGAGCTGAGGTTATGCCCGGAGACCCACACATACAGAGGAAAGCAAAACTACATGAACAAGTCTTTGCTCTCTAAGAGAGCTCTAGTGAACCTCAGTCTTTGACGAACGTTCTTGGTTCCTACAGGGACAACTTATGGGGTCAGAGAGCCTGATTCCCTCTGTGAAGGTTTAACGCTGTCGTTCAGAAAACAGCTTGAGAATCCATACAATTCTCTCCCTTATCTCTGAGAGAGTTCTCATTGCTGTAGCCCTTGGCAGTTTTTTAGAAATCCGCACCCAAACCCTTCTCCTAGTAGGCCTGGGTCCTAGTTCAGAGGAACATGCAATGGCGGAGCTGAGGCCAGTAAGGCACCAGTCAGGTCTCACACACTCTTGCAGCCTGCTCCTCCAGGGGCAGTAAGGCCTCTTTTTCTCTGCAGGAGGCTCGCTTGCCTTGCCTTCTGTGAACTGCATTTCCCAGTCTGGACGAAAAGCAGTTCCTGGAGGTGTTTTCTCAGGGGTTTCTTCCTCGGAGCTGGGGCGAACATCGGGAACCCAACTCACAGGGGAAGGCAAAACCATATGGACAGGTCTATGCTCTGTAGCAGAGCTCTAGTGAACCTCATCTCCCAGGAACATTCTGGGCTCCTATAGAAACACCTCTGTGTTTGAAGCTACACACCCAACATAGGGGCAAATGCAGCCTGATTCTCTCCGTGGGGTACAGATGCTTTGTGGCAAAGCACCTGTTTGAGAATCCATCCGCTTCCACTTCCCTCTCTTTGACAGAGGTCTCTTTGCTGTAGCCTTTGGCAGTTTGGAAAGAAGCAGACCCTTACCCTTCACCAAGTAGGCCCTTGTCCTAGTTTGAACGGAAAGGCGATAGCTGAGCTGAGGCCAGTAAGGCGCCAGTCAAGTCTGACATATTCCTGAAGCCTGCTCCTTCATGGAAAATAACGCTAGAATCTAGAAATGTCTTTGCAAGGCTGGTAAAGGACAGTCAGGAACCTCGACCCTGCCTCTGGAATTTCCATCTTCTGAGCAGATCTGGAGGTCTTCTTTTGGAGAAGCTAACCGTTCCTTCCAAATAGAGGCTTCCAAACACAGGCTAGTTGGCTGCATCTACTTGCCCGAAGGAGGCTTGCTTGTTCCGCTTCCTGTGAACTCCGCTTCCCGCCTGGGGGAAAAGTGGTTCTTGGAGATCTTTTTTCAGGGGCTATTTCAACGGAGTTGGAGCCGAGCCCGGAGACCCACACGCACAGAGGAAGGCAAAACCACATGGACAAGTCTTTGCTCTGTAGGAGAACTCTAGTTAACCTCAGTATGTGAGGAAAGTCTTGGATTCCACGGGGATACCTCTGTGTGTGGAGCTGCGTACCCAACAAGGGGGCACACAGGGCCTGATTCTCTCTTTGCAGCTTTGAAGCTGTCATTCAAACAACAGCTTAAGAATCCATACAATGCTCTCCCTTACCTCTGAGAGACTTCTCATTGCTGTAACCCTTGGCAGTTTTTACAAATCCGCACCCAAACCCTTCTCCAAGTAGGCCTGGGTCCTGGTTTGGATGGCCATGCAGTGGCGGAGCTGAGGTCAGTAAGGCACCAGTCAGGTGTCACACACTCTGGCAGCGTGCTCCTCCAGGGACAGTAAGGCCTATTTTTCCCTGTGGGAGGCTCGCTTGCCTGGCCTCCTGTGAACTGCGTTTCCCAGCCTGGGCAAACAGCGGTTCCTGGAGATCTTTTCTCAGGGGCTCTATCCCCAGAGCTGGGGTGGACCTCGGGGACCCATCTCACAGGGGAAGGAAAAACCACATGGACAGGTCTATGCTCTGTAGGAGACGTTAGTGTGTCTCATCTCTTAGGAACATTCTTGGCTCGTACAGAGACACCTCTGTGTGTAAAGCTACACACCGAACATAGGGGCACAGGGAGCCTGATTCTCTCCATGGGGTGCTGATGCTTTGTGGCAAAGCACCTGTTTGAGAATCCATCCGCTTACGCTTCCCTCGCCTTGACAGAGGTCTCATTGCTGTGTCTCTTGGCAGTTTGGACAGAAGCAGACCCTTACCCTTCACCAAGTAGGCCCTGATCCTAGTTTGAAAGGAAAGGCAATAGCTGAGCTGAGGCCAGTGAGGCACCCGTCAACTGTGACATATTCCCGATGCCTGCTCCTTCATGGAAAATATTGCTAGAATCTAGGAATGTCTTTGCAAGGCTGGCAAAGGGCAGTCAGGAACCTCGACCCTGCCTCTGGAATATCTATCTTCTGAGCAGATCTGGAGGTCTCCTTCTGGAGAAGCTAACCCATTCCTTGCAAATAGAGGCTTCCAAACACAGGCCGGTTGGCTGCCTCTTCTTGCCTGAAGGAGGCTTGCTTTTCCTGCCTCGTATGATCCCTGGTTTCCAGCATGGGGGAAAAGCAGATCTTGGAGATCTTTGCTCAGGGGTTGTTTCCACGGAGCTGGGGTTATGCCCAGAGACCCACACATACAGGGGAAGGCAAAACCACATGAACAAGTCTTTGCTCTCTAAGAGAGCTCTAGTGAACCTCAGTCTTTGACGAACGTTCTTGGCTCCTATGCGGACACCTCTGTGTGTGAAACTGCGTACCCAACATGGCGGCAGAGAGCCTGATTCTCTCTGTGCAGGTTTAATGCTGTCGTTCAGAAAACAGCTTGAGAATCCATACAATTCTCGCCCTTACCTCTGAGAGAGTTCTCATTGCAGTAGCCCTTGGCAGTTTGTAGAAATCTGCACCTAAACCCTTCTCCAAGTAGGCCTGAGTCCCAGTTCGGAGGAACAAGCAATGGCGGAGCTAAGACCATTATGGCACCAGTCAGTTTTCACACACTCTGGCAGCCTGCTCCTCCAGGGACAGTAAGGCTTCTTTTTCTCTGCAGGAGGCTCACTTGCCTTACTTCCTGTGAACAGCTTTTCCCAGCCTGGGCGAAAAGCGGTTCCTGGAGATCTTTTCTCAGAGGCTGTTTTCTCGGAGCTGGGGTGGACCTCGGGCACCCAACTCACAGGGGAAGGCGAAACCACATGTACAGGTGAGCACTCTGTAGGAGAGCTCTTGTGAGCCTCATCTCTCAGGAACATTCTTGGCTCCTGTAGAGACACCACTGTGTGTGAATCTACACACCCCACATAGGGGCAAAGGGAGCCTGATTCTCTCCGTGGGGTGCTGATGCTTGGTGGCAAAGAACCTTCCTGATAATCCATCCGCTTATGCTTCCCTCGCATTTACGGAGGTCTCATTGCTGTAGCCCTCGGCAGTTTGGAAAGAAGAAGACCCTTACCCTTCATAAAGTAGGGCCTTGTCCTACTTTGAATGGAAAGGCAATAGCTGAGCTGAGGCCAATAAGGCGCCAGTCAAGTCCGACATATTCCCAAAGCCTGCTTCTTCAGGAAGATAACTGTAGAATCTAGGAATGTCTTTGCAAGGTTGGCAAAGGGCAGTCAGGACCCTGCACACTGCCTCTGGAATTACCGACTTCTGAACAGATCTGGAGGTCTCCCTTAGGGGAAGCTAACCCATTCTTCCAAATAGAGGCTTCCAAACGCAGGCCGCTTGGCTGCCTCTTGCTCTCTGAAGGAGGCCTGCTTTTCCCGCCTCCTATGAACCCCACATCCCAGCCTCTGGGAAAAGCGGATCTTGAAGATCTTTTCTCAGGGGTTGTTTCCACGGAGCTGGGGCCGAGCCTGGAGCCCCAAACGCACAGGGGAAGAAAAACCACATGGACAAGTCTTTGCTCTCTAGGAGAGCTCTAGTGAACCTCACTCTGTCAGGAACGTTCTTGTTTCCTATGGAGACACCCCTGTCTGTGAAGCTGTGTACCGAACATGGAGACACAGAGTCTGATTCTCTCTGTGCAGCTTTGAAGCTGTCGTTCAAACAACAGCTTGAAAATCCATACAATGCTCTTCCTTACCCGTGACACAGTTCTCATTGCTATACCCCTTGGCAGTATTTAGAAATCCATACCCAAACCCTTCTCCTAGTAGGCCTGGGTCCTAGATCGGAGGAACATGCAATGGCGGAGCTGAGGCCAGTAAGGCACCAGTCAGGTCTCACACACTCTGGCAGCCTGATCGTCCAGGGACACTAAGACCTGTTGTGCCTTGCAGGAGGCTCGCTTGCGTTACCTGCTGTGAACTGCGTTTGCCAGCCTGGGGGAATAGTGGTCCCTGGAGATCTTTTCTCAGGGGCTCCTTCCCCTGAGCTGGGGCGGACCTCGGGGACCCAACTCACAGGGCAAGGCAAAACCATATGGACAGGTCTATGCTCTGTAGCAGACTTCTAGTGAACCTCATCTCTCAGGAACATTCTTGGCTCCTATAGAGACACTTCTGTGTGTGAAGCTGCGTACCTAACATAGGGGCACAGAGAGCCTGATTCTCTCAGTTCATTTTGACGCAATCGTTCAGAAAACAGCTTGAGAATCCATAAAATGCTCTCCATTACCGCTGAGAGAATTCTCGCTGCTGTAGCCCTTGGCACTTTGTAGAAATCCGCAGCCAAACGCTTCTCCAAATAGGCCTGGGTCCTAGTTCGGAGGAACAGGCAATGGTGGAACTGAGGCCAGTAAGGCAACAGTCAGGTTTCACACACTCTGGCAGCCTGCTCCTCCAGGGACAGTAAGGCCTCTTTTTCTCTGCAGGAGATTCGCTTGCCTTACTTCCTGTGAACAGCGTTTCCAGGCCTCAGCGAAGCGGTTCCTGGAGATCTTTTCTCAGGGACAGTTTCCCCGGAGGTGTGGTGGACCTTGGGGACCCAACTCACAGGGGAAGGAAAAACCACATGGACAGGTCTATACTCTGTAGGAGAGGTTTAGTGAACCTAATCTCTCAGGAACATTCTTGGCTCCTATAGAGACAACTCTGTGTGTGAAGCTACACTCCCAACATTGGGGAACAGGGATCTTGGTTCTCTCCGTGGGGTGCTGATGCTTTGTAGCAAAGCACCTGCTTGAGAATCCGTCCTCTTAGGCTTCCCTCACCTTGACAGAGGTCTCATTGCTGTAGCCCTTGGCAGTTTCAAAGAAGAAGACCCTTACACTTCATAAAGCAGGCCCTTGTCCTAGTTTGAATGGAAAGGCAATAGCTGAGCTGAGGCCAATAAGGAGCCAGTCCCCTCTGGCACATTCCCGAACCCTGCTCCTTCATGGAATATAACTCTAGAATCTTGGAATGTCTTTGCAAGGCTGGCAAAGGGCAGTCAGGAACCAGCACCCTGCCTCTGGAATTACCGACTTCTGAGCAGATCTGGAGGTCTCCTTTAGGAGAAGCTAACCCATTCCTTCCAAATAGAGGCTTCAAAACACAGGCAGGTTGGCAGCCTTTCGTGCCCGAAGGAGGCTTGCTTTTCTCTCCTCCTATGAACCCCAGTTCCCAGCCTCTGGGAAAAGCGGGTCTTGAAGATATTTTCTCAGGGGTTCTTTCCACGGAGCTGGGGCCGAGCCCGGGGCCCAAAGGCACAGGGGAAGGCAAGACCACATGGACACGTCTATGCTCTGTAGCAGACTTCTAGTGAACCTCATCTCTCAGGAGCATTCTTGGCTCCTATAGAGACACCTCTGTGTGTGAAGCTGCGTACCTAACATAGGGGCACAGAGAGCCTGATTCTCTCTGTTCATTTTGACGCTGTCGTTCAGAAAACAGCTTGAGAATCCATAAAATGCTCTCCCTTACCACCGAGAGAATTCTCACTGCTGTAGCCCTTGGCACTTTGTAGAAATCTGCACCCAAACGCTTTTCCAAGTAGGCCTGGGTGCTAGCTCGGATGAACAGGCAATGGCGGAGCTGAGGCCAGTAAGGCAACAGTCAGGTTTCACACACTCTGGCAGCCTGCTCCTCCAGGGACTGTAAGGCCTCTTTTACTCTGCAGGAGATTCGCTTGCCTTACTTCCTGTGAACAGCATTTCCCAGCCTCGGCGAAGCGGTTGCTGGAGATCTTTTCTCAGGGACAGTTTCCCCGGAGGTGTGGCGGACCTCGAGGACCCAACTCACAGGGGAAGGCAAAACCACATTGACAGGTCTATGCTCTGTAGGAGAGGTTTAGTGAACCTAATCTCTCAGGAACATTCTTGGCTCCTATAGAGACAACTCTGTGTGCGAAGCCACACTCCCAACATTGGTGCACAGGGAGCTTGATTCTCTTCGTGGCGTGCTGATGCTTTGTGGCAAAGCACCTGCTTGAGAACCCATCCTCTTAGGCTTCCCTCACCTTGACAGAGGTCTCATTGCTGTAGCCCTTGGCAGTTTGCAAAGAAGAAGACCCTTACCCTTCATAAAGTAGGGCCTTGCCCTAGTTTGAATGGAAAGGCAATAGCTGAGCTGAGGTCAATAAGGAGCCAGTCCCGTCTGACACATTCCCGAAGCCTGCTCCTTCATGGAAAATAACTCTAGAATCTAGGAATATCTTTGCAAGGCTAGCAAAGGGCAGTCAGGAACCAGTACCCTGCCTCTGGAATTACCGACTTCTGAGCAGATCTGGAGGTCTCCTTTAGGAGAAGCTAACCCATTCCTTCCAAATAGAGGCTTCAAAACACAGGCAGGTGGACTGCCTTTTCGTTCCCGATGGAGGCGTGCTTTTCTCTCCTCCTACGAACCCCGGTTCCCAGACACTGGGAAAAGTGGATCTTGAAGATATTTTCTCAGGGGTTGTTTCCACGGAGCTGGGGCCGAGCCTGGAGACCCAAAGGCACAGGGGAAGGCAAGACCACATGGACAAGCCTTTGCTCTTTAGTATAGCTCTAATGAACCTCACTCTGTCAGGATCTTTCTTGATTCCTACGGAGACACACCTGTGTGTGAAGCTGCGGCCACAGAGAGCCTGATTACCCCTGTGCAGCGCTGAGTCTGGGCGGCTAAACAACAGCTTGGGAATGCAGCCTGGGGCGCTTCCCTTCCCTCTGACAGAGCTCTCCTTCGGTCCCTAAGCCCTCTGCAAGGAGGCATGGATCATAGGTGCAAAGGGAAAGGAAGAGCGGAGCTGAGGCCAGTAAGGCGCCCGCCAGTCACGTCTCCCCCACTTCCGCAGTCTGTTCCTTCCCCTGCGCGAAAGCTAGAAGCTGGGAAGGGCTTGGCGAGGCTCGCCCAGGCAGAGCAGCCTCTAGGCCGGGGCTCTGCGATATCGCGCCTGGGTGCAGATCTGGAGCTCCGCCGGAGTGGAAGCTCATTCGGTCCTTCCCAATACAGGCTTGCAAGCACCCGACGGCGGCCTGACTCTATTCTCCCGCGTGCTGGGAGTGGGCTTCCAATCCAGAGCACAGAGCACTGCCTGGAGCTCTCTGCTCAGGGGCTGGTTCCCCTACGCTGGGGCTGTGCTAGGGAGCCCAAACGCACATGTCAAGGCCCCAAAACACATCCACACGTCTCTGCTCTGCAACAGAGCTCCGGGGAAGCCCAGTCTGGCAGGCGCTTTCTGGGCACAAAGGGAGGAACATTCTGGCTGTGGAGCTTCCTCCCCAGGACAGGGGCACTAGGACCCTGATTCCCTCCGTTTACCGCTGAGTCTGCATTGCCAAGCAACAGCTTGGGAACGCAGCCTGGGGCGCTTCCCTTCCCTCGGACAGAGCTCTCCTTGCGGTAGGCCTTGGTAGTTTGCATACAATGGGGCCCTAAGCCCTCTGCAAGTTGGCCTGGCTCCTAGGTCCAAAGGGCAGGCCAGAGCGGAGCTGAGGCTGTCAGGCTCCAGACACATCTCCCATACTCCTACATCCTGCTCCTACCCGGGCGTGAACGCTAGAAGCTGGGAAGGTACCTGGACCGTGCAGGGGCGGGGCAAACGCGGGCGGCGTGGGGCGGGAGTCGGCTTCTGGCGGGGGTGGGGGCGGGCTTCCCAGTTGTGCTCTCGGAGGTGGACACTGAGGCTGAAAACGCGCCGGGAGCGCGGCAGGGGCGGGGCTAACCCTGGCGGCGCGGGGCGGGGGTCGGCTCATGGGGGGGATGGGGAGGGGTTCCCAGTTGCGCTCTCGGGGGTTGCAACTGCGGCTGGGAACTCCCATTTCGTCCGCTCCTGGGTCCCCAAGGATCACCATCCCATGGGTGCAGCGGAGGGCTGCGGACCACAGGTAAGGGAACTGGGACTGCGTGGAGCAGGGAACCAAGTATTCCGCCGTCTGTTGGCACATTCTCGGAGCTCCCCAAACTGGCGGTCGCAGAAAGGCCTTGCCTTTGGGGTCAAGGCCTTTACCGCTCCACCCCTCTGCTGAAAAATCTCAGAGTCTGCGCGGTTCTTCCAAGCAGCCTAGTGTCCACTGGAAGTCCAAGGGACAGAACACTGAATTCTTGCCGGCTGGCCCAGCCCTGCTTCTGGCACTTTGTAAGCCAGCGGGCCCTTGAGCACCTGCTGGGATGGGAAAGGGAAGGGTCCACGAATTGCACCCTAGAAACTTAGTAGGGTGCATGGATTTCAAACCCTGGTGGCCGCCCAGGCAGCAAAGAAGTGGGGAGGGCACCTTGCTGCCCTTTCATGGCAGAATCTGTGGCTGTCCTGATGCGTGGGCCTTTTCATGGGGACCTTGTGCAATAAAAGTTTGGTGTTTTGGTACTGAATAATTAGAAATTGTAAAAAGTTTAAATTATGTGGTGGTGTAATTAAAAAACAAAACAAAACAAAACCAAGCCCCAAGTGTTTGGCACAGGGAGGTTTAAGTATTGAAGGCCTGTTTTCCTTGCACTGTGGCATTCTATCAAGAAGTGTGCAGGATTTTTTTTTTTTTAAGAAAAGTGTTCGAAGAGCTTGAAACAGGAAACCCAGAGGTGCCCCTGTATTTTGGGGAAGGCCTTAGGAGTTCACTTGGAAATGCTGCTGGCTGTGGGGAAGGGGGGCAGATGGGCTGTGCAGTCTTGTCCTTTGCATTCATGTTCTTGTGTGTAGAAACCCAGCTCGGAGCCATCTCCTGATGTGTAAGAATTTCGCAGACAAACCTTGAGCTAAGCAATGCATTTGTTCCTGAGGAAATGTTTGTCTTAAGCGATGTAAATATCCTATGTATATCCGCTGGACTCTGGCTTCAGGTCGGTTCCTCCAATAGGCTCAGAAGCGTCTTGAACAAAACTGTATGTTTTCCTCGTACCTTGTTCTCCTAATCTATGTTAAGGAAATGATATATTTGCCTGGAATACTGCCTTTCTTCAAGATTCATGTCAATCAGTTTTTGGCCCAGGATGACTCACCTGCTGCCAATGTGACCTCAAGGCATGTCGTGGGGGAGGGGCCTGGTGCCATTCCCTGAGACAGTGCCTTTCCTTCCTTAGCTGACTGCTAGTGCCTGTAGAATATCTGGCTAGAGACCAGCAGGGCGTACACCCCGCCTCAAGTCTAAGTCAGCAGCTTTCTCTATCTCATTTATACTTTAATAACAATTGATGACACAAAAGCTCTGAGCGATCAAATCATATCAAATCTTCATTTCAGATTGAAGATGCATTCCATGGTATTGCCATCTTAAGTCTTTCCATTGTTATGGAATATCTGTCCATGTATTCAGGATAGTTTTCAGCCAGGGTGTATAATTTCCAGTGTACCAGTCTTGTCATCCTCGTTACATCCATGGCAAAGTGTTGTATTCATGTTGACATTATTGAAAGGGAATTTTTTTTAATTCCTTTTCAGATTATTATCTGCTAATATATACAGAAAAAACCGTGTAATCTTTCGTTTTTATCAGTTTGGACAGCTTGATAGTTGTCTTTAATTTCTTTCCTTTCTCATACTTTAAGATTTTCCGGGCACCATACATGTACTGCCTCACCCCTAATCTCAGTCATGTGTTCAAAGAACTTCTGTCCTTTATTTGTTTACTTATTTTTTGCAACATTGAATTCGTTTTGACTATGCTGGTTCTGCTGCAAGATGGAAGTTGCTAGGACCTCTGGACTGCAGTCTTCCATCTCTTACTGACCTCTTGTTGACCTCTGCAGAATCCTGGTTGGCGGGAGCTTGTTAGTTCCTTGTTCCTTACCAGGACCTCCTGTGGTAAGTGTTTTTCTCTTCTCTGTTGCCTGGTAAGGGTGGATGGTCATTGGCATCCCAAAGCTAGCTAGAAGTCAATTATTTAGGCAGGCTTGTGCATAGATATGGGAGAAGGCAATGGCACCCCACTCCAGTACACTTGCGTGGAAAATCCCATGGATGGAGGAGCCTGGTAGGCTGCAGTCCATGGGGTGGTTAAGAGTCGGACACCACTGAGCGACTTCACGTTCACTTTTCACTTTCATGCATGGGAGGAGGAAATGGCAACCCACTCCAGTGTTCTTGCCTAGAGAACCCCAGGGACTGCGGGGCCTGGTGGGCTGCCGTCTATGGAGTCGCACAGAGTCGGACACGACTGAAACGACTTAGCAGCAGCGGCGGCGGCAGCAGCAGCAGAAGCAAGGCATCGATATCAAAAGGGCTGCAAACAGTCAGGAAGGCTCACATATGTCACCGTGAAATACTACTTCTCCACTTAGCCAAAGCTAACCAAAGATTTCTGTTCTAGGTCAACCTAGAAGAGATCACTTAAGAGGTAAAGAAACTTAAACTCCATTAGCAAAGGCAGTTCGACATCTCAAGAAAACTTGTGCTAGGCACAGAACTCTTTTCTGGGGGTCCACTTTCCCTACAACCTCCTTATCCCATTCTGTACCCATTCCTTTGCTTCTCCCATCCTGAAACTGCCACCTGTAAGACAGAACTACTTCGTTTTCCTTCCTCAAGTGCCATTGCATTCCACATACTTTCTTGATATAACAAGTCATACATTTCCCTTCAGCAACCAAGAACTGACTTTTATATTGGCATTGGCTATAGCCCGCCCCCCTCCCCCCACCCCCAAGAACAGAACAAAACAAAACAAAACAATTGCTTTCTTACATTTAACATGTCAGGATGGTGCCAGACACTATTCATGGAGAGTCAAAAATCTCTTTTGTTTCTGTGTAAAAGGGAGGTCCTTTCAAGTCGTGAATGTTTCAGAACTTTCATTTATTTGGAAATGACCTAGCTATTCAATACACTGTCGTCACAAGGATAGAAACTCGGGTAACCAAAACACCTGGAGAAACGTTTGTTAGTTCAGTTCAGTTCAGTTGCTCAGTCGTGTCTGACTCTTTGGGACCCCGTGGCCTGAAGGACGCTAGGCTTCCGTGTCCGTCACCAACTCCAGGGGCTTGCTCAAACTCATGTCCATCGAGTCAGTGATGCCATACAACCATCGTATCCTCTGTCATCCCCTTCTCCTCTGCCTTCAATCAAGACTATGAGAGGCAGATATTTTAGAGTATAATTATTGTAAAGAGTTTGTCTAAAAGCTCATATCACATTTACATTTTTTACTTTTGTTGTTGTCGTTTCCAGGTAGTTTCTTGCTGACAAGCTTGTGACAGATATAACAATAGAGCAATTTTTACCTCAAAAGAAACCTAGGCACTATGAACATGTTGTGCTTAATGTTGTTGACTCTTAGACATGTCTATAATGGAGGAGCAAAACCAAAAATACTAGATATTTAATATTGACTAGTTCCCAGTTCACGGGACTCTGACATTCATTTAGGTCAATGTTTTCTTGTATTTCCAGCAGTTTGATTTGGAAGGGCTGCCTTGTCTTGAGACCATTGAAATCAGAACACAGAACTTGAGCAATATTATCAAAAAACACAGGGCTCACACTGACACATACCTTAATCCAAACAGACAGACAAGACATCTTCCAGGTTTCCGCCTGAGATTTAAAATATTTCTTTGAGCCAGTCTTCTGGGGAGTGGGGGGATGGGGGTGGCAGTAAGGCAGGCTTGGGTAACAAGCTAATTGTTGGTCATTGCATATGCAAAGAACCAGCTTTCCGGGTTCCAAGGAAAAAAGTTTCCTTGGTAACCAACTTTGTCTGGTTCTATAGAATATCATGGACCTCCTAGGTCAGGTCATCTTGCCTTTCTGTAGTCCTCGTTTTATCCCTAAATCATAGACAGCTTGGATTGTCTCTGTGGCGTGTATGTATTGTCCTCATGTTTGACCTGGCAGCAGCAGCGAGGTCCGAGAGCCTCTCCTGGAACCGGGCGTGGGGACGGGGCTCACCGAGAGCCGCTGGTGAAGGTGGGCAGCGCCCCTGGAGCGCGGCAGGGGCGGGGCGAACCCGGGCGGCACAGGGCGGGTGTCGGCTCCTGGCGGGGGTAGGGGAGGGCTTCCCAGTTGTGCTCTCGGAGATGGCCACTGCGGCTGGAAACACGCCGGGAGCGCAGCCAGGGTGGGGTAAACCTGGGCTGCACAGGTCGAGATTCCGCTCGCTGTGGGTGGGGGGTCGGTCCCTGTTGTGCTCCCGGGGGTCGCCAATGTGGCTGGGAACCCGCCGGGAGCCCAGCAGGGCCAGGGCAAAACCTGGCGGCACGGGGCGGGGTGGGGGTCCGTTCGCAGCGGGGGTCGGCTCCTGGCGGGGGTGGGGGAGGGCTTTCCAGATGTGCTGTTGGGGGTCGCCATTGCGGCTGGGAATGCCCATTTCGTGAACTCCTGGATCCCCAAGGATCGGCATCCATCGGCCACAGCGGAGGGGTGCGGAACACAGGTAAGGGAACGGGGACTGCGTGGAGCAGGGAACCATGTATTCCGCCCTGTGTTGGCACATTCTCAGAGCTCCCCAACCTGGCGGTCGCAGGAAGGCCTCGTCTTTGGGGTCAAGGCCTTTACCACTCCACCCCTCTGCTGAAAAACCTCATAGTCTGCGCGGTTTTCACAAGCAGCCTAGTGTCCGCTGGAAGTCCAAGGGACAGAACCCTGAATTCTGGCCGGCTGGCCCAGCCCTGCTTCTGGCACTTTGTAGGCCAGCGGGCCCTGGAGCACCTGCTAGGATGGGAAAGGGAAGGGTACGCGAATTGCACCCTGGTGGCCACCGAGGCAGCAAAGAAGTGGGGAGGGCACCTTACTGCCCTTTAATGGCAGACAGAATCTGTGGCTGTCCTGCTGCGTGGGCCTTTTCATGTGGACCTTGTGCAATAAAAGTTTACCGGTGACCTTAGGGAACTTCCCAGTGTGCTTCTGACAGATGAGGGATGCTGTGGAGTTGGAGGGGCCTCTCAGGACTACGCTGGATTTGGCGCAATGGAAGAGGGCCTCATCTCCAGGGAAGGCAGGAACCTCAGGCTTCCTCTCCGTTTCGGACTCCGACCGCAGGGTCCCTGCAGAGTTGGGACAGGAGAGTCAGGAATCGTCTTTTCTGAGGAAGGGAACTCCGCTTGCCTGTCGAGGTGTTCAGGGGGTCTCAGGCCCCTTGTTCAGCTGTGTGTGGAACCTGCGGGTGTTTCCGGATGATGCACGACGGTGACAGTGCCCCTTCGTGTTGTGCCTTCACCCACTGGGTTGCCTTCGAAGAGGTGTCCGGGCCTCGGGTTCTTTTCAAGAGCGGACAGGGAAATCGGGGTCTTTCGGCATGTGGGACCACCTATGGGGCTAGTCACAAATTTCCTAGTGAGGCCGGCTACATCCTGAGGTATGCCGGGAAGGCCGGGGAGCCTTCCAGACAACGCAGGGGGATTGACTCTCCTGTCACCATCAGGAGGGCAGAAGGGGCTCAGATGAAGTGGGGCCAGAACCCTCGGTGTTACCCTCGAGGGAACCCGGCGTGTCGAGGAACTTTTGGGGGTCGCATGAAGGCTGTCAGGGACCGTTTCGCCCTTCAGGGCGGAACAGGGGACTTCCCTTGAGACACCGTGGCGGGCAAGGGCGTCATCTTGCGAAGACGTGGGAACCACGTGGTTTTTCTCGAGTTGCGGCGGATTCTTGAGTTACGACGGGGATCTCAGGCTTCCTCTTGGGTTGGCCCTGCGAAGCCCAATCTTCCCCTCGAGTTGCGAGGGAAAGCTGGGGGTTGCGCTCGAGTCACTGCAGGGCCCAAGACACCTCATCTAGGCGTGTGTCAGGGACCTAATATTCCTCTCCAGGGAAGGCAGGGATCTCGGGGTAGCATTTCAGGTTACCCCGGGGAGTCAGGGCTCGTCTCGAGGGGAAGCCAAGGACTCCGCTCTCCCCTTGAGTCGCGACCCGGATCTCTTGGAGCCCCCTGAGCGGCCTCAAGGGAGTCCAGCCTCCTCTTCCGTTTGGAGAGAGGACCCGGGATTGCTCTCCAGGCCATGCAGGAAAAGAAGGCCCTCAGCTCGCGAGGACGGGGGCGTCTCAGGGGTTTCCTCGAGCTGCGGCGCCCGTGGGGGTTTTCTCCCGAGGCACGACGAGGATCTCAGGGAGCCTCCCGTGCGGCGCCAGGGAAGTCAGATCTCCATGCGCATGGCGAGGGGGAGCGCGTCATGGCTCTCGAGTCACGGGAGGGGACTAGGGCCTGGAGACGCGTTGAAGAAGGACTCTCGAGGTTTTTCTCGGGGGGCGGCGGGAAACCCTGTGTTCCATCGACTTGTGCCAGTGACCTCAGGAAGCTTCTCAGCGTGCATCTGAGAAGTCAGGGTCACTGTGGAGTTGGGAGGGGCCTCTCGGAACTCCACTGGGTTGGTGCAATGGAAGAGGGCCTCATGACAAGTTGAGGCAGGAACCACAGGGTTCCTCTCCTGGCTTCGAATGTGCCGGATCTGACTCGGATCGCAGAGTCCCTGCAGAGTTGGGACAGGAGAGTCAGGCCTCGTCTTGTGTGGAGGAATGGAACTCCGCTTGACTCTCGCGTTGTTCATGGGGTGACAGGCCACTTGTCGATTAGTATGTGGAACTTGCGGGTTTTTCTGGACGATGCACTGGGTTGTCACTGCCCCTTCGCGTTGTGCCTTGTTCCACAGGATTGCCTTCGAGTTGGGTTCTGCCATCGGGTTCTTATCAAGAGCGGACCAGGGAATCGGGGTCTTTTGGCATGCCGCACCACCCACGAGGCTATGTCTCGAATTTCGTCGTGAGACTGGCCTCATCTTGATGTGCACCAGGAAGGTCGGGAACGCCTTCCAGACAAAGCAGGGGAATCGAACCTCCTGTCGCGATCAAGAGGGGAGAAGAGTCTCAGATGAAGTGGTGCCGGGAACCTCGGTGTTCTCCTCAAGTGAGACTGGTATGTCGGGGAACTTTTGGGGTCGCATCAAGGGTTCCAAGTAACTTTTCGCTCTTCAATACGGAACGTGGGACTTCTCTTGAGACGCTGTAGCGGGCAAGGGCCTCATCTTTCGATGACGGGGGAACCACGTGGTTTTTCTTGAGTTGGGGCGGGATTCTCGAGTTACAACCGGGAATTCAGGCTTCCTCTTCAACTGGCCCAGGGAAGTCCAATTTTCATTCGAATTGTGAGTTAGAATGGGGATTGCTCTCGAGACACTGCAGGGCCAAATAGACCTCATCTAGGCTTGTGTCCAGGACCTAATGTTCCTCTGCTGGGGCGAAATCGATCTCAGCATTGCATTCTCGACTCACCCGGGGAGTCAGGCCTCGTCTCGAGGGGAAGCCAAGGACACCGCTCTCCTGTCAAGTCGCGACGGGTATATCTTGGAGCTCACTGTGTGGCCTAAAATGAGTCAAGCCTCCTGTGGAGTTTGGAGAGAGGACTCAGGATTGCTCTCCAGGCCATACAGCAAAAGAAGGCCCTCATCTCGTGAGGACTGGGGCGTCTCGTGGGTATTCTCGAGCTGCGGCTCCAGTGTGGTGTTGCTCACGAGGTATAATGGGGAGCTCAGGGAGCCTCTCCTGTGGCGCCAGGGAAGTCAGGTTTCTATGCGCGTGGCTAGGGGGAGCGCGTCATTGCTCTCGAGTCATGGTAGGGGAATTGCACCTCAAGACGCGTTGAAGAAGGACTCTCGAGGTCTTTTACGGGTTGGGGCAGGAAACCCTTGGTTCCCTCGACTTGTGCCGGTGATCTCAGGAAGGTCTAAGGGTGCCTCTGAGAAGTCAGGGATACTGTGCAGTTGGGAGGGGTCTCTCGGGACTCCACTGGATTTGGTGCAACGGAAGAGGGCCTCATCTCGAGTGGAGGCAGGAAACTCATGTTTCCTCTCCTGACTTCCCCTGGGCCAGATCTGACTCGGATCGCAGTTTCGCTGCAGAGTTCGAACAGGAGAGTCAGGCCTCGTCTTGTGTGGAGGAATGGAACTCTGCTTGCCTCTCCAGTTGTTCACGGGGTGACAGGTCACTTCTCGAGCTGTGTGTGGTACCTGCGGGTTTCTCCGGACGATACCCGGGGGTGTCAGTGCCCCTAAGTGTTGTGCCTTCATCAAAAGGGTTATCTTCAAAGAGGTGTCCGGGCATCAGGATCTTATCAAGAGCGGACCGGGAAATCGGGGTCTTTCGGCATGTGTCACCATCCACGTGGCTATGTCTCGAATATCCTCGTGAGACCGGCCTCATCCTGAGATGCACCGGGAAAGGTGGGAACCCCTTCAAGACAAAACAGGGGAATCGACCCTCCTGTCGCGATCAGGAGGGGAGAAGGGGCCCAGATGTAGTGGTGCCGGGAACCTCGGTGTTCTCCTCGAGTCAGACTGGTGTGTCGAGGAACATTTGAGGGCGCATCAAGGGTGCCAATACCGTTTCGCACTTCAAGACGGAACGTGGGACTTCTCTTGAGACGCTGTAGGGGGCAAGGGCCTCATCTTGGGATGACGGGGGAACCACGTGGCGTTTCTCGAGTTGTGGCGGGATTCTCGAGTTTCGACGGGGAATACAGTCTTCCTCATGTGTTGGGCCAGGGAAGTCCTATCTTCCATTCGAGTTTCAAGGGAGAGCTGGGGATTGCTCTCGAGTCACTGCAGGGCAAAATAGACCTCATCTAGGCTTGTGTCCAGGACTTAATGCTCGTCCCTAGGGGAGACAGGGATCTTGGGGTTGCATACCAGACTCACCCGGGGAATCAGGCCTCGTCTCGAGGGGAAGCAAAGAACTCCGCTGTCCTTTTGAGTCGCGATGGGTATCTCTTGGAGCCCACTGTGTGCCCTAAAGGGAGTCAAGCCTCCTGTGGTGTTTGGATAGAGGACTCGGGATTCCTCTCCAGGCCATGCAGGAACAGAAGGCCCTCATCTCGCGATGATGGCGGCGTCTCGTGGGTTTTCTAGACTGCTGCGCTAGTGCCGGGTTTCTGACGAGGTACAAGAGGGAGCTCAGGGAGCCTCTCGTGTGGCGCCAGGGAAGTCAGGTCCCCATGAGATGGCTAGGGGGAGCTCGTCATTGCTCTCGAGTCATGGTAGGGTAATCGGGCCTCAAGACAGGTTGAAGAAGGACTCTTGAGGTCTTTCTCGGATCACTGCATAAAACCCAGGGTTCCCTTGACTTGTGCCTGCGACCTCAGGGAGCTTCTCAGAGTGCCTCTGAGAAGTCAGGGATACTGTGCAGTTTGGAGGGGCCTCTCGAGACTCCTCTACATTTGGTGGAATGTAAGAGGGACTCATCTCGAGTTGAAGCAGGAACCTCAGTGTTCCTCTCCATTTCTGACTCAGATCGCAAGGTCCCTGCATGTTGGTACAGGAGAGTCAGGCCTCGTCTTTTCTGGAGGATGGGACTCCTCTTGCCTCTCGAGTTGTTCTCGAGGTGACAGGCCACTTGTCGAGCTGTGTGTGTAACCTGCCCATTTTTCCGGATGATGCACAGGTGTGTTAGTGCCCCTTCGTGTTGTACCTTCATACTCAAGGCTGCCTTCCAAGAGGTGTCCGAGCATCGGATTCTTATCAAGAGCGGACCGGGAAATTGGAGTCTTTCAGCAAGTGGCACCACCCACAAAGCTACGTATCGAATTTCCCCATGAGACCGGCCTCATCCTGAGTTGTGCAGGGAAGGTCGGGCCCCCTTGCAGACAAAGCAGGGGAATCGACCCACCGGTCACGATCAGGAGGGGAGAAGGGGCTTAAATGAAGTGGTGCCGGGAACCTCGGTGTTCCCCTTGAGTGAGACCGGCGTGTTGGGGGACTTTTGGGGTCGCATCAAGGGTGCCAAGTACCGTTTCGCATTTCAAGACGGAACCTGGGACATCTTTTGAAACGCTGTAGCGGGCAAGGGCCTCATCTTGCGATGACGGGAGAACCACGTGGTTTTGCTCGAGTTGCGGCGGGATTCTCGAGTTATGACCGGGAATTTAGGCTTCCTCTTGTTGGCCTTGAAATCCAATCTTCCATTCGGGTTGCGAGGGGGAGCTGGGGATTGCGCTAGAGTCACTGCAGGGCAAAAGAGACCTAATCTAGGCTTGTGTCCAGGATCTAACGTTGCTCTCCAGGGGCGACAGGGATCTCGGGTTTGCATTCCAGACTCATCCGGGGAGTCAGTTCTCACCTCGAGGGTAAGTAAAGAATTCCGCTCTCATCTCGAGTCGCGATGGGTATCTCTTGGAGCCCACTGTGTGTACTAAAGGGAGTCAAGCCTCCTGTGGAGTTTGGAGAGAGGACTCGGGATTGGACTCCAGGCCATGCAGGAAAAGAAGGCCCTCATCTCGAGATGACGGTGGCGTCTCGTGGGTTTTCTCGAGCTGTGGCGCCAGTGTGGGGTGTCTCATGAAGTACCACGGGGATCTCAGGGAGCCTCTTGTATGGCGCCAGGAAAATCCAGTATTCCATTCGAGTTGCAAGTTAGAACTGGGGATTGCACTCCAGTCACTGCAGGGCAAAATAGACCTCATCTACGCTTGTGTCCAGGACCTAGTGTTCCACTACTGGGCCAACAGAGATCTCAGGGTTGCATTCTCGACTCACCCGGAGAGTCAGGCCTCGTCTTGAGGGGAAAAAAAGGACTCCGCTCTCCTGTCGAGTCGCGACGGGTATCTCTTGGAGCCCACTGCGTGGCGTAAAGGGAGTGAAGCCTCCTATGGAGTTTGGAGAGATGACTCGGGATTGTTTTCCTGGCCATGCAGGAAAAAAGGCCCTCATCTCGCGATGATGGGGGCATCTCGTGGGTTTTCTCCAGCTGCGGCGCCAGTATCAGATTTCTCACGAGGTACAACGGGGAGCTCAGAGAGCCTCTCGTGTGGTGCTAGGGACGTCAGGTCTCCGTGCGTGTGGTGAAGGGGAGAGCGTGATTGCTCTCGAGTCATAGTAGGCGAATCGGGCCTCAAGACACATTGAAGAAGGACTCTTGAGGTCTTTCTCGGGTTGCGGCAGGGAACCCTGGGTTCCCTTGATTTGTGTCGGTGACCTCAGGCAACTTCTAAGGGTGCCTCTGAGAAGTCAGGGACACTGTGGATTTGGGAGGGGCCCTTCGTTACTCAACTGGGTTTGGTGCAATCGAAGAGGGCCTCATCTCGAATGGAGGCAGGAACCTCAGGGGTCCTCTCCATATCTGACTCGGGTCGCAGGGTACCTGCAGAGTATGGACAAGAGAGTCACGCCTCGTCTTCCGTGGAGGAATGGATTTCCCCTTGCCTTTCGAGTTGTTCACGGAGTGACAGGCCACTTGTTGAGCTGAGTGTGGAACCTGCGGGTTTTTCCGGATGATGCACGGGGGTGTCAGTGCCCCTTCCTGTTGTGCCTTCATCCACAGGGTTGCCTTCAAAGAGGTTTCCGGGCATCGGGTTCTTTTCAAGAGCGTACCGGAAAATTGGGGTCTTTCAGCATGTGGTACCACCCACGAGGCTACGTCTCGAATTTCCTCGGGAGACCGGCCTCATCCTGAGGTGCGCCGGGAAGGTCGGGAACCCCTTGCAGACAAAGCAGGGGAATCGACCCACCGCTCGCGATCAGAAGGGAAGAAGGGGCTCAGATGAAGTGGTGCCGGGAACCTCGGTGGTCCCCTCGAGTGAGACCGGTATGTCACGGCACTTTTGAGGTCGCATCAAGGGTGCCAAGTACAGTTTCGCACTTCAAGATGGAACGTGGGAATTCTCTGGAGATGCTGTAGCGGGCAAGGGCCTCATATTGCGATGACGAGGGAAACACGTGGTTTTTCTCGAGTTGAGGCGGGATTCTCGAGTTACAACGGGGAATTCAGGCTTCCTTTTGTGTTGGCCCAGGAAGTCCAATCTTCCATTCAACTTGTCAGAGAGAGCTGGGGGTTGCTCTCGAGTCACTTCAGGGCAAAGAGTCCTCATCTAGGCTTGGATCCAGGACGTAATGTTCCTCTCCAGGGGCGACAGGGATATCGGGGTCGCATTCCAGTCTCACCCGGTGGGTCACACCTCGTCTCGAGTGGAAGCAAAGGACTCCACTATCCTCTCGAGTCGGGACGCGTAACTCTTGGAGCCCAATGAGTGGCCTAGAGGGAGTCAAGCGTCCTGTGTAGCTTGGACAGAAGGTTCACGCTTGATCTGCATACCATGCATTAAAGATGGCCCTCCTCTCGTGATGACGGGGGCGTCTCATGGGTTTTCTCGAGCTGCGGCGCCAGGGTGGGGTTTCTCACGAGATATGATGGGGAGTTCAGGGAGCCTCTCGTGCGGCGCCAGAGAAGCCTGACTCCATGCGTGTGGCCAGGCAGATCGCGTCATTGCTCTCGAGTCATGGGAGGGACTAGGGCCTAAAGAGGCATTTAAGAAGGACTCTCAAGGTCTTTCTTGGGTTGGGGCGGGAAACACTCGTTTCCATCGACCTCTACAGGGGACCTTAGGGAACTTCCCAGGTGCCTCTGAGAGGTGAGGGATACTGAGGAGTTAGAGGGGCCTCTCGGGACTCCACTAGGTTTGACGAAATGAAAGAGGGCCTCATCTCGATTGGAGGCAGGAACCTCAGGCTTCCTCTCCATTTCTGACTCCGACCGCAGGGTCCCTGCAGAGTTGGGACAGGAGAGTCAGGCCTCGTCTTGTCTGAGTAACGGAACTCTGCTTGCCTCTTGAGTCGTTCAGGGTGTCTCAGGGCCCTTGACAAGCTGTGTGTGGAACCCGCGGGTCTTTGCGGACGATGCACGGGGGTGGCAGTGCCCCTTCGTGTTGTGCCTTCACCCAAGGGTTGCCTTCGAAGATGGGTCCGGGCCTCGGGTCCTTCTCAAGGGCGGACCGGGGAACCGGGGGCATTCGGCATGTGGCCCCACCCACGTGGCTCGTCTCGAATCTCCTCGTGAGACCCGCCTCATCCTGAGGTGCGCCGGGAAGGCCGGGAACCCCTTCCAGACCACGCAGGGGAATCGCCTCTCCTGTCGCGATCAGGAGGGGAGAAGGGGCTCAGAGGAAGTGGTGCCGGGACCCTCGGTGTTCCCCTCGAGGGAACCCGGCGTGTCGGGGGACTTTTGGGGGTCGCAGGAAGGCTGTCAGGGACCGTTTCGCCCTTCAGGGCGGAACATGGGACTTCCCTTGAGACGCCGTGGCGGGCAAGGGCCTCATCTTGCCAAGAGGTGGGAACCACGTGGTTTTTCTCGAGTTGCGGCGGGATTCTCGAGTTACGACGGGGATCTGAGCCTTCCCCTTGGGTTGGCCCTTGGAAGCCCAATCTTCCCCTCGGGTTGTGAGGGAAAGCTGGGGGTTGCGCTCGAGTCACTGCAGGGCCGAAGAGACCTCACCTAGACGTTTGTCCGGGACCTAATATTCCTCTCCAGGGAAGGCAGGGATCTCGGGGTTGCATTTCAGGCTCCCCCGGGGAGTCAGGCCTCGTCTCGAGGGCAAGCCAAGGACTCCGCTCTCCTCTCGAGTCGCGACACGGGTCTCTTGGAGCCCCCTGAGCGGCCTCAAGGGAGTCCAGCCTCCTCTTCCGTTTGGAGAGAGGACCCGGGATTGCTCTCCAGGCCATGCAGGAAAAGAAGGCCCTCAGCTCGCGAGGACGGGGGCGTCTCCGGGGTTTCCTCGAGCTGCGGCGCCCGTGGGGGTTTTCTCCCGAGGCACGACGAGGATCTCAGGGAGCCTCTCTTGCGGCGCCAGGGAAGTCAGGTCTCCATGCGCGTGGCGAGGGGGAGCGCGTCATGGCTCTCGAGTCACGGGAGGGGACTAGGGCCTCAATACGCGTTGAAGAAGGACTCTCGAGGTCTTTGTCGGGGGGCGGCGGGAAACCCTCGTGTCCCTCGCCTTCTGCCGGGGACCTTAGGGAACTTCCCAGGGTGCCTCTGAGAGGCGAGGGATCCTGTGGAGGTGGCGGGGCCCCTCGGGACTGATGGGTCTTGCGCAACCGAAGAGGGCCTCACCTCGAGGGGAGGCAGGAACATCAGGCTTCCTCTCCGTTTCGGACTCCGACCGCAGGGTCCCTGCAGAGTTGGAACAGGAGACTCAGGCCTCGTCTTGTCTGAGGAAGGGAACCCCGCTGGCTCTCGAGTTGCTCAGGGGGTCTCAGGCCCCTCGTCGAGCTGTGTGTGGATACCGCAGTCTTTGCGGACGATGCACGGGGGTGGCAGTGCCCCTTCGTGTTGTGCCTTCACCCACAGGGTTGCCTTCGAAGAGGGGAACGGGCCTCGGGTCCTTCTCAAGGGCGGACCGGGGAACCGGGGGCGTTCGGCATGTGGCCCCACCCACGTGGCTCGTCTCGAATTTCCTCCTGAGACAGGCCTCATCCTGAGGTGCGCCGGGAAGGCCGGGAACCCCTTCCAGACCAGGCAGGGGAATCGCCTCTCCTGTCGCGATCAGGAGGGGAGAAGGGGCTCAGGGGAAGCGGTGCCAGGACACTCGGTGTTCCAATCGGGGGAACCCGGATTGTCGGGGGACTTTTGGGGGTCGCAGGAAGGCTGTCAGGGACCGTTTCGCCCTTCAGGGCGGAACAGGGGACTTCCCTTGAGACGCCGTGGCGGGCAAGGGCCTCATCTTGCCAAGAGGTGGAACCACGTGGTTTTTCTCGAGTTGCGGCGGGATTCTCGAGTGACGACGGGGATCTCAGCCTTCCCCTTGGGTTGGCCCTGGGAAGCCCAATCTTCCCCTCGGGTTCCGAGGGAAAGCTGGGGGTTGCGCTCGAGTCACTGCAGGGCCGAAGAGACCTCACCTAGGCGTGTGTCCGGGACCTAATATTCCTCTCCAGGGAAGGCAGGGATCTCGGGGTTGCACTACAGGCTCCCCCGGGGAGTCAGGCCTCGTCTCGAGGGGAAGCCAAGGACTCCGCTCTCCTCTCGAGTCGCGACGCGGGTCTCTTGGAGCCCCCTGAGCGGCCTCAAGGGAGTCCAGCCTCCTCTTCCGTTTGGAGAGAGGACCCGGGATTGCTCTCCAGGCCATGCAGGAAAAGAAGGCCCTCAGCTCGCGAGGACGGGGGCGTCTCCGGGGTTTCCTCGAGCTGCGGCGCCCGTGGGGGTTTTCTCCCGAGGCACGACGAGGATCTCAGGGAGCCTCTCGTGCGGCGCCAGGGAAGTCAGGTCTCCATGCGCGTGGCGAGGGGGAGTGCGTCCTGGCTCTCGAGTCACGGGAGGGGACTAGGGCCTCGAGACGCGTTGAAGAAGGACTCTCGAGGTCTTTGTCGGAGGGCGGCGGGAAACCCTCGTGTCCCTCGCCTTCTGCCGGGGACCTTAGGTTACTTGCCAGGGTGCCTCTGAGAGGCGAGGGATCCTGTGGAGGTGGCGGGGCCCCTCGGGACTCCGCTGGGTCTGGCGCAACGGAAGAGGGCCTCACCTCGAGGGGAGGCAGGAACCTCAGGCTTCCTCTCCGTTTCGGACTCCGACCGCAGGGTCCCAGCAGAGTTGGGACAGGAGAGTCAGGCCTCGTCTTGTCTGAGGAAGTGAACCCCGCTGGCCTCTCGAGTTGCTCAGGGGGTCTCAGGCCCCTCGTCGAGCTGTGTGTGGAACCCGCGGGTCTTTGCGGACGATGCACGGGGGTGGCAGTGCCCCTTCGTGTTGTGCCTTCACCCAAGGGTTGCCTTCGAAGATGGGTCCGGGCCTCGGGTTCTTCTCAAGGGCGTACCGGGGAACCGGGGGCGTTCGGCATGTGGCACCACCCACGTGGCTCGTCTCGAATCTCCTCGTGAGACCGGCCTCATCCTGAGGTGCGCCGGGAAGGCCGGGAACCCCTTCCAGACCAGGCAGGGGAATCGCCTCTCCTGTCACGATCAGGAGGGGAGAAGGGGCTCAGAGGAAGCGGTGCCAGGACCCTCGGTGTTCCCCTCGGAGGAACCCGGAGTGTCGGGGGACTTTTGGGGGTCGCAGGAAGGCTGTCAGGGACCGTTTCGCCCTTCAGGGCGGAACAGGGGACTTCCCTTGAGACGCCATGGCGGGCAAGGGCCTCATCTTGCCAAGAGGTGGAACCACGTGGTTTTTCTCGAGTTGCGGCGGGATTCTCGAGTGACGACGGGGATCTCAGCCTTCCCCTTGGGTTGGCCCTGGGAAGCCCAATCTTCCCCTCGGGTTGCGAGGGAAAGCTGGGGGTTGCGCTCGAGTCACTGCAGGGCCGAAGAGACCTCACCTAGGCGTGTGTCTGGGACCTAATATTCCTCTCCAGGGAAGGCAGGGATCTCGGGGTTGCACTACAGGCTCCCCCGGGGAGTCAGGCCTCGTCTCGAGGGGAAGCCAAGGACTCCGCTCTCCTCTCGAGTCGCGACGCGGGTCTCTTGGAGCCCCCTGAGCGGCCTCAAGGGAGTCCAGCCTCCTCTTCCGTTTGGAGAGAGGACCCGGGATTGCTCTCCAGGCCATGCAGGAAAAGAAGGCCCTCAGCTCGCGAGGACGGGGGCGTCTCAGGGGTTTCCTCGAGCTGCGGCGCCCGTGGGGGTTTTCTCCCGAGGCACGACGAGGATCTCAGGGAGCCTCTCGTGCGGCGCCAGGGAAGTCAGGTCTCCATGCGCATGGCGAGGGGGAGCGCGTCCTGGCTCTCGAGTCACGGGAGGGGACTAGGGCCTCGAGACGCGTTGAAGAAGGACTCTCGAGGTCTTTCTCGGGGGGCGGCGGGAAACCCTCGTGTCCCTCGCCTTCTGCCGGGGACCTTAGGGAACTTGCCAGGGTGCCTCTGAGAGGCGAGGGATCCTGTGGAGGTGGCGGGGCCCCTCGGGACACCGCTGGGTCTGGCGCAACGGAAGAGGGCCTCACCTCGAGGGGAGGCAGGAACCTCAGGCTTCCTCTCTGTTTCGGACTCCGACCGCAGGGTCCCTGCAGAGTTGGGACAGGAGAGTCAGGCCTCGTCTTGTCTGAGGAAGGGAACCCCGCTGGCCTCTCGAGTTGCTCAGGGGGTCTCAGGCCCCTCGTCGAGCTGTGTGTGGAACCCGCGGGTCTTTGCGGACGATGCACGGGGGTGGCAGTGCCCCTTCGTGTTGTGCCTTCACCCACAGGGTTGCCTTCGAAGAGGGGTCCGGGCCTAGGGTCCTTCTCAAGGGCGGACCGGGGAACCGGGGGCGTTCGGCATGTGGCACCACCCACGTGGCTCGTCTCGAATCTCCTCGTGAGACCGGCCTCATCCTGAGGTGCGCCGGGAAGGCCGGGAACCCCTTCCAGACCACGCAGGGGAATCGCCTCTCCTGTCGCGATCAGGAGGGGAGAAGGGGCTCAGAGGAAGCGGTGCCGGGACCCTCGGTGTTCCCCTCGAGGGAACCCGGCGTGTCGGGGGACTTTTGAGGGTCGCAGGAAGGCTGTCAGGGACCGTTTCGCCCTTCAGGGCGGAACAGGGGACTTCCCTTGAGACACCGTGGCGGGCAAGGGCCTCATCTTGCCAAGAGGTGGGAACCACGTGGTTTTTCTCGAGTTGCGGCGGGATTCTCGAGTTACGACGGGGATCTCAGCCTTCCCCTTGGGTTGGCCCTGGGAAGCCCAATCTTCCCCTCGGGTTGCGAGGGAAAGCTGGGGGTTGCGCTCGAGTCACTGCAGGGCCGAAGAGACCTCACCTAGGCGTGTGTCCGGGACCTAATATTCCTCTCCAGGGAAGGCAGGGATCTCGGGGTTGCATTCCAGGCTCCCCCGGGGAGTCAGGCCTCGTCTCGAGGGGAAGCCAAGGACTCCGCTCTCCTCTCGATTCGCGACGCGGGTCTCTTGGAGCCCCCTGAGCGGCCTCAAGGGAGTCCAGCCTCCTCTTCCGTTTGGAGAGAGGACCCGGGATTGCTCTCCAGGCCATGCAGTAAAAGAAGGCCCACAGCTCGCGAGGACGGGGGAGTCTCAGGGGTTTCCTCGAGCTGCGGCGCCCGTGGGTGCCGGGGTCCAGCCCCGGCTGATCCAGGGTCTTCGAAGGAGAGACGGCTAGGCGACCTATTCAAATGTTAATTAGATATAATAAAGAGGAATAGAATGATGATAGCTCAGTAGGAAAATTCAGTGGAGAAAAGAAGCTGAGTGGCTTGGTTTACGCGGAAAATCAATATAACCCGTGACACCAGGTTAGCTCTGACCACGGAGGCCGCAGGCGCCCTCTCGAATAGCGGAAGGTGCCCCACCTTAGACACCTTCTCGAGTGGGTCTTAGAAGCCCAGGCAAATAAATGGTCGCAGAGGACATCCACGCTCCAGATGGACACTCAGCTAGAAGTTAAAGGGAAGAATGACATGGGGAGACCAAGCGTTGGTGAGCAAGGCCCATAGCTTTATTTTCAACAGGGGCTTTTATACCCTAAGTTACACATAGAGGACAATAGGGGATGCAAAATCAGCAGTCTTTGATGCTTATCAAAAACCAGGGTTTCTTTCCTGCAGATTTATCGTATACAAATGGTTTAGGTGATTTACATCATCTTCTGGCCAGAGGCCTATTAACATTTTATGACTCTTGACAAGGACTTATCAACAAAGACTTATTTTCTCTAAGAGTAATTATTTTAAGGTTTGGCGCCATCCTCCGAAGATAAGATTACGTTCCTATAGGGTGGATGTGTAATGGGTTTACAAAGGAAAGAATTTACTACCTTAAGGGTCTAAAGTTACTAACACCAAGGCCACTACTTATTTTTTCTACATACCAACTATATTAATTAATGCACATTCAAGGATACAATTCAAGGGATGTGAAAACTTGGCAACAAACATTGGCTCATCAATGAAATCTTTTACTAGTTTTATTCTGACAGTTTCTAATTCTCTGAGAGGCTCTAAGCTATTTGAATATCTTAAGCTTCCCGTGCCTCTGGAGGCTGGGAGACTGTAAACAATCGTATGCATAGCTGTAGGTGTCTGGGTAAACTTGTAAGGCGAGTTAGAGAGCCATCTGAGGGGTTTGGATTTAAACACTCCTAATTGCCCAGGAACTTTATTAATTGGAGCTGTAAGTTAACTCTTTGACAGAGAGAGTGAGATGGTGGTGGGGGACAGCCCCCAGTAAAGTCAGAGGCGAGAGCACAAAGCAATAAAGTAGGCAGACTCTGGTTTTTGGGGGGTAGATGCTCGAGAATATCCGGGGGCACTCCCGAGGCTCGATCCCGACTTTGCGTATGCCGAGCCCCCTTCCTCATGACCTTTGTCACGAGTGGAATGTCTCTCGCCGGCTCCCGGCACGTGGGGGTTTTCTCCCGAGGCACGACGAGGATCTCAGGGAGCCCCTCGTGCGGCGCCAGGGAAGTCAGGTCTCCATGCGCGTGGCGAGGGGGAGCGCGTCCTGGCTCTCGAGTCACGGGAGGGGACAAGGGCCTCGAGACGCGTTGAAGAAGGACTCTCGAGGTCTTTCTCGGGGGGCGGCGGGAAACCCTCGTGCCCCTCGCCTTCTGCCGGGGACCTTAGGGAACTTCCCAGGGTGCCTCTGAGAGGCGAGGAATCCTGTGGAGGTGGCTGGGCCCCTCGGGACTCCGCTGGGTCTGGCGCAACGGAAGAGGGCCTCACCTCGAGGGGAGGCAGGAACCTCAGGCTTCCTCTCCGTTTCGGACTCCGACCGCAGGGTCCCTGCAGAGTTGGGACAGGAGAGTCAGGCCTCGTCTTGTCTGAGGAAGGGAACCCCGCTGGCCTCTCGAGTTGCTCAGGGGGTCTCAGGCCCCTCGTCGAGCTGTGTGTGGAACCCGCGGGTCTTTGCGGACGATGCACGGGGCTGGCAGTGCCCCTTCGTGTTGTGCCTTCACCCACAGGGTTGCCTTCGAAGAGGGGTCCGGGCCTCGGGTCCTTCTCAAGGGCGGACTGGGGAACCGGGGGCGTTCGGCATTTGGCACCACCCACGTGGCTCGTCTCGAATTTCCTCGTGAGACCGGCCTCATCCTGAGGTGCGCCGGGAAGGCCGGGAACCCCTTCCAGACCACGCAGGGGAATCGCCTCTCCTGTCGCGATCAGGAGAGGAGAAGGGGCTCAGAGGAAGCGGTGCCGGGACCCTCAGTGTTCCCCTCGGGGGAACCCGGCGTGTCGGGGGACTTTTGGGGGTCGCAGGAAGGCTGTCAGGGACCGTTTCGCCTTTCAGGGCGGAACAGGGGACTTCCCTTGAGACGGCGTCGCGGGCAAGGGCCTCATCTTGCCAAGAGGTGGGAACCACGTGGTTTTTCTCGAGTTGCGGCGGGATTCTCGAGTTACGACGGGGATCTCAGCCTTCCCCTTGGGTTGGCCCTGGGAAGCCCAAACATCCCCTCGGGTTGTGATGGAAAGCTGGGGGTTGAGCTCGAGTCACTGCAGGGCCGAAAAGACCTCACCTAAGCGTGTGTCCGGGACCTAATATTCCTCTCCAGGGAAGGCAGGGAGCTCGGGGTTGCACTCGAGGCTCCCCTGGGGAGTCAGGCCTCGTCTCGAGGGGAAGCCCAGGACTCCGCTCTCCTCTCGAGTCGCGACGCGGGTCTCTTGGAGCCCCCTGAGCGGCCTCAAGGGAGTCCAGCCTCCTCTTCCGTTTGGAGAGAGGACCCGGGATTGCTCTCCAGGCCATGCAGGAAAAGAAGGCCCTCAGCTCGCGAGGACGGGGGCGTCTCAGGGGTTTCCTCGAGCTGCGGCGCCCGTGGGGGTTTTCTCCCGAGGCACGACGAGGATCTCAGGGAGCCTCTCGTGCGGCGCCAGGGAAGTCAGGTCTCCATGCGCATGGCGAGGGGGAGCGCGTCCTGGCTCTCGAGTCACGGGAGGGGACTAGGGCCTCGAGACGCGTTGAAGAAGGACTCTCGAGGTCTTTCTCGGGGGGCGGCGGGAAACCCTCGTGTCCCTCGCCTTCTGCCGGGGACCTTAGGGAACTTGCCAGGGTGCCTCTGAGAGGCGAGGGATCCTGTGGAGGTGGCGGGGCCCCTCGGGACACCGCTGGGTCTGGCGCAACGGAAGAGGGCCTCACCTCGAGGGGAGGCAGGAACCTCAGGCTTCCTCTCTGTTTCGGACTCCGACCGCAGGGTCCCTGCAGAGTTGGGACAGGAGAGTCAGGCCTCGTCTTGTCTGAGGAAGGGAACCCCGCTGGCCTCTCGAGTTGCTCAGGGGGTCTCAGGCCCCTCGTCGAGCTGTGTGTGGAACCCGCGGGTCTTTGCGGACGATGCACGGGGGTGGCAGTGCCCCTTCGTGTTGTGCCTTCACCCACAGGGTTGCCTTCGAAGAGGGGTCCGGGCCTAGGGTCCTTCTCAAGGGCGGACCGGGGAACCGGGGGCGTTCGGCATGTGGCACCACCCACGTGGCTCGTCTCGAATCTCCTCGTGAGACCGGCCTCATCCTGAGGTGCGCCGGGAAGGCCGGGAACCCCTTCCAGACCACGCAGGGGAATCGCCTCTCCTGTCGCGATCAGGAGGGGAGAAGGGGCTCAGAGGAAGCGGTGCCGGGACCCTCGGTGTTCCCCTCGAGGGAACCCGGCGTGTCGGGGGACTTTTGAGGGTCGCAGGAAGGCTGTCAGGGACCGTTTCGCCCTTCAGGGCGGAACAGGGGACTTCCCTTGAGACACCGTGGCGGGCAAGGGCCTCATCTTGCCAAGAGGTGGGAACCACGTGGTTTTTCTCGAGTTGCGGCGGGATTCTCGAGTTACGACGGGGATCTCAGCCTTCCCCTTGGGTTGGCCCTGGGAAGCCCAATCTTCCCCTCGGGTTGCGAGGGAAAGCTGGGGGTTGCGCTCGAGTCACTGCAGGGCCGAAGAGACCTCACCTAGGCGTGTGTCCGGGACCTAATATTCCTCTCCAGGGAAGGCAGGGATCTCGGGGTTGCATTCCAGGCTCCCCCGGGGAGTCAGGCCTCGTCTCGAGGGGAAGCCAAGGACTCCGCTCTCCTCTCGATTCGCGACGCGGGTCTCTTGGAGCCCCCTGAGCGGCCTCAAGGGAGTCCAGCCTCCTCTTCCGTTTGGAGAGAGGACCCGGGATTGCTCTCCAGGCCATGCAGTAAAAGAAGGCCCTCAGCTCGCGAGGACGGGGGAGTCTCAGGGGTTTCCTCGAGCTGCGGCGCCCGTGGGTGCCGGGGTCCAGCCCCGGCTGATCCAGGGTCTTCGAAGGAGAGACGGCTAGGCGACCTATTCAAATGTTAATTAGATATAATAAAGAGGAATAGAATGATGATAGCTCAGTAGGAAAATTCAGTGGAGAAAAGAAGCTGAGTGGCTTGGTTTACGCGGAAAATCAATATAACCCGTGACACCAGGTTAGCTCTGACCACGGAGGCCGCAGGCGCCCTCTCGAATAGCGGAAGGTGCCCCACCTTAGACACCTTCTCGAGTGGGTCTTAGAAGCCCAGGCAAATAAATGGTCGCAGAGGACATCCACGCTCCAGATGGACACTCAGCTAGAAGTTAAAGGGAAGAATGACATGGGGAGACCAAGCGTTGGTGAGCAAGGCCCATAGCTTTATTTTCAACAGGGGCTTTTATACCCTAAGTTACACATAGAGGACAATAGGGGATGCAAAATCAGCAGTCTTTGATGCTTATCAAAAACCAGGGTTTCTTTCCTGCAGATTTATCGTATACAAATGGTTTAGGTGATTTACATCATCTTCTGGCCAGAGGCCTATTAACATTTTATGACTCTTGACAAGGACTTATCAACAAAGACTTATTTTCTCTAAGAGTAATTATTTTAAGGTTTGGCGCCATCCTCCGAAGATAAGATTACGTTCCTATAGGGTGGATGTGTAATGGGTTTACAAAGGAAAGAATTTACTACCTTAAGGGTCTAAAGTTACTAACACCAAGGCCACTACTTATTTTTTCTACATACCAACTATATTAATTAATGCACATTCAAGGATACAATTCAAGGGATGTGAAAACTTGGCAACAAACATTGGCTCATCAATGAAATCTTTTACTAGTTTTATTCTGACAGTTTCTAATTCTCTGAGAGGCTCTAAGCTATTTGAATATCTTAAGCTTCCCGTGCCTCTGGAGGCTGGGAGACTGTAAACAATCGTATGCATAGCTGTAGGTGTCTGGGTAAACTTGTAAGGCGAGTTAGAGAGCCATCTGAGGGGTTTGGATTTAAACACTCCTAATTGCCCAGGAACTTTATTAATTGGAGCTGTAAGTTAACTCTTTGACAGAGAGAGTGAGATGGTGGTGGGGAACAGCCCCCAGTAAAGTCAGAGGCGAGAGCACAAAGCAATAAAGTAGGCAGACTCTGGTTTTTGGGGGGTAGATGCTCGAGAATATCCGGGGGCACTCCCGAGGCTCGATCCCGACTTTGCGTATGCCGAGCCCCCTTCCTCATGACCTTTGTCACGAGTGGAATGTCTCTCGCCGGCTCCCGGCACGTGGGGGTTTTCTCCCGAGGCACGACGAGGATCTCAGGGAGCCCCTCGTGCGGCGCCAGGGAAGTCAGGTCTCCATGCGCGTGGCGAGGGGGAGCGCGTCCTGGCTCTCGAGTCACGGGAGGGGACAAGGGCCTCGAGACGCGTTGAAGAAGGACTCTCGAGGTCTTTCTCGGGGGGCGGCGGGAAACCCTCGTGCCCCTCGCCTTCTGCCGGGGACCTTAGGGAACTTCCCAGGGTGCCTCTGAGAGGCGAGGAATCCTGTGGAGGTGGCTGGGCCCCTCGGGACTCCGCTGGGTCTGGCGCAACGGAAGAGGGCCTCACCTCGAGGGGAGGCAGGAACCTCAGGCTTCCTCTCCGTTTCGGACTCCGACCGCAGGGTCCCTGCAGAGTTGGGACAGGAGAGTCAGGCCTCGTCTTGTCTGAGGAAGGGAACCCCGCTGGCCTCTCGAGTTGCTCAGGGGGTCTCAGGCCCCTCGTCGAGCTGTGTGTGGAACCCGCGGGTCTTTGCGGACGATGCACGGGGCTGGCAGTGCCCCTTCGTGTTGTGCCTTCACCCACAGGGTTGCCTTCGAAGAGGGGTCCGGGCCTCGGGTCCTTCTCAAGGGCGGACTGGGGAACCGGGGGCGTTCGGCATTTGGCACCACCCACGTGGCTCGTCTCGAATTTCCTCGTGAGACCGGCCTCATCCTGAGGTGCGCCGGGAAGGCCGGGAACCCCTTCCAGACCACGCAGGGGAATCGCCTCTCCTGTCGCGATCAGGAGAGGAGAAGGGGCTCAGAGGAAGCGGTGCCGGGACCCTCAGTGTTCCCCTCGGGGGAACCCGGCGTGTCGGGGGACTTTTGGGGGTCGCAGGAAGGCTGTCAGGGACCGTTTCGCCTTTCAGGGCGGAACAGGGGACTTCCCTTGAGACGGCGTCGCGGGCAAGGGCCTCATCTTGCCAAGAGGTGGGAACCACGTGGTTTTTCTCGAGTTGCGGCGGGATTCTCGAGTTACGACGGGGATCTCAGCCTTCCCCTTGGGTTGGCCCTGGGAAGCCCAAACATCCCCTCGGGTTGTGATGGAAAGCTGGGGGTTGAGCTCGAGTCACTGCAGGGCCGAAAAGACCTCACCTAAGCGTGTGTCCGGGACCTAATATTCCTCTCCAGGGAAGGCAGGGAGCTCGGGGTTGCACTCGAGGCTCCCCTGGGGAGTCAGGCCTCGTCTCGAGGGGAAGCCCAGGACTCCGCTCTCCTCTCGAGTCGCGACGCGGGTCTCTTGGAGCCCCCTGAGCGGCCTCAAGGGAGTCCAGCCTCCTCTTCCGTTTGGAGAGAGGACCCGGGATTGCTCTCCAGGCCATGCAGGAAAAGAAGGCCCTCAGCTCGCGAGGACGGGGGCGTCTCAGTGGTTTCCTCGAGCTGCGGCGCCCGTGGGGGTTTTCTCCCGAGGCACGACAAGGATCTCAGGGAGCCTCTCGTGCGGCGCCAGGGAAGTCAGGTCTCCATGCGCGTGGCGAGGGGGAGCGCGTCCTGGCTCTCGAGTCACGGGAGGGGACTAGGGCCTCGAGACGCGTTGAAGAAGGACTCTCGAGGTCTTTCTCGGGGGCGGCGGGAAACCCTCGTTTCCCTCGCCTTCTGCCGGGGACCTTAGGGAACTTGCCAGGGTGCCTCTGAGAGGCGAGGGATCCTGTGGAGGTGGCGGGGTCCCTCGGGACTCCGCTGGGTCTGGCGCAACGGAAGAGGGCCTCACCTCGAGGGGAGGCAGGAAGCTCAGGCTTCCTCTCCGTTTCGGACTCCGACCGCAGGGTCCCTGCAGAGTTGGGACAGGAGAGTCAGGCCTCGTCTTGTCTGAGGAAGGGAACCCCGCTGGCCTCTCGAGCTGCTAAGGGGGTCTCAGGGCCCTCGTCGAGCTGTGTGTGGAACCCGCGGGTCTTTGCGGACGATGCACGGGGGTGGCAGTGCCCCTTCGTGTTGTGCCTTCACCCACAGGGTTGCCTTCGAAGAGGGGTCCGGGCCTCGGGTCCTTCTCAAGGGCGGACCTGGTAACCGGGGGCGTTCGGCATGTGGCACCACCCACGTGCTTCGTCTCGAATTTCCTCGTGAGACCGGCCTCATCCTGAGGTGCGCCGGGAAGGCCGGGAACCCCTTCCAGACCACGCAGGGGAATCACCTCTCCTGTCGCGATCAGGAGGGGAGAAGGGGCTCAGAGGAAGCGGTGTCGGGACACTCGGTGTACCCCTCGAGGGAACCCGGAGTGTCGGGGGACTTTTGGGGGTCGCAGGAAGGCTGTCAGGGACCGTTTCGCCCTTCAGGGCGGAACAGGGGACTTCCCTTGAGACGGCGTCGCGGGCAAGGGCCTCATCTTGCCAAGAGGTGGGAACCACGTGGTTTTTCTCGAGTTGCGGCGGGATTCTCGAGTTACGACGGGGATCTCAGCCTTCCCCTTGGGTTGGCCCTGGGAAGCCCAATCTTCCCCTCGGGTTGCGAGGGAAAGATGGGGGTTGCGCTCGAGTCACTGCAGGGCCGAAGAGACCTCACCTAAGCGTGTGTCTGGGACCTAATATTCCTCTCCAGGGAAGACAGGGATCTCGGGTTTGCAATCCAGGCTCCCCCGGGGAGTCAGGCCTCGTCTCGAGGGGAAGCCAAGGACTCCGCTCTCCTCTCGAGTCGCGACGCGGGACTCTTGGAGCCCCCTGAGCGGCCTCAAGGGAGTCCAGCCTCCTCTTCCGTTTGGAGAGAGGACCCGGGATTGCTCTCCAGGCCATGCAGGAAAAGAAGGGTCTCGGCTCGCCAGGACGGGGGCGCCTCAGGGGTTTCTTCGAGCTGCGGCGCCCGTGGGGTTTTTCTCCCGAAGCACGACGAGGATCTCAGGGAGCCTCTCGTGGGGCGCCAGGGAAGTCAGGTCTCCATGCGCGTGGCGAGGGGGAGCGCGTCCTGGCTCTCGAGTCACGGGAGGGGACTAGGGCCTCGAGACGCGTTGAAGAAGGACTCTCGAGGTCTTTGTCTGGGGGCGTCGGGAAACCCTCGTTTCCTCGCCTTCTGCCGGGGACCTTAGGGAACTTCCCAGGGTGCCTCTGAGAACCGAGGGATCCTGTGGAGTTGGTGGGGCTCCTCGGGACTCCGCTGGGTCTGGCGCAACGGAAGAGGGCCTCACCTCGAGGGGAGGCAAGAACCTCAGGCTTCCTCTCTTTTTCGGACTCCGACCGCAGGGTCCCTGCAGAGTTGGGACAGGAGAGTCAGGCCTCGTCTTGTCTGAGGAAGGGAACCCCGCTGGCCTCTCGAGTTGCTCAGGGGGTCTCAGGCCCCTCGTGGAGCTGTGTGTGGAACCCGCGGGTCTTTGCGGATGATGCACGGGGTTGGCAGTGCCCCTTCGTGTTGTGCCTTCACCCACAGGGTTGCCTTCGAAGAGGGGTCCGGGCCTCGGGTCCTTCTCAAGAGCGGACCGGGGAATCGGGGGCGTTCGGCATGTGGCACCACCCACGTGGCTCGTCTCGAATTTCCTCGTGAGACCGGCCTCATCCTGAGGTGCGCCGGGAAGGCCGGGAACCCCTTCCAGACCACGCAGGGGAATCGCCTATCCTGTCGCGTTCAGGAGGGGAGAAGGGGCTCAGAGGAAGCGGTGCCGGGACCCTCGGTGTTCCCCTCGGGGGAACCCGGCGTGTCGGGGGACTTTTGGGGGTCGCAGGAAGGCTGTCAGGGACCGTTTCGCCCTTCAGGGCCGAACAGGGGACTTCCCTTGAGCCGCTGTCGCGGGCAAGGGCCTCATCTTGCCAAGAGGTGGGAACCACGTGCTTTTTCTCGAGTTGCGGCGGCATTCTCGAGTTACGATGGGGATCTCAGCCTTCCCCTTGGGTTGGCCCTGGGAAGCCCAAACTTCCCCTCGGGTGGCGAGGGAAAGCTGGGGGTTGCGCTCGAGTCACTGCAGGGCCGAAGAGACCTCACCTAGGCGTGTGTCCGGGACCTAATATTCCTCTCCAGGGAAGGCAGGGATCTCGGGGTTGCATTCCAGGCTCCCCCGGGGAGTCAGGCCTCGTCTCGAGGGGAAGCCAAGGACTCCGCTCTCCTCTCGAGTCGCGACGCGGGTCTCTTGGAGCCCCCTGAGCGGCCTCAAGTGAGTCCAGCCTCCTCTTCCGTTTGGAGAGAGGACCCGGGATTGCTCTCCAGGCCATGCAGGAAAAGAAGGCCCTCAGCTCGCGAGGATGGGGGCCTCTCAGGGGTTTCCTCGAGCTGAGGCGCCCGTGGGGGTTTTCTCCCGAGGCACGACGATGATCTCAGGGAGCCTCTCGTGCGGTTCCAGGGAAGTCAGGTCTCCATGCGCGTGGCGAGGGGGAGCGCGTCATGGCTCTCGAGTCTCGGGAGGGGACTAGGGCCTCGAGACGCGTTGAAGAAGGACTCTCGAGGTCTTTCTCGGGGGGCGGCGGAAAAACCTCGTTTCCCTCGCCTTCTGCCGGGGACCTTAGGGAACTTCCCAGGGTGCCTCTGAGAGGCGAAGGATCCTGTGGAGGTGGCGGGGCCCCTCGGGACTCCGCTGGGTCTGGCGCAACGGAAGAGGGCCTCACCTCGAGGGGAGGCAGGAACCTCAGGCTTCCTCTCCGTTTCGGACTCCGACCGCAGGGTCCCTGCAGAGTTGGGACAGGAGAGTCAGGCCTCGTCTTGTCTGAGGAAGGGAACCCCGCTGGCCTCTCGAGTTGCTCAGGGGGTCTCAGGCCCATCGTCGAGCTCTGTGTGGAACCCACGGGTCTTTGCGGATGATGCACGGGGGTTGCAGTGCCCGTTCTTGTTGTGCCTTCACCCACAGGGTTGCCTTCGAAGAGGGGTCCGGGCCTAGGGTCCTTCTCAAGAGCGGACCGGGGAATCGGGGTCGTTCGGCATGTGGCCCCACCCACGTGGCTCGTCTCGAATTTCCTCGTGAGACCGGCCTCATCCTTAGGTGCCCCGGGAAGGCCTGGAACCCCTTCCAGACCACGCAGGGGAATCGACTCTCCTGTCGCGATCAGGAGGGGAGAAGGGGCTCAGAGGAAGCGGTTGCGGGACCTTGGTGTTCCCCTCGAGGGAACCCGGCGTGTCAGGGAACTTTTGGTGGTCGCATGAAGGCTGGCAGGATCCTTTCCGCCCTTCAGGGCGGAAGAGGGGACTTCCCTTGAGACGCCGTCGCGGGCAAGGGTCTCATCTTGCCAAGAGTTTGGAACCACGTGGTTTTTCTCGAGTTGCGGCGGGATTCTCGAGTTACAATGGGGATCTCAGCCTTCCTCTTGGGTTGGCCCTGGGAAGCCCAATCTTCCCCTCGAGTTGCAAGGGAAATCTGGGGGTTGCGCTCGAGTCACTGCAGGGCCGAAGAGACCTCACCTAGGCGTGTGTCCAGGACCTACTATTCCTCTCCAGGGAAAGCAGGCATCTCGGGGTTGCATTCCAGGCTCCCCCGGGGAGTCAGACCTCGTCTTGAGGGGAAGCCAAGGACTCCGCTCTCCTCTTGAGTCGCGACAAGGATCTGTTGGAGCCCCCTGAGCGGCCTCAACGGAGTCCAGCCTGCTCTTCAGTTTGGAGAGAGGACTCGTGATTGGTCTCCAGGCCATGCAGGAATATAAGGCCCTCATCTCGCGATGACCGGGGTGTCTCATGTGTTTCCTCGAGCTGCCGCGGCAGTGTGGGTTTCCTCACGAGGTACGATGAGGATCTCAGGGAGCCTCTCGTGCAGTGCCAGGTTAGTCAGGTCTCCATGCGCGTGAAGAGGGGGCGCGTGTCATGGCTCTCGAGTCATGGTAGGGGATTCGCGACTCAACACATTTTGAAGCACTCTCGAGGTCTTTCTCGAGTCATGGCAGAAAACCCAGGGTTCCCTCGACTTGTGCCTGTGACCTCAGGGAGCTTCTCATTGTGCCTCTGAGAACTCAGGGATACTGTGGAGTTGGTAGGGGCCTCTCGGGACTCCACTGGGTGTGGTGCAATGGAAGAGGGCCTCATCTCGAGTGGACGCAGGAACCTCAGGCTTCCTCTCCGTTTCTGACTCGGATCCCATGGTCCCTGCAGAGTAGGGACAAGAGAGTCACACCTAGTCTTCTGTTGAGGAATGGACCTTCGTTTGCCTTTCGAGTTGTTTACAGGGTGACAGGCCACTTGTCGAAATGTCTGTGGGACCTGCGGGTTTTTCTGGACGATGCACGCGGGTGTCAGTGCCCCTTCGTGTTGTGCCTTCATCCACAGGTTTTCCTTCAAAGAGGTGTGCTGGCATCGGGTTCTTTTCAAGAGTGGACCGTGAAATTGGGGTCTTTCGGCATGTGGCACCACCCACGAGGCTACGTCTCGAACTTCCTCATGAGACCGGCCTCATCCTGAGGTGCGCCCGGAAGGTCGGGAACCCCTTGCAGACAGAGAAGGGGAGTCGACCCTCCTGTCGCAATCAGGAGAGGAGAAGGGGTCAGATGAAGTGGTGCCGGGAACCTCGGTGTTCCCCTTGAGTGAGTCTGGTATGTCGCGGAACTTTTGGGGTCGCATCAAGGGTGCCAAGTACCGTTTCGCACTTCAGGATGGAACGTGGGACTTCTCTTGAGATGCTGTAGCGGACAAAGGGCCTCATCTTGCGATGACGAGGGAAGCACGTGGATTTTCTCGAGTTTCGGTGGGATTCTCGAGTTACGACGGGGAATTCAGGCTTCCTCTTGTGTTGGCCCAGGAAGTCTAATCTTCCATTCGAGTTGCCAGGGAGAGCTGTGGATTGGGCTCCATTCACTGAAGGGCAAACTAGACCTCATCTAGGCTCGTATCCAGGACTTAATGTTCCTCTCCATAGGCGACAGGGATTTGGGGTTGCATTCCATACTCACCCGGGGAGTCAGGCCTCATCTCGAGGGGAAGCAAAGGACTCCACTCTCTTCTCGAGCCGCGACAGGTATCTCTTGGAGCCCACTGAGTGGTCTTTGCTCTGTAGGAGAGCTCTAGTGTACATAAGCCTGTACATAAGTGAACACAGACATTCTGTGTGCATGTTGCTGCGTACCCAAAATAGGGCCACAAGGAGCCTCATGCTCTCCATGCAGCGCGGAAGCTGTGCAGCCACGCAGCAGCTGAAGAATCCAACCAATTGCTCTTTTCTTACCTCTGACAGAGCTCGCATTGCCGTAGCCCTTGGCAGTTTGGAAACACTGGACCCTAACCCCTCTCAAAGTAGGCCTGGGTTCTAGTTCGAATAGAAAGTTAATAGCGGAGCTGAGGACAGGAACGCGGCAGTCATTTTTCACACGCTCCTGCAGCCTGCTACTACAGGGACACTAACGCTAGAAGCTAGGAATGTCTTTGCAAGGTGCGCAAAGGACAAGGGAGAACCTCGACCCTGACTCTAGTATTTCAGCCCCCTGAGCAGATCTGAGGTTCTCCCGCTGTAGAAGCTAACCCATTCCTTTCAAATACAGGCTTCCTAACACAGGGCCAGTTGGCTGCTTGCTCTTCCACGAAGCAGGCTTCCTTAACTTGCAAACTGCGAATTCCGCTTAACAGCCTGGAGGAAAAATCGCTTCTTGCAAGATTTTTTTCAGAGGCTGTATCCCCGGAGCTGGGGCCAAGCTAGGGGACCCATACTGGCAAGGGAAGGCAAAACCACATCCAATGTCTTTGCTCTGGAGGACAGCTTTGGTGAGCCTAAGTCTTTCAGGAATATTTCTGGCTCCAACAGAGTCAAATTCTGTGTGTGAAGCTGCACAGCCAAAATAGGGGAACAGAGAGCCTGATTCTCTCTGTGTAGCTTTGAAGCTGTCATTCAAACAACAGCTTGAGAATCCATACAATGCTCTCCCTTACTGCTAAGAGAATTCTCATTGCTGTAGTCCTTGACAGTTTGTAGAAATCCGCACCCTAACCCTTCTCCAAGTAGGCCTGGGTCCTAGCTCGGAACAACAGGCAACGGCGGAGCTGAGGCCAGTAAGGCACAAGTGAGGTCTCACACACTCTTGCAGCCTGATCGTCCAGGAGCAGTAAGGCCTCTTTTTCCCTGCAGGAGGCTCGCTTGCCTTGCCTCCTGTGAACTGCATTTCCCAGCCTGGGCGCAAAGCTGTTCCTGGAGATTTTTTCTCAGGGGCTGTTTCCCTGGAGCTGGGTCGGACCTCGGGGGCCCAACTCACAGGGGAAGACAAAACCACATGGACAGGTCTATGCTCTGTAGGAGAGCTCTAGTGAACCTCATCTCTCAGGAACATTCTTGGCTTCTACAGAGACACCTCTGTGCATGAAGCTACACACCCAACATAGTGGCAAAGGGAGTCTGATTCTCTCCGTGGGTGCTGATGCTTTGTGGCAAAGCACCTGCTAAGAATCCATCCGCATAGGCTTCCCTCACCTTGACAGAGGTCTCATTGCTGTAGTCCTTGGCAGTTTGGAAAGAAGCAGACCCTTACCCTTCACCAAGTAGGCCCTTGGCCTTGTTTGAATGGAAAGGCAGTAGCTGAGCTGAGGCCAGTAAGGCGCCAGTCAAGTCTGACATATTCCCGATGCCTGCTCCTTCATGGAAAATAACGTTAGAATCTGGGAATGTCTTTGCAAGGCTGGCAAAGGGCAGTCAGGAACCTCGACCCTGCCTCTGGAATTTCTATCTTCTCAGCACATCCGGAGGTCTCGGTCAGGAGAAACTAACCCATTCCTTGCAAATATAGGCTTCCAAACACAGGCCGGTTGGCTGTCTCTTCTTGCCGAAGGAAGCTTGCTTATCCCACCTCCTGCGAACTCCGCTTCCCAGCCTGGGGGATAAGAGGTTCTTGGAGATCTTTTCTCAGAGGCTGTTTCCACGGAGCAGGGGCTGATCCCGGAGACCCACACGCACAGGGGAAGGGAAAACCGCATGGATAAGTCTTTGCTCTCTACGAGTGCTCTAGTGAACCTCAGTCTATGCGGAATGTTCTTGGCTCCAACGGGGACATCTCTGTGTGGGAAGCTGCATTGCCAACATAGAGACACAGAGACCCGATTCTCTCTGTGCAGCTTTGACGCTGTCGTTCAAACAACAAATTGAGAATCCACACAATGCTCTCCCTTGCCACTGAGAGAGTTATCATTGCTGTAGCCCTTCGCAGTTTCTGGAAATCGGCACACAAACACTTCTCCAAGTAGGCCTGGGTTCAAGTTCAGATGAACATGCAATAGCGGAGCTGAGGCCAGTAAGGCACCAGTCAGGTGTCACACACTCTGGCAGCCTGCTCCTCCAGGGACAGTAAGGCCTCTATTTCCCTTCAGGAGGCTCGCTTGCCTTACTTCCTGTGAACAGCGTTTCCCAGCCTGGGCGGAAAGCAGTTCCTGGAGATCTTTTCTCAGGGGCTGTTTCCCCGGAGTTGGGGCGGACCTCGGGGACCCAACTCACAGGGGAAGGCAAAACCAAATGGACAGGTCTATGCTCTGTAGGAGATCTCTAGTGAACTGCCGGGGTCCAGCCCCAGCTGATCCAGGGTATTCGAAGCAGAGACGGCGTAGGCGAGGGTCAGGGAACAACTGCTTAATTAAACGTTAATTAAGGATATAAAGAGTAATAAAATGAGGATAGCTCAGTAGGAAAATTCAGTGGAGAAAAGAGGCTGAGTAGCTTGGTTTACGCGGGGGACCAATAAAACTTCAAGACAAGAAGCTTGCACCACTTACGTAGGCCGCAGGCGTCCTTCCATTCTCCCGAAGAAGAGGAGACCCTGAGGCCTCCCCGGTCGGATCTTAGAAGCCCAGGCAAAATTAGTAAGCTTGGTGGGTTCCGCGCTCCAGATGGAGACTCAACCAGAGTGAGAGAGAGAGAGAGACATGGGGATACCAGTATTTCGAGAAACTGATCCCAATTCTTTATTTTCCATGGTCTACTTTTATACACTGAGATGTTATGCAAAAGTCACGTGGGGTCAGCAGTCCTGACTTTTATCAAAGTCAGGTGCTTCATACAAAAGTATACAGAGGTCTTAGGGGTGTTACATCATCTTCTGGCCGGGGGGCCTGCTGACAATTTACGACCCTCTCCTTGTGACAGCGGTCAGTCAACCAGGACACTTATTTCTCCAGGGGTGATTATTCTTAAAACAGACGCCACCCAAATAAAGTTACATTCCTATAGGGTGAGGGTGTAGTGGGTTTTAGTTAAGGAAAGAATTTACTTAGCCTAAGGTCTAACGTGATTTATATCAAAGGTTAATACTTATTTCTTCTATATATTCATTAATGTGTATAAGGGCAGGGGATGTGGAGACTTAGCAGTAAACATCAGCTCAACAAATGAAAAACCCTTCACCAATATGATTTCTAATCAGCCCATTATACTTATACTAATACTTTTCTAACTTTTCTAAGGAACCTGTTTTTAGAAGGTTTAAAGCATCTCGTGCCTCTCATGGTTGGGAGGCTGTGAGCAATCACATGTGGCCGGACAAGCCTGTCAGGCAGGCTAGAGAACCTTCAGAGGAGTTTGTAGGTTAAAACACTCTTGTCACACCCAGGGGTTTTTATCAACTGGAGCTCTAGGTTAACTCCTTCTCCGAAAGAGGTGGTGGGGGACAGCCCCCCGTAAAGTCAGAGGTGTAGGTGAGAGCACAAAGTAGTAAGGTAGGCAGGCTCTGGTTATGGGGGTAGATGCTCGAGGATTTCCAGGGGGACTCCTGAGGCTCGATCCCGCCTTTGCGTATGTCGAGCCTCCTTCCTCATGACCTTTGCCATGGGCGGAGTGCCTCACTCTGGCCCCCAACAGTGAACCTCCTCTCTCAGGAACATTCTTGGCTCCTATCGAGACACCTCTGTGTGTAGCTACACACGCAACGTAGGGGCAAAGGGAGCCAGATTCTTTCCGTGGGGTGCTGATGCTTTGTGGCAAAGCACCTGCTTGAAAATCCATCAGCTTACGCTTCCCTCGCCTTGACAGAGGTCTCATTGCTGTAGCCCTTGGCAGTTTGGAAAGAAGAGGACCCTTACCTCTCATAAAGTGGGCCCTTGTCCTAGTATGAAAGGAAAGGCAAGAGCTGAGCTGAGGCCAATAAGGCGCCAGTCAAGTCTGACATATTCCCGAAGCCTGCTCCTTCATGGAAAATAACGCTGTAATCTAGGAATGTCTCTGCAAGGCTGGCAAAGGGCAGTCAGGAGCCTGCAACCTGCCTCTGGAATTACCGACTTCTGAACAGATCTGGAGGTCTCCCTTAGGAGAAGCTAACCCATTCTTCCAAATAGAGGCTTCCAAACGCAGGCCGCTTGGCTGCCTCTTGCTCTCTGAAGGAGGCCTGCTTTTCCCGCCTCCTATGAATCCCACATCCCAGCCTCTGGGAAAAGCGGATCTTGAAGATCTTTTCTCAGGGGTTGTTTCCACGGAGCTGGGGCTAAGCCTGGAGACCCAAACTAACAGGGGAAGAAAAACCACATGTACAAGTCTTTGCTCTCTAGGAGAGCTCTAGTGAACTTCACTCTGTCACGAACATTCTTGATTCATATGGAGACACCCCTGTGTGCGAAGCTGCGTACCCAACATGGGGGCACAGAGAGCCTGATTCTCTCTGTGTAGCTTTAAAGATGTCGTTCAAAAAACACCTTGAAAATCCATACAATGCTCTTCCTTACCCGTGACAGAGTTCTCATTGCTGTAGCCCTTGGCAGTTTTTAGAAATCCGCACCCAAACCCTTCGCCAAGTAGTCCTGGGTCCTAGTTCGGAGGAACATGCAATGGCGGAGCTGAGGCCAGTAAGGCACCAGTCAGGTCTCACACACTCTGCAGCCTGATCGTCCAGGGACAGTAAGCCCTCTTTTTCCCTGCAGGAGGCTCACTTGACTTCCCTCCTGTGAGCTGCATTTCCCAGCCTGGGGGAAAAGAGGTCCCTGGAGATCTTTTCTCAGGGGCTCCTTCCCCGGAGCTGGGGAGGACCTCGAGGACCCAACTCACAGGGGAAGGCAAAAGCATATGGACAGGTCTATGCTCTGTAGGAGAGCTCTAGTGAACCTCATCTCTCAGGAACATTCTGGCCTCCTATAGAGACACCTCTGTATGTGAAGCTACACACCCAACATAGGGGCAAATGGAGCCTGATTCTCCCCGTGGGTTGCTGATGCTTTGTGGCAAAGCACCTGCTTGATGATCCATCCACTTAGGCTTCCCTCGCCTTGACAGAGGTCCCATTGCTGTAGCCCTTGGCAGTTTGGAAAGAAGAAGACCCTTACCCTTCATAAAGTAGGCCTTTGTCCTAGTTTGAATGGAAAGGTAATAGCTGAGCTGAGGCCAATAAGGTGCCTGCCAAGTCTGACATACTCCCGTAGCCTTCACCTTCATGGAAAATAACTCTAGAATCTGGGAATGTCTTTGCAAGGCTGGCAAAGGGCAGTCAGGAACCAGCACCCTGCCTCTGGAATTACCGACTTCTGAGCAGATCTGGAGGTCTCCTTTAGGAGAAGCTAACCCATTCTTTCCAAATAGAGGCTTCCAAACAGGCCAGTTGGCTGCCTTTTCGCGCCCGAAGGAGGCCTGCTTTTCTCGCATCCTATGAAGCCCTGTTCCCAGCCTCTGGGAAAAGCGGATCTTGAAGATATTTTCTCAGGGGTTGTTTCCATGGAGCTGGGGCCGAGACCAGAGACCCAATCGCACAGGGGAAGGAAAAGCACATGGACAAGACTTTGCTCTCCAGGAGACCTCTAAGTGAAACTTACTGTGTCAGGAACGTTCTTGACTCCTATGGAGACACCCCTGTGTGTGAAGCTGTGTACCCAACAAGGGGGCACACAGGGCCTGATTCTCTCTTTGCAGTTTTGAAGCTGTCGTTCAAACAACAGCTTGAGAATCCATACAATGCTCTCCCTCACCTCTGAGAGACTTCTCATTGCTGTAGCCTTTGGCAGTTTTTACAAATCCGCACCCAAACCCTTCTCCAAGTAGGCCTGGGTCCTGGTTTGGATGGCCATGCAATGGCGGAGCTGAGGTCAGTAAGGCACCAGTCAGGTGTCACACACTCTGGCAGCCTGCTCCTCCAGGGACAGTAAGGCCTATTTTTCCCTGCAGGAGGCTCGCTTGCCTTGCCTCCTGTGAACTGCGTTTCCCAGCCTGGGCAAAAAGCGGTTCCTGGAGATCTTTTCTCAGGGGCTCTATCCCCAGAGCTGGGGTGGACCTCGGGGACCCATCTCACAGGGGAAGGAAAAACCACATGGACAGGTCTATGCTCTGTAGGAGACGTCAGTGTGTTTCATCTCTTAGGAACATTCTTGGCTCGTACAGAGACACCTCTGTGTGTAAAGCTACACACCGAACATAGGGGCACAGGGAGCCTGATTCTCTCCGTGGGGTGCTGATGCTTTGTGGCAAAGCACCTGTTTGAGAATCCATCTGCTTACGCTTCCCTCGCCTTGACAGAGGTCTCATTGCTGTGTCTCTTGGCAGTTGGGAAAGAAGTAGACCCTTACCCTTCACCAAGTAGGCCCTGATCCTAGTTTGAAAGGAAAGGCAATAGCTGAGCTGAGGCCAGTAAGGCACCCATCAACTCTGACATATTCCCGATGCCTGCTCCTTCATGGAAAATAGCGCTAGAATCTAGGAATGTCTTTGCAAGGCTGGCAAAGGGCAGTCAGGAACCTCGACCCTGCCTCTGGAATATCTATCTTCTGAGCAGATCTGGAGGTCTCCTTCTGGAGAAGCTAACCCATTCCTTGCAAATAGAGGCTTCCAAACACAGGCTAGTTGGCTGCCTCTTCTTGCCTGAAGGAGGCTTGCTTTTCCTGCCTCCTATGATCCCTGGTTTCCAGCATGGGGGAAAAGCAGATCTTGGAGATCTTTGCTCAGGGGTTGTTTCCACGGAGCTGGGGTTGTGCCCAGAGACCCACACATACAGGGGAAGGCAAAACCACATGAACAAGTCTTTGCTCTCTAAGAGAGCTCTAGTGAACCTCAGTCTTTGACGAACGTTCTTGGCTCCTATGCGGACACCTCTGTGTGTGAAACTGCGTACCCAACATGGCGGCAAAGAGCCTGATTCTCTCTGTGCAGGTTTAATGCTGTCGTTCAGAAAACAGCTTGAGAATCCATACAATTCTCGCCCTTACCTCTGAGAGAGTTCTCATTGCAGTAGCCCTTGGCAGTTTGTAGAAATCTGCACCTAAACCCTTCTCCAAGTAGGCCTGAGTCCCAGTTCGGAGGAACAAGCAATGGCGGAGCTAAGACCAGTATGGCACCAGTCAGTTTTCACACACTCTGGCAGCCTGCTCCTCCAGGGACAGTAAGGCTTCTTTTTCTCTGCAGGAGGCTCACTTGCCTTACTTCCTGTGAACAGCTTTTCCCAGCCTGGGCGAAAAGCGGTTCCTGGAGATCTTTTCTCAGAGGCTGTTTTCTCGGAGCTGGGGTGGACCTCGGGCACCCAACTCACAGGGGAAGGCGAAACCACATGTACAGGTGAGCACTCTGTAGGAGAGCTCTTGTGAGCCTCATCTCTCAGGAACATTCTTGGCTCCTGTAGAGACACCACTGTGTGTGAATCTACACACCCCACATAGGGGCAAAGGGAGCCTGATTCTCTCCGTGGGGTGCTGATGCTTGGTGGCAAAGAACCTTCCTGATAATCCATCCGCTTATGCTTCCCTCGCATTTACGGAGGTCTCATTGCTGTAGCCCTCGGCAGTTTGGAAAGAAGAAGACCCTTACCCTTCATAAAGTAGGGCCTTGTCCTACTTTGAATGGAAAGGCAATAGCTGAGCTGAGGCCAATAAGGCGCCAGTCAAGTCTGACATATTCCCAAAGCCTGCTTCTTCAGGAAGATAACTGTAGAATCTAGGAATGTCTTTGCAAGGCTGGCAAAGGGCAGTCAGGACCCTGCACACTGCCTCTGGAATTACCGACTTCTGAACAGATCTGGAGGTCTCCCTTAGGGGAAGCTAACCCATTCTTCCAAATAGAGGCTTCCAAACGCAGGCCGCTTGGCTGCCTCTTGCTCTCTGAAGGAGGCCTGCTTTTCCCGCCTCCTATGAACCCCACATCCCAGCCTCTGGGAAAAGCGGATCTTGAAGATCTTTTCTCAGGGGTTGTTTCCACGGAGCTGGGGCCGAGCCTGGAGCCCCAAACGCACAGGGGAAGAAAAACCACATGGACAAGTCTTTGCTCTCTAGGAGAGCTCTAGTGAACCTCACTCTGTCAGGAACGTTCTTGTTTCCTATGGAGACACCCCTGTCTGTGAAGCTGTGTACCGAACATGGAGACACAGAGTCTGATTCTCTCTGTGCATCTTTGAAGCTGTCGTTCAAACAACAGCTTGAAAATCCATACAATGCTCTTCCTTACCCGTGACACAGTTCTCATTGCTATACCCCTTGGCAGTATTTAGAAATCCATACCCAAACCCTTCTCCTAGTAGGCCTGGGTCCTAGTTCAGAGGAACATGCAATGGCGGAGCTGAGGCCAGTAAGGCACCAGTCAGGTCTCACACACTCTTGCAGCCTGATCGTCCAGGGACACTAAGGCCTGTTGTGCCTTGCAGGAGGCTCGCTTGCGTTACCTCCTGTGAACTGCGTTTGCCAGCCTGGGGGAATAGCGGTCCCTGGAGATCTTTTCTCAGGGGCTCCTTCCCCTGAGCTGGGGCGGACCTCAGGGACCCAACTCACAGGGCAAGGCAAAACCATATGGACAGGTCTATGCTCTGTAGCAGACTTCTAGTGAACCTCATCTCTCAGGAACATTCTTGGCTCCTATAGAGACACTTCTGTGTGTGAAGCTGCGTACCTAACATAGGGGCACAGAGAGCCTGATTTTCTCAGTTCATTTTGACCCTGTCGTTCAGAAAACAGCTTGAGAATCCATAAAATGCTCTCCCTGACCGCTGAGAGAATTCTCACTGCTGTAGCCCTTGGCACTTTGTAGAAATCCGCAGCCAAACGCTTCTCCAAATAGGCCTGGGTCCTAGTTCGGAGGAACAGGCAATGGTGGAACTGAGGCCAGCAAGGCAACAGTCAGGTTTCACACACACTGGCAGCCTGCTCCTCCAGGGACAGTAAGGCCTCTTTTTCTCTGCAGGAGATTCGCTTGCCTTACTTCCTGTGAACAGCGTTTCCCAGCCTCAGCGAAGCCGTTCCTGGAGATCTTTTCTCAGGGACAGTTTCCCCGGAGGTGTGGTGGACCTCGAGGACCCAACTCACAGGGGAAGGAAAAACCACATGGACAGGTCTATGCTCTGTAGGAGAGGTTTAGTGAACCTAATCTCTCAGGAACATTCTTGGCTCCTATAGAGACAACTCTGTGTGTGAAGCTACACTCCCAACATTGGGGAACAGGGATCTTGGTTCTCTCCGTGGGGTGCTGATGCTTTGTAGCAAAGCACCTGCTTGAGAATCCGTCCTCTTAGGCTTCCCTCGCCTTGACAGAAGTCTCATTGCTGTAGCCCTTGGGAGTTTCAAAGAAGAAGACCCTTACACTTCATAAACTAGGCCCTTGTCCTAGTTTGAATGGAAAGGCAATAGCTGAGCTGAGGCCAATAAGGAGCCAGTCCCCTCTGACACATTCCCGAAGCCTGCTCCTTCATGGAATATAACTCTAGAATCTTGGAATGTCTTTGCAAGGCTGGCAAAGGGCAGTCAGGAACCAGTACCCTGCCTCTGGAATTACCGACTTCTGAGCAGATCTGGAGGTCTCCTTTAGGAGAAGCTAACCCATTCCTTCCAAATAGAGGCTTCAAAACACAGGCAGGTTGGCTGCATTTCGTGCCCGAAGGAGGCTTGCTTTTCTCTCCTCCTATGAACTCCAGTTCCCAGCCTCTGGGAAAAGCGTATCTTGAAGATATTTTCTCAGGGCTTGTTTCCACGGAGCTGGGGCCGAGCCCGGGGCCCAAAGGCACAGGGGAAGGCAAGACCACATGGACAGGTCTATGCTCTGTAGCAGACCTCTTGTGAACCTCATCTCTCAGGAGCATTCTTGGCTCCTATAGAGACACCTCTGTGTGTGAAGCTGCGTACCTAACATAGGGGCAGAGAGAGCCTGATTCTCTCTGTTCATTTTGACGCTGTCATTCAGAAAACAGCTTGAGAATCCATAAAATGCTCTCCCTTACCACTGAGAGAATTCTCACTGCTGTAGCCCTTGGCACTTTGTAGAAATCTGCACCCAAATGCTTTTCCAAGTAGGCCTGGGTGCTAGCTCGGATGAACAGGCAATGGCGGAGCTGAGGCCAGTAAGGCAACAGTCAGGTTTCACACACTCTGGCAGCCTGCTCCTCCAGGGACTGTAAGGCCTCTTTTACTCTGCAGGAGATTCGCTTGCCTTACTTCCTGTGAACAGCATTTCCCAGCCTCGGCAAAGCGGTTCCTGGAGATCTTTTCTCAGGGACAGTTTCCCCGGAGGTGTGGCGGACCCCGAGGACCCAACTCACAGGGGAAGGCAAAACCACATGGACAGGTCTATGCTCTGTAGGAGAGGTTTAGTGAACCTAATCTCTCAGGAACATTCTTGGCTCCTATAGAGACAACTCTGTGTGTGAAGCTACACTCCCAACATTGGTGCACAGGGAGCTTGATTCTCTCCGTGGGGTGCTGATGCTTTGTGGCAAAGCACCTGCTTGAGAATCCATCCTCTTAGGCTTCCCTCACCTTGACAGAGGTCTCATTGCTGTAGCCCTTGGCAGTTTGCAAAGAAGAAGACCCTTACCCTTCATAAAGTAGGGCCTTGCCCTAGTTTGAATGGAAAGGCAATAGCTGAGCTGAGGTCAATAAGGAGCCAGTCCCGTCTGACACATTCCCGAAGCCTGCTTCTTCATGGAAAATAACTCTAGAATCTAGGAATATCTTTGCAAGGCTAGCAAAGGGCAGTCAGGAACCAGTACCCTGCCTCTGGAATTACCGACTTCTGAGCAGATCTGGAGGTCTCCTTTAGGAGAAGCTAACCCATTCCTTCCAAATAGAGGCTTCAAAACACAGGCAGGTGGGCTGCATTTTTGTTCCCGATGGAGGCGTGCTTTTCTCTCCTCCTACGAACCCCGGTTCCCAGACACTGGGAAAAGTGGATCTTGAAGATATTTTCTCAGGGGTTGTTTCCACGGAGCTGGGGCCGAGCCTGGAGACCCAAAGGCACAGGGGAAGGCAAGACCACATGGACAAGCCTTTGCTCTTTAGTATAGCTCTAATGAACCTCACCCTGTCAGGATCTTTCTTGATTCCTACGGAGACACACCTGTGTGTGAAGCTGCGGCTACAGAGAGCCTGATTCCCTCCGTTTACCGCTGAGTCTGCATTGCCAAGCAAGAGCTTGGGAACGCAGCCTGGGGCACTTCCCTTCCCTCGGACAGAGCTCTCCTTGCGGTAGGCCTTGGTAGTTTGCATACAATGGGGCCCTAAGCCCTCTGCAAGTTGGCCTGGCTCCTAGGTCCAAAGGGCAGGCCAGAGCGGAGCTGAGGCTGTCAGGCTCCAGACACATCTCCCATACTCCTACATCCTGCTCCTACCCGGGCGTGAACGCTAGAAGCTGGGAAGGTACCTGGACCGTGCAGGGGCGGGGCGAACGCGGGCGGCGTTGGGCGGGGGTCGGCTTCTGGCGGGGGTGGGGGCGGGCTTCCCAGTTGTGCTCTCAGAGGTGGACACTGAGGCTGAAAACTCGCCGGGAGCGCACCCGGGACAGGTAAACCCGGGCTGCGGGGGTCGAGATTCAGATGGCTTTGGGTGGGGGTCGGTCCCAGTTGTGCTCCCGGGGTCGCCACTGCGGCTGGGAACGCGCAGGGAGCGCGGCAGGGGCGGGGCTAACCCTGGCGGAGCGGGGCGGGGTCGGCTCACCGGGGGGATGGGGAGGGGTTCCCAGTTGCGCTCTCGGGGGTTGCAACTGCGGCTGGGAACGCCCATTTCGTCTGCTCCTGGGTCCCCAAGGATCGCCATCCCGTAGGTGCAGCGGAGGGCTGCAGACCACAGGTAAGGGAACTGGGACTGCGTGGAGCAGGGAACCAAGTATTCTGCCGTCTGTTGGCACACTCTCGGAGCTCCCCAACCTGGCGGTCGCAGAAAGGCCTTGCCTTTGGGGTCAAGGCCTTTACCGCTCCACCCCTCTGCTGAAAAATCTCAGAGTCTGCGCGGTTTTTCCAAGCAGCCTAGTGTCCGCTGGAAGTCCAAGGGACAGAACACTGAACTCTGGCCGGCTGGCCCAGCCCTCTTCTGGCACTTTGTAAGCCAGCGGGCCCTTGAGCACCTGCTGGGATGGGAAAGGGAAGGGTCCATGGATTGCACCCTAGAAACTTAGTAGGGTGCATGGATTTCAAACCCTGGTGGCCGCCCAGGCAGCAAAGAAGTGGGGAGGGCACCTTGCTGCCCTTTCATGGCAGAATCTGTGGTTGTCCAGCTGCGTGGGCCTTTTCATGAGGACCCTGTGCAATAAAAGTTTGGTGTTTTGGAACTGAATAATTAGAACGTGTAAAAGCTTTAAATTATGTGGTGGTGTAATTAAAAAACAAAACAAAACAAAACCAAGCTCCAAGTGTTTTGCAAATGGAGGTTTAAATATTGAAGGACTGTATTCCTTGCACTGTGGCATTCTATCAAGAAGTGTGCAGGATTTTTTTTTTTTAAGAAAAGTGTTCGAAGTGAGGGAAACAGGAAACCCAGAGGTGCCCCTGTATTTTGGGGAAGGCCTTAGGAGGTCACTTGGAAATGCTGCTGGCTGTGCGGGAGGGCGGCAGATGGGCTGTGCAGGCTTGTCCTTTGCATGGATGTTCTTGTGTGTGGAAACCCAGCTCGGAGCCATCTCCTGATGTGTAAGAATTTCGCAGACAAACCTTGAGCTAAGCAATGCATTTGTTCCTAAGAAAATGTTTGTCTTAAGCGATGTAAATATCCTATGTATTTCCGCTAGACTCTGGCTTCAGGTCGGTTCCCCCAAAAGGCTCAGAAGCGATTTGAACAAAACAGCATGTTTTCCTCCTAGCTTGTTCTCCTTATCTATGTTAAGGAAATGATATATTTGCCTGCAATACTGCCTTTCTTCAAGATTCATGTCAATCAAGTTTTGGCCCGGGATGACTCACCTGCTGCCAATATTATCTCAATGCATGTCGTGGGGGAGGGGCCTGGTGCCATTCCCTGAAACAGTTCCTTTCTTTCCTTAGCTGACTGCTAGTGCCTGTAGAATATCTGGCTAAAGACCAGCAGGGGGTACTCTTACTACCCCCCCCCACCCTGCCTCGAGTCTAAGTCAGCAGCTTTCTCTATCTCTTTAATACTTTAATAACACTTGATGACACAAAAGCTCTGAGCGATCAAATCATATCAAATCTTCATTTCAGATTGAAGATGCATTCCATGGTATTGCCATCTTAAGTCTTTCCATCGTTATGGAATATCTGTCCATGTATTCAGGATAGTTTTCAGCCAGGGTGTATAATTTCCAGTGTGCCAGTCTTGTCATCCTCGTTACATCCATGGCAAAGTGTTTTATTCATGTTGATATTATTGAAAGGGAATTTTTTAAAATTCCTTTTCAGATTATTATCTGCTAATGTATACAGATAAAACTGTGTAATCATTCATTTTTATCAGTTTGGACAGCTTGATAGTTGTCTTTAATTTCTTACTTTCTGACACTTTAAGATTATCCTGGGACACATATGTAATGCCTCACCCCTAAATTCAGACATGTGTTCAAAGAACTTCTGTCCTTTTATTTATTTATTTATTTATTTATTCTTTAACATTGAAATCGTTTTGACTATGCTGGGTGTTTGTTGCTAGATGGAAGTAGCTAGGACCTCTGGACTGCAGTCTCTCATCTCTTGCTGACCTCTTGTTGACCTCTGCAGAATCCTGGTAGGTGGGAGCTTGTTAGTTCCTTGTTCCTTATCAGAACCTCCTGTGGTAAGTGTTTTTCTCTTCTCTGTTGCCTGGTAAGGGTGGGTGGTCATGGGCATCCCAAAGTTGGCTAGAAGTCAATTATTTAGGCAGGCTTGTGCACAGATATGGGAGAAGGCAATGGCACCCCACTCCTGGAAAATCCCAAGGATGGAGGAGCCTGGTTGGCTGCAGTCCATGGGGTGGCTAAGAGTCGGACACCACTGAGTGACTTCGTTTTCACTTTTCACTTTCATGCATAGGAGGAGGAAATGGCAACCCACTCCAGTGTTCTTGCCTAGAGAACCCCAGAGACTGCGGGGCCTGGTGGGCTGCCATCTATGGCGTGGCACAGGGTCGGCCTCAACTGAACCACTTAGCAGCTGCAGCAGCAGCAGCAGCAGTGCATAGATATCAAAGGGGATGAGAACAGTCAGGTAGGATCACATATGTCATCGTGAAACAATACTTCTCCTCTTAGCCAAAGCTAACGAAAGATTTCTGTTCTAGGTCAACCTAGAAGAGATCACTTAAGAGGTAAAGAAACTTAAACTCCATTAGCAAAGGCAGTTCAACATCTCAAGAAAACTTGTGCTAGGCACAAAACTCTTTTCTGGGGGCCTACTTTCCCTACAACCTCCTTATCCCATTCTGTACCCATTCCTTTGCTTCTCCCGTCCTGAAAATGCCACCTGTAAGACAGAACTACTTCGTTTTCCTTCTTAAAGTGTGATTGCATTCCATACATTCTTGTAATAACAAGTCATACATTTCCCTTCAGCAACCAAGAACTGACTCTTATATTGGCATTTGATAGATTGGTGAGCATACCTATCAGTGATAATAGCGCCCACCCCGCTTCCTGCAAGAACAGAACAAAACAAAACAAAACAAAAAAATTGCTTTCTTACATTTAATATGTTCGGATGGTGCCAGTCACTATTCATGCAGAGTCAAAAATCTCTTTTGTTTCTGTGTAAAAGGGAGGTCCTTTCAAGTCGTGAATGTTTCAGAAGTTTCATTTATTTGGAAGTGACCTAGCTATTCAATACACTGTCGTCACTTAGTTTAGCACCAGGATAGAAACTCAGGTAACCAAAACACCTGGAGGAACGATTGTAAGTTCAGTTCAGTTCAGTTGCTCAGTCGAGTCTGACTCTTTGTGACCCCGTGGCCTGCAGGACGCCAGGCTTCCGTGTCCATCACCAACTCCAGGGGCTTGCTCAAACTCATGTCCATCGAGTCAGTGATGCCATCCAACCATCTTATCCTCTGTCATCCCCTTCTCCTCTGCCTTCAATCAAGACTATGAGAGGCAGATATTTTAGAGTATAATTATTGTTAAGAGTTTATCTAAAAGCTCATATCACATTTACATTTTTTACATTGGTTGTTGCTGTTTCCAGGTACTTTCTTGCTGACAAGCTTGTGACACATATAACAATAGAGCAATTTTTACCTCAAAAGAAACCTAGGCACTATGTACATGTTGTGCTTAATGTTGTTGACTCTTAGACATGTCTATAGTGGAGGAGCAAAACCAAAAATACTAGATATTTAATATTGACTAGTTCCCAGTTCACGGGACTCTGACATTCATTTAGGTCAATGTTTTCTTGTATTTCCAGCAGTTTGATTTGGAAGGGCTGCCTTGTCTTGAGACCATTGAAATCAGAACTCAGAACTTGAGCAATATTATCAAAAAACACAAGGCTCACACTGACATATACCTTAATCCAGACAGACAGACAAGACATCTTCCAGTTTTCCGCCTGAGATTTAAAATATTTCTTTGAGCCGTTTTCCTGGGAAGTGGGGGGGGGGGAGTGGGGGTGGCAGCGAGGCAGGCTTGGGTAACAAGCTAATTGTTGGTCATTGCATATGCAAAGAACCAGCTTTCCGGGTTCCAAGAAAAAAGCTTCCTTGGTACCCAATTTTCTTTGGATCTATAGACTCTCATGGCCCTCCTAGGTCAGGACATCTTTCCTTTCTGTAGTCCTCGTTTGAACCCTAAATCATAGACAGCTTGGATTGTCTCTGTGGGGTGGATGTATTGTCCTCGTGTTTGACCTGGCGGCAGTAGCAAGGTCCGAGAGCCTCTCCTGGAACCGGGCGTGGGGACAGGGCTCACCGGGAGCCCCTGGTGGAAGTGGGCAATGCGCCGGGAGCGCGCCAGGGGCGGGGCGATCCCAGGCGGCGCGGGTCGGGGTTCCGGTCGGGAGGGGGTGGGGGGTGGTAACAGTTGTGCTCTCGGGGGTCCCCACTGCAGCTGGAAATGCGCTGGGAGTGCGGCAGGGGCGGGGTAAACCTGGGCTGCGCGGGTCGAGATTTAGATGGCTGTGGGTGGGGGTTCGGTCCCAGTTGTGCTCTCCGGGGTCGCCACTGCGGCTAGGAACGCCCATTTCCTATGCTAATGTGTCCCCAAGGATCCACATCTAGTGGGTGCAGCGGAGGGCTGCGGGCCACAGGTCAGAGAACTGGGACTGCTTGGAGCAGGGAACCACGTATTCCGCCCTCTGTTGGCACATTCTCGGAGCTCCCCAACCTGGCGGTTGCAGAAAGGCCTCGCCCTTGGTGTCAAGGCCTTTACCGATCCACCCCTTTGCTGAAAAATCTCAGTCTGCACGGTTTTCCCAAGCAGCCTAGTGTCCCCTGGAAGTCCAAGGGACAGAACCCTGAACTCTGGCCGGCTGGCCCAGCCCTGCTTCTGGCACTTTGTAGGCCAGCGGGCCCTGGAGCACCTGCTAGGATGAGAAAGGGAAGGGTCCGCGAATTGCACCCTAGAAAGTTAGTAGGGTGCATGGATTTCAAACCCTGGTGGCCGCCCAGGCAGCAAAGAAGTGGGGAGGGCACCTTGCTGCCCTTTCATGGCAGAATCTGTGGCTGTCCTGATGCGTGGGCCTTTTCATGGGGACCTTGTGCAATAAAAGTTTGGTGTTTTGGTACTGAATAATTAGAAATTGTAAAAAGTTTAAATTATGTGGTGGTGTAATTAAAAAACAAAACAAAACAAAACCAAGCCCCAAGTGTTTGGCACAGGGAGGTTTAAGTATTGAAGGCCTGTTTTCCTTGCACTGTGGCATTCTATCAAGAAGTGTGCAGGATTTTTTTTTTTTTTAAGAAATGTGTTCGAAGAGCTTGAAACAGGAAACCCAGAGGTGCCCCTGTATTTTGGGGAAGGCCTTAGGAGGTCACTTGGAAATGCTGCTAGCTGTGGGGGAGGGGTCAGATGGGCTGTGCAGGCTTGTCCTTTGCATTCATGTTCTTGTGTGTAGAAACCCAGCTCGGAGCCATCTCCTGATGTGTAAGAATTTCGCAGACAAACCTTGAGCTAAGCAATGCATTTGTTCCTGAGGAAATGTTTGTCTTAAGCGATGTAAATATCCTATGTATATCTGCTGGACTCTGGCTTCAGGTCGGTTCCCCCAATAGGCTCAGAAGAGACTTGAACAAAACAGTATGTTTTCCTCGTACCTTGTTCTCCTAATCTATGTTAAGGAAATGATATATTTGCCTGGAATACTGCCTTTCTTCAAGATTCATGTCAATCAGTTTTTGGCCCAGGATGACTCACCTGCTGCCAATGTGACATCAAGGCATGTCGTGGGGGAGGGGCCTGGTGCCATTCCCTGAGACAGTGCCTTTCTTTCCTTAGCTGACTGCTAGTGCCTGTAGAATATCTGGCTAGAGACCAGCAGGGCGTACACCCCGCCTCAAGTCTAAGTCAGCAGCTTTCTCTATCTCATTTATACTTTAATAACAATTGATGACACAAAAGCTCTGAGCGATCAAATCATATCAAATCTTCATTTCAGATTGAAGATGCATTCCATGGTATTGCCATCTTAAGTCTTTCCATTGTTATGGAATATCTGTCCATGTATTCAGGATAGTTTTCAGCCAGGGTGTATAATTTCCAGTGTGCCAGTCTTGTCATCCTCGTTACATCCATGGCAAAGTGTTGTATTCATGTTGACATTATTGAAAGGGAATTTTTTTAAATTCCTTTTCAGATTATTATCTGCTAATATATACAGAAAAAACTGTGTAATCTTTCGTTTTTATCAGTTCGGACAGCTTGATAGTTGTCTTTAAATTCTTTCCTTTCTCATACTTTAAGATTTTCCGGGCACCGTACATGTACTGCCTCACCCCTAATCTCAGTCATGTGTTCAAAGGACTTCTGTCCTTTATTTGTTTACTTATTTTTTGCAACATTGAATTCGTTTTGACTATGCTGGGTCTCTGCTGCAAGATGGAAGTTGCTAGGACCTCTGGACTGCAGTCTTCCATCTCTTACTGACCTCTTGTTGACCTCTGCAGAATCCTGGTTGGCGGGAGCTTGTTATTTCCTTGTTCCTTACCAGGACCTCCTGTGGTAAGTGTTTTTCTCTTCTCTGTTGCCTGGTAAGGGTGGATGGTCATTGGCATCCCAAAGCTAGCTAGAAGTCAATTATTTAGGCAGGCTTGTGCATAGATATGGGAGAAGGCAATGGCACCCCACTCCAGTACTCTTGCGTGCAAAATCCCATGGATGGAGGAGCCTGGTAGGCTGCAGTCCATGGGGTGGTTAAGAGTCGGACACCACTGAGCGACTTCACGTTCACTTTTCACTTTCATGCATGGGAGGAGGAAATGGCAACCCACTCCAGTGTTCTTGCCTAGAGAACCCCAGGGACTGCGGGGCCTGGTGGGCTGCCGTCTATGGGGTCGCACAGAGTCGGACACGACTGAAACGACTTAGCAGCAGCGGCGGCGGCAGCAGCAGCAGAAGCAAGGCATCGATATCAAAAGGGCTGCAAACAGTCAGGAAGGATCACATATGTCGCCGTGAAACACTACTTCTCCACTTAGCCAAAGCTAACCAAAGATTTCTGTTCTAGGTCAACCTAGAAGAGATCACTTAAGAGGTAAAGAAACTTAAACTCCATTAGCAAAGGCAGTTCGACATCTCAAGAAAACTTGTGCTAGGCACAGAACTCTTTTCTGGGGGTCCACTTTCCCTACAACCTCCTTATCCCATTCTGTACCCATTCCTTTGCTTCTCCCATCCTGAAACTGCCACCTGTAAGACAGAACTACTTCGTTTTCCTTCCTCAAGTGCCATTGCATTCCACATACTTTCTTGATATAACAAGTCATACATTTCCCTTCAGCAACCAAGAACTGACTTTTATATTGGCATTGGCTATAGCCCGCCCCCCTCCCCCCACCCCCAAGAACAGAACAAAACAAAACAAAACAATTGCTTTCTTACATTTAACATGTCAGGATGGTGCCAGACACTATTCATGGAGAGTCAAAAATCTCTTTTGTTTCTGTGTAAAAGGGAGGTCCTTTCAAGTCGTGAATGTTTCAGAACTTTCATTTATTTGGAAATGACCTAGCTATTCAATACACTGTCGTCACAAGGATAGAAACTCGGGTAACCAAAACACCTGGAGAAACGTTTGTTAGTTCAGTTCAGCTCAGTTGCTCAGTCGTGTCTGACTCTTTGGGACCCCATGGCCTGAAGGACGCTAGGCTTCCGTGTCCGTCACCAACTCCAGGGGCTTGCTCAAACTCATGTCCATCGAGTCAGTGATGCCATACAACCATCGTATCCTCTGTCATCCCCTTCTCCTCTGCCTTCAATCAAGACTATGAGAGGCAGATATTTTAGAGTATAATTATTGTAAAGAGTTTGTCTAAAAGCTCATATCACATTTACATTTTTTACTTTTGTTGTTGTCGTTTCCAGGTAGTTTCTTGCTGAAGAGCTTGTGACAGATATAACAATAGAGCAATTTTTACCTCAAAAGAAACCTAGGCACTATGAACATGTTGTGCTTAATGTTGTTGACTCTTAGACATGTCTATAATGGAGGAGCAAAACCAAAAATACTAGATATTTAATATTGACTAGTTCCCAGTTCACGGGACTCTGACATTCATTTAGGTCAATGTTTTCTTGTATTTCCAGCAGTTTGATTTGGAAGGGCTGCCTTGTCTTGAGACCATTGAAATCAGAACACAGAACTTGAGCAATATTATCAAAAAACACAAGGCTCACACTGACACATACCTTAATCCAAACAGACAGACAAGACATCTTCCAGGTTTCCACCTGAGATTTAAAATATTTCTTTGAGCCAGTCTTCTGGGGAGTGGGGGGATGGGGGTGGCAGTAAGGCAGGCTTGGGTAACAAGCTAATTGTTGGTCATTGCATATGCAAAGAACCAGCTTTCCGGGTTCCAAGGAAAAAAGTTTCCTTGGTAACCAACTTTGTCTGGTTCTATAGAATATCATGGCCCTCCTAGGTCAGGTCATCTTGCCTTTCTGTAGTCCTCGTTTGATCCCTAAATCATAGACAGCTTGGATTGTCTCTGTGGGGTGTATGTATTGTCCTCATGTTTGACCTGGCAGCAGCAGCGAGGTCCGAGAGCCTCTCCTGGAACCGGGCGTGGGGACGGGGCTCACCGAGAGCCGCTGGTGAAGGTGGGCAGCGCCCCTGGAGCGCGGCAGGGGCGGGGCGAACCCGGGCGGCACAGGGCGGGTGTCGGCTCCTGGCGGGGGTAGGGGAGGGCTTCCCAGTTGTGCTCTCAGAGATGGCCACTGCGGCTGGAAACACGCCGGGAGCGCAGCCAGGGTGGGGTAAACCTGGGCTGCACAGGTCGAGATTCCGCTCGCTGTGGGTGGGGGGTCGGTCCCTGTTGTGCTCCCGGGGGTCGCCAATGTGGCTGGGAACCCGCCGGGAGCCCAGCAGGGCCGGGGCAAAACCTGGCGGCGCGGGGCGGGGTGGGGGTCCGTTCGCAGCGGGGGTCGGCTCCTGGCGGGGGTGGGGGAGGGCTTTCCAGATGTGCTGTTGGGGGTCGCCATTGCGGCTGGGAATGCCCATTTCGTGAACTCCTGGATCCCCAAGGATCGGCATCCATCGGCCACAGCGGAGGGGTGCGGAACACAGGTAAGGGAACGGGGACTGCGTGGAGCAGGGAACCATGTATTCCGCCCTGTGTTGGCACAGTCTCAGAGCTCCCCAACCTGGCGGTCGCAGGAAGGCCTCGTCTTTGGGGTCAAGGCCTTTACCACTCCACCCCTCTGCTGAAAAACCTCATAGTCTGCGCGGTTTTCCCAAGCAGCCTAGTGTCCGCTGGAAGTCCAAGGGACAGAGCCCTGAATTCTGGCCGGCTGGCCCAGCCCTGCTTCTGGCACTTTGTAGGCCAGCGGGCCCTGGAGCACCTGCTAGGATGGGAAAGGGAAGGGTACGCGAATTGCACCCTGGTGGCCACCGAGGCAGCAAAGAAGGGGGGAGGGCACCTTACTGCCCTTTAATGGCAGACAGAATCTGTGGCTGTCCTGCTGCGTGGGCCTTTTCATGTGGACCTTGTGCAATATAAGTTTACCGGTGACATTAGGGAACTTCCCAGTGTGCTTCTGACAGATGAGGGATGCTGTGGAGTTGGAGGGGCCTCTCAGGACTACGCTGGGTTTGGCGCAATGGAAGAGGGCCTCATCTCCAGGGAAGGCAGGAACCTCAGGCTTCCTCTCCGTTTCGGACTCCGACCGCAGGGTCCCTGCAGAGTTGAGACAGGAGAGTCAGGAATCGTCTTGTCTGAGGAAGGGAACTCTGCTTGCCTGTCGAGGTGTTCAGGGTGTCTCAGGCCCCTTGTTGAGCTGTGTGTGGAACCTGCGGGTGTTTCCGGACGATGCACGACGGTGACAGTGCCCCTTCGTGTTGTGCCTTCACCCACTGGGTTGCCTTCGAAGAGGTGTCCGGGCCTCGGGTTCTTTTCAAGAGCGGACAGGGAAATCGGGGTCTTTCGGCATGTGGGACCACCCACGGGGCTAGTCTCAAATTTCCTAGTGAGGCCGGCTACATCCTGAGGTATGCCGGGAAGGCCGGGGAGCCTTCCAGACAACGCAGGGGGATTGACTCTCCTGTCGCCATCAGGAGGGGAGAAGGGGCTCAGATGAAGTGGGGCCAGAACCCTCGGTGTTACCCTCGAGGGAACCCGGCGTGTCGAGGAACTTTTGGGGGTCGCATGAAGGCTGTCAGGGACCGTTTCGCCCTTCAGGGCGGAACAGGGGACTTCCCTTCATACGCCGTCGCGGGCAAGGGCGTCATCTTGCGAAGACGTGGGAACCACGTGGTTTTTCTCGAGTTGCGGCGGATTCTTGAGTTACGACGGGGATCTCAGGCTTCCTCTTGGGTTGGCCCTGCGAAGCCCAATCTTCCCCTCGAGTTGCGAGGGAAAGCTGGGGGTTGCGCTCGAGTCACTGCAGGGCCGAAGAGACCGCACCTAGGCGTGTGTCCTGGACCTAATATTCCTCTCCAGGGAAGGCAGGGATCTCGGGGTTGCATTCCAGGTTACCCCGGGGAGTCAGGGCTCGTCTCGAGGGGAAGCCAAGGACTCCGCTCTCCCCTTGAATCGCGACCCGGATCTCTTGGAGCCCCCTGAGCGGACTCAAGGGAGTCAAGCCTCCTCTTCCGTTTGGAGAGAGGACCCGGGATTGCTCTCCAGGCCATGCATGAAAAGAAGGCCCTCAGCTCGCGAGGACGGGGGCGTCTCAGGGGTTTCCTCGAGCTGCGGCACCCGTGGGGGTTTTCTCCCGAGGCACGACGAGGATCTCAGGGAGCCTCTCGTGCGGCGCCAGGGAAGTCAGGTCTCCATGCGCGTGGCGAGGGGGAGCACGTCATGGCTCTCAAGTCACGGGAGGGGACTAGGGCCTCGAGACGCGTTGAAGAAGGACTCTCGAGGTCTTTCTCGGGTGGCGGCAGGAAACCCTCGTTTCGCTCGCTTTCTGCCGGGGACCTTAGGGAACTTGCCAGGGTGCCTCTGAGAGGTGAGGGATCCTGTGGAGTTGTCGGGGCCTCTCGGGACTCCGCTGGGTCTGGCGCAACGGAAGAGGGCCTCACCTCGAGGGGAGGCAGGAACCTCAGGCTTCCTCTCCGTTTCGGACTCCGACCGCAGGGTCCCTGCAGAGTTGGGACAGGAGAGTCAGGCCTCGTCTTGTCTGAGGAAGGAAACCCCGCTTGCCTCTCGAGTTGTTCGGGGGGACTCAGGCCCCTCGTCGAGCTGTGTGTGGAACCCGCAGGTCTTTGCGGACGATGCACGGCGGTGTCAGTGCCCCTTCGTGTTGTGCCTTCACCCACAGGGTTGCCTTCGAAGAGGGGTCCGGGCCTCGGCTCCTTCTCAAGAGTGGACCGGGGAATCGGGGGCGTTCGGCATGTGGCACCACCCACGTGGCTCGTCTCGAATTTCCTCGTGAGACCGGCCTCATCCTGAGGTGCGCCTGGAGGGCCGGGAACCCCTTCCGGACCACGCAGGGAAATCGACTCTCCTGTCGTGATCAGGAGGGGAGAAGGGGCTCAGATGAAGCGGTGCCGGGACTCTCGGTGTTCCCTTCGAGGGAACCCGGTGTGTCGGGGAACTTTTGGGGTTCTCACGAAGGTTGTCAGGTACCGTTTCGCACTTCAGGGCGGAACAATGGACTTCCCTTGAGACGCCGTAGTGGGCAAGGGCCTCATCTTGCGAAGACGTTGGAGCCACGTGTTTTTTCTCGAGTTGCGGCGGGATTGTCGAGTGACGACGGGGAATTCAGGCTTCCTCTTCAACTGGCCCAGGGAAGTCCAGTTTTCATTCGAATTGCGAGTTAGAACTGGGGATTGCTCTCGAGACACTGCAGGGCCAAATAGAGCTCATCTAGGCTTGTGTCCAGGACCTAATGTTCCTCTGCTGGGGCGACAGCTATCTCGGCATTGCATTCTCGACTCACCCGGGGAATCAGGTCTCGTCTCGAGGGGAAGCCAAGGACACTGCTCTCCTGTGAAGTTGCGACGGGTATATCTTGGAGCTCACTGTGTGGCCTAAAATGAGTCAAGCCTCCTGTGGAGTTTGGAGAGAGGACTCAGGATTGCTCTCCAGGCCATACAGCAAAAGAAGGCCCTCATCTCGTGAGGACTGGGGCGTCTCGTGGGTATTCTCGAGCTGCGGCTCCAGTGTGGTGTTGCTCACGAGGTATAATGGGGAGCTCAGGGAGCTTCTCCTGTGGCGCCAGGGAAGTCAGGTTTCTAAGCGCGTGGCTAGGGGGAGCGCGTCATTGCTCTCGAGTCATGGTAGGGGAATCGCGCCTCAAGACGCGTTGAAGAAAGACTCTCGAAGTCTTTTACGGGTTGGGGCAGGAAACCCTTGGTTCCCTCGACTTGTGCCGGTGATCTCAGGAAGGTCTAAGGGTGCCTCTGAGAAGTCAGGGATACTATGCAGTTGGGAGGGGCCTCTCGGGACTCCACTGGGTTTGGTGCAATGGAAGAGGGCCTCATCTCGAGTGGAGGCAAGAAACTCATGTTTCCTCTCCTGACTTCTCCTGGGCCAGATCTGACTCGGATCGCAGTTTCGCTGCAGAGTTCGAACAGGAGAGTCAGGCCTCGTCTTGTGTGGAGGAATGGAACTCCGCTTGCCTCTCCAGTTGTTCACGGGGTGACAGGTCACTTCTCGAGCTGTGTGTGGTACCTGCGGGTTTCTGCAGATGATACCCGGGGGTGTCAGTGCCCCTTCGTGTTGTGCCTTCATCAAAAGGGTTATCTTCAAAGAGGTGTCCGGGCATTGGGATCTTATCAAGAGCGGACCGGGAAATCGGGGTCTTTCGGCATGTGTCACCATCCACGAGGCTATGTCTCGAATATCCTCGTGAGACCGGCCTCATCCTGAGATGCACCGGGAAAGGCGGGAACCCCTTCAAGACAAAACAGGGGAATCGACCCTCCTGTCGCGATCAGGAGGGGAGAAGGGGCCCAGATGTAGTGGTGCTGGGAACCTCGGTGTTCACCTTGAGTCAGACTGGTGTGTCGAGGAACTTTTGAGGTCGCATCAAGGGTGCCAATACCGTTTCGCACTTCAAGACGGAACGTGGGACTTCTCTTGAGACACTGTAGGGGGCAAGGGCCTCATCTTGCGATGACGGGGGAACCACGTGGCGTTTCTCGAGTTGTGGCGGGATTCTCGAGTTTTGACAGGGAATACAGTCTTCCTCATGTGTTGGCCCAGGGAAGTCCTATCTTCCATTCGAGTTTCAAGGGAGAGCTGGGGATTGCCCTCGAGTCACTGCAGGGCAAAATATACCTCATCTAGGCTTGTGTCCAGGACTTAATGTTCGTCCCTAGGGGCGACAGGGATCTCGGGCTTGCATACCAGACTCACCCGGGGAATCAGGCCTCATCTCAAGGGGAAGCAAAGAACTCTGCTGTCCTTTTGGGTCGCAATGGGTATCTCTTGGAGCTCACTGTGTGCCATAAAGGGAGTCAAGCCTCCTGTGGTATTTGGATAGAGGACTCGGGATTCCTCTCCAGGCCATGCAGGAAAAGAAGGCCCTCATCTCGCGATGACGGCGGCGTCTCGTGGGTTTTCTAGACTGCCGCGCTAGTGCCGGGTTTCTGACGAGGTACGAGATGGAGCTCAGGGAGCCTCTCGTGTGGCGCCAGGGAAGTCAGGTCCCCATGAGATGGCTAGGGGGAGCTCGTCATTGCTCTCGAGTCATGGTAGGGTAATCGGGCCTCAAGACGGGTTGAAGAAGGACTCTCGAGGTCTTTCTCGGGTCACTGCATAAAACCCAGGGTTCCCTTGACTTGTGCCTGCGACCTCAGGGAGCTTCTCAGAGTGCCTCTGAGAAGTCAGGGATACTGTGCAGTTTGGAGGGGCCTCTCGAGACTCCTCTGCATTTGGTGGAATGTAAGAGGGACTCATCTCGAGTTGAAGCAGGAACCTCAGTGTTCCTCTCCATTTCTGACTCAGACCGCAAGGTCCCTGCATGTTGGTACAGGAGAGTCAGGCCTCGTCTTTTCTGGAGGATGGGACTCCTCTTGCCTCTCGAGTTGTTCTCGAGGTGACAGGCCACTTGTCGAGCTGTGTATGTAACCTGCCCGTTTTTCCGGATGATGCACAGGTGTGTTAGTGCCCCTTCGTGTTGTACCTTCATACTCAAGGCTGCCTTCCAAGAGGTGTCCGAGCATCGGATTCTTATCAAGAGCGGACCGGGAAATTGGAGTCTTTCAGCAAGCGGCACCACCCACAAAGCTACGTATCGAATTTCCCCATGAGACCGGCCTCATCCTGAGTTGTGCAGGGAAGGTCGGGCCCCCTTGCAGACAAAGCAGGGGAATCGACCCACCGGTCACGATCAGGAGGGGAGAAGGGGCTTAAATGAAGTGGTGCCGGGAACCTCGGTGTTCCCCTTGAGTGAGACCGGCGTGTTGGGGGACTTTTGGGGTCGCATCAAGGGTGCCAAGTACCGTTTCGCATTTCAAGACGGAACCTGGGACATCTTTTGAAACGCTGTAGCGGGCAAGGGCCTCATCTTACGATGACGGGAGAACCACGTGGTTTTGCTCAAGATGCGGCGGGATTCTCGAGTTATGACCGGGAATTTAGGCTTCCTCTTGTTGGCCTTGAAATCCAATCTTCCATTCGGGTTGCGAGGGGGAGCTGGGGATTGCGCTAGAGTCACTGCAGGGCAAAAGAGACCTAATCTAGGCTTGTGTCCAGGATCTAATGTTGCTCTCCAGGGGCGACAGGGATCTCGGGTTTGCATTCCAGACTCATCCGGGGAGTCAGTTCTCACCTCGAGGGTAAGCAAAGAATTCTGATCTCCTCTCGAGTCGCGATCGGTATCTCTTGGAGCCCACTGTGTGTACTAAAGGGAGTCAAGCCTCCTGTGGAGTTTGGAGAGAGGACTCGGGATTGGACTCCAGGCCATGCAGGAAAAGAAGGCCCTCATCTCGAGATGACGGTGGCATCTCGTGGGTTTTCTCGAGCTGCGGCGCCAGTGTGGGGTGTCTCATGAAGTACCACGGGGATCTTAGGGAGCCTCTTGTGTGGCGCCAGGAAAATCCAGTATTCCATTCGAGTTGCGAGTTAGAACTGGGGATTGCTCTCCAGTCACTGCAGGGCAAAATAGACATCATCTACGCTTGTGTCCAGGACCTATTGTTCCACTACTGGGCTGACAGGGACCTCAGGGTTGCATTCTCGACTCACCCGGAGAGTCAGGCCTCGTCTTGAGGGGAAAAAAAGGACTCCGCTCTCCTGTCAAGTCGCGACGGGTATCTCTTGGAGCCCACTGCGTGGCGTAAAGGGAGTGAAGCCTCCTATGGAGTTTGGAGAGATGACTCGGGATTGTTTTCCTGGCCATGCAGGAAAAAAGGCCCTCATCTTGCGATGACGGGGGCGTCTCGTGGGTTTTCTCCAGCTGTGGCGCCAGTATCAGATTTCTCACGAGGTACAACGGGGAGCTCAGAGAGCCTCTCGTGTGGTGCTAGGGACGTCAGGTCTCCGTGCGTGTGGTGAAGGGGAGTGCGTGATTGCTCTCGAGTCATAGTAGGCGAATCGGGCCTCAAGACGCATTGAAGAAGGACTCTCGAGGTCTTTCTCGGGTTGCGGCAGGGAACCCTGGGTTCCCTCGACTTGTGTCGGTGACCTCAGGCAACTTCTCAGGGTGCCTCTGAGAAGTCAGGGACACTGTGGATTTGGGAGGGGCCTTCCGTTACTCAACTGGGTTTGGTGCAATTGAAGAGGGCCTCATCTCGTATGCAGGCAGGAACCTCAGGGGTCCTCTCCATTTCTGACTCGGGTCGCAGAGTACCTGCAGAGTATGGACAAGAGAGTCACGCCTCGTCTTCTGTGGAGGAATGGATCTCCGCTTTCCTTGCGAGTTGTTCATGGAGTGACAGGCCTCTTGTTGAGCTGTGTGTGGAACCTGTGGGTTTTTCCGGATGATGCAGAGGGGTGTCAGTGCCCCTTCGTGTTGTGCCTTCATCCACAGGGTTGCCTTCAAAGAGGTGTCCGGGCATCGGGTTCTTTTCAAGAGGGTACCAGAAAATTGGGGTCTTTCAGCATGTGGTACCACCCACGAGGCTACATCTCGAATTTCCTCAGGAGACCGGCCTCATCCTGAGGTTCGCCGGGAAGGTAGGGAAACCCTTGCAGACAAAGCACGGGAATCGACCTACCGGTCGCGATCAGAAGGGGAGAAGGGGCTCAGATGAAGTGGTGCCGGGAACTTCGGTGGTCCCCTCGAGTGAGACCGGTATGTCACGGCACTTTTGAGGTCGCCTCAAGGGTGCCAAGTACAGTTTCGCACTTCAAGACGGAACGTGGGAATTCTCTGGAGATGCTCTAGCGGGCAAGGGCCTCATATTGCGATGACGAGCGAAACACGTGGTTTTTCTCGAGATGTGGCGGGATTCTCGAGTTACGACGGGGAATTCAGGCTTCCTCTTGTGTTGTCCCAACAAGTCCAATCTTCCATTCAACTTGTCAGAGAGAGCTGTGGGTTGCTCTCGAGTCACTTCAGGGCAAAGAGTCCTCATCTAGGCTTGGGTCCAGGACGTAGTATTGCTCTCCAGGGGCAACAGGGATATCGGGGTCGCATTCCAGTCTCACCCGGTGGGTCACGCCTCGTCTCGAGTGGAAGCAAAGGACTCCACTATCCTCTCGAGTCGCGACGTGTAACTCTTGGAGCCCAATGAGTGGCCTAAAGGGAGTCAAGCGTCCTGTGTAGCTTGGACAGAAGGTTCACGCTTGATCTGCATACCATGCAGTTAAAGATGGCCCTCCTCTCGTGATGACGGGAGTGTCTCATGGGTTTTCTCGAGCTGTGGCGCCAGTGTGGGGTTTCTCACGAGATATGATGGGGAGCTCAGGGAGCCTCTCGTGCGGCGCCAGAGAAGTCAGGCCTCCATGCGTGTGGCCAGGCAGATCGCGTCATTGCTCTGGAGTCATGGGAGGGACTAGGGCCTCAAGATGGATTTAAGAAGGACTCTCGAGGTCTTTCTTGGGTTGGGGAGGGAAACACTCGTTTCCCTCGACCTCTACCGGGGACCTTAGTGAACTTCCCAGGTGCCTCTGAGAGGTGAGGGATACTGAGGAGTTAGAGGGGCCTCTCGGGACTCCACTAGGTTTGACGAAATGAAAGAGGGCCTCATCTCGATTGGAGGCAGGAACCTCAGGCTTCCTCTCCATTTCTGACTCCGACCGCAGGGTCCCTGCAGGGTTGGGACAGGAGAGTCAGGCCTCATCTTGTCTGAGTAATGGAACTCTGCTTGCCTCTCGAGTCGTTCAGTGGGTCTCAGGCCCCTTGTCGAGCTGTGTGTGGAACCTGCGGGTGTTTCCAGAAGATGCACGGGGGTGTCATTGCCCCTTCATTTTGTGTCTTCCCCCACAGGGTTGCCTTCAAAGAGGTGTCCGGGCATCGGGTTCATTTCAAGAGCGGACCGGGAAATCGGGGTCGTTCGGCATGTGGCACCACCAACGTGGCTCATCTCGAATTTCCTCGTGAGACCAGCATCATCCTGAGGTGCGCCGGGAAGGCCGGGAACACCTTCCACACAAAGCACGGGAATCGAATCTCCTGTCGCGATCAGGAGGGGAGATGGGGCTCAGATGAAGTGGGGCCGGGACTCTAGGTGTTCCACTCGAGGGAACCCGGCGTTTCAGGGAACTTTAGGGGTCGCATCAAGGGAGCCAAGTACCGTTTCCCACTTCAGGATGGAACATGGGACTTCCCTGGAGACGCTGTAGCGGGCAAGGGCCTCATCCTGTGAAGACGTTGGAACCACGTCGTTTTTCTCGAGTTGCGTCTGGATTCTCGAAAACGACGGGGATTTCAGGCTTCCTCTTGGGTTGGCCCTGGGAAGCCCAATCTTCCCCTGGAGTTGCGAGGGAAAGCTGGGGGTTCTGCTCGAGTCACTACAGGGCCAAAGAGACCTCATCGAGGCGTGTGTCCAGGACCTAATATTCCTCTCAAGGGAAGACATGGATCTCGGGTTTGCATTCCAGACTCCCCCGGGGAGTCAGGCCTTGCCTCGAGGGGAAGCAGAGGACTCCGCTTTCCTCTCAAGTTGCGACACGGATCTCTTGGAGCCCAATGAGTGGACTCAAGGGTGTCGAGCCTCCTCTTCAGTTTGGAGAGAGGACTCGGGATTGCTCTCCAGGCCAGGCAGGAAAAGAAGGCCCTCAGCTCGTGAGGACGGGGGCGTCTCATGGGTTTCCTCAGGCTGCAGCGCCCGTGGGGGTTTTCTCACGAGGCATGACGAGGACCTCAGGGAGCCTCTCGTGCGGCGCCAGGGAACTCATGTCTCCATGCGCATGGCGAGGGGGAGCTGGTCATCACTCTCGAGTCACGGGATGCGACTAGGGACTCAAGACGCGTTGAAGAAGGACTCTCGAGGTCTTTCTCGGGTGGCGGCGGGAATCCCTCGTTTCCCTCGACTTCTGCAGGGGACTATAGGGAACTTCCCAGGGTGTCTCTTAGAGGTGAGGGATGTTGTGGAGTTGGCGGGGCCTCTCGGGACTCTGCTGGGTTCGTCGCAATGGAAGAGGGCCTCATCTCGAGGGGAGGCAGGAACCTCAGGCTTCCTCTCCGATTCTGACTCCGACTGCACGGTCCCTGCAGTGTTGGGACAGGAGAGTCATGCCTCGTCTTGTCTGAGGAATGGAATTCTGGTTGCCTCTCGAGTTGTTCCGGGAGTCTCAGGCCCCTTGTCGAGCTGTGAGTAGACCCTGCGGGTTTTTCCGGATGATGCACGGGGGTGTCAGTGCCCCTTCGTGTTGTGCCTTCACTCACAGGGTTTCCTTCGAAGAGGTGTCTGGGCATCGGGTTCTTATCAAGAGCGGACCGGAAAATCGGGGTTGTTCGGCACGTGGCACCTCACACATGGCTAGTCTCGAATTTCCTCCTGAGACTGGCCTCATCCTGAGGTGCACCAGGAAGGCCGGGAACCCCTTCCAGACAAAGCAGGGGAATAGACTCTCCTGTCGCGATCAGGAGGGGAGAAGGGGCTCAGATGAAGTGGTGCCGGGACCCTCGGTGTTCCCCTCGAGGGAACCCAGCGTGTCGGCGAACTTTTGCGGTCGCATCAAGGGTGTCAATTACCGTTTCGCACTTAAGGACGGAACATGGGACTTCCCTGGAGACTCCGGGAACTTCCGTGTTCCCCTGGAGTGAGACCGGTATGTTGGGGAACTTTTGGGTCGCATCAAGGGTGCCAAGTAGCATTTCGAACTTTAAGATGGAACGTGGGACTTCTCTTGAGACTCTAGCTGGCAAGGGCCTCATATTGCGATGAAGGGGGAACCACATGGTTTTTAAGACTTGAGGCTGAATTCTCGAATTACGATGGGAAATTCAGACTTCCTCTTGTGTTGACCTTGGGAAGACCAATCTTCCATTCAAATTGTGAGGGAGAGATGGAGGTTGCTCTCGAGTCACTGTAGGGCAAAATAGACCTCATCTAGGCTTGTGTCTAGGACATAATGTTCCACTCCAGGGGCGACAGGGATCTCGGGGTTGCATTCCAAACTCACCCGGGGAGTCAGGCCTCGTCTCCAGGGAAGCAAAGGACTCCGCTCTCCTCTCGAGTCGCACCGGGTATTTCTTGGACCCAACTGAGTGGCCTAAAGGGAGTCAATCCTCCTGTGAAGTTTGGAGAGAGGACCAGGGATTGCTCTCCAGGTCAGGCAGGAAAAGAAGGCCCGCATCTCTCCTTGATGGGGGCATCTTGTGGTTTTTCTCGAACTGCGGCGCCACTGTGGGTTTTCTCACGAGGTACGATGGGGTACTCAGGGAGCCTCTTGTGTGGTACTAGGGAAGTCAATTTTCGTGCTTGTGGCGAGGGGAGCGCGTCCTTGCTCTGGAGACATGGTAGGGGAATCGGGCATCAAGAGACGTTGAAAAAGGACTCTCCAAGTCTTTCTCGGGTTACTTCAGGAAACTCTGGGTTCCCTCGACTTGTGCCAGTGACCTCAGGTAGCTTCTCAGGGAGCCTCTGAGAATTCAGGGATACTGTGGTGTTGGGAGGGGCCTCTCGGGACACCACTGAGTTTGTTTCAATGGAAGAGGGCCTCTTCTCTAGTTGAGGCAGGAACCTCAGGGTTCCTCTCCATTTCTGACTCCGATCGCAGGGTCCCTGAAGAGTTGGGCCAGGAGAGTAAGGCCTCGTCTTGTGTGAAGGAATGCAACTTCACTTGCCTCTCGAGTTGTTCACGGGGTGACAGTCCACATTTGGAGCTGTGAGTGGAATCGGCGGGTTTTTCTAGACGATGCATGGGGATGTCAGTGTCCCTTCGTGTTGTGCCTTCATCCACAGGGTTGCCTTCGAAGAGATGTCCGGGCGTCAGGTTCTTATCTAGAGTGGACCGGGAATTCGGGATCTTTCAGCATATGGCACCAACCATGAGGCTACTTTTCGAATTTCCTCATGAGACCGGCCTCATCCGGAGGTTCACGGGGAACGTCGGGAACCCCTTGCAGACAAAGCATGGGAATCGACCCTCCTGTCGCGATCAGGAGAGGAGAAAGGCCTCAGATGAAGTGGTGCCGGGAACTTCAGTGTCCCCTCTAGTGAGATCGGTATATAGGGGAACTTTTGGGGTCGCATCAAGGGTGCCAAGTACTGTTTTGCACTTCAAGACGGAATGTGAGACTTCTCTTGAGATGCTGTAGGGGGCAAGGGCCTCATCTTGCAATACGGGGAACCACGTGATTTTTCTCGATTTGCGGCGGGTTTCTCGCATTACGACTGGAAATTCAGGCTTCCTCTTGTGTTGGCCCAGAAAGGCCAATCTTCTGTTCGAGTTGCAAGGGAAAGCTAGGGGTTGCGCTTGAGTCACTGCAAGGCCAAAGAGACCTCCTCTAGGCTTTTGTCCAGGACCTAAGGTTCCTCTCCAGGGGCGACAGGGATCCAGGGTTGCATTCCAGACTCACCCTCGTAGTCAGGCCTCATCTCGAGGGGAATCAAAGGACACCGCTCTCCTCCTGAGTATCGACGAGTATCTCTTGGAGCCCACTGAGTGACCTAAAGGGAGTCAAGCCTCCTTTGGAGTTTGGAGAGAGGATTCGGGATTGCTCTTCAGGTCATGCAGGAAAGAAGGCCCTCATTTCACCATGACAGGGGCGTCTCGTGGTTTTTCTCGAGCTGCGGCGCCAGTGTGGGGTTTCTCACGAGGTACGATGGGGAGCTCAGGGAGCCTCTCATGTGGTGCCGGGGAAGTCAGATCTTCATGCGCGTGGCGAGGGGGAGCGCGTCATTTTTCTCCAGTCATGGTAGGGGAATCGGGCATCAAGACGCGTGAAGAAGGACTCTCGAGGTTTTTCTCAGGTTATGGCAGGAAACCCTGGGTTCCCTCGACTTATGCCCGTGACCTCAGGGAGCTTCTCAGGGTGCCTCTGAGAAGTCAGGGATACTGTGCAGTTGGGAGGGGCCGCTCCGAACTCCACTGGGTTTGGTGCAGTAGAAGAGGGCCTTATCTCGAGTTGAGGCAGGAACCTCAGTGTTCCTCTCCATTTCTGAATCGGATCTCAGTGTCCATGCAGAGTTGGGACAGGAGAGTCAGGCCTCGTCTTGTGTGGAGGAATTGAACTCCTCTTGCCTCTCGAGTTGTTCATGGGGTGACAGGCCACTTGTCGATCTGTATGTGGAACTTGCGGGCTTTTCCAACGATGCAGGAGGGTGTCAGACCCCTTCGTTTTGTGCCTTCGTCCACAGGATTGCCTTCGAAGAGGTGTCCTAGCATTGGGTTCTTATCAAGAGCAGACACGGAAATCGGGGTCTTTCGGCGTGTGGCACCAACCACAAGGCTACGTCTTGAATTTCCTCGTGAGACCGGCCTCATCCTGAGGTGCGCCGGGAAGGTCCGAAACCCCTTCCAGACAAAGCAGGGTAATCGACCCTCCCGTCGTGATCAGGAGGGGATAAGGGGCTCAGAACAAGCGGTGCACCGAACCTTGGTGTTCCCCTCGAGTGAGACCAGGGTGTCGGGGAACTTTTGTGGTAACATCAAGGTTGCCAATTATCGTTTTAAACTTCAAGATGGAACGTGGGGCTTCTCCTGAGACGCTGTAGCTGGCAAGGGCCTCATCTTGCGATGACGGGGGAACCACGTGGTTTTTCTCGAGTTGCGGCGGGATTTTCGAATTACGACGGGGAATTCAGGCTTCCTCTTGTGTTGTCCCAGGGAAGTCCATTCTTCCATTCGAGGTGCGAGGGAGAGCAGGGGATTGCTCTCGAGTCACTTCAGGGCAAATGAGACCTCATCTATGCTTGTGTCTAGGACCTAATGTTCCTCTCCAGGGGCGACAGGGATCTCGGGGTTGCATTCCAGACTCACCTGAGGAGTTAGGCCTGGTATATAGGGGAAGCAAAGAATTCCGCTCTCCTCTTGAGTCCCAACGGGTATCTCTTGAGCCCACAGAGTGGCCTAAAGGGAGTCAGGCCTCCTGTGGAGTTTGAAGAGAGGCCTCGAGATGCTCTCCAGGCCATGCAGGAAAAGAAGGCCTTCATCTCGCGATGACGGAGGCGTCTCGTGGGTTTTCTCGAGCTGGGGAGCCAGTGTGGGATTTCTCACGAGGTATGACGGGGAGCTCAGGGAGCCTCTCGTGTGGCGCCAGGGAAGTCAAGTCTCCATGCGAGTGGCGAGGGGGAACGCGTCATTGCTCTTGAGTCATGGTAGGGGAATCGGGATTCAAGACGCGTTGAAGGAGGATTTTCGAGGTCTTTCTCGGGTTGCGTCAGGAAACCCTGTGTTCCCTCGACTTGTGCCGGTGACCTCAGGGAGCTTCTAAGGGTGCCTCTGAGAGTCGGGATACTGTGGATTTGGGAGGGGCCTCTCGGGCCTCCACTATTTTTGGTGTAATGGAAGAGGGCCTCATCTCGAGTGGAGTCAGGAACCTCAGGGTTATTCTCCATTTCGGACTCCGATCGCAGGGTCACTTCAGAGTTGGGAGAGGTGAGTCAGGCCTCGTCTTGTGTGCAGGAATGGACCTCCGCTTGCCTCTCGAGTTGCTCACAGGGTGACAGGCACTTGTTGAGCTGTAAGAGTAACCTGCGGTCTTTTCTGGACGATGCACGGGGTTGTCAGTGCCCCTTCGTGTTGTGCCTTCATCCAAACTATCTTCTTATAGGTGTCTGGGCATCGCGTTCTTATCAAGAGCGGATCGGGAAATCGCGGTCTTTCGGCATGTGGCACCACCATCGAGGCTACATCTCGAATTTCCTCATGAGACAGCCTCATCTGAGGTGCGCGGAGAAGGTCGGGAACCCCTTGCAGACAAAGCAGGGGAATCGACCCTCCTTTCGCGATTAGGAGGGGAGAAGGGGCTCAGATGAAGTGGTGCCAGGAACCTCGGTGTTCCCCTCGAGTGCGACCCATATGTCGGGGAACTTTTGGGGTAGCATTAAGGGTGCCAAATATCATTTCGCACTTCAAGACAGAACGTGGGACTACTCTTGAGACGCTGGAGCAGGCAAGGGCCTCATCTTGCAATGACGGGGGAATCACGTGGTTTTTCTCGAGTTGAGGCGGAATTCTCGAATTACTACTGGGAATTCAGGCTTCCTCTTGTGTTGGCCCAGGGAGGTCCATCTTCCATTCGGGTTGCGAGGGAAAGCTGGGGAGTGCTCTCGAGTTACTGCAGGGCAAAAGCGACCTCAGCTAGCCTTGTGTTCAGGACCCAATGATCCTCTCCAAGGGCGACAGGGATCTCGGGTTTGCATTACAGACTCACCCGGGGAGTTAGGCCTCGTCTCGAGGGGAAGCAAAGGACTCGGCTCTCCTCTCGAGTTGCGACGCATATCTCTTGGAGCCCACTGAGTGGTCTAAAGGGAGTCAACCCTCCTCTTCAGTTTGGAGAGAGGACTCGGGATTGCTCTCCAGGCCATGCAAGAAAAGAAGGCCCACATCTTGAGATGACGGGGGCGTCTCGTGGGTTTTCTCGAGCTGTGGCGCCAGTGTGGGGTTTCTCACGAGGTACGACGGGGAGTTCAGGTAGCCTCTCGTGTGGCAACAGGGAAGTCAGGTCTCCATGGGCGGGGCAAGGGGGAGCGCGTCATTGCTCTCAAGTCAGGGTAGGGGAATCGGGCCTCATGACGGGTTGAAAAAGGACTCTCGATGTCTTTCTAGGGTTGCGGCAGGAAACCCTGGGTTCCCTTGACTTGTGCCAGTGACCTCAGGGAGCTTCTCAGGGTGCCTCTGAGAAATCAGGGATACTATGGATTTGGGAGAGGCCTCTCGGGACTCCTCTGGGTTTGGTGCAATGGAAGAGATCCTCATCTCGAGTTGAGGCAGGAACCTCAGGGTTCTGCTCCTGACTTCCTGGAGCCGGATCTGACTCAGATTGCAGGGTCCCTGCTGAGTTTGCTCAGGAGTGTCAGGTCTCGTGTTCTGCGGAGGAATGGAACTCCGCTTACATCTCAAGTTGTTCAATGATGACACCACTTTTCGTGATGTGTGTGGAACCTGCGGGTTTTTCGGAGATGCACGGGGGTGTCAGTGCTCCTTCCTGTTGTGCCTTCATCCACAGGGTTGCCTTCGAAGAGGTGTCCGGGCATCGGGTTCTCCTCAAGTGCGGACCGGGAAATCGGGGTCTTTCAGCATGTTGCACCACCCACGAGGCTACATCTCGAATTTCCTCGTGAGATCGGCCTCATCCTGAGGCGCGCAGGAAAGTCCGGGAACCCTTTCCAGACAAAGCAGGGGAATCGACCCTCCTTTCGGGATCAGGAGGAGAGAAAGGGCTCAGATGAAGTAGTGCCGGGAACCTCGGTGCTCCCCTTGAGTGAAACTGGTAAGTCGGGTAACTTTTCGGGTTGCATCAAGGGTGCCAAGTACCGTTTCACACTTCAAGACGGAACCTGGGTCTTCTCTTGAGACGCTGTAGTGGGCAAGGGCCTCATCTAGCGCTGACGGGGGACCCACGTGTTTTTTCTCGAGTTGCGGCAGGATTCTTGAGTTACAACGGGGAATACAGGTTTCCTCTTGTGTTGGCCCAGGGAAGTCCAATCTTCCATTCGAGTTGCGAGGGAGAGCTGGGGATTGCACTTGAGTCAATGCAGGACAAAAAAGACCTCATTTAGGCTTGTGTCCAGGACCGAGTTTTCCTCTACAGGGGCGACACGGATCTCGGGATCCCATTCCAGACTCATCCAAGTAGTCAGGCCTCAGCTCGAGGGGAAGCAACGGACTCCGCTCTCCTCTAGAGTAGCGACGTGTATCTCTTGGAGGCTACTGAGTGGCCTAAAGGGAGACAGGCCTCCAGTGGAGTTTGGAGAGTGGACTCGGGATTGCTCTCTAGGTCATGTAGGAAAAGAAGGCCCTCATCTTACGATGACGGGGGCGTCTCATGTGTTTTCTCGAGCGGAGGTGCCAGTGTGGGGTTTTCATGAGGTAGGACGGGGAGCGCAGGGAGCCTCTCGTGTGGCGCCAGGGAAGTTAGGTTTCAATGGGCGTGGCGAGGGAAATGCGTCATTGCTCTCCAGTCATGGTAGGGTATCGGGCCTCAAGACGCGGTAAAGAAGGACTCTCGAGGTCTTTCTCAGAATGCAGCAGGAAACCCTGGGTTCACTCGACTTGTGCCAGTGACCGCAGAAAGCTTCTGAGGGTGCCTCTGAGAAGTCAGGGATACTGTGGAGTTGGGAGGGGCCTCTCGGGACTCCACTGGGTATGGCGCAATGGAAGAGGGCCTCATTTCGAGTTGATGCAGGAACGTCAGGTTTCATCTACATTTCTGACTCCGATCGCACGGTCCCTGCAGAGTTGGGAAAGGAGAGCCAGGCCTTCTCTTGTTTGGAGGAACGGAACTCTGCATGCCGCTCTAGTTCTTCAAGGGATGACAGGACACTTGTCGATCTGTGTTTAGAATCTGCGTGTTTTTCCGTACTATGCATGGGGATGTCAGTACTCCTTCGTGTTGTGCATTCATCCACAGGTTTGCTTTCGAAGAGGTGCCCGGGCATCGTGTTCTTATTAAGAGCGGACCGGGGAATCGGGGGCGTTCGGCATGTGGCACCACCCACGTGGCTCGTCTCGAATTTCCTCGTGAGACCGGCCTCATCCTGAGGTGCGCCGGGAAGGCCGGGAACCCCTTCCGGACCACGCAGGGGAATCGACTCTTCTGTCGCGATCAGGAGGGGAGAAGGGGCTAAGATGAAGTGGTGCCGGGACCCTCGGTGTTCCCCTCGAGGGAACCCGGCGTGCCGGGGAAATTTTGAGGGTCGCAGGAAGGCTGTCAGGGACCGTTTTGCCCTTCAGGGCGGAACAGGGGACTTCCCTTGAGACGCCGTGGCGGGCAAGGGCCTCATCTTGCCAAGAGGTGGGAACCACGTGGTTTTTCTCGAGTTGCGGCGGGATTCTCGAGTTACGACGGGGATCTCAGCCTTCCTCTTGGGTTGGCCTTGGGAAGCCCAATCTTCCCCTCGAATTGCGAGGGATGGCTGGGGGTTGCGCTCGGGTCACTGCAGGGCCGAAGAGACCTCACCTAGGCGTGTGTCCGGGACCTAATATTCCTCTCCAGGGAAGGCAGGGATCTCGGGGTTGCATTCCAGGCTCCCCCGGGGAGTCAGGCCTCGTCTCGAGGGGAAGCCAAGGACTCCGCTCTCCTCTCGAGACGCGACGCGGGTCTCTTGGAACCCTCTGAGCGGCCTCAAGGGAGTCCAGCCTCCTCTTCCGTTTTGAGAGAGGACCCGGGATTGCTCTCCAGGCCATGCAGGAAAAGAAGGCCCTCAGCTCGCGAGGACGGGGGCCTCTCAGGGCTTTCCTCGAGCTGCGGCGCCCGTGGGGGTTTTCTCCCGAGGCATGATGAGAATCTCAGGGAGCCTCTCGTGCGGCGCCAGGGAAGTCAGCTCTCCATGCGCGTGGCGAGGGCGAGCGCGTCATGGCTCTCGAGTCGCGGGAGGGGACTAGGGCCTCGAGACGCGTTGAAGAAGGACTCTCGAAGTCTTTGTCGGAGGGCGGCGGGAAACCCTCGTTTCCCTCGCCTTCTGCCGGGAACCTTAGGGAACTTCCCAGGGTGCCTCTGAGAGGCGAGGGATCCTGTGGAGTTGGCGGTGACCCTCGGGACTCTGCTGGATCTGGCGCAATGGAAGAGGGCCTCAGCTCGAGGGGAGGCGGGAACCTCAGGCTTCCTCTCCGTTTTGGACTCCGACCGCAGGGTCCCTGCAGAGTTGGGACAGGAGAGTCAGGCCTCGTCTTTCTGAAGAAGGGAACCCCGCTGGCCTCTCGAGTTGCTCAGGGGGTCTCAGGCCCCTCGTCGAGCTGTGTGTGGAACCCGCGGGTCTTTGCGGACGGTGCACGGGGTTGGCAGTACCCCTTCCTGTTGTGCCTTCACCCACAGGGTTGCCTTCGAAGAGGGGTCCGGGCCTCGGTTCCTTCTCAAGAGCGGACCGGGGAATCGGGGGCGTTGGGCATGTGGCACCACCCACGTGGCTCGTCTCCAATTTCCTCGTGAGGCCGGCCTCATCCTTAGGTGCGCCGGGAAGGCCGGGAACCCCTTCCAGACCACGCAGGGGAATCGACTCTCCTGTCGCGATCAGGAGGGGAGAAGGGGCTCAGAGGAAGCGGTGCCGGGACCCTCGGTGTTCCCCTCGAGGGAACCCGGCGTGTCGGGGAACTTTTGGGGGTCGCATGAAGGCGGACAGGATCCTTTCCGCCCTTCAGGGCGGAAGAGGGGACTTCCCTTGAGACGCCGTCGCGGGCAAGGGTCTCATCTTGCCAAGAGTTGGGAACCACGTGGTTTTTCTCGAGTTGCAGCGGGATTCTCGAGTTACAATGGGGATCTCAGCCTTTCTCTTGGGTTGGCCCTGGGAAGCCCAATCTTCCCCTCGAGTTGCAAGGGAAATCTGGGGGTTGCGCTCGAGTCACTGCAGGGCCGAAGAGACCTCACCTAGGCCTGTGTCCAGGACCTACTATTCCTCTCCAGGGAAAGCAGGCATCTCGGGGTTGCATTCCAGGCTCCCCCGGGGAGTCAGACCTCATCTCGAGGGGAAGCCAAGGACTCCGCTCTCCTCTTGAGTCGCGACAAGGATCTGTTGGAGCCCCCTGAGCGGCCTCAACGGAGTCCAGCCTGCTCTTCAGTTTGGAGAGAGGACTCGTGATTGGTCTCCAGGCCATGCAGGAATATAAGGCCCTCATCTCGCGATGACCGGAGTGTCTCATGTGTTTCCTCGAGCTGCCGCGGCAGTGTGGGTTTCCTCACGAGGTACGATGAGGATCTCAGGGAGCCTCTCGTGCAGTGCCAGGTTAGTCAGGTCTCCATGCGCGTGAAGAGGGGGCGCGTGTCATGGCTCTCGAGTCATGGTAGGGGAATCGCGACTCAACACATTTTGAAGCACTCTCGAGGTCTTTCTCGAGTCATGGCAGAAAACCCAGGGTTCCCTCGACTTGTGCCTGTGACCTTCCGGGAGCTTCTCATTGTGCCTCTGAGAACTCAGGGATACTGTGGAGTTGGTAGGGGCCTCTCGGGACTCCACTGGGTGTGGTGCAATGGAAGAGGGCCTCATCTCGAGTGGACGCAGGAACCTCAGGCTTCCTCTCCGTTTCTGACTCGGATCCCATGGTCCCTGCAGAGTAGGGACAAGAGAGTCACACCTAGTCTTCTGTTGAGGAATGGACCTTCGTTTGCCTTTCGAGTTGTTTACAGGGTGACAGGCCACTTGTCGAAATGTCTGTGGGACCTGCGGGTTTTTCTGGACGATGCACGCGGGTGTCAGTGCCCCTTCGTGTTGTGCCTTCATCCACAGGTTTTCCTTCAAAGAGGTGTGCTGGCATCGGGTTCTTTTCAAGAGTGGACCGTGAAATTGGGGTCTTTCGGCATGTGGCACCACCCACGAGGCTACGTCTCGAACTTCCTCATGAGACCGGCCTCATCCTGAGGTGCGCCCGGAAGGTCGGGAACCCCTTGCAGACAGAGAAGGGGAGTCGACCCTCCTGTCGCAATCAGGAGAGGAGAAGGGGTCAGATGAAGTGGTGCCGGGAACCTCGGTGTTCCCCTTGAGTGAGTCTGGTATGTCGCGGAACTTTTGGGGTCGCATCAAGGGTACCAAGTACCGTTTCGCACTTCAGGATGGAACGTGGGACTTCTCTTGAGATGCTGTAGCAGACAAAGGGCCTCATCTTGCGATGACGAGGGAAGCACGTGGATTTTCTCGAGTTTCGGTGGGATTCTCGAGTTACGACGGGGAATTCAGGCTTCCTCTTGTGTTGGCCCAGGAAGTCTAATCTTCCATTCGAGTTGCCAGGGAGAGCTGTGGATTCGGCTCCATTCACTGAAGGGCAAACTAGACCTCATCTAGGCTTGTATCCAGGACTTAATGTTCCTCTCCATAGGCGACAGGGATTTGGGGTTGCATTCCATACTCACCCGGGGAGTCAGGCCTCATCTCGAGGGGAAGCAAAGGACTCCACTCTCTTCTCGAGCCGCGACAGGTATCTCTTGGAGCCCACTGAGTGGTCTTTGCTCTGTAGGAGAGCTCTAGTGTACATAAGCCTGTACATAAGTGAACACAGACATTCTGTGTGCATGTTGCTGCATACCCAAAATAGGGCCACAAGGAGCCTCATGGTCTCCATGCAGCGCGGAAGCTGTGCAGCCACGCAGCAGCTGAAGAATCCAACCAATTGCCCTTTTCTTACCTCTGACAGAGCTCGCATTGCCGTAGCCCTTGGCAGTTTGGAAACACTGGACCCTAACCCCTCCCAAAGTAGGCCTGGGTTCTAGTTCGAATAGAAAGTCAATAGCGGAGCTGAGGACAGGAACGCGGCAGTCATTTATCACACGCTCCTGCAGCCTGCTACTACAGGGACACTAACGCTAGAAGCTAGGAATGTCTTTGCAAGGTGCGCAAAGGACAAGGGAGAACCTCGACCCTGACTCTAGTATTTCAGCCCCCTGAGCAGATCTGAGGTTCTCCCGCTGTAGAAGCTAACCCATTCCTTTCAAATACAGGCTTCCTAACACAGGGCCAGTTGGCTGCTTGCTCTTCCACGAAGCAGGCTTCCTTAACTTGCAAACTGCGAATTCCGCTTAACAGCCTGGAGGAAAAATCGCTTCTTGCAAGATTTTTTTCAGAGGCTGTATCCCCGGAGCTGGGGCCAAGCTAGGGGACCCATACTGGCAAGGGAAGGCAAAACCACATCCAATGTCTTTGCTCTGGAGGACAGCTTTGGTGAGCCTAAGTCTTTCAGGAATATTTCTGGCTCCAACAGAGTCAAATTCTGTGTGTGAAGCTGCACAGCCAAAATAGGGGAACAGAGAGCCTGATTCTCTCTGTGTAGCTTTGAAGCTGTCATTCAAACAACAGCTTGAGAATCCATACAATGCTCTCCCTTACTGCTAAGAGAATTCTCATTGCTGTAGTCCTTGACAGTTTGTAGAAATCCGCACCCTAACCCTTCTCCAAGTAGGCCTGGGTCCTAGCTCGGAACAACAGGCAACGGCGGAGCTGAGGCCAGTAAGGCACAAGTGAGGTCTCACACACTCTTGCAGCCTGATCGTCCAGGAGCAGTAAGGCCTCTTTTTCCCTGCAGGAGGCTCGCTTGCCTTGCCTCCTGTGAACTGCATTTCCCAGCCTGGGCGCAAAGCTGTTCCTGGAGATTTTTTCTCAGGGGCTGTTTCCCTGGAGCTGGGTCGGACCTCGGGGGCCCAACTCACAGGGGAAGACAAAACCACATGGACAGGTCTATGCTCTGTAGGAGAGTTCTAGTGAACCTCATCTCTCAGGAACATTCTTGGCTTCTACAGAGACACCTCTGTGCATGAAGCTACACACCCAACATAGTGGCAAAGGGAGTCTGATTCTCTCCGTGGGTGCTGATGCTTTGTGGCAAAGCACCTGCTAAGAATCCATCCGCATAGGCTTCCCTCACCTTGACAGAGGTCTCATTGCTGTAGTCCTTGGCAGTTTGGAAAGAAGCTGACCCTTACCCTTCACCAAGTAGGCCCTTGGCATTGTTTGAATGGAAAGGCAGTAGCTGAGCTGAGGCCAGTAAGGCGCCAGTCAAGTCTGACATATTCCCGATGCCTGCTCCTTCATGGAAAATAGCGCTAGAATCTAGGAATGTCTTTGCAAGGCTGGCAAAGGGCAGTCAGGAACCTCGACCCTGCCTCTGGAATATCTATCTTCTGAGCAGATCTGGAGGTCTCCTTCTGGAGAAGCTAACCCATTCCTTGCAAATAGAGGCTTCCAAACACAGGCCGGTTGGCTGCCTCTTCTTGCCTGAAGGAGGCTTGCTTTTCCTGCCTCCTATGATCCCTGGTTTCCAGCATGGGGGAAAAGCAGATCTTGGAGATCTTTGCTCAGGGGTTGTTTCCACGGAGCTGGGGTTATGCCCAGAGACCCACACATACAGGGGAAGGCAAAACCACATGAACAAGTCTTTGCTCTCTAAGAGAGCTCTAGTGAACCTCAGTCTTTGACGAACGTTCTTGGCTCCTATGCGGACACCTCTGTGTGTGAAACTGCGTACCCAACATGGCGGCAGAGAGCCTGATTCTCTCTGTGCAGGTTTAATGCTGTCGTTCAGAAAACAGCTTGAGAATCCATACAATTCTCGCCCTTACCTCTGAAAGAGTTCTCATTGCAGTAGCCCTTGGCAGTTTGTAGAAATCTGCACCTAAACCCTTCTCCAAGTAGGCCTGAGTCCCAGTTCGGAGGAACAAGCAATGGCGGAGCTAAGACCATTATGGCACCAGTCAGTTTTCACACACTCTGGCAGCCTGCTCCTCCAGGGACAGTAAGGCTTCTTTTTCTCTGCAGGAGGCTCACTTGCCTTACTTCCTGTGAACAGCTTTTCCCAGCCTGGGCGAAAAGCGGTTCCTGGAGATCTTTTCTCAGAGGCTGTTTTCTCGGAGCTGGGGCGGACCTCGGGGACCCAACTCACAGGGGAAGGTGAAACCACATGTACAGGTGAGCACTCTGTAGGATAGCTCTTGTGAGCCTCATCTCTCAGGAACATTCTTGGCTCCTGTAGAGACACCACTGTGTGTGAATCTACACACCCCACATAGGGGCAAAGGGAGCCTGATTCTCTCCGTGGGGTGCTGATGCTTGGTGGCAAAGAACCTTCCTGATAATCCATCCGCTTATGCTTCCCTCGCATTTACGGAGGTCTCATTGCTGTAGCCCTCGGCAGTTTGGAAAGAAGAAGACCCTTACCCTTCATAAAGTAGGCCTTTGTCCTACTTTGAATGGAAAGGCAATAGCTGAGCTGAGGCCAATAAGGCGCCAGTCAAGTCCGACATATTCCCAAAGCCTGCTTCTTCAGGAAGATAACTGTAGAATCTAGGAATGTCTTTGCAAGGTTGGCAAAGGGCAGTCAGGACCCTGCACACTGCCTCTGGAATTACCGACTTCTGAACAGATCTGGAGGTCTCCCTTAGGGGAAGCTAACCCATTCTTCCAAGTAGAGGCTTCAAAACGCAGGCCGCTTGGCTGCCTCTTGCTCTCTGAAGGAGGCCTGCTTTTCCCGCCTCCTATGAACCCCACATCCCAGCCTCTGGGAAAAGCGGATCTTGAAGATCTTTTCTCAGGGGTTGTTTCCACGGAACTGGGGCCGAGCCTGGAGCCCCAAACGCACAGGGGAAGAAAAACCACATGGACAAGTCTTTGCTCTCTAGGAGAGCTCTAGTGAACCTCACTCTGTCAGGAACATTCTTGTTTCCTATGGAGACAGCCCTGTCTGTGAAGCTGTGTACCGAACATGGAGACACAGAGTCTGATTCTCTCTGTGCAGCTTTGAAGCTGTCGTTCAAACAACAGCTTGAAAATCCATACAATGCTCTTCCTTACCCGTGACACAGTTCTCATTGCTATACCCCTTGGCAGTATTTAGAAATCCATACCCAAACCCTTCTCCTAGTAGGCCTGGGTCCTAGATCGGAGGAACATGCAATGGCGGAGCTGAGGCCAGTAAGGCACCAGTCAGGTCTCACACACTCTGGCAGCCTGATCGTCCAGGGACACTAAGACCTGTTGTGCCTTGCAGGAGGCTCGCTTGCGTTACCTCCTGTGAACTGCGTTTGCCAGCCTGGGGGAATAGTGGTGCCTGGAGATCTTTTCTCAGGGGCTCCTTCCCCTGAACTGGGGCGGACCTCGGGGACCCAACTCACAGGGCAAGGCAAAACCATATGGACAGGTCTATGCTCTGTAGCAGACTTCTAGTGAACCTCATCTCTCAGGAACATTCTTGGCTCCTATAGAGACACTTCTGTGTGTGAAGCTGCGTACATAACATAGGGGCACAGAGAGCCTGATTCTCTCAGTTCATTTTGACGCAGTCGTTCAGAAAACAGCTTGAGAATCCATAAAATGCTCTCCATTACCGCTGAGAGAATTCTCGCTGCTGTAGCCCTTGGCACTTTTTAGAAATCCGCAGCCAAACGCTTCTCCAAATAGGCCTGGGTCCTAGTTCGGAGGAACAGGCAATGGTGGAACTGAGGCCAGTAAGGCAACAGTCAGGTTTCACACACTCTGGCAGCCTGCTCCTCCAGGGACAGTAAGGCCTCTTTTTCTCTGCAGGAGATTCGCTTGCCTTACTTCCTGTGAACAGCGTTTCCCAGCCTCAGCGAAGCGGTTCCTGGAGATCTTTTCTCAGGGACAGTTTCCCCGGAGGTGTGGTGGACCTCGGGGACCCAACTCACAGGGGAAGGAAAAACCACATGGACAGGTCTATACTCTGTAGGAGAGGTTTAGTGAACCTAATCTCTCAGGAACATTCTTGGCTCCTATAGAGACAACTCTGTGTGTGAAGCTACACTCCCAACATTGGGGAACAGGGATCTTGGTTCTCTCCGTGGGGTGCTGATGCTTTGTAGCAAAGCACCTGCTTGAGAATCCGTCCTCTTAGGCTTCCCTCACCTTGACAGAGGTCTCATTGCTGTAGCCCTTGGCAGTTTCAAAGAAGAAGACACTTACACTTCATAAAGTAGGCCCTTGTCCTAGTTTGAATGGAAAGGCAATAGCTGAGCTGAGGCCAATAAGGAGCCAGTCCCCTCTGGCACATTCCCGAACCCTGCTCCTTCATGGAATATAACTCTAGAATCTTGGAATGTCTTTGCAAGGCTGGCAAAGGGCAGTCAGGAACCAGTACCCTGCCTCTGGAATTACCGACTTCTGAGCAGATCTGGAGGTCTCCTTTAGGAGAAGCTAACCCATTCCTTCCAAATAGAGGCTTCAAAACACAGGCAGGTTGGCAGCCTTTCGTGCCCGAAGGAGGCTTGCTTTTCTCTCCTCCTATGAACCCCAGTTCCCAGCCTCTGGGAAAAGCGGGTTTTGAAGATATTTTCTCAGGGGTTCTTTCCACGGAGCTGGGGCCGAGCCCGGGGCCCAAAGGCACAGGGGAAGGCAAGACCACATGGACAGGTCTATGCTCTGTAGCAGACTTCTAGTGAACCTCATCTCTCAGGAGCATTCTTGGCTCCTATAGAGACACCTCTGTGTGTGAAGCTGCGTACCTAACATAGGGGCACAGAGAGCCTGATTCTCTCTGTTCATTTTGACGCTGTCGTTCAGAAAACAGCTTGAGAATCCATAAAATGCTCTCCCTTACCACCGAGAGAATTCTCACTGCTGTAGCCCTTGGCACTTTGTAGAAATCTGCACCCAAACGCTTTTCCAAGTAGGCCTGGGTGCTAGCTCGGATGAACAGGCAATGGCGGAGCTGAGGCCAGTAAGGCAACAGTCAGGTTTCACACACTCTGGCAGCCTGCTCCTCCAGGGACTGTAAGGCCTCTTTTACTCTGCAGGAGATTCGCTTGCCTTACTTCCTGTGAACAGCATTTCCCAGCCTCGGCGAAGCGGTTGCTGGAGATCTTTTCTCAGGGACAGTTTCCCCGGAGGTGTGGCGGACCTCGAGGACCCAACTCACAGGGGAAGGCAAAACCACATTGACAGGTCTATGCTCTGTAGGAGAGGTTTAGTGAACCTAATCTCTCAGGAACATTCTTGGCTCCTATAGAGACAACTCTGTGTGTGAAGCTACACTCCCAACATTGGTGCACAGGGAGCTTGATTCTCTTCGTGGCATGCTGATGCTTTGTGGCAAAGCACCTGCTTGAGAATCCATCCTCTTAGGCTTCCCTCACCTTGACAGAGGTCTCATTGCTGTAGCCCTTGGCAGTTTGCAAAGAAGAAGACCCTTACCCTTCATAAAGTAGGGCCTTGCCCTAGTTTGAATGGAAAGGCAATAGCTGAGCTGAGGTCAATAAGGAGCCAGTCCCGTCTGACACATTCCCGACGCCTGCTCCTTCATGGAAAATAACTCTAGAATCTAGGAATATCTTTGCAAGGCTAGCAAAGGGCAGTCAGGAACCAGTACCCTGCCTCTGGAATTACCGACTTCTGAGCAGATCTGGAGGTCTCCTTTAGGAGAAGCTAACCCATTCCTTCCAAATACAGGCTTCAAAACACAGGCAGGTGGACTGCCTTTTCGTTCCCGATGGAGGCGTGCTTTTCTCTCCTCCTACGAACCCCGGTTCCCAGACACTGGGAAAAGTGGATCTTGAAGATATTTTCTCAGGGGTTGTTTCCACGGAGCTGGGGCCGAGCCTGGAGACCCAAAGGCACAGGGGAAGGCAAGACCACATGGACAAGCCTTTGCTCTTTAGTATAGCTCTAATGAACCTCACTCTGTCAGGATCTTTCTTGATTCCTACGGAGACACACCTGTGTGTGAAGCTGCGGCCACAGAGAGCCTGATTATCCCTGTGCAGCGCTGAGTCTGGGCGGCTAAACAACAGCTTGGGAATGCAGCCTGGGGCGCTTCCCTTCCCTCTGACAGAGCTCTCCTTCGGTCCCTAAGCCCTCTGCAAGGAGGCATGGATCATAGGTGCAAAGGGAAAGGAAGAGCGGAGCTGAGGCCAGTAAGGCGCCCGCCAGTCACGTCTCCCCCACTTTCGCAGTCTGTTCCTTCCCCTGCGCGAAAGCTAGAAGCTGGGAAGGGCTTGGCGAGGCTCGCCCAGGCAGAGCAGCCTCTAGGCCGGGGCTCTGCGATATCGCGCCTGGGTGCAGATCTGGAGCTCCGCCGGAGTGGAAGATCATTCGGTCCTTCCCAATACAGGCTTGCAAGCACCCGACGGCGGCCTGACTCTATTCTCCCGCGTGCTGGGAGTGGGCTTCCAATCCAGAGCACAGAGCACTGCCTGGAGCTCTCTGCTCAGGGGCTGGTTCCCCTACGCTGGGGCTGTGCTAGGGAGCCCAAACGCACATGTCAAGGCCCCAAAACACATCCACACGTCTCTGCTCTGCAACAGAGCTCTGGGGAAGCCCAGTCTGGCAGGCGCTTTCTGGGCACAAAGGGAGGAACACTCTGGCTGTGGAGCTTCCTCCCCAAGACAGGGGCACTAGGACCCTGATTCCCTCCGTTTACCGCTGAGTCTGCATTGCCAAGCAACAGCTTGGGAACGCAGCCTGGGGCGCTTCCCTTCCCTCGGACAGAGCTCTCCTTGCGGTAGGCCTTGGTAGTTTGCATACAATGGGGCCCTAAGCCCTCTGCAAGTTGGCCTGGCTCCTAGGTCCAAAGGGCAGGCCAGAGCGGAGCTGAGGCTGTCAGGCTCCAGACACATCTCCCATACTCCTACATCCTGCTCCTACCCGGGCGTGAACGCTAGAAGCTGGGAAGGTACCTGGACCGTGCAGGGGCGGGGCAAACGCGGGCGGCGTGGGGCGGGAGTCGGCTTCTGGCGGGGGTGGGGGCGGGCTTCCCAGTTGTGCTCTCGGAGGTGGACACTGAGGCTGAAAACACGCCGGGAGCGCGGCAGGGGCGGGGCTAACCCTGGCGGCGCGGGGCGGGGTCGGCTCATGGGGGGGATGGGGAGGGGTTCCAGTTGCGCTCTCGGGGGTTGCAACTGCGGCTGGGAACGCCCATTTCGTCCGCTCCTGGGTCCCCAAGGATCGCCATCCCATGGGTGCAGCGGAGGGCTGCGGACCACAGGTAAGGGAACTGGGACTGCGTGGAGCAGGGAACCAAGTATTCCGCCGTCTGTTGGCACATTCTCGGAGCTCCCCAAACTGGCGGTCGCAGAAAGGCCTTGCCTTTGGGGTCAAGGCCTTTACCGCTCCACCCCTCTGCTGAAAAATCTCAGAGTCTGCGCGGTTCTTCCAAGCAGCCTAGTGTCCACTGGAAGTCCAAGGGACAGAACACTGAATTCTTGCCGGCTGGCCCAGCCCTGCTTCTGGCACTTTGTAAGCCAGCGGGCCCTTGAGCACCTGCTGGGATGGGAAAGGGAAGGGTCCACGAATTGCACCCTAGAAACTTAGTAGGGTGCATGGATTTCAAACCCTGGTGGCCGCCCAGGCAGCAAAGAAGTGGGGAGGGCACCTTGCTGCCCTTTCATGGCAGAATCTGTGGCTGTCCTGATGCGTGGGCCTTTTCATGGGGACCTTGTGCAATAAAAGTTTGGTGTTTTGGTACTGAATAATTAGAAATTGTAAAAAGTTTAAATTATGTGGTGGTGTAATTAAAAAACAAAACAAAAAAAAACCAAGCCCCAAGTGTTTGGCACAGGGAGGTTTAAGTATTGAAGGCCTGTTTTCCTTGCACTGTGGCATTCTATCAAGAAGTGTGCAGGATTTTTTTTTTTTTTAAGAAAAGTGTTCGAAGAGCTTGAAACAGGAAACCCAGAGGTGCCCCTGTATTTTGGGGAAGGCCTTAGGAGGTCACTTGGAAATGCTGCTGGCTGTGGGGAAGGGGGGCAGATGGGCTGTGCAGTCTTGTCCTTTGCATTCATGTTCTTGTGTGTAGAAACCCAGCTCGGAGCCATCTCCTGATGTGTAAGAATTTCGCAGACAAACCTTGAGCTAAGCAATGCATTTGTTCCTGAGGAAATGTTTGTCTTAAGCGATGTAAATATCCTATGTATATCCGCTGGACTCTGGCTTCAGGTCGGTTCCCCCAATAGGCTCAGAAGCGACTTGAACAAAACTGTATGTTTTCCTCGTACCTTGTTCTCCTAATCTATGTTAAGGAAATGATATATTTGCCTGGAATACTGCCTTTCTTCAAGATTCATGTCAATCAATTTTTGGCCCAGGATGACTCACCTGCTGCCAATGTGACCTCAAGGCATGTCGTGGGGGAGGGGCCTGGTGCCATTCCCTGAGACAGTGCCTTTCCTTCCTTAGCTGACTGCTAGTGCCTGTAGAATATCTGGCTAGAGACCAGCAGGGCATACACCCCGCCTCAAGTCTAAGTCAGCAGCTTTCTCTATCTCATTTACACTTTAATAACAATTGATGACACAAAAGCTCTGAGCGATCAAATCATATCAAATCTTCATTTCAGATTGAAGATGCATTCCATGGTATTGCCATCTTAAGTCTTTCCATCGTTATGGAATATCTGTCCATGTATTCAGGATAGTTTTCAGCCAGGGTGTATAATTTCCAGTGTACCAGTCTTGTCATCCTCGTTACATCCATGGCAAAGTGTTGTATTCATGTTGACATTATTGAAAGGGAATTTTTTTTAATTCCTTTTCAGATTATTATCTGCTAATATATACAGAAAAAACCGTGTAATCTTTCGTTTTTATCAGTTTGGACAGCTTGATAGTTGTCTTTAATTTCTTTCCTTTCTCATACTTTAAGATTTTCCGGGCACCATACATGTACTGCCTCACCCCTAATCTCAGTCATGTGTTCAAAGAACTTCTGTCCTTTATTTGTTTACTTATTTTTTGCAACATTGAATTCGTTTTGACTATGCTGGGTCTCTGCTGCAAGATGGAAGTTGCTAGGACCTCTGGACTGCAGTCTTCCATCTCTTACTGACCTCTTGTTGACCTCTGCAGAATCCTGGTTGGCGGGAGCTTGTTAGTTCCTTGTTCCTTACCAGGACCTCCTGTGGTAAGTGTTTTTCTCTTCTCTGTTGCCTGGTAAGGGTGGATGGTCATTGGCATCCCAAAGCTAGCTAGAAGTCAATTATTTAGGCAGGCTTGTGCACAGATATGGGAGAAGGCAATGGCACCCCACTCCAGTATTCTTGCGTGGAAAATCCCATGGATGGAGGAGCCTGGTAGGCTGCAGTCCATGGGGTGGTTAAGAGTCGGACACCACTGAGCGACTTCACGTTCACTTTTCACTTTCATGCATGGGAGGAGGAAATGGCAACCCACTCCAGTGTTCTTGCCTAGAGAACCCCAGGGACTGCGGGGCCTGGTGGGCTGCCGTCTATGGGGTCGCACAGAGTCGGACACGACTGAAACGACTTAGCAGCAGCGGCGGCGGCAGCAGCAGCAGAAGCAAGGCATCGATATCAAAAGGGCTGCAAACAGTCAGGAAGGATCACATATGTCGCCGTGAAACACTACTTCTCCACTTAGCCAAAGCTAACCAAAGATTTCTGTTCTAGGTCAACCTAGAAGAGATCACTTAAGAGGTAAAGAAACTTAAACTCCATTAGCAAAGGCAGTTCGACATCTCAAGAAAACTTGTGCTAGGCACAGAACTCTTTTCTGGGGGTCCACTTTCCCTACAACCTCCTTATCCCATTCTGTACCCATTCCTTTGCTTCTCCCATCCTGAAACTGCCACCTGTAAGACAGAACTACTTCGTTTTCCTTCCTCAAGTGCCATTGCATTCCACATACTTTCTTGATATAACAAGTCATACATTTCCCTTCAGCAACCAAGAACTGACTTTTATATTGGCATTGGCTATAGCCCGCCCCCCTCCCCCCACCCCCAAGAACAGAACAAAACAAAACAAAACAATTGCTTTCTTACATTTAACATGTCAGGATGGTGCCAGACACTATTCATGGAGAGTCAAAAATCTCTTTTGTTTCTGTGTAAAAGGGAGGTCCTTTCAAGTCGTGAATGTTTCAGAACTTTCATTTATTTGGAAATGACCTAGCTATTCAATACACTGTCGTCACAAGGATAGAAACTCGGGTAACCAAAACACCTGGAGAAACGTTTGTTAGTTCAGTTCAGTTCAGTTGCTCAGTCGTGTCTGACTCTTTGGGACCCCGTGGCCTGAAGGACGCTAGGCTTCCGTGTCCGTCACCAACTCCAGGGGCTTGCTCAAACTCATGTCCATCGAGTCAGTGATGCCATACAACCATCGTATCCTCTGTCATCCCCTTCTCCTCTGCCTTCAATCAAGACTATGAGAGGCAGATATTTTAGAGTATAATTATTGTAAAGAGTTTGTCTAAAAGCTCATATCACATTTACATTTTTTACTTTTGTTGTTGTCGTTTCCAGGTAGTTTCTTGCTGACAAGCTTGTGACAGATATAACAATAGAGCAATTTTTACCTCAAAAGAAACCTAGGCACTATGAACATGTTGTGCTTAATGTTGTTGACTCTTAGACATGTCTATAATGGAGGAGCAAAACCAAAAATACTAGATATTTAATATTGACTAGTTCCCAGTTCACGGGACTCTGACATTCATTTAGGTCAATGTTTTCTTGTATTTCCAGCAGTTTGATTTGGAAGGGCTGCCTTGTCTTGAGACCATTGAAATCAGAACACAGAACTTGAGCAATATTATCAAAAAACACAAGGCTCACACTGACACATACCTTAATCCAAACAGACAGACAAGACATCTTCCAGGTTTCCGCCTGAGATTTAAAATATTTCTTTGAGCCAGTCTTCTGGGGAGTGGGGGGATGGGGGTGGCAGTAAGGCAGGCTTGGGTAACAAGCTAATTGTTGGTCATTGCATATGCAAAGAACCAGCTTTCCGGGTTCCAAGGAAAAAAGTTTCCTTGGTAACCAACTTTGTCTGGTTCTATAGAATATCATGGCCCTCCTAGGTCAGGTCATCTTGCCTTTCTGTAGTCCTCGTTTGATCCCTAAATCATAGACAGCTTGGATTGTCTCTGTGGGGTGTATGTATTGTCCTCATGTTTGACCTGGCAGCAGCAGCGAGGTCCGAGAGCCTCTCCTGGAACCGGGCGTGGGGACGGGGCTCACCGAGAGCCGCTGGTGAAGGTGGGCAGCGCCCCTGGAGCGCGGCAGGGGCGGGGCGAACCCGGGCGGCACAGGGCGGGTGTCGGCTCCTGGCGGGGGTAGGGGAGGGCTTCCCAGTTGTGCTCTCGGAGATGGCCACTGTGGCTGGAAACACGCCGGGAGCGCAGCCAGGGTGGGGTAAACCTGGGCTGCACAGGTCGAAATTCCGCTCGCTGTGGGTGGGGGGTCGGTCCCTGTTGTGCTCCCGGGGGTCGCCAATGTGGCTGGGAACCCACCGGGAGCCCAGCAGGGCCAGGGCAAAACCTGGCGGCGCGGGGCGGGGTGGGGGTCCGTTCGCAGCGGGGGTCGGCTCCTGGCGGGGGTGGGGGAGGGCTTTCCAGATGTGCTGTTGGGGGTCGCCATTGCGGCTGGGAATGCCCATTTCGTGAACTCCTGGATCCCCAAGGATCGGCATCCATCGGCCACAGCGGAGGGGTGCGGAACACAGGTAAGGGAACGGGGACTGCGTGGAGCAGGGAACCATGTATTCCGCCCTGTGTTGGCACAGTCTCAGAGCTCCCCAACCTGGCGGTCGCAGGAAGGCCTCGTCTTTGGGGTCAAGGCCTTTACCACTCCACCCCTCTGCTGAAAAACCTCATAGTCTGCGCGGTTTTCCCAAGCAGCCTAGTGTCCGCTGGAAGTCCAAGGGACAGAGCCCTGAATTCTGGCCGGCTGGCCCAGCCCTGCTTCTGGCACTTTGTAGGCCAGCGGGCCCTGGAGCACCTGCTAGGATGGGAAAGGGAAGGGTACGCGAATTGCACCCTGGTGGCCACCGAGGCAGCAAAGAAGGGGGGAGGGCACCTTACTGCCCTTTAATGGCAGACAGAATCTGTGGCTGTCCTGCTGCGTGGGCCTTTTCATGTGGACCTTGTGCAATAAAAGTTTACCGGTGACCTTAGGGAACTTCCCAGTGTGCTTCTGACAGATGAGGGATGCTGTGGAGTTGGAGGGGCCTCTCAGGACTACGCTGGGTTTGGCGCAATGGAAGAGGGCCTCATCTCCAGGGAAGGCAGGAACCTCAGGCTTCCTCTCCGTTTCGGACTCCGACCGCAGGGTCCCTGCAGAGTTGAGACAGGAGAGTCAGGAATCGTCTTGTCTGAGGAAGGGAACTCCGCTTGCCTGTCGAGGTGTTCAGGGTGTCTCAGGCCCCTTGTTCAGCTGTGTGTGGAACCTGCGGGTGTTTCCGGACGATGCACGACGGTGACAGTGCCCCTTCGTGTTGTGCCTTCACCCACTGGGTTGCCTTCGAAGAGGTGTCCGGGCCTCGGGTTCTTTTCAAGAGCGGACAGGGAAATCGGGGTCTTTCGGCATGTGGGACCACCCACGGGGCTAGTCTCAAATTTCCTAGTGAGGCCGGCTACATCCTGAGGCATGCCGGGAAGGCCGGGGAGCCTTCCAGACAACGCAGGGGGATCGACTCTCCTGTCGCCATCAGGAGGGGAGAAGGGGCTCAGATGAAGTGGGGCCAGAACCCTCGGTGTTACCCTCGAGGGAACCCGGCGTGTCGAGGAACTTTTGGGGGTCGCATGAAGGCTGTCAGGGACCGTTTCGCCCTTCAGGGCGGAACAGGGAACTTCCCTGCATACGCCGTCGCGGGCAAGGGCGTCATCTTGCGAAGACGTGGGAACCACGTGGTTTTTCTCGAGTTGCGGCGGATTCTTGAGTTACGACGGGGATCTCAGGCTTCCTCTTGGGTTGGCCCTGCGAAGCCCAATCTTCCCCTCGAGTTGCGAGGGAAAGCTGGGGGTTGCGCTCGAGTCACTGCAGGGCCCAAGACACCTCATCTAGGCGTGTGTCCGGGACCTAATATTCCTCTCCAGGGAAGGCAGGGATCTCGGGGTAGCATTCCAGGTTACCCCAGGGAGTCAGGGCTCGTCTCGAGGGGAAGCCAAGGACTCCGCTCTCCCCTTGAGTCGCGACCCGGATCTCTTGGAGCCCCCTGAGCGGCCTCAAGGGAGTCCAGCCTCCTCTTCCGTTTGGAGAGAGGACCCGGGATTGCTCTCCAGGCCATGCAGGAACAGAAGGCCCTCAGCTCGCGAGGACGGGGGCGTCTCAGGGGTTTCCTCGAGCTGCGGCGCCAGTGGGGGTTTTCTCCCGAGGCACGACGAGGATCTCAGGGAGCCTCCCGTGCGGCGCCAGGGAAGTCAGATCTCCATGCGCATGGCGAGGGGGAGCGCGTCATGGCTCTCGAGTCACGGGAGGGGACTAGGGCCTGGAGACGCGTTGAAGAAGGACTCTCGAGGTCTTTCTCGGGGGGCGGCGGGAAACCCTGGGTTCCATCGACTTGTGCCAGTGACCTCAGGAAGCTTCTCAGCGTGCCTCTGAGAAGTCAGGGTCACTGTGGAGTTGGGAGGGGCCTCTCGGAACTCCACTGGGTTTGGTGCAATGGAAGAGGGCCTCATGACAAGTTGAGGCAGGAACCACAGGGTTCCTCTCCTGGCTTCGAATGCGCCGGATCTGACTCGGATCGCAGTTTCGCTGCAGAGTTCGAACAGGAGAGTCAGGCCTCGTCTTGTGTGGAGGAATGGAACTCTGCTTGCCTCTCCAGTTGTTCACGGGGTGACAGGTCACTTCTCGAGCTGTGTGTGGTACCTGCGGGTTTCTCCGGACGATACCCGGGGGTGTCAGTGCCCCTAAGTGTTGTGCCTTCATCAAAAGGGTTATCTTCAAAGAGGTGTCCGGGCATCAGGATCTTATCAAGAGCGGACCGGAAAATCGGGGTCTTTCGGCATGTGTCACCATCCACGTGGCTATGTCTCGAATATCCTCGTGAGACCGGCCTCATCCTGAGATGCACCGGGAAAGGTGGGAACCCCTTCAAGACAAAACAGGGGAATCGACCCTCCTGTCGCGATCAGGAGGGGAGAAGGGGCCCAGATGTAGTGGTGCCGGGAACCTCGGTGTTCTCCTCGAGTCAGACTGGTGTGTCGAGGAACTTTTGAGGGCGCATCAAGGGTGCCAATACCGTTTCGCACTTCAAGACGGAACGTGGGACTTCTCTTGAGACGCTGTAGGGGGCAAGGGCCTCATCTTGGGATGACGGGGGAACCACGTGGCGTTTCTCGAGTTGTGGCGGGATTCTCGAGTATCGACGGGGAATACAGTCTTCCTCATGTGTTGGGCCAGGGAAGTCCTATCTTCCATTCGAGTTTAAAGGGAGAGCTGGGGATTGCTCTCGACTCACTGCAGGGCAAAATAGACCTCATCTAGGCTTGTGTCCAGGACTTAATGCTCGTCCCTAGGGGAGACAGGGATCTTGGGGTTGCATACCAGACTCACCCGGGGAATCAGGCCTCGTCTCGAGGGGAAGCAAAGAACTCCGCTGTCCTTTTGAGTCGCGATGGGTATCTCTTGGAGCCCACTGTGTGCCCTAAAGGGAGTCAAGCCTCCTGTGCTGTTTGGATAGAGGACTCGGGATTCCTCTCCAGGCCATGCAGGAAAAGAAGGCCCTCATCTCGCGATGATGGCGGCGTCTCGTGGGTTTTCTAGACTGCTGCGCTAGTGCCGGGTTTCTGACGAGGTACGAGAGGGAGCTCAGGGAGCCTCTCGTGTGGCGCCAGGGAAGTCAGGTCCCCATGAGATGGCTAGGGGGAGCTCGTCATTGCTCTCGAGTCATGGTAGGGGAATCGGGCCTCAAGACGGGTTGAAGAAGGACTCTCGAGGTCTTTCTCGGGTCACTGCATAAAACCCAGGGTTCCCTTGACTTGTGCCTGCGACCTCAGGGAGCTTCTCAGAGTGCCTCTGAGAAGTCAGGGATACTGTGCAGTTTGGAGGGGCCTCTTGAGACTCCTCTGCATTTGGTGGAATGTAAGAGGGACTCATCTCGAGTTGAAGCAGGAATCTCAGTGTTCCTCTCCATTTCTGACTCAGATCGCAAGGTCCCTGCATGTTGGTACAGGAGAGTCAGGCCTCGTCTTTTCTGGAGGATGGGACTCCTCTTGCCTCTCGAGTTGTTCTTGAGGTGACAGGCCACTTGTCGAGCTGTGTATGTAACCTGCCCTTTTTTCCGGATGATGCACAGGTGTGTTAGTGCCCCTTCGTGTTGTACCTTCATACTCAAGGCTGCCTTCCAAGAGGTGTCCGAGCATCGGATTCTTATCAAGAGCGGACCGGGAAATTGGAGTCTTTCAGCAAGTGGCACCACCCACAAAGCTACGTATCGAATTTCCCCATGAGACCGGCCTCATCCTGAGTTGTGCAGGGAAGGTCGGGCCCCCTTGCAGACAAAGCAGTGGAATCGACCCACCGGTCACGATCAGGAGGGGAGAAGGGGCTTAAATGAAGTGGTGCCGGGAACCTCGGTGTTCCCCTTGAGTGAGACCGGCGTGTTGGGGGACTTTTGGGGTCGCATCAAGGGTGCCAAGTACCGTTTCGCATTTCAAGATGGAACCTGGGACATCTTTTGAAACGCTGTAGCGGGCAAGGGCCTCATCTTGCGATGACGGGAGAACCACGTGGTTTTGCTCGAGTTGCGGCGGGATTCTCGAGTTATGACCGGGAATTTAGGCTTCCTCTTGTTGGCCTTGAAATCCAATCTTCCATTCGGGTTGCGAGGGGGAGCTGGGGATTGCGCTAGAGTCACTGCAGGGCAAAAGAGACCTAATCTAGGCTTGTGTCCAGGATCTAACGTTGCTCTCCAGGGGCGACAGGGATCTCGGGTTTGCATTCCAGACTCATCCGGGGAGTCAGTTCTCACCTCGAGGGTAAGTAAAGAATTCCGCTCTCATCTCGAGTCGCGATGGGTATCTCTTGGAGCCCACTGTGTGTACTAAAGGGAGTCAAGCCTCCTGTGGAGTTTGGAGAGAGGACTCGGGATTGGACTCCAGGCCATGCAGGAAAAGAAGGCCCTCATCTCGAGATGACGGTGGCGTCTCGTGGGTTTTCTCGAGCTGCGGCGCCAGTGTGGGGTGTCTCATGAAGTACCACGGGGATCTCAGGGAGCCTCTTGTATGGCGCCAGGAAAATCCAGTATTCCATTCGAGTTGCAAGTTAGAACTGGGGATTGCTCTCCAGTCACTGCAGGGCAAAATAGACCTCATCTACGCTTGTGTCCAGGACCTAGTGTTCCACTACTGGGCCAACAGGGATCTCAGGGTTGCATTCTCGACTCACCCGGAGAGTCAGGCCTCGTCTTGAGGGGAAAAAAAGGACTCCGCTCTCCTGTCGAGTCGCGACGGGTATCTCTTGGAGCCCACTGCGTGGCGTAAAGGGAGTGAAGCCTCCTATGGAGTTTGGAGATGACTCGGGATTGTTTTCCTGGCCATGCAGAAAAAAAGGCCCTCATCTCGCGATGATGGGGGCATCTCGTGGGTTTTCTCCAGCTGCGGCGCCAGTATCAGATTTCTCATGAGGTACAACGGGGAGCTCAGAGAGCCTCTCGTGTGATGCTAGGGACGTCAGGTCTCCGTGCGTGTGGTGAAGGGGAGTGCGTGATTGCTCTCGAGTCATAGTAGGCGAATCGGGCCTCAAGACACATTGAGGAAGGACTCTTGAGGTCTTTCTCGGGTTGTGGCAGGGAACCCTGGGTTCCCTTGATTTGTGTCGGTGACCTCAGGCAACTTCTAAGGGTGCCTCTGAGAAGTCAGGGACACTGTGGATTTGGGAGGGGCCCTTCGTTACTCAACTGGGTTTGGTGCAATCGAAGAGGGCCTCATCTCGAATGGAGGCAGGAACGTCAGGGGTCCTCTCCATTTCTGACTCGGGTCGCAGGGTACCTGCAGAGTATGGAGAAGAGAGTCACGCCTCGTCTTCTGTGGAGGAATGGATTTCCCCTTGCCTTTCGAGTTGTTCACGGAGTGATAGGCCACTTGTTGAGCTGAGTGTGGAACCTGCGGGTTTTTCCGGACGATGCACGGGGGTGTCAGTGCCCCTTCGTGTTGTGCCTTCATCCACAGGGTTGCCTTCAAAGAGGTTTCCGGGCATCGGGTTCTTTTCAAGAGGGTACCGGAAAATTGGGGTCTTTCAGCATGTGGTACCACCCACGAGGCTACGTCTCGAATTTCCTCGGGAGACCGGCCTCATCCTGAGGTGCGCCGGGAAGGTAGGGAAACCCTTGCAGACAAAGCAGGGGAATCGACCCACCGCTCGCGATCAGAAGGGGAGAAGGGGCTCAGATGAAGTGGTGCCGGGAACCTCGGTGGTCCCCTCGAGTGAGACCGGTATGTCACGGCACTTTTGAGGTCGCCTCAAGGGTGCCAAGTACAGTTTCGCACTTCAAGATGGAACATGGGAATTCTCTGGAGATGCTGTAGCGGGCAAGGGCCTCATATTGCGATGACGAGGGAAACACGTGGTTTTACTCAAGTTGAGGCGGGATTCTCGAGTTACAACGGGGAATTCAGGCTTCCTCTTGTGTTGGCCCAGGAAGTCCAATCTTCCATTCAACTTGTCAGAGAGAGCTGGGGGTTGCTCTCGAGTCACTTCAGGGCAAAGAGTCCTCATCTAGGCTTGGGTCCAGGACGTAATGTTCCTCTCCAGGGGCGACAGGGATATCGGGGTCGCATTCCAGTCTCAACCGTTGGGTCACACCTCGTCTCGAGTGGAAGCAAAGGACTCCACTATCCTCTCGAGTCGGGACGCGTAACTCTTGGAGCCCAATGAGTGGCCTAAAGGGAGTCAAGCGTCCTGTGTAGCTTGGACAGAAGGTTCACGCTTGATCTGCATACCATGCAGTTAAAGATGGCCCTCCTCTCGTGATGACGGGGGCGTCTCATGGGTTTTCTCGAGCTGCGGCGCCAGGGTGGGGTTTCTCACGAGATATGATGGGGAGTTCAGGGAGCCTCTTGTGCGGCGCCAGAGAAGCCTGACTCCATGCGTGTGGCCAGGCAGATCGCGTCATTGCTCTCGAGTCATGGGAGGGACTAGGGCCTCAAGAGGCATTTAAGAAGGACTCTCAAGGTCTTTCTTGGGTTGGGGCGGGAAACACTCGTTTCCATCGACCTCTACAGGGGACCTTAGGGAACTTCCCAGGTGCCTCTGAGAGGTGAGGGATACTGAGGAGTTAGAGGGGCCTCTCGGGACTCCACTAGGTTTGACGAAATGAAAGAGGGCCTCATCTCGATTGGAGGCAGGAACCTCAGGCTTCCTCTCCATTTCTGACTCCGACCGCAGGGTCCCTGCAGAGTTGGGACAGGAGAGTCAGGCCTCGTCTTGTCTGAGTAACGGAACTCTGCTTGCCTCTTGAGTCGTTCAGGGGGTCTCAGGGCCCTTGACAAGCTGTGTGTGGAACCTGCGGGTGTTTCCAGAAGATGCATGGGGGTGTCAGTGCCCCTTCGTTTGGTGCCTTCCCCCACAGGGTTTCCTTCAAAGAGGTGTCCGGGCATCGGGTTCATTTCAAGAGCGGACCGGGAAATCGGGGTCATTCGGCATGTGGCACCACCCACGTGGCTCATCTCGAATTTCCTCGTGAGACCAGCATCATCCTGAGGTGCGCCGGGAAGGCCGGGAACACCTTCCACACAAAGTAGGGGAATCGATTCTCCTGTCGCGATCAGGAGGGGAGATGGGGCTCAGATGAAGTGGTGCCGGGACCCTCGGTGTTCCACTCGAGGGAACCCGGCGTTTCAGGGAACTTTAGGGGTCGCATCAAGGGAGCCAAGTACCGTTTCCCACTTCAGGACGGAACATGGGACTTCCCTGGAGACGCTGTAGCGGGCAAGGGTCTCATCCTGTGAAGACGTTGGAACCAAGTCGTTTTTCTCGAGTTGCATTGGGATTCTCAAAAACGACAGGAATTTCAGGCTTCCTCTTGGGTTGGCCCTGGGAAGCCCAATCTTCAATTCGAGTTGCGATGGAAAGCTGGGGGTTCTGCTCGAGTCACTACAGGGCCAAAGAGACCTCATCGAGGCGTGTGTCCAGGACCTAATATTCCTCTCAAGGGAAGACAGGGATCACGGGTTTCCATTCCAGACTCCCCCGGGGGGTCAGGACTCACCTGGAGGGGAAGCAAAGACTCCGCTTTCCTCTCAAGTCGCGACTCGGATCTCTTGGAGCCCACTGAGTGGACTCAAGGGTGTCAAGCCTCCTCTTCAGTTTGGAGAGAGGACTCGGGATTGCTCTCCAGGCCAGGCAAGAAAAGAAGGCCCTCATCTCGCGATGACGGGGGCGTCTCATGGGTTTCCTCAGGCTGCTGCACCCATGGGGGTTTTCTCACGAGGCACGATGAGGACCTCAGGGAGCCTCTCGTGCGGCGCCAGGCAAGTCAGGTCTCCATGCGCATGGCGAGGGGGAGCTGGTCATCACTCTCGAGTCATGGGAAACGGCTAGGTCCTCAAGAGGCGTTGAAGAAGGACTCTCGAGGTCTTTCTCGGGTTGCGGCGGGAAACCCTCGTTTCCCTCGACTTCTGCAGGGGACCTTAGGGAACTTCCCACGGTGCCTCTGAGAGGTGAGGGATGCTGTGTAGTTGGCAGGGCCTCTCGGGACTCTGCTGGGTTCGGCGCAATGGAAGAGGGCCTCATCTCGAGGGGAGGCAGGAACCTCAGGCTTCCTCTCGGATTCGGACTCCGACTGCACGGTCCCTGCAGTGTTGGGACAGGAGAGTCATGCCTCGTCTTGTCTGAGGAATGGAATTCTGGTTGCCTCTCGAGTTGTTCCGGGAGTCTCAGGCCCCTTGTCGAGCTGTGTGTAGACCCTGCGGGTTTTTCCGGATGATGCACGGGGGTGTCAGTGCCCCTTCGTGTTGTGCCTTCACCCACAGAGTTGCCTTCGAAGAGGTGTCCGGGCATCGGGTTCTTATCCAGAGCGGACCGGAAAATCGGAGTCGTTCGGCACGTGGCACCTCACATGTGGCTACTCTCGAATTTCCTCCTGAGACCGGCCTCATCCTGAGGTGCGCCAGGAAGGCCGGGAACCCCTTCCAGACAAAGCAGGGGAATCGACTCTCCTGTCGCGATCAGGAGGGGAGAAGGGGCTCAGATGAAGTGGTGCCGGGACCCTCGGTGTTCCCCTCGAGGGAACCCAGCGTATCGGGGAACTTTTGCGGTCGCATCAAGGGTGTCAAGTACCGTGTCGCCCTTCAGGGCGGAACATGGGACTTCCCTGGAGACACCGGGAACTTCGGTGTTCCCCTGGAGTGAGACCGGTATGTTGGGGAACTTTGGGGTCACATCAAGTGTGCCAAGTAGCATTTCGAACTTTAAGATGGAACGTGGGACTTCTCTTGAGACTCTAGCTGGCAAGGGCCTCATATTGCGATGAAGGGGGAACCACATGGTTTTTAAGACTTGAGGCTGAATTCTCGAATTACGATGGGAAATTCAGACTTCCTCTTGTGTTGACTGTGGGAAGACCAATCTTCCATTCAAATTGTGAGGGAGAGATGGAGGTTGCTCGAGTCACAGTAGGGCAAAATAGACCTCATCTAGGCTTGTGTCTAGGACATAATGTTCCACTCCAGGGGCGACAGGGATCTCGGGGTTGCATTCCAAACTCACCCGGGGAGTCAGGCCTCGTCTCCAGGGAAGCAAAGGACTCCGCTCTCCTCTCGAGTCGCACCGGGTATTTCTTGGACCCAACTGAGTGGCCTAAAGGGAGTCAATACTCCAGTGAAGTTTGGAGAGAGGACCAGGAATTGCTCTCCAGGTCAGGCAGGAAAAGAAGGCCCCCATCTCTCCTTGACGGGGGCATCTTGTGGTTTTTCTCGAACTGCGGCGCCAGTGTGGGTTTTCTCACGAGGTACGATGGGGTACTCAGGGAGCCTCTTGTGTGGTACTAGGGAAGTCAGTTTTCCTGCTTGTGGCGAGGGGAGCGCGTCCTTGCTCTGGAGTCATGGTAGGGGAATCGGGCATCAAGAGACGTTGAAAAAGGACTCTCCAAGTCTTTCTCGGGTTACTTCAGGAAACTCTGGGTTCCCTCGACTTGTGCCAGTGACCTCAGGTAGCTTCTCACGGAGCCTCTGAGAATTCAGGGATACTGTGGTGTTGGGAGGGGCCTCTCGGGACACCACTGAGTTTGGTTCAATGGAAGAGGGCCTCTTCTCTAGTTGAGGCAGGAACCTCAGGGTTCCTCTCCATTTCTGACTCCAATTGCAGGGTCCCTGAAGAGTTGGGACAGGAGAGTAAGGCCTCGTCTTGTGTGAAGGAATGCAACTTCACTTGCCTCTCGAGTTGTTCACGAGGTGACAGTCCACATTTGGAGCTGTGAGTGGAATCTGCGGGTTTTTCCAGACGATGCATGGGGATGTCAGTGTCCCTTCGTGTTGTGCCTTCATCCACAGGGTTGCCTTCAAAGAGATGTCCAGGCGTCAGGTTCTTATCTAGAGTGGACCGGGAATTCGGGATCTTTCAGCATATGGCACCAACCATGAGGCTACTTTTCGAATTTCCTCATGAGACCGGCCTCATCCGGAGGTTCGCGGGGAACGTCGGGAACCCCTTGCAGACAAAACATGGGAATCGACCCTTCTGTCGTGATCAGGAGGGGTGAAGGGGCTCACAGGAAGTGGTGCCGTGAACTTTGGTGTTTCCCTCGAGTGAGACCGGTATGTCAGGGAACTTTGGGGGTCGCATCAAGGGTGCCAAGTACCGTTTTGTACTTCAGGGTGGAACGTGGGACTTCTCTTGATATGCTGTAGTGGCCAAGGGCCTCATCTTGCGATGACGGGAGAGCCACGTGGTTTTTCTCGAGTTGCGGCGGGATTCTCGAGTTACGACGGGGATTTCAGGCTTCCTCTTGTGTTGGGCCAGGGAAGTCCAATCATCCATTCGAGTTGCGAGGGAGAGCTGAGGGTTGCGCTCGAGTCACTGCAGGGCAAAGGAGACCTCATCTAGGCTTGTGTCCAGGACCTAATGTTCCTCTCCAAGGGCCACAGGGATCTCAGGTTTGCATTCCAGACCCACCCAGGGAGTCAGGCCTCATGTCGAAGGGAAGCAAAGGACTCCGCTCTCCTTTTGAGTCGCGACGGGCACCTCTTGGAGTCCACTTTGTGGCCTAAAGGGAGTCAAGCCTCCTGTGAAGTTTGGAGAGAGGACTTGGGACTGCTCTCCAGGCCATGCAGGAAAAGATGGCCCTCATCTCGCGATGACGGAGGGATCTTGTGGGTTTTCTCGAGCTGCGGCGCCAGTGTGGGGTTTCTCACGAGGTATGACGGGGAGCTCAGGGAGCCTCTCGTGTGGTGCCAGGGAAGTCAGGTGTCCATGCGCATGGCGAGGGGCAGCGTGTCATTGCTCTCGAGCTATGGTAGGGGAATCTGACCTCAAGACACATTGAAGAAGGACTCTCGAGGTCTTTCTTCGGTTGTGGCAGGAAACCCTTATTTCCCTCGACTTTTGCCGGTGGCCTCAAGGAGCTTCTCAGAATGCCTATGAGAAGTCAGGGATACTGTGGAGATGGGAGGGGACTCTTGGGACTCCACTGGGTTTGTTTTAATGGAAGAGGGCCTCATCTCGGGTTGAGGCAGGAACCTCAGGTTTCCTCTCCATTTCTGACTCAGATCGAAGCGTGCCTGCAGAGTTGGGATTGGATACTCAGGCCTCGTCTTGTCTGAGGAAGGGGACTCCGCTTTCCTCTCTCATTGTTTAAGGGGTGACAGGCCAGTTGTGGAGCTGTATGTGGATCCTGCGGGGTTTTCCGGACGATGAACAGGGTTGCCAGTGCCCCCTCGTGTAGTGCCTTCATCCACAGGGTTGCCTTAGAAGAGGTGTCCGGGCATCGGGTTCTTATCAAGAGCAAGACCGAGAAATCGGGGTCTTTTGGCACGTGGCACCAACACGAGGCTACGTCTCGAATTTCTTCGTGAGACTGGCCTCATCCTGAGGTGCGCCATGAAGGTCGGGAACCCCTTCTAGACAAAGCAGGGGGATCGACCTTCCTGCCGTGATCAGGAGCGGAGAAGGGGCTCAAATGAAGTGGTGCCAGGAACTTCGGTGTTCCCTTGGAGTGAGACCGGTATATTGGGGAACTTTTGGGGTCGCATCAAGGGTGCCAAGTAGCATCTCGAACTTGATGACGAAACATGGGACTTCTCTTGAGACTCTGTAGTGGGCAAAGGCCTCATATTGCGATGAATGGGGAACCACGTGGTTTTTAAGAGTTGCGGCGGGATTCTCGAGTTACAACGGGAAATTCAGACTTCCTCTTGTGTTGGCCCAATGAAGACCAATCTTCCATTCGAATTGCGAGGGAGAGATGGGTGTTGCTCTCGAGTCACTGTAGGGCAAAATAGACCTCATCTAGGCTTTTGTCCAGGACATAATGTTCCTCTCCAGGGACAACAGGGATCTCGGGGTTGCATTCCAGACTCACCCGAGGTAAGGCCTCGTCTCGAGGGGAAACAAAGTACTCTGCTTTCCTCTCAAGTCGCGACAGGTATCTCTTGGAGCCCATTGAGTGGCCTAAAGGGAGTAAAGCCTCCTGTGAAGTTTGGAGAAAAGACCAGGGATTGCTCTCCAGGTCAGGCAGGAAAAGAAGTCCCCAATCTCGCGATGACGGTGGGTTTTCCCGAGCTGCGGCGCCAGTGTGGGGTTTCTCACGAGGTATGACGGAGAGCTCAGGGAGCCTCTCATGTGGCGCCAGGGAAGTCAGGTGTCCATGCGCATGGCGAGGGGGAGCGTGTCATTGCTCTCGAGTCATGGTAGGGGAATCCGTCCTCAAGACGCGTTGAAGAAGGACTCTTGAGGTCTTTCTCGGGTTGCGGCAGGATACCCTGTGTTCCCTCGACTTGTGCCGGTGACCTCAGGGAGTTGCTCAGGGTGCCTCTGAGAAGACACTGATACTGTGGAGTTGGGAGGGGCCTCTCGGGACTCCACTGGGTGTGGTATAATACAAGAGGGCCTCATCTCGTGTTGAGGAAGGAACCTCAGGGTTCCTCTCCATTTCAGACTCCGATCTCAGGATTCCTGCAGAGTTGGGACAGGAGAGTCAGGCCTCGTATTCTGTGGAGAAATGAAACTTAGCTTGCCTCTCGAGTTGTTCACGAGGTAACAGGTCACTTGTCGAGCTGTATGTGGAACCTGCAGAATTTTCCAAAAGATGCACGGGTGTTCAGGGTCCCTCCTTGTTGTGCCTTCATCCTACGGGATGCATTCCAAGACATGTACGGGCATCGGGTTCTTATTAATAGCTGACCGGGAAATGGGGTCTTTCCGCATGTGGCACCACCCACGAGGCTACATCTCCAATTTCCTCGTGAGACAGGCCTCATCCTGATGTGCGCTGGGAAGATCGGTAACCCCTTCCACACAAAGCAGGAGAAAAGACACTCCTGTTGCAATCAGGAGGGGAGAAGGGGCTCAAATGATGTGGTGCGGGGAACATGGGTGTTACCCTCGAGTGAGGCCTGTATGTTGGGGAACTTTGGGGGTGCCATCATGGGTGCCAAGTACCGTTTTGCACTTCAGTAGGAACGTGGGACTTCTTTTGAGACGCTGTGGCGGGCAAGGGCCTCATGCTGCGAAGACGATGGAACCACGTGGTTTTTCTCGAGTTGCGGCGGGATTCTCGAGTTACGACGTGGATTTCAGGCTTCCTCTTGTGTTGGCCCTGGAAGCCCAAACTTCCCTTCGAGTTGCGAGGGAAAGCTGGATGTTGTGCTCGAACCACTGCAAGGCCAAAGAGACCTCATCTAGGCGTGTGTCCAGGACCTAATAGTCCTCTCAAGGGAAGACAAGGATCTCGGGATTGCACTCCAGACTCCCCCGGGGAGTCAGGCCTCGCCTCGAGGGGAAGCAAAGGACTGCGCTCTCCTCTAGAGCCCCGACGCGGATCTCTTGGAGCCCACTGAGTCGCCTCAATGGAATCCATCCTACTCTTCAGTTTGGAGAGAGGACTCGGGATTGCTCTCCAGGCCAGGCAGGAAAAGAAGGCCCTCAGCTCGCGAGGACGGGGGCGTCTAGGGGGTTTCCTCGAGCTGCGGCGCCCATGGGGGTTTTCTCCCGAGGCACGACGAGGATCTCAGGGAGCCTCTCGTGCGGCGCCAGGGAAGCCAGGTCTGCATGCGCGAGGCGAGGGGGAGCGCATCATTGCTCTCTAGTCCAGAGAGGGCACAAGGGCATCAAGACACTTTGAAGAAGGACTATCGAGGTCTTTCTCGAGTGGCGGCGGGAAACCCTTATTTCCCACGACTTCTGCCGGGGACCTGAGGGAACTTCCCAGGGTGCCTCTGAGAGGTGAGGGATCCTGTGGAGTTAGCGGGGTCTCTCGGGACTCCGCTGGGGTTGGCGCAATGGAAGAGGGCCTCGTCTCGAGGGGAGGCAGGAACATCAGGCTTCCTCTCTGTTTCTGACTCAGACCCTCCGATCTCAGGGTCCCTGCAGAGTTGGGAGCGGAGAGTCAGGCCTCGTCTTTTCTGAGGAAGGGAACCCCGCTTGCCTCACGAGTTGTTCAGGGGGTCTCAGGCCCCTCGTCGAGCTGAGTGTGGAACCCGCGGGACTTTGCGGACGATGCACGGGGGTGGCAGTGCCCCTTCGTGTTGTGCCTTCACCCACAGGGTTGCCTTCGAAGAGGGGTCCGGGCCTCGGGTCCTTCTCAAGAGCGGACCGGGGAATCGGGGCTCGTTCGGCATGTGGCGCCACTCACGTGGCTCGGTTCGAATTTCCTCGTGAGACCGGCCTCCTCCTGAGGTGCACGGGGAAGGCCGGGAACCCCTTCAAGACCACGCAGGGCAATCGACTCTCCTGTCGCGATAAGGAGGGGAGAAGGCGTTCAGAGGAAGCGGTGGCGGGACCCTCGGTGTTCCCCTCGAGGGAACCCGGCATGTCGGGGAACTTTTGGGGGTCGCATGAAGGCTGTCAGGTACCATTTCGCCCTTCAGGGTGGAACAGGGGACTTCCCTTGAGACGCCATCACGGGCAAGGGCCTCATCTTGCCAAGAGGTGGGAACCACGTGGTTTTTCTCGAGTTGCGGCGGGATTCTCGAGTTACGACGGGGATCTCAGGCTTCCTCTTGGGTTGGCCCTGGGAAGCCCAATCTTCCCCTCGAGTTGCGAGGGAAAGCTGGGGGATGCGCTCGAGTCACTGCAGGGCCGAAGAGACCTCACCTAGGCGTGTGTCCGGGACCTAATATTCCTCTCCAGGGAAGGCAGGGATCTCGGGGTTGCATTCCAGGCTCCCCCGGGGAGTCAGGCCTCGTCTCGAGGGGAAGCCAAGGACTCCGCTCTCCTCTCGAGTCGCGACGCGGGTCTCTTGGAGCCCCCTGAGCGGCCTCAAGGGAGTCCAGCCTCCTCTTCCATTTGGAGAGAGGACCCGGGATTGCTCTCCAGGCCATGCAGGAAAAGAAGGCCCTCAGCTCGCGAGGACGGGGGCGTCTCCGGGGTTTCCTCGAGCTGCGGCGCCCGTGGGGGTTTTCTCCCGAGGCACGACGAGGATCTCAGGGAGCCTCTCGTGCGGCGCCAGGGAAGTCAGGTCTCCATGCGCGTGGCGAGGGGGAGCGCGTCCTGGCTCTCGAGTCACGGGAGGGGACTAGGGCCTCGAGACGCGTTGAAGAAGGACTCTCGAGGTCTTTCTCGGGGGGCGGCGGGAAACCCTCGTGTCCCTCGCCTTCTGCCGGGGACCTTAGGGAACTTGCCAGGGTGCCTCTGAGAGGCGAGGGATCCTGTGGAGGTGGCGGGGCCCCTCGGGACTCCACTGGGTCTGGCGCAACGGAAGAGGGCCTCACCTCGAGGGGAGGCAGGAACGTCAGGCTTCCTCTCCGTTTCGGACTCTGACCGCAGGGTCCCTGCAGAGTTGGGACAGGAGAGTCAGGCCTCGTCTTGTCTGAGGAAGGGAACCCCGCTGGCCTCTCGAGTTGCTCAGGGGTCTCAGGCCCCTCGTCGAGCTGTGTGTGGAACCCGCGGGTCTTTGCGGACGATGCACGGGGGTGGCAGTGCCCCTTCGTGTTGTGCCTTCACCCACAGGGTTGCCTTCGAAGAGGGGTCCGGGGCTCGGGTCCTTCTCAAGAGCGGACCGGGGAATTGGGGGCGTTCGGCATGTGGTCCCATCCACGTGGCTCGTCTCGAATTTCCTCGTGAGACCGGCCTCATCCTGAGGTGCGCCGGGAAGGCCGGGAACCCCTTCCAGACCACGCAGGGGAATCGCCTCTCCTGTCGCGATCAGGAGGGGAGAAGGGGCTCAGAGGAAGCGGTGCCGGGACCCTCGGTGTTCCACTCGGGGGACCCCGGCGTGTCGGGGGACTTTTGGGGGTCGCAGGAAGGCTGTCAGGGACCGTTTCGCCCTTCAGGGCGGAACAGGGGTCTTCCCTTGAGACGCCATCGCGGGCAAAGGCTCATCTTGCCAAGAGATGGGAACCACGTGGTTTTTCTCGAGTTGCGGCGGCACACTCGAGTTACGACGGGGATCTCAGCCTTCCCCTTGTGTTGGCCCTGGGAAGCCCAATCTTCCCCTCGGGTTGCGAGGGAAAGCTGGGGGTTGCGCTCGAGTCACTGCAGGGCCGAAGAGACCTCACCAAGGCGTGTGTCCGGGACCTAATATTCCTCTCCAGGGAAGGCAGGGATCTCGGGGTTGCATTCCAGGCTCCCCCGGGGAGTCAGGCCTCGTTTCGAGGGGAAGCCAAGGTCTCCGCTCTCCACTCGAGTCGCGACGCGGGTCTCTTGGAGCCCCCTGAGCGGCCTCAAGGGAGTCCAGCCTCCTCTTCCGTTTGGAGAGAGGACCCGGGATTGCTCTCCAGGCCATGCAGGAAAAGAAGGCCCTCAGCTCGCGAGGACGGGGGCGTCTTAGGGGTTTACTCGAGCTGCGGCGCCCGTGGGGGTTTTCTCCCGAGGCACGACGAGGATCTCAGGGAGCCTCTCGTGCGGCGCCAGGGAAGTCAGGTCTCCATGCGCGTGGCGAGGGGGAGCGCGTCCTGGCTCTCGAGTCACGGGAGGGGACTAGGGCCTCGAGACGCGTTGAAGAAGGACTCTCGAGGTCTTTCTCGGGGGGCGGCGGGAAACCCTCGTTTCCCTCGCCTTCTGCCGGGGACCTTAGGGAACTTGCCAGGGTGCCTCTGAGAGGCGAGGGATCCTGTGGAGGTGGCGGGGCCCCTCGGGACTCCGCTGGGTCTGGCGCAACGGAAGAGGGCCTCACCTCGAGGGGAGGCAGGAACCTCAGGCTTCCTCTCCGTTTCGGACTCCGACCGCAGGGTCCCTGCAGAGTTGGGACAGGAGAGTCAGGCCTCGTCTTGTCTGAGGAAGGGAACCCCGCTTGCCTCTCGAGTTGTTCAGGGGGACACAGGCACCTCGTCCAGCTGTGTGTGGAACCCGCGGGTCTTTCCGGACGATGCACGGGGATGTCAATGCCGCTTAGGTCTGTGCCTTCACCCACAGGGTTGCCTTCGAAGAGGGGTACGTCATCGGGTTCTTCTCAAGAGCGGACCGGGGAATCGGGGTCGTTCGGCGTGTGGCACCACCCACGTGGCTCATTTCAAATGTCCTCGTGAGACCGGCCTCCTCCTGAGGTGCGCCAGGAAGGCCGGGAACCCCTTCCAGACCACGCAGGGGAATCGACTCTCCTGTCGCGCTCAGGAGGGGAGAAGGGGCTCAGATGAAGCGGTGCCGAGACCCTCGGTGTTCCCCTCGAGGGAACCAGGAGTGTCGGGGAACTTTTGGTGTCACATGAAGGCTGTCAGGTCCCGTTTCGCACTTCAGGGCGGAACAGGGGACTTCCCTTCAGACGCCTTCACGGGCAAGGGCATCATCTTGCGAATAGGTGGGAACCACGTGGTTTTTCTCGAGTTGCGGCGGGATTCTCGTGTTACGACGGGGGATTACAGGCTTCCTCTTGTGTCAGCCCTGGGTAGCCCAATCTTCTATTCTAGAGGCGAGCGAAAGCTGGGGGTTGCGCTCTAGTCACTGCAGGGCCAAAGAGACCTCATCTAGGCCTGTGTCCAGGACCTAATGCTCCTCTCCAGGGAAGACAAGGATCTCGGAGTTGCATCCCATGCTCCCCTGGGGAGTCAGGCCTCGCCTCGAGGGGAAGCAAAGGACTCCGCTCTCCTCCCGAGTCGCGACGCGGATATCTTGGTGCCCCCTGAGTGGCCTCAAGGGAGTCCAGCCTCCTCTTCACTTTTGAGAGAGGACTCGTGATTACTCTCCAGGCCAGGCAGGAAAAGAAGGCCCTCACCTCGCGAGGAGGGGGGCATCTCAGGGGTTTCCTCGAGCTGCGGCACCCGTGGGGGTTTTCTCCCGAGGCACGACGAGGATCTCAGGGAGCCTCTCGTGCGGTTCCAGGGAAGTCATGTCTCCATGCATGTGGCGAGAAGGAGCGCGTCATTGTTCTCGAGTCATGAGAGGGGACTAGGGCCTCAAGACGCGTTGAAGAAGGACTCTCGATGTCTTTCTCGGGTTGCAGCGGGAAACCCTCGTTTCCCCCGAATACTGCCGGGGACCTGAGGAAACTTCCCAGGGTGCCTCTGAGAGGTGAGGGACGCTGTGGATTTGGCGGGGCCTCTCGGGACTCCACTGGGTTTGTCGCAATGGAAGAGGGCCTCATCTCGAGTGGAGGCAGGAACCTCAGGTTTCCTCTCCAATTCTGACTCTGATCGTAGTGTCCCTGCAGATTTGGGACAGGAGAGTCAGGCTATGTCTTTTCTGAGGAATGAAACTCCGCTTGCCTCTCGAGTTGTTCATGGGGTTTCAGGCCCCTTGTCAAACTGTGTGTGGAATCTGCAGGTTTTTCCAGACGATGCATGGGGGTGTCAGTGACCCTTCGTTTTGTGTCTTCATCCACAGGGTTGCCTTCGAAGAGGTGTCCGGGCATCGTGTTCTTATGAAGAGCGGACTGGGAAATCGGGGTCGTTCAGCATTTGGCACCACCCACGTGGCTAGTCTCGAATTTCCTCATGAAACCGGCCTCATCCTGAGGTGTGCCGCGAAGGTCATGAAACCCTTCCAGACAAAGCAGAGGAATCGACCCTCCTGTGGCGATCAGGAGGGGAGAAGTGGCTCAGATGAAGTGCTGCTGGGAACCTCGGTGTTTCCCTCAAGTGAGACAGGTATGTCGGGTAACTTTTGGGGTCGCATAACGCGTTCCAAGTACCGTTTCGCTCTTCCAATTGGAACGTGGGACTTCTCTTGGGGTGCTCCAGCGGGCAAGGGCCTCATCTTGGAATGACTGGGGAACCACTTGGTTTTTCTCTAGTTGCGGTGGGATATTTGAGTTACCACAGGGAATTCATGCTTCCTCTTGTGTTGGCCCACAAAAGTCTTATCTTCCATTCGAGATTCGAGGAAGAGCTGGAGGTGCGCTCTAGTCACTGAAGGCAAAAGAGACCCCACCAAGGCTTGTGTGCAGGACCTAATGTTCATGTCAAGGGGCGACAGGAATCTCGGGGTTGCATTCCAGACTCACCCTGGAGTCAGGCCTCGTCTCGAGGGGAAGCAAAGGACTCTGCTCTCCTCTCGAGTCGGACGGGTATGTCTTGGAGCCCACTGAGTGGCTTAAAGGGAGTCAAACCTCCTCTGGTGTTTGGAGGGAGGACACGGGATTGCTCTCCAGGCAATGCAGGAAATGAAGGCCCTCATCTCGCGATGACTGGGGCGTCTCGTAGGTTTTCTCGAGCTGTGGCGCTAGTGTGGGGTTTCTCACGAAGTAAGACTGGGAGCTCAGTGAGCCTCTCATGTGGTGCCAGGGCAGTCAGGTCTCTATGCACGTGGTGAGAGGGAGCCCGTCATTGTTCTCGAGTCATGGTAGGGGAATTGGGCCTGAAGACGTGTTAAAGAAGGACTCTCGAGGTCTTTCTTGGGTTGCAGCAGGAAACCCTGGGTTCCATCGACTTGTGCCAGTGACCTCAGGAAGCTTCTCAGCATGCCTCTGAGAAGTCAGGGTCACTGTGGAGTTGAGAGGGGCCTCTCGGAACTCCACTGGGTTTGGTGCAATGGAAGAGGGCCTCATGACAAGTTGAGGCAGGAACCACAGGGTTCCTCTCCTGGCTTCGAATGCGCCGGATCTGACTCGGATCGCAGAGTCCCTGCAGAGTTGGGACAGGAGAGTCAGGCCTCGTCTTGTGTGGAGGAATGGAACTCCGCTTGACTCTCGCGTTGTTCATGGGGTGACAGGCCACTTGTCGATTTGTATGTGGAACTTGCGGGTTTTTCTGGACGATGCACTGGGGTGTCACTGCCCCTTCGTGTTGTGCCTTGTTCCACAGGATTGCCTTCGAGTTGGGTTCTGCCATCGGGTTCTTATCAAGAGCGGACCAGGGAATCGGGGTCTTTTGGCATGCCGCACCACCCACGAGGCTATGTCTCGAATTTCGTCGTGAGACTGGCCTCATCTTGATGTGCACCAGGAAGGTCGGGAACGCCTTCCAGACAAAGCAGGGGAATCGAACCTCCTGTCACGATCAAGAGGGGAGAAGAGTCTCAGATGAAGTGGTGCCGGGAACCTCGGTGTTCTCCTCAAGTGAGACTGGCATGTCGGGGAACTTTTGGGGTCGCATCAAGGGTTCCAAGTAACTTTTCGCTCTTCAATACGGAACGTGGGACTTCTCTTGAGACGCTGTAGCGGGCAAGGGCCTCATCTTTCGATGACGGGGGAACCACGTGGTTTTTCTTGAGTTGCGGCGGGATTCTCGAGTTACAACCGGGAATTCAGGCTTCCTCTTCAACTGGCCCAGGGAAGTCCAGTTTTCATTCGAATTGCGAGTTAGAACTGGGGATTGCTCTCGAGACACTGCAGGGCCAAATAGACCTCATCTAGGCTTGTGTCCAGGACCTAATGTTCCTCTGCTGGGGCGAAAGCGATCTCAACATTGCATTCTCGACTCACCGGGGGAGTCAGGCCTCGTCTCGAGGGGAAGCCAAGGACACCGCTCTCCTGTCAAGTCGCGACGGGTATATCTTGGAGCTCACTGTGTGGCCTAAAATGAGTCAAGCCTCCTGTGGAGTTTGGAGAGAGGACTCAGGATTGCTCTCCAGGCCATACAGCAAAAGAAGGCCCTCATCTCGTGAGGACTGGGGTGTCTCGTGGGTATTCTCGAGCTGCGGCTCCAGTGTGGTGTTGATCACGAGGTATAATGGGGAGCTCAGGGAGCCTCTCCTGTGTCGCCAGGGAAGTCAGGTTTCTATGCGCGTGGCTAGGGGGAGCGCGTCATTGCTCTCGAGTCATGGTAGGGGAATCGCACCTCAAGACGCGTTGAAGAAGGACTCTCGAGCTCTTTTACGGGTTGGGGCAGGAAACCCTTGGTTCCCTCGACTTGTGCCGGTGATCTCAGGAAGGTCTAAGGGTGCCTCTGAGAAGTCAGGAACACTGTGGATTTGGGAGGGGCCTTTCGTTACTCAACTGGGTTTGGTGCAATCGAAGAGGGCCTCATCTCGAATGGAGGCAGGAACCTCAGGGGTCCTCTCCATATCTGACTCGGGTCGCAGGGTACCTGCAGAGTATGGACAAGAGAGTCACGCCTCGTCTTCTGTTGAAGAATGGATTTCCCCTTGCCTTTCGAGTTGTTCACGGAGTGACAGGCCACTTGTTGAGCTGAGTGTGGAACCTGCGGGTTTTTCCGGACGATGCACGGGGGTGTCAGTGCCCCTTCGTGTTGTGCCTTCATCCACAGGGTTGCCTTCAAAAAGGTTTCCGGGCATCGGGTTCTTTTCAAGAGGGTACCGGAAAATTGGGGTCTTTCAGCATGTGGTACCACCCACGAGGCTACGTCTCGAATTTCCTCGGGAGACCGGCCTCATCCTGAGGTGCGCCGGGAAGGTCGGGAACCCCTTGCAGACAAAGCAGGGGAATCGACCCACCACTCGCGATCAGAAGGGGAGAAGGGGCTCAGATGAAGTGGTGCCGGGAACCTCGGTGGTCCCCTCGAGTGAGACCGGTATGTCACGGCACTTTTGAGGTCGCATCAAGGGTGCCAAGTACAGTTTCGCACTTCAAGATGGAACGTGGGAATTCTCTGGAGATGCTGTAGCGGGCAAGGGCCTCATATTGCGATGACGAGGGAAACACGTGGTTTTTCTCAAGTTGAGGCGGGATTCTCGAGTTACAACGGGGAATTCAGGCTTCCTCTTGTGTTGGCCCAGGAAGTCCAATCTTCCATTCAACTTGTCAGAGAGAGCTGGGGGTTGCTCTCGAGTCACTTCAGGGCAAAGAGTCCTCATCTAGGCTTGGGTCCAGGACGTAATGTTCCTCTCCAGGGGCGACAGGGATATCGGGGTCGCATTCCAGTCTCACCCGTTGGGTCACACCTCGTCTCGAGTGGAAGCAAAGGACTCCACTATCCTCTCGAGTCGGGACGCGTAACTCTTGGAGCCCAATGAGTGGCCTAAAGGGAGTCAAGCGTCCTGTGTAGCTTGGACAGAAGGTTCACGCTTGATCTGCATACCATGCAGTTAAAGATGGCCCTCCTCTCGTGATGACGGGGGCGTCTCATGGGTTTTCTCGAGCTGCGGCGCCAGGGTGGGGTTTCTCACGAGATATGATGGGGAGTTCAGGGAGCCTCTTGTGCGGCACCAGAGAAGCCTGACTCCATGCGTGTGGCCAGGCAGATCGCGTCATTGCTCTCGAGTCATGGGAGGGACTAGGGCCTCAAGAGGCATTTAAGAAGGACTCTCAAGGTCTTTCTTGGGTTGGGGCGGGAAACACTCGTTTCCATCGACCTCTACAGGGGACCTTAGGGAACTTCCCAGGTGCCTCTGAGAGGTGAGGGATACTGAGGAGTTAGAGGGGCCTCTCGGGACTCCACTAGGTTTGACGAAATGAAAGAGGGCCTCATCTCGATTGGAGGCAGGAACCTCAGGCTTCCTCTCCATTTCTGACTCCGACCGCAGGGTCCCTGCAGAGTTGGGACAGGAGAGTCAGGCCTCGTCTTGTCTGAGTAACGGAACTCTGCTTGCCTCTTGAGTCGTTCAGGGGGTCTCAGGGCCCTTGACAAGCTGTGTGTGCAACCTGCGGGTGTTTCCAGAAGATGCATGGGGGTGTCAGTGCCCCTTCGTTTTGTGCCTTCCCCCACAGTGTTTCCTTCAAAGAGGTGTCCGGGCATCGGGTTCATTTCAAGAGCGGACCGGGAAATCGGGGTCATTCGACATGTGGCACCACCAACGTGGCTCATCTCGAATTTCCTCGTGAGACCAGCATCATCCTGAGGTGCGCCGGGAAGGCCGGGAACACCTTCCACACAAAGTAGGGGAATCGATTCTCCTGTCGCGATCAGGAGGGGAGATGGGGCTCAGATGAAGTGGTGCCGGGACCCTCGGTGTTCCACTCGAGGGAACCCGGCGTTTCAGGGAACTTTAGGGGTCGCATCAAGGGAGCCAAGTACCGTTTCCCACTTCAGGACGGAACATGGGACTTCCCTGGAGACGCTGTAGCAGGCAAGGGCCTCATCCTGTGAAGACGTTGCAACCAAGTCGTTTTTCTCAAGTTGCATTGGGATTCTCAAAAACGACAGGAATTTCAGGCTTCCTCTTGGGTTGGCCCTGGGAAGCCCAATCTTCAATTCGAGTTGCGATGGAAAGCTGGGGGTTCTGCTCGAGTCACTACAGGGCCAAAGAGACCTCATCCAGGCGTGTGTCCAGGACCTAATATTCCTCTCAAGGGAAGACAGGGATCACGGGTCTCCATTCCAGACTCCCCCGGGGGGTCAGGACTCGCCTGGAGGGGAAGCAAAGACTCCGCTTTCCTCTCAAGTCGCGACACGGATCTCTTGGAGCCCACTGAGTGGACTCAAGGGTGTCGAGCCTCCTCTTCAGTTTGGAGAGAGGAATCGGGATTGCTCTCCAGGCCAGGCAAGAAAAGAAGGCCCTCATCTCGTGAGGACTGGGGCGTCTCGTGGGTATTCTCGGGCTGCGGCTCCAGTGTGGTGTTGCTCACGAGGTATAATGGGGAGCTCAGGGAGCCTCTCCTGTGGCGCCAGGGAAGTCAGGTTTCTATGCGCGTGGCTAGGCGGAGTGCGTCATTGCTCTCGAGTCATGGTAGGGGAATGGCACCTCAAGACGCGTTGAAGAAGGACTCTCGAGGTCTTTTACGGGTTGGGGCAGGAAACCCTTGGTTCCCTCGACTTGTGCCGGTGAACTCAGGAAGGTCTAAGGGTGCCTCTGAGAAGTCAGGGATACTGTGCAGTTGGGAGGGGCCTCTCGGGACTCCACTGGGTTCGGTGCAATGGAAGAGGGCCTCATCTTGAGTGGAGGCAGGAAACTCATGTTTCCTCTCCTGACTTCCCCTGGGCCAGATCTGACTCAGATTGCAGTTTCGCTGCAGAGTTCGAACAGGAGAGTCAGGCCTCGTCTTGTGTGGAGGAATGGACCTCTGCTTGCCTCTCCAGTTGTTCACGGGGTGACAGGTCACTTCTCGAGCTGTGTGTGGTACCTGCGGGTTTCTCCGGACAATACCCGGGGGTGTCAGTGCCCCTTCGTGTTGTGCCTTCATCAAAAGGGTTATCTTCAAAGAGGTGTCCGGGCACTGGGATCTTATCAAGAGCGAACCGGGAAATCGGGGTCTTTCGGCATGTGTCACCATCCACGAGGCTATGTCTCGAATATCCTCTTGAGACCGGCCTCATCCTGAGATGCACCAGGAAAGGCGGGAACCCCTTCAAGACAAAACAGGGGAATCGACCCTCCTGTCGCGATCAGGAGGGGAGAAGGGGCCCAGATGTAGTGGTGCCGGGAACCTCGGTGTTCTCCTCGAGTCAGACCAGTGTGTCGAGGAACTTTTGATGTTGCATCAAGGGTGCCGATACCGTTTCGCACTTCAAGACGGAACGGGGGACTTCTCTTGAGACGCTGTAGGGGGCAAGGGCCTCATCTTGGGATGACGGGGGAACCACGTAGCGTTTCTCGAGTTGTGGCGGGATTCTCGAGTTTCGACGGGGAATACAGTCTTCCTCATGTGTTGGCCCAGGGAAGTCCTATCTTCCATTCGAGTTTCAAGGGAGAGCTGGGGATTGCCCTCGAGTCACTGCAGGGCAAAATAGACCTCATCTAGGCTTGTGTCCAGGACTTAATGTTCATCCCTACGGGCGACAGGTATCTCGGGCTTGCATACCAGACTCACCCGGGGAATCAGGCCTCGTCTCGAGGGGAAGCAAAGAACTCCGCTGTCCTTTTGAGTCGCGATGGGTATCTCTTGGAGCCCACTGTGTGCCCTAAAGGGAGTCAAGCCTCCTGTGCTGTTTGGATAGAGGACTCGGGATTCCTCTCCAGGCCATGCAGGAAAAAAAGGCCCTCATCTCGCGATGACGGCGGCCTCTTGTGGGTTTTCTAGACTGCCGCGCTAGTGCCGGGTTTCTGACGAGGTACGAGAGGGAGCTCAGGGAGCCTCTCGTGTGGCGCCAGGGAAGTCAGGTCCCCATGAGATGGCTAGGGGGAGTTCGTCATTGCTCTCGAGTCATGGTAGGGTAATCGGGCCTCAAGACGGGTTGAAGAAGGACTCTCGAGGTCTTTCTCGGGTCACTGCATAAAACCCAGGGTTCCCTTGACTTGTGCCTGCGACCTCAGGGAGCTTCTCAGAGTGCCTCTGAGAAGTCAGGGATACTGTGCAGTTTGGAGGGGCCTCTCGAGACTCCTCTGCATTTGGTGGAATGTAAGAGGGACTCATCTCGAGTTGAAGCAGGAACCTCAGTGTTCCTCTCCATTTCTGACTCAGATCGCAAGGTCCCTGCATGTTGGTAGAGGAGAGTCAGGCCTCGTCTTTTCTGGAGGATGGGACTCCTCTTGCCTCTCGAGTTGTTCTTGAGGTGACAGGCCACTTGTCGAGCTGTGTATGTAACCTGCCCTTTTTTCCGGATGATGCACAGGTGTGTTAGTGCCCCTTCGTGTTGTACCTTCATACTCAAGGCTGCCTTCCAAGAGGTGTCCGAGCATCGGATTCTTATCAAGAGCGGACCGGGAAATTGGAGTCTTTCAGCAAGTGGCACCACCCACAAAGCTACGTATCGAATTTCCCCATGAGACCGGCCTCATCCTGAGTTGTGCAGGGAAGGTCGGGCCCCCTTGCAGACAAAGCAGGGGAATCGACCCACGGGTCACGATCAGGAGGGGAGAAGGGGCTTAAATGAAGTGGTGCCGGGAACCTCGGTGTTCCCCTTGAGTGAGACCGGCGTGTTGGGGGACTTTTGGGGTCGCATCAAGGGTGCCAAGTACCGTTTCGCATTTCAAGACGGAACCTGGGACATCTTTTGAAACGCTGTAGCGGGCAAGGGCCTCATCTTGCGATGACGGGAGAACCACGTGGTTTTGCTCGAGTTGCGGCGGGATTCTCGAGTTATGACCGGGAATTTAGGCTTCCTCTTGTTGGTCTTGAAATCCAATCTTCCATTCGGGTTGCGAGGGGGAGCTGGGGATTGCGCTAGAGTCACTGCAGGGCAAAAGAGACCTAATCTAGGCTTGTGTCCAGGATCTAACGTTGCTCTCCAGGGGCGACAGGGATCTCGGGTTTGCATTCCAGACTCATCCGGGGAGTCAGTTCTCACCTCGAGGGTAAGCAAAGAATTCCGCTCTCGTCTCGAGTCGCGATGGGTATCTCTTGGAGCCCACTGTGTGTACTAAAGGGAGTCAAGCCTCCTGTGGAGTTTGGAGAGAGGACTCGGGATTGGACTCCAGGCCATGCAGGAAAAGAAGGCCCTCATCTCGAGATGACGGTGGCGTCTCGTGGGTTTTCTCGAGCTGCGGCGCCAGTGTGGGGTGTCTCATGAAGTACCACGGGGATCTCAGGGAGCCTCTTGTATGGCGCCAGGAAAATCCAGTATTCCATTCGAGTTGCAAGTTAGAACTGGGGATTGCTCTCCAGTCACTGCAGGGCAAAATAGGCCTCATCTACGCTTGTGTCCAGGACCTAGTGTTCCACTACTGGGCCGACAGGGATCTCAGGGTTGCATTCTCGACTCATCCGGAGAGTCAGGCCTCGTCTTGAGGGGCAATAAAGGACTCCGCTCTCCTGTCGAGTCGCGACGGGTATCTCTTGGAGCCCACTGCGTGGCGTAAATGGAGTGAAGCCTCCTATGGAGTTTGGAGAGATGACTCGGAAATGTTTTCCTGGCCATGCAGGAAAAAAGGCCCTCGTCTCGCGATGACGGGGGCGTCTCGTGGGTTTTCTCCAGCTGCGGCGCCAGTATCAGATTTCTCACGAGGTACGACGGGGAGCTCAGAGAGCCTCTCGTGTGGTGCTAGGGACGTCAGGTCTCCGTGCGTGTGGTGAAGGGGAGTGCGTGATTGCTCTCGAGTCATAGTAGGCGAATCGGGCCTCAAGACGCATTGAAGAAGGACTCTCGAGGTCTTTCTCGGGTTGCGGCAGGGAACCCTGGGTTCCCTCGACTTGTGTCGGTGACCTCAGGCAACTTCTCAGGGTGCCTCTGAGAAGTCAGGGACACTGTGGATTTGGGAGGGGCCTTTCATTACTCAACTGGGTTTGGTGCAATCGAAGAGGGCCTCATCTCGAATGGAGGCAGGAACCTCAGGGGTCCTCTCCATTTCTGACTCGGGTCGCAGAGTACCCGCCGAGTACGGACAAGAGAGTCACGCCTCGTCTTCCGTGGAGGAATGGATCTCCGCTTGCCTTTCGAGTTGTTCACGGAGTGACAGGCCACTTGTTGAGCTGTGTGTGGAACCTGCGGGTTTTTCCGGACGATGCACAGGGGTGTCAGTGCCCCTTCGTGTTGTGCCTTCATCCACAGGGTTGCCTTCAAAGAGGTGTCCGGGCATCGGGTTCTTTTCAAGAGCGTACCGGAAAATTGGGGTCTTTCAGCATGTGGTACCACCCACGAGGCTACGTCTCGAATTTCCTCGGGAGACCAGCCTCATCCTGAGGTTCGCCGGGAAGGTAGGGAACCCTTGCAGACAAAGCAGGGGAATCGACACACCGGTCGCGATCAGAAGGGGAGAAGGGGCTCAGATGAAGTGGTGCCGGGAACCTCGGTGGTCCCCTCGAGTGAGACCGGTATGTCATGGCACTTTTGAGGTCGCATCAAGGGTGCCAAGTACAGTTTCACACTTCAAGATGAAACGTGGGAATTCTCTGGAGATGCTGTAGCGGGCAAGGGCCTCATATTGCGATGACGAGGGAAACACGTGGTTTTTCTCGAGTTGCGGCGGGATTCTCGAGTTACGACGGGGAATTCAGGCTTCCTCTTGTGTTGGCCCAGGAAGTCCAATCTTCCATTCAACTTGTCAGAGAGAGCTGTGGGTTGCTCTCGAGTCACTTCAGGGCAAAGAGTCCTCATCTAGGCTTGGGGCCAGGATGTAGTGTTCCTCTCCAGGGGCAACAGGGATATCGGGGTCGCATTCCAGTCTCACCCGTTGGGTCACGCCTCGTCTCGAGTGGAAGCAAAGGACTCCACTATCCTCTCGATTCGCGACGTGTAACTCTTGGAGCCCAATGAGTGGCCTAAAGGGAGTCAAGCGTCCTGTGTAGCTTGGACAGAAGGTTCACGCTTGATCTGCATACCATTCAGTTAAAGATGGCCCTCCTCTCGTGATGACGGGGGCGTCTCATGGGTTTTCTCGAGCTGCGGCGCCAGTGTGGGGTTTCTCACGAGATATGATGGGGAGCTCAGGGAGCCTCTCGTGCGGCGCCAGAGAAGTCAGGCCTCCATGCGTGTGGCCAGGCAGATCGCGTCATTGCTCTGGAGTCATGGGAGGGACTAGGGCCTCCAGACGCATTTAAGAAGGACTCTCGAGGTCTTTCTTGGGTTGGGGCGGGAAACACTCGTTTCCCTCGACCTCTACAGGGGACCTTAGGGAACTTCCCAGGTGCCTCTGAGAGGTGAGGGATACTGAGGAGTTAGAGGGGCCTCTCGGGACTCCACTAGGTTTGACGAAATTAAAGAGGGCCTCATCTCGATTGGAGGCAGGAACCTCAGGCTTCCTCTCCATTTCTGACTCTGACCGCAGGGTCCCTGCAGGGTTGGGACAGGAGAGTCAGGCCTCGTCTTGTCTGAGTAATGGAACTCTGCTTGCCTCTCGAGTCGTTCAGTGGGTCTCAGGCCCCTTGTCGAGCTGTGTGTGGAACCTGCGGGTGTTTCCAGAAGATGCACGGGGGTGTCATTGCCCCTTCATTTGGTGCCTTCCCCCACAGGGTTGCCTTCAAAGAGGTGTCCAGCATCAGGTTCATTTCAAGAGCGGACCGGGAAATCGGGGTCATTCGGCATGTGGCACCACCCACGTGGCTCATCTCGAATTTCCTCGTGAGACCAGCATCATCCTGAGGTGCGCCGGGAAGGCCGGGAACCCCTTCCACACAAAGAAGGGGAATCGACTCTCCTGTCGCGATCAGGAGGGGAGATGGGGCTCAGATGAAGTGGGGCCGGGACTCTAGGTGTTCCACTCGAGGGAACCCGGCGTTTCAGGGAACTTTAGGGGTCGCATCAAGGGAGCCAAGTACCATTTCCCACTTCAGGACGGAACATGGGACTTCCCTGGAGACGCTGTAGCGGGCAAGGGCCTCATCCTGTGAAGACGTTGGAACCACGTCGTTTTTCTCGAGTTGCGTCTGGATTCTCGAAAACGACGGGGATTTCAGGCTTCCTCTTGGGTTGGCCCTGGGAAGCCCAATCTTCCCCTGGAGTTGCGAGGGAAAGCTGGGGGTTCTGCTCGAGTCACTACAGGGCCAAAGAGACCTCATCGCGGCGTGTGTCCAGGACCTAATATTCCTCTCAAGGGAAGACAGAGATCTCGGGTTTCCATTCCAGACTCCCCCGGGGAGTCAGGCCTCGCCTCGAGGGGAAGCAGAGGACTCCACTTTCCTCTCAAGTCGCGACACGGATCTCTTGGAGCCCACTGAGTGGACTCAAGGGTGTCGAGCCTCCTCTTCAGTTTGGAGAGAGGACTTGGGATTGCTCTCCAGGTCAGGCAGGAAAAGAAGGCCCTCATCTCGCGATGACGGGGGCATCTCATGGGTTTCCTCAGGCTGTGGCGCCCTTGGGGGTTTTCTCAAGAGGCACGACGAGGACCTCAGGGAGCCTCTCGTGCGGCACCAGGGGACTCATGTCTCCATGCGCATGGCGAGGGGGAGCTGGTCATCACTCTCGAGTCATGGGAAGTGACTAGGGCCTCAAGACGCATTGAAGAATGACTCTCGAGGTCTTTCTCGGGTGGCGGCGGGAAACCCTCGTTTCCCTCGACTTCTGCAGGGGACTATAGGGAACTTACCAGGGTGACTCTGAGAGGTGAGGAATGCTGTGGAGTTGGCAGGGCCTCTCGGGACTCTGCTGGGTTCGGCGCAATGGAAGAGGGCCTCATCTCGAGGGGAGGCAGGAACCTCAGGCTTCCTCTCCAATTCTGACTCCGACTGCACGGTCCCTGCAGTGTTGGGACAGGAGAGTCATGCCTCGTCTTGTCTGAGGAATGGAATTCTGGTTGCCTCTCGAGTTGTTCCGGGAGTCTCAGGCCCCTTGTCGAGCTGTGTGTAGACCCTGCGGGTTTTTACGGATGATGCAAGGGGGTGTCAGTGCCCCTTCGTGTTGTGCCTTCACTCACAGGGTTGCCTTCGAAGAGGTGTCCGGGCATCAGGTTCTTATCAAGAGCGGACCGGAAAATCGGTGTCGTTCGGCACGTGGCACCTCACACATGGCTGGTCTCGAATTTCCTCCTGAGACCGGCCTCATCCTGAGGTGCACCAGGAAGGCCGGGAACCCCATCCAGAGAAAGCAGGGGAATCGACTCTCCTGTCACGATCAGGAGGGGAGAAGGTGCTCAGATGAAGTGGTGTCGGGACCCTTGGTGTTCCCCTCGAGGGAACCCAGCGTGTCGGGAACTTTTGCGGTCGCATCAAGGGTGTCAAGTACCTTTTCGCACTTAAGGACAGAACATGGGACTTCCCTGGAGACGCCGGGAATTTCAGTGTTCCCCTGGAGTGAGACCAGTATGTTGGGGAACTTTGGGGTCGCATCAAGGGTGCCAAGTAGCATTTCGAACTTTAAGATGGAACGTGGGACTTCTCTTGAGACTCTAGCTGGCAAGGGCCTCATATTGCGATGAAGGGGGAACCACATGGTTTTTAAGACTTGAGGCTGAATTCTCGAATTACGATGGGATATTCAGACTTCCTCTTGTGTTGACCGTGGGAAGCCCAATCTTCCATTCAAATTGTGAGGGAGAGATGGAGGTTGCTCTCGAGTCACTGTAGGGCAAAATAGACCTCATCTAGGCTTGTGTCTAGGACATAATGTTCCACTCCAGGGGCGACAGGGATCTCGGGGTTGCATTCCAAACTCACCCGGGGAGTCAGGCCTCGTCTCCAGGGAAGCAAAGGACTCCGCTCTCCTCTCGAGTCGCACCGGGTATTTCTTGGACCCAACTGAGTGGCCTAAAGGGAGTCAATCCTCCTGTGAAGTTTGGAGAGAGGACCAGGGATTGCTCTCCAGGTCAGGCAGGAAAAGAAGGCCCCCATCTCTCCTTGACGGGGGCATCTTGTGGTTTTTCTCGAACTGCGGCGCCACTGTGGGTTTTCTCACGAGGTATGATGGGGTACTCAGGGAGCCTCTTGTGTGGTACTAGGGAAGTCAGTTTTCCTGCTTGTGGCGAGGGGAGCACGTCCTTGCTCTGGAGTCATGGTAGGGGAATCGGGCATCAAGAGACGTTGAAAAAGGACTCTCCAAGTCTTTCTCGGGTTACTTCAGGAAACTCTGGGTTCCCTCGACTTGTGCCAGTGACCTCAGGTAGCTTCTCAGGAAGCCTCTGAGAATTCAGGGATACTGTGGTGTTGGGAGGGGCCTCTCGGGACACCACTGAGTTTGGTTCAATGGAAGAGGGCCTCTTCTCTAGTTGAGGTAGGAACCTCAGGGTTCCTCTCCATTTCTGACTCCGATCGCAGGGTCCCTGAAGAGTTGGGCCAGGAGGGTAAGGCCTCGTCTTGTGTGAAGGAATGCAACTTCATTTGCCTCTCGAGTTGTTCACGGGGTGACAGTCCACATTTGGAGCTGTGAGTGGAATCTGCGGGTTTTTCCAGACGATGCATGGGGATGTCAGTGTCCCTTCGTGTTGTGCCTTCATCCACAGGGTTGCCTTCGAAGAGATGTCCGGGCGTCAGGTTCTTATCTAGAGTGGACCGGGAATTCGGGATCTTTCAACATGTGGCACCAACCATGAGGCTACTTTTCGAATTTCCTCATGAGACCGGCCTCATCCGGAGGTTTGCGGGGAACGTCGGGAACCCCTTGCAGACAAAGCATGGGAGTCGACCCTCCTGTCGCGATCAGGAGGGGTGAAGGGGCTCACAGGAAGTGGTGCCATGAACTTTGGTGTTTCCCTCGACTGAGACCGGTATGTCAGGGAACTTTGGGGGTCGCATCAAGGGTGCCAAGTACCGTTTTGTACTTCAGGATGGAACGTGGGACTTCTCTTGATACGCTGTAGCGGCCAAGGGCCTCATCTTGCGATGACGGGGGAGCCACGTGGTTTTTCTCGAGTTGCGGCGGGATTCTCGAGTTACGACGGGGATTTCAGGCTTCCTCTTGTGTTGGGCCAAGGAAGTCCAATCATCCATTTGAGTTGCGAGGGAGAGCTGGGGGTTGCGCTCGAGTCACTGCAGGGCAAAGGAGACCTCATCTAGGCTTGTGTCCAGGACCTAATGTTCCTCTCCAAGGGCCACAGGGATCTCAGGTTTGCATTCCAGACTCACCCAGGGAGTCAGGCCTCGTGTCGAAGGGAAGCAAAGGACTCTGCTCTCCTTTCGAGTTGCGACGGGCACCTCTTGGAGCCCACTTTGTGGCCTAAAGGGAGTCAAGCCTCCTGTGAAGTTTGGAGAGAGGACTTGGGAATGCTCTCCAGGCCATGCAGGAAAAGATGGCCCTCATCTCGCGATGACGGAGGGGTCTTGTGGGTTTTCTCGAGTTGCAGCGCCAGTGTGGGGTTTTTCATGAGGTACTACGGGGAGCTCAGGGAGCCTCTCATGTGGCTCTTGGGAAGTCAGGTCTCCATGCGCATTGCGAGGGGGAGCGCGTCATTGCTCTAGAGTCATGGAAGGTGTATCGGGCCTCAAGAACCGTTAAAGAAGGCCTTTCAAGGTGTTTCTTGGGTCACGGCAGTAAACCCTGGGTTCCCTCGACTAGTGCCGGTGGCCTCAGGGAGCTTCTCAGTGTGCCTCTGAGAAGTCAAGGATACCCTGGAGTTGGGAGGGCCCTCTCGGGACCCCACTGGGTTTGGTGCAATAGAAGAGGGCCTCATCTCGAGTGGAGGCAGGAACCTCAGGGTTCGTCTCCATTTCTGACTCTGATCGCAGGGTCCCTGCAGAGTTGGGACAGGAGAGTCAGGCCTCGTCTTGTAAGGAGGAATGGAACTCCGCTTGCCTCTCGAGTTATTCACGGGGTGACAGGCAACTTGTTGAACTGTGTTTGGAATCTGCGGGTTTTTCCGGACGATGCACGAGGGTGTCAGTGCCCCTTCGTGTTGTGGCTTCTTCCACAGGGTTGCCTTTCAAGAGGTGTCCGGGCATCGGGTTCTTATCAAGAGTGGACCGGGGAATCGGGGTCTTTCAGCATGTGTTACCACCCATGAAGCTACGTCTCAAATATTCTCGTTAGACCGGCCTCATCCTGAGGTGCGCTGGGAAGGTTGGGAACACCTTCCAGACAAAGCACGGGAGTCGACCCTCCAGTCGCAATCAGGAGGGGAGAAGTGGCTCAGATGAAGTCGTACCGGGAACCTCGGTGTTCCCCTCGAGAGAGACCAGGGTGTCGGGGAACTTTTGGAATCGCATCAAGGGTGCCAAGTTTTCACACTTGAAGTGTGAAAACACTTCAAGAAGAAACCTGGGACTTCTCTTTAGACGCTGTAGCGGGCAAGGGCCTCATCTTGCGATGACAGGGTAACCATGTGGTTTTTCTCGAGTTTCGGCGGGATTCTCGAGTTATGATGGGGAATTCAGGCTTCCTCTTGTGTTGGCCCAGGGAAGTCCAATCTTCCATTGGAGTTGCGAGAGAGAGCTTGGGATTGGTCTCGAGTCACTTCAGGGCAAAAGAGACCTCATCTAAGCTTGTGTCCAGGACCTAATGTTCCTCTCCAGGGGCGACAGAGATCTCGGGGTTGCATTTTAGACGCACCCGAGGAGTCAGACCTCATCTCGAGAGGAAGGAAAGGACTCTGCTCTGCTCTCGAGTCCCGACGGGTATTTCTTGGAGACCACTGAGTGGCCTAAAGGGAGTCAAGCCTCCTGTGGATTTTTTTTTAATTTAATTTTATTTTTAAACTTTACATAATTGTATTAGTTTTTCCAAATATCAAAATGAATCTGCCTCAGGTATACATGTGCTCCCCATCCTGAACCCTCCTCCCTCCTCCCCCCCCCCCCCATAGCATCCCTCTGGGTCGTCCCAGTGCACTAGCCCCAAGCATCCAGTGTCATGCATCAAACCTGGACTGGCAACTCTTTTCATACATGATATTTTACATGTTTCAATGCCATTCTCCCAAATCTTCCCACCTTCTCCCTCTCCCACAGAGTCCATAAGACTCTTCTATACATCAGTGTCTCTTTTGCTGTCTCGTACTCAGGGTTATTGTTACCGTCTTTCAAAGTTCCATATATATGCGTTAGTATACTGTATTGGTGTTTTTCTTTCTGGCTTACTTCACTCTGTATAATAGGCTCCAGTTTCATCCACCTCATTAGAACTGATTCATTCTATTCTTTTTAATGGCGGAGTAATACTCCATTGTGTATATGTACCACAGCTTTCTTATCCATTCATCTGCTGATGGACATCTAGGTTGCTTCCATGTCCTGGCTATTAGAAACAGTGCTGCGATGAACATTGGGGTACACGTGTCTCTTTCCCTTCTGGTTTCCTCAGTGTGTATGCCCAGCAGTGGGATTGCTGGATCATAAGGCAGTTCTATTTCCAGTTTTTTAAGGAATCTCCACACTGTTCTCTATAGTGGCTGTACTAGTTTGCATTCCCACCAACAGTGTAAGAGGGTTCCCTTTTCTCCACACCCTCTCCAGCATTTATTATTTGTAGACTTTTGGATTGCAGCCATTCTGACTGGCGTGAAATGGTACCTCATAGTGGTTTTGATTTGCATTTCTATGATAATGAGTGATTTTGAGCATCTTTTCATGTGTTTGTTAGCCATCTGTATGTCTTCTTTGGAGAAATGTCTATTTAGTTCTTTGGCCCATTTTTTGATTGGGTCATCTATTTTTCTGGAGTTGAGCTGTAGGTGTTGCTTGTATATTTTTGAGATTAGTTGTTTGTCAGTTGCTTCATTTCCTATTATTTTCTCCCATTCCAAAGGCTGTCTTTTCACCTTGCTAATAGTTTGCTTTGATGTGCAGAAGCTTTTAAGGTTAATTAGGTCCCATTTGTTTATTTTTGTTTTTATTTCCAATATTCTGGGAGGTGGGTCATAGAGGATCCTGCTGTGATGTATTTCAGAGAGTGTTTTGCCTATGTTCTCCTCTAGGAGTTTTATAGTTTCTGGTCTTACGTTTAGATCTTTAATCCATTTTGAGTTTATTTCTGTGTATTGTGTTAGAAAGTGTTCTAGTTTCATTCTTTTACAAGTGGTTGACCAGATTTCCCAGCACCACTTGTTAAAGAGATTGTCTTTAATCCATTGTATATTTTTGCCTCCTTTGTCAAAGATAAGGTGTCCATATGTGTGTGGATTTATCTCTGGGCTTTCTATTTTGTTCCACTAATCTATATTTCTGTCTTTGTGCCAGTACCATACTGTCTTGATAACTGTGGCTTTGTAGCGGAGCCTGAAATCAGGTAGGTTGATTCCTCCAGTTCCATTCTTCTTTCTCAAGATCGCTTTGGCTATTCGAGGTTTTTTTGTATTTCCATACAAATTGTGAAATTATTTGTTCTAGCTCTGTGAAGAATACTGTTGGTAGCTTGATAGGGATTGCATTGAATCTATAAATTGCCTTGGGTAGTATACTCATTTTCACTATATTGATTCTTCCAATCCATGAACATGGTATATTTCTCCACCTCTTAGTGTCCTCTTTGATTTCTTTCACCAGTGTTTTATAGTTTTCTATATATAGGTCTTTAGTTTCTTTAGGTAGGTATATTCCTAAGTATTTTATTCTTTCCGTTGCAATGGTGAATGAAATTGTTTCCTTAATTTCTCTTTCTGTTTTCTCATTATTAGTGTATAGGAATTCAAGGGATTTCTGTGTGTTGATTTTATATCCTGCAACTTTACTATAGTCATTGACTAGTTCTAGTGATTTTCTGGTGGAGTCTTTAGGGTTTTCTATGTAGAGGATCATGTCATCTGCAAACAGTGAGAGTTTTACTTCTTCTTTTCCAATTTGGATTCCTTTTGTTTCTTTTTCTGCTCTGATTGCTGTGGCCAAAACTTCCAAAGCTATGTTGAATAGTAATGGTGAAAGTGGGCACCCTTGTCTAGTTCCTGACTTTAGAGGAAATGCTTTCAATTTTTCACCATTGAGGATAATGTTTGCTGTGGGTTTGTCATATATAGCTTTTATTATGTTGAAGTATGTTCCTTCTATTCCTGCTTTCTGGAGAGTTTTTATCATAAATGGATGTTGAATTTTGTCAAAGGCTTTCTCTGCATCTATTGAGAAAATCATATGGTTTTTATTTTTCAATTTGTTAAGGTGGTGTATTACATTGATTGATTTGCGGATATTGAAGAATCCTTGCATCCCTGGGATAAAGCCCACTTGGTCATGGTGTATGATCTTTTTAATGTGTTGTTGGATTCTGATTGCTAGAATTTTGTTAAGGATTTTTGCATCTATGTCATCAGTGATATTGGCCTGTAGTTTTCTTTTTTTGTGGGATCTTTGTCAGGTTTTGGTATTAGGCTGATGGTGGCCTCATAGAATGAGTTTGGAAGTTTACCTTCCTCTGCAATTTTCTGGAAGAGTTTGAGCAGGATAGGTGTTAGCTCTTCTCTAAATTTTTCGTAGAATTCAGCTGTGAAGCCGTCTGGACCTGGGCTTTTGTTGGCTGGAAGATTTTTGGTTACAGTTTCCATTTCCGTGCTTGTGATGGGTCTGTTAAGATTTTCTAGTTCTTCCCTGGTCCAGTTTTGGAAAGTTGTACTTTTCTAAGAATTTGTCCATTTCTTCCACGTTGTCCATTTTATTGGCATATAATTGTTGATAGTAGTCTCTTATGATCCTTTGTATTTCTGTGTTTTCTGTTGTGATCTCTCCATTTTCATTTCTAATTTTATTGATTTGATTTTTCTCCCTTTGTTTCTTGATGAGTCTGGCTAATGGTTTGTCAATTTTATTTATCGTTTCAAAGAACCAGCTTTTGGTTTTGTTGATTTTTGCTATGGTCTCTTTTGTTTCTTTTGCATTTATTTCTGCTCTAATTTTTAAGATTTCTTTCCTTCTACTAACCCTGGGGTTCTTCATTTCTTCCTTTTCTAGTTGCTTTAGGTGTAGAGTTAGTTTATTTATTTGACTTTTTTCTTGTTTCTTGAGGTGTGCCTGTATTGCTATGAACTTTCCCCTTAGGACTGCTTTTACCGTGTCCCACAAGTTTTGGGTTGTTGTGTTTTCATTTTCATCCGTTTCTATGCAAATTGTGATTTCTTTTTTGATTTCTTCTGTGATTTGTTGGTTATTCAGCAGCGTGTTGTTCAGCCTCCATATGTTGGAATTTTTAATAGTTTTTCTCCTGTAATTGAGATCTAATCTTACTGCATTGTGGTCAGAAAAGATGCTTGGAATGATTTCTATTTTTTTGAATTTACCAATGCTAGCTTTATGGCCCAGGATGTGATCTATCCTGGAGAAGGTTCCATGTGCACTTTAGAAAAAGGTGAAATTCATTGTTTTGGGATGAAATGTCCTATAGATATCAATTAGGTCTAACTGGTCTATTGTATCATTTAAAGTTTGTGTTTCCTTGTTAAATTTCTGTTTAGTTGATCTATCCATAGGTGTGAGTGGGGTATTAAAATCTCCAACTATTATTGTGTTAGTGTTAATTTCTCCTTTCATACTTGTTAGCATTTGTCTTACATACTGTGGTGCTCCCACGTTGGGTGCATATATATTTATAATTGTTATATCTTCTTCTTGGATTGATCCTTTGATCATTATGTAGTGACCTTCTTTGTCTCTTTTCACAGCCTTTGTTTTAAAGTCTATTTTATCTGATATGAGTATCGCTACTCCTGCTTTCTTTTGGTCCCTATTTGCATGGAAAATCTTTTTCCAGCCCTTCACTTTCAGTCTGTATGTATCCCCTGTTTTGAGGTGGGTCTCTTGTAGACAACATATGTAGGGGTCTTGTTTTTGTATCCATTCAGCCAGTCTTTGTCTTTTGGTTGGAGCATTCAACCCATTTACGTTTAAGGTAATTACTGATAAGTATGATCCCATTGCCATTTACTTTATTGTTTGGGGTTTGAATTTATACACCGTTTTTGTGTTTCCTGTTTAGTATTTGTTGGAGAGCTGGTTTGGTGGTGCAGAATTCTCTCAGCTTTTGCTTGTCTGAAAAGCTTTTGATTTCTCATTCATACTTGAATGAGATCCTTGCTGGGTACAATAATCTGGGCTGTAGGTTATTTTCTTTCATCATTTTAAGTATGTCTTGCCATTCCCTCCTTGCTTGAAGAGTTTCTATTGAAAGATCAGCTGTTATCCTTATGGCAATTCCCTTGTGTGTTATTTGTTGTTTTTCCCTTGCTGCTTTTCATATTTGTTCTTTGTGTTTGATTTTTGTTAATGTGATTAATATGTGTCTTGGGGGGTTTCGCCTTGGCTTTATCCTGTTTGGGACTCTCTGGGTTTCTTGGACTTGAGTGAGTATTTCCTTCCCCATTTTAGGGAAGTTTTCAACTATTATCTCCTCAAGTATTTTCTCACGGTCTTTCTTTTTGTCTTCTTCTTCTGGGACCCCTATGATTCGAATGTTGTAGCGTTTAATATTGTCCTGGAGGTCTCTGAGATTGTGCTCATTTCTTTTAATTCGTTTTTCATGTATCCTCTCTGATTCATTTATTTCTACCATTCTATCTTCGAATTCACTAATCCTATCTTCTGCCTCTGTTATTCTACTATTTGTTGCCTCCAGAGTGTTTTTAATTTCATTTATTGCATTATTCATTATATATTGACTCTTTTTTTATTTCTTCTAGGTCCTTGTTAAACCTTTCTTGCATCTTCTCAATCCTTGTCTCCAGGCTATTTATCTGTGATTCCATTTTAATTTCAAGATTTTAGATCCATTTCACTATCCTTACTCGGAATTCTTTATCAGGTAGATTCCCTATCTCTTCCTCTTTTGTTTGGTTTGGTGGGCATTTATCCTGTTCCTTTATCTGCTGGGTATTCCTCTGTCTCATCTTGTTTAAATTGCTGAGTTTGAGGTGTCCTTTCTGTATTCTGGCAGTTTGTGGAGTTCTTTACTGTGGCATTTCCTCGCTGTGTGTGGGTTTGTACAGGTGTCTTGTCAAGGTTTCCTGGTTAGGGAAGCTTGTGTCCGTGTTCTGGTGGGTGGAGCTGTATTTCTTCTCTCTGGAGTGCAATGAAGTGTCCAGTAATGAGTTATGAGATGTTTGTGGTTTTGGGGTGACTTTGGGCAGCCTGTATCTTGAAGCTCAGGGCTGCGTTCCTTTGTTGCTGGAGAATTGGCTTGGTATGTCTTGCCCTGGAACTTGTTGGCCCTTGTGTGGTGCTTGATTTCAGTGTCGGTATGGAGGCATTTGATGAGCTCCTGTCAATTAATGTTCCTTGGAGTCAGGAGTTCCCTGGAGTCAGGGTTTGGACTTAAGCCTCCTGCTTCCAGTTATCTGTCTTACTTTTACAGTAGTTTCAAAACTTCTCCTTCTATACAGCACCATTGATAAAACATCTACGTTAAAGAAGAAAAGTTTCTCTACTGTGAGGGCCACTCAGAAAGGTTCACAGCATTACATGGAGAAGAGAAGAGGGAGGAGGGAGTTAGAGGTGACCCAAATGAGATCAGGTGGAATCAATAGTGGAGAGAGTGGGCTGGCCAGTAGTCACTTCCTTATGTGCACTCCACAACTGGACCTCTCAGAGATGTTCACAGAGTTATACAGAGATGAGAAGAAGGAGGAAGGAGACAGAGGTGGCCAGAAGGATAAAAGGGGGGAATGAAAAGGAGGGAGACAGATCCAGCCAGTAATCAGTTCCCTAAGTGTTCTCCACCGTCTGGAATACACAGAAATTCACAGAGTTGGGTAGAGTAGAGAGGGGTTAGGGAGGAGACACAGGCGACCTGGTGGAGAAAAAGGAGAGTCCAAAGGGAGAGAGAGCAGTCAAGCCAGTAATCTCGCTCCCTAGTGAAAAATGGGTACTGAAGATTGGGTTCTTAAAGGTACAAAATTGGTAACAAATACATAAAAGCAAAAATTAAAAATCTAGAGTAGAGTTTGGAATTTCAAAAATACGATGTTAAAGAAAAGAAGAAGGAAAAGAAAGAGAGAAAAAACGAACAAAGAAAAACAAACAAGGTCGCAAAAATTATCAAGAAAATACAGGTACAAAATTGATAACTAATACGAAAAAGCAAAAATTAAAAATCTAGAGTAGAGTTTGGAATTTCAAAAATACAATGTTAAAAAAAAGGAAGAAGAAAACTAAAGAGAAAACAAACAAACAAAAACAAGCAATGTCGCAAAAATTATAAAGAAACTACAGGTACAAAATTGATATCAAATATCAAAAAGCATAAATTAAAAATCTAGAGTACAGTTTGGAATTTCAAAAATACAATGTTAAAGAAAAGAAGAAAAAAAACAAAACAAAAAAACAAGGTCAAAAAATTATTATATATATATATATATATATGAAGTTTGCTGAAGAAGAAAAAAATAGGGTCTTTTTTTTTTGCAAAGTAATAGGTTATAAAAGTGAAAATTAAATGAACAATAGAGAACTTAAAATTAAAAAAATTAAAAAAAAGTAAGAATGATCATAAAATATATATCTAGGACTTTCTCTGGTTTTGTTGTGAGTATCGTGGGTTCGGTTCATTTTTGGCTAGTTCCTTGGTCCAACTTACATTTCTCAAGATCTATAGGCGCCTTCCTATGTAGTCCTAGTAACCACAGGGTTTTAATCTATTGCCTGTAGCTTCCAAGGCGTTTCCCTCTGTTATAGCTTCTTTTGTTTGCTGGTCTCTTCAGTGTCTGGTTTACGCCCTGACACAAAGGGGACAGTGGAGGACACTTTTTTTTTTTAGGCTCTCTTGTTCAGTTGTGCTGTGGGGAGGGAGGGAGGGAGTGATGCTGCAAACAAATAACACTGGCGTGCGCTCGCAGTGCCTCAGCCACACTGGGTCTGCCCCCGCTCACGGCACGTGTAGCCTCCCTGCCCACACTGCTCGGGCTCTAGGTTGTTCCACCGGGAACAATCCGAGGCTGGCCCTGGGCTTCATGCACCTCCCAGGTCCAAGCCGCTCAGGTTCAGGCACTCGGGTAGTCCTCAGAGGCACAGACTCGGTTGGGCCTGCGTTTTGTGCTCTTCCCAGGTCCGAGCAGCTCAGGTGATGAGGTGTTTGGCGAGCGCCAAGGTTGTGACTTATCGCCTCCCCGCCACTCGGTTATCTGGGTGTAAAACAGGCGCACCTTCTCAGGCAGATGTTGACCGTCCAGATCCCCAAGAAGTTTTAGTTAGCAAAGAAGGCTGCTTACAGTTTTATAGATAATGTCTCTCTGGGGCTGCGATTGCCCCCTTCTGGCTCTGGCTGCCTGTCACCGGAGGGTGAAGGTCTGCAGCCGGCTATCTCTGTTCAGTCCTTTGTTCCGTGCGCGGGCCTGGCGGTGTCTTAGGTTAGGGTTGGCTTTTTGCGTGGTAGATATCCCAGAGTCTGGTTTGCTAGCCCAAGTTATTTCGTTCAGATAGCGCTCAGGGTATTCAGGCCAGATTCTTACTCTAAGCGATGCAGCCCGCGCCGCGCCTCCCTGCCCAGCCCCTGCTTGCTAATGGTGTGAGCAGGCGTCTGCACTGCTTTGCGGCTGGGGGAGTTACCGTAGGGCTTGCAATCTGCGAGTTTTAATTGTTTATTTATTTTTATCCCCCTTATGTTGCCCTTTGTGCTTCCAAAGCTTGGCAAAGATTTGGCAGTGAAAAGCTTTCCTGGTGTTTGGAAACTTTTCTCTTTTTAAGACTATCTTCCCGGGACGGAAATCCCTCCCTCCCTCTTTTGTCTCTTTTTTTGTCTTTTATACTTTTTCCTACCTACTTTCCAAGAGTTGGGTTCTTTTCTGGGTGCCTGATGTCCTCTGGCAGCATTCATAAGTTGTATTGTGGAATTTACTCGACGTTTAAATGCTCTTTTGATGAAATTGTTTGGGGGGGAAAGAGTTCTCCCCGTCCTACTCCTCAGCAATCTTGGCTCCTCTCTTGTGGAGTTTGGAGAGAGCACGCGGGATTGCTCTCCAGGCCATGCAGGAAAAGAAGGCCCTCATCTCGCGATGTCGGGGGAGTCTCGTGGTTTTTCTGGAGCTGCGGTGCCAGTGTGGGGTTTCTCACAAGGTACGACCGGGAGCTCAGGGAGCCTCTCGTGTGGTGTCAGGGAAGTCAAGTCTCCATACGAGTGGCGAGGGGGCGCACGTCATTGCTCTCGAGTCATGGTAGTGGAATCAGGGCTCAACGCAATGAAAAAGGACGCTCGAGGTCTTTCTCGGGTTGCGGCAGGAAACCCTGGGTTCCCTCGACTTGTGCCTGTGACCTCAGGTAGCTTCTCAGGGTGCCTCTGAGAAGTCAGGGATACTATGGAGCTGGGAGAGGCCTCTCAGGACTCCACTGGGTTTGCTGCAATGGAAGAGGGCCTAATCTCGAGATCAGGAAGGAACCTCAGGGTTCCTCTCCATTTCTGACTCAGATTGCAGGGTCCCTGCAGAGTTGGGACAGGAGAGTCAGGCCTCGTCTTGTGTGGAGGAATGGAACTCCGCTTGCCTCTCGAGTTGTTCAAGGAGTGACAGGCCACTTGTCGAGCTGTGTGTGGAACCTGCGGTTTTTTCCAGACAATGCACGGGGGTGTCAGTGCCCCTTCGTGATGTGCTTTCATCCACAGGGTTGCCTTCGAAGTGGTGTGCGGGCATCGGGTTCTTATTAAGAGCGGACCAGGAAATCGGGGTCTTTTGGAATGCGGCACCACACACGAGGCTACGTCTCGAATTTCCTCGTGAGACGGGCCTCATGCTGAGGTGCCCCTGGAAGGTCGGGAAAGCCTTCCAGACAAAGCAGGTTAATCGACCCTACTGTCGCGATCAGGAGGGGAGAAGGGGCTCAGATGAAGTGGTGCCGGGAACCTCGGTGTTCCCCTTGAGTGAGACCGGTATGTCAGGGAACTTTTGGGGTCTCATGAAGCTTGCCAAATACTGTTTCAAACTTCAAGATGAAACGTGGGACTTCTCTTGAGACGCTGTGGCGGGCAAGGGCCTCATCTTGTGATGAAGGGGAAACCACGTGGTTTTTTTCGAGTTGCGATGGGATTGTTGACTTACGACGGGGAATTCAGGTTTCCTCTTCTGTTGGCCCAGGGAAGTCCATTCTTCCATTCGAGTTGCCAGGGAGAGCTGGGTGGGAATTGCTCTCAAGTCACGGCAGGTCAAAATAGACCTCATCTATGCTTGTGTCCAGGACCTAATGTTCCTCTCCAGGGGCGATAGGGATGACGGGGACGCATTCCAGACTCACCCAGTGAGTCAGGCCTCGGCTCGAGGGGAAGCAAAGGATTCTGATATCCTCCTGGGTCGCGATAGGTATCTCTTGGAGCCCACTGAGTGGCCTCCAGGGAGTCAAGCCTCCTGTGGAGTTGGAGAGAGGACTCGGGATTGCTCTCCAGGCCATACAGGAAAGAAGGCCCTCAGCTCGCAATGACGGGGGCGTCTTGTGGGTTTTCTCGAGTTGGAGCGCAAGTATGAGTTTTCTCACGAGGTACGATGGGGAGCTCAGGGAGCCTCTCGTGTGGCGCCAGGAAAGTCAGGTGTCTATGCGTGTGATGAGGAGGAGCCCATAAATGCTCTCGAGTCATGGTAGGGAAATCGGGACTCAAGACGCGTTGAAGAAGGAGTCTCGAGGTCTTTCTCAGGTTGCGGCAGGAAACCCTGGGTTCCCTCGACTTGTACCGGTGACCTCAGGGAGCTTCTCAGGGTGCCTCTGAGAAGTCAGGCATACTGTGGACTTGGGAGGCGCTCTCGGAACTCCACTGGGTTTGGTGCAATGGCAAAGGTTCTCATCTCGAGTTGAGGCAGGAACCTAAGGGTTCCTCTCCATTTAAAACTCCGACCACAGGGTCCCTGAAGAGTTGGGACAGGAGAGTCAGGCCTCGTCTTGTGTGGAGGAATGGAACTCCACTTGCCTCTCGAGTTGTTCACAGGATAACAGACCATTTGTCGAGCTGTGAGTGGAACCTTCGGTTTTTTCCGTAAGATGCATGAGGGGGTCAGTGCCCCTTCGTGTTGTGCCTTCATCCACAGGGTTGCCTTCAAAGAGGTGTCCGGACATCGGGTTCTTATCAATAGCAGAGCAGGAAATCGGGGTCTTTCAGAACGTGGCACCATCCATGAGGCTACGTCTCGAATTTCTTCATTAGACTGGTGTCATCCTGAGGTGCGCCATGAAGATCGGGAACCCCTTCCAGACAAAGCAGGGGAATCGACCATCTTGTCACGATCAGGAGGAGTGAAAGGGCTCAGTTGAAGTCGTGCCGGGAACCTCGGTGTTCCCCTCGAGTGGGACCGGTGTGTCGGGAAACTTTTGGGGTCACTTCAAGGGTGCCAAGTACCGTTTTTCACTTCAATACAGACTTGGGGCTTCTCTTGACACGCTGTAGAGGGCAAGGGCCTCATCTTGGGATGACGGGGGAATCACGTGGTTTTTCTCAAGGTGCGGCGGGATTCTCGAGTTACGACGGGGAATTCAGGCTTCCTCTTGTGTTGGCCCAGGGAAGTCCAATCTTCCATTCGAGTTTCGAGGAAGAGCTGGGGTTTGCTCTTGAGTCACTGCAGGGCAAAAGAGACCTCATCTAGGCTTGTGTCCAGGACCTAATATTCCTCTCCAGGGCCGACAGCGATCTCGGGGTTGCATTCCAGACGCATCCTGGGAGTCAGAGCTCGACTCGAGGGGAAGCAAAGGACCCCGCTCTCCTCTTGAGTCACCACAGGTGTCTCTTGGAGCCCACTGAGTGGCCTAAAGGGAGTCAAGCCCCCTGTGGAGTTTGGAGAGAGGACTCAGGATTGCTCTCCAGGCCATGCAGGAAAAGAAGACCCTCATCTCGCGATGACAGGGGCGTCTTGTTGGTTTTCTCGAGCTGCGGTGCCAGTGTGCGGTTTCTGACGAGGTGCGACGGGAAGCTCAGGGAGCCTTTCGTGTGGCACCAGGGAATTCAGGTCTCCATGCGCATGGCAAGGGGGAGCGCGTCATTGCTCTCGAGATATGATACGGGAATCAGGCCTCAAGACACGTTAAAGCAGGACTCTCAAGGTCTTTCTCGGGTTGCGGCAGGAAACCCTGGGTTCCGTCGACTTCTGCCGGTGACCTTAGGGAGCTTCTCAGGGTGCCTCTGAGAAGTCAGGCATACTGTGGATTTGGGACGGGCCTCTCGGGACTCCACTGGTTTTGTGGCAATGGAAAAGGGCCTCATCTTGAGTGGAGGCAGGAACCTCAGGCTTCCTCTCCATTTCTGACTCGGTGCGCAAGGTCCCTAGAGTTGTGACAGGAGAGTCAGGCATCGTCTTGTGTGGAGGAATGGAACTCCGCTTGCTTCTCGAGTTGTTCACGAGGTGACAGACCACTTGTGGAGCTGTGTGAGGAACCTGCGGGTTTTTCCGGAAGATGCACGGGGTGTCAGTGCCCCTACGTGTTGTGCCTTCATCCACAGGCTTGCCTTCGAAGAGGTGTCCAGGAGTCTGGTTTTGATCAAAAGTGGACCATGGAATCGGGGTCTTTCGGCATGTAGTATGGCCCTCGAGGCTACCTCTCGAATTTCCTCGTGAGACCGGCCTCATCCTGAGGTGTGCCAGGAAGGTCGGGAATCCCTTCGAGACAAAGCAGTGGAATCTACCCTCCTATCACGATCAGGAGAGGAGAAAGGCCTCAGATGAAGTGGTGCCGGAAACTTCAGTGTCCCCTCTAGTGAGATCGGTATATAGGGGAACTTTTGGGGTCGCATCAAGGGTGCCAAGTACTGTTTTGCACTTCAAGACGGAATGTGAGACTTCTCTTGAGACGCTGTAGGGGGCAAGGGCCTCATCTTGCAATACGGGGAACCACGTGATTTTTCTCGAGTTGCGGCGGGTTTCTCAAATTACAACTGGAAATTCAGGCTTCCTCTTGTGTTGGCTCAGAAAGGCCAATCTTCCATTCGAGTTGCAAGGGAAAGCTAGGGGTTGCGCTTGAGTCACTGCAGGGCCAAAGAGACCTCATCTAGGCTTTTGTCCAGGACCTAAGGTTCCTCTCCAGGGGCGACAGGGATCCAGGGTTGCATTCCAGACTCACCCTCGTAGTCAGGCCTCATCTCGAGGGGAAGCAAAGGACACCGCTCTCCTCCTGAGTATCGACGGGTAGCTCTTGGAGCCCACTGAGTGACCTAAAGGGAGTCAAGCCTCCTTTGGAGTTTGGAGAGAGGATTCGGGATTGCTCTTCAGGTCATGCAGGAAAGGCCCTCATTTCACCATGACAGGGGCGTCTCGTGGGTTTTCTCGAGCTGCGGCGCCAGTGTGGGGTTTCTCACGAGGTACGAAGGGGAGCTCAGGGAGCCTCTCATGTGGTGCCGGGGAAGTCAGATCTTCATGCGCGTGGCGAGGGGGAGCGCGTCATTTTTCTCCAGTCATGGTAGGGGAATCGGGCCTCAAGACGCGTGAAGAAGGACTCGCGAGGTTTTTCTCAGGTTACGGCAGGAAACCCTGGGTTCCGTCGACTTATGCCCGTGACCTCAGGGAGCTTTTCAGGGTGCCTCTGAGAAGTCAGGGATACTGTGCAGTTGGGAGGGGCCGCTCCGAACTCCACTGGGTTTGGTGCAGTAGAAGAGGGCCTTATCTCGAGTTGAGGCAGGAACCTCATGGTTCCTCTCCATTTCTGAATCGGATCTCAGTGTCCATGCAGAGTTGGGACAGGAGAGTCAGGCCTCGTCTTGTGTGGAGGAATTTAACTCCTCTTGCCTCTCGAGTTGTTCACTGGGTGACAGGCCACTTGTCGATCTGTATGTGGAACTTGCGGGCTTTTCCAACGATGCAGGAGGGTGTCAGACCCCTTCGTTTTGTGCCTTCGTCCACAGGATTGCCTTCGAAAAGGTGTCCTAGCATTGGGTTCTTATCAAGAGCAGACAGGGAAATCGGGGTCTTTCGGCATGTGGCACCAACCACAAGGCTACGTCTCGAATTTCCTCGTGAGACCGGCCTCATCCTGAGGTGCGCCGGGAAGGTCCGGAACCCCTTCCAGACAAAGCAGGGTAATCGACCCTCCCGTCGCGATCAGGAGGGGATAAGGGGCTCAGAACAAGCGGTGCACCGAACCTTGGTGTTCCCCTCGAGTGAGACCAGGGTGTCGGGGAACTTTTGTGTTAACATCAAGGTTGCCAATTATCGTTTTAAACTTCAAGATGGAACGTGGGGCTTCTCCTGAGACGCTGTAGCTGGCAAGGGCCTCATCTTGCGATGACGGGGGAACCACGTGGTTTTCCTCGAGTTGAAGCGGGATTTTCGAATTACGATGGGGAATTCAGGTTTCCTCTTGTGTTGTCCCAGGGAAGTCCATTCTTCCATTCGAGGTGCGAGGGAGAGCAGGGGATTGCTCTCGAGTCACTTCAGGGCAAATGAGACCTCATCTATGCTTGTGTCTAGGACCTAATGTTCCTCTCAAGGGATGACTGGGAACTTGGGGTTGCATTCTAGACTCACCCAGGAGTCAGGCGTCCTCTAGAGGGGAAACAAAGGACTTCTCTCTCTTCTCGAGTCGCGACGGGTATTTCTTGGAGCCCACTGAGTGGACTAAAGGGAGTCAAGCCTCCTCTGGAGTTTGGAGAGAGGACTCGGGATTGCACTCCAGGACATGCAGGAAAAGAAGGCCCTCATCTCACGATGACGGGGGGGGGGGGGGGGTTTCGGTGGTTTTACCGAGCTGCAGCGCCTGTGTTGGTTTCTCAGGAGGTACGACGGGGAGCTCAGGGAGCCTCTTGTGTGGCGCCAGGGAAGTTAGGTCTCGATGCGTGTGGCGAGGGGGAGCGCGTCATTGCTCTCGAGTCATGGTAGGGGAATCAGGCCTCTAGACGCGTTGAAGGACTCTCAAGATCTCTCTCGGGTCTTGGTAAGAATACCTGGGTTCCCTCGACTTGTGCCGGTGACCTCAGGGAGATTCTCCGGGTGCCTCTGAGAAGTCAGGGATACTGTGGAGTTGGGAAAGACCTCTCGGGACTCCACTGGGTTTGGTGAAATGGAAGGGGGCCTCATCTCGAGGGGAGGCAGGAACCTCAGGGTTCCTCTCCATTTCTGATTCCGATCGCAGCCCCCTGCATAGTTGGGAGAGGTGAGTCAGGCCTTGTCTTGTGTGCAGGAATGGACCTCCGCTTGCCTCTCGAGTTGTTCACTGGGTGACAGGCACTTGTTGAGCTGTATGAGTAACCTGCGGTCTTTTCCGGACGATGCACGGGGGTGTCAGTGCCCCTTCGTGTTGTGCCTTCGTCCACACTATCTTCGAATAGGTGTCTGGGCATCGCGTTCTTATCAAGAGCGGATCGGGAAATCGCGGTCTTTCGGCATGTGGCACCACCATCGAGGCTACGTCTCGAATTTCCTCGTAAGACAGCCTCATCTGAGGTGCGTGGAGAAGGTCGGGAACCCCTTGCAGACAAAGCAGGGGAATTGACCCTCCTTTCGCGATCAGGAGGGGAGAAGGGGCTCAGATGAAGTGGTGCCAGGAACCTCGGTGTTCCCCTCTAGTGCGACCCGTATGTCGGGGAACTTTTGGGGTAGCATTAAGGGTGCCAAATATCATTTCGCACTTGAAGACAGAACGTGGGACTACTCTTGAGACGCTGGAGCGGGCAAGGGCCTCATCTTGCAATGACGGGGGAACCACGTGGTTTTTCTCAAGTTGAGGCGGAATTCTCGAATTACTCCTGGGAATTCAGGCTTCCTCTTGTGTTGGCCCAGGGAGGTCCAATCTTCCATTCGGGTTGCGAGGGAAAGCTGGGGAGTGCTCTCGAGTTACTGCAGGGCAAAAGCGACCTCATCTAGCCTTGTGTTCAGGACCCAGTGATCCTCTCCAAGGGCTACAGGGATCTCGGGTTTGCATTACAGACTCACCCGGGGAGTTAGGCCTCGTCTCGAGGGGAAGCAAAGGACTTGGCTATCCTCTCGAGTTGCGACACGTATCTCTTGGAGCCCACTGAGTGGTCTAAAGGGAGTCAACCCTCCTCTTCAGTTTGGAGAGAGGACTCGGGATTGCTCTCCAGGCCATGCAGGAAAAGAAGGCCCACATCTCGAGATGACGGGGGTGTCTCGTGGGTTTTCTCGAGCTGCGGCGCCAGTGTGGGGTTTCTCACGAGGTACGACGGGGAGTTCAGGTTGCCTCTCGTGTGACAACAGGGAAGTCAGGTCTCCATGGGCGGGGCAAGGGGGAGCGCGTCATTGCTCTCAAGTCAGGGTAGGGGAATCGGGCCTCATGACGGGTTGAAAAAGAACTCTCGATGTCTTTCTAGGGTTGCGGCAGGAAACCCTGGGTTCCCTTGACTTGTGCCGGTGACCTCAGGGAGCGTCTCAGGGTGCCTCTGAGAAGTCAGGGATACTGTGGATTTGGGAGAGGCCTCTCGGGACTCCTTTGGGTTTGGTGCAATGGAAGTGGGCCTCATCTCGAGTTGAGGCAGGAACCTCAGGGTTCTGCTCCTGACTTCCTGGAGGCCGGATGTGACTCAGATCACAGGGTCCCTGTTGAGTTTGCTCAGGAGTGTCAGGTCTCGTGTTCTGCGGAGGAATGGAACTCCGCTTACATCTCAAGTTGTTCAAGGATAACACCACTTTTCGTGATGTGTGTGGAACCTGCGGGTTTTTCGGAGATGCACGGGGGCGTCAGTGCTCCTTCCTGTTGTGCCTTCATCCACAAGGTTGCCTTCGAAGAGGTGTCCGGGCATCGTGTTCTCCTCAAGTGTGGACCGGGAAATTGGGGTCTTTCAGCATGTTGCACCACCCACTAGGCTACGTCTCGAATTTTCTCGTGAGACCGGCCTCATCCTGAGGCGCGCAGGAAAGTCCGGGAACCCTTTCCAAACAAAGCAGGGGAATCGACCCTACTTTCGGGATCAGGAGGAGAGAAAGGGCTCAGATGAAGTAGTGCCGGGAACCTCGGTGCTCTCCTTGAGTGAAAGTCGGGTAACTTTTCTGGTTGCATCAAGGGTGCCAAGTACCGTTTCGCACTTCAAGACGGAACCTGGGACTTCTCTTGAGATGCTGTAGTGGGCAAGGGCCTCATCTAGCGCTGACGGGGGACCCACGTGTTTTTTCTCGAGTTGCGGCAGGATTCTTGAGTTACGATGGGGAATACAGGTTTCCTCTTGTGTTGGCCCAGGGAAGTCCAATCTTCCATTCGAGTTGCAAGTGAGAGCTGGAGATTGCTCTCGAGTCACTGCAGGGCAAAATAGAGCTCATCTAGGTTTGTGTCCAGGACCGAGTTTTTCTCTCCAGGGGCGACAGGGATCTCGGGGTTGCATTCCAGACTCACCCGGGGAGTCAGGCCTCGTCTCGAAGGGAATGAATGGACTCCACTCTCCTCTCGAGTCGCGACGGGTATCCCTTGGAGCCCAAGAGTGGCCTAAATGGAGTTAAGCCTCCTGTGGAGTTTGGACAGAGGACTCGGGATTGCTCTCTAGGCCATGCAGGAAAAGAAGGCCCTCATCTCGCGATGACGGGGGCGTCTCGTGGGTTTTCTCAAGGTGCAGTGCCTGGTTGGGGTTTCTCACGAGATAGGACGGGGAGCTCAGGGAGACTCCTGTGGTGCCACGGAAGTCAGGTCTCCATGGACGTGGCGTGGGGGAGCGCCTCATTGCTCTCGAGTCATGGTAGGGGAATCAAGCCTCAAGACGCTTCGAAGAAGAACTCTCGAGGTCTTTCTCGGGGTGTGGCAGGAAACCCTGCGTTCCCTCGACTTGTGCCCATGACCTCAGGGAGCTTAGCGGGGTTCCTCTGAGAAGTCAGGGATACTGTGGAGTTGAGAGGGGATTCTCGGGACATCACAGGGACTGGTGCAATTGAAGAGGACCTAATCTCGGATTGAGGCAGTAACGTCAGGGTTCCTCTCCATTTCTGACTCGGATAGCAGGGTCCCTGCAGAGTTGGGACAGGAGAGTCAGACCTCGTCTTGTGTGGAGTAATGGAACTCCGCTTGCCTCTCGAGTTGTTCACGGGATGACAGGCCACCTGTCGAGTTGTATGTGGAACCTGCGGTTTTGGGGGACGACGCACAGGGGTGTCAGTGCCCCTTCGTGTTGTGCCATCATCCACAGGGTTACCTTCGAAGAGGTGACCGGGCATCGGGATCTTATCAATAGCGGACCAGGAAATCGGGGTCTTTCGGCATGTGGCACAACCCACGAGGCTACGTCTCGACTTCCCTCGTGAGACTGGCCTCATCCTGAGGTTCGCCGGGAAGTCTGGGAACCCCTTCCAGACAAAGCAGGGGAATCGACCCTCCTGTCGCCATCAGGAGGGGAGAAGAGGCTCAGCTGAAGCGGTGCTGGGAACCTCCATGTTCTCCTCGAGTGAGACCGGGGTGTCAGGGAAATTTGGGGGTCGCATCAAGGGTGCCAAGTACCGTTTCACACTTCAAGACGGAACATGGGACTTCCCTGGAGACGCTATAGCTGACAGGGGCCTCATATTTCGATGACGGAGGAGCCACGTTGTTTTTCTCCAGTTGCCGCGGGATTCTCGAATTACAATGGGGAATACAGGCTTCCTCTTGTGTTGGCCCAGGGAAGTCCAATCATCCATTCGAGTTGCGAGGGAGAGCTGGGGATTGCACTTGAGTCAATGCAGGACAAAAAAGACCTCATTTAGGCTTGTGTCCAGGACCGAGTTTTCCTCTACAGGGGCAACACGGATCTCGGGATCCCATTCCAGACTCACCCAAGTAGTCAGGCCTCGGCTCGAGGGGAAGCAACGGACTCTGCTCTCCTCTAGAGTAGCGACGTGTATCTCTTGGAGGCTACTGAGTGGCCTAAAGGGAGTCAGGCCTCCAGTGGAGTTTGGAGAGTGGACTCGGGATTGCTCTCTAGGTCATGTAGGAAAAGAAGGCCCTCATCTTACGATGATGGGGGCGTCTCGTGAGTTTTCTCGAGCGGCGGTGCCAGTGTGGGGTTTTCATGAGGTAGGACGGGGAGCGCAGGGAGCCTCTCGTGTGGCGCCAGGGAAGTTAGGTTTCAATGGGCGTGGCGAGGGGAATGCGCCATTGCTCTCCAGTCATGGTAGGGTATCGGGCCTCAAGACGCGGTAAAGAAGGACTCTCAAGGTCTTTCTCAGAATGCAGCAGGAAACCCTGGGTTCACTCGACTTGTGCCAGTGACCGCAGAGAGCTTCTGAGGGTGCCTCTGAGAAGTCAGGGATACTGTGGAGTTTTAGGGGCCTCTCGGGACTCCACTGGGTATGGAGCAATGGAAGAGGGCCTCATTTCGAGTTGATGCAGGAACGTCAGGTTTCATCTACATTTCTGACTCCGATTGCACGGTCCCTGCAGAGTTGGGAAAGGAGAGTCAGGCCTTCTCTTGTGTGGAGGAACGGAACTCCGCATGCCTCTCTAGTTCTTCAAGGGATGACAGGACACTTGTCGATCTGTGTTTGGAATCTGCGTGTTTTTCCGTACTATGCATGGGGATGTCAGTACCCCTCCGTGTTGTGCATTCATCCACAGGTTTGCTTTCGAAGAGGTGTCCTGGCATCGGGTTCTTATTAAGAGCGGACCGGGAAATCGGGGTCTTTCCGCATGTGGCACCACCCACCAGGCTACGTCTCGAATTTCCTAGTGAGACCGGCCTCATCCTGAGGTGCGCCGGGAAGGTCGGCAGCCCTTGCAGACAAAGCAGGGGAATCGACCCTCCTGTCTCGATCAGGAGGGGAGAAGGGGCACAGATGAGGTGATGCCGGGAACCTCGGTGTTCCCCTCCAGTGAGACCAGTGTGTTGGGGAACTTTTGGGGTCGCATCAAAGGTGCCAAGTACCGTATCGCACTTCAAGATGGAACGTCAGACTTCTTTTGAGACGCTGTAGCGGCAATGGCCGCATCTTGCGATGAAGAGGGAACGACGTGGTTTTTCTCGAGTTGTGGCGGGATTCTTGAGTTACAACGGGAAATTCAGGCTTCCTCTTCTGTTGGCCCAGGGAAGTCCAGTCTTCCATTCGAGTTGCGAGGGAGAGTTGGGGATTGCTCTCGAGTCACTGCAGGAAAAAAGAGACCTCATCTAGGCTTGTGTCCAGGACCTAATGTTTCTCTCCAGGGGCGACAGGGATCTCCGGTTCACATATCAGACACACCCGAGGAGTCAGTCCTCGCCTCAAGGGGAAGGAAAAGACTCCGCTCTCCTCTCGAGTCGCGACGGGTATGTCTTGGAGTCCACTGAGTGACCAAAAGGGAGTCAAGCCTACTGTGGAGTTTGGAGAGAGGACTCGGGATTGCTCTCCAGGCCATGCTAGAAAAGAAGGCCGTCATGTCGCGAAAATGGGGGCGTCTCGTGGGTTTTCTCTATCTGTGGCGCCAGTGTTTGGTTTCTCACGAGGTATGACGGGGAGCTCAGGGAGCCTCTCGTGTGGCGCCAGGGAAGTCAGGGCTTCATGAGTGTAGCAGAGGGAGCGTGTCATTGCCCTCGAGTCATGGTAGGGGAATCAGGCCTCAAAATGCGTTGAAGAAGGACTCTTGAGTTCTTTCTATGGTGGCGGCAGTAAACCCTGGGTTCACTCGAATTGTGCTGGTGACCTCAGGGAGCTTCTCAGGGTGCCTCTGAGAAGTCAGGGATACTGTGGAGCTGGGACGCGTCTCTCGGGACTCCACTGGGTTTCGTGCAATGGAAGAGGTCCTAATCTCGAGTGGAGGCAGGAACCTCAGCGTTCCTCTCGTGACTTCACTGGCGCTGGTCTGATTCGGATCGCAAAGTCCCTGCAGAGTTGGGACAGGAGAGTCAGGCATCGTCTTGTGTAGAGGAATGAAACCCCACTTGCCTCTCGAGTTCTTCAGGGGTGACAAGCCACTTGTTGAGCTGTATGTGGAACCTGCGGGTTTTTCCGGACGATGCACGAGGGTGTCAGTGCCCCTTTGTGTTGTGCCTTCATCCACAGGGTTGCCTTCGAAGAGGTGTCCAGGCATCGGGTTCTTATCAAGAGCGTACCGGGAAATCATAGTCTTTTGGCATGTGGTACCACCCGCGAGCTACGTCTCGAATTTCCTCGTGAGACTGGCCTCATCCTGAAGTGCCCTGTGAAGGTCGGGAACCCCTTACAAACAAAGCAGGGGAAGTGACCCTCCTATCACGAACAGGAGGGGAGAAGGGGCTCAGATAAACTGGTGCCGGGAACCTCGGTGTTCACCTCGAGTGAGACCGATATTTCGGGGAACTTTTGGGGTCACATCAAGGGTGTCAAGTATCGTTTTGCACTTCAAGACGGAACGTGGGACTTTTCTTGAGAAGCTGTAGCGGGCAAGGGCCTCATCTTGTGATGACGAGGGAACCAAGTGCTTTTTCTCGAGTTGCGGCGGGATTCTCGAGTTACGAAGGGGAATTCAGGCTTCCTCTTGTGTTGGCCCAGGGAAGTCCAATCTTCCATTCGAGTTGTCAGGGAGAGCGGGGGATTGCTCTCGAGTTACAGAAGGGCAAAAGAGACCTCATCTAGGCTTGTTTCCAGGACCTAATGTTCCTCTCCAGGGGAGACAGGGATCTCGGGGTTGCATTCCAGACCCACCTGGTGAGTCAGGCCTTGTCTCGAGGGGAAGCAAAGGACTCAATTCTCCTCTCGAGTCGCGACGGGTATCTCTTGGAGCCCACTAAGTGGCCTAAAGGGAGTCAAGCCTCCTGTGGAGTTTGGAAAGAGGATTCGGGATTCCTCTCCAGGCCATGCAGGAAAAGAAGGCCCTCATCTCGCGATGACAGGGGCGTATGGTGAGTTTTCTCAAGCTGCGGCGTAAGTGTGGGGTTTCTCACGAGGTACGACAGGGAGCTCAGGGAGCCTCTCTTATGGCGCCAGGGAAGTCAGGTCTCCATGTGCGTGGCGAGGGGGTGCGTGTCATTTCTATAGAGCCATGGAAGCAGAGTCGGGCTTCAAGACACGTTGAAGTAGGACTCTCGAGGTCTTTTTCCCATTGTGGCAGGAAACCCTGGGTTCCCTCGACATGTGCCGGTGACCTCATGGAGCTTCTCCGGGTGCCTCTGAGAAGTCAGGGGTACTGTGGAGTTGGGAGGGGCCTCTCTGGACTCCACTGGGTTTGGTGCAATGGATGAGAGCCTCATCTCGAGTGGAGGCAGGAACCTCATGTTTCCTCTCCTGGGTTTCCTGTCGCTGGTACTGACTCGGATCGCAGTTTCCCTGCAGAGTTGGTACAGAAAATCAGGTCTCGTCTTGTGTGGAGGAATGGAACTCCACTTGCCTGTCGAGTTGTTCACGGGGTGACAGACCACTTGTTGAACTGTGTTTGTAACCTGCGGGTTTTTCTGGACGATGCACGAGGGTGTCAGTGCCCCTTCGTGTTGTACTTTCATCCACAGGTTTTCCTTCGTAAAGGTGTCAGGGCATCACGTTCTTATCAAGAGCAGACCGGGAAATCGGGGTCTTTCGGCTTGTGGCACCACCCACGAGGCTATGTCTCGAATTTCCTCGTGAGACCTGCCTCATCCTTAGGCGCGCTGGAAAGGTCGGGAACCCCTTCCAGACATAGCAGGGGAATCGACACTCCTGTCGCGATCACGAGGGGAGAAGGAGCTCAAATGAAGTGGTTCCGGGAACCTCGGTGTTCCTTTCGAGTGAGACCGGTATGTCGGGGAATTTTGAGATTGCATCAAGGGTGCCAAGTACCGTTTCGCACTTCAAGACAGAAAGAGGGACTTCTCTTGAGTTGCTGTAGCGGGCAAGGGCCTCATCTAGCACTGACGGGGGAACCACGTGGATTTTCTCGAGTTTCGGCGGGATTTTCGAGTTACGATGTCGAATTCAGGCTTCCAATTGTATTGGCCCAGGGAAGTCCAATCTTCAATTCGATTTGCGAGGGAGAGCTGGCGATTGCGCTCTAGTAACTGCAGTGCAAAATAGACCTCATCTAGGCTTGTGTCCAGGACCGAGTTTTCCTCTCCAGGTGTGACAGGAACTCGGGGTTGCATTCCAGACTCACACGGGGAGTCAGGCCTCGTCTCGAGGGGAAGCAAAGGACTCTGCTCTCCCTTCAGGTCCTGACAGGTGTCTCTTGGAGCCAACTGAGAGGCCTAAAGAGAGTCAAGCCTCCTGTGGAGTCTGGAGAGAGGACTCGGTTTTGCTCTCCATGCCAGGCAGGAAACAAGTCCCTCATCTCGTGATGACGGGGGCGTATCGTGGGTTTTCTCGAGCTGCGGTGCCTGAAAGGGGTTTCCGAAGAGGTACGACGGGGAGCTCAGGGAGACTCTCTTCAGGAGTCAGGGAAGTCAGGTCTCCATGCGCATGGCGATGGGGAGCGGGTCTTTGCTCTAGAGTCATGGTAGGGGAATCGGGCCTCAAGACGCGCCGAAGGACTCTCAAGGTCTTTCTCGGGTCGCAGCAGGAAACCCTGGGTTCCCTGGACTTGAGCCGGTGACCTCAGGTAGATTCTCAAGGTGCCTCTGAGAATTCAGGGATACTGTGGAGTTGGGAGGGGCCTCTCGCGACTCATCTGGGTTTGGTGCAATGGAAGAGGGCCTCACCTCGAGGGGAGACAGGAACCTCAGGATTCCTCTCCGTTTCGGACTCCGACCGCAGGGTCCCTGCAGAGTTGGGACAGGAGAGTCAGGCCTCATCTTGTCTGAGGAAGGGAAGCCCGCTGGCCTCTCGAGTTGCTCAGGGGGTCTCAGGCCCCTCGTCGAGCTGTGTGTGGAACCCGCGGGTCGTTGCGGACGATGCACGGGGGTGGCAGTGCCCCTTCGTGTTGTGCCTTCACCCACAGGGTTGCCTTCGAAGAGGGGTCCGGGCCTCGGGTCCTTCTCAAGAGCGGACCGGGGAATCGGGGGCGTTCAGCATGTGGCACCACCCACGTGGCTCGTCTCGAATTTCCTCGTGAGACCGGCCTCATGCTGAGGTGCGCCGGGAAGGCCGGGAACCCCTTCCAGACCACACGGGGGAATCGCCTCTCCTGTCGGGATCAGGAGGGGAGAAGGAGCTCAGAGGAAGCGGTGCCGGGACCCTCGGTGTTGCCCTCGAGGGAACCCGGGGTGTCGGGGAACTTTTGGGGGTCGCAGGAAGGCTGTCAGGGGCCGTTTCGCCCTTCAGGGCGGAACAGGGGACTTCCCTTGAGACGCCGTCACGGGCAAGGGCCTCATCTTGCCAAGAGGTGGGAACCACGTGGTTTGTCTCGAGTTGCGGCGGCATTCTCGAGGTACGACGGGGATCTCAGCCTTCCCTTTGGGTTGGCCCTGGGAAGCCCAATCTTCCCCTCGGGTTGCGAGCGAAAGCTGGGGGTTGCGCTCGAGTCACTGCAGGGCCGAAGAGACCTCACCTAGGCGTGTGTCCGGGACCTAATATTCCTCTCCATGGAAGGCAGGGATCTCGGGGTTGCATTCCAAGCTCCCCCGGGGAGTCAGGCCTCGTCTCGAGGGGAAGCCAAGGACTCCGCTCTCCTCTCGAGTCGCGACGCGGGTCTCTTGGAGCCCCCTGAGCGGCCTCAAGCGAGTCCAGCCTCCTCTTCCGTTTGGAGAGAGGACCCGGGATTGCTCTCCAGGCCATGCAGGAAAAGAAGGCCCTCATCTCGCGATGACCGGGGTGTCTCATGTGTTTCCTCGATCTGCCGCGCCAGTGTGGGTTTCCTCACGAGGTACGATGAGGAACTCATGGAGCCTCTCGTGCAGTGCCAGGTTAGTCAGGTCTCCATGCGCTTGGCGAGGGGGAGCGTGTCATGCCTCTCGAGTCATGGTAGGGGAATCGCGACTCAACACATTTTGAAGCACTCTCGAGGTCTTTCTCGAGTCACGGCAGAAAACCCAGGGGTCCCTCGACTTGTGCCTGTGACCTCAGGGATCTTCTTTTTCTGCCTCTGAGAACTCAGGGATACTTTTGAGTTGGTAGGGGCCTCTCGGGACTCCACTGGTTGTGGTGCAATGGAAGAGGGCTTCGTCTCGAGTGGACGCAGGAACCTCAGGCTTCCTCTCCGTTTCTGACTCGGATCCCATGGTCCCTGCAGAATAGGGACAAGAGAGTCACACCTAGTCTTCTGTTGAAGAATGGACCTTCGTTTGCCTTTCGAGTTGTTTACAGGGTGACAGGCCACTTGTCGAAATGTCTGTGGGACCTGCGGGTTTTTCTGGACGATGCACGTGGGTGTCAGTGCCCCTTCGTGTTGTGCCTTCATCTACAGGTTTTCCTTCAAAGAGGTGTGCTGGCATCGGGTTCTTTTCAAGAGTGGACCGTGAAATTGGGGTCTTTCGACATGTGGCACCACCCACGAGGCTACGTCTCGAACTTCCTCATGAGACCGGCCTCATCCTGAGGTGCGCCCGGAAGGTCGGGAACCCCTTGCAGACAGAGAAGGGGAGTCGACCCTGCTGTCGCAATCAGGAGAGGAGAAGGGGCTCAGATGAAGTGGTGCAGGGAACCTCGGTGTTCCCCTTGAGTGAGTCTGGTATGTCGCGGAACTTTTGGGGTCGCATCAAGGGTGCCAAGTACCGTTTCGCACTTCAGGATGGAACGTGGGACTTCTCTTGAGATGCTGTAGCGGACAAAGGGCCTCATCTTGCGATGACGAGGGAAGCACGTGGTTTTTCTCGAGTTGCGGTGGGATTCTCGAGTTACGACGGGGAATTCAGGCTTCCTCTTGTGTTGGCCCAGGAAGTCTAATCTTCCATTCGAGTTGCCAGGGAGAGCTGGGGATTGGGCTCCATTCACTGAAGGGCAAACTAGACCTCATCTAGGCTTGTATCCAGGACTTAATGTTCCTCTCCATAGGCGACAGGGATTTGGGGTTGCATTCCATACTCACCCGGGGAGTCAGGCCTCATCTCGAGGGGAAGCAAAGGACTCCACTCTCTTCTCGAGTCGCGACAGGTATCTCTTGGAGCCCACTGAGTGGTCTTTGCTCTGTAGGAGAGCTCTAGTGTTCATAAGCCTGTACATAAGTGAACACAGACATTCTGTGTGCATGTTGCTGCATACCCAAAAGAGGGCCACAAGGAGCCTCATGCTCTCCATGCGGCGCGGAAGCTGTGCAGCCACGCAGCAGCTGAAGAATCCAACCAATTGCTCTTTTCTTACCTCTGACAGAGCTCGCATTGCCGTAGCCCTTGGCAGTTTGGAAACACTGGACCCTAACCCCTCTCAAAGTAGGCCTGGGTTCTAGTTCGAATAGAAAGTCAATAGCGGAGCTGAGGACAGGAACGCGGCAGTCATTTATCACACGCTCCTGCAGCCTACTACTACAGTGACACTAACGCTAGAAGCTAGGAATGTCTTTGCAAGGTGCGCAAAGGACAAGGGAGAACCTCGACCCTGACCCTAGTATTTCAGTCCCCTGAGCAGATCTGAGGTTCTCCCGCTGTAGAAGCTAACCCATTCCTTTCAAATACAGGCTTCCTAACACAGGGCCAGTTGGCTGCTTGCTCTTCCACGAAGCAGGCTTCCTTAACTTGCAAACTGCGAATTCCGCTTAACAGCCTGGAGGAAAATCGCTTCTTGGAAGATTTTTTTCAGAGGCTGTATCCCCGGAGCTGGGGCCAAGCTAGGGGACCCATACTGACAAGGGAAGGCAAAACCACATCCAATGTCTTTGCTCTGGAGGACAGCTTTGGTGAGCCTAAGTCTTTCAGGAATATTTCTGGCTCCAACAGAGTCAAATTCTGTGTGTGAAGCTGCACAGCCAAAATAGGGGAACAGAGAGCCTGATTCTCTCTGTGTAGCTTTGAAGCTGTCATTCAAACAACAGCTTGAGAATCCATACAATGCTCTCCCTTACTGCTAAGAGAATTCTCATTGCTGTCGTCCTTGACAGTTTGTAGAAATCCGCACCCTAACCCTTCTCCAAGTAGGCCTGGGTCCTAGCTCGGAATAACAGGCAACGGCGGAGCTGAGGCCAGTAAGGCACAAGTGAGGTCTCACACACTCTTGCAGCCTGATCGTCCAGGAGCAGTAAGGCCTCTTTTTCCCTGTAGGAGGCTCGCTTGCCTTGCCTCCTGTGAACTGCATTTCCCAGCCTGGGCGCAAAGCTGTTCCTGGAGATTTTTTCTCAGGGGCTGTTTCCCTGGAGCTGGGTCGGACCTCGGGGGCCCAACTCACAGGGGAAGACAAAACCACATGGACAGGTCTATGCTCTGTAGGAGAGCTCTAGTGAACCTCATCTCTCAGGAACATTCTTGGCTTCTACAGAGACACCTCTGTGCATGAAGCTACACACCCAACATAGTGGCAAAGGGAGTCTGATTCTCTCCGTGGGTGCTGATGCTTTGTGGCAAAGCACCTGCTAAGAATCCATCCGCATAGGCTTCCCTCACCTTGACAGAGGTCTCATTGCTGTAGTCCTTGGCAGTTTGGAAAGAAGCAGACCCTTACCCTTCACCAAGTAGGCCCTTGTCCTTGTTTGAATGGAAAGGCAGTAGCTGAGCTGAGGCCAGTAAGGCGCCAGTCAAGTCTGACATATTCCCGATGCCTGCTCCTTCATGGAAAATAACGTTAGAATCTGGGAATGTCTTTGCAAGGCTGGCAAAGGGCAGTCAGGAACCTCGACCCTGCCTCTGGAATTTCTATCTTCTCAGCACATCTGGCGGTCTCGGTCAGGAGAAACTAACCCATTCCTTGCAAATATAGGCTTCCAAACACAGGCCGGTTGGCTGTCTCTTCTTGCCGAAGGAAGCTTGCTTATCCCACCTCCTGTGAACTCCGCTTCCCAGCCTGGGGGATAAGAGGTTCTTGGAGATCTTTTCTCAGAGGCTGTTTCCAAGGAGCAGGGGCTGATCCCAGAGACCCACACGCACAGGGGAAGGGAAAACCACATGGATAAGTCTTTGCTCTCTAGGAGTGCTCTAGTGAACCTCAGTCTGTGGGGAATGTTCTTGGCTCCAACGGGGACATCTCTGTGTGGGAAGCTGCATTGCCAACATAGAGACACAGAGACCTGATTCTCTCTGTGCAGCTTTGACGCTGTCGTTCAAACAACAAATTGAGAATCCACACAATGCTCTCCCTTACCACTGAGAGAGTTATCATTGCTGTAGCCCTTCGCAGTTTCTGGAAATCGGCACACAAACACTTCTCCAAGTAGGCCTGGGTTCAAGTTCAGATGAACATGCAATAGCGGAGCTGAGGCCAGTAAGGCACCAGTCAGGTGTCACACACTCTGGCAGCCTGCTCCTCCAGGGACAGTAAGGCCTCTATTTCCCTTCAGGAGGCTCGCTTGCCTTACTTCTGTGAACAGCGTTTCCCAGCCTGGGCGGAAAGCAGTTCCTGGAGATCTTTTCTCAGGGGCTGTTTCCCCGGAGTTGGGGCGGACCTCGGGGACCCAACTCACAGGGGAAGGCAAAACCAAATGGACAGGTCTATGCTCTGTAGGCGATCTCTAGTGAACTGCCGGGGTCCAGCCCCAGCTGATCCAGGGTATTCGAAGCAGAGACGGCGTAGGCGAGGGTCAGGGAACAACTGCTTAATTAAACGTTAATTAAGGATATAAAGAGTAATAAAATGAGGATAGCTCAGTAGGAAAATTCAGTGGAGAAAAGAGGCTGAGTAGCTTGGTTTACGCGGGGGACCAATAAAACTTCAAGACAAGAAGCTTGCACCACTTACGTAGGCCGCAGGCGTCCTTCCGTTCTCCCGAAGGAGAGGAGACACTGAGGCCTCCCCGGTCGGATCTTAGAAGACCAGGCAAAATTAGTAAGCTTGGTGGGTTCCGCGCTCCAGATGGAGACTCAACCAGAGTGAGAGAGAGAGAGAGAGACATGGGGAGACCAGTATTTCGAGAAACTGATCCCAATTCTTTATTTTCCATGGTCTACTTTTATACACTGAGATGTTATGCAAAAGTCACGTGGGGTCAGCAGTCCTGACTTTTATCAAAGTCAGGTGCTTCATACAAAAGTATACAGAGGTCTTAGGGGTGTTACATCATCTTCTGGCCGGGGGGCCTGCTGACAATTTACGACCCTCTCCTTGTGACAGCGGTCAGTCAACCAGGACACTTATTTCTCCAGGGGTGATTATTCTTAAAACAGACGCCACCCAAATAAAGTTACATTCCTATAGGGTGAGGGTGTAGTGGGTTTTAGTTAAGGAAAGAATTTACTTAGCCTAAGGTCTAACGTGATTTATATCAAAGGTTAATACTTATTTCTTCTATATATTCATTAATGTGTATAAGGGCAGGGGATGTGGAGACTTAGCAGTAAACATCAGCTCAACAAATGAAAAACCCTTCACCAATATGATTTCTAATCAGCCCATTATACTTATACTAATAATTTTCTAACTTTTCTAAGGAACCTGTTTTTAGAAGGTTTAAAGCATCTCGTGCCTCTCATGGTTGGGAGGCTGTGAGCAATCACATGTGGCCGGACAAGCCTGTCAGGCAGGCTAGAGAACCTTCAGAGGAGTTTGTAGGTTAAAACACTCTTGTCACACCCAGGGGTTTTTATCAACTGGAGCTCTAGGTTAACTCCTTCTCCGAAAGAGGTGGTGGGGGACAGCCCCCCGTAAAGTCAGAGGTGTAGGTGAGAGCACAAAGTAGTAAGGTAGGCAGGCTCTGGTGATGGGGGTAGATGCTCGAGGATTTCCAAGGGGACTCCTGAGGCTCGATCCCGCCTTTGCGTATGTCGAGCCTCCTTCCTCATGACCTTTGCCATGGGCGGAGTGCCTCACTCTGGCCCCCAACAGTGAACCTCCTCTCTCAGGAACATTCTTGGCTCCTATCGAGACACCTCTGTGCGTGTAGCTACACACGCAACGTAGGGGCAAAGGGAGCCAGATTCTTTCCGTGGGGTGCTGATGCTTTGTGGCAAAGCACCTGCTTGAGAATCCATCAGCTTACGCTTCCCTCGCCTTGACAGAGGTCTCATTGCTGTAGCCCTTGGCAGTTTGGAAAGAAGAGGACCCTTACCTTTCATAAAGTGGGCCCTTGTCCTAGTTTGAAAGGAAAGGCAAGAGCTGAGCTGAGGCCAATAAGGCGCCAGTCAAGTCTGACATATTCCCGAAGCCTGCTCCTTCATGGAAAATAACGCTGTAATCTAGGAATGTCTCTGCAAGGCTGGCAAAGGGCAGTCAGGAGCCTGCACCCTGCCTCTGGAATTACCGACTTCTGAACAGATCTGGAGGTCTCCCTTAGGGGAAGCTAACCCATTCTTCCAAATAGAGGCTTCCAAACGCAGGCCGCTTGGCTGCCTCTTGCTCTCTGAAGGAGGCCTGCTTTTCCCGCCTCCTATGAACCCCACATCCCAGCCTCTGGGAAAAGCGGATCTTGAAGATCTTTTCTCAGGGGTTGTTTCCACGGAGCTGGGGCCGAGCCTGGAGCCCCAAACGCACAGGGGAAGAAAAACCACATGTACAAGTCTTTGCTCTCTAGGAGAGCTCTAGTGAACTTCACTCTGTCAGGAACGTTCTTGTTTCCTATGGAGACACCCCTGTCTGTGAAGCTGTGTACCGAACATGGAGACACAGAGTCTGATTCTCTCTGTGCAGCTTTGAAGCTGTCGTTCAAACAACAGCTTGAAAATCCATACAATGCTCTTCCTTACCCGTGACACAGTTCTCATTGCTATACCCCTTGGCAGTATTTAGAAATCCATACCCAAACCCTTCTCCTAGTAGGCCTGGGTCCTAGTTCGGAGAAACACGCAATGGCGGAGCTGAGGCCAGTAAGGCACCAGTCAGGTCTCACACACTCTGGCAGCCTGATCGTCCAGGGAGACTAAGGCCTGTTGTGCCTTGCAGGAGGCTCGCTTGTGTTACCTCCTGTGAACTGCGTTTGCCAGCCTGGGGGAATAGCGGTCCCTGGAGATCTTTTCTCAGGGGCTCCTTCCCCTGAGCTGGGGCGGACCTCGGGGACCCAACTCACAGGGCAAGGCAAAACCATATGGACAGGTCTATGCTCTGTAGCAGACTTCTAGTGAACCTCATCTCTCAGGAACATTCTTGGCTCCTATAGAGACACTTCTGTGTGTGAAGCTGCGTACCTAACATAGGGGCACAGAGAGCCTGATTCTCTCAGTTCATTTTGACCCTGTCGTTCAGAAAACAGCTTGAGAATCCATAAAATGCTCTCCCTTACCGCTGAGAGAATTCTCACTGCTGTAGCCCTTGGAACTTTGTAGAAATCCGCAGCCAAACGCTTCTCCAAATAGGCCTGGGTCCTAGTTCGGAGGAACAGGCAATGGTGGAACTGAGGCCAGTAAGGCAACAGTCAGGTTTCACACACTCTGGCAGCCTGCTCCTCCAGGGACAGTAAGGCCTCTTTTTCTCTGCAGGAGATTCGCTTGCCTTACTTCCTGTGAACAGCGTTTCCCAGCCTCAGCGAAGCGGTTCCTGGAGATCTTTTCTCAGGGACAGTTTCCCCGGAGGTGTGGCGGACCTCGGGGACCCAACTCACAGGGGAAGGAAAAACCACATGGACAGGTCTATGCTCTGTAGGAGAGGTTTAGTGAACCTAATCTCTCAGGAACATTCTTGGCTCCTATAGAGACAACTCTGTGTGTGAAGCTACACTCCCAACATTGGGGATCAGGGATCTTGGTTCTCTCCGTGGGGTGCTGATGCTTTGTAGTAAAGCACCTGCTTGAGAATCCATCCTCTTAGGCTTCCCTCGCTTTGACAGAGGTCTCATTGCTGTAGCCCTTGGCAGTTTCAAAGAAGACCCTTACCCTTCATAAACTAGGCCCTGTCCTAGTTTGAATGGAAAGGCAATAGCTGAGCTGAGGCCAATAAGGAGCCAGTCCCCTCTGACACATTCCCGAAGCCTGCTCCTTCATGGAATATAACTCTAGAATCTTGGAATGTCTTTGCAAGGCTGGCAAAGGGCAGTCAGGAACCAGCACCCTGCCTCTGGAATTACCGACTTCTGAGCAGATCTGGAGGTCTCCTTTAGGAGAAGCTAACCCATTCCTTCCAAATAGAGGCTTCAAAACACAGGCAGGTTGGCTGCCTTTCGTGCCCGAAGGAGGCTTGCTTTTCTCTCCTCCTATGAACCCCAGTTCCCAGCCTCTGGGAAAAGCGTATCTTGAAGATATTTTCTCAGGGGTTGTTTCCACGGAGCTGGGGCCGAGCCCGGGGCCCAAAGGCACAGGGGAAGGCAAGACCACATGGACAGGTCTATGCTCTGTAGCAGACCTCTAGTGAACCTCATCTCTCAGGAGCATTCTTGGCTCCTACAGAGACACCTCTGTGTGTGAAGCTGCGTACCTAACATAGGGGCACAGAGAGCCTGATTCTCTCTGTTCATTTTGACGCTGTCATTCAGAAAACAGCTTGAGAATCCATAAAATGCTCTCCCTTACCACTGAGAGAATTCTCACTGCTGTAGCCCTTGGCACTTTGTAGAAATCTGCACCCAAATGCTTTTCCAAGTAGGCCTGGGTGCTAGCACGGATGAACAGGCAATGGTGGAGCTGAGGCCAGTAAGGCAACAGTCAGGTTTCACACATTCTGGCAGCCTGCTGCTCCAGGGACTGTAAGGCCTCTTTTACTATGCAGGAGATTCGCTTGCCTTACTTCATGTGAACAGCATTTCCCAGCCTCGGCGAAGCGGTTCCTGGAGATCTTTTCTCAGGGACAGTTTCCCCGGAGGTGTGGCAGACCTCGAGGACCCAACTCACAGGGGAAGGCAAAACCACATGGACAGGTCTATGCTCTGTAGGAGAGGTTTAGTGAACCTAATCTCTCAGGAACATTCTTGGCTCCTATAGAGACAACTCTGTGTGTGAAGCTACACTCCCAACATTGGTGCACAGGGAGCTTGATTCTCTCCGTGGGGTGCTGATGCTTTGTGGCAAAGCACCTGCTTGAGAATCCATCCTCTTAGGCTTCCCTCACCTTGACAGAGGTCTCATTGCTGTAGCCCTTGGCAGTTTGCAAAGAAGAAGACCCTTACCCTTCATAAAGTAGGGCCTTGTTCTAGTTTGAATGGAAAGGCAATAGCTGAGCTGAGGTCAATAAGGAACCAGTCCCGTCTGACACATTCCCGAAGCCTGCTCCTTCATGGAAAATAACTCTAGAATCTAGGAATATCTTTGCAAGGCTAGCAAAGGGCAGTCAGGAACCAGTACCCTGCCTCTGGAATTACCGACTTCTGAGCAGATCTGGAGGTCTCCTTTAGGAGAAGCTAACCCATTCCTTCCAAATAGAGGCTTCAAAACACAGGCAGGTGGGCTGCCTTTTCGTTCCCTATGGAGGCGTGCTTTTCTCTCCTCCTACGAACTCCGGTTCCCAGACACTGGGAAAAGTGGATCTTGAAGATATTTTCTCAGGTGTTGTTTCCACGGAGCTGGGGCCGAGCCTGGAGACCCAAAGGCACAGGGGAAGGCAAGACCACATGGACAAGCCTTTGCTCTTTAGTATAGCTCTAATGAACCTCACTCTGTCAGGATCTTTCTTGATTCCTACGGAGACACACCTGTGTGTGAAGCTGCGGGCACAGAGAGCCTGATTACCCCTGTGCAGCGCTGAGTCTGGGCGGCTAAACAACAGCTTGGGAATGCAGCCTGGGGCGCTTCCCTTCACTCGGACAGAGCTCTCCTTGCGGTAGGCCTTGGTAGTTTGCATACAATGGGGCCCTAAGCCCTCTGCAAGTTGGCCTGGCTCCTAGGTCCAAAGGGCAGGCCAGAGCGGAGCTGAGGATGTCAGGCTCCAGACACATCTCCCATACTCCTACATCCTGCTCCTACCCGGGCGTGAACGCTAGAAGCTGGGAAGGTACCTGGACCATGCAGGGGCGGGGCGAACGCGGGCGGCGTGGGGCGGGGGTCGGCTTCTGGTGGGGGTGGGGGCGGGCTTCCCAGTTGTGCTCTCAGAGGTGGACACTGAGGCTGCAAACGCGCCGGGAGTGCACCCGGGACTGGGTAAACCCGGGCTGCGCGGGTCGAGATTCCGATGGCTTTGGGTGGGGGTCGGTCCCAGTTGTGCTCCCGGGGGTCGCCACTGAGGCTGGGAACGCGCCGGGAGCGCGGCAGGGGCGGGGCTAACCCTGGGGGCGCGGGGCAGGGGTCGGCTCATGGGGGGGATGGGGAGGGGTTCCCAGTTGCGCTCTCGGGGGTTGCAACTGCGGCTGGGAACGCCCATTTCGTCCGCTCCTGGGTCCCCAAGGATCGCCATCCCGTGGGTGCAGTGGAGGGCTGCGGACCACAGGTAAGGGAACTGGGACTGCGTGGAGCAGGGAACCAAGTATTCCGCCGTCTGTTGGCACATTCTCGGAGCTCCCCAACCTGGCGGTCGCAGAAAGGCCTTGCCTTTGGGGTCAAGGCCTTTACCGCTCCACCCCTCTGCTGAAAAATCTCCGAGTCTGCGCGGTTCTTCCAAGCAGCCTAGTGTCCGCTGGAAGTCCAAGGGACAGAACACTGAACTCTGGCCGGCTGGCCCAGCCCTGCTTCTGGCACTTTGTAAGCCAGCGGGCCCTTGAGCACCTGCTGGGATGGGAAAGGGAAGGGTCCACGGATTGCACCCTAGAAACTTAGTAGGGTGCATGGATTTCAAACCCTGGTGGCCGCCCAGGCAGCAAAGAAGGGGGGAGGGCACCTTGCTGCCCTTTCATGGCAGAATCTGTGGTTGTCCAGCTGCGTGGGCCTTTTCATGAGGACCCTGTGCAATAAAAGTTTGGTGTTTTGGAACTGAATAATTAGAACGTGTAAAAGCTTTAAATTATGTGGTGGTGTAATTAAAAAACAAAACAAAACAAAACCAAGCTCCAAGTGTTTTGCAAATGGAGGTTTAAATATTGAAGGACTGTATTCCTTGCACTGTGGCATTCTATCAAGAAGTGTGCAGGATTTTTTTTTTTTTTTAAGAAAAGTGTTCGAAGTGAGGGAAACAGGAAACCCAGAGGTGCCCCTGTATTTTGGGGAAGGCCTTAGGAGGCCACTTGGAAATGCTGCTGGATGTGCGGGAGGGCGGCAGATGGGCTGTGCAGGCTTGTCCTTTGCATGGATGTTCCTGTGTGTGGAAACCCAGCTCGGAGCCATCTCCTGATGTGTAAGAATTTCGCAGACAAACCTTGAGCTAAGCAATGCATTTTTTCCTAAGAAAATGTTTGTCTTAAGCGATGTAAATATCCTATGTATTTCCGCTAGACTCTGGCTTCAGGTCGGTTCCCCCAAAAGGCTCAGAAGCGATTTGAACAAAACAGCATGTTTTCCTCCTAGCTTGTTCTCCTTATCTATGTTAAGGAAATGATATATTTGCCTGCAATACTGCCTTTCTTCAAGATTCATGTCAATCAAGTTTTGGCCCGGGATGACTCACCTGCTGCCAATATTATCTCAATGCATGTCGTGGGGGAAGGGCCTGGTGCCATTCCCTGAAACAGTTCCTTTCTTTCCTTAGCTGACTGCTAGTGCCTGTAGAATATCTGGCTAAAGACCAGCTGGGGGTACTCTTACTACCCCCCCCCACCCCGCCTCAAGTCTAAGTCAGCAGCTTTCTCTATCTCTTTAATACTTTAATAACACTTGATGACACAAAAGCTCTGAGCGATCAAATCATATCAAATCTTCATTTCAGATTGAAGATGTATTCCATGGTATTGCCATCTTAAGTCTTTCCATCGTTATGGAATATCTGTCCATGTATTCAGGATAGTTTTCAGCCAGGGTGTATAATTTCCAGTGTGCCAGTCTTGTCATCCTCGTTACATCCATGGCAAAGTGTTTTATTCATGTTGATATTATTGAAAGGGAATTTTTTAAAATTCCTTTTCAGATTATTATCTGCTAATGTATACAGATAAAACTGTGTAATCATTCATTTTTATCAGTTTGGACAGCTTGATAGTTGTCTTTAATTTCTTTACTTTCTGACACTTTAAGATTATCCTGGGACACATATGTAATGCCTCACCCCTAAATTCAGACATGTGTTCAAAGAACTTCTGTCCTTTTATTTATTTATTTATTTATTTATTCTTTAACATTGAAATCGTTTTGACTATACTGGGTGTTTGTTGCTAAATGGAAGTAGCTAGGACCTCTGGACTGCAGTCTCTCATCTCTTGCTGACCTCTTGTTGACCTCTGCAGATTCCTGGTAGGTGGGAGCTTGTTAGTTCCTTGTTCCTTATCAAAACCTCCTGTGGTAAGTGTTTTTCTCTTCTCTGTTGCCTGGTAAGGGTGGGTGGTCATGGGCATCCCAAAGTTGGCTAGAAGTCAATTATTTAGGCAGGCTTGTGCATAGATATGGGAGAAGACAATGGCACCCCACTCCTGGAAAATCCCAAGGACGGAGGAGCCTGGTAGGCTGCAGTCCATGGGGTGGCTAAGAGTCGGACACCACTGAGCGATTTCATTTTCACTTTTCACTTTCATGCATAGGAGGAGGAAATGGCAACCCACTCCAGTGTTCTTGCCTAGAGAACCCCAGGGACTGCGGGGCCTGGTGGGCTGCCATCTATGGCGTGGCACAGGGTCGGCCTCAACTGAACCACTTAGCAGCTGCAGCAGCAGCAGCAGCAGTGCATAGATATCAAAGGGGATGAGAACAGTCAGGTAGGATCACATATGTCACCGTGAAACAATACTTCTCCTCTTAGCCAAAGCTAACAAAAGATTTCTGTTCTAGGTCAACCTAGAAGAGATCACTTAAGAGGTAAAGAAACTTAAACTCCATTAGCAAAGGCAGTTCAACATCTCAAGAAAACTTGTGCTAGGCACAAAACTCTTTTCTGGGGGCCTACTTTCCCTACAACCTCCTTATCCCATTCTGTACCCATTCCTTTGCTTCTCCCGTCCTGAAAATGCCACCTGTAAGACAGAACTACTTCGTTTTCCTTCTTAAAGTGTGATTGCATTCCATACATTCTTGTAATAACAAGTCATACATTTCCCTTCAGCAACCAAGAACTGACTCTTTTATTGGCATTTGATAGATTGGTGAGCATACCTATCAGTGATAATAGCGCCCACCCCGCTTCCTGCAAGAACAGAACAAAACAAAACAAAACAAAAAAATTGCTTTCTTACATTTAATATGTTCGGATGGTGCCAGTCACTATTCATGCAGAGTCAAAAATCTCTTTTGTTTCTGTGTAAAAGGGAGGTCCTTTCAAGTCGTGAATGTTTAAGAAGTTTCATTTATTTGGAAGTGACCTAGCTATTCAATACACTGTCGTCACTTAGTTTAGCACCAGGATAGAAACTCAGGTAACCAAAACACCTGGAGGAACGATTGCAAGTTCAGTTCAGTTCAGTTGCTCAGTCGAGTCTGACTCTTTGGGACCCCGTGGCCTGCAGGACGCCAGGCTTCCGTGTCCATCACCAACTCCAGGGGCTTGCTCAAACTCATGTCCATCGAGTCAGTGACGCCATCCAACCATCTTATCCTCTGTCATCCCCTTCTCCTCTGCCTTCAATCAAGACTATGAGAGGCGGATATTTTAGAGTATAATTATTGTTAAGAGTTTATCTAAAAGCTCATATCACATTTACATTTTTTACATTGGTTGTTGCTGTTTCCAGGTACTTTCTTGCTGACAAGCTTGTGACACATATAACAATAGAGCAATTTTTACCTCAAAAGAAACCTAGGCACTATGAACATGTTGTGCTTAATGTTGTTGACTCTTAGACATGTCTATAGTGGAGGAGCAAAACCAAAAATACTAGATATTTAATATTGACTAGCTCCCAGTTCACGGGACTCTGACATTCATTTAGGTCAATGTTTTCTTGTATTTCCAGCAGTTTGATTTGGAAGGGCTGCCTTGTCTTGAGACCATTGAAATCAGAACTCAGAACTTGAGCAATATTATCAAAAAACACAAGGCTCACACTGACACATACCTTAATCCAGACAGACAGACAAGACATCTTCCAGTTTTCCGCCTGAGATTTAAAATATTTCTTTGAGCCGTTTTCCTGGGGAGTGGGGGGGGGAGTGGGGGTGGCAGCGAGGCAGGCTTGGGTAACAAGCTAATTGTTGGTCATTGCATATGCAAAGAACCAGCTTTCCGGGTTCCAAGGAAAAAAGTTTCCTTGGTACCCAATTTTGTTTGGATCTATAGACTCTCATGGCCCTCCTAGGTCAGGACATCTTTCCTTTCTGTAGTCCTCGTTTTATCCCTAAATCATAGACAGCTTGGATTGTCTCTGTGGGGTGGATGTATTGTCCTCGTGTTTGACCTGGCGGAAGTAGCGAGGTCCGAGAGCCTCTCCTGGAACCGGGCGTGGGGACGGGGCTCACCAGGAGCCCCTGGTGGAAGTGGGCAACGCCCCGGGAGCGCGCCAGGGGCGGTGCGATCCCGGGCGGCGCGGGTCGGGGTTCTGGTCGGGAGGGGGTGGGGGGCGGTAACAGTTGTGCTCTCGGGGGTCCCCACTGCAGCTGGAAACGCGCTGGGCGTGCGGCAGGGGCGGGGTGAACCCGGGTGGCGCGGGGCGGGGTTCGGCTCCTGGTGGGGGTGGGGGAGGGCTTCCCAGTTGTGCTCTCCGTGGTGGCCACTGCGGCTGGAAACGCGCCGGGAGTGCACCCGGGGCGGGGTAAACCTGGGCTGCGCGGGTCGAGATTTAGATGGCTGTGGGTGGGGGTTCGGTCCCAGTTGTGCTCTCGGGGGTCGCCACTGCGGCTAGGAACGCCCATTTCCTATGCTCCTGTGTCCCCAAGGATCCACATCTAGTGGGTGCAGCGGAGGGCTGCGGGCCACAGGTCAGGGAACTGGGACTGCTTGGAGCAGGGAACCAAGTATTCCGCCCTCTGTTGGCACATTCTCGGAGCTCCCCAACCTGGCGGTTGCAGAAAGGCCTCACCCTTGGTGTCAAGGCCTTTACCGCTCCACCCCTTTGCTGAAAAATCTCAGTCTGCACGGTTTTCCCAAGCAGCCTAGTGTCCCCTGGAAGTCCAAGGGACAGAACACTGAACTCTGGCCGGCTGGCCCAGCCCTGCTTCTGGCACTTTGTAAGCCAGCGGGCCCTTGAGCACCTGCTGGGATGGGAAAGGGAAGGGTCCACGGATTGCACCCTAGAAACTTAGTAGGGTGCATGGATTTCAAACCCTGGTGGCCGCCCAGGCAGCAAAGAAGGGGGGAGGGCACCTTGCTGCCCTTTCATGGCAGAATCTGTGGCTGTCCTGATGCGTGGGCCTTTTCATGGGGACCTTGTGCAATAAAAGTTTGGTGTTTTGGTACTGAATAATTAGAAATTGTAAAAAGTTTAAATTATGTGGTGGTGTAATTAAAAAACAAAACAAAAAAAAACCAAGCCCCAAGTGTTTGGCACAGGGAGGTTTAAGTATTGAAGGCCTGTTTTCCTTGCACTGTGGCATTCTATCAAGAAGTGTGCAGGATTTTTTTTTTTTTTAAGAAAAGTGTTCGAAGTGAGGGAAACAGGAAACCCAGAGGTGCCCCTGTATTTTGGGGAAGGCCTTAGGAGGTCACTTGGAAATGCTGCTGGCTGTGGGGGAGGGGGGCAGATGGGCTGTGCAGGCTTGTCCTTTGCATTCATGTTCTTGTGTGTAGAAACACAGCTCGGAGCCATCTCCTGATGTGTAAGAATTTCGCAGACAAACCTTGAGCTAAGCAATGCATTTGTTCCTGAGGAAATGTTTGTCTTAAGCGATGTAAATATCCTATGTATATCTGCTGGACTCTGGCTTCAGGTCGGTTCCCCCAATAGGCTCAGAAGAGACTTGAACAAAACAGTATGTTTTCCTCGTACCTTCTTCTCCTAATCTATGTTAAGGAAATGATATATTTGCCTGGAATACTGCTTTTCTTCAAGATTCATGTCAATCAGTTTTTGGCCCAGGATGACTCACCTGCTGCCAATGTGACCTCAAGGCATGTCGTGGGGGAGGGGCCTGGTGCCATTCCCTGAGACAGTGCCTTTCTTTCCTTAGCTCACTGCTAGTGCCTGTAGAATATCTGGCTAGAGACCAGCAGGGCGTACACCCCGCCTCAAGTCTAAGTCAGCAGCTTTCTCTATCTCATTTATACTTTAATAACAATTGATGACACAAAAGCTCTGAGCGATCAAATCATATCAAATCTTCATTTCAGATTGAAGATGCATTCAATGGTATTGCCATCTTAAGTCTTTCCATTGTTATGGAATACCTGTCCATGTATTCAGGATAGTTTTCAGCCAGGGTGTATAAGTTCCAGTGTGCCAGTCTTGTCATCCTCGTTACATCCATGGCAAAGTGTTGTATTCATGTTGACATTATTGAAAGGGAATTTTTTTTAATTCCTTTTCAGATTATTATGTGGTAATATATACAGAAAAAACTGTGTAATCTTTCGTTTTTATCAGTTTGGACAGCTTGATAGTTGTCTTTAATTTCTTTCCTTTCTCATACTTTAAGATTTTCCGGGCACCGTACATGTACTTCCTCACCCCTAATCTCAGTCATGTGTTCAAAGAACTTCTGTCCTTTATTTGTTTACTTATTTTTTGCAACATTGAATTCGTTTTGACTATGCTGGGTGTCTGCTGCAAGATGGAAGTTGCTAGGACCTCTGGACTGCAGTCTTCCATCTCTTACTGACCTCTTGTTGACCTCTGCAGAATCCTGGTTGGCGGGAGCTTGTTAGTTCCTCGTTCCTTACCAGGACCTCCTGTGGTAAGTGTTTTTCTCTTCTCTGTTGCCTTGTAAGGGTGGATGGTCATTGGCATCCCAAAGCTAGCTAGAAGTCAATTATTTAGGCAGGCTTGTGCATAGATATGGGAGAAGGCAATGGCACCCCACTCCAGTACTCTTGCGTGGAAAATCCCATGGATGGAGGAGCCTGGTAGGCTGCAGTCCATGGGGTCGCTAAGAGTCGGACACCACTGAGCGACTTCACGTTCACTTTTCACTTTCATGCATGGGAGGAGGAAATGGCAACCCACTCCAGTGTTCTTGCCTAGAGAACCCCAGGGACTGCGGGGCCTCGTGGGCTGCCGTCTATGGGGTCGCACAGAGTCGGACACGACTGAAACGACTTAGCAGCAGCAGCGGCGGCAGCAGCAGCAGAAGCAGTGCATCGATATCAAAAGGGCTGCAAACAGTCAGGAAGGATCACATATGTCACCGTGAAACACTACTTCTCTACTTAGCCAAAGCTAACAAAAGATTTCTGTTCTAGGTCAACCTAGAAGAGATCACTTAAGAGGTAAAGAAACTTAAACTCCATTAGCAAAGGCAGTTCGACATCTCAAGAAAACTTGTGCTAGGCACAGAACTCTTTTCTGGGGGTCCACTTTCCCTACAACCTCCTTATCCCATTCTGTACCCATTCCTTTGCTTCTCCCATCCTGAAACGGCCACCTGTAAGACAGAACTACTTTGTTTTCCTTCCTCAAGTGCCATTGCATTCCACATACTTTCTTGTAATAACAAGTCATACATTTCCCTTCAGCAACCAAGAACTGACTTTTATATTGGCATTCGCTATAGCCCGCCCCCCTCCCCCCACCCCCAAGAACAGAACAAAACAAAACAAAACAATTGCTTTCTTACATTTAACATGTCAGGATGGTGCCAGACACTATTCATGGAGAGTCAAAAATCTCTTTTGTTTCTGTGTAAAAGGGAGGTCCTTTCAAGTCGTGAATGTTTCAGAACTTTCATTTATTTGGAAATGACCTAGCTATTCAATACACTGTCGTCACAAGGATAGAAACTCGGGTAACCAAAACTCCTGGAGAAACGTTTGTTAGTTCAGTTCAGTTCAGTTGCTCAGTCGTGTCTGACTCTTTGGGACCCCGTGGCCTGAAGGACGCCAGGCTTCCGTGTCCGTCACCAGCTCCAGGGGCTTGCTCAAACTCATGTCCATCGAGTCAGTGATGCCATCCAACCATCTTATCCTCTGTCATCCCCTTCTCCTCTGCCTTCAATCAAGACTATGAGAGGCAGATATTTTAGAGTATAATTATTGTAAAGAGTTTGTCTAAAAGCTCATATCACATTTACATTTTTTACTTTTGTTGTTGTCGTTTCCAGGTAGTTTCTTGCTGACAAGCTTGTGACAGATATAACAATAGAGCAATTTTTACCTCAAAAGAAACCTAGGCACTATGAACATGTTGTGCTTAATGTTGTTGACTCTTAGACATGTCTATAATGGAGGAGCAAAATCAAAAATACTAGATATTTAATATTGACCAGTTCCCAGTTCACGGGACTCTGACATTCATTTAGGTCAATGTTTTCTTGTATTTCCAGCAGTTTGATTTGGAAGGGCTGCCTTGTCTTGAGACCATTGAAATCAGAACTCAGAACTTGAGCAATATTATCAAAAAACACAGGGCTCACACTGACACATACCTTAATCCAAACAGACAGACAAGACATCTTCCAGGTTTCCGCCTGAGATTTAAAATATTTCTTTGAGCCAGTCTTCTGGGGAGTGGGGGGATGGGGGTGGCAGCGAGGCAGGCTTGGGTAACAAGCTAATTGTTGGTCATTGCATATGCAAAGAACCAGCTTTCCGGGTTCCAAGGAAAAAAGTTTCCTTGGTAACCAACTTTGTCTGGTTCTATAGAATATCATGGCCCTCCTAGGTCAGGTCATCTTGCCTTTCTGTAGTCCTCGTTTTATCCCTAAATCATAGACAGCTTGGATTGTCTCTGTGGGGTGTATGTATTGTCCTCATGTTTGACCTGGCGGCAGCAGCGAGGTCCGAGAGCCTCTCCTGGAACCGGGCGTGGGGACGGGGCTCACCGAGAGCCACTGGTGAAGGTGGGCAGCGCCCCTGGAGCGCGGCAGGGGCGGGGCGAACCCGGAGGCGCAGAGCGGGTGTCGGCTCCTGGCGGGGGTAGGGGAGGGCTTCCCAGTTGTGCTCTCGGAGATGGCCACTGCAGCTGGAAACGCGCCGGGAGCGCAGCCAGGGTGGGGTAAACCTGGGCTGCACAGGTCGTGATTCCGCTCGCTGTGGGTGGGTGGTCGGTCCCTGTTGTGCTCCCGAGAGTCGCCAATATGGCTGGGAACCCGCCGGGAGCCCGGCAGGGCCGGGGCGAAACCTGGCGGCGCGGGGCGGGGTGGGGTTCCGTTCGCAGTGGGGGTCGGCTCCTGGCGGGGGTGGGGGAGGGCTTTCCAGATGTGCTGTTGGGGGTCGCCATTGCGGCTGGGAATGCCCATTTCGTGAACTCCTGGATCCCCAAGGATCGGCATCCATTGGCCACAGCGGAGGGGTGCGGAACACAGGTAAGGGAACGGGGACTGCCTGGAGCAGGGAACCATGTATTCCGCCCTGTGTTGGCACAGTCTCAGAGCTCCCCAACCTGGCGGTCGCAGAAAGGCCTCGTCTTTGGGGTCAAGGCCTTTACCGCTCCACCCCTCTGCTGAAAAACCTCAGAGTCTGCGCGGTTTTCCCAAGCAGCCTAGGGTCCGCTGGAAGTCCAAGGGACATAACCCTGAATTCTGGCCGGCTGGCCCAGCCCTGCTTCTGGCACTTTGTAGGCCAGCGGGCCCTGGAGCACCTGCTAGGATGGGAAAGGGAAGGGTACGCGAATTGCACCCTGGTGGCCGCCGAGGCAGCAAAGAAGGGGGGAGGGCACCTTACTGCCCTTTAATGGCAGACAGAATCTGTGGCTGTCCTGCTGCGTGGGCCTTTTCATGGGGACCTTGTGCAATAAAAGTTTACCGGTGACCTTAGGGAACTTCCCAGTGTGCTTCTGACAGATGAGGGATGCTGTGGAGTTGGCGGGGCCTCTCAGGACTCCGCTGGGTTTGGCGCAATGGAAGAGGGCCTCATCTCCAGGGAAGGCAGGAACCTCAGGCCTCCTCTCCGTTTCGGACTGCGACCGCAGGGTCCCTGCAGAGTTGGGACAGGAGAGTCAGGAATCGTCTTGTCTGAGGAAGGGAACTCCGCTTGCCTCTCGAGGTGCTCAGGGGGTCTCAAGCCCCTTGTTGAGCTGTGTGTGGAACCTGCGGGTGTTTCCGGAAATGCACGACGGTGACAGTGCCCCTTCGTGTTGTGCCTTCACCCACTGGGTTGCCTTCGAAGAGGTGTCCGGGCCTCGGGTTCTTTTCAAGAGCGGACAGGGAAATTGGGGTCTTTCGGCATGTGGGACCACCCACGGGGCTAGTCTCAAATTTCCTAGTGAGGCCGGCTTCATCCTGAGGTGTGCTGGGAAGGCCGGGGACCCTTCCAGACAATGCAGGTGGATCGACTCTCCTGTCACCATCAGGAGGGTAGAAGGGGCTCAGATGAAGTGGGGACGGAACCCTCGGTGTTACCCTCGAGGGAAACCGGCGTGTGGGGGACTTTTGGGGGTTGCATGAAAGGAGTCAGGTACCGTTTCGCACTTCAGGACAGAACCTGGGACTTCCCTTGAGACGCCGTAGCGGGCAACGGCCTCATCTTGCGAAGACGTTGGGACCATGTGGATTTTCTTGAGTTGCGGCGGGATTCTAGAGTTACTACGGGGATTTCAGGCTTCCTCTTGTCTTGGCCCCGGGAAGCCTAATCTTCCATTCGAGTTGCGAGGGAAAGCTGAGGGTTGCACTCCAGTCACTGCAGGGCCAAAGAGACCTCATCTAGGCCTGTGTCCGGGACTTAACGTTCCTCTCAAGGGAAGACAGGGATCTCAGGGTGGCGTTCCAGACTCCCCCGGGGAGTCAGGCCTTGCCTCTAGGGCAAGCCAAGGATGCCGCTCTCCTCTCAAGTCGCGACGCAGATCTCTTGGAGCCCACTGAGTGGCCTCAAGGGAGTCAGGCCTTCTCTTCAGTTTGGAGAGAGGACTCGGGATTGCGCTCTGGGTCAGGCAGGAAAAGCAGGCCTTCACCTTGCGAGGATGGGGGCTTCTCAGGGGTTTCCTCGAGCTGCGGCGCCCGTGGGGGTTTTCTCACGAGGCAAGACGAGGATCTCAGGGAGCCTCTCCTGCGGTGCCAGGGAAGTCAGGTCTCTGTGCGCATGGCGAGGGGGAGCGCGTCATGGCTCTCCAGTCATGGGAGAGGACTAGGGCCTCCAGACGCGTTGAAGAAGGACACGCGAGGTCTTTCTGGGGTTGTGGCGGGAAAGCCTCGTTTCCCTCGACTTCTGCAGGGGACCTGAGGGAACTTTCCATGGTGCCTCTGATAGGTGAGGGATGCTGTGGAGTTGGCGGGGCCTCTTGGGACTCTGCTGGGCTTGGCGCAATGGAAGAGGGCCTCATCTCGAGGGGAGACAGGAAACTTAGGCTTCCTCTCCTTTCGGACTCCAACCACAGGGTCCCTGCAGAGTTGGGACAGGAGAGTCAGGCCTCGTCTTGTCTGAGGAAGGGAACTCCGCTTGCCTCTCAAATTGCTCACGGTGTCTCACGCACCTCGTCAAGCTGTGTGTGGAAACCACGGGTTTTTCCGGACGACGCACGGGGGTGTCAGTGCCCCTTCGAATGGTAACTTCACCCACAGGGTTGCCTTCGAAGAGGTGTCCGGGCATCGGGTTCTTATCCAGAGCGGACTGGGAAATCGGGGTCGTTCGGCATGTGGCACAACCCACGGGGCTCGTCTCGAATTTCCTCGGGAGGCCGGCCTCATCCTGAGGTGTGCCGGGAAAGCCGGGAACCCCTTCTAGAATATGCAGGGAAATCGACTCTCCTGTCGTGATGAGGAGGGGAGAAGGGGCTCAGATGAAGGGGTGCCAGGACCCTCGGTGTTCCCCTCGAGGGAACCCGGCGTGTCTGGGAAATTTTGGAGGTCGCATGAAGGGTGTCAGGTACCGTTTCGCAATTCAGGACGGAACGTGAGACTTCCCTTGAGACGCCGTAGCGGGCAAGGGCCCCATCTTGTGAAGACGTAGGGACCACGTGGTTTTTCTCGAGTTGCGGCGGGATTCTCGAGTTACGACGGGGATTTCAGGCTTCCTCTTGGGTTGGCCCTGGGAAGCCCCATCTTCCATTCGAGTTGCGAGGGAAAGCTGGGGGTTGCGCTCGAGTCACTGCAGGGCCCAAGAGACCTCATCTAGGCGTGTGTCCAGGACCTAGTAGTACTCTCAAGGGAAGACAGGGATCCCGGGGTTGCACTCCAGAGTCCCCCGTGGAGTCAGGCCTCGCCTCGAGGGGAAGCAAAGGACTCCGCTCTTCTCTTGAGCCAGGACGCGGATCTCTTGGAGCCCTCTGAGTGGCCTCAAGGGAGTCAAGCCTAATCTTCAGTTTGGAGAGAGGACTCGGGATTGCTCTCCAGGAAAGGCAGGAAAAGAAGGCCCTCACCTCGCAAGGACGGGGGCTTCTCAGGGGTTTCCTCGAGCTGCCGCGTCCGTGGGGCTTTTCTCACGAGGCACGACGAGGTTCTCAGGGAGCCTCTCGTGCGGCGCCAGGGAAGTCAGGTCTGCATGAGCGTGGCGAGGGGGAGCGCGTCATTGTTCTCGAGTCCTGGGAGGGGACTAGGGCATCAAGGCGTGTAGAAGAAGGACTCTCGAGGTCTTTCTCGGGGGGCGGCGGGAAACCCTCGTTTCCCTCGACTTCTCCCGGTGACCTGAGGGAACTTCCCAGGGCTCCTCTTAGAGGTGAGGATTGCTGTGGAGTTGGTGGGCCATCTCGGGACTCCTCTGGGTTTGGCGCAATCGAAGAGGGCCTCTTCTCGAGGGGAGACAGGACCTCAGTCTTCCTCTCCATTTCGTACTCCGACAGCAGTGTCCCTGCAGCGTCGGGGCAGGAGAGTCAGGCCTCGTCTTGTCTGAGGAAGGGAACTCCGCTTGCCTCTCGAGTTGCTCAGGGAGTCTCAGTCCCCTCGTGGAGCTGTGTGTGGAAACCGCGGGTGTTTCCAGACGATGCACGGGAGTGTCAGTGCCCCTTCGTGTTGTTCCTTCACTCACAGGGTGGCCTTCGAAGAGGTGTCCGGGCATCGGGTTCTCCTCAACTGCGGACCGGGAAATCAGGGTCGTTCAACATGGGGCACCAGCCACGGGGCTTGTCTCGAATTTCCTCGCGAGGCTGGCCTCATCCTGAGGGGCGCCGTGCAGGACGGTAACCCCTTCCAGACGACGCAGGGGAATCAACTCTCCTGTCGCGAACAGGAGAGGAGTAGGAGCTCAGAGGAAGTGGTGCGGGGACTCTCGGTGTTCCCCTCAAGGGAACCCGGCATGTCGGGGAACTTTTGGATGTCGCATGAAGGGTGTCAGGTACCGTGTCTCACTTCACGACGGAACATGGGACTTCCCTTGAGACGCCGTACCGGGCAAGGGCCTCATCTTGCAAAGACTTTGAAACCACGTGGTTTTTCTCGAGTTGCGGCAGGATTCTCGAGTTTCGACGAGGATTTCAGGCTTCCTCTTGGGTTGGCCTTGGGAAGCCCCATCTCCCATTCAAGTAGTGAGGGAAATCCGGGGGTAGCGCTCGAGTCACTGCAGGGCAAAAGAGACCTCATCAAGGCGTGTGTCCGGGAACTAATATTCCTCTCCAGGGAAGTCAGGGATCTCGGGGTTGCATTTCAGGCTCCCTCGGGGAGTCAGGCCTCGTCTCGAGGGGAAGCCAAGGACTCCGCTCTCCTCTCGAGTGGCGACGCGGATCTCTTGGAGCCCACTGAGTGGCCTCAAGGGAGTCCAGCCTCCTCTTCAGTTTGGAGAGAGGACCCGGGATTGCTCTCCAGGCCATGCAGGAATAGAAGGCCCTCAGCTCGCGAGGACGGGGGCGTCTCAGGGGTTTCCTCGAGCTGCAGCGCCCGTGGGGGTTTTCTCCCGAGGCACGACGAGGATCTCAGGGAGCCTCTCGTGCGGCGCCAGGGAAGTCAGGTCTCCATGCGCGTGGCGAGGGGGAGCGCGTCATGGCACTCGAGTCACTGGAGGGGACTAGGGCCTCGAGACGCATTGAAGAAGGACTCTCGAGGTCTTTCTCGGGTGGCGGTGGGAAACCCTCGTTTCCCTCACCTTCTGCCGGGGATCTTAGGGAACTTCCCAGGGTGCCTCTGAGAGGTGAGGGATCCTGTGGAGTAGGCGGGGCCTCTCGGGACTCCGCTGGGTCTCGCGCAACGGAAGAGGGCCTCACCTCGAGGGGAGGCAGGAACCTCAGGCTTCCTCTCTGTTTCCGCTCCGACCACAGGGTCCCTGCAGAGTTGGGACAGGAGAGTCATGCCTCGTCTTGTCTGAGGAAGGGAACCCCGCTTGCCTCTCGAGTTGTCAGGGGTTTTCAGGCCTCTGGTCGAGCTGTGTGTGGAACCCGCGGGTCTTTGCGGACGATGCTCGGGGGTGGCAGCGCCCCTTCGTGTTGTGCCTTCACCCACAGGGTTGCCTTCAAAGAGGGGTCCGGGCCTCGGGTCCTTCTCAAAAGCGGACCGGGGAATCGGGGGCATTTGGCATGTGGCACCACCCACGTGGCTCGTCTCGAATTTCCCTGTGAGACCGGCCTCATCCTGAGGTGCACCGGGAAGGCCGGGAACCCCTTCTGAACCATGCAGGGGAATCGACTCTCCTGTCGTGATCAGGAGGGGAGAACGGGCTCAGATGTAGCTGTGCCGGGACTCTCGGTGTTCCCTCGAGGGTACCCGGCGTTTCGGGGAGCTTTTGGATGTCGCATGAAGGGTGTCAGGTACCGTGTCTCACTTCACGACGGAACATGGGACTTCTCTTGAGACGCCGTACCGGGCAAGGGCCTCATCTTGCGAAGACGTGAAACCACGTGGTTTTTCTAGAGTTGCGGCAGGATTCTCGAGTGACGATGGGGATTACAGGCTTCCTCCTCTGTTGGCCCTGGGAAGCCCAGTCTTCCATTGGATTGGCGAGGGAAAGCTGGGGGTTGCGCTCGAGTCACTGCAGGGCCAAAGAGACCTCATCTAGGCTTGTGTCCAGGACCTAATGTTCCTCTCCAGGGAAGGCAGGGATCTCGGGGTTGCATTCCAGGATCCCCCTGGGTGTCAGGCCTCGTCTCGAGGGGAAGCAAAGGACTCCGCTGTCCTCCCGAGTCGCGAAGCGGATCTCTTGGAGCCCCCTAGTGGCGTCAATGGAGTCAAGCCTCCTCTTCATTTTGGAGAGAGGGCTCGGGATTGTTCTCCAGGCCATGCAGGAAAAGAAGGCCCTTCACCTCGCGAGGACGGGGGCGTCTCAGGGGTTTCCTCGAGCTGCGGCGCCCGTGGGGGTTTTCTCTTGAGGCACGGCGAGGATCATGGAGCCTCTCGTGCGGCGCCAGGGAAGTCAGGTCTCCCTGCGCGTAGCGAGGAGGAGCGCGTTGTGGCTCTCGAGTAATGGGAGGGGACTAGGGCCTCAAGACGCGTTGAAGAGGGACTCTCGAGGTCTTTCTCGGGTTGTGGCGGGAAAAAGTCGTTTCCCTCGACTTCTGCCGGGGACCTTAGGGAACTTCCCAGGGTGTCTCTGAGAGTTGAGGGATACTGTGGAGTTGGCGGTGCCTCTCGGGACTCCGCTGGGTTTGTCGCAATGGAAGAGGGGCTCATCTCGAGGGGAGGCAGGAACCTCAGACTTCCTCTCTGTTTCGGACTCCGACATCAGGGTCCCTGCAGAGTTGGGACAGGAGAGTCAGGCTAAGTCTTTTCTGAGGAATGGAACTCCGCTTGCCTCTCGAGTTGTTCATGGGTTTCAGGCCCCTTGTCAAACTGTGTGTGGAATCTGCAGGTTTTTCCAGACGATGCACGGGGGTGTCAGTGACCCTTCGTTTTGTGTCTTCATCCACAGGGTTGCCTTCGAAGAGGTGTCCGGGCATCAGGTTCTTATGAAGAGCGGACCGGGATATCGGGGTCGTTCAGCATTTGGCACCACCCACGTGGGTTGTCTCGAATTTCCTCATGAAACCGGCCTCATCCTGAAGTGTGCCGCGAAGGTCATGAAACTCTTCCAGACAAAGCAGAGGAATCGACCCTCCTGTGGCGATCAGGAGGGGAGAAGTGGCTCAGATGAAGTGCTGCTGGGAACCTCGGTGTTTCCCTCAAGTGAGACAGGTATGTCGGGTAACTTTTGGGGTCGCATAAAGCGTTCCAAGTACCGTTTTGCTCTTCAAAATGGAACGTTGGACTTCTCTTGGGGTGCTCCAGCGGGCATGGGCCTCATCTTGGAATGACTGCGGAACCACTTGGTTTTTCTCGAGTTGCGGTGGGATATTTGAGTTACCACAGGGAATTCATGCTTCCTCTTGTGTTGGCCCACAAAAGTCTTATCTTCCATTCGAGATTCGAGGAAGAGCTGGAGGTGCGCTCTAGTCACTGAAGGCAAAAGAGACCCCACCAAGGCTTGTGTGCAGGACCTAATGTTCATGTCAAGGCTCGACAGAAATCTCGGGGTTGCATTCCAGACTCACCTTGGAGGCAGGCCTCGTCTCGAGGGGAAGCAAAGGACTCTGCTCTCCTCTCGAGTCGGACGGGTATGTCTTGGAGCCCACTGAGTGGCTTAAAGGGAGTCAAACCTCTTCTGGTGTTTGGAGGGAGGACACGGGATTGCTCTCCAGGGAATGCATGAAATGAAGGCCCTCATCTCCCAATGACTGGGGCGTCTCGTAGGTTTTCTCGAGCTGTGGCGCTAGTGTGGGGTTTCTCACGAAGTAAGACTGGGAGCTCAGTGAGCCTCTCACGTGGTGCCAGGGCAGTCAGGTCTCTATGCACGTGGTGAGAGGGAGCCTGTCATTGTTCTCGAGTCATGGTAGGGGAATTGGGCCTGAAGACGTGTTAAAGAAGGACTCTCGAGGTCTTTCCTGGGTTGCAGCAGGAAACCCTGGGTTCCATCGACTTGTGCCAGTGACCTCAGGAAGCTTCTCAGCGTGCCTCTGAGAAGTCAGGGTCACTGTGGAGTTGGGAGGGGCCTCTCGGAACTCCACTGGGTTTGGTGCAATGGAAGAGGGCCTCATGACAAGTTGAGGCAGGAACCTCAGGGTTCCTCTCCTGGCTTCGAATGCGCCGGATCTGACTCGGATCGCAGAGTCCCTGCAGAGTTGGGACAGGAGAGTCAGGCCTCGTCTTATGTGGAGGAATGGAACTCCGCTTGACTCTCGCGTTGTTCATGGGGTGACAGGCCACTTGTCGATTTGTATGTGGAACTTGCGGGTTTTTCTGGACGATGCACCGGGGTGTCACTGCCCCTTCGTGTTGTGCCTTGATCCACAGGATTGCCTTCGAGTTGGGTTCTGCCATTGGGTTCTTATCAAGAGCGGACCAGGGAATCGGGGTCTTTTGGCATGCCGCACCACCCACGAGGCTATGTCTCAAATTTCCTCGTGAGACTGGCCTCATCTTGATGTGCGCCAGGAAGGTCGGGAATGCCTTCCAGACAAAGCAGGGGAATCGAACCTCCTGTCGTGATCAAGAGGGGAGAAGAGTCTCAGATGAAGTGGTGCCGGGAACCTCGGTGTTCTCCTCAAGTGAGAATGGTATGTCGGGGAACTTTTGGAGTCGCATCAAGGGTTCCAAGTAACTTTTCGCTCTTCAATACGGAAAGTGGGACTTCTCTTGAGACGCTGTAGCGGGCAAGGGCCTCATCTTTCGATGACGGGAGAACCACGTGGTTTTTCTTGAGTTGCAGCGGGATTCTCGAGTTACGACGGGGAATTCAGGCTTCCTCTTCAACTGGCCCAGGGAAGTCCAGTTTTCATTCGAATTGCGAGTTAGAACTGGGGATTGCTCTCGAGACACTGCAGGGCCAAATAGACCTCATCTAGGCTTGTGTCCAGGACCTAATGTTCCTCTGCTGGGGCGAAAGCGATCTCGGCATTGCATTCTCGACTCACCCGGGGAGTCAGGCCTCGTCTCGAGGGGAAGCCAAGGACACCGCTCTCCTGTCAAGTCGCGACGGGTATATCTTGGAGCTCACTGTGTGGCCTAAAATGAGTCAAGCCTCCTGTGGAGTTTGGAGAGAGGACTCAGGATTGCTCTCCAGGCCATACAGCAAAAGAAGGCCCTCATCTCGTGAGGACTGGGGCGTCTCGTGGGTATTCTCGAGCTGCGGCTCCAGTGTGGTGTTGCTCACGAGGTATAATGGGGAGCTCAGGGAGCCTCTCCTGTGGCGCCAGGGAAGTCAGGTTTCTATGCGCGTGGCTAGGGGGAGCGCGTCATTGCTCTCGAGTCATGGTAGGGGAATCGCACCTCAAGACGCGTTGAAGAAGGACTCTCGAGGTCTTTTACGGGTTGGAGCAGGAAACCCTTGGTTCCCTCGACTTGTGCCGTTGATCTCAGGAAGGTCTAAGGGTGCCTCTGAGAAGTCAGGGATACTGTGCAGTTGGGAGGGGCCGCTCGGGACTCCACTGGGTTCGGTGCAATGGAAGAGGGCCTCATCTCGAGTGGACACAGGAAACTTATGTTTCTTCTCCTGACTTCCCCTGGGCCAGATCTGACTCGGATCGCAGTTTCGCTGCAGAGTTCGAACAGGAGAGTCAGGCCTCGTCTTGTGTGGAGGAATGGAACTCTGCTTGCCTCTCCAGTTGTTCACGGGGTGACAGGTCACTTCTCGAGCTGTGTGTGGTACCTGCGGGTTTCTCCGGACGATACCCGGGGGTGTCAGTGCCCCTTCGTGTTGTGCCTTCATCAAAAGGGTTATCTTCAAAGAGGTGTCCGGGCATTGGGATCTTATCAAGAGCGAACTGGGAAATCGGGGTCTTTCGGCATGTGTCACCATCCACGAGGCTATGTCTCGAATATCCTCGTGAGACCGGCCTCATCCTGAGATGTACCGGGAAAGGGGGGAACCCCTTCAAGACAAAACAGGGGAATCGACCCTCCTGTCGCGATCAGGAGGGGAGAAGGGGCCTAGATGTAGTGGTGCCGGGAACCTCGGTGTTTTCCTCGAGTCAGACCAGTGTGTCGAGGAACTTTTGAGGTCGCATCAAGGGTGCCAATACCGTTTCGCACTTCAAGACGGAACGTGGGACTTCTCTTGAGACGCTGTAGGGGGCAAGGGCCTCATCTTGCGATGACGGGGGAACCACGTGGCGTTTCTCGAGTTGTGGCGGGATTCTCGAGTTTCGACGGGGAATACAGTCTTCCTCATGTGTTGGCCCAGGGAAGTCCTATCTTCCATTCGAGTTTCAAGGGAGAGCTGGGGATTGCCCTCGAGTCACTGCAGGGCAAAATAGACCTCATCTAGGCTTGTGTCCAGGACTTAATGTTCATCCCTAGGGGCGACAGGGATCTCGGGCTTGCATACCAGACTCACCCGGGGAATCAGGCCTCGTCTCTAGGGGAAGCAAAGAACTCCGCTGTCCTTTTGAGTCGCCATGGGTATCTCTTGGAGCCCACTGTGTGCCCTAAAGGGAGTCAAGCCTCCTGTGCTGTTTGGATAGAGGACTCGGGATTCCTCTCCAGGCCATGCAGGAAAAGAAGGCCCTCATCTCGCGATGATGGCGGCGTCTCGTGGGTTTTCTAGACTGCTGCGCTAGTGCCGGGTTTCTGACGAGGTACGAGAGGGAGCTCAGGGAGCCTCTCGTGTGGCGCCAGGGAAGTCAGGTCCCCATGAGATGGCTAGGGGGAGCTCGTCATTGCTCTCGAGTCATGGTAGGGTAATCAGGCCTCAAGACGGGTTGAAGAAGGACTCTCGAGGTCTTTCTCGGGTCACTGCATAAAACCCAGGGTTCCCTTGACTTGTGCCTGCGACCTCAGGGAGCTTCTCAGAGTGCCTCTGAGAAGTCAGGGATACTGTGCAGTTTGGAGGGGCCTCTCGAGACTCCTCTGCATTTGGTGGAATATAAGAGGGACTCATCTCGAGTTGAAGCAGGAACCTCAGTGTTCCTCTCCATTTCTGACTCAGATCGCAAGGTCCCTGCATGTTGGTACAGGAGAGTCAGGCCTCGTCTTTTCTGGAGGATGGGACTCCTCTTGCCTCTCGAGTTGTTCTCGAGGTGACAGGCCACTTGTTGAGCTGTGTATGTAACCTGCCCTTTTTTCCGGATGATGCACAGGTGTGTTAGTGCCCCTTCGTGTTGTACCTTCATACTCAAGGCTGCCTTCCAAGAGGTGTCCGAGCTTCGGATTCTTATCAAGAGCGGACCGGGAAATTGGAGTCTTTCAGCAAGTGGCACCACCCACAAAGCTACGTATCGAATTTCCCCATGAGACCGGCCTCATCCTGAGTTGTGCAGGGAAGGTCGGGCCCCCTTGCAGACAAAGCAGGGGAATCGACCCACCGGTCACGATCAGGAGGGGAGAAGGGGCTTAAATGAAGTGGTGCCGGGAACCTCGGTGTTCCCCTTGAGTGAGACCGGCGTGTTGGGGGACTTTTGGGGTCGCATCAAGGGTGCCAAGTACCGTTTCGCATTTCAAGACGGAACCTGGGACATCTTTTGAAACGCTGTAGCGGGCAAGGGCCTCATCTTGCGAAGACGGGAGAACCACGTGGTTTTGCTCGAGTTGCGGCGGGATTCTCGAGTTATGACCGGGAATTTAGGCTTCCTCTTGTTGGCCTTGAAATCCAATCTTCCATTCGGGTTGCGAGGGGGAGCTGGGGATTGCGCTAGAGTCACTGCAGGGCAAAAGAGACCTAATCTAGGCTTGTGTCCAGGATCTAACGTTGCTCTCCAGGGGCGACAGGGATCTCGGGTTTGCATTCCAGACTCATCCCGGGAGTCAGTTCTCACCTCGAGAGTAAGCAAAGAATTCTGCTCTCGTCTCGAGTCGCGATGGGTATCTCTTGGAGCCCAATGTGTGTACTAAAGGGAGTCAAGCCTCCTGTGGAGTTTGGAGAGAGGACTCGGGATTGGACTCCAGGCCATGCAGGAAAAGAAGGCCCTCATCTCGAGATGACGGTGGCATCTCGTGGGTTTTCTCGAGCTGCGGCGCCAGTGTGGGGTGTCTCATGAAGTACCACGGGGATCTCAGGGAGCCTCTTGTATGGCGCCAGGAAAATCCAGTATTCCTTTCGAGTTGCAAGTTAGAACTGGGGATTGCTCTCCAGTCACTGCAGGGCAAAATAGACCTCATCTACGCTTGTGTCCAGGACCTAGTGTTCCACTACTGGGCCAACAGGGATCTCAGGGTTGCATTCTCGACTCACCCGGAGAGTCAGGCCTCGTCTTGAGGGGAAAAAAAGGACTCCGCTCTCCTGTCGAGTCGTGACGGGTATCTCTTGGAGCCCACTGCGTGGCTTAAAGGGAGTGAAGCCTCCTATGGAGTTTGGAGATGACTCGGGATTGTTTTCCTGGCCATGCAGGAAAAAAGGCCCTCATCTCGCGATGACGGGGGCATCTCGTGGGTTTTCTCCAGCTGCGGCGCCAGTATCAGATTTCTCGCGAGGTACAACGGGGAGCTCAGAGAGCCTCTCGTGTGGTGCTAGGGACGTCAGGTCTCCGTGCGTGTGGTGAAGGGGAGTGCGTGATTGCTCTTGAGTCATAGTAGGCGAATCGGGCCTCAAGACGCATTGAAGAAGGACTCTTGAGGTCTTTCTCGGGTTGCGGCAGGGAACCCTGGGTTCCCTTGATTTGTGTCGGTGACCTCAGGCAACTTCTAAGGGTGCCTCTGAGAAGTCAGGGACACTGTGGATTTGGGAGGGGCCTTTCGTTACTCAACTGGGTTTGGTGCAATCGAAGAGGGCCTCATCTCGAATGGAGGCAGGAACCTCAGGGGTCCTCTCTATATCTGACTCGGGTCGCAGGGTACCTGCAGAGTATGGACAAGAGAGTCACGCCTCGTCTTCTGTGGAGGAATGGATTTCCCCTTGCCTTTCGAGTTGTTCACGGAGTGACAGGCCACTTGTTGAGCTGAGTGTGGAACCTGCGGGTTTTTCCGGATGATGCACGGGGGTGTCAGTGCCCCTTCGTGTTGTGCCTTCATCCACAGGGTTGCCTTCAAAGAGGTTTCCGGGCATCGGGTTCTTTTCAAGAGCATACCGGAAAATTGGGGTCTTTCAGCATGTGGTACCACCCACGAGGCTACGTCTCGAATTTCCTCGGGAGACCGGCCTCATCCTGAGGTGCGCTGGGAAGCTCGGGAATCCCTTGCAGACAAAGCAGGGGAATCGACCCACCGCTCGCGATCAGAAGGGGAGAAGGGGCTCAGATGAAGTGGTGCCGGGAACCTCGGTGGTCCCCTCGAGTGAGACCGGTATGTCACGGCACTTTTGAGGTCGCATCAAGGGTGCCAAGTACAGTTTCGCACTTCAAGATGGAACGTGGGAATTCTCTGGAGATGCTGTAGCGGGCAAGGGCCTCATATTGCGATGACGAGGGAAACACGTGGTTTTTCTCGAGTTGAGGCGGGATTCTCGAGTTACAATGGGGAATTCAGGCTTCCTCTTGTGTTGGCCCAGGAAGTCCAATCTTCCATTCAACTTGTCAGAGAGAGCTGGGGGCTGCTCTCGAGTCACTTCAGGGCAAAGAGTCCTCATCTAGGCTTGGGTCCAGGACGTAATGTTCCTCTCCAGGGGCGACAGGGATATCGGGGTCGCATTCCAGTCTCACCCGGTGGGTCACGCCTCGTCTCGAGTGGAAGCAAAGGACTCCACTATCCTCTCGAGTCGGGACACGTAACTCTTGGAGCCCAATGAGTGGCCTAAAGGGAGTCAAGCGTCCTGTGTAGCTTGGACAGAATGTTCACGCTTGATCTGCATACCATGCAGTTAAAGATGGCCCTCCTCTTGTGATGACGGGGGCGTCTCATGGGTTTTCACGAGCTGCAGCGCCAGTGTGGGGTTTCTCACGAGATATGATGGGGAATTCAGGGAGCCTCTCGTGCGGCGCCAGAGAAGCCTGACTCCATGCGTGTGGCCAGGCAGATCGCGTCATTGCTCTCGAGTCATGGGAGGGACTAGGGCCTCAAGAGGCATTTAAGAAGGACTCTCAAGGTCTTTCTTGGGTTGGGGCGGGAAACACTCGTTTCCCTCGACCTCTACAGGGGACCTTAGGGAACTTCCCAGGTGCCTCTGAGAGGTGAGGGATACTGAGGAGTTAGAGGGGCCTCTCGGGACTCCACTAGGTTTGACGAAATGAAAGAGGGCCTCATCTCGATTGGAGGCAGGAACCTCAGGCTTCCTCTCCATTTCTGACTCCGACCGCAGGGTCCCTGCAGAGTTGGGACAGGAGAGTCAGGCCTCGTCTTGTCTGAGTAACGGAACTCTGCTTGCCTCTCGAGTCGTTCAGGGGGTCTCAGGGCCCTTGACAAGCTGTGTGTGGAACCTGCGGGTGTTTCCAGAAGATGCATGGGGGTGTCAGTGCCCCTTCGTTTTGTGCCTTTCCCCACAGGGTTTCCTTCAAAGAGGTGTCCGGGCATCGGGTTCATTTCAAGAGCGGACCGGGAAATCGGGGTCATTCTGCATGTGGCACCACCCACGTGGCTCATCTCGAATTTCCTCATGAGACCAGCATCATCCTGAGGTGCGCCGGGAAGGCCGGGAACACCTTGCACACAAAGTAGGGGAATCGATTCTCCTGTCGCGATCAGGAGGGGAGATGGGGCTCAGATGAAGTGGTGCCAGGACCCTCGGTGTTCCACTCGAGGTAACCCGGCGTTTCAGGGAACTTTAGGGGTGGCACCAAGGGAGCCAAGTACCGTTTCCCACTTCAGGACGGAACATGGGACTTCCCTGGAGACGCTGTATCGGGCAAGGGCCTCATCCTGTGAAGACGTTGGAACCACGTCGTTTTTCTCGAGTTGCATCGGGATTCTCGAAAACGACAGGAATTTCAGGCTTCCTCTTGGGTTGGCCCTGGGAAGACCAATCTTCAATTCGAGTTGCGATGGAAAGCTGGGGGTTCTGCTCGAGTCACTACAGGGCCAAAGAGACCTCATCGAGGCGTGTGTCCAGGACCTAATATTCCTCTCAAGGGAAGACAGGGATCACGGGTTTCCATTCCAGACTCCCCCGGGGGGTCAGGACTCGCCTGGAGGGGAAGCAAAGGACTCCGCTTTCCTCTCAAGTCGCGACACGGATCTCTTGGAGCCCACTGAGTGGACTCAAGGGTGTCGAGCCTCCTCTTCAGTTTGGAGAGAGGACTAGGGATTGCTCTCCAGGACAGGCAGGAAAAGAAGGCCCTCATCTCGCGATGAAGGGGGCGTCTCATGGGTTTCCTCAGGCTGCTGCGCCCATGGGGGTTTTCTCACGAGGCACGACGAGGACCTCAGGGAGCCTCTCGTGCGGCGCCAGGGAAGTCAGGTCTCCATGCGCATGGCGAGGGGGAGCTGGTCATCACTTTCGAGTCATGGGAAACGGCTAGGTCCTCAAGCGGCGTTGAAGAAGGACTCTCGAGGTCTTTCTCGGGTTGCGGCGGGAAACCCTTGTTTCACTCGACTTCTGCAGGGGACCTTAGGGAACTTCCCACGGTGCCTCTGAGAGGCGAGGGATGCTGTGTAGTTGGCAGGGCCTCTCGGGACTCTGCTGGGTTCGGTGCAATGGAAGAGGGCCTCATCTCGAGGGGAGGCAGGAACCTCAGGCTTCCTCTTGGTTTCAGACTCCGACTGCACGGTCCCTGCAGTGTTGGGACAGGAGAGTCATGCCTCGTCTTGTCTGAGGAATGGAATTCTGGTTGCCTCTCGAGTTGTTCCGGGAGTCTCAGGCCCCTTGTCGAGCTGTGTGTAGACCCTGCGGGTTTTTCCGGATGATGCACGGGGGTGTCAGTGCCCCTTCGTGTTGTGCCTTCACCCACAGGGTTGCCTTCGAAGAGGTGTCCGGGCATCGGGTTCTTATCAAGAGAGGACCGGAAAATCGGAGTCGTTCGGCACGTGGCACCTCACACGTGGCTAGTCTCGAATTTCCTCCTGAGACCGGCCTCATCCTGAGGTGCGCCAGGAAGGCCGGGAACCCCTTCCAGACAAAGCAGGGGAATCAACTCTCCTGTCGCGATCAGGAGGGGAGAAGGTGCTCAGATGAAGTGGTGCCGGGACCCTCGGTGTTCCCCTCGAGGGAACCCAGCATGTCGGGAAACTTTTGCGGTCGCATCAAGGGTGTCAAGTACCGTTTCGCCCTTCAGGGCGGAACATGGGACTTCCCTGGAGACACCGGGAACTTCGGTGTTCCCCTGGAGTGAGACCGGTATGTTGGGGAACTTTGGGGTCGCATCAAGGGTGCCAAGTAGCATTTCGAACTTTAAGATGGAACGTGGGACTTCTCTTGAGACTCTAGGTGGCAAGGGCCTCATATTGCGATGAAGGGGGAACCACATGGTTTTTAAGACTTGAGGCTGAATTCTCGAATTACGATGGGAAATTTAGACTTCCTCTTGTGTTGACCGTGGGAAGACCAATCTTCCATTCAAATTGTGAGGGAGAGATGGAGGTTGCTCTCGATCACTGTAGGGCAAAATAGACCTCATCTAGGCTTGTGTCTAGGACATAATGTTCCACTCCAGGGGCGACAGGCATCTCGGGGTTGCATTCCAAACTCACCCGGGGAGTCAGGCCTCGTCTCCAGGGAAGCAAAGGACTCCGCTCTCCTCTCGAGTCGCGATCAGGAGGGGTGAAGGGGCTCACAGGAAGTGGTGCCGTGAACTTTGGTGTTTCCCTCGAGTGAGACCGGTATGTCAGGGAACTTTGGGGGTCGCATCAAGGGTGCCAAGTGCCGTTTTGTACTTCAGGATGGAACGTGGGTCTTCCCTTGATACGCTGTAGCGGCCAAGGGCCTCATCTTGCGATGACGGGGGAGCCACGTGGTTTTTCTCGAGTTGCGGCGGGATTCTCGAGTTACGACGGGGATTTCAGGCTTCCTCTTGTGTTGGGCCAGGGAAGTCCAATCATCCATTCGAGTTGCGAGGGAGAGCTGGGGGTTGCGCTCGAGTCACTGCAGGGCAAAGGAGACCTCATCTAGGCTTGTGTCCAGGACCTAATGTTCCTCTCCAAGGGCCACAGGGATCTCAGGTTTGCATTCCAGACTCACCCAGGGAGTCAGGCCTCATGTCAAAGGGAAGCAAAGGACTCCGCTCTCCTCTCGAGTCGCACCGGGTATTTCTTGGACCCAACTGAGTGGCCTAAAGGGAGTCAATCCTCCTGTGAAGTTTGGAGAGAGGACCAGGGATTGCTCTCCAGGTCAGGCAGGAAAAGAAGGCCCCCATCTCTCCTTGACGGGGGCATCTTGTGGCTTTTCTCGAACTGCGGCGCCACTGTGTGTTTTCTCACGAGGTATGATGGGGTACTCAGGGAGCCTCTTGTGTGGTACTAAGGAAGTCAGTTTTCCTGCTTGTGGCGAGGGGAGCGCGTCCTTGCTCTGGAGTCATGGTAGGGGAATCGGGCATCAAGAGACGTTGAAAAAGGACTCTCCAAGTCTTTCTCGGGTTACTTCAGGAAACTCTGGGTTCCCTCGACTTGTGCCAGTGACCTCAGGTAGCTTCTCAGGGAGCCTCTGAGAATTCAGGGATACTGTGGTGTTGGGAGGGGCCTCTCGGGACACCACTGAGTTTGGTTCAATGGAAGAGAGCCTCTTCTCTAGTTGAGGCAGGAACCTCAGGGTTCCTCTCCATTTCTGACTCCGATCGCAGGGTCCCTGAAGAGTTGGGACAGGAGAGTAAGGCCTCGTCTTGTGTGAAGGAATGCAACTTCACTTGCCTCTCGAGTTGTTCACGGGGTGACAGTCCACATTTGGAGCTGTGAGTGGAATCTGCGGGTTTTTCCAGACGATGCATGGGGATGTCAATGTCCCTTCGTGTTGTGCCTTCATCCAAAGGGTTGCCTTCGAAGAGATGTCCGGGCGTCAGGTTCTTATCTAGAGTGGACCGGGAATTCGGGATCTTTCAACATGTGGCACCAACCATGAGGCTACTTTTCGAATTTCCTCATGAGACCGGCCTCATCCGGAGGTTCACGGGGAACGTCGGGAACCCTTGCAGAAAAAGCATGGGCATCGACCCTCCTGTCGCGATCAGGAGGGGTGAAGTGGCTCACAGGAAGTGGTGCCGTGAACTTTGGTGTTTCCCTCGAGTGAGACCGGTATGTCAGGGAACTTTGGGGGTCGCATCAAGGGTGCCAAGTACCGTTTTGTACTTCAGGATGGAACGTGGGACTTCTCTTGATACCCTGTAGTGGCCAAGGGCCTCATCTTGCGATGACGGGGGAGCCACGTGGTTTTTCTCAAGCTGCGGCGGGATTCTCGAGTTACAACGGGGAATTCAGGCTTCCTCTTGTGTTGGCCCAGGGAAGTCCAATCTTCCATTCGATTTGCAAGGGAGAGCTGGCGATTGCTCTCTAGTAACTGCAGTGCAAAATAGACCTCATCTAGGCTTGTGTCCAGGACCGAGTTTTCCTCTCCAGGTGCGACAGGAACTCAGGGTTGCATTCCAGACTCACACGGGGAGTCAGGCCTCGTCTCGAGGGGAAGCAAAGGACTCCACTCTCCCTTCAAGTCCTGACAGGTATCTCTTGGAGCCAACTGAGAGGCCTAAAGAGAGTCAAGCCTCCTGTGGAGTCTGGAGAGAGGACTCGGTTTTGCTCTCCATGCCAGGCAGGAAAGAAGTCCCTCATCTCGTGATGACGGGGGCGTATCGTGGGTTTTCTCGAGCTGCGGTGCCTGAATGGGGTTTCCAAAGACGTACGACGGGGAGCTCAGGGAGACTCTCTTCAGGCGTCAGGGAAGTCAGGTCTCCATGCGCATGGCGATGGGGAGCGGGTCTTTGCTCTCGAGTCATGGTAGGGGAATCGGGCCTCAAGACGCGCCGAAGGACTCTCAAGGTCTTTCTCGGGTCGCAGCAGGAAACCCTAGGTTCCCTCGACTTGTGCCGGTGACCTCAGGTAGATTCTCAAGGTGCCTCTGAGAATTCAGGGATACTGTGGAGTTGGGAGGGGCCTCTCGCGACTCATCTGGGTTTGGTGCAATGCAAGAGGGCCTCATCTCGAGTTGAGGCAGGAACCTCAGGTTTCCTCTCCATTTCTGACTCGGATGGCAGGGTCCCTGAAGAGTTGGGACAGGAGAGTCAGGCCTCGTCTTGTGTGGAGGAAACGAACTCTGCTTGCCTATCGAGTTGTTCACGGGGTGACATTCCACTTGTCGAGCTGTGTGTAGAACCTGCGGGTTTTTCTGGACGATGCACGGGAGTTTTAGTAACCCTTCTGTTGTGCCTTCATCCACAGGGTTGCCTTCGAAGTGGTGTCCGGGCATCGGGTTCTTATATAGAGCGGACCACACAATCGGGGTCTTTCGGCATGTGGCACCACCCACGAGGCTACGTCTCGAATTTCCTCCTGAGAAAGGCCTCATCCTTAGGTGCGCCGGGATGGGCGGGAACTCCTTCCAGACAAAGCAGGGGAATTTACCCTCCTGTCGTGATCAGGAGGGGAGAAAGTGATCAGATGAAGTGGTGCCGGGAACTTCGGTGTTCCCCTCGGTGAGAACGGTGTGTCGGGGAACTTTTGGGGTTACATCAAGGGTGAAAAGTAGCATTTCGCACTTCAAGACGGAACGTGGGACTTCACTTGAGACGCTGTAGCGGGCCAGGGCCTCATCTTGGGATGACGAGTGAACCACGTGGTTTTTCTCGCATTGCGGCGGGAGTCTCGAGTTTCGACGGGGAATTCAGATTTCCTCCTGTGTTGGCCCATGGAAGTCCAATCTTTCATTCGAGTTGCGAGGGTGAGCTGTGATCCCACTCGAGTCACTGCAGGGCAAAATAGACCATATCTAGGCTTGTGTCCAGGACCGAATATTCCTCTCCATGGGTGACAGGGATCTCGGGGTGGCATTCCAGACTCACCCGGGAAGTCCGGCCTTGTTTCTAGGGGAAGCAAAGTACTCCGCTTTCCTCTCGAGTCGCGACGGGTACCTATTGAGCGCACTGAGTAGCCTTAGTGAGTCAAGCCTCCCGTGGAGTTTGGAGAGACGACTCGGGATTGCCCTCCAGGCCATGCAGTTAATGATGGCCCTCATCTCACGATAACGGGGGCGTCTCGTGGGTTTTCTCGAGCTGCGGCGCCAGTGTGGGGTTTCTCACGAGGTACGACGGGGACCTCAGGGAGCCTCTCGTGAGGTGCCAGGGAAGTTAAGTCTCCATGCGCATGGGTACTGGGAGTGCTTCATTGCTCTTGAGACATGGTAGGGGAATCGGGCCTCAAGACGCATCAAAGAAGGACTGTCCAATCTTTCTCGGGTTGCGGCAGGAAACCCTGGGTTCCATCGACTTGTGCCGGAGATCTCAGGGAGCTTGTCAGGGTGCCTCTGAGAAGTCAGGGACACTGTGGGTTGGAGGGACCTCTCGGGACTCCAGTGGTTTTGGTGCTATGGAAGAGGGCCTCATCTTGAGTTGAGGCAGGAACCTCAGGGTTCCTCTCCATTTCTGATTCGGATTGCAGGGTCCCAGCAGATTTGGGACAGGAGAGTCAGGCCTCGTCCTGTGTGGAGAATGGAACTCAGCTTGCCTCTCAAGTTGTGCACGGGGTGACAGACCACGTGTCGAGCTGTGTGTGGAACCTGTAGGTTTTTCCAGACGATGCACGGGTGTGTCTGTGCCCCTTCGTGTTGTGCCTTCATCCACAGGGTTGCCTTCTAAGGGGTGTCCAGGCATCAGGTTCTTATCAAGAGCGGACCGGGCAATCGGAGTCTTTCGGCATGTGGCACCACCCACGAGGCTACGTCTCGAACTTCCTCGTGAGACCGGCATCATCCTGAGGTGCGCCGTTAAGGTCGGGAAACCCTTGCAGACAAAGCAGGGGAATCGACCCTCCTGTCGTGATCAGGAGGGGAGAAGGCGCTCAAAAGAAATGGTGCCGGGAACTTCGGTGTTCCCCTCAAGTGAGACCGGTATGTTGGGGAACTTTTGGGGTCGCATCAAGGGTGCCAAGTACTGTTTCGCACTTCAAGATGGAACGTGGGACTACTCTTGAGACGCTGTAGCGGGAAAGTGCCTCATATTGCGATGATGGGGCAATCACTTGGTTTTTCTCCAGTTACGGTGGGATTCTCAAGTTACGACGGGGATTTCAGGCTTCCTCTTGTGTTGGCCCAGGGAAGTCCAATCTTCAATTCGAGTTGCGAGGGAGAGCTGGGGATTGCGCACAAGTCACTGTAGGGAAAAAGAGACCTCATCTTGGCTTGTGTCCAGGATCTAATGTTCCTCTCCAGGGGCGACAGGGATCTCGGGGTTGCATTCCAGACTCACCCGGGGAGTCAGGCCTCGTCTCGAGGGGAAGCAAATGACTCCACTCTCCTCTCGAGTCGCGACGGATATCTCTTGGAGCCCACTGAGTGGCCTACAGGGAGCCAAGCTTCCTGTGGATTTTGGAGAGAGGACTCGGTATTGCTCTCCAGGCCATGCAGAAAAAGAAGGCCCTCATCTCGCGATGACAGGGGCATCTCGTTGGTTTTCTCGAGCTGAGGCACAAGTGTGGTGTTTCCCTCGTGGTAAGGCTGGGAGCTCAGGGAGCATCTTGTGCGGCGCCAGGGAAGTCAGGTCTCCATGCGCGTGGCGAGGGGGAGTGCGTCATTGCTCTCTTGTCATGATAGGGGATTTTGACCTCAAGACGCATTGAAGAAGGACTCTCAAGGTCTTTCTCAGGTTGTGGCAGGAAACCATGGGTTCCCTCGACTCATGCATGTTACGTCAGGGAGCTTCTCAGGTGCCTATGTGAAATCAGGGATACTGTGGAGTTGGGAGTGACCTCTCGGAACTCCACTGGGTTTGGTGAAATGGAAAAAGGCATCATCTTTAGATAAAGCAGGAACATCAGGTTTCCTCTTCATTTCTGCCTTGGATCGCATGTTCCTGCAGAGTTGGGAGAGGAGAGTCAGGACTCATCTTGTGTGGAGGAATGGAAATCCGCTTGCATCTCGAGTTGTTCATGGGGTGACAGGCCTCTTGTAGAGCTGTATGTGGAACCTGCGGGTTTTTCCAGACGATGCACAGGGGTGTCAGTGCCCCTTTTGTTGTACCTTCATCCACAGGGTTGTCTTCAAAGAGGTGTCTGGTCATCGGGTTCTTCTCAAGAGTGTACTGGGAAATCGGGGTCTTTCGGCATGTGGCACCCCCCATGAGGCCACGTCTCGAAATTTCCCATGAGTCCGGCTTCATCCTGAGGTGCGCCGTGAATGTCGGGAACTCCTTTAAGTCAAAGCAGGGGAATCGACCCTCTTGTCGCTATCAGGAGGGGAGAAGGGGCTCAAAAGAAGTGGTGCCGGGAACCTCGGTGTTCCCCTCAAATGAAACCGGTGTGTCGGGGAACATTTGGGGTCGCATTAAGGGTGCCAAGTAACGTTTTGCACTTCAACACAGAACGTGGGACTTCTCTTGAGACGCCGTAGTGAGCACGGGCCCCATCTTGTGATGACGGGGGAACCACGTGGTTTTTCTCGAGTTGCGGCAGGGAATTCAGGCTTCCTCTTGTGTTGGCCCAGGGAAGTCCAAATTTCCATACGAGTTGAGAGCTAGAGCTGGGGGTTGGCTCGAGTTATTGCAGGGCAAAAGAGACCTCATCTAGGCTTGTGTCTAGGACCTAATGTTCCTTTCAAGGGGCAACAGGGATCTCGGAGTTGCATTCCAGATCCTCCCGAGGAGTCAGGCCTCTTCAAGAGGGTAATGAATGGACTCCCATCTCCTCTTGAGTCGCGACGGGTATCTCTTAGAGCCCATTGTGTGGCCTAAAGGGAGTCAAGCCTCCTGTGGAGATTGGAGAGAGGACTCGGGATTGCTCTCCAGGCCATGCAGGAAAAGAAGGCCCTCATAACGTGATGACGGGGGCGTCTTGTGCATTTTCTCGAGGTGCGGTGCAAGGATGGGGTTTCTCACAAGATACGATGGGGAGCTCAGGGAGTCTCTCGTGTGGTGACAGGAAAGACAGGTCTCCATGCACGTGTGGAGGGGGAGCGCGTCATTGCTCTCGAGTCATGGTAGGGGAATCGGGCCTCAAGAGGCGTTGAAGAACGACTCTCAAGGTCTTTTTCCGGTTGCGGCAGGAAACCCTGGTTTATCTCGACTTGTGCTGGTGACCTCAGGGAGCTTAACATGGTGCCTCTGAGAAGTCAGGGATTCTGTGGAGTTGGGAGGGGCCACTCGGGACACCACTGGGTGTGGTATAATGCAAGAGGGCCTCATCTCGTGTTGAGGAAGGAACCTCAGGGTTCCTCTCCATTTCAGACTCCGATCTCAGGATTCCTGCAGAGTTGGGACAGGAGAGTCAGGCCTCGTATTCTGTGGAGAAATGAAACTTAGCTTGCCTCTCGAGTTGTTCACGAGGTAACAGGTCACTTGTCGAGCTGTATGTGGAACCTGCAGAATTTTCCAAAAGATGCACGGGTGTGCAGGGCCCCTCCTTGTTGTGCCTTCATCCAACGGGATGCATTCGAAGAAGTGTACGGGCATCGGGTTCTTATTAATAGCGGACCAGGAAATGGGGTCTTTCCGTATGTGGCACCACCCACGAGGCTACATCTCCAATTTCCTCGTGAGACCGGCCTCATCCTGAGGTGCGCTGGGAAGATCGGTAACGCCTTCCAGACAAAGCAGGAGAATCGACACTCCTGTTGCAATCAGGAGGGGAGAAGGGGCTCATATGATGTGGTGTGGGGAACATGGGTGTTCCCCTCGAGTGAGGCATGTATGTTGGGGAACTTTGGGGGTGCCATCATGGGTGCCAAGTACTGTTTTGCACTTCAGTGGGAACGTGGACATCTTTTGAGACGCTGTGGAGGGCAAGGGGCTCATGCTGCGAAGACGATGGAACCACGTGGTTTTTCTCGAGTTGTGGCGGGATTCTCGAGTTATGATGGGGATTTCAGGCTTCCTCTTGTGTTGGACCTGGGAAGCCCAAACTTCCCTTCGAGTTGCGAGCGAAAGCTGGGGGTTGTGCTCGAGTCACTGCAGGGCCAAAGAGACCTCATCTAGGCATGTGTCCAGGACCTAATAGTCCTCTCATGGAAAGACAAGGATCTCGGGATCGCACTCCAGACTCCCCCGGGGAGTCAAGCCTCGCCTCGAGGGGAAGCAAAGGACTGCGCTCTCCTCTCGAGCCACGACGCGGATCTCTTGGAGCCCACTGAGTGGCCTCAAGGGAGTCAAGCCTCCTCTTCAGTTTGGAGAGAGGACTCGGAATTGCTCTCCAGGCCAGACAGGAAAAGAAGGCCCTCACCTCGAGAGGACGGGGGCGTCTCAGGGGTTTCCTCGAGCTGCGGCGCCCATGGGGGTTTTCTCACAAGGCACGACGAGGATCTCAGGAGCCTCTCGTGCGGCGCTAGGGAAGCCAGGTCTCCATGGGGGAGGCGAGGGGGAGCGCATCTTTGCTTTCTACTCCAGGGAGGGGACTAGGGCCTCAAGACACATTGAAGAAGGACTCTCGAGGTCTTTCTCAGGTGGCGACGGGAAACCCTCGTTTCCCTCGACTTCTGCCGGAGACCTGAGGGAACTTCCCAGGGAGCCTCTGAGAGGTGAGGGATGCGGTGGAGTTGGCGGGGCCTCTCGGGACTAAGCTGGGTTTGGCGCACTGGAAGAGGGCCTCATCTCGAGGGGAGGCAGGAACCTCAGGCTTCCTCTCCGTTACGGACTCCAACTTCAGGGTCCCTGCGGGGTTGGGACAGGAGAGTCAGGCCTCGTCTTGTCTGAGGAAGGGAACCCCGCTGGCCTCTCGAGTTGCTCAGGGGGTCTCAGGCCCCTCGTCGAGCTGTGTGTGGAACCCGCGGGTGATTGCCGACGATGCACGGGGGTGGCAGTGCCCCTTCGTGTTGTGCCTTCACCCACAGGGTTGCCTTCGAAGAGGGGTCCGGGCCTCAGGTCCTTCTCAAGAGCGGACCGGGGAATCGGGGGCGTTCGGCATGTGGCCCCACCCACGTGGCTCGTCTCGAATTTCCTCGTGAGACCGGCCTCATCCTGAGGTGCGCCGGGAAGGCCGGGAACCCCTTCCAGACCACGCAGGGGAATCGCCTCTCCTGTCGCGATCAGGAGGGGAGAAGGGGCTCAGAGGAAGCGGGGCCGGGACCTTAGGTGTTCCCCTCGGGGGACCCCGGCGTGTCCGGGGACTTTTGGGGGTCGCAGGAAGGCTGTCAGGGACCGTTTCGCCCTTCAGGGCGGAACAGGGGACTTCCCTTGAGACGCCGTGGCGGGCAAGGGCCTCATTTTGCCAAGAGGTGGGAACCACATGGGTTTTCTCGAGTTGCGGCGGCATTCTCGAGTTACGACGGGGATCTCAGCCTTCCCCTTGGGTTGGCCCTGGGAAGCCCAATCTTCCCCTCGGGTTGCGAGGGAAAGCTGGGGGTTGCGCTCGAGTCACTGCAGGGCCGAAGAGACCTCACCTAGGCGTGTGTCCGGGACCTAATATGCCTCTCCAGGGAAGGCAGGGATCTCGGGGTTGCATTCCAGGCTCCCCCGGGGAGTCAGGCCTCATCTCGAGGGGAAGCCAAGGACTGCGCTCTCCTCTCGAGTCGCGACGCGGGTCTCTTGGAGCCCCCTGAGAGGCCTCAAGGGAGTCCAGCCTCCTCTTCCGTTTGGAGAGAGGACCCGGGATTGCTCTCCAGGCCATGCAGGAAAAGAAGGCCCTCAGCTCGCGAGGACGGGGGCGTCTCAGGGGTTTCCTCGAGCTGCGGCGCCCGTGGGAGTTTTCTCCCGAGGCACGACGAGGAACTCAGGGAGCCTCTCGTGCGGCGCCAGGGAAGTCAGGTCTCCATGCGCGTGGCGAGGGGGAGCGCGTCCTGGCTCTCGAGTCACGGGAGGGGACTAGGGCCTCGAGACGCGTTGAAGAAGGACTCTCGAGGTCTTTGTCGGGGGGCGGCGGGAAACCCTCGTTTCCCTCGCCTTCTGCCGGGGACCTTAGGGAACTTCCCAGGGTGCCTCTGAGAGGCGAGGGATCCTGTGGATTTGGCGGGGCCCCTCGGGACTCCGCTGGGTCTGGCGAAACGGAAGAGGGCCTCACCTCGAGGGGAGGCAGGAATCTCAGGCTTCCTCTCCGTTTCGGACTCCGACCGCAGGGTCCCTGCAGAGTTGGGACAGGAGAGTCAGGCCTCGTCTTGTCTGAGGAAGGGAACCCCGCTGGCCTCTCGAGTTGCTCAGGGGGTCTCAGGCCCCTCGTCGAGCTGTGTGTGGAACCCGCGGGTCTTTGCGGACGATGCACGGGGGTGGCAGTGCCCCTTCGTGTTGTGCCTTCACCCACAGGGTTGCCTTCGAAGAGGGGTCCGGGCCTCGGGTCCTTCTCAAGAGCGGACCGGGGAATCGGGGGCGTTCGGCATGTGGCCCCACCCAAGTGGCTCGTCTCGAATTTCCTCGTGAGACCGGCCTCATCCTGAGGTGCGCCGGGAAGGCCGGGAACCCCTTCCAGACCACGCAGGGGAATCGCCTCTCCTGTCGCGATCAGGAGGGGAGAAGGGGCTCAGAGGAAGCGGTGCCGGGACCCTCGGTGTTCCCCTCGGGGGACCCCGGCGTGTCGGGGGACTTTTGGGGGTCGCAGGAACGCTGTCAGGGACTGTTTCGCCCTTCAGGGCGGAACAGGGGACTTCCCTTGAGACGCCGTCGCGGGCAAGGGCCTCATCTTGCCAAGAGGTGGGAACCACGTGGGTTTTCTCGAGTTGCGGCGGGATTCTCGAGTTACGACCGGGATCTCAGCCTTCCCCTTGGGTTGGCCCTGGGAAGCCCAATCTTCCCCTCGGGTTGCGAGGGAAAGCTGGGGGTTGCGCTCGAGTCACTGCAGGGCCGAAGAGACCTCACCTAGGCGTGTGTCCGGGACCTAATATTCCTCTCCAGGGAAGGCAGGGATCTCGGGGTTGCATTCCAGGCTCCCCCGGGGAGTCAGGCCTCGTCCCGAGGGCAAGCCAAGGACTCCGCTCTCCTCTCGAGTCGCGACGCGGGTCTCTTGGAGCCCCCTGAGCGGCCTCAAGGAAGTCCAGCCTCCTCTTCCGTTTGGAGAGAGGACCCGGGATTGCTCTCCAGGCCATGCAGGAAAAGAAGGCCCTCAGCTCGCGAGGACGGGGGCGTCTCAGGGGTTTCCTCGAGCTGCGGCGCCCGTGGGGGTTTTCTCCCGAGGCACGACGAGGCTCTCAGGGAGCCTCTCGTGCGGCGCCAGGGAAATCAGGTCTCCATGCGCGTGGCGAGGGGGAGCGCGTCCTGGCTCTCGAGTCACGGGAGGGGACTAGGGCCTCGAGACGCGTTGAAGAAGGACTCTCGAGGTCTTTGTCGGGGGGCGGCGGGAAACCCTCGTTTCCCTCGCCTTCTGCCGGGGACCTTAGGGAACTTCCCAGGGTGCCTCTGAGAGGCGAGGGATCCTGTGGAGGGGGCCGGGCCCCTCGGGACTCCGCTGGGTCTGGCGGAACGGAAGAGGGCCTCACCTCGAGGGGAGGCAGGAACCTCAGGCTTCCTCCCCGTTTCGGACTCCGACCGCAGGGTCCCTGCAGAGTTGGAACAGGAGAGTCATGCCTCGTCTTGTCTGAGGAAGGGAACCCCGCTGGCCTCTCGAGTTGCTCAGGGGGTCTCAGGCCCCTCGTCGAGCTGTGTGTGGAACCCACGGATCTTTGCGGACGATGCACGGGGGTGGCAGTGCCCCTTCGTGTTGTGCCTTCACCCACAGGGTTGCCTTCGAAGAGGGGTCCGGGTCTCGGGTATTTCTCAAGAGCGGACCGGGGAATCGGGGCGTTCGGCATGTGGCCCCACCCACGTGGCTCGCCTCGAATTTCCTCGTGAGACCGACCTCATTCTGAGGTGCGCCAGGAAGGCCGGGAACCCCTTCCAGACCACGCAGGGGAATCGCCTCTCCTGTCGCGATCAGAAGGGGAGAAGGGGCTTAGAGGAAGCGGTGCCGGGACCCTCGGTGTTCCCCTCAAGGGAAGCCGGCGTGTCGGGTAAGTTTTGGGGGCGCATGAAGGCCGTCAGGTCCCGTTTCGCACTTCAGGGTGGAACAGGGGACTTCCCTTGAGACCCTTTCGCGGGCAAGGGCCGCATCTTGCGAAGATGTGGGAACCACGTGGGTTTTCTGTAGTTGCGGCGGGATTCTCGAGTTACGACGGGGATCTCAGGCTTTCTCTTGGGTTGGCCCTGGGAATCCCAAACTTCCCCTCGATTTGCAAGGGAAAGCTGGGGGTTGCGCTCGAGTCACTGCAGGGCCAAAGAGACCTCACCTAGGCGTGTGTCCAGGACCTAATGCTCCTCTCCAGGGAAGACAATGATCTCGGGGTTGCATCCCATGCTCCCCCGGGGAGTCAGGCCTCGCCTCGAGGGGAAGCAAAGGATTCCGCTCTCCTCCCGAGTCGCGATGCGGATATCTTGGTGCTCCCTGAGTGGCCTCAAGGGAGTCCAGCCTCCTCTTCACTTTTGAAAGAGGACTCCTGATTACTCTCCAGGCCAGGCAGGAAAAGAAGGCCCTCACCTCGCGAGGACGGTGGCATCTCAGGGGTTTCCTCGAGCTGTGGCACCCATGGGGGTTTTCTCCCGAGGCACGACGAGGATCTCAGGGAGCCTCTCGTGCGGCGCCAGGGAAGTCATGTCTCCATGCACGTGGCGAGAAGGAGCGCGTCATTGTTCTCGAGTCATGGGAGGGGACTAGGGCCTCAAGACGCGTTGAAGAAGGACTCTCGATGTCTTTCTCGGGTTGCAGCGGGAAACCCTCGTTTCCCCCGACTTCTGCCGGGGACCTGAGGAAACTTCCCAGGGTGCCTCTGAGAGGTGAGGGACGCTATGGATTTGGCGAGGCCTCTCGGGACTCCACTGCGTTTGTCGCAATGGAAGAAGGCCTCATCTCGAGTGGAGGCAGGAACCTCAGGCTTCCTCTCCAATTCTGACTCTGATCGTAGTGTCCCTGCAGAGTTGGGACAGGAGAGTCAGGCTATGTCTTTTCTGAGGAATGGAACTCCGCTTGCCTCTCGAGTTGTTCATGGGGTTTCAGGCCCCTTGTCAAACTGTGTGTGGAATCTGCAGGTTTTTCCAGACGATGCATGGGGGTGTCAGTGACCCTTCGTTTTGTGTCTTCATCCACAGGGTTGCCTTCAAAGAGGTGTCCGGGCATCGTGTTCTTATGAAGAGCGGACTGGGAAATCGGGGTCTTTCAGCATTTGGCACCACCCACGTGGCTAGTCTCGAATTTCCTCATGAAACCGGCCTCATCCTGAGGTGTGCCGCGAAGGTCATGAAACCCTTCCAGACAAAGCAGAGGAATCGACCCTCCTGTGGCGATCAGGAGGGGAGAAGTGGCTCAGATGACGTGCTGCTGGGAACCTAGGTGTTTCCCTCAAGTGAGACAGGTATGTCGGGTAACTTTTGGGGTCGCATAATGCGTTCCAAGTACCGCTTCGCTCTTCAAATTGGAACGTGGGACTTCTCTTGGGGTGCTAAAGCGGGCAAGGGCCTCATCTTGGAATGACTGGGGAACCACTTGGTTTTTCTCTACTTGCGGTGGGATATTTGAGTTACCACAGGGAATTCATGCTTCCTCTTGTGTTGGCCCACAAAAGTCTTATCTTCCATTCGAGATTCGAGGAAGAGCTGGAGGTGCGCTCTAGTCACTGAAGGCAAAAGAGACCCCACCAAGGCTTGTGTGCAGGACCTAATGTTCATGTCAAGGGGCGACAGGAATCTCGGGGTTGCATTCCAGACTCACCCTGGAGTCAGGCCTCGTCTCGAGGGAAAGCAAAGGACTCTGCTCTCCTCTCGAGTCGGACGGGTATGTCTTGGAGCCCACTGAGTGGCTTAAAGGGAGTCAAACCTCCTCTGGTGTTTGGAGGGAGGACACGGGATTGCTCTCCAGGCAATGCAGGAAATGAAGGCCCTCATCTCCCGATGACTGGGGCGTCTCGTAGGTTTTCTCGAGCTGTGGCGCTAGTGTGGGGTTTCTCACGAAGTAAGACTGGGAGCTCAGTGAGCCTCTCATGTGGTGCCAGGGCAGTCAGGTCTCTATGCACGTGGTGAGAGGGAGCCCGTCATTGTTCTCGAGTCATGGTAGGGGAATTGGGCCTGAAAACGTGTTAAAGAAGGACTCTCGAGGTCTTTCTTGGGTTGCAGCAGGAAACCCTGGGTTCCATCGACTTGTGCCAGTGACCTCAGGAAGCTTCTCAGCGTGCCTCTGAGAAGTCAGGGTCACTGTGGAGTTGGGAGGGGCCTCTCGGAACTCCACTGGGTTTGGTGCAATGGAAGAGGGCCTCATGACAAGTTGAGGCAGGAACCACAGGGTTCCTCTCCTGGCTTCGAATGCGCCGGATCTGACTCGGATCGCAGAGTCCCTGCAGAGTTGGGACAGGAGAGTCAGGCCTCGTCTTGTGTGGAGGAATGGAACTCCGCTTGACTCTCGCGTTGTTCATGGGGTGACAGGCCAATTGTCGATTTGTATGTGGAACTTGCGGGTTTTTCTGGACGATGCACTGGGGTGTCACTGCCCCTTCGTGTTGTGCCTTGTTCCACAGGATTGCATTCGAGTTGGGTTCTGCCATCGGGTTCTTATCAAGAGCAGACCAGGGAATCGGGGTCTTTTGGCATGTCGCACCACCCACGAGGCTATGTCTCGAATTTCCTCGTGAGACTGGCTTCATCTTGATGTGCTCCAGGAAGGTCGGGAACGCCTTCCAGACAAAGCAGGGGAATCGAACCTCCTGTCGCGATCAAGAGGGGAGAAGAGTCTCAGATGAAGTGGTGCCGGGAACCTCGGTGTTCTCCTCAAGTGAGACTGGTATGTCGGGGAACTTTTGGGGTCGCATCAAGGGTTCCAAGTAACTTTTTGCTCTTCAATACGGAACGTGGGACTTCTCTTGAGACGCTGTAGCGGGCAAGGGTCTCATCTTTCGATGACGGGGGAACCACGTGGTTTTTCTTGAGTTGGGGCGGGATTCTCGAGTTACAACCGGGAATTCAGGCTTCCTCTTCAACTGGCCCAGGGAAGTCCAGTTTTCATTCGAATTGTGAGTTAGAACTGGGGATTGCTCTCGAGACACTGCAGGGCCAAATAGACCTCATCTAGGCTTGTGTCCAGGACCTAATGTTCCTCTGCTGGGGCGAAAGCGATCTCAGCATTGCATTCTCGACTCACCCGGGGAGTCAGGCCTCGTCTCGAGGGGAAGCCAAGGACACCACTCTCCTGTCAAGTCGCGACGGGTATATCTTGGAGCTCACTGTGTGGCCTAAAATGAGTCAAGCCTCCTGTGGAGTTTGGAGAGAGGACTCAGGATTGCTCTCCAGGCCATACAGCAAAAGAAGGCCCTCATGTCGTGAGGACTGGGGCGTCTCGTGGGTATTCTCGAGCTGTGGCTCCAGTGTGGTGTTGCTCACGAGGTATAATGGGGAGCTCAGGGAGCCTCTCCTGTGGCGCCAGGGAAGTCAGGTTTCTATGCACGTGGCTAGGGGGAGCGCGTCATTGCTCTCGAGCCATGGTAGGGGAATCGCACCTCAAGATGCGTTGAAGAAGGACTCTCGAGGTCGTTTACGGGTTGGGGCAGGAAACCCTTGGTTCCCTCGACTTGTGCCGGTGATCTCAGGAAGGTCTAAGGGTGCCTCTGAGAAGTCAGGGATACTGTGCAGTTGGGAGGGGTCTCTCGGGACTCCACTGGGTTCGGTGCAATGGAAGAGGGCCTCATCTCGAGTGGAGGCAGGAAACTCATGTTTCCTCTCCTGACTTCCCCTGGGCCAGATCTGACTCGGATCGCAGTTTCGCTGCAGAGTTCGAACAGGAGAGTCAGGCCTCGTCTTGTGTGGAGGAATGGAACTCTGCCTGCCTCTCCAGTTGTTCACGGGGTGACAGGTCACTTCTCGAGCTGTGTTTGGTACCTGCGGGTTTCTCCGGACGATACCCAGGGGTGTCAGTGCCCCTAAGTGTTGTGCCTTCATCAAAAGGGTTATCTTCAAAGAGGTGTCCGGGCATCAGGATCTTGTCAAGAGCGGACCGGGAAATCGGGGTCTTTCGGCATGTGTCACCATCCACGTGGCTATGTCTCGAATATCCTCGTGAGACCGGCCTCATCCTGAGATGCACCGCGAAAGGCGGGAACCCCTTCAAGACAAAACAGGGGAATCGACCCTCCTGTCGCGATCAGGAGGGGAGAAGGGGCCCAGATGTAGTGGTGTCGGGAACCTCGGTGTTCTCCTCGAGTCAGACTGGTGTGTCGAGGAACTTTTGAGGGTGCATCAAGGGTGCCAATACCGTTTCGCACTTCAAGACGGAACGTGGGACTTCTCTTGAGACGCTGTAGGGGGCAAGGGCCTCATCTTGGGATGACGGGGGAACCACGTGGCGTTTCTCGAGTTGTGGCGGGATTCTCGAGTTTTGACGGGGAATACAGTCTTCCTCATGTGTTGGGCCAGGGAAGTCCTATCTTCCATTCGAGTTTCAAGGGAGACCTGGGGATTGCTCTCGAGTCACTGCAGGGCAAAATAGACCTCATCTAGGCTTGTCTCCAGGACTTAATGCTCGTCCCTAGGGGCGACAGGGATCTTGGGGTTGCATACCAGACTCACCCGGGGAATCAGGCCTAGTCTCGAGGGGAAGCAAAGAACTCCGCTGTCCTTTTGAGTCACGATGGGTATCTCTTGGAGCCCACTGTGTGCCCTAAAGGGAGTCAAGCCTCCTGTGGTGTTTGGATAGAGCACTCGGGATTCCTCTCCAGGCCATGCAGGAAAAGAAGGCCCTCATCTCGCGATGATGGCGGCGTCTCGTGGGTTTTCTAGACTGCCGCGCTAGTGCCGGGTTTCTGACGAGGTACGAGAGGGAGCTCAGGGAGCCTCTCGTGTGGCGCCAGGGAAGTCAGGTCCCCATGAGATGGCTAGGGGGAGCTCGTCATTGCTCTCGAGTCATGGTAGGGTAATCGGGCCTCAAGACGGGTTGAAGAAGGACTCTCGAGGTCTTTCTCGGGTCACTGCATAAAACCCAGGGTTCCCTTGACTTGTGCCTGCGACCTCAGGGAGCTTCTCAGAGTGCCTCTGAGAAGTCAGGGATACTGTGCAGTTTGGAGGGGCCTCTCGAGACTCCTCTGCATTTGGTGGAATATAAGAGGGACTCATCTCGAGTTGAAGCAGGAACCTCAGTGTTCCTCTCCATTTCTGACTCAGATCGCAAGGTCCCTGCATGTTGGTACAGGAGAGTCAGGCCTCGTCTTTTCTGGAGGATGGGACTCCTCTTGCCTCTCGAGTTGTTCTCGAGGTGACAGGCCACTTGTCGAGCTGTGTGTGTAACCTGCCCGTTTTTCCGGATGATGCTCAGGTGTGTTAGTGCCCCTTCGTGTTGTACCTTCATACTCAAGGCTGCCTTCCAAGAGGTGTCCGAGCATCGGATTCTTATCAAGAGCGGACCGGGAAATTGGAGTCTTTCAGCAAGTGGCACCACCCACAAAGCTACGTATCGAATTTCCCCATGAGACCGGCCTCATCCTGAGTTGTGCAGGGAAGGTCGGGCCCCCTTGCAGACAAAGAAGGGGAATCGACCCACCGGTCACGATCAGGAGGGGAGAAGGGGCTTAAATGAAGTGGTGCCGGGAACCTCGGTGTTCCCCTTGAGTGAGACCGGCGTGTTGGGGGACTTTTGGGGTCGCATCAAGGGTGCCAAGTACCGTTTCGCATTTCAAGACGTAACCTGGGACATCTTTTGAAACGCTGTAGCGGGCAAGGGCCTCATCTTGCGATGACGGGAGAACCACGTGGTTTTGCTCGAGTTGCGGCGGGATTCTCGAGTTATGACCGGGAATTTAGGCTTCCTCTTGTTGGCCTTGAAATCCAATCTTCCATTTGGGTTGCGAGGGGGAGCTGGGGATTGTGCTAGAGTCACTGCAGGGCAAAAGAGACCTAATCTAGGCTTGTGTCCAGGATCTAACGTTGCTCTCCAGGGGCGACAGGGATCTCGGGTTTGCATTCCAGACTCATCCGGGGAGTCAGTTCTCACCTCAAGGGTAAGCAAAGAATTCCGCTCTCGTCTCGAGTCGCGATGGGTATCTCTTGGAGCCCACTGTGTGTACTAAAGGGAGTCAAGCCTCCTGTGGAGTTTGGAGAGATGACTCGGGATTGTTTTCCTGGCCATGCAGGAAAAAAGGCCCTCATCTCGCGATGACGGGGGCGTCTCGTGGGTTTTCTCCAGCTGCGGCGCCAGTATCAGATTTCTCACGAGGTACAACGGGGAGCTCAGAGAGCCTCTCGTGTGGTGCTAGGGACGTCAGGTCTCCGTGCGTGTGGTGAAGGGGAGTGCGTGATTGCTCTCGAGTCATAGTAGGCGAATCGGGCCTCAAGACGCATTGAAGAAGGACTCTTGAGGTCTTTCTCGGGTTGCGGCAGGGAACCCTGGGTTCCCTCGACTTGTGTCGGTGACCTCAGGCAACTTCTAAGGGTGCCTCTGAGAAGTCAGGGACACTGTGGATTTGGGAGGGGCCTTTCGTTACTCAACTGGGTTTGGTGCAATCGAAGAGGGCCTCATCTCGAATGGAGGCAGGAACCTCAGGGGTCCTCTCCATATCTGACTCGGGTCGCAGGGTACCTGCAGAGTATGGACAAGAGAGTCACGCCTCGTCTTCTGTGGAGGAATGGATTTCCCCTTGCCTTTCGAGTTGTTCACGGAGTGACAGGCCATTTGTTGAGCTGAGTGTGGAACCTGCGGGTTTTTCCGGACGATGCACGGGGGTGTCAGTGCCCCTTCGTGTTGTGCCTTCATCCACAGGGTTGCCTTCAAAGAGGTTTCCGGGCATCGGGTTCTTTTCAAGAGCGTACCGGAAAATTGGGGTCTTTCAGCATGTGGTACCACCCACGAGGCTACGTCTCGAATTTCCTCGGGAGACCGGCCTCATCCTGAGGTTCGCCGGGAAGGTAGGGAACCCCTTGCAGACAAAGCAGGGGAATCGACCCACCGGTCGCGATCAGAAGGGGAGAAGGGGCTCAGATGAAGTGGTGCCGGGAACCTCGGTGGTCCCCTCGAGTGAGACCGGTATGTCACGGCACTTTTGAGGTCGCATCAAGGGTGCCAAGTACAGTTTCGCACTTCAAGACGGAACGTGGGAATTCTCTGGAGATGCTCTAGCGGGCAAGGGCCTCATATTGCGATGACGAGGGAAACACGTGGTTTTTCTCGAGTTGAGGCGGGATTCTCGAGTTACAACGGGGAATTCAGGCTTCCTCTTGTGTTGGCCCAAGAAGTCCAGTCTTCCATTCAACTTGTCAGAGAGAGCTGGGGGTTGCTCTCGAGTCACTTCAGGGCAAAGAGTCCTCATCTAGGCTTGGGTCCAGGACGTAATGTTCCTCTCCAGGGGCGACAGGGATATCGGGGTCGCATTCCAGTCTCACCCGGTGGGTCACGCCTCGTCTCGAGTGGAAGCAAAGGACTCCACTATCCTCTCGAGTCGGGACGCGTAACTCTTGGAGCCCAATGAGTGGCCTAAAGGGTGTCAAGCGTCCTGTGTAGCTTGGACAGAAGGTTCACGCTTGATCTGCATACCATGCAGTTAAAGATGGCCCTCCTCTCGTGATGACGGGGGCGTCTCATGGGTTTTCTCGAGCTGCGGCGCCAGTGTGGGGTTTCTCACGAGATATGATGGGGAGTTCAGGAGCCTCTCGTGCGGCGCCAGAGAAGCCTGACTCCATGCGTGTGGCCAGGCAGATCGCGTCATTGCTCTCGAGTCATGGGAGGGACTAGGGCCTCAAGAGGCATTTAAGAAGGACTCTCAAGGTCTTTCTTGGGTTGGGGCGGGAAACACTCGTTTCCATCGACCTCTACAGGGGACCTTAGGGAACTTCCCAGGTGCCTCTGAGAGGTGAGGGATACTGAGGAGTTAGAGGGGCCTCTCGGGACTCCACTAGGTTTGACGAAATGAAAGAGGGCCTCATCTCGATTGGAGGCAGGAACCTCAGGCTTCCTCTCCATTTCTGAATCCGACCGCAGGGTCCCTGCAGAGTTGGGACAGGAGAGTCAGGCCTCGTCTTGTCTGAGTAACGGAACTCTGCTTGCCTCTCGAGTCGTTCAGGGGGTCTCAGGGCCCTTGACAAGCTGTGTGTGCAACCTGCGGGTGTTTCCAGAAGTTGCATGGGGGTGTCAGTGCCCCTTCGTTTTGTGCCTTCCCCCACAGGGTTTCTTCAAAGAGGTGTCCGGGCTTAGGGTTCATTTCAAGAGCGCACCGGGAAATCGGGGTCATTCGGCATGTGGCACCACCCACGTGGCTCATCTCGAATTTCCTCGTGAGACCAGCATCATCCTGAGGTGCGCCGGGAAGGCCGGGAACACCTTCCACACAAAGTAGGGGAATCGATTCTCCTGTCGCGGTAAAGAGGGGAGATGGGGTTCAGATGAAGTGGTGCCGGGACCCTCGGTGTTCCACTCGAAGGAACCCGGCGTTTCAGGGAACTTTAGGGGTCGCATCAAGGGAGCCAAGTACCGTTTCCCACTTCAGGACGGAACATGGGACTTCCCTGGAGATGCTGTAGCGGGCAAGGGCCTCATCCTGTGAAGACGTTGGAACCATGTCGTTTTTCTCGAGTTGCATCGGGATTCTCGAAAACAACAGGAATTTCAGGCTTCCTCTTGGGTTGGCCCTGGGAAGCCCAATCTTCAATTCGAGTTGCGATGGAAAGCTGGGGGTTCTGCTCGAGTCACTACAGGGCCAAAGAGACCTCATCGAGGCGTGTGTCCAGGACCTAATATTCCTCTCAAGGGAAGACAGGAATCACGGGTTTCCATTCCAGACTCCCCCGGGGGGTCAGGACTCGCCTGTAGGGGAAGCAAAGGACTCCGCTTTCCTCTCAAGTCGCGACACGGATCTCTTGGAGTCCACTGAGTGGACTCAAGGGTGTCGAGCCTCCTCTTCAGTTTGGAGAGAGGACTCGGGATTGCTCTCCAGGCCAGGCAGGAAAAGAAGGCCTTCATCTCACGATGACGGGGGCGTCTCATGGGTTTCCTCAGGCTGCTGCGCCCATGGGGGTTTTCTCACGAGGCACGACGAGGACCTCAGGGAGCCTCTCGTGCGGTGCCAGGGAAGTCAGGTCTCCATGCGCATGGCGAGGGGGAGCTGGTCATCACTCTCGAGTCATGGGAAACGGCTAGGTCCTCAAGAGGCGTTGAAGAAGGACTCTCGAGGTCTTTCTCAGGTTGCGGCGGGAAACCCTCGTTTCCCTCGACTTCTGCAGGGGACCTTAGGGAACTTCCCAAGGTGCCTCTGAGAGGTGAGGGATGCTGTGTAGTTGGCAGGGCCTCTCGGGACTCTGCTGGGTTCGGTGCAATGGAAGAGGGCCTCATCTCGAGGGGAGGCAGGAACCTCAGGCTTCCTCTCAGTTTCAGACTCCGACTGCACGGTCCCTGCATTGTTGGGACAGGAGAGTCATGCCTCGTCTTGTCTGAGGAATGGAATTCTGGTTGCCTCTCGAGTTGTTCCGGGAGTCTCAGGCCCCTTGTCGAGCTGTGTGTAGACCCTGCGGGTTTTTCCGGATGATGCACGGGGGTGTCAGTGCCCCTTCGTGTTGTGCCTTCACCCACAGGGTTGCCTTCGAACAGGGGTCCGGGCATCGGGTTCTTATCAAGAGCGGACCAGAAAATCGGAGTGGTTCGGCACGTGGCACCTCACACGTGGCTAGTCTCGAATTTCCTCCTGAGACCGGCCTCATCCTGAGGTGCACCAGGAAGGCCGGGAACCCCTTCCAGACAAAGCAGGGGAATCGACTCTCCTCTCGCGATCAGGAGGGGAGAAGGGGCTCAGATGAAGTGGTGCCGGGACCCTCGGTGTTCCCCTCGAGGGAACCCAGCGTGTCGGGGAACTTTTGCGGTCGCATCAAGGGTGTCAAGTACCGTTTCGCCCTTCAGGGCGGAACATGGGACTTCCCTGGAGACACCGGGAACTTCGGTGTTCCCCTGGAGTGAGACCGGTATGTTGGGCAACTTTGGGGTCGCATCAAGGGTGCCAAGTAGCATTTCGAACTTTAAGATGGAACGTGGGACTTCTCTTGAGACTCTAGCTGGCAAGGGCCTCATATTGCGATGAAGGGGAACCACATGGTTTTTAAGACTTGAGGCTGAATTCTCGAATTACGATGGGAAATTCAGACTTCCTCTTGTGTTGACCGTGGGAAGACCAATCTTCCATTCAAATTGTGAGGGAGAGATGGAGGTTGCTCTCGAGTCACTGTAGGGCAAAATAGACCTCATCTAGGCTTGTGTCTAGGACATAATGTTCCACTCCAGGGGTGACATGGATCTCGGGGTTGCATTCCAAACTCACCCGGGGAGTCAGGCCTCGTCTCGAGGGAAGCAAAGGACTCCGCTCTCCTCTCGAGTCGCACCGGGTATTTCTTGGACCCAACTGAGTGGCCTAAAGGGAGTCAATCCTCCTGTGAAGTTTGGAGAGAGGACCAGGGATTGCTCTCCAGGTCAGGCAGGAAAAGAAGGCCCCCATCTCTCCTTGACGGGGGCATCTTGTGGTTTTTCTCGAACTCCGGCGCCACTGTGGGTTTTCTCACGAGGTACGATGGGGTACTCAGGGAGCCTCTTGTGTGGTACTAGGGAAGTCAGTTTTCCTGCTTGTGGCGAGGGGAGCGCGTCCTTGCTCTGGAGTCATGGTAGGGGAATCGGGCATCAAGAGACGTTGAAAAAGGACTCTCCAAGTCTTTCTCGGGTTACTTCAGGAAACTCTGGGTTCCCTCGACTTGTGCCAGTGACCTCAGGTAGCTTCTCAGGGAGCCTCTGAGAATTCAGGGATACTGTGGTGTTGGGAGGGGCCTCTCGGGACACCACTGAGTTTGGTTCAATGGAAGAGGGCCTCTTCTCTAGTTGAGGCAGGAACCTCAGGGTTCCTCTCCATTTCTGACTCCAATTGCAGGGTCCCTGAAGAGTTGGGACAGGAGAGTAAGGCCTCGCCTTGTGTGAAGGAATGCAACTTCACTTGCCTCTCGAGTTGTTCACGAGGTGACAGTCCACATTTGGAGCTGTGAGTGGAATCTGCAGGTTTTTCCAGACGATGCATGGGGATGTCAGTGTCCCTTCGTGTTGTGCCTTCATCCACAGGTTTGCTTTCGAAGAGATGTCCGGGCGTCAGGTTCTTATCTAGAGTGGACCGGGAATTCGGGATCTTTCAGCATACGGCACCAACCATGAGGCTACTTTTCGAATTTCCTCATGAGACCGGCCTCATCCGGAGGTTCGCGGGGAACGTCGGGAACCCCTTGCAGACAAAACATGGGAATCGACCCTTCTGTCGCGATCAGGAGGGGTGAAGGGGCTCACAGGAAGTGGTGCCGTGAACTTTGGTGTTTCCCTCGAGTGAGACCGGTATGTCAGGGAACTTTGGGGGTCGCATCAAGGGTGCCAAGTACCGTTTTGTACTTCAGGATGGAACGTGGGACTTCTCTTGATACGCTGTAGCGGCCAAGGGCCTCATCTTGCGATGACGGGGGAGCCACGTGGTTTTTCTCGAGTTGCGGTGGGATTCTCGAGTTACGACGGGGATTTCAGGCTTCCTCTTGTGTTGGGCCAGGGAAGTCCAATCATCCATTCGAGTTGCGAGGGAGAGCTGGGGGTTGCGCTCGAGTCACTGCAGGGCAAAGGAGACCTCATCTAGGCTTGTGTCCAGGACCTAATGTTCCTCTCCAAGGGCCACAGGGATCTCAGGTTTGCATTCCAGACTCACCCAGGGAGTCAGGCCTCATGTCAAAGGGAAGCAAAGGACTCCGCTCTCCTTTCGAGTCGCGACGGGCACCTCTTGGAGCCCACTTTGTGGCCTAAAGGGAGTCAAGCCTCCTGTGAAGTTTGGAGAGAGGACTTGGGACTGCTCTCCAGGCCATGCAGGAAAAGATGGCCCTCATCTCGCGATGACGGAGGGATCTTGTGGGTTTTCTCGAGCTGCGGCGCCAGTGTGGGGTTTCACACGTGGTACGACGGGGAGCTCAGGGAGCCTCTCGTGTGGCGCCAGGGAAGTCAGGTCTCCATGTGCGTGGCGAGGGGGAGCGCATTATTGCTCTCGAGCTATGGTAGGGGAATCTGACCTCAAAACGCATTGAAGAAGGACTCTCGAGGTCTTTCTTTGGTTGTGGCAGGAAACTCTTATTTCCCTCGACTTTTGCTGGTGGCCTCAAGGAGCTTCTCAGAATGCCTATGAGAATTCAGGGATACTGTGGAGATGGGAGGGGCCTCTCGGGACTCCACTGGGTTTGTTTTAATGGAAGAGGGCCTCATCTCGGGTTGAGGCAGGAACCTCAGGTTTCCTCTCCATTTCTGACTCAGATCGAAGCGTGCCTGTAGAGTTGGGATTGGATACTCAGGCCTCGTCTTGTCTGAGGAAGGGAACTCCGCTTTCCTCTCTCATTGTTTAAGGGGTGACAGGCCAGTTGTGGAGCTGTATGTGGATCCTGCGGGGTTTTCCGGATGATGAACAGGGTTGCCAGTGCCCCCTCGTGTAGTGCCTTCATCCACAGGGTTGCCTTAGAAGAGGTGTCCGGGCATCGGGTTCTTATCAAGAGCAAGACCGAGAAATCGGGGTCTTTTGGCACGTGGCACCAACACGAGGCTACGTCTCGAATTTCTTCGTGAGACTGGCCTCATCCTGAGGTGCGCCATGAAGGTCGGGAACGCCTTCTAGACAAAGCAGGGGGATCGACCTTCCTGCCGTGATCAGGAGGGGAGAAGGGGCTCAAATGAAGTGGTGCCAGGAACTTCGGTGTTCCCTTGGAGTGAGACCGGTATATTGGGGAATTTTGGGGTCGCATCAAGGGTGCCAAGTAGCATTTCGAACTTTATGACGAAACATGGGACTTCTCTTGAGACTCTGTAGCGGGCAAAGGCCTCATATTGCGATGAATGGGGAACCACGTGGTTTTTAAGAGTTGCGGCGGGATTCTCGAGTTACAACGGGAAATTCAGACTTCCTCTTGTGTTGGCCCAGTGAAGACCAATCTTCCATTCGAATTGCGAGGGAGAGATGGGTGTTGCTCTCGATTCACTGTAGGGCAAAATAGACCTCATCTAGGCTTTTGTCCAGGACATAATGTTCCTCTCCAGGGGCAACAGGGATCTCGGGGTTGCATTCCAGACTCACCCGAGGTAAGGCCTCGTCTCGAGGGGAAACAAAGTACTCTGCTCTCCTCTCAAGCCGCGACAGGTATCTCTTGGAGCCCATTGAGTGGCCTAAAGGGAGTAAAGCCTCCTGTGAAGTTTGGAGAAAGGACCAGGGATTGCTCTCCAGGTCAGGCAGGAAAAGAAGTCCCCAATCTCGCGATGACGGTGGGTTTTCCCGAGCTGTGGCGCCAGTGTGGGGTTTCTCACGAGGTATGACGGGGAGCTCAGGGAACCTCTCATGTGGCGCCAGGGAAGTCAGGTGTCCATGCGCATGGCGAGGGGGAGCGTGTCATTGCTCTCGAGTCATGGTAGGGGAATCCGTCCTCAAGACGCGTTGAAGACGGACTCTTGAGGTCTTTCTCGGGTTGCGGCAGGATACCCTGTGTTCCCTCGACTTGTGCCGGTGACCTCAGGGAGTTGCTCAGGGTGCCTCTGAGAAGACACTGATACTGTGGAGTTGGGAGGGGCCTCTCGGGACTCCACTGGGTGTGGTATAATACAAGAGGGCCTCATCTCGTGTTGAGGAAGGAACCTCAGGGTTCCTCTCCATTTCAGACTCCGATCTCAGGATTCCTGCAGAGTTGGGACAGGAGAGTCAGGCCTCGTATTCTGTGGAGAAATGAAGCTTAGCTTGCCTCTCGAGTTGTTCACGAGGTAACAGGTCACTTGTCGAGCTGTATGTGGAACCTGCAGAATTTTCCAAAAGATGCACGGGTGTTCAGGGTCCCTCCTTGTTGTGCCTTCATCCTACGGGATGCATTCCAAGAAGTGTACGGGCATCAGGTTCTTATTAATAGCTGACCGGGAAATGGGGTCTTTCCGTATGTGGCACCACCCACGAGGCTACATCTCCAATTTCCTCGTGAGACCGGCCTCATCCTGATGTGCGCTGGGAAGATCGGTAACCCCTTCCACACAAAGCAGGAGAATCGACACTCCTGTTGCAATCAGGAGGGGAGAAGGGGCTCAAATGATGTGGTGTGGGGAACATGGGTGTTACCCTCGAGTGAGGCCTGTATGTTGGGGAACTTTGGGGGTGCCATCATGGGTGCCAAGTACCGTTTTGCACTTCATTAGGAACGTGGGACTTCTTTTGAGACGCTGTGGCGGGCAAGGGCCTCATGCTGCGAAGACGATGGAACCACGTGGTTTTTCTCGAGTTGCGGCGGGATTCTCGAGTTACGACGTAGATTTCAGGCTTCCTCTTGTGTTGGCCCTGGGAAGCCCAAACTTCCCTTCGAGTTGCGAGGGAAAGCTGGATGTTGTGCACGAATCACTGCAAGGCCAAAGAGACCTCATCTAGGCGTGTGTCCAGGACCTAATAGTCCTCTCAAGGGAAGACAAGCATCTCGGGATTGCACTCCAGACTCCCCCGGGGAGTCAGGCCTCGCCTCAAAGGGAAGCAAAGGACTGCACTCTCCTCTCGAGCCCCGACGCAGATCTCTTGGAGCCCACTGAGTCGCCTCAAGGGAGTCCAGCATACTCTTCAGTTTGGAGAGAGGACTCGGGATTGCTCTCCAGGCCATGCAGGAAAAGAAGGCCCTCAGCTCGCGAGGACGGGGGCGTCTCAGGTGTTTCCTCGAGCTGCGGCGCCCATGGGGGTTTTCTCCCGAGGCACGAAGAGGATCTCAGGGAGCCTCTCGTGCGGCACCAGGGAAGCCAGGTCTGCATGCGCGAGGCGAGGGGGAGCGCATCATTGCTCTCTAGTCCAGAGAGGGGACAAGGGCCTCAAGACACTTTGAAGAAGGACTATCGAGGTCTTTCTCGAGTGGCGGCGGGAAACCCTCATTTCCCTCGACTTTTGCCGGGGACCTGAGGGAACTTCCTAGGGTGCCTCTGAGAGGTGAGGGATCCGGCGGAGGTGGCGGGGCCCCTCGGGATTCCACTGGGGTTGGCGCAATGGAAGAGGGCCTCATCTCGAGGGCAGGCAGGAACCTCAGGCTTCCTCTCTGTTTCTGACTCCGACCCTCCGACCTCAGGGACCCTGCAGAGTTGGGAGCGGAGAGTTAGGCCTCGTCTTGTCTGAGGAAGGGAACTCCACTTGCCTCTCGAGTTGCTCAGGGGGTCTCAGGCCCCTCTTCGAGCTGTGTGTGGAACCCACGGGTGTTTCTGGACGATGCACGGGAGTGTCAGTGCCCCTTCGTGTTGTGCCTTCACCCACAGGGTTGCCTTCGAAGAGGTGTCCGTGCAACGGGTTCTTCTCAAGAGTGGACCGGGAAATCGAGGTCGATCGGCATGTGGCACCACCCCCGTGGCTCACCTCGAATTTCCTCGTGCGGACGGCCTCATCCTGAGATGCGCCGGGAAGGCCGGGAATACCTTCCAGACCACGCAGGGGAATCGACACTCCTGTCGCGATCAGGAGGAGAGAAGGGTCTCAGATGAAGTGGTGTCGGGACCCTCGGTGTTTCCCTCGAGGGAACCTGGTGTGTGGGGGCATTTCTGGGGGTCGCAACAAAGGTGTCAGGTACCGTTTCGCACTTCAGGACGGAAAATGGGACTTCCCTTGAGACGCCATAACGGGCAAGAGGCTCATCTTGCAAAGACGTTGGAACCACGTGGTTTTCCTCGAGTTGCGGCAGGATTCTCGAGTTACGACGGGGATCTCAGGCTTCCTCTTGAGTTGGCCCTGGGAAGCCCAAACTTCCCCTCCAGTTGCGAGAGAAAGCTGGGGGTTGCGCTCGAGTCACTGCAGGGCCCAAGAGACCTCACCTAGGCGTGTGTCCGGGACCTAATATTCCTCTCCAGGGAAGGCAGGGATCTCGGGGTTGCATCCCAGGCTCCCCCGGGGAGTCAGGCCTCGTCTCAAGGGGAATCAAGGACTCCGCCCTCCTCTCGAGTCGCGACGCGGATCTCTGGGAGCCCCCTGAGCGTCCTCAAGGGAGTCCAGCCTCCTCTTCAGTTTGGAGACAGGACCCGGGATTGCTCTGCAGGCCATGCAGGAAAAGAAGGCCCTCAGCTCGCGAGGACGGGGGCATCTCAGGGGTTTCCTCGAGCTGCGGTGCCCGTGGGGGTTTTCTCCCGAGGCACTACGAGGAACTCAGGGAGCCTCTCGTGCGGCACCAGGGAAGTCAGGTCTCCATACGGTGGCGATGGGGATCAAGTCATGGCTCTCGAGTCACGGGAGGGGTATAGGGCCTCGAGACGCGTTGAAGAAGGACAGTCGAGGTCTTTTTTGGGGGGCGGCGGGAAAACCTCGTCCCCCTCGCCTTCTGCCGGTGACCTTAGAGAACTTCCCAGGGTGCCTCTGAGAGGCGAGGGATCCTGGGGAGTTGGCGGGGCCTCTCGGGACTCCGCTGGGTCTGGCAAAACGGAAGAGGGCCTCACCTCGAGGGGAGGCAGGAAACCCAGGCTGCCTCTCCGTTTCGGACTCCGACCGCAGTGTCCCTGTAAAGTTGGGACAGGAGAGTCAGGCCTCGTCTTGTCTGAGGAAGGGAACCCCGCTGGCCTCTCGAGTTGCTCAGGGGGTCTCAGGCCCCTCGTCGAGCTGTGTGTGGAACCCGCGGGTCTTTGCGGACGATGCACGGGGGTGGCAGTGCCCCTTCGTGTTGTGCCTTCACCCACAGGGTTGACTTCGAAGAGGGGTCCGGGCCTCGGGTCCTTCTCAAGGGCGGACCAGGGAATCGGGGGCGTTCGGCCTGTGGCCCCACCCACGTGGCTCGTCTCGAATTTCCTCGTGAGACCGGCCTCATCCTGAGGTGCGCCGGGAAGGCCGGGAACCCCTTCCAAACCACGCAGGGGAATCGCCTCTCCTGTCGCGATCACGGGGCGAGAAGGTGCTCAGAGGAAGCGGTGCCGGGACCCTCGGTGTTCCCCTCGGGGGAACCCGGCGTGTCGGGGGACTCTTGGTGGTCGCAGGAAGGCTGTCAGAGACCGTTTCGCCCTTCAGGGCGGAACAGGGGACTTCCCTTGAGACGCCGTCGCGGGCAAGGGCCTCATCTTGCCAAGAGGTGGGAACCACGTGGTTTTTCTCTAGTTGCGGCGGCATTCTCGAGTTACGACGGGGATCTCAGCCTTCCCCTTGGGTTGGCCCTGGGAAGCCCAATCTTCCCCTCAGGTTGCGAGGAAAAGCTGGGGGTTGCGCTCGAGTCACTGCAGGGCCGAAGAGACCTCACCTAGGCGTGTGTCCGGGACCTAATATTCCTCCCCAGGGAAGGCAGGGATCTCGGGGTTCCACTCCAGGCTCCCGCGGGGAGTCAGGCCTCGTCTCCAGGTGAAGCCAAGGAATCCGCTCTCCTCTCGAGTCGCGACGCGGGTCTCTTGGAGCCCCCTGAGCGGCTTCAAGGGAGTCCAGCCTCCTCTTCCGTTTGGAGAGAGGACCCGGGATTGCTCTGCAGGCCATGCAGGAAAAGAAGGCCCTCAGCTCGCGAGGACGGGGGCGTCTCAGGGGTTTCCTCGAGCTGCGGCGCCCGTGGGGGTTTTCTCCCGAGGCACGACGAGGATCTCAGGGAGCCTCTCGTGCGGCGCCAGGGAAGTCAGGTCTCCATGCGCGTGGCGAGGGGGAGTGCGTCATTGTTCTCGAGTCACGGGAGGGGACTAGGGCCTCGAGACGCGTTGAAGAAGGACTCTCGAGGTCTTTGTCGGGGGGCGGCGGGAAACCCTCGTTTCCCTCGCCTTCTGCCGGGGACCTTAGGGAACTTCCCAGGGTGCCTCTGAGAGGCGAGGGATCCTGGGGAGTTGGCGGGGCCTCTCGGGACTCCGCTGGGTCTGGCAAAACGGAAGAGGGCCTCACCTCGAGGGGAGGCAGGAACCTCAGGCTTCCTCTCCGTTTTGGACTCCGACCGCAGGGTCCCTGCAGAGTTGGGACAGGAGAGTGAGGCCTCATCTTGTCTGAGGAAGGGAACCCCGATGGCCTCTCGAGTTGCTTAGGGGGTCTCAGGCCCCTCGTCGAGCTGTGTGTGGAACCCGCGGGTCTTTGCGAACGATGCACGGGGATGGCAGTGCCCCTTCGTGTTGTGCCTTCACCCACAGGGTTGCCTTCGAAGAGGGGTCCGGGCCTCGGGTCCTTCTCAAGGGCGGACCGGGGAATCGGGGGCGTTCGTCATGTGGCACCACCCACGTGGCTCGTCTCGAATTTCCTCATGAGACCGGCCTCATCCTGAGGTGCGCCGGGAAGGCCGGGAACCCCTTCCAGACCACGCAGGGTAATCGCCTCTCCGGTCGCGATCAGGAGGGGAGAAGGGGCTCAGAGGAAGCGGTGCCGGGACCCTCGGTGTTCCCCTCGAGGGAACCCGGCGTGTCGGGGGACTTTTGGGGGTCGCAGGAAGGCTGTCAGGGACCGTTCCGCCCTTCAGGGCGGAACAGGGGACTTCCCTTGAGACGCCGTCACGGGCAAGGGCCTCGTCTTGCCAAGAGGTGAGTACCACGTGGGTTTTCTCGAGTTGCGGCGGGATTCTCGAGTTTTGACGAGAATCTCAGCCTTCCCCTTTGGTTGGCCCTGGGAAGCCCAATCTTCCCCTCGGGTTGCGAGGGAAAGCTGGGGGTTGCGCTCGAGTCACTGCAGGGCCGAAGAGACCTCACCTAGGCGTGTGTCCGGGACCTCATATTCCTCTCTAGGGAAGGCAGGGATCTCGGGGTTGCATTCCAGGCTCCCCCGGGGAGTCAGGCCTCATCTCGAGTGGAAGCCAAGGACTCCGCTCTCCTCTCGAGTCGCGACGCGGGTCTCTTGGAGCCCCCTGAGCGGCCTCAAGGGAGTCCAGCCTCCTCTTCCGTTTGGAGAGAGGACCCGGGATTGCTCTCCAGGCCATGCAGGAAAAGAAGGCCCTCAGCTCGCGAGGACGGGGGCGTCTCAGGGGTTTCCTCGAGCTGCGGCGCCCGTGGGGGTTTTCTCCCGAGGCACGACGAGGATCTCAGGGAGCCTCTCGTGCGGCGCCAGGGAAGTCAGGTCTCCATGCGCGTGGCGAGGGGGAGCGCGTCCTGGCTCTCGAGTCACGGGAGGGGACTAGGGCCTCGAGACGCGTTGAAGAAGGACTCTCGAGGTCTTTGTCGGGGGGCGGCGGGAAATCCTCGTGTCCCTCGCCTTCTGCCGGGGACCTGAGGGAACTTCCCAGGGTGCCTCTGAGAGGCGAGGGATCCTGTGGAGGTGGCGGGGCCCCTCGGGATTCCGCTGGGTCTGGCGCAACGGAAGAGGGCCTCACCTCGAGGGGAGGCAGGAACCTCAGGCTTCCTCTCCGTTTTGGACTCCGACCGCAGGGTCCCTGCAGAGTTGGGACAGGAGAGTCAGGCCTCGTCTTGTCTGAGGAAGGGAACCCCGCTGGCCTCTCGAGTTGCTCAGGGGGTCTCAGGCCCCTCGTCGAGCTGTGTGTGGAACCCGCGGGTCTTTGCGGACGAAGCACGTGGGTGGCAGTGCCCCTTCGTGTTGTGCCTTCACCCACAGGGTTGCCTTCGAAGAGGGGTCCGGGCCTTGGGTCCTTCTCAAGAGCGGACCGTGGAATCGGGGGCGTTCGGCATGTGGCCCCACCCACGTGGCTCGTCTCGAATTTCCTCGTGAGACCGGCCTCATCCTGAGGTGCGCCGGGAAGGCCGGGAACCCCTTCCAGACCACGCAGGGGAATCGCCTCTCCTGTCGCGATCAGGATGGGAGAATGGGCTCAGAGGAAGCTGTGCCGGGACCCTCGGTGTTCCCCTCGGGTGACCCCGGCGTGTCGGGGGACTTTTGGGGGTCGCAGGAAGGCTGTCAGGGACCGTCTCGCCCTTCAGGGCGGAACAGGGGACTTCCCTTGAGACGCCGTCGCGGGCAAGGGCCTCATCTTGCCAAGCGGTGGGAACCACGTGGTTTTCTCGAGTTGCGGTGGCATTCTCGAGTTGCGACGGGGATCTCAGCCTTCCCCTTGGGTTGGCCCTGGGAAGCCCAATCTTCCCCTCGGGTTGCGAGGGAAAGCTGGGGGTTGCGCTCGAGTCACTGCAGGGCCGAAGAGACCTCACCTAAGCGTGTGTCCGGGACCTAATGTTCCTCTCCAGGGAAGGCAGGGATCTCGGGGTTGCATTCCAGGCTCCCCCGGGGAGTCAGGCCTCGTCTCGAGGGGAAGCCAAGGACTCCGCTCTCCTCTCGAGTCGCGACGCGGGTCTCTTGGAGCCCCCTGAGCGGCCTCAAGGGAGTCCAGCCTCCTCTTCCGTTTGGAGAGAGGACCCGGGATTGCTCTCCAGGCCATGCAGGAAAAGAAGGCCCTCAGCTCGCGAGGACGGGGGCGTCTCAGGGGTTTCCTCGAGCTGCGGCGCCCGTGGGGGTTTTCTCCCGAGGCACGACGAGGATCTCAGGGAGCCTCTCGTGCGGCGCCAGGGAAGTCAGGTCTCCATGCGCGTGGCGAGGGGGAGCGCGTCCGGGCTCTCGAGTCACGGGAGGGGACTAGGGCCTCGAGACGCGTTGAAGAAGGACTCTCGAGGTCTTTGTCGGGGGGCGGCGGGAAACCCTCGTTTCCCTCGCCTTCTGCCGGGGACCTTAGGGAACTTCCCAGGGTGCCTCTGAGAGGCGAGGGATCCTGTGGAGGTGGCGGGGCCCCTCGGGACTCCGCTGGGTCTGGCGCAACGGAAGAGGGCCTCACCTCGAGGGGAGGCAGGAACTTCAGGCTTCCTCTCCGTTTCGGACTCCGACCGCAGGGTCCCTGAAGAGTTGGGACAGGAGAGTCAGGCCTCGTCTTGTCTGAGGAAGGGAACCCCGCTGGCCTCTCGAGTTGCTCAGGGGGTCTCAGGCCCCTCGTCGAGCTGTGTGTGGAACCCGCGGGTCTTTGCGGACGATGCACGGGGGTGGCAGTGCCCCTTCGTGTTGTGCCTTCACCCACAGGGTTGCCTTCGAAGAGGGGTCCGGGCCTCGGGTCCTTCTCAAGAGCGGACCGGGGAATCAGGGGCGTTCGGCATGTGGCCCCACCCACGTGGCTCGTCTCGAATTTCCTCGTGAGCCCGGCCTCATCCTGAGGTGCGCCGGGAAGGCCGGGAACCCCTTCCAGACCACGCAGGGGAATCGCCTCTCCTGTCGCGATCAGGAGGGGAGAAGGGGCTCAGAGGAAGCGGTGCCGGGGCCCTCGGTGTTCCCCTCGGGGGACCCCGGCTTGTCGGGGAACTTTTGGGGGTCGCAGGAAGGCTGTCAGGGACCGTCTCGCCCTTCAGGGCGGAACAGGGGACTTCCCTTGAGACGCCGTCGCGGGCAAGGGCCTCATCTTGCCAAGCGGTGGGAACCACGTGGTTTTTCTCGAGTTGCGGCGGGATTCTCGAGTTACGACGGGGATCTCAGCCTTCCCCTTGGGTTGGCCCTGGGAAGCCCAATCTTCCCCTCGGGTTGCGAGGGAAAGCTGTGGGTTGCGCTCGAGTCACTGCGGGGCCGAAGAGACCTCACCTAAGCGTGTGTCCGGGACCTAATATTCCTCTCCAGGGAAGGCAGGGATCTCGGGGTTGCATTCCAGGCTCCCCCGGGGAGTCAGGCCTCGTCTCGAGGGGAAGCCAAGGACTCCGCTCTCCTCTCGAGTCGCAACGCGGGTCTCTTGGAGCCCCCTGAGCGGCCTCAAGGGAGTCCAGCCTCCTCTTCCGTTTGGAGAGAGGACCCGGGATTGCTCTCTAGGACATGCAGGAAAAGAAGGCCCTCAGCTCGCGAGGACGGGGGCGTCTCAGGGGTTTCCTCGAGCTGCGGCGTCCGTGGGCATTTTCTCCCGAGGCACGACGAGGATCTCAGGGAGCCTCCCGTGCGGAACCAGCTAAGTCAGGTCTCCATGCGCATGGCGAGGGTGAGCGCGTCCTGGCTCTCGAGTCACGGGAGGGGACTAGGGCCTGGAGACGCGTTGAAGAAGGACTCTCGAGGTCTTTCTCGGGGGGCGGCGGGAAACCCTCGTTTCCCTCGCCTTCTGCCGGGGACCTTAGGGAACTTCCCAGGGTGCCTCTGAGAGGCGAGGGATCCTGTGGATTTGGCGGGGCCCCTCGGGACTCCGCTGGGTCTGGCGCAACGGAAGAGGGCTTCACCTCGAGGGGAGGCAGGAACCTCAGGCTTCCTCTCCGTTTCGGACTCCGACCGCAGGGTCCCTGCAGAGTTGGGACAGGAGAGTCAGGCCTCGTCTTGTCTGAGGAAGGGAACCCCGCTGGCCTCTCGAGTTGCTCAGGGGGTCTCAGGCCCCTCGTCGAGCTGTGTGTGGAACCCGCGGGTCTTTGCGGACGATGCACGGGGGTGGCAGTGCCCCTTCGTGTTGTGCCTTCTCCCACAGGGTTGCCTTCGAAGAGGGGTCCGGGCCTTGGTTCCTTCTCAAGAGCGGACCGGGGAATCGGAGGCGTTCGGCATGTGGCCCCACCCACGTGGCTCGTTTCGAATTTCCTCGTTAGACCGGCCTCATCCTGAGGTGGGCCGGGAAGGCCGGGAACCCCTTCCACACCACGCAGGGGAATCGCCTCTCCTGTCGCGATCAGGAGGGGAGAAGGGGCTCAGAGGAAGCGGTGCCGGGACCCTCGGTGTTCCCCTCGGGGGACCCCTGCGTATCGGGGGACACTTGGGGGTCGCAGGAAGGCTGTCAGGGAACGTTTCGCCCTTCAGGGCGGAACAGGGGACTTCCCTTGAGACGCCGTCGCGGGCAAGGGCCTCTTCTTGCCAAGAGGTGGGAACCACGTGGTTTTTCTCGAGTTGCGGCGGCATTCTCGAGTTACGACGGGGATCTCAGCCTTCCCCTTGGGTTGGCCCTGGGAAGCCCAATCTTCCCCTCGGGTTGCGAGGGAAAGCTGGGGGTTGCGCTCGAGTCACTGCAGGGCCGAAGAGACCTCACCTAGGCGTGTGTCCGGGACCTAATATTCCTCTCCAGGGAAGGCAGGTATCTCGGGGTTGCATTCCAGGCTCCCCCGGGGAGTCAGGCCTCGTCTCGAGGGGAAGCCAATGACTCCGCTCTCCTCTCGAGTCGCGACGCGGGTCTCTTGGAGCCCCCTGAGCGGCCTCAAGGGAGTCCAGCCTCCTCTTGCGTTTGGAGAGAGGACCCGGGATTGCTCTCCAGGCCATGCATGTAAAGAAGGCCCTCAGCTCGCGAGGACGGGGGCGTCTCAGGGGTTTCCTCGAGCTGCGGCGCCCCTGGGGGTTTTCTCCCGAGGCACGACGCGGATCTCAGGGAGCCTCTCGTGCGGCGCCAGGGAAGTCAGGTCTCCATGCACGTGGCGAGGGGGAGCGCGTCCTGGCTCTCGAGTCACGGGAGGGGACTAGGGCCTCGAGACGCGTTGAAGAAGGACTCTCGAGGTCTTTCTCGGGGGGCGGCGGGAAACCCTCGTTTCCCTCGCCTTCTGCCGGGGACCTTAGGGAACTTCCCAGGGTGCCTCTGAGAGGCGAGGGATCCTGTGGAGGTGGCGGGGCCCCTTGGGACTCCGCTGGGTCTGGCGCAACGGAAGAGGGCCTCACCTCGAGGGGAGGCAGGAACGTCAGGCTTCCTCTCCGTTTCGGACTCCGACCGCAGGGTCCCTGCAGAGTTGGGACAGGAGAGTCAGGCCTCGTCTTGTCTGAGGAAGGGAACCCCGCTGGCCTCTCGAGTTGCTCAGGGGGTCTCAGGCCCCTCGTCGAGCTGTGTGTGGAACCCGCGGGTCTTTGCGGACGATGCTCGGGGGTGGCAGCGCCCCTTCGTGTTGTGCCTTCACCCACAGGGTTGCCTTCGAAGAGGGGTCCGGGCCTCGGGTCCTTCTCAAGAGCGGACCGGGGAATCGGGGGCGTTCGGCATGTTGCCCCACCCACGTGGCTCGTCTCGAATTTCCTCGTGAGACCGGCCTCATTCTGAGGTGCGCCGGGAAGGCCGGGAACCCCTTCCAGACCACGCAGGGGAATCGCCTCTCCTGTCGCGATCAGGAGGGGAGAAGGGGCTCAGAGGAAGCGGTGCCGGGACCCTCGGTGTTCCCCTCGGGGGAACCCGGCGTGTCGGGGGACTTTTGTGTTTTGCAGGAAGGCTGTCAGGGACCGTTTCGCCCTTCAGGGCGGAACAGGGGACTTCCCTTGAGACGCTGTCGCGGGCAAGGGCCTCATCTTGCCAAGAGGTGGGAAACACGTGGTTTTCTCGAATTGCGGCGTCATTCTCCAGTTACGACGGGGATCTCAGCCTTCCCCTTGGGTTGGCCCTGGGAAGCCGAATCTTCCCCTCGGGTTGCGAGTGAAAGCTGGGGGTTGCACTCGAGTAACTGCAGGGCCGAAGAGACTTCACCTAGGCGTGTGTCCGGGACCTAATATTCCTCTCCAGGGAAGGCAGGGTTCTCGGGGTTGCATTCCAGGCTCCCCCGGGGAGTCAGACCTCGTCTCGAGGGGAAGCCAAGGACTCCGCTCTCCTCTCGAGTCGCTACCCGGGTCTCTTGGAGCCCCCTGAGCGGCCTCTAGGGAGTCCAGCCTCCTCTTCCGTTTGGAGAGAGGACCCGGGATTGCTCTCCAGGCCATGCAGGAAAAGAAGGCCCTCAGCTCGCGAGGATGGGGGCGTCTCAGGGGTTTCCTCGAGCTGCGGCGCCCGTGGGGGTTTTCCCCGAGGCACGACGAGGATCTCAGGGAGCCTCTCGTGCGGCGCCAGGGAAGTCAGGTCTCCATGCGCGTGGCGAGGGGGTGCGCGTCCTGGCTCTCGAGTCATGGGTGGGGACTAGGGCCTCGAGACGCGTTGAAGAAGGACTCTCGAGGTCTTTCTCGGTGGCCGGCGGGAAACCCTCGTTTCCCTCGCCTTCTGCCGGGGACCTTAGGGAACTTCCCAGGGTGCCTCTGAGAGGCGAGGGATCCTGTGGAGGTGGCGGGGCCCCTCGGGACTCCGCTGGGTCTGGTGCAACGGAAGAGGGCCTCACCTCGAGGGGAGGCAGGTACCTCAGATTTCCTCTCCGTTTCGGACTCTGACCGCAGGGTCCCTGCAGAGTTGGGACGGGAGAGTCAGGCCTCGTCTTGTCTGAGGAAGGGAACCCCGCTGGCCTCTCGAGTTGCTCAGGGGGTCTCAGGCCCCTCGTCGAGCTGTGTGTGGAACCCGCGGCTCTTTGTGCACGATGCACGGGGGTGACAGTGCCCCTTCGTGTTGTGCCTTCACCCACAGGGTTGCCTTCGAAGAGGGGTCCGGGCCTCGGGTCCTTCTCAAGAGCGGACCGGGGAATCGGGGGCGTTCGCCATGTGGCCCCACCCACGTGGCTCGTTTCGAATTTCCTCGTGAGACCGGCCTCATCCTGAGGTGCGCCGGGAAGGCCGGGAACACATTCCAGACCACGCAGGGGAATCGCCTCTCCTGTCGCGATCAGGAGGGGAGAAGGGGCTCAGAGGAAGCGGTGCCGGGACCCTCGGTGTTCCCCTCGGGGGAACCCGTCGTGTCGGGGGACTTTTGAGGGTCGCAAGAAGGCTGTCAGGGACCGTTTCGCCCTTCAGGGCGGAACAGGGGACTTTCATTGAGACGTCGTAGCAGGCAAGGGTATCATCTTGCCAAGAGGTGGGAACCACGTGGTTTGTCTCGAGTTGCGGCGGCATTCTAGAGTTACGACGGGGATCTCAGCCTTCCCCTTGGGTTGGCCCTGGGAAGCCCAATCTTCCCCTCGAGTGGCGAGGGAAAGCTGGGGGTTGCACTCGAGTCACTGCAGGGCCGAAGAGACCTCACCTAGGCGTGTGTCCGGGACCTAATATTCCTCTCCAGGGAAGGCAGGGATCTCGGGGTTGCATTCCAGGCTCCCCCGGGGAGTCAGGCCTCATCTCGAGGGGAAGCCAAGGACTCCGCTCTCCTCTCGAGTCGCGACGCGGGTCTCTTGGAGCCCCCGAGCGGCCTCAAGGGAGTCCAGCCTCCTCTTCCTTTTGGAGAGAGGACACGGGATTGCTCTCCAGGCCATGCACGAAAAGAAGGCTCACAGCTCGCGAGGTTGGGGGCGTCTCAGGGTTTTCCTCGAGCTGCAGCGCCAATGGGGGTTTTCTCCCGAGGCACGACGAGGATCTCAGGGAGCCTCTCGTGCGGCGCCAGGGAAGTCAGGTCTCCATGCGCGTGGCGAGGGGGAGCGCTTCATTGCTCTCGAGTCACGGGAGGGGACTAGGTCCTCGAGACGAATTGAAGGACTCCAGGTCTTTCTCGGGGGGCAGCGGGAAACCCTCGTTTCCCTCGCCTTCTGCCGGGGACCTTAGGGAACTTGCCAGGGTGCCTCTGAGAGGCGAGGGATCCTGTGGAGGTGGCGGGGCCCCTCGGGACTCCGCTGGGTTTGGCGCAACGGAAGAGGGCCTCACCTCGAGGGGAGGCAGGAACCTCAGGCTTCCTCTCCGTTTCGGACTCCGACCGCAGCGTCCCTGCATGGTTGGGACACAAGAGTCAGGCCTCGTCTTGTCTGAGGAAGGGAACCCCGCTGACCTCTCCAGTTGCTCAGGGTGTCTCAGGCCCCTCGTAGAGCTGTGTGTGGAACCCGTGGGTCTTTGCGGACGATGCACGGGGGTGGCAGTGCCCCTTCGTGTTGTGCCTTCACCCACAGGGTTGCCTTCGAAGAGGGGTCTGGGCCTCGGGTCCTTCTCAAGAGCGGACTGGGGAATCGGGGGCGTTCGGCATGTGTCACCACCCACGTGGCTGGTCTCGAATTTCCTCGTGAGACCGGCCTCATCCTGAGGTGTGCGGGGAAGGCCAGGAACCCCTTCCAGACCATGCAGGGGAATCGACTATCCTGTCGCGTTCCGGAGGGGAGAAGTGTCTCAGATGAAGCAGTGCCGGGACACTCGGTGTTCCCCTCGAGGGAACACGGCGTGTCGAGGAACTTTTGGGTGTCGCAGGTAGGCTGTCAAGGACCGTTTCACCCTTCAGGGCGGAACAGGGGACTTCCCTTGAGACGCCGTCCCGGGCAAGGGCCTCATCTTGCCAAGAGGTGGGAACCACGTGGTTTTTCTCGAGTTGCGGCGGGATTCTCGAGTTACGACGGGGATCTCAGCCTTCCCCTTGGGTTGGCCCTGGGAAGCCCAATCTTCCCCTCGAGTTGCGAGGGAAAGCTGGGGGTTGCGCTCGAGTCATTGCAAGGGCCAAGAGACCTCACCTAGGCGTGTGTCCGGGACCTAATATTCCTCTCCAGGGAAGGCGTGGATCTCGGGGTTGCATTCCAGGCTCCCCTGGGGAGTCAGGCCTCGTCTCGAGGGGAAGCCAAGGACTCCGCTCTCCTCTCGAGTCGCGACGCGGATCTCTTGGAGCCCCCTGAGCGGCTTCAAGGGAGTCCAGCCTCCTCTTCAGTTTGGAGAGAGGACTCGTGATTGGTCTCCAGGCCATGCAGGAAAATAAAGCCCTCATCTCGCGATGACCCGGGTGTCTCATGTGTTTCCTCGAGCTGCCGCGCCAGTGTGGGTTTCCTCACGAGGTACGATGAGGAACTCATGGAGCCTCTCGTGCAGTGCCAGGTTAGTCAGGTCTCCATGCGCGTGGCGAGGGGGAGCGTGTCATGGTTCTCGAGTCATGGTAGGGGAATCGCGACTCAACACATTTTGAAGCACTCTCGAGGTCTTTCTCGAGTCACGGCAGAAAACCCAGGGGTCCCTCGACTTGTGCCTGTGACCTCAGGGAGCTTCTTTTTGTGCCTCTGAGAACTCAGGGATACTGAGGAATTGGTAGGGGCCTCTCGGGACTCCACTGGTTGTGGTGCAATGGAAGAGGGCTTCATCTCGAGTGGACGCAGGAACCTCAGGCTTCCTCTCCGTTTCTGACTCGGATCCCATGGTCCCTGCAGAATAAGGACAAGAGAGTCACACCTAGTCTTCTGTTGAGGAATGGACCTTCGTTTGCCTTTCGAGTTGTTTACAGGGTGACAGGCCACTTGTCGAAATGTCTGTGGGACCTGCGGGTTTTTCTGGACGATGCACGCGGGTGTCAGTGCCCCTTCATGTTGTGCCTTCATCCACAGGTTTTCCTTCAAAGAGGTGTGCTGGCATCGGGTTCTTTTCAAGAGTGGACCGTGAAATTGGGGTCTTTCGACATGTGGCACCACCCACGAGGCTACGTCTCGAACTTCCTCATGAGACCAGCCTCATCCTGAGGTGCTCCCGGAAGGTCGGGAACCCCTTGCAGACAGAGAAGGGGAGTCGACCCTCCTGTCGCAATCAGGAGAGGAGAAGGGGCTCAGATGAAGTGGTGCCGGGAACCTCGGTGTTCCCCTTGAGTGAGTCTGGTATGTCGCGGAACTTTTGGGGTCGCATCAAGGGTGCCAAGTACCGTTTCGCACTTCAGGATGGAACGTGGGACTTCTCTTGAGATGCTGTAGCGGACAAAGGGCCTCATCTTGCGATGACAAGGGAAACACGTGGTTTTTCTCGAGTTGCGGTGGGATTCTCGAGTTACGACAGGGAATTCAGGCTTCCTCTTGTGTTGGCCCAGGAAGTCTAATCTTCCATTCGAGTTGCCAGGGAGAGCTGGGGATTGGGCTCCATTCACTGAAGGGCAAACTAGACCTCATCTAGGCTTGTATCCAGGACTTAATGTTCCACTCCATAGGCGACAGGGATTTGGGGTTGCATTCCATACTCACCCGGGGAGTCAGGCCTCATCTCGAGGGGAAGCAAAGGACTCCACTCTCTTCTCGAGTCGCGACAGGTATCTCTTGGAGCCCACTGAGTGGTCTTTGCTCTGTAGGAGAGCTCTAGTGTTCATAAGCCTGTACATAAGTGAACACAGACATTCTGTGTGCATGTTGCTGCATACCCAAAATAGGGCCACAAGGAGCCTCATGCTCTCCATGCAGCGCGGAAGCTGTGCAGCCACGCAGCAGCTGAAGAATCCAACCAATTGCTCTTTTCTTACCTCTGACAGAGCTCGCATTGCCGTAGCCCTTGGCAGTTTGAAAACACTGGACCCTAACCCCTCTCAAAGTAGGCCTGGGTTCTAGTTCGAATAGAAAGTCAATAGCGGAGCTGAGGACAGGAACGCGGCAGTCATTTATCACACGCTCCTGCAGCCTGCTACTACAGGGACACTAACGCTAGAAGCTAGGAATGTCTTTGCAAGGTGCGCAAAGGACAAGGGAGAACCTCGACCCTGACTCTAGTATTTCAGTCCCCTGAGCAGATCTGAAGTTCTCCCGCTGTAGAAGCTAACCCATTCCTTTCAAATACAGGCTTCCTAACACAGGGCCAGTTGGCTGCTTGCTCTTCCACGAAGCAGGCTTCCTTAACTTGCAAACTGCGAATTCCGCTTAACAGCCTGGAGGAAAATCGCTTCTTGGAAGATTTTTTTCAGAGGCTGTATCCCCGGAGCTGGGGCCAAGCTAGGGGACCCATACTGGCAAGGGAAGGCAAAACCACATCCAATGTCTTTGCTCTGGAGGACAGCTTTGGTGAGCCTAAGTCTTTCAGGAATATTTCTGGCTCCAACAGAGTCAAATTCTGTGTGTGAAGCTGCACAGCCAAAATAGGGGAACAGAGAGCCTGATTCTCTCTGTGTAGCTTTGAAGCTGTCATTCAAACAACAGCTTGAGAATCCATAAAATGCTCTCCCTTACTGCTAAGAGAATTCTCATTGCTGTCGTCCTTGACAGTTTGTAGAAATCCGCACCCTAACCCTTCTCCAAGTAGGCCTGGGTCCTAGCTCAGAACAACAGGCAACGGCGGAGCTGAGGCCAGTAAGGCACAAGTGAGGTCTCACACACTCTTGCAGCCTGATCGTCCAGGAGCAGTAAGGCCTCTTTTTCCCTGTAGGAGGCTCGCTTGCCTTGCGTCCTGTGAACTGCATTTCCCAGCCTGGGCGCAAAGCTGTTCCTGGAGATTTTTTCTCAGGGGCTGTTTCCCTGGAGCTGGGTCGGACCTCGGGGGCCCAACTCACAGGGGAAGACAAAACCACATGGACAGGTCTATGCTCTGTAGGAGAGCTCTAGTGAACCTCATCTCTCAGGAACATTCTTGGCTTCTACAGAGACACCTCTGTGCATGAAGCTACACACCCAACATAGTGGCAAAGGGAGTCTGATTCTCTCCGTGGGTGCTGATGCTTTGTGGCAAAGCACCTGCTAAGAATCCATCCGCATAGGCCTCCCTCACCTTGACAGAGGTCTCATTGCTGTAGTCCTTGGCAGTTTGGAAAGAAGCAGGCCCTTACCCTTCACCAAGTAGGCCCTTGTCCTTGTTTGAATGGAAAGGCAGTAGCTGAGCTGAGGCCAGTAAGGCGCCAGTCAAGTCTGACATATTCCCGATGCCTGCTCCTTCATGGAAAATAACGTTAGAATCTGGGAATGTCTTTGCAAGGCTGGCAAAGGGCAGTCAGGAACCTCGACCCTGCCTCTGGAATTTCTATCTTCTCAGCACATCTGGCGGTCTCGGTCAGGAGAAACTAACCCATTCCTTGCAAATATAGGCTTCCAAACACAGGCCGGTTGGCTGTCTCTTCTTGCCGAAGGAAGCTTGCTTATCCCACCTCCTGTGAACTCCGCTTCCCAGCCTGGGTGATAAGAGGTTCTTGGAGATCTTTTCTCAGAGGCTGTTTCCAAGGAGCAGGGGCTGATCCCAGAGACCCACACGCACAGGGGAAGGGAAAACCGCATGGATAAGTCTTTGCTCTCTAGGAGTGCTCTAGTGAACCTCAGTCTATGGGGAATGTTCTTGGCTCCAACGGGGACATCTCTGTGTGGGAAGCTGCATTGCCAACATAGAGACACAGAGACCTGATTCTCTCTGTGCAGCTTTGACGCTGTCGTTCAAACAACAAATTGAGAATCCACACAATGCTCTCCCTTACCACTGAGAGAGTTATCATTGCTGTAGCCCTTCGCAGTTTCTGGAAATCGGCACACAAACACTTCTCCAAGTAGGCCTGGGTTCAAGTTCAGATGAACATGCAATAGCGAAGCTGAGGCCAGTAAGGCACCAGTCAGGTGTCACACACTCTGGCAGCCTGCTCCTCCAGGGACAGTAAGGCCTCTGTTTCCCTTCAGGAGGCTCGCTTGCCTTACTTCCTGTGAACAGCGTTTCCCAGCCTGGGCGGAAAGCAGTTCCTGGAGATCTTTTCTCAGGGGCTGTTTCCCCGGAGTTGGGGCGGACCTCGGGGACCCAACTCACAGGGGAAGGCAAAACCAAATGGACAGGTCTATGCTCTGTAGGAGATCTCTAGTGAACTGCCGGAGTCCAGCCCCAGCTGATCCAGGGTATTCGAAGCAGAGACGGCGTAGGCGAGGGTCAGGGAACAACTGCTTAATTAAACGTTAATTAAGGATATAAAGAGTAATAAAATGAGGATAGCTCAGTAGGAAAATTCAGTGGAGAAAAGAGGCTGAGTAGCTTGGTTTACGCGGGGGACCAATAAAACTTCAAGACAAGAAGCTTGCACCACTTACGTAGGCCGCAGGCGTCCTTCCGTTCTCCCGAAGGAGAGGAGACACTGAGGCCTCCCCGGTCGGATCTTAGAAGCCCAGGCAAAATTAGTAAGCTTGGTGGGTTCCGCGCTCCAGATGGAGACTCAACCAGAGTGAGAGAGAGAGAGAGACATGGGGAGACCAGTATTTCGAGAAACTGATCCCAATTCTTTATTTTCCATGGTCTACTTTTATACACTGAGATGTTATGCAAAAGTCACGTGGGGCCAGCAGTCCTGACTTTTATCAAAGTCAGGTGCTTCATACAAAAGTATACAGAGGTCTTAGGGGTGTTACATCATCTTCTGGCCGCGGGGCCTGCTGACAATTTACGACCCTCTCCTTGTGACAGCGGTCAGTCAACCAGGACACTTATTTCTCCAGGGGTGATTATTCTTAAAACAGACGCCACCCAAATAAAGTTACATTCCTATAGGGTGAGGGTGTAGTGGGTTTTAGTTAAGGAAAGAATTTACTTAGCCTAAGGTCTAACGTGATTTATATCAAAGGTTAATACTTATTTCTTCTATATATTCATTAATGTGTATAAGGGCAGGGGATGTGGAGACTTAGCAGTAAACATCAGCTCAACAAATGAAAAACCCTTCACCAATATGATTTCTAATCAGCCCATTATACTTATACTAATAATTTTCTAACTTTTCTAAGGAACCTGTTTTTAGAAGGTTTAAAGCATCTCGTGCCTCTCATGGTTGGGAGGCTGTGAGCAATCACATGTGGCCGGACAAGCCTGTCAGGCAGGCTAGAGAACCTTCAGAGGAGTTTGTAGGTTAAAACACTCTTGTCACACCCAGGGGTTTTTATCAACTGGAGCTCTAGGTTAACTCCTTCTCCGAAAGAGGTGGTGGGGGACAGCCCCCCGTAAAGTCAGAGGTGTAGGTGAGAGCACAAAGTAGTAAGGTAGGCAGGCTCTGGTTATGGGGGTAGATGCTCGAGGATTTCCAGGGGGACTCCTGAGGCTCGATCCCGCCTTTGCGTATGTCGAGCCTCCTTCCTCATGACCTTTGCCATGGGCGGAGTGCCTCACTCTGGCCCCCAACAGTGAACCTCCTCTCTCAGGAACATTCTTGGCTCCTATCGAGACACCTCTGTGCGTGTAGCTACACACGCAACGTAGGGGCAAAGGGAGCCAGATTCTTTCCGTGGGGTGCTGATGCTTTGTGGCAAAGCACCTGCTTGAGAATCCATCAGCTTACGCTTCCCTCGCCTTGACAGAGGTCTCATTGCTGTAGCCCTTGGCAGTTTGGAAAGAAGAGGACCCTTACCTTTCATAAAGTGGGCCCTTGTCCTAGTTTGAAAGGAAAGGCAAGAGCTGAGCTGAGGCCAATAAGGCGCCAGTCAAGTCTGACATATTCCCGAAGCCTGCTCCTTCATGGAAAATAACGCTGGAATCTAGGAATGTCTCTGCAAGGCTGGCAAAGGGCAGTCAGGAGCCTGCACCCTGCCTCTGGAATTACCGACTTCTGAAGAGATCTGGAGGTCTCCCTTAGGGGAAGCTAACCCATTCTTCCAAATAGAGGCTTCCAAACGCAGGCCGCTTGGCTGCCTCTTGCTCTCTGAAGGAGGCCTGCTTTTCCCGCCTCCTATGAACCCCACATCCCAGCCTCTGGGAAAAGCGGATCTTGAAGATCTTTTCTCAGGGGTTGTTTCCACGGAGCTGGGGCCGAGCCTGGAGCCCCAAACGCACAGGGGAAGAAAAACCACATGGACGAGTCTTTGCTCTCTAGGAGAGCTCTAGTGAACTTCACTCTGTCAGGAACGTTCTTGTTTCCTATGGAGACACCCCTGTCTGTGAAGCTGTGTACCGAACATGGAGACACAGAGTCTGATTCTCTCTGTGCAGCTTTGAAGCTGTCGTTCAAACAACAGCTTGAAAATCCATACAATGCTCTTCCTTACCCGTGACACAGTTCTCATTGCTATACCCCTTGGCAGTATTTAGAAATCCATACCCAAACCCTTCTCCTAGTAGGCCTGGGTCCTAGTTCGGAGAAACACGCAATGGCGGAGCTGAGGCCAGTTAGGCACCAGTCAGGTCTCACACACTCTGGCAGCCTGATCGTCCAGGGAGACTAAGGCCTGTTGTGCCTTGCAGGAGGCTCGCTTGTGTTACCTCCTGTGAACTGCGTTTGCCAGCCTGGGGGAATAGCGGTCCCTGGAGATCTTTTCTCAGGGGCTCCTTCCCCTGAGCTGGGGCGGACCTCGGGGACCCAACTCACAGGGCAAGGCAAAACCATATGGACAGGTCTATGCTCTGTAGCAGACTTCTAGTGAACCTCATCTCTCAGGAACATTCTTGGCTCCTATAGAGACACTTCTGTGTGTGAAGCTGCGTACCTAACATAGGGGCACAGAGAGCCTGATTCTCTCAGTTCATTTTGACCCTGTCGTTCAGAAAACAGCTTGAGAATCCATAAAATGCTCTCCCTTACCGCTGAGAGAATTCTCACTGTTGTAGCCCTTGGCACTTTGTAGAAATCCGCACCCAAACGCTTCTCCAAATAGGCCTGGGTCCTAGTTCGGAGGAACAGGCAATGGTGGAACTGAGGCCAGTAAGGCAACAGTCAGGTTTCACACACTCTGGCAGCCTGCTCCTCCAGGGACAGTAAGGCCTCTTTCTCTCTGCAGGAGATTCGCTTGCCTTACTTCCTGTGAACAGCGTTTCCAGGCCTCAGCGAAGCGGTTCCTGGAGATCTTTTCTCAGGGACAGTTTCCCCGGAGGTGTGGCGGACCTCGGGGACCCAACTCACAGGGGAAGGAAAAACCACTTGGACAGGTCTATGCTCTGTAGGAGATGTTTAGTGAACCTAATCTCTCAGGAACATTCTTGGCTCCTATAGAGACAACTCCGTGTGTGAAGCTACACTCCCAACATTGGGGAACAGGGATCTTGGTTCTCTCCGTGGGGTGCTGATGCTTTGTGGCAAAGCACCTGCTTGAGAATCCATCCTCTTAGGCTTCCCTCGCTTTGACAGAGGTCTCATTGCTGTAGCCCTTGGCAGTTTCAAAGAAGAAGACCCTTACCCTTCATAAAGTAGGCCCTTGTCCTAGTTTGAATGGAAAGGCAATAGCTGAGCTGAGGCCAATAAGGAGCCAGTCCCCTCTGACACATTCCCGAAGCCTGCTCCTTCATGGAATATAACTCTAGAATGTTGGAATGTCTTTGCAAGGCTGGCAAAGGGCAGTCAGGAACCAGCACCCTGCCTCTGGAATTACTGACTTCTGCGCAGATCTGGAGGTCTCCTTTAGGAGAAGCTAACCCATTCCTTCCAAATAGAGGCTTCAAAATACAGGCAGGTTGGCTGCCTTTCGTGCCCGAAGGAGGCTTGCTTTTCTCTCCTCCTATGAACCCCAGTTCCCAGCCTCTGGGAAAAGCGTATCTTGAAGATATTTTCTCAGGGGTTGTTTCCACGGAGCTGGGGCCGAGCCCGGGGCCCAAAGGCACAGGGGAAGGCAAGACCACATGGACAGGTGTATGCTCTGTAGCAGACCTCTAGTGAACCTCATCTCTCAGGAGCATTCTTGGCTCCTACAGAGACACCTCTGTGTGTGAAGCTGCGTACCTAACATAGGGGCAGAGAGAGCCTGATTCTCTCTGTTCATTTTGACGCTGTCATTAAGAAAACAGCTTGAGAATCCATAAAATGCTCTCCCTTACCACTGAGAGAATTCTCACTGCTGTAGCCCTTGGCACTTTGTAGAAATCTGCACCCAAACGCTTTTCCAAGTAGGCCTGGGTGCTAGCTCGGATGAACAGGCAATGGTGGAGCTGAGGCCAGTAAGGCAACAGTCAGGTTTCACACATTCTGGCAGCCTGCTCCTCCAGGGACTGTAAGGCCTCTTTTACTCTGCAGGAGATTCGCTTGCCTTACTTCATGTGAACAGCATTTCCCAGCCTCGGCGAAGCGGTTCCTGGAGATCTTTTCTCAGGGACAGTTTCCCCGGAGGTGTGGCAGACCTCGAGGACCCAACTCACAGGGGAAGGCAAAACCACATTGACAGGTCTATGCTCTGTAGGAGAGGTTTAGTGAACCTAATCTCTCAGGAACATTCTTGGCTCCTATAGAGACACCTCTGTGTGTGAAGCTACACTCCCAACATTGGTGCACAGGGAGCTTGATTCTCTCCGTGGGGTGCTGATGCTTTGTGGCAAAGCACCTGCTTGAGAATCCATCCTCTTAGGCTTCCCACACCTTGACAGAGGTCTCATTGCTGTAGCCCTTGGCAGTTTGCAAAGAAGAAGACCCTTACCCGTCATAAAGTAGGGCTTTGTCCTAGTTTGAATGGAAAGGCAATAGCTGAGCTGAGGTCAATAAGGAGCCAGTCCCGTCTGACACATTCCCGAAGCCTGCTCCTTCATGGAAAATAACTCTAGAATCTAGGAATATCTTTGCAAGGCTAGCAAAGGGCAGTCAGGAACCAGTACCCTGCCTTTGGAATTACCGACTTCTGAGCAGATCTGGAGGTCTCCTTTAGGAGAAGCTAACCCATTCCTTCCAAATAGAGGCTTCAAAACACAGGCAGGTGGGCTGCCTTTTCGTTCCCTATGGAGGCGTGCTTTTCTCTCCTCCTATGAACCCCGGTTCCCAGACACTGGGAAAAGTGGATCTTGAAGATATTTTCTCAGGGGTTGTTTCCACGGAGCTGGGGCCGAGCCTGGAGACCCAAAGGCACAGGGGAAGGCAAGACCACATGGACAAGCCTTTGCTCTTTAGTATAGCTCTAATGAACCTCACTCTGTCAGGATCTTTCTTGATTCCTACGGAGACACACCTGTGTGTGAAGCTGCGGGCACAGAGAGCCTGATTACCCCTGTGCAGCGCTGAGTCTGGGCGGCTAAACAACAGCTTGGGAATGCAGCCTGGGGCGCTTCCCTTCCCTCGGACAGAGCTCTCCTTGCGGTAGGCCTTGGTAGTTTGCATACAATGGGGCCCTAAGCCCTCTGCAAGTTGGCCTGGCTCCTAGGTCCAAAGGGCAGGCCAGAGCGGAGCTGAGGCTGTCAGGCTCCAGACACATCTCCCATACTCCTACATCCTGCTCCTCCCCGGGCGTGAACGCTAGAAGCTGGGAAGGTACCTGGACCGTGCAGGGGCGGGGCGAACGCGGGCGGCGTGGGGCGGGGGTCGGCTTCTGGTGGGGGTGGGGGCGGGCTTCCCAGTTGTGCTCTCGGAGGTGGACACTGAGGCTGAAAACGCGCCGGGAGTGCACCCGGGACTGGGTAAACCCGGGCTGCGCGGGTCGAGATTCCGATGGCTTTGGGTGGGGGTCGGTCCCAGTTGTGCTCCCGGGGGTCCCCACTGCAGCTGGAAACGCGCTGGGAGTGCGGCAGGGGCGGGGTGAACCCGGGTGGCGCGGGGCGGGGTTAGGCTCCTGGCGGAGGTGGGGGAGGGCTTCCCAGTTGTGCTCTCGGTGGTGGCCACTGCGGCTGGAAACGCGCCGGGAGCGCACCCGGGGCGGGGTAAACCTGGGCTGCGCGGGTCGAGATTTAGATGGCTGTGGGTGGGGGTTCGGTCCCAGTTGTGCTCTCGGGGGTCGCCACTGCGGCTAGGAACGCCCATTTCCTACGCTCCTGTGTCCCCAAGGATCCACATCTAGTGGGTGCAGCGGAGGGCTGCGGGCCACAGGTCAGGGAACTGGGACTGCTTGGAGCAGGGAACCAAGTATTCCGCCCTCTGTTGGCACATTCTCGGAGCTCCCCAACCTGGCGGTCGCAGAAAGGCCTCGCCCTTGGTGTCAAGGCCTTTACCGCTCCACCCCTTTGCTGAAAAATCTCAGTCTGCACGGTTTTCCCAAGCAGCCTAGTGTCCCCTGGAATTCCAAGGGACAGAACACTGAACTCTGGCCGGCTGGCCCAGCCCTGCTTCTGGCACTTTGTAAGCCAGCGGGCCCTTGAGCACCTGCTGGGATGGGAAAGGGAAGGGTCCACGGATTGCACCCTAGAAACTTAGTAGGGTGCATGGATTTCAAACCCTGGTGGCCGCCCAGGCAGCAAAGAAGGGGGGAGGGCACCTTGCTGCCCTTTCATGGCAGAATCTGTGGCTGTCCTGATGCGTGGGCCTTTTCATGGGGACCTTGTGCAATAAAAGTTTGGTGTTTTGGTACTGAATAATTAGAAATTGTAAAAAGTTTAAATTATGTGGTGGTGTAATTAAAAAACAAAACAAAACAAAACCAAGCCCCAAGTGTTTGGCACAGGGAGGTTTAAGTATTGAAGGCCTGTTTTCCTTCCACTGTGGCATTCTATCAAGAAGTGTGCAGGATTTTTTTTTTTTTTAAGAAAAGTGTTCGAAGTGAGGGAAACAGGAAACCCAGAGGTGCCCCTGTATTTTGGGGAAGGCCTTAGGAGGTCACTTGGAAATGCTGCTGTCTGTGGGGGAGGGGGGCAGATGGGTTGTGCAGGCTTGTCCTTTGCATTCATGTTCTTGTGTGTAGAAACCCAGCTCGGAGCCATCTCCTGATGTGTAAGAATTTCGCAGACAAACCTTGAGCTAAGCAATGCATTTGTTCCTGAGGAAATGTTTGTCTTAAGCGATGTAAATATCCTATGTATATCTGCTGGACTCTGGCTTCAGGTCGGTTCCCCCAATAGGCTCAGAAGCGACTTGAACAAAACAGTATGTTTTCCTCGTACCTTGTTCTCCTAATCTATGTTAAGGAAATGATATATTTGCCTGGAATACTGCCTTTCTTCAAGATTCATGTCAATCAGTTTTTGGCCCAGGATGACTCACCTGCTGCCAATGTGACATCAAGGCATGTCGTGGGGGAGGGGCCTGGTGCCATTCCCTGAGACAGTGCCTTTCTTTCCTTAGCTGACTGCTAGTGCCTGTAGAGTATCTGGCTAGAGACCAGCAGGGCGTACACCCCGCCTCAAGTCTAAGTCAGCAGCTTTCTCTATCTCATTTATACTTTAATAACAATTGATGACACAAAAGCTCTGAGCGATCAAATCATATCAAATCTTCATTTCAGATTGAAGATGCATTCCATGGTATTGCCATCTTAAGTCTTTCCATTGTTATGGAATACCTGTCCATGTATTCAGGATAGTTTTCAGCCAGGGTGTATAAGTTCCAGTGTGCCAGTCTTGTCATCCTCGTTACATCCATGGCAAAGTGTTGTATTCATGTTGACATTATTGAAAGGGAATTTTTTTTAATTCCTTTTCAGATTATTATCTGGTAATATATACAGAAAAAACTGTGTAATCTTTCGTTTTTATCAGTTTGGACAGCTTGATAGTTGTCTTTAATTTCTTTCCTTTCTCATACTTTAAGATTTTCCGGGCACTGTACATGTACTGCCTCACCCCTAATCTCAGTCATGTGTTCAAAGAACTTCTGTCCTTTATTTGTTTACTTATTTTTTGCAACATTGAATTCGTTTTGACTATGCTGGGTCTCTGCTGCAAGATGGAAGTTGCTAGGACCTCTGGACTGCAGTCTTCCATCTCTTACTGACCTCTTGTTGACCTCTGCAGAATCCTGGTTGGCGGGAGCTTGTTAGTTCCTTGTTCCTTACCAGGACCTCCTGTGGTAAGTGTTTTTCTCTTCTCTGTTGCCTTGTAAGGGTGGATGGTCATTGGCATCCCAAAGCTAGCTAGAAGTCAATTATTTAGGCAGGCTTGTGCATAGATATGGGAGAAGGCAATGGCACCCCACTCCAGTACTCTTGCGTGGAAAATCCCATGGATGGAGGAGCCTGGTAGGCTGCAGTCCATGGGGTCGCTAAGAGTCGGACACCACTGAGCGACTTCACGTTCACTTTTCACTTTCATGCATGGGAGGAGGAAATGGCAACCCACTCCAGTGTTCTTGCCTAGAGAACCCCAGGGACTGCGGGGCCTGGTGGGCTGCCGTCTATGGGGTCGCACAGAGTCGGACACGACTGAAACGACTTAGCAGCAGCAGCGGCGGCAGCAGCAGCAGAAGCAGTGCATCGATATCAAAAGGGCTGCAAACAGTCAGGAAGGATCACATATGTCACCGTGAAACACTACTTCTCCACTTAGCCAAAGCTAACAAAAGATTTCTGTTCTAGGTCAACCTAGAAGAGATCACTTAAGAGGTAAAGAAACTTAAACTCCATTAGCAAAGGCAGTTCGACATCTCAGGAAAACTTGTGCTAGGCACAGAACTCTTTTCTGGGGGTCCACTTTCCCTACAACCTCCTTATCCCATTCTGTACCCATTCCTTTGCTTCTCCCATCCTGAAACGGCCACCTGTAAGACAGAACTACTTTGTTTTCCTTCCTCAAGTGCCATTGCATTCCACATACTTTCTTGTAATAATAAGTCATACATTTCCCTTCAGCAACCAAGAACTGACTTTTATATTGGCATTCGCTATAGCCCGCCCCCCTCCCCCCACCCCCAAGAACAGAACAAAACAAAACAAAACAATTGCTTTCTTACATTTAACATGTCAGGATGGTGCCAGACACTATTCATGGAGAGTCAAAAATCTCTTTTGTTTCTGTGTAAAAGGGAGGTCCTTTCAAGTCGTGAATGTTTCAGAACTTTCATTTATTTGGAAATGACCTAGCTATTCAATACACTGTCGTCACAAGGATAGAAACTCGGGTTACCGAAACACCTGGAGAAACGTTTGTTAGTTCAGTTCAGTTCAGTTGCTCAGTCGTGTCTGACTCTTTGGGACCCCGTGGCCTGAAGGACGCCAGGCTTCCGTGTCCGTCACCAGCTCCAGGGGCTTGCTCAAACTCATGTCCATCGAGTCAGTGATGCCATCCAACCATCTTATCCTCTGTCATCCCCTTCTCCTCTGCCTTCAATCAAGACTATGAGAGGCAGATATTTTAGAGTATAATTATTGTAAAGAGTTTGTCTAAAAGCTCATATCACATTTACGTTTTTTACTTTTGTTGTTGTCGTTTCCAGGTAGTTTCTTGCTGACAGGATTGTGACAGATATAACAATAGAGCAATGTTTACCTCAAAAGAAACCTAGGCACTATGAACATGTTGTGCTTAATGTTGTTGACTCTTAGACATGTCTATAATGGAGGAGCAAAACCAAAAATACTAGATATTTAATATTGACTAGTTCCCAGTTCACGGGACTCTGACATTCATTTAGGTCAATGTTTTCTTGTATTTCCAGCAGTTTGATTTGGAAGGGCTGCCTTGTCTTGAGTCCATTGAAATCAGAACTCAGAACTTGAGCAATATTATCAAAAAACACAGGGCTCACACTGACACATACCTTAATCCAAACAGACAGACAAGACATCTTCCAGGTTTCCGCCTGAGATTTAAAATATTTCTTTGAGCCAGTCTTCTGGGGAGTGGGGGGATGGGGGTGGCAGTAAGGCAGGCTTGGGTAACAAGCTAATTGTTGGTCATTGCATATGCAAAGAACCAGCTTTCTGGGTTCCAAAGAAAAAAGTTTCCTTGGTAACCAACTTTGTCTGGTTCTATAGAATATCACGGCCCTACTAGGTCAGGTCATCTTGCCTTTCTGTGGTCCTCGTTTTATCCCTAAATCATAGACAGCTTGGATTGTCTCTGTGGGGTGTATGTATTGTCCTCATGTTTGACCTGGCGGCAGCAGCGAGGTCCGAGAGCCTCTCCTGGAACCGGGCGTGGGGACGGGGCTCACCGAGAGCCACTGGTGAAGGTGGGCAGCTCCCCTGGAGCGCGGCAGGGGCGGGGTGAACCCGGGCGGCGCAGGGCGGGTGTCGGCTCCTGGCGGGGGTAGGGGAGGGCTTCCCAGTTGTGCTCTCGGAGATGGCCACTGCAGCTGGAAACGCGCCGGGAGCGCAGCCAGGGTGGGGTAAACCTGGGCTGCACAGGTCGAGATTCCGCTCACTGTGGGTGGGGGGTCGGTCCCTGTTGTGCTCCCGGGGGTCGCCAATATTGCTGGGAACCCACCGGGAGCCCGGCAGGGCCGGGGCGAAACCTGGCGGTGCGGGGCAGGGTGGGGTTCCGTTCGCAGTGGGGGTCGGCTCCTGGCGGGGGTGGGGGAGGGCTTTCCAGATGTGCTGTTGGGGGTCGCCATTGCGGCTGGGAATGCCCATTTCGTGAACTCCTGGATCCCCAAGGATCGGCATCCATTGGCCACAGCGGAGGGGTGCGGAACACAGGTAAGGGAACGGGGACTGCGTGGAGCAGGGAACCATGTATTCCGCCCTGTGTTGGCACAGTCTCAGAGCTCCCCAACCTGGCGGTCGCAGAAAGGCCTCGTCTTTGGGGTCAAGGCCTTTACCGCTCCACCCCTCTGCTGAAAAACCTCAGAGTCTGCGCGGTTTTCCCAAGCAGCCTAGTGTCCGCTGGAAGTCCAAGGGACAGAACCCTGAATTCTGGCCGGCTGGCCCAGCCCTGCTTCTGGCACTTTGTAGGCCAGCGGGCCCTGGAGCACCTGCTAGGATGGGAAAGGGAAGGGTACGCGAATTGCACCCTGGTGGCCGCCGAGGCAGCAAAGAAGGGGGGAGGGCACCTTACTGCCCTTTAATGGCAGACAGAATCTGTGGCTGTCCTGCTGCGTGGGCCTTTTCATGGGGACCTTGTGCAATAAAAGTTTACCGGTGACCTTAGGGAACTTCCCAGTGTGCTTCTGACAGATGAGGGATGCTGTGGAGTTGGCGGGGCCTCTCAGGACTCCGCTGGGTTTGGCGCAATGGAAGAGGGCCTCATCTCCAGGGAAGGCAGGAACCTCAGGCTTCCTTTCCGTTTCAGACTCCGACCGCAGGGTCCCTGCAGAGTTGGGACAGGAGAGTCAGGAATCGTCTTGTCTGAGGAAGGGAACTCCGCTTGCCTCTCGAGGTGCTCAGGGGGTCTCAGGCCCCTTGTTGAGATGTGTGTGGAACCTGCGGGTGTTTCCGGAAATGCACGACGGTGACAGTGCCCCTTCGTGTTGTGCCTTCACCCACTGGGTTGCCTTCGAAGAGGTGTCCGGGCCTCGGGTTCTTTTCAAGTGCGGACAGGGAAATCGGGGTCTTTCGGCATGAGGGACCACCCACGGGGCTAGTGTCAAATTTCCTAGTGAGGCCGGCTTCAACCTTAGGTGTGCTGGGAAGGCCGGGGACCCTTCCAGACAATACAGGGGGATCGACTCTCCTGTCGCCATCAGGAGGGGAGAAGGGGCTCAGATGAAGTGGGGATGGAACCCTCGGTGTTACCCTCGAGGGAAACCGGCGTGTGGGGGACTTTTCGGGGTTGCATGAAAGGAGTCAGGTACCGTTTCGCACTTCAGGACAGAACCTGGGACTTCCCTTGAGACGCCGTAGCGGGCAAGGGCCTCATCTTGCGAAGACGTTGGGACCATGTGGATTTTCTCGAGTTGCGGCGGGATTCTAGAGTTACGAAGTGGATTTCAGGCTTCCTCTTGTGTTGGCCCCGGGAAGCCTAATCTTCCATTCGAGTTGCGAGGGAAAGCTGAGGGTTGCACTAGAGTCACTGCAGGGCCAAAGAGACCTCATCTAGGCCTGTGTCCGGGACTTAACGTTCCTCTCAAGGGAAGACAGGGATCTCAGGGTGGCGTTCCAGACTCCCCCGGGGAGTCAGGCCTGGCCTCGAGGGCAAGCCAAGGATGCCGCTCTCCTCTCAAGTCGCGACGCAGATCTCTTGGAGCCCACTGAGTGGCCTCAAGGGAGTCAGGCCTTCTCTTCAGTTTGGAGAGAGGACTCGGGATTGTGCTCTGGGTCAGGCAGGAAAAGAAGGCCCTCACCTCGCGAGGATGGGGGCTTCTCAGGGGTTTCCTCGAGCTGCGGCGCCCGTGGGGGTTTTCTCACGAGGCAAGACGAGGATCTCAGGGAGCCTCTCGTGCGGTGCCAGGGAAGTCAGGTCTCTGTGCACGTGGCGAGGGGGAGCGCGTCATGGTTCTCCAGTCATGGGAGAGGACTAGGGCCTCCAGAGGCATTGAAGAAGGACACTCGAGGTCTTTCTGTGGTTGCGGCGGGAAAGCCTCGTTTCCCTCGACTTCTGCCGGGGACCTGAGGGAACTTCCCATGGTGCCTCTGATAGGTGAGGGATGCTGTGGAGTTGGCGGGGCCTCTCGGGACTCCGCTGGGCTTGGCGCAATGGAAGAGGGCCTCATCTCGAGGGGAGACAGGAAACTTAGGCTTCCTCTCCTTTTCGGACTCCAACCACAGGGTCCCTGCAGAGTTGGGACAGGAGAGTCAGGCCTCGTCTTGTCTGAGGAAGGGAACTCCGCTTGCCTCTCGAATTGCTCAGGGTGTCTCACGCACCTCGTCAAGCTGTGTGTGGAAACCGCGGGTTTTTCCGGACGACGCACGGGGGTGTCAGTGCCCCTTCGAATGGTAACTTCACCCACAGGGTTGCCTTCGAAGAGGTGTCCGGGCATCGGGTTCTTATCCAGAGCGGACTGGGAAATCGGGGTCGTTCGGCATGTGGCACAACCCACGGGGCTCGTCTCGAATTTCCTCGGGAGGCCGGCCTCATCCTGAGGTGTGCCGGGAAAGCCGGGAACCCCTTCCAGAATACGCAGGGGAATCGACTCTCCTGTCGTGATGAGGAGGGGAGAAGGGGCTCAGATGAAGGGGTGCCAGGACCCTCGGTGTTCCCCTCGAGGGAACCCGGCGTGTCTGGGAAATTTTGGAGATCGCATGAAGGGTGTCAGGTACCGTTTCACAACTCAGGACGGAACGTGAGACTTCCCTTGAGACGCCGTAGCGGGCAAGGGCCCCATCTTGCGAAGACGTTGGGACCACGTGGTTTTTCTCGAGTTGCGGCGGGATTCTCGAGTTACGACGGGGATTTCAGGCTTCCTCTTGGGTTGACCCTGGGAAGCCCCATCTTCCATTCGAGTTGCTAGGGAAAGCTGGGTGTTGCGCTCGAGTCACTGCAGGGCCCAAGAGACCTCATCTAGGCGTGTGTCCAGGACCTAGTAGTACTCTCAAGGGAAGACAGGGATCCCGGTGTTGCACTCCAGAGTCCCCCGTGGAGTCAGGCCTCGCCTCGAGGGGAAGCAAAGGACTCCGCTCTTCTCTTGAGCCACAACACGGATCTCTTGGAGCCCTCTGAGTGGCCTCAAGGGAGTCAAGCCTAATCTTCAGTTTGGAGAGAGGACTCGGGTATGCTCTCCAGGAAAGGCAGGAAAAGAAGGCCCTCACCTCGCGAGGACGGGGGCTTCTCAGGGGTTTCCTCGAGCTGCGGCGTCCATGGGGCTTTTCTCACGAGGCACGACGAGGTTCTCAGGGAGCCTCTCGTGCGGCGCCATGGAAGTCAGGTCACCATGAGCGTGGCGAGGGGGAGCGCGTCATTGTTCTCGAGTCCTGGGAGGGGACTAGGGCATCAAGGCATGTAGAACAAGGTCTCTCGAGGTCTTTCTCGGCTTGCAGCGGGAAACCCTCGTTTCCCTCGACTTCTCCCGGTGACCTGAGGGAACTTCCCAGGGTTCCTCTTAGAGGTGAGGGATGCTGTGGAGTTGGTGGGCCATCTCGGGACTCCTCTGGGTTTGGCGCAATCGAAGAGGGCCTCATCTCGAGGGGAGACAGGACCGCAGGCTTCCTCTCCGTTTCGTACTCCGACAGCAGTGTCCCTGCAGCGTTGGGGCAGGAGAGTCAGGCCTCGTCTTGTCTGAGGAAGGGAACTCCGCTTGCCTCTCGAGTTGCTCAGGGAGTCTCAGTCCCCTCGTGGAGCTGTGTGTGGAAACCGCGGGTGTTTCCGGACGATGCACGGGAGTGTCAGTGCCCCTTCGTGTTGTTCCTTCACTCACAAGGTGGCCTTCGAAGAGGTGTCCGGGCATCGGGGTCTCCTCAACTGCGGACCGGGAAATCAGGGTCGTTCAACATGGGGCACCAGCCACGGGGCTTGTCTCGAATTTCCTCGCGAGGCCGGCCTCATCCTGAGGGGCGCCGTGCAGGCCGGGAACACCTTCCAGACCACGCAGGGGAATCGACTCTCCTGTCGTGATCAGGAGGGGAGAACGGGCTCAGATGAAGCTGTGCCGGGACTCTCGGTGTTCCCTTGAGGGTACCCGGCGTGTCGGGGAGCTTTTGGGGGTCGCACGAAGGGTGTCAGGTACTGTTTCGCACTTCAGGGCGGAACATGGGACTTCCCCTGAGACGCTGTAGTGGGCAAGGGCCTCATCTTGCGAAGACGTTGGAACCACGTGTTTTTTCTCGAGTTGCGGCTGGATTCTCGAGTGACGATGGGGATTACAGGCTTCCTCCTCTGTTGGCCCTGGGAAGCCCAGTCTTCCATTCGATTGGCGAGGGAAAGCTGGGGGTTGCGCTCGAGTCACTGCAGGGCCAAAGAGACCTCATCTAGGCTTGTGTCCAGGACCTAATGTTCCTCTCCAGGGAAGGCAGGGATCTCGGGGTTGCATTCCAGGATCCCCCTGGGTGTCAGGCCTCGTCTCGAGAGGAAGCAAAGGACTCTGCTGTCCTCCCGAGTCGCGACGCGGATATCTTGGAGCCCCCTAGTGGCGTCAGTGGAGTCAATCCTCCTCTTCATTTTGGAGAGAGGGCTCAGGATTGTTCTCCAGGCCATGCAGGAAAAGAAGTCCCTTCACATCGCGAGGACGGGGGCGTCTCAGGGGTTTCCTCAAGCTGCGGCGCCCGTGGGGGTTTTCTCGCGAGGCACGGCGAGGATCTCATGGAGCCTCTCGTGCGGCGCCAGGGAAGTCAGGTCTCCCTGCGCGTAGCGAGGAGGAGCGCGTTGTGGCTCTCGAGTAATGGGAGGGGACTAGGGCCTCAAGACGCGTTGAAGAGGGACTCTTGAGGTCTTTCTCGGGTTGTGGCGGGAAAAAGTCGTTTCCCTCGCCTTCTGCCGGGGACCTTAGGGAACTTCCCAGGGTGTCTCTGAGAGTTGAGGGATACTGTGGAGTTGGCGGTGCCTCTCGGGACTCCGCTGGGTTTGTTGCAATGGAAGAGGGGCTCATCTCGAGGGGAGACAGGAACCTCAGACTTCCTCTCTTTTTCGGACTCCGACATCAGGGTCCCTGCAGAGTTGGGACAGGAGAGACAGGCTACGTCTTTTCTGAGGAATGGAACTCCGCTTACCTCTCGAGTTGTTCATGGGGTTTCAGGCCCCTTGTCAAACTGTGTGTGGAATCTGCAGGTTTTTCCAGACGATGCACGGGGGTGTCAGTGACCCTTCGTTTTGTGTCTTCATCCACAGGGTTGCCTTCGAAGAGGTGTCCGGGCATCGGGTTCTTATGAAGAGCGGACCGGGATATCGGGGTCGTTCAGCATTTGGCACCACCCACGTGGGTTGTCTCGAATTTCCTCATGAAACCGGCCTCATCCTGAAATGTGCCGCAAAGTTCATGAAACTCTTCCAGACAAAGCAGAGGAATCGACCCTCCTGTGGCGATCAGGAGGGGAGAAGTGGCTCAGATGAAGTGCTGCTGGGAACCTCGGTGTTTCCCTCAAGTGAGACAGGTATGTCGGGTAACTTTTGGGGTCGCATAAAGCGTTCCAAGTACCGTTTTGCTCTTCAAAATGGAACGTTTTACTTCTCTTGGGGTGCTCCAGCGAGCATGGGCCTCATCTTGGAATGACGGCGGAACCACTTGGTTTTTCTCGAGTTGCGGTGGGATATTTGAGTTACCGCAGGGAATTCATGCTTCCTCTTGTGTTGGCCCACAAAAGTCTTATCTTCCATTCGAGATTCGAGGAAGAGCTGGAGGTGCGCTCTAGTCACTGAAGGCAAAAGAGACCCCACCAAGGCTTGTGTGCAGGACCTAATGTTCATGTCAAGGCTCGACAGAAATCTCGGGGTTGCATTCCAGACTCACCTTGGAGTCAGCCCTCATCTCGAGGGGAAGCAAAGGACTCTGCTCTCCTCTCGAGTCGGACGGGTATGTCTTGGAGCCCACTGAGTGGCTTAAAGGGAGTCAAACCTCCTTTGGTGTTTGGAGGGAGGACACGGGATTGCTCTCCAGGGAATGCATGAAATGAAGGCCCTCATCTCCCAATGACTGGGGCGTCTCGTAGGTTTTCTCGAGCTGTGGCGCTAGTGTGGGGTTTCTCACGAAGTAAGACTGGGAGCTCAGTGAGCCTCTCACGAGGTGCCAGGGCAGTCAGGTCTCTATGCACGTGGTGAGAGGGAGCCCGTCATTGTTCTCGAGTCATGGTAGGGGAATTGGGCCTGAAGAGGTGTTAAAGAAGGACTCTCGAGGTCTTTCCTGGGTTGCAGCAGGAAACCCTGGGTTCCATCGACTTGTGCCAGTGACTTCAGGAAGCTTCTCTGCGTGCCTCTGAGAAGTCAGGGTCACTGTGGAGTTGGGAGGGGCCTCTCTGAACTCCACTGGGTTTGGTGCAATGGAAGAGGGCCTCATGACAAGTTGAGGCAGGAACCTCAGGGTTCCTCTCCTGGCTTCGAATGCGCCGGATCTGACTCGGATCGCAGAGTCCCTGCAGAGTTGGGACAGGAGAGTCAGGCCTCGTCTTGTGTGGAGGACTGGAACTCCGCTTGACTCTCGCGTTGTTCATGGGGTGACAGGCCACTTGTCGATTTGTATGTGGAACTTTTGGGTTTTTCTGGACGATGCACCGGGGTGTCACTGCCCCTTCGTGTTGTGCCTTGATCCACAGGATTGCCTTCGAGTTGGGTTCTGCCATCGGGTTCTTATCAAGAGCGGACCAGGGAATCGGGGTCTTTTGGCATGCCGCACCACCCACGAGGCTATGTCTCAAATTTCCTCGTGAGACTGGCCTCATCTTGATGTGCGCCAGGAAGGTCGGGAATGCCTTCCAGACAAAGCAGGGGAATCGAACCTCCTGTCGCGATCAAGAGGGGAGAAGAGTCTCAGATGAAGTGGTGCCAGGAACCTCGGTGTTCTCCTCAAGTGAGACTGGTATGTCGGGGAACTTTTGGGGTCGCATCAAGGGTTCCAAGTAACTTTTCGCTCTTCAATACGGAACGTGGGTCTTCTCTTGAGACGCTGTAGCGGGCAAGGGCCTCATCTTTCGATGACGGGGGAACCACGTGCTTTTTCTTGAGTTGCGGCGGGATTCTCGAGTTACGACGGCGAATTCAGGCTTCCTGTTCAACTGCCCCAGGGAAGTCCAGTTTTCATTCGAATTGCGAGTTAGAACTGGGGATTGCTCTCGAGACACTGCAGGGCCAAATAGACCTCATCTAAGCTTGTGTCCAGGACCTAATGTTCCTCTGCTGGGGCGACAGCGATCTCGGCATTGCATTCTCGACTCACCCGGGGAATCAGGCCTCATCTCGAGGGGAAGCCAAGGACACCGCTCTCCTGTCAAGTCGCGACGGGTATATCTTGGAGCTCACTGTGTGGCCTAAAATGAGTCAAGCCTCCTGTGGAGTTTGGAGAGAGGACTCAGGATTGCTCTCCAGGCCATACAGCAAAAGAAGGCCCTCATCTCGTGAGGACTGGGGCGTCTCGTGGGTATTCTCGAGCTGCGGCTCCAGTGTGGTGTTGCTCACGAGGTATAATGGGGAGGTCAGGGAGCCTCTCCTGTGGCGCCAGGGAAGTCAGGTTTCTATGCGCGTGGCTAGGCGGAGTGCGTCATTGCTCTTGAGTCATGGTAGGGGAATCGCACCTCAAGATGCGTTGAAGAAGGACTCTCGAGGTCGTTTACGGGTTGGGGCAGGAAACCCTTGGTTCCCTCGACTTGTGCCGGTGATCTCAGGAAGGTCTAAGCGTGCCTCTGAGAAGTCAGGGATACTGTGCAGTTGGGAGGGGCCTCTCGGGACTCCACTGGGTTCGGTGCAATGGAAGAGGGCCTCATCTCGAGTGGAGGCAGGAAACTCATGTTTCCTCTCCTGACTTCCCCTGGGCCAGATCTGACTCGGATTGCAGTTTCGCTGCAGAGTTCGAACAGGAGAGTCAGGCCTCGTCTTGTGTGGAGGAATGGAACTCTGCTTGCCTCTCCAGTTGTTCATGGGGTGACAGGTCACTTCTCGAGCTGTGTGTGGTACCTGCGGGTTTCTCCGGACGATACCCGGGGGTGTCAGTGCCCCTTCGTGTTGTGCCTTCCTCAAAAGGGTTATCTTCAAAGAGGTGTCCGGGCATTGGGATCTTATCAAGAGCGAACCGGGAAATCGGGGTCTTTCGGCATGTGTCACCATCCACGTGGCTATGTCTCGAATATCCTCGTGAGACCGGCTTCATCCTGAGATGCACCGGGAAAGGCGGGAACCCCTTCAAGACAAAACAGGGGAATCGACCCTCCTGTCGCGATCAGGAGGGGAGAAGGGGCCCAGATGTAGTGGTGCCGGGAACCTCGGTGTTCTCCTCGAGTCAGACTGGTGTGTCGAGGAACTTTTGAGGTTGCATCAAGGGTGCCGATACCGTTTCGCACTTCAAGATGGAACGTGGGACTTCTCTTGAGACGCTGTAGGGGGCAAGGGCCTCATCTTGCGATGACGGGGGAACCACGTAGCGTTTCTCGAGTTGTGGCGGGATTCTCGAGTTTCGATGGGGAATACATTCTTCCTCATGTGTTGGCCCAGGGAAGTCCTATCTTCCATTCGAGTTTCAAGGGAGAGCTGGGGATTGCCCTCGAGTCACTGCAGGGCAAAATAGACCTCATCTAGCCTTGTGTCCAGGACTTAATGTTCATCCCTAGGGGCGACAGGGGTCTCGGGCTTGCATACCAGACTCACCCGGGGAATCAGGCCTCGTCTCGAGGGGAAGCAAAGAACTCCGCTGTCCTTTTGAGTCGCGATGGGTATCTCTTGGAGCCCACTGTGTGCCCTAAAGGGAGTCAAGCCTCCTGTGCTGTTTGGATAGAGGACTCGGAATTCCTCTCCAGGCCATGCAGGAAAAGAAGGCCCTCATCTCGTGATGACGGCGGCCTCTTGTGGGTTTTCTAGACTGCCGCGCTAGTGCCGGGTTTCTGACGAGGTACGAGAGGGAGCTCAGGGAGCCTCTCGTGTGGCGCCAGGGAAGTCAGGTCCCCATGAGATGGCTAGGGGGAGTTCGTCATTGCTCTCGAGTCATGGTAGGGTAATCGGGCCTCAAGACGGGTTGAAGAAGGACTCTCGAGGTCTTTCTCGGGTCACTGCATAAAACCCAGGGTTCCCTTGACTTGTGCCTGCGACCTCAGGGAGCGTCTCAGAGTGCCTCTGAGAAGTCAGGGATACTGTGCAGTTTGGAGGGGCCTCTCGAGACTCCTCTGCATTTGGTGGAATGTAAGAGGGACTCATCTCGAGATGAAGCAGGAACCTCAGTGTTCCTCTCCATTTCTGACTCAGATCGCAAGGTCCCTGCATGTTGGTACAGGAGAGTCAGGCCTCGTCTTTTCTGGAGGATGGGACTCCTCTTGCCTCTCGAGTTGTTCTCGAGGTGACAGGCCACTTGTCGAGCTGTGTGTGTAACCTGCCCGTTTTTCCGGATGATGCACAGGTGTGTTAGTGCCCCTTCGTGTTGTACCTTCATACTCAAGGCTGCCTTCCAAGAGGTGTCCGAGCATCGGATTCTTATCAAGAGCGGACCGGGAAATTGGAGTCTTTCAGCAAGTGGCACCACCCACAAAGCTACGTATCGAATTTCCCCATGAGACCGGCCTCATCCTGAGTTGTGCAGGGAAGGTCGGGCCCCCTTGCAGACAAAGCAGGGGAATCGACCCACCGGTCACGATCAGGAGGGGAGAAGGGGCTTAAATGAAGTGGTGCCGGGAACCTCGGTGTTCCCCTTGAGTGAGACCGGCGTGTTGGGGGACTTTTGGGGTCGCATCAAGGGTGCCAAGTACCGTTTCGCATTTCAAGACGGAACGTGGGACATCTTTTGAAACGCTGTAGCGGGCAAGGGCCTCATCTTGCGATGACGGGAGAACCACGTGGTTTTGCTCGAGTTGCGGCGGGATTCTCGAGTTATGACCGGGAATTTAGGCTTCCTCTTGTTGGCCTTGAAATCCAATCTTCCATTCGGGTTGCGAGGGGGAGCTGGGGATTGCGCTAGAGTCACTGCAGGGCAAAAGAGACCTAATCTAGGCTTGTGTCCAGGATCTAACGTTGCTCTCCAGGGGCGACAGGGATCTCGGGTTTGCATTCCAGACTCATCCGGGGAGTCAGTTCTCACCTCGAAGGTAAGCAAAGAATTCCGCTCTCGTCTCGAGTCACGATGGGTGTCTCTTGGAGCCCAATGTGTGTACTAAAGGGAGTCAAGCCTCCTGTGGAGTTTGGAGAGAGGACTCGGGATTGGACTCCAGGCCATGCAGGAAAAGAAGGCCCTCATCTCGAGATGATGGTGGCGTCTCGTGGGTTTTCTCGAGCTGCGGCGCCAGTGTGGGGTGTCTCATGAAGTACCACAGGGATTTCAGGGAGGCTGTTGTGTGGCGTCAGGAAAATCCAGTATTCCATTCGAGTTGCAAGTTAGAACTGGGGATTGCTCTCCAGTCACTGCAGGGCAAAATAGACCTCATCTACGCTTGTGTCCAGGACCTAGTGTTCCACTACTGGGCTGACAGGGATCTCAGGGTTGCATTCTCGACTCACCCGGAGAGTCAGGCCTCATCTTGAGGGGAAAAAAAGGACTCCGCTCTCCTGTCGAGTCGCGACGGGTACCTCTTGGAGCCCACTGCGTGGCGTAAATGGAGTGAAGCCTCCTACGGAGTTTGGAGAGATGACTTGGGATTGTTTTCCTGGCCATGCAGGAAAAAAGGCCCTCATCTCGCGATGACGGGGGCGTCTCGTGGGTTTTCTCCAGCTGCGGCGCCAGTATCAGATTTCTCACGAGGTACAACAGGGAGCTCAGAGAGCCTCTCGTGTGGTGCTAGGGACGTCAGGTCTCCGTGCGTGTGGTGAAGGGGAGTGCGTGATTGCTCTCGAGTCATAGTAGGCGAATCGGGCCTCAAGACGCATTGAAGAAGGACTCTCGAGGTCTTTCTCGGGTTGCGGCAGGGAACCCTGGGTTCCCTCGACTTGTGTCGGTGACCTCAGGCAACTTCTCAGGGTGCCTCTGAGAAGTCAGGGACACTGTGGATTTGGGAGGGGCCTTTCGTTACTCAACTGGGTTTGGTGCAATCGAAGAGGGCCTCATCTCGAATGGAGGCAGGAACCTCAGGGGTCCTCTCCATTACTGACTCGGGTCGCAGAGTACCTGCCGAGTACGGACAAGAGAGTCACGCCTCGTCTTCCGTGGAGGAATGGATCTCCGCTTGCCTTTCGAGTTGTTCACGGAGTGACAGGCCATTTGTTGAGCTGTGTGTGGAACCTGCGGGTTTTTCCGGACGATGCACAGGGGTATCAGTGCCCCTTCGTGTTGTGCCTTCATCCACAGGGTTGCCTTCAAAGAGGTGTCCGGGCATCGGGTTCTTTTCAAGAGCGTACCAGAAAATTGGGGTCTTTCAGCATGTGGTACCACCCACGAGGCTACGTCTCGAATTTCCTCGGGAGACCGGCCTCATCCTGAGGTTCGCCGGGAAGGTAGGGAACCCTTGCAGACAAAGCAGGGGAATCGACACACCGGTCGCGATCAGAAGGGGAGAAGGGGCTCAGATGAAGTGGTGCCAGGAACCTCGGTGGTCCCCTCGAGTGAGACCGGTATGTCACGGCACTTTTGAGGTCGCATCAAGGGTGCCAAGTACAGTTTCCCACTTCAAGACGGAACGTGAGAATTCTCTGGAGATGCTGTAGCGGGCAAGGGCCTCATATTGCGATGACGAGGGAAACACGTGGTTTTTCTCGAGTTGCGGCGGGATTCTCGAGTTACGACGGGGAATTCAGGCTTCCTCTTGTGTTGGCCCAGGAAGTCCAATCTTCCATTCAACTTGTAAGAGAGAGCTGTGGGATGCTCTCGAGTCACTTCAGGGCAAAGAGTCCTCATCTAGGCTTGGGTCCAAGACGTAGTGTTCCTCTCCAGGGGCAACAGGGATATCGGGGTCGCATTCCAGTCTCACCCGGTGGGTCACGCCTCGTCTCGAGTGGAAGCAAAGGACTCCACTATCCTCTCGAGTCGTGACGTGTAACTCTTGGAGCCCAATGAGTGGCCTAAAGGGAGTCAAGCGTCCTGTGTAGCTTGGACAGAAGGTTCACGCTTGATCTGCATACCATTCAGTTAAAGATGGCCCTCCTCTCGTGATGACGGGAGCGTCTCATGGGTTTTCTCGAGCTGCGGCGCCAGTGTGGGGTTTCTCACGAGATATGATGGGGAGCTCAGGGAGCCTCTCGTGCGGCGCCAGAGAAGTCAGGCCTCCATGCGTGTGGCCAGGCAGATCGCGTCATTGCTCTGGAGTCATGAGAGGGACTAGGGCCTCCAGACGCATTTAAGAAGGACTCTCGAGGTCTTTCTTGGGTTGGGGCGGGAAACACTCGTTTCCCTCGACCTCTACCGGGGACCTTAGGGAACTTCCCAGGTGCCTCTGAGAGGTGAGGGATACTGAGGAGTTAGAGGGGCCTCTCGGGACTCCACTAGGTTTGACGAAATGAAAGAGGGCCTCATCTCGATTGGAGGCAGGAACCTCAGGCTTCCTCTCCATTTCTGACTCCGACCGCAGGGTCCCTGCAGGGTTGGGACAGGAGAGTCATGCCTCGTCTTGTCTGAGGAATGGAATTCTGGTTGCCTCTCGAGTTGTTCCGGGAGTCTCAGGCCCCTTGTCGAGCTGTGGGTAGACCCTGTGGGTTTTTCCGGATGATGCACGGGGGTGTCAGTGCCCCTTCGTGTTGTGCCTTCACTCACAGGGTTGCCTTCGAAGAGGTGTCCGGGCATCAGGTTCTTATCAAGAGCGGACCGGAGAATCGGTGTCGTTCGGCACGTGGCACCTCACACATGGCTGGTCTCGAATTTCCTCCTGAGACCGGCCTCATCCTGAGGTGCACCAGGAAGGCCGGGAACCCCTTCCAGAGAAAGCAGGGGAATTGACTCTCCTGTCGCGATCAGGAGGGGAGAAGGGGCTCAGATGAAGTGGTGCCGGGACCCTTTGTGTTCCCCTCGAGGGAACCCAGCGTGTCGGGAACTTTTGCGGTCGCATCAAGGGTGTCAAGTACCGTTTCGCACTTAAGGACAGAACATGGGACTTCCCTGGAGACGCCGGGAATTTCGGTGTTCCCCTGGAGTGAGACCGGTATGTTGGGGAACTTTGGGGTCGCATCAAGGGTGCCAAGTAGCATTTCGAACTTTAAGATTTAACGTGGGACTTCTCTTGAGACTCTAGCTGGCAAGGGCCTCATATTGCGATGAAGGGGGAACCACATGGTTTTTAAGACTTGAGGCTGAATTCTCGAATTACGATGGGATATTCAGACTTCCTCATGTGTTGACCGTGGGAAGCCCAATCTTCCATTCAATGTGAGGGAGAGATGGAGGTTGCTCTCGATGACTGTAGGGCAAAATAGACCTCATCTAGGCTTGTGTCTAGGACATAATGTTCCACTCCAGGGGCGACAGGGATCTCGGGGTTGCATTCCAAACTCACCCGGGGAGTCAGGCCTCGTCTCCAGGGAAGCAAAGGACTCCGCTCTCCTCTCGAGTCGCACCGGGTATTTCTTGGACCCAACTGAGTGGCCTAAAGGGAGTCAATCCTCCTCTGAAGTTTGGAGAGAGGACCAGGGATTGCTCTCCAGGTCAGGCAGGAAAAGAAGGCCCCCATCTCTCCTTGACGGGAGCATCTTGTGGTTTTTCTCGAACTGCGGCGCCACTGTGGGTTTTCTCATGAGGTATGATGGGGTACTCAGGGAGCCTCTTGTGTGGTATTAGGGAAGTCAGTTTTCCTGCTTGTGGCGAGGGGAGCGCGTCCTTGCTCTGGAGTCATGGTAGGGGAATCGGGCATCAAGAGACGTTGAAAAAGGACTCTCCAAGTCTTTCTCGGGTTACTTCAGGAAACTCTGGGTTCCCTCGACTTGTGCCAGTGACCTCAGGTAGCTTCTCAGGGAGCCTCTGAGAATTCAGGGATACTGTGGTGTTGGGAGGGGCCTCTCGGGACACCACTGAGTTTGGTTCAATGGAAGAGGGCCTCTTCTCTAGTTGAGGCAGGAACCTCAGGGTTCCTCTCCATTTCTGACTCTGATTGCAGGGTCCCTGAAGAGTTGGGACAGGAGGGTAAGGCCTCGTCTTGTGTGAAGGAATGCAACTTCACTTGCCTCTCGAGTTGTTCACGGGGTGACAGTCCACATTTGGAGCTGTGAGTGGAATCGGCGGGTTTTTCTAGACGATGCATGTGGATGTCATTGTCCCTTCGTGTTGTGCCTTCATCCACAGGGTTGCCTTCGAAGAGATGTCCGGGCGTCAGGTTCTTATCTAGAGTGGACCGGGAATTCGGGATCTTTCAGCATATGGCACCAACCATGAGGCTACTTTTCGAATTTCCTCATGAGACCGGCCTCATCCGGAGGTTCGCGGGGAACGTCGGGAACCCCTTGCAGACAAAACATGGGAATCGACCCTTCTGTCGCGATCAGGAGGGGTGAAGGGGCTCACAGGAAGTGGTGCCGTGAACTTTGGTGTTTCCCTCGAGTGAGACCGGTATGTCAGGGAACTTTGGGGGTCGCATCAAGGGTGCCAAGTACCGTTTTGTACTTCAGGATGGAACGTGGGACTTCTCTTGATACGCTGTAGCGGCCAAGGGCCTCATCTTGCGATGACGGGGGAGCCACGTGGTTTTTCTCGAGTTGCGGCGGGATTCTCGAGTTACGACGGGGATTTCAGGCTTCCTCTTGTGTTGGGCCAGGGAAGTCCAATCATCCATTCGAGTTGCGAGGGAGAGCTGGGGGTTGCGCTCGAGTCACTGCAGGGCAAAGGAGACCTCATCTAGGCTTGTGTCCAGGACCTAATGTTCCTCTCCAAGGGCCACAGGGATCTCAGGTTTGCATTCCAGACTCACCCAGGGAGTCAGGCCTCATGTCGAAGGGAAGCAAAGGACTCCGCTCTCCTTTCAAGTCGCGACGGGCACCTCTTGGAGCCCACTTTGTGGCCTAAAGGGAGTCAAGCCTCCTGTGAAGTTTGGAGAGAGGACTTGGGACTGCTCTCCAGGCCATGCAGGAAAAGATGGCCCTCATCTCGCGATGGCGGAGGGATCTTGTGGGTTTTCTCGAGCTGCGGCGCCAGTGTGGGGTTTCACACGAGGTAGGATGGGGAGCTCAGGGAGCCTCTCGTGTGGTGCCAGGGAAGTCAGGTCTCCATGTGCGTGGCGAGGGGGAGCGCATTATTGCTCTCGAGCTATGGTAGGGGAATCTGACCTCAAGACGCATTGAAGAAGGACTCTCGAGGTCTTTCTTCGGTTGTGGCAGGAAACTATTATTTCCCTCGACTTTTGCCGGTGGCCTCAAGGAGCTTCTCAGAATGCCTATGAGAAGTGAGGGATACTGTGGAGATGGGAGGGGCCTCTCGGGACTCCGCTGGCGTTGTCGCAATGGAAGAGGGCCTTATCTCGAGGGGAGGCAGTAACCTCAGGCTTCCTCTCTGTTTCTGACTCCGACCCTCCGACCTCAGGGTCCCTGCAGAGTTGGGAGCGGAGAGTTAGGCCTCGTCTTGTCTGAGGAAGGGAACTCCGCTTGCCTCTCGAGTTGCTCAGGGGGTCTCAGGCCCCTCTTCGAGCTGTGTGTGGAACCCACGGGTGTTTCTGGACGATGCACGGGAGTGTCAGTGCCCCTTCGTGTTGTGCCATCACCCACAGGGTTGCCTTCGAAGAGGTGTCCGTGCAACGGGTTCTTCTCAAGAGTGGACCGGGAAATCAAGGTCGATCGGCATGTGGCACCACCCCCGTAGCTCATCTCGAATTTCCTTGTGCGGACGGCCTCATCCTGAGATGCGCCGGGAAGGCCGGGAATCCCTTCCAGACCACGCAGGGGAATCGACACTCCTGTCGCCATCAGGAGGGGAGAAGGGGCTCAGATGAAGTGGTGTCGGGACCCTCGGTGTTTCCCTCGAGGGAACTCGGTCTGTCGGGGAAATTCTGGGGGTCACATGAAAGGTGTCAGGTACTGTTTGGCACTTCAGGACAGAAACTGGGAATTCCCTTGAGACGCCATAGCGGGCAAGAGGCTCATCTTGCAAAGACGTAGGAACCACGTGGTTTTCCTCGAGTTGCCGCGGAATTCTCGAGTTACAACGGGGATCTCAGGCTTCCCCTTGGGTTGGCCCTGGGAAGCCCAATCTTCCCCTCGAGTGAGAGGGAAAGCTGGGGGTTGCGCTTGAGTCACTGCAGGGCCCAAGAGACCTCACCTAGGCGTGTGTCCGGGACCTAATATTCCTCTCCAGGGAAGGCAAGGATCTCGGGGTTGCATTCCAGGCTCCCCTGGGGAGTCAGGCCTCGTCTCGAGGGGAAGCCAAGGACTCCGCTCTCCTCTCGAGTCGCGATGCAGGTCTCTTGGAGTCCCCTGAGCGGCCTCAAGGGAGTCCAGCCTCCTTTTCAGTTTGGAGACAGGACACGGGATTGCTCTGCAGGCCATGCAGGAAAAGAAGGCCCTCAGCTCGCGAGGACGGGGGCGTCTCAGGGGTTTCCTCGAGCTGCGGTGCCCATTGGGGTTTTCTCACGAGGCACTACGAGGATCTCAGGGAGCCTCTCGTGTGGCGCCAGGGAAGTCAGGACTCCATGTGGTGGCAATGGGGATCGAGTCATGGCTCTCGAGTCATGGGAGGGGACTAGGGCCTCGAGACGCGTTGAAGAAGGACTCTCGAGGTCTTTTTTGGAGGGCGGCGGGAAACCCTCGTTTCCTCGCCTTCTGCCGGGGACCTTAGGGAACTTCCCAGGGTGCCTCTGAGAGGCGAGGGATCCTGTGGAGTTGGCGGGGCCTCTCGGGACTCCGCTGGGTCTGGCAAAACGGAAGAGGGCCTCACCTCGAGGGGAGGCAGGAACCCCAGGCTGCCTCTCCGTTTCGGACTCCGACCGCAGGGTCCCTGCAGAGTTGGGACAGGAGAGTCAGGCCTCGTCTTGTCTGAGGAAGGGAACCCCGCTGGCCTCTCGAGTTGCTCAGGGGGTCTCAGGCCCCTCGTCGAGCTGTGTGTGGAACCCGCGGGTCTTTGCGGACGATGCACGGGGGTGGCAGTGCCCCTTCGTGTTGTGCCTTAACCCACAGGGTTGCCTTCGAAGAGGGTTCCGGGCCTCGGGTCCTTCTCAAGGGCGGACCGGGGAACCGGGGGCGTTCGGCATGTGGCACCACCCACGTGGCTCGTCTCGAATTTCCTCGTGAGACCGGCCTCATCCTGAGGTGCGCTGGGAAGGCCGGGAACCCCTTCCAGACCACGCAGGGGAATCGCCTCTCCTGTCGCGATCAGGAGGGGAGAAGGGGCTCAGAGGAAGCGGTGCCGGGACCCTCGGTGTTACCCTCGGGGGAACCCGGCGTGTCGGGGGACTTTTGGGGGTCGCAGGAAGGCTGCCAGGGACCGTTTCGCCCTTCAGGGCGGAACAGGGGACTTCCCTTGAGAAGCCGTCGCGGGCAAGGGCCTCATCTTGCCAAGAGGTGGGAACCACGTGGTTTTTCTCGAGTTGCGGCGGGATTCTCGAGTGACGACGGGGATCTCAGCCTTCCCCTTGGGTTGGCCCTGGGAAGCCCAATCTTCCCCTCGGGTTGCGAGGGAAAGCTGGGGGTTGCGCTCGAGTCACTGCAGGGCCGAAGAGACCTCACCTAGGTGTGTGTCCGGGACCTAATATTCCTCTCCAGGGAAGACAGGGATCTCGGGGTTGCACTCCAGGCTCCCCCGGGGAGTCAGGCCTCGTCTCGAGGGGAAGCCAAGGACTCCGCTCTCCTCTCGAGTCGCGACGCGGGGCTCTTGGAGCCCCCTGAGCGGCCTCAAGGGAGTCCAGCCTCCTCTTCCGTTTGGAGAGAGGACCCGGGATTGCTCTCCAGGCCATGCAGGAAAAGAAGGCCCTCAGCTCGCGAGGACGGGGGCGTCTCAGGGGTTTCCTCGAGCTGCGGCGCCCGTGGGGGTTTTCTCCCGAGGCACGACGAGGATCTCAGGGAGCCTCTCGTGCGGCGCCAGGGAAGTCAGGTCTCCATGCGCGTGGCGAGGGGGAGCGCGTCCTGGCTCTCGAGTCACGGGAGGGGACTAGGGCCTCGAGACGCGTTGAAGAAGGACTCTCGAGGTCTTTCTCGGGGGGCGGCGGGAAACCCTCGTGTCCCTCCCCTTCTGCCGGGGACCTTAGGGAACTTCCCAGGGTGCCTCTGAGAGGCGAGTGATCCTGTGGAGGTGGCGGGGCCCCTCGGGACTCCGCTGGGTCTGGCGCAACCGAAGAGGGCCTGACCTCGAGGGGAGGCAGGAACCTCAGACTTCCTCTCCGTTTCGGACTCCGACCGCAGGGTCCCTGCAGAGTTGGAACAGGAGAGCCAGGCCTCGTCTTGTCTGAGGAAGGGAAACCCACTGGCCTCTCGAGTTGCTCAGGGGGTCTCAGGCCACTCGTCGAGCTGTGTGTGGAACCCGCGGTCTTTGCGGACGATGCACGGGAGTGGCAGTGCCCCTTCGTGTTGTGGCTTCACCCACAGGGTTGCTTTCGAAGAGGGGTCCGGGCCTCAGGTCCTTCTCAAGGGCGGACCGGGGAACCGGGGGCGTTCGGCATGTGGCCTCACCCACGTGGCTCGTCTCGAATTTCCTCGTGAGACCGGCCTCATCCTGAGGTGCGCCGGGAAGGCCGGGAACCCCTTCCAGACCACGCAGGGGAATCTCCTCTCCTGTCGCGATCAGGAGGGGAGAAGGGGCTCAGAGGAAGCGGTGCCGGGACCCTCGGTGTTCCCCTCGGGGGAACCCGGCGTGTCGGGCGACTTTTGGGGGTCGCAGGAAGGCTGTCAGGGACCGTTTCCCCCTTCAGGGGGGAACAGGGGACTTCCCTTGAGACGCCGTCGCGGGCAAGGGCCTCATCTTGCCAAGAGGTGGGAACCACGTGGTTTTTCTCGAGTTGCGGCGGGATTCTCGAGTTACGACGGGGATCTCAGCCTACCCCTTGGGTTGGCCCTGGGAAGCCCAATCTTCCCCTCGGGTTGCGAGGGAAAGCTGGGGGTTGCGCTCGAGTCACTGCAGGGCCGAAGAGACCTCACCTAGGCGTGTGTCCGGGACCTAATATTCCTCTCCAGGGAAGGCAGGGATCTCGGGGTTGCATTCCAGGCTCCCCCGGGGAGTCAGGCCTCGTCTCGAGGGGAAGCCAAGGACTCCGCTCTCCTCTCGAGTCGCGACGCGGGTCTCTTGGAGCCCCCTGAGCGGCCTCAAGGGAGTCCAGCCTCCTCTTCCGTTTGGAGAGAGGACCCGGGATTGCTCTCCAGGCCATGCAGGAAAAGAAGGCCCTCAGCTCGCGAGGACGGGGGCGTCTCAGGGGTTTCCTCGAGCTGCGGCGCCCGTGGGGGTTTTCTCCTGAGGCACGACGAGTATCTCAGGGAGCCTCTCGTGCGGCGCCAGGGAAGTCAGGTCTCCATGCGCGTGGCGAGGGGGAGCGCGTCCTGGCTCTCGAGTCACGGGAGGGGACTAGGGCCTCGAGACGCGTTGAAGAAGGACTCTCGAGGTCTTTCTCGGGGGGCGGCGGGAAACCCTCGTGTCCCTCCCCTTCTGCCGGGGACCTTAGGGAACTTCCCAGCGTGCCTCTGAGAGGCGAGTGATCCTGTGGAGGTGGCGGGGCCCCTCGGGACTCCGCTGGGTCTTGCGCAACGGAATAGGGCCTCACCTCGAGGGGAGGCAGCAACCTCAGGCTTCCTCTCCGTTTCGGACTCCGACCGCAGGGTCCCTGCAGAGTTGGGACAGGAGAGTCAGGCCTCGTCTTGTCTGAGGAAGTGAACCCCGCTGGCCTCTCGAGTTGCTCAGGGGGTCTCAGGCCCCTCGTCGAGCTGTGTGTGGAACCCGCGGGTCTTTGCGGACGATGCACGGGGGTGGCAGTGCGCCTTCGTGTTGTGCCTTCACCCACAGGGTTGCCTTCGAAGAGGGGTCCGGGCCTCGGGTCCTTCTCAAGGGCGCACCGGGGAACCGGGGGCGTTCGGCATGTGGCACCACCCACGTGGCTCGTCTCGAATTTCCTCGTGAGACCGGCCTCATCCTGAGGTGCGCCAGGAAGGCCGGGAACCCCTTCCAGACCACGCAGGGGAATCACCTCTCCTGTCGCGATCAGGAGGGGAGAAGGGGCTCAGAGGAAGCGGTGCCGGGACCCTCGGTGTTCCCCTCGAGGGAACCCGGCGTGTCGGGGGACTTTTGGGGGTCGCAGGAAGGCTGTCAGGGACCGTTTCGCCCTTCAGGGTGGAACAGGGGACTTCCCTTGAGACGCCGTGGCGGGCAAGGGCCTCATCTTGCCAAGAGGTGGGAACCACGTGGATTTTCTCGAGTTGCGGCGGGATTCTCGAGTTACGACGGGGATCTCAGCCTTCCCCTTGGGTTGGCCCTGGGAAGCCGAATCTTCCCCTCGGGTTGAGAGGGAAAGCTGGGGGTTGCGCTCGAGTCACTGCAGGGCCCAAGAGACCTCACCTAGGAGTGTGTCCGGGACCTGATATTCCTCTCCAGGGAAGGCAGGGATCTCGGGGTTGCATTCCAGGCTCCCCCGGGGAGTCAGGCCTCGTCTCGAGGGGAAGCCAAGGACTCCGCTCTCCTCTCGAGTCGCGACGCGGGTCTCTTGGAGCCCCCTGAGCGGCCTCAAGGGAGTCCAGCCTCCTCTTCCGTTTGGAGAGAGGACCCGGGATTGCTCTCCAGGCCATGCAGGAAAAGAAGGCCCTCAGCTCGCGAGGACGGGGGAGTCTCATGGGTTTCCTCGAGCTGCGGCGCCCGTGGGTGCCGGGGTCCAGCCCCGGCTGATCCAGGGTCTTCGAAGGAGAGACGGCTAGGCGACCTATTCAAATGTTAATTAGATATAATAAAGAGGAATAGAATGATGATAGCTCAGTAGGACAATTCAGTGGAGAAAAGAAGCTGAGTGGCTTGGTTTACGCGGAAAATCAATATAACCCGTGACACCAGGTTAGCTCTGACCACGGAGGCCGCAGGCGCCCTCTCGAATAGCGGAAGGTGCCCCACCTTAGACACCTTCTCGAGTGGGTCTTAGAAGCCCAGGCAAATAAATGGTCGCAGAGGACATCCACGCTCCAGATGGACACTCAGCTAGAAGTTAAAGGGAAGAATGACATGGGGAGACCAAGCGTTGGTGAGCAAGGCCCATAGCTTTATTTTCAACAGGGGCTTTTATACCCTAAGTTACACATAGAGGACAATAGGGGATGCAAAATCAGCAGTCTTTGATGCTTATCAAAAACCAGGGTTTCTTTCCTGCAGATTTATCGTATACAAATGGTTTAGGTGATTTACATCATCTTCTGGCCAGAGGCCTATTAACATTTTATGACTCTTGACAAGGACTTATCAACAAAGACTTATTTTCTCTAAGAGTAATTATTTTAAGGTTTGGCGCCATCCTCCGAAGATAAGATTACGTTCCTATAGGGTGGATGTGTAATGGGTTTACAAAGGAAAGAATTTACTACCTTAAGGGTCTAAAGTTACTAACACCAAGGCCACTACTTATTTTTTCTACATACCAACTATATTAATTAATGGACATTCAAGGATATAATTCAAGGGATGTGAAAACTTGGCAACAAACATTGGCTCATCAATGAAATCTTTTACTAGTTTTGTTCTGACAGTTTCTAATTCTCTGAGAGGCTCTAAGCTATTTGAATATCTTAAGCTTCCCGTGCCTCTGGAGGCTGGGAGACTGTAAACAATCGTATGCATAGCTGTAGGTGTCTGGGTAAACTTGTCAGGCGAGTTAGAGAGCCATCTGAGGGGTTTGGATTTAAACACTCCTAATTGCCCAGGAACTTTATTAATTGGAGCTGTAAGTTAACTCTTTGACAGAGAGAGTGAGATGGTGGTGGGGGACAGCCCCCAGTAAAGTCAGAGGCGAGAGCACAAAGCAATAAAGTAGGCAGACTCTGGTTTTTGGGGGGTAGATGCTCGAGAATATCCGGGGGCACTCCCGAGGCTCGATCCCGCCTTTGCGTATGCCGAGCCCCCTTCCTCATGACCTTTGTCACGAGTGGAATGTCTCTCGCCGGCTCCCGGCATCTCCCCCTTTTTTATTTCTTAAAACAGCCAGATGTAGCTCAGTCGCGAGCCTCTGAATGCTCTGCCGAAGAATCCTGACAATACAAGGAAGAATGAATATGAGAAGCAGAATTTAAACAGCCACAGTAACATAGCTAAGGAAGGTAGACAGCATATTTTTTCCTGAAATGTAGTTAGAGAAAGTATGGAAGAAATCATTTGCTGTTCCAGCGGCAGTAAAATCTAATCGGGAGTGTTCCATAGTTGCTATTTGATTGTGAAGTTTCCCTAAGTCTAGACCAATGTCAGAGCTGTTCCAGATACCTGAAATATGGTTTTTAATCTTTTCCCATTCAAAATCTGTCTCATTTACTTTCAGGGGTGTTACACATATCCACCGATAGTCAGCATGACAGGACAATGCCATTTTCACCTTTAAAGCCTGCAATTCAGTCCCGATATGTATTACTGCTTCCTCTAGGGCGTCTACCCTCATTTCTAATTTCCTGTCTATAGCTTCCTGTGTTGCCAATGCTAAAGAAACATTTTTGGACATAGAATCAACATATTGAGCAGTATGTACTTGTTGAGTCAATGATATTGCTGTCACAGTAACAGAAGTGATTGCACTTATCAAAGCTGCTATTCCCAAGATAAGTAAGCCCACAAACCATCGGGTTCGCATTAAATCCTGCAGTTGTTGTGATACAGCCAAACCGTAATTATCATACCAATAAGAATGCACAGACACAGGTATCATGAGATAGGGTGGGCGTTTCAACACAACAAAAGAACAAACATTATATTGGGGGGTCAAACAAGATGAAAGCACACATTGTTCACAACACCACTACCACAAAGGAGCAAACATTATATTGAGGGTTTAAACAAGATGAGCCAGGAAGCAGCTGCAGGCGTCGGCCCCGGGGAGCAGTGTCCCCAGCATCAGGAGGCAGAACGCGAGCGGCAAGCTGTGGGCCTCGGCGCTTACGGCGGGTGGAGGGGCGGGGCTCGCGGCCTTGGGCTAGCCGCCGCGGCTTGGGCTCTCAGCGTTCCCCTCTCGCCGGCGGGAGCGCGCTGGTCTGGACTGCATTCCGCGGGCGCGCTTTCCTCTCTGGCCCTCACTCACCGCACAGACTTCTTTGCTCTAGGTCGCAGGGTGCAGCGAGAAGGGTACTGGGCGCTGCTGGCGGCGCGGAGGCGAGAGCTGGCTGGGGGAGGGGGAGCGAGCGAGTGCGCGCCGCGAACCTGGTCTTTGGGGAACGTGACATGACGAATTTGTCTGAGATCCAAATCGAAGAATCTGCATTCTGTAGAAATATACAAGCATACCCTCTCCCACAAGTTAGCAACACATCTGGCCTTTTTCACTCTCCAGTATGGAGGTCTTTTTACTTGACCAGGGGCCGAGTCGTAGCCTGTAATTCAGGCATCTAGTGTCTCATCATTGTAGTCTGCCCCTGTGTGTTTACGTTTAAGTGATTAATTACAATTTGGACATAACTATTTGTCTAGCTGTTTACCTAGAGATATGAAATTTATACCTTGAACCAGCTGCATTTTGATGGTGAATTTTGTGAGAATTTTTGGCCTTATCAATCTTTTTATTTAAGTTTAAAACAATTACTTTAGTCAATGCATCTGCCAAAGCATTTCCTTCATGTAAAGGGCCGGGCAAGCTGGAATGGGCTCTATGTCCCACAAAATATTTTTTATCTCTGTGTTTAATCTTTCTGTAAATCAGATAACAAGGAGAAGATAGTAGTTTTATTTTTTGGAATATTAGCAGTTTCAATATGAGGAAACAACCCTACAATATATCAGGAGTCAGTCAAAAGATTAAAGGTGTGGTCTCCTAAATGTTGAAAGGCCTAAATAACTGCTTGTAACTCAGTCTTGACATTTTATTCCCTTGAATTAAAAGATCTTTTAAAGGCCTTGGAGCTGTAATTTCCTGCACCCAAAAGGCTAGATCACTAGATTCAAATGTTTTGTGGCTCTTATCTTGAGAAGTCAAGTTTTTTCTTTTCTGATAATAAGGTAAAAGCAAAAGCTATGTTACTCTTTAACCTTTATTAATTTATACAGTTTTGGTAGACAGTGAGATCAAGACTTTAATTTCTCAATATAATCAGAATCTACTACACCATGCACCACCGAAATTTCTTTTTTTCTTTCTTTTTTTTTTTTTTTATTTGAAAAGAAAGCGAGCTACGCCCCAGGACAAATCTTCCAAAGTCCTCGGGTAGGGGGCCAGCCACTCCCGTTGGAATTGAAGTAAGCGGCACGTCAGGGGTTAATATTGTTGCTCAATCCTCTTGCCTTTTCTCCTAGCCTGGGTGAGACCCCCCCTGAGGGGGTTTTCTCCAAGGAGCACGCTCTGCATATTGTGTACTAAAAGCTCCTTTGTTTAAAAAACTTTTTATCTTCCTCAGGCTTAGGCAACTCTTTGAGAGGCTTTGGGGGCAAAGTGGGGAACTCCTGGGTCCTGGGAGGCACAAACGGAGGCGGTGGCAATCGCCTTAAATCAGAAAGTGGTGGATAAGTTTTTTAAAGGTTTGCGCAGAGGGGGAGGGAGCTCGCCAGGGCGCTCAGCCGCAGCGTCCTGTAAGCCCTCTCCTTCCTTGGGAGGTAAAGCACTTTCTCCCTCTTTTTTTTTTTTTTTCCAATAGCAGAAATTATGATCTGTGCAGAAAGTGGAGACTCACCACCATCCACCGCTATAGCCTCTCTCATAGGCTATTTAACAGCCTCATGACGGAGGTCCAGGACATGTCTAATCATAATACACAGAGCCAATAAACATTTGTCTATTCTTAGATGCAGAGAAACCCATTTTTTTTTTTTTTGAGAATATTTTTATTTATTTTGTACCCTCTTTACCCTATCTAAACTGCAGAGGGGACTAAAAAAGAAGCCTCAAGTTGAGGATCAAATTTATCCTCGGGACTAGAGAAAACCCCTTTCTGGGAAACTCCTAGCGGAGGCCCTTTACCCCCACATGGAGGAGGAGGCATGGGGGGATGGGAGCATCCCGTATTTCTCTTCTCCTGTTCTGGAGATCTTTTAACTGTTTGGTGACTAAATCTTACAGACTGTCTGATAAGGGATGTTTCCCTCAAGCTCCTAGGAACGGGTGGTCTGACAGGGGAAGTTTCTCTTAGGCCTTTTGGGGCATCATTGTTTAAGAGATGCCGATCTCCATCAGAGTGATATTTAGCTATTATCTCGCCTAAATTCTCTTTTTCTTTTGGGGAAGGCTGATCTTGTTTCTCATCCCTAACTTTAAGTTGTTCCTGAGTAGTCATGGCTGCTAACATTTTTCTTAGTTGCCGATAGTCAGGTGGGTCTTCATTTTTCTCATTTTCCTGAGGTTTAACTACAGTTTCGACCTCATTTTCCTCTTTAAAGGTTACTTTTTTAGATTCAGGGGCAGGTTTAGCCACAGCATTTTCTTCACTATCCCCTTTAAGATGTACTTTTTCTGAATCGGGGGCAGGGTCTAAGACATCTCTAATGATGTTCCATAAGGAAAAAGCGTCATTAGGGACATTTTCTGAGCCATGTTCGGCATGGTAAGTTTTTAGCTGTTTTCCTACTTTTTCCCAGACATCTAAGTTAACAGAGCCTTCGTCTGGGAACCAGGGACAGTGCTCTTGTACAAATGAAAAAAATGATTGAATGGCAGATTTTTTAACTTTGATTCCTCTTTTATTTAATAACTGTAAGATTACTCCTATAAAGAGCTGTCTTTCATTTGATTCAGTGTTACCCATGTCAGAAAATTAAGTATAGTAAAAGATTTTGCTTTTAGCTATCAAAAGATCAGGCTTTTCTTTGGCCTTTTAACTTCAGAAACTGTTTTCTCTCTCTAAGTCTAACACTTTAACACTTTCAACACTTCCCACTCCTCTCGCCCTGTCTGTCCTACAGGGGGGTCCGCGGCACCCTTGAGTGGGGTCCTAGCCGTCCCGAACACTGGAAGGACATTAGGGCTGATGACCCAGATTGTCCCGGGGGGGGGGGGAACAGAAGGCTGGTGACCCAAACTGTTCCGAGGGGGGAGCAGTAGAGCTGATGACCCAAACTGCTTCGTGGGGGAACAAGAGAGCTGATGACCCAGTTGTTCCGAGAACGGGGGAGCAAAAGGGCTGATGACCCTAATTGCTTTGGGGAGCTTACCTTCGAAAAACCTGTTTCGGGCGCCACCTGCCGGGGTCCAGCCCCGGCTGATCCAGGGTCTTCGAAGGAGAGACGGCTAGGCGACCTATTCAAATGTTAATTAGATATAATAAAGAGGAATAGAAAGAGGATAGCTCAGTAGGAAAATTCAGTGGAGAAAAGAAGCTGAGTGGCTTGGTTTACGCGGAAAATCAATATAACCCGTGACACCAGGTTAGCTCTGACCACGGAGGCCGCAGGCGCCCTCTCGAATAGCGGAAGGTGCCCCACCTTAGACACCTTCTCGAGTGGGTCTTAGAAGCCCAGGCAAATAAATGGTCGCAGAGGACATCCACGCTCCAGATGGACACTCAGCTAGAAGTTAAAGGGAAGAATGACATGGGGGGACCAAGCGTTGGTGAGCAAGGCCCATAGCTTTATTTTCAACAGGGGCTTTTATACCCTAAGTTACACATAGAGGACAATAGGGGATGCAAAATCAGCAGTCTTTGATGCTTATCAAAAACCAGGGTTTCTTTCCTGCAGATTTATCGTATACAAATGGTTTAGGTGATTTACATCATCTTCTGGCCAGAGGCCTATTAACATTTTATGACTCTTGACAAGGACTTATCAACAAAGACTTATTTTCTCTAAGAGTAATTATTTTAAGGTTTGGCGCCATCCTCCGAAGATAAGATTACGTTCCTATAGGGTGGATGTGTAATGGGTTTACAAAGGAAAGAATTAACTACCTTAAGGGTCTAAAGTTACTAACACCAAGGCCACTACTTATTTTTTCTACATACCAACTATATTAATTAATGGACATTCAAGGATACAATTCAAGGGATGTGAAAACTTGGCAACAAACATTGGCTCATCAATGAAATCTTTTACTAGTTTTATTCTGACAGTTTCTAATTCTCTGAGAGGCTCTAAGCTATTTGAATATCTTAAGCTTCCCGTGCCTCTGGAGGCTGGGAGACTGTAAACAATCGTATGCATAGCTGTAGGTGTCTGGGTAAACTTGTCAGGCGAGTTAGAGAGCCATCTGAGGGGTTTGGATTTAAACACTCCTAATTGCCCAGGAACTTTATTAATTGGAGATGTAAGTTAACTCTTTGACAGAGAGAGTGAGATGGTGGTGGGGGACAGCCCTCAGTAAAGTCAGAGGTGAGAGCACAAAGCAATAAAGTAGGCAGACTCTGGTTTTTGGGGGGTAGATGCTCGAGAATATCCGGGGGCACTCCCGAGGCTGGATCCCGCCTTTGCGTATGCCGAGCCCCCTTCCTCATGACCTTTGTCACGAGTGGAATGTCTCTCGCCGGCTCCCGGCACGTGGGGGTTTTCTCCCGAGGCACGACGAGGATCTCAGGGAGCCTCTCGTGCGGCGCCAGGGAAGTCAGGTCTCCATGCGCGTGGCGAGGGGGAGCGCGTCCTGGCTCTCGAGTCACGGGAAGGGACTAGGGCCTCGAGACGCGTTGAAGAAGAACTCTCGAGGTCTTTCTCTGGGGGCGGCGGGAAACCCTCGTGTCCCTCGCCTTCTGCCGGGGACCTTAGGGAACTTCCCAGGGTGCCTCTGAGAGGCGAGGGATCCTGTGGAGGTGGCGGGGCCCCTCGGGACTCCGCTGGGTCTGGCGCAACGGAAGAGGGCCTCACCTAGAGGGGAGGCAGGAACCTCAGGCTTCCTCTCCGTTTCGGACTCCGACCGCAGGGTCCCTGCAGAGTTGGGACAGGAGAGTCAGGCCTCGTCTTGTCTGAGGAAGGGAACCCCGCTGGCCTCTCGAGTTGCTCAGGGGGTCTCAGGCCCCTCGTCGAGCTGTGTGTGGAACCCGCGGGTCTTTGTGGACGATGCACGGGGGTGGCAGTGCCCCTTCGTGTTGTGCCTTCACCCACAGGGTTGCCTTCGAAGAGGGGTCCGGGCCTCGGGTCCTTCTCAAGAGCGGACCGGGGAATCGGGGTCGTTCGGCATGTGGCCCCACCCACGTGGCTCGTCTCGAATTTCCTCGTGAGACCGGTCTCATCCTGAGATGCGCCGGGAAGCCCGGGAACCCCTTCCAGACCACGCACGGGAATCGCTTCTCCTGTCGCGATCAGGAGGGGAGAAGGGGCTCAGAGGAAGCGGTGCCGGGACCCTCGGTGTTCCCCTCGAGGGAACCCGGCGTGTCGGGGGACTTTTGGGGGTCGCAGGAAGGCTGTCAGGGAACGTTTCGCCCTTCAGGGCGGAACAGGGGGCTTCCCTTGAGTCGCCGTGGCGGCAAAGGGCCTCATCTTGCCAAGAGGTGGGAACCACGTGGTTTTTCTCGAGTTGCGGCGGGATTCTCGAGTTACGACGGGGATCTCAGCCTTCCCCTTGGGTTGGCCCTGGGAAGCCCAATCTTCCCCTCGGGTTGCGAGGGAAAGCTGGGGGTTGCGCTCGAGTCACTGCAGGGCCGAAGAGACCTCACCTAGGCGTGTGTCCGCGACCTAATATTCCTCTCCAGGGAAGGCAGGGATCTCGGGGTTGCATTCCAGGCTCCCCCGGGGAGTCAGGCCTCGTCTCGAGGGGAAGCCAAGGAGTCTGCTCTCCTCTCGAGTCGCGACGCGGGTCTCTTGGAGCCCCCTGAGCGGCCTCAAGGGAGTCCAGCCTCCTCTTCCGTTTCGAGAGAGGACCCGGGATTGCTCTCCAGGCCATGCAGGAAAAGAAGGCCCTCAGCTCGCGAGGACGGGGGCGTCTCAGGGGTTTCCTCGAGCTGCGGCGCCCGTGGGGGTTTTCTCCCGAGGCGCGACGAGGATCTCAGGGAGCCTCTCGTGCGGCGCCAGGGAAGTCAGGTCTCCATGCGCGAGGCGAGGGGGAGCGCGTCCTGGCTCTCGAGTCACGGGAGGGGACTAGGGCCTCGAGACGCGTTGAAGAAGGACTCTCGAGGTCTTTCTCGGGGGGCGGCGGGAAACCCTCGTGTCCCTCGCCTTCTGCCGGGGACCTTAGGGAACTTCCCAGGGTGCCTCTGAGAGGCGAGGGATCCTGTGGAGGTGGCGGGGCCCCTCGGGACTCCGCTGGGTCTGGCGCAACGGAAGAGGGCCTCACCTCGAGGGGAGGCAGGAAACTCAGCCTTCCTCTCCGTTTCGGACTCCGACCGCAGAGTCCCTGCAGAGTTGGGACAGGAGAGTCAGGCCTCGTCTTGTCTGAGGAAGGGAACCCCGCTGGCCTCTCGAGTTGCTCAGGGGGTCTCAGGCCCCTCGTCGAGCTGTGTGTGGAACCCGCGGGTCTTTGCGGACGATGCACGGGGGTGGCAGTGCCCCTTCGTGTTGTGCCTTCACCCACAGGGTTGCCTTCGAAGAGGGGTCCGGGCCTCGGGTCCTTCTCAAGGGCGGACCGGGGAATCGGGGGCGTTCGGCATGTGGCACCACCCACGTGGCTCGTCTCGAATTTCCTCGTGAGACCGGCCTCATCCTGAGGTGCGCCGGGAAGGCCGGGAACCCCTTCCAGACCACGCAGGGGAATCGCCTCTCCTGTCGCGATCAGGAGGGGAGAAGGGGCTCAGAGGAAGCGGTGCCGGGACCCTCGGTGTTCCCCTCGAGGGAACCCGGCGTGTCGGGGGACTTTTGGGGGTCGCAGGAAGGCTGTCAGGGACCGTTTCGCCCTTCAGGGCGGAACAGGGGACTTCCCTTGAGACGCCGTGTCGGGCAAGGGCCTCCTCTTGCCAAGAGGTGGGAACCACGTGGTTTTTCTCGAGTTGCGGCGGGATTCTCGAGTTACGACGGGGATCTCAGCCTACCCCTTGGGTTGGCCCTGGGAAGCCCAATCTTCCCCTCGGGTTGCGAGGGAAAGCTGGGGGTTGCGCTCGAGTCACTGCAGGGCCGAAGAGACCTCACCTAGGCGTGTGTCCGGGACCTAATATTCCTCTCCAGGGAAGGCAGGGATCTCGGGGTTGCATTCCAGGCTCCCCCGGGGAGTCAGGCCTCGTCTCGAGGGGAAGCCAAGGATTCCGCTCTCCTCTCGAGTCGTGACGCGGGTCTCTTGGAGCCCCCTGAGCGGCCTCAAGGGAGTCCAGCCTCCTCTTCCGTTTGGAGAGAGGACCCGGGATTGCTCTCCAGGCCATGCAGCAAAAGAAGGCCCTCATCTCGCGAGGACGGGGGCGTCTCAGGGGTTTCCTCGAGCTGCGGCGCCCGTGGGGGTTTTCTCCCGAGGCACGACGAGGATCTCAGGGAGCCACTCGTGCGGCGCCAGGGAAGTCAGGTCTCCATGCGCGTGGCGAGGGGGAGCGCGTCCTGGCTCTCGAGTCACGGGAGGGGACTAGGGCCTCGAGACGCGTTGAAGAAGGACTCTCGAGGTCTTTTTCGGGGGGCGGCGGGAAACCCTCGTGTCCCTCGCCTTCTGCCGGGGACCTTAGGCAACTTCCCAGGGTGCCTCTGAGAGGCGAGGGATCCTGTGGAGGTGGCGGGGCCCCTCGGGACTCCGCTGGGTCTGGCGCAACGGAAGAGGGCCTCACCTCGAGGGGAGGCAGCAACCTCAGGCTTCCTCTCCGTTTCAGACTCCGACCGCAGGGTCCCTGCAGAGTTGGGACAGGAGAGTCAGGCCTCGTCTTGTCTGAGGAAGGGAACCCCGCTGGCCTCTCGAGTTGCTCAGGGGGTCTCAGGCCCCTCGTCGAGCTGTGTGTGGAACCCGCGGGTCTTTTCGGACGATGCACGGGGGTGGCAGTGCCCCTTCGTGTTGTGCCTTCACCCACAGGGTTGCCTTCGAAGAGGGGTCCGGGCCTCGGGTCCTTCTCAAGGGCGGACCGGGGAATCGGGGGCGTTCGGCATGTGGCCCCACCCACGTGGCTCGTCTCGAATTTCCTCGTGAGACCGGCCTCATCCTGAGGTGTGCCGGGAAGGCCGGGAACCCCTTCCAGACCACGCAGGGGAATCGCCTCTCCTGTCGCGATCAGGAGGGGAGAAGGGGCTCAGAGGAAGCGGTGCCGGGACCCTCGGTGTTCCCCTCGAGGGAACCCGGCGTGTCGGGGGACTTTTGGGGGTCGCAGGAAGGCTGTCAGGGACCGTTTCGCCCTTCAGGGCGGAACAGGGGACTTCCCTTGAGACGCCGTGTCGGGCAAGGGCCTCCTCTTGCCAAGAGGTGGGAACCACGTGGTTTTTCTCGAGTTGCGGCGGGATTCTCGAGTTACGACGGGGATCTCAGCCTTCCCCTTGGGTTGGCCCTGGGAAGCCCAATCTTCCCCTCGGGTTGCGAGGGAAAGCTGGGGGTTGCGCTCGAGTCACTGCAGGGCCGAAGAGACCTCACCTAGGCGTGTGTCCGGGACCTAATATTCCTCTCCAGGGAAGGCAGGGATCTCGGGGTTGCATTCCAGGCTCCCCCGGGGAGTCAGGCCTCGTCTCGAGGGGAAGCCAAGGATTCCGCTCTCCTCTCGAGTCGTGACGCGGGTCTCTTGGAGCCCCCTGAGCGGCCTCAAGGGAGTCCAGCCTCCTCTTCCGTTTGGAGAGAGGACCCGGGATTGCTCTCCAGGCCATGCAGCAAAAGAAGGCCCTCATCTCGCGAGGACGGGGGCGTCTCAGGGGTTTCCTCAAGCTGCGGCGCCCGTGGGGGTTTTCTCCCGAGGCACGACGAGGATCTCAGGGAGCCACTCGTGCGGCGCCAGGGAAGTCAGGTCTCCATGCGCGTGGCGAGGGGGAGCGCGTCCTGGCTCTCGAGTCACGGGAGGGGACTAGGGCCTCGAGATGCGTTGAAGAAGGACTCTCGAGGTCTTTCTCGGGGGGCGGCGGGAAACCCTCGTGTCCCTCGCCTTCTGCCGGGGACCTTAGGCAACTTCCCAGGGTGCCTCTGAGAGGCGAGGGATCCTGTGGAGGTGGCGGGGGCCCTCAGGACTCCGCTGGGTCTGGCGCAACGGAAGAGGGCCTCACCTCGAGGGGAGGCAGCAACCTCAGGCTTCCTCTCCGTTTCAGACTCCGACCGCAGGGTCCCTGCAGAGTTGGGACAGGAGAGTCAGGCCTCGTCTTGTCTGAGGAAGGGAACCCCGCTGGCCTCTCGAGTTGCTCAGGGGGTCTCAGGCCCCTCGTCGAGCTGTGTGTGGAACCCGCGGGTCTTTGCGGACGATGCACGGGGGTGGCAGTGCCCCTTCGTGTTGTGCCTTCACCCACAGGGTTGCCTTCGAAGAGGGGTCCGGGCCTCGGGTCCTTCTCAAGGGCGGACCAGGGAATCGGGGGCGTTTGGCATGTGGCCTCACCCACGTGGCTCGTCTCGAATTTCCTCGTGAGACCGGCCTCATCCTGAGGTGCGCCGGGAAGGCCGGGAACCCCTTCCAGACCACGCAGGGGAATCGCCTCTCCTGTCGCGATCAGGAGGGGAGAAGGGGCTCAGAGGAAGCGGTGCCGGGACCCTCGGTGTTCCCCTCTGGGGAACCCGGCGTGTCGGGGTCTTTTGGGGGTCGCAGGAAGGCTGTCAGGGACCGTTTCGCCCTTCAGGGCGGAACAGGGGACTTCCCTTGAGACGCCGTGGCGGGCAAGGGCCTCATCTTGCCAAGAGGTGGGAACCACGTGGTTTTTCTCGAGTTGCGGCGGGATTCTCGAGTTACGACGGGGATCTCAGCCTTCCCCTTGGGTTGGCCCTGGGAAGCCCAATCTTCCCCTCAGGTTGCGAGGGAAAGCTGGGGGTTGCGCTCGAGTCACTGCAGGGCCGAAGAGACCTCACCTAGGCGTGTGTCCGGGACCTAATATTCCTCTCCAGGGAAGGCAGGGATCTCGGGGTTGCATTCCAGGCTCCCCCGGGGAGTCAGGCCTCGTCTCGAAGGGAAGCCAAGGACTCCGCTCTACTCTCGAGTCGCGACGCGGGTCTCTTGGAGCCCCCTGAGCGGCCTCAAGGGAGACCAGCCTCCTCTTCCGTTTGGAGAGAGGACCCGGGATTGCTCTCCAGGCCATGCAGGAAAAGAAGGCCCTCAGCTCTCGAGGACGGGGTCGTCTCAGGGCTTTCCTCGAGCTGCGGCGCCCGTGGGGGTTTTCTCCCGAGGCACGACGAGGATCTCAGGGAGCCTCTCGTGCGGCGCCAGGGAAGTTAGGTCTCCATGCGCGTGGCGAGGGGGAGCGCGTCCTGGCTCTCGAGTCACGGGAGGGGACTAGGGCCTCGAGACGCGTTGAAGAAGGACTCTCGAGGTCTTTTTCGGGGGGCGGTGGGAAACCCTCGTGTCCCTCGCCTTCTGCCGGGGACCTTAGGCAACTTCCCAGGGTGCCTCTGAGAGACGAGGGATCCTGTGGAGGTGGCGGGGCCCCTCGGGACTCCGCTGGGTCTGGCGCAACGGAAGAGGGCCTCACCTCGAGGGGCGGCAGGAACCTCAGGCTTCCTCTCCGTTTCGGACTCCGACCGCAGGGTCCCTGCAGAGTTGGGACAGGAGAGTCAGGCCCCGTCTTGTCTGAGGAAGGGAACCCCGCTGGCCTCTCGAGTTGCTCAGGGGGTCTCAGGCCCCTCGTCGAGCTGTGTGTGGAACCCGCGGGCCTTTTCGGACGATGCACGGGGGTGGCAGTGCCCCTTCGTGTTGTGCCTTCACCCACTGGGTTGCCTTCGAAGAGGGGTCCGGGCCTCGGGTCCTTCTCAAGGGCGGACCGGGGAATCGGGGGCGTTCGGCATGTGGCCCCACCCACGTGGCTACTCTCGAATTTCCTCGTGAGACCGGCCTCATCCTGAGGTGTGCCGGGAAGGCCGGGAACCCCTTCCAGACCACGCAGGGGAATCGCCTCTCCTGTCGCGATCAGGAGGGGAGAAGGGGCTCAGAGGAAGCGGTGCCAGGACCCTCGGTGTTCCCCTCGAGGGAACCCGGCGTGTCGGGGGAATTTTGGGGGTCGCAGGAAGGCTGTCAGGGACCGTTTCGCCCTTCAGGGCGGAACAGGGGACTTCCCTTGAGACGCCGTGTCGGGCAAGGGCCTCCTCTTGCCAAGAGGTGGGAACCACGTGGTTTTTCTCGAGTTGCGGCGGGATTCTCGAGTTACGACGGGGATCTCAGCCTACCCCTTGGGTTGGCCCTGGGAAGCCCAATCTTCCCCTCGGGTTGCGAGGGAATGCTGGGGGTTGCGCTGGAGTCACTGCAGGGCCGAAGAGACCTCACCTAGGCCTGTGTCCGGGACCTAATATTCCTCTCCAGGGAAGGCAGGGATCTCGGGGTTGCATTCCAGGCTCCCCCGGGGAGTCAGGCCTCATCTCGAGGGGAAGCCAAGGACTCCGCTCTCCTCTCGAGTCGCGACGCGGGTCTCTTGGAGCCCCCTGAGCGGCCTCAAGTGAGTCAAGCCTCCTCTTCCGTTTGGAGAGAGGACCCGGGATTGCTCTCCAGGCCATGCAGGAAAAGAAGGCCCTCAGCTCGCGAGGACAGGGGCGTCTCAGGAGTTTCCTCGAGCTGCGGCGCCCGTGGGGGTTTTCTCCCGAGGCACGACGAGGATCTCAGGGAGCCTCTCGTGTGGCGCCAGGGAAGTCAGGTCTCCATGCGCGTGGCGAGGGGGAGCGCGTCCTGGCTCTCGAGTCACGGGAGGGGACTAGGGCCTCGAGACGCGTTGAAGAAGGACTCTCGAGGTCTTTCTCGAGGGGCGGCGGGAAACCCTCGTGTCCCTCGCCTTCTGCCGGGGACCTTAGGGAACTTCCCAGGGTGCCTCTGAGAGGCGAGGGATCCTGTGGAGGTGGCGGGGCCCCTCGGGACTCCGCTGAGTCTGTCGCAACGGAAGAGGGCCTCACCTCGAGGGGCGGCAGGAACCTCAGGCTTCCTCTCCGTTTCGGACTCCGACCGCAGGGTCCCTGCAGAGTTGGGACAGGAGAGTCAGGCCTCGTCTTGTCTGAGGAAGGGAGCCCCGCTGGCCTCTCGAGTTGCTCAGGGGGTCTCAGGCCCCTCGTCGAGCTGTGTGTGGAACCCGCGGGTCTTTGCGGACGATGCACGGGGGTGGCAGTGCCCCTTCGTGTTGTGCCTTCACCCACAGGGTTGCCTTCGAAGAGGGGTCCGGGCCTCGGGTCCTTCTCAAGGGCGGACCGGGGAATCGGAGGCGTTCGGCATGTGGCCCCACCCACGTGGCTCGTCTCGAATTTCCTCGTGAGACCGGCCTCCTCCTGAGGTGCGCCGGGAAGGCCGGGAACCCCTTCCAGACCACGCAGGGGAATCGCCTCTCCTGTCTCGATCAGGAGGGGAGAAGGGGCTCAGAGGAAGCGGTGCCGGGACCCTCGGTGTTCCCCTCTAGGGAACCCGGCGTGTCGGGGAACTTTTGGGGGTCGCATGAAGGCTGTCAGGGACCGTTTAGCCCTTCAGGGCGGAACAGGGGACTTCCCTTGAGACGCCGTCACGGGCAAGGGCCTCATCTTGCGAAAAGGTGGGAACCATGTGGTTTTTCTCGAGTTGCGGAGGGATTCTCGTGTTACGACGGGGGATTTCAGGCTTCCTCTTTTGTCGGCCCTGGGTAGCCCAATCTTGTATTCTAGTGGCGAGGGAAAGCTGGGCGTTGGGCTCGAGTCATTGCAGGGCCAAAGAGACCTCATCTAGGCGTGTGTTCAGAACCTAATGCCCCTCTCCAGGGAAGACAAGGATCTCGGGGTTGCATCCCATGCTCCCCCGGGCAGTCAGGCCTCGCCTCGAGGTGAAGGAAAGGACTCCGCTCTCCTCCCGAGTCGCGGCGCGTATATCTTGGTGCCCCCTGAGTGGCCTCAAGGGAGTCCAGCCTCCTCTTCACTTTTGAGAGAGGACTCGTGATTGCTCTCCAGGCCAGGCAGGAAAAGAAGGCCCTCACTTCGCGAGGACGGGGGCATCTCAGGGGTTTCCTCGAGCTGCGGCACCCGTGGGGGTTTCCTCCCGAGGCACGACGAGGATCTCAGGGAGCCTCTCGTGCGGCTCCAGGGAAGTCATGTCTCCATGCACATGGCGAGAAGGAGCGCGTCATTGTTCTCGAGTCATTGTAGGGGACTAGGGCCTCAAGACGCGTTGAAGAAGGACTCTCGATGTCTTTCTCGGGTTGCAGCGGGAAACCCTCTTTTCCCCCGACTTCTGCCGGGGACCTGAGGGAACTTCCCAGGGTGCCTCTGAGAGGTGAGGGACGCTGTGGAGTTGGCGGGGCCTCTCGGGACTCCACTGGGTTTGTCGCAATGGAAGAGGGCCTCATCTCGAGTGGAGGCAGGAACCTCAGGCTTCCTCTCCAATTCTGACTCTGATCGTAGTGTCCCTGCAGAGTTGGGACAGTAGAGTCAGGCTATGTGTTTTCTGAGGAATGGAACTCCGCTTGCCTCTCGAGTTTTTCATGGGGTTTCAGGCCCCTTGTCAAACTGTGTGTGAAATCTGCAGGTTTTTCCAGACGATGCATGGGGGTGTCAGTGACCCTTCGTTTTGTGTCTTCATCCACAGGGTTGCCTTCGAAGAGGTGTCCGGGCATCGTGTTCTTATGAAGAGCGGCCTGGGAAATCGAGGTCGTTCATCATTTGGCACCACCCACGTGGCTAGTCTCGAATTTCCTCATGAAACCGGCCTCATCCTGAGGTGTGCCGCGAAGGTCATGAAACCCTTCCAGACAAAGCAGAGGAATCGACCCTCCTGTGGCGATCAGGAGGAGAGAAGTGGCTCAGATGAAGTGCTGCTGGGAACCTCGGTGTTTCCCTCAAGTGAGACAGGTATGTCGGGTAACTTTTGGGGTCGCATAACGCGTTCCAAGTACCGTTTCGCTCTTCAAATTGGAACGTGGGACTTCTCTTGGGGTGCTCCAGCGGGCAAGGGCCTCATCTTGGAATGACTGGGGAACCACTTGGTTTTTCTCGAGTTGCGGTGGGATATTTGAGTTACCACAGGGAATTCATGCTTCCTCTTGTGTTGGCCCACAAAAGTCTTATCTTCCATTCGAGATTCGAGGAAGAGCTGGAGGTGCGCTCTAGTCACTGAAGGCAAAAGAGACCCCACCAAGGCTTGTGTGCAGGACCTAATGTTCATGCCAAGGGGCGACAGGAATCTCGGGGTTGCATTCCAGACTCACCCTGGAGTCAGGCCTCGTCTCGAGGGGAAGCAAAGGACTCTGCTCTCCTCTCGAGTCGGACGGGTATGTCTTGGAGCCCACTGAGTGGCTTAAAGGGAGTCAAACCTCCTCTGGTGTTTGGAGGGAGGACACGGGATTGCTCTCCAGGCAATGCAGGAAATGAAGGCCCTCGTCTCCCGATGACTGGGGCGTCTCGTAGGTTTTCTCGAGCTGTGGCGCTAGTGTGGGGTTTCTCAGGAAGTAAGACTGGGAGCTCAGTGAGCCTCTCATGTAGTGCCAGGGCAGTCAGGTCTCTATGCACGTGGTGAGAGGGAGCCCGTCATTGTTCTCGAGTCATGGTAGGGGAATTGGGCCTGAAAACGTGTTAAAGAAGGACTCTCGAGGTCTTTCTTGGGTTGCAGCAGGAAACCCTGGGTTCCATCGACTTGTGCCAGTGACCTCAGGAAGCTTCTCAGCGTGCCTCTGAGAAGTCAGGGTCACTGTGGAGTTGGGAGGGGCCTCTCGGAACTCCACTGGGTTTGGTGCAGTGGAAGAGGGCCTCATGACAAGTTGAGGCAGGAACCACAGGGTTCCTCTCCTGGCTTCGAATGCGCCGGATCTGACTCGGATCGCAGAGTCCCTGCAGAGTTGGGACAGGAGAGTCAGGCCTCGTCTTGTGTGGAGGAATGGAACTCCGCTTGACTCTCGCGTTGTTCATGGGGTGACAGGCCACTTGTCGATTTGTATGTGGAACTTGCAGGTTTTTCTGGACGATGCACTGGGGTGTCACTGCCCCTTCGTGTTGTGCCTTGATCCACAGGATTGCCTTCGAGTTGGGTTCTGCCATCGGGTTCTTATCAAGAGCGGACCAGGGAATCGGGGTCTTTTGGCATGTCGCACCACCCACGAGGCTATGTCTCGAATTTCCTCGTGAGACTGGCCTCATCTTGATGTGCGCCAGGAAGGTCGGGAACGCCTTCCAGACAAAGCAGGGGAATCGAACCTCCTGTCGCGATCAAGAGGGGAGAAGAGTCTCAGATGAAGTGGTGCCAGGAACCTCGGTGTTCTCCTCAAGTGAGACTGGTATGTCGGGGAACTTTTGGGGTCGCATCAAGGGTTCCAAGTAACTTTTCGCTCTTCAATACGGAACGTGGGACTTCTCTTGAGACGCTGTAGCGGGCAAGGGCCTCATCTTTCGATGACGGGGGAACCACGTGGTTTCTCTTGAGTTGGGGTGGGATTCTCGAGTTACAACGGGGAATTCAGGCTTCCTCTTCAACTGGCCCAGGGAAGTCCAGTTTTCATTCGAAATGTGAGTTAGAACTGGGGATTGCTCTCGAGACACTGCAGGGCCAAATAGACCTCATTTAGGCTTGTGTCCAGGACCTAATGTTCCTCTGCTGGGGCGAAAGCGATCTCAGCATTGCATTCTCGACTCACCCGGGGAGTCAGGCCTCGTCTCGAGGGGAAGCCAAGGACACCGCTCTCCTGTCAAGTCGCGACGGGTATATCTTGGAGCTCACTGTGTGGCCTAAAATGAGTCAAGCCTCCTGTGGAGTTTGGAGAGAGGACTCAGGATTGCTCTCCAGGCCATACAGCAAAGGAAGGCCCTCATCTCGTGAGGACTGGGGCGTCTCGTGGGTATTCTCGAGCTGCGGCTCCAGTGTGGTGTTGCTCACGAGGTATAATGGGGAGCTCAGGGAGCCTCTTCTGTGGCGCCAGGGAAGTCAGGTTTCTATGCGCGTGGCTGGGGGAGCGCGTCATTGCTCTCGAGTCATGGTAGGGGAATCGCACCTCAAGACGCATTGAAGAAGGACTCTCGAGGTCTTTTACGGGTTGGGGCAGGAAACCCTTGGTTCCCTCGACTTGTGCCGGTGATCTCAGGAAGGTCTAAAGGTGCCTCTGAGAAGTCAGGGATACTGTGCAGTTGGGAGGGGTCTCTCTGGACTCCACTGGGTTCGGTGAAATGGAAGAGGGCCTCATCTCGAGTGGAGGCAGGAAACTCATGTTTCCTCTCCTGACTTCCCCTGGGCCAGATCTGACTCGGATCGCAGTTTCGCTGCAGAGTTCGAACAGGAGAGTCAGGCCTCGTCTTGTGTGGAGGAATGGAACTCTGCTTGCCTCTCCAGTTGTTCACGGGGTGACAGGTCACTTCTCGAGCTGTGTGTGGTACCTGCGGGTTTCTCCGGACGATACCCAGGAGTGTCAGTGCCCCTAAGTGTTGTGCCTTCATCAAAAGGGTTATCTTCAAAGAGGTGTCCGGGCATCAGGATCTTATCAAGAGCGGACCGGGAAATCGGGGTCTTTCGGCATGTGTCACCATCCACGTGGCTATGTCTCGAATATCCTCGTGAGACCGGCCTCATCCTGAGATGCACCGGGAAAGGCGGGAACCCCTTCAAGACAAAACAGGGGAATCGACCCTCCTGTCGCAATCAGGAGGGGAGAAGGGGCCCAGATGTAGTGGTGCCGGGAACCTCGGTGTTCTCCTCGAGTCAGACTGGTGTGTCGAGGAACTTTTGAGGGCGCATCAAGGGTGCCAATACCGTTTCGCACTTCAAGACGGAACCTGGGACATCTTTTGAAATGCTGTAGCGGGCAAGGGCCTCATCTTGCGATGACGGGAGAACCACGTGGTTTTGCTCGAGTTGCGGCGGGATTCTCGAGTTATGACCGGGAATTTAGGCTTCCTCTTGTTGGCCTTGAAATCCAATCTTCCATTCGGGTTGCGAGGGGGAGCTGGGGATTGCGCTAGAGTCACTGCAGGGCAAAAGAGACCTAATCTAGGCTTGTGTCCAGGATCTAACGTTGCTCTCCAGGGGCGACAGGGATCTCGGGTTTGCATTCCAGACTCATCCGGGGAGTCAGTTCTCACCTCGAGGGTAAGCAAAGAATTCTGCTCTCGTCTCGAGTCGCGATGGGTATCTCTTGGAGCCCACTGTGTGTACTAAAGGGAGTCAAGCCTCCTGTGGAGTTTGGAGAGAGGACTCGGGATTGGACTCCAGGCCATGCAGGAAAAGAAGGCCCTCATCTCGAGATGACGGTGGCGTCTCGTGGGTTTTCTCGAGCTGCGGCGCCAGTGTGGGGTGTCTCATGAAGTACCACGGGGATCTCAGGGAGCCTCTTGTGTGGCACCAGGAAAATCCAGTATTCCATTCGAGTTGCAAGTTAGAACTGGGGATTGCTCTCCAGTCACTGCAGGGCAAAATAGACCTCATCTACGCTTGTGTCCAGGACCTAGTTTTCCACTACTGGGCCAACAGGGATATCAGGGTTGCATTCTCGACTCACCCAGAGAATCAGGCCTCGTCTTGAGGGGAAAAAAAGGACTCCGCTCTCCTGTCGAGTCGCGACGGGTATCTCTTGGAGCCCACTGCGTGGCGTAAAGGGAGTGAAGCCTCCTATGGAGTTTGGAGAGATGACTCGGGATTGTTTTCCTGGCCATGCAGGAAAAAAGGCCCTCATCTCACGATGACGGGGGCATCTCGTGGGTTTTCTCCAGCTGCGGCGCCAGTATCAGATTTCTCACGAGGTACAACGGGGAGCTCAGAGAGCCTCTCGTGTGGTGCTAGGGACGTCAGGTCTCCGTGCGTGTGGTGAAGGGGAGTGCGTGATTGCTCTCGAGTCATAGTAGGCGAATCGGGCCTCAAGACGCATTGAAGAAGGACTCTTGAGGTCTTTCTCGGGTTGCGGCAGGGAACCCTGGGTTCCCTTGATTTGTGTCGGTGACCTCAGGCAACTTCTAAGGGTGCCTCTGAGAAGTCAGGGACACTGTGGATTTGGGAGGGGCCCTTCGTTACTCAACTGGGTTTGGTGCAATCGAAGAGGGCCTCATCTCGAATGGAGGCAGGAACCTCAGGGGTCCTCTCCATTTCTGACTCGGGTCGCAGGGTACCTGCAGAGTATGGAGAAGAGAGTCACGCCTCGTCTTCTGTGGAGGAATGGATTTCCCCTTGCCTTTCGAGTTGTTCACGGAGTGACAGGCCACTTGTTGAGCTGAGTGTGGAACCTGCGGGTTTTTAAGGACGATGCACGGGGGTGTCAGTGCCCCTTCGTGTTGTGCCTTCATCCACAGGGTTGCCTTCAAAGAGGTGTCCGGGCATCGGGTTCTTTTCAAGAGCGTACCGGAAAATTGGGGTCTTTCAGCATGTGGTACCACCCACGAGGCTACGTCTCGAATTTCCTCGGGAGACCGGCCTCATCCTGAGGTGCGCCAGGAAGGTCGGGAACCCCTTGCAGACAAAGCAGGGGAATCGACCCACCGCTCGCAATCAGAAGGGGAGAAGGGGCTCAGATGAAGTGGTGCCGGGAACCTCGGTGGTCCCCTCGGGTGAGACCGGTATGCCACGGCACTTTTGAGGTCGCATCAAGGGTGCCAAGTACAGTTTCGCACTTCAAGATGGAACGTGGGAATTCTCTGGAGATGCTGTAGCGGGCAAGGGCCTCATATTGCGATGACGAGGGAAACACGTGGTTTTTCTCGAGTTGAGGCGGGATTCTTGAGTTACAATGGGGAATTCAGGCTTCCCCTTGTGTTGGCCCAGGAAGTCCAATCTTCCATTCAACTTGTCAGAGAGAGCTGGGGGTTGCTCTCGAGTCACTTTAGGGCAAAGAGTCCTCATCTAGGCTTGGGTCCAGGACGTAATGTTCCTCTCCAGGGGCGACAGGGATATCGGGGTCGCATTCCAGTCTCACCCGGTAGGTCACGCCTCGTCTCGAGAAGAAGCAAAGGACTCCACTATCCTCTCGAGTCAGGACGCGTAACACTTGGAGCCCAATGAGTGGCCTAAAGGGAGTCAAGCGTCCTGTGTAGCTTGGACAGAAGGTTCACGCTTGATCTGCATACCATGCAGTTAAAGATGGCCCTCCTCTCGTGATGACGGGGGCGTCTCATGGGTTTTCTCGAGCTGCGGCGCCAGTGTGGGGTTTCTCACGAGATATGATGGGGAGTTCAGGGAGTCTCTCGTGCTGTGGCAGAGAAGCCTGACTCCATGCGTGTGGCCAGGCAGATCGCGTCATTGCTCTCGAGTCATGGGAGGGACTAGGGCCTCAAGAGGCATTTAAGAAGGACTCTCAAGGTCTTTCTTGGGTTGGGGCGGGAAACACTCGTTTCCCTCGACCTCTACAGGGGACCTTAGGGAACTTCCCAGGTGCCTCTGAGAGGTGAGGGATACTGAGGAGTTAGAGGGGCCTCTCGGGACTCCACTAGGTTTGACGAAATGAAAGAGGGCCTCATCTCGATTGGAGGCAGGAACCTCAGGCTTCCTCTCCATTTCTGACTCCGACCGCAGGGTCCCTGCAGAGTTGGGACAGGAGAGTCAGGCCTCGTCTTGTCTGAGTAACGGAACTCTGCTTGCCTCTCGAGTCATTCAGGGGGTCTCAGGGCCCTTGACAAGCTGTGTGTGGAACCTGCGGGTGTTTCCAGAAGATGCATGGGGGTGTCAGTGCCCCTTCGTTTTGTGCCTTCCCCCACAGGGTTGCCTTCAAAGAGGTGTCCGGGCATCGGGTTCATTTCAAGAGCGGACCGGGAAATCGGGGTCATTCTGCATGTGGCACCACCCACGTGGCTCATCTCGAATTTCCTCGTGAGACCAGCATCATCCTGAGGTGCGCCGGGAAGGCCGGGAACCCCTTCCACACAAAGTAGGGGAGTGGATTCTCCTTTCGCGATCAGGAGGGGAGATGGGGCTCAGATGAAGTGGTGCCGGGACCCTCGGTGTTCCACTCGAGGGAACCCGGCGTTTCAGGGAACTTTAGGGGTCGCATCAAGGGAGCCAAGTACCGTTTCCCACTTCAGGACGGAACATGGGACTTCCTTGGAGACGCTGTAGCGGGCAAGGGCCTCATCCTGTGAAGACGTTGGAACCACGTCGTTTTCTCGAGTTGCATCGGGATTCTCGAAAACGACAGGAATTTCAGGCTTCCTCTTGGGTTGGCCCTGGGAAGCCCAATCTTCAGTTCGAGTTGCGATGGAAAGCTGGGGGTTCTGCTCGAGTCACTACAGGGCCAAAGAGACCTCATCGAGGCATGTGTCCAGGACCTAATATTCCTCTCAAGGGAAGACAGGGATCCCGGGTTTCCATTCCAGACTCCCCCGGGGAGTCACGACTCGCCTGGAGGGGAAGCAAAGGACTCCGCTTTCCTCTCAAGTCGCGACACGGATCTCTTGGAGCCCACTGAGTGGACTCAAGGGTGTCGAGCCTCCTCTTCAGTTTGGAGAGAGGACTCGGGATTGCTCTCCAGGCCAGGCAGGAAAAGAAGGCCCTCAGCTCGCGAGGACGGGGGCGTCTCAGGGGTTTCCTCGAGCTGCGGTGCCGTGGGGGTTTTCTCCCGAGGCACGACGAGGATCTCAGGGAGCCTCTCGTGCGGCGCCAGGGAAGCCAGGTCTGCATGCGCGAGGCGAGGGGGAGCGCATCATTGCTCTCTAGTACAGAGAGGGGACAAGGGCCTCAAGACACTTTGCAGCAGGACTATCGAAGTCTTTCTCGAGTGGGGGCGGAAAACCCTCATTTACCTCGCCTTCTGCCGGGGACCTTAGGGAACTTCCCAGGGTGCCTCTGAGAGGTGAGGGATGCTGTGGAGTTAGAGGGGCCTCTCGGGACTCCGCTAGGGTTGGCGCAATGGAAGAGGGCCTCATCTCGAGGGGAGGCAGGAACCTCAGGCTTCCTCTCTGTTTCTGACTCCGACCCTCCGACCTCAGGGTCCCTGCAGAGTTGGGACAGGAGAGTCAGGCCTCGTCTTGTCTGAGGAAGGGAACTCCGCTTGCCTCTCGAGTTGCTCAGGGGGTCTCAGGCCCCGCGTCGAGCTGTGTGTGGAACCCGCGGGTCTTTGCGGACGATGCACGGGGGTGGCAGTGCCCCTTCGTGTTGTGCCTTCACCCACAGGGTTGCCTTCGAAGAGGGGTCCGGGCCTCGGGTCCTTCTCAAGAGCGGACCGGGGAATCGGGGGCGTTCGGCATGTGGCACCACCCACGTGGCTCGTATCGAATTTCCTCGTGAGACCGGCCTCGTCCTGAGGTGCGCCGGGAAGGCCGGGAACCCCTTCCAGACCACGCAGGGGAATCGCCTCTCCTGTCGCGATCAGGAGGGGAGAAGGGGCTCAGAGGAAGCGGTGCCGGGACCCTCGGTGTTCCCCTCGATGGAACCTGGCATGTCGGGGGACTTTTGGGGGTCGCAGGAAGGCTGTCAGGGACCGTTTCGCCCTTCAGGGTGGAACAGGGGACTTCCCTTGAGACGCCGTGGCGGGCAAGGGCCTCCTCTTGCCAAGAGGTGGGAACCACGTGGTTTTTCTCGAGTTGCGGCGGGATTCTCGAGTTACGACGGGGATCTCAGCCTTCCCCTTGGGTTGGCCCTGGGAAGCCCAATCTTCCCCTCGGGTTGCGAGGGAAAGCTGGGGGTTGCGCTCGAGTCACTGCAGGGCCGAAGAGACCTCACCTAGGCGTGTGTCCGGGACCTAATATTCCTCTCCAGGGAAGGCAGGGATCTCGGGGTTGCATTCCAGGCTCCCCCGGGGAGTCAGGCCTCGTCTCGAGGGGAAGCCAAGGACTCCGCTCTCCTCTCGAGTCGCGACGCGGGTCTCTTGGAGCCCCCTGAGCGGCCTCAAGGGAGTCCAGCCTCCTCTTCCGTTTGGAGAGAGGACCCGGGATTGCTCTCCAGGCCATGCAGGAAAAGAAGGCCCTCAGCTCGCGAGGACGGGGGCGTCTCAGTGGTTTCCTCGAGCTGCGGCGCCCGTGGGGGTTTTCTCCCGAGGCACGACGAGGATCTCAGGGAGCCTCTCGTGTGGTGCCAGGGAAGTCAGGTCTCCATGCGCGTGGCGAGGGGAAGCGCTTCATTGCTCTCGAGTCACGGGAGGGGACTAGGGCCTCGAGTCGCATTGAAGGACTCTCGAGGTCTTTCTCGGGGGGCGGCGGGAAACCCTCGTTTCCCTCGCCTTCTGCCGGGGACCTTAGGGAACTTCCCAGGGTGCCTCTGAGAGGCGAGGGATCCTGTGGAGGTGGCGGGGCCCCTCGGGACTCCGCTGGGTCTGGCGCAACGGAAGAGGGCCTCACCTCGAGGGGCGGCAGGAACCTCAGGCTTCCTCTCCGTTTCGGACTCCGACCGCAGGGTCCCTGCAGAGTTGGGACAGGAGAGTCAGGCCTCGTCTTGTCTGAGGAAGGGAACCCCGCTGGCCTCTCGAGTTGCGCAGGGGGTCTCAGGCCCCTCGTCGAGCTGTGTGTGGAACCCGCGGGTCTTTGCGGACGATGCACGGGGGTGGCAGTGCCCCTTCGTGTTGTGCCTTCACCCACAGGGTTGCCTTCGAAGAGGGGTCTGGGTCTCGGGTCATTCTCAAGAGCGGACCGGGGAATCGGGGGCGTTCGGCATGTGTCACCACCCACATGGCTGGTCTCGAATTTCCTCGTGAGCACAGCCTCATCCTGAGGTGCGCCGGGAAGGCCGGGAACCCCTTCCAGACCACGCAGGGGAATCGACTCTCCTGTCGCGTTCCGGAGGGGAGAATGGTCTCAGATGAAGCAGTGCCGGGACCCTCGGTGTTCCCCTCGAGGGAACACGGCGTGTTGGGGAACTTTTGGTGGTCGCAGGAAGGCTGTCAGGGACCGTTTCACCCTTCAGGGCGGAACAGGGGACTTCCCTTGAGACGCCGTGGCGGGCAAGGGCCTCATCTTGCCAAGAGGTGGGAACCACGTGGTTTTTCTCGAGTTGCGGCGGGATTCTCGAGTTACGACGGGGATCTCAGCCTTCCTCTTGGGTTGGCCCTGGGAAGCCCAATCTTCCCCTCGAGTTGCGAGGGAAAGCTGGGGGTTGCGCTCGAGTCACTGCAGGGGCCAAGAGACTTCACCTAGGCGTGTGTCCGGGACCTAATATTCCTCTCCAGGGAAGGCGGGGATCTCGGTGTTCCATTCTAGGCTCCCCCGGGGAGTCAGGCCTCGTCTAAAGGGGAAGCCAAGGACTCCGCTCTCCTCTCGAGTCGCGACGCGGATCTCTTGGTGCCCCCTGAGCGGCTTCAAGGTAGTCCACCCTCCTCTTCAGTTTGGAGAGAGGACTCGTGATTGGTCTCCAGGCCAAGCAGGAAAATAAGGCCCAAATCTCGTGATGACCGGGGTGTCTCATGTGTTTCCTCGAGCTGCCGCGCCAGTGTGGGTTTCCTCACGAGGTACGATGAGGAACTCATGGAGCCTCTCGTGCAGTTCCAGGTTAGTCAGGTCTCCATGCGCGTGGCGAGGGGGAGCGCGTCATGGCTCTCGAGTCATGGTAGGGGAATCGCGACTCAACACATGTTGAAGCACTCTCGAGGTCTTTCTCGAGTCACGGCAGAAAACCCAGGGTTCCCTCGACTTGTGCCTGTGACCTCAGGGAGCTTCTCATTGTGCCTCTGAGAACTCAGGGATACTGTGGAGTTGGTAGGGGCCTCTCGGGACTCCACTGGTTGTGGTGCAATGGAAGAGGGCTTTATCTCGAGTGGACGCAGGAACCTCAGGCTTCCTCTCCGTTTCTGACTCGGATCCCATGGTCCCTGCAGAGTAGGGACAAGAGAGTCACACCTAGTCTTCTGTTGAGGAATGGACCTTCGTTTGCCTTTCAAGTTGTTTACAGGGTGACAGGCCACTTGTCGAAATGTCTGTGGGACCTGCGGGTTTTTCTGGACGATGCACGCGGGTGTCAGTGCCCCTTCGTGTTGTGCCTTCATCCACAGGTTTTCCTTCAAAGAGGTGTGCTGGAATCGGGTTCTTTTCAAGAGTGGACCGTGAAATTGGGGTCTTTCGACATGTGGCACCACCCACGAGGCTACATCTCGAACTTCCTCATGAGACCGGCCTCATCCTTAGGTGCGCCCGGAAGGTCGGGAACCCCTTGCAGACAGAGAAGGGGAGTCGACCCTCCTGTCGCAATCAGGAGAGGAGAAGGGGCTCAGATGAAGTGGTGCAGGGAACCTCGGTGTTCCCCTTGAGTGAGTCTGGTATGTCGCGGAACTTTTGGGGTCGCATCAAGGGTGCCAAGTACCGTTTCGCACTTCAGGTTGGAACGTGGGACTTCTCTTGAGATGCTGTAGCGGACAAAGGGCCTCATCTTGCGATGACGAGGGAAGCACGTGGTTTTTCTCGACTTGCGGTGGGATTCTCGAGTTACGACGGGGAATTCAGGCTTCCTCTTGTGTTGGCCCAGGAAGTCTAATCTTCCATTCGAGTTGCCAGGGAGAGCTGGGGATTGGGCTCCATTCACTGAAGGGCATTCTAGACCTCATCTAGGCTTGTATCCAGGACTTAATGTTCCTCTCCATAGGCGACAGGGATTTGGGGTTGCATTCCATACTCACCCGGAAGTCAGGCCTCATCTCGAGGGGAATCAAAGGACTCCACTCTCTTCTCGAGTCGCGACAGGTATCTCTTAGAGCCCACTGAGTGGTCTTTGCTCTGTAGGAGAGCTCTAGTGTTCATAAGCCTGTACATAAGTGAACACAGACATTCTGTGTGCATGTTGCTGCATACCCAAAATAGGGCCACAAGGAGCCTCATGCTCTCCATGCGGCGCGGAAGCTGTGCAGCCACGCAGCAGCTGAAGAATCCAACCAATTGCTCTTTTCTTACCTCTGACAGAGCTCGCATTGCCGTAGCCCTTGGCAGTTTGAAAACACTGGACCCTAACCCCTCTCAAAGTAGGCCTGGGTTCTAGTTCGAATAGAAAGTCAATAGCGGAGCTGAGGACAGGAACGCGGCAGTCATTTATCACACGCTCCTGCAGCCTGCTACTACAGGGACACTAACGCTAGAAGCTAGGAATGTCTTTGCAAGGTGCACAAAGGACAAGGGAGAACCTCGACCCTGACTCTAGTATTTCAGTCCCCTGAGCAGATCTGAAGTTCTCCCGCTGTAGAAGCTAACCCATTCCTTTCAAATACAGGCTTCCTAACACAGGGCCAGTTGGCTGCTTGCTCTTCCACGAAGCAGGCTTCCTTAACTTGCAAACTGCAAATTCCGCTTAACAGCCTGGAGGAAAATCGCTTCTTGGAAGATTTTTTTCAGAGGCTGTATCCCCGGAGCTGGGGCCAAGCTAGGGGACCCATACTGACAAGGGAAGGCAAAACCACATCCAATGTCTTTGCTCTGGAGGACAGCTTTGGTGAGCCTAAGTCTTTCAGGAATATTTCTGGCTCCAACAGAGTCAAATTCTGTGTGTGAAGCTGCACAGCCAAAATAGGGGAACAGAGAGCCTGATTCTCTCTGTGTAGCTTTGAAGCTGTCTTTCAAACAACAGCTTGAGAATCCATACAATGCTCTCCCTTACTGCTAAGAGAATTCTCATTGCTGTCGTCCTTGACAGTTTGTAGAAATCCGCACCCTAACCCTTCTCCAAGTAGGCCTGGGTCCTAGCTCGGAATAACAGGCAACGGCGGAGCTGAGGCCAGTAAGGCACAAGTGAGGTCTCACACACTCTTGCAGCCTGATCGTCCAGGAGCAGTAAGGCCTCTTTTTCCCTGTAGGAGGCTCGCTTGCCTTGCGTCCTGTGAACTGCATTTCCCAGCCTGGGCGCAAAGCTGTTCCTGGAGATTTTTTCTCAGGGGCTGTTTCCCTGGAGCTGGGTCGGACCTCGGGGGCCCAACTCACAGGGGAAGACAAAACCACATGGACAGGTCTATGCTCTGTAGGAGAGCTCTAGTGAACCTCATCTCTCAGGAACATTCTTGGCTTCTACAGAGACACCTCTGTGCATGAAGCTACACACCCAACATAGTGGCAAAGGGAGTCTGATTCTCTCCGTGGGTGCTGATGCTTTGTGGCAAAGCACCTGCTAAGAATCCATCCGCATAGGCTTCCCTCACCTTGACAGAGGTCTCATTGCTGTAGTCCTTGGCAGTTTGGAAAGAAGCAGACCCTTACCCTTCACCAAGTAGGCCCTTGTCCCTGTTTGAATGGAAAGGCAGTAGCTGAGCTGAGGCCAGTAAGGCGCCAGTCAAGTCTGACATATTCCCGATGCCTGCTCCTTCATGGAAAATAACGTTAGAATCTGTGAATGTCTTTGCAAGGCTGGCAAAGGGCAGTCAGGAACCTCGACCCTGCCTCTGGAATTTCTATCTTCTCAGCACATCTGGCGGTCTCGGTCAGGAGAAACTAACCCATTCCTTGCAAATATAGGCTTCCAAACACAGGCCGGTTGGCTGTCTCTTCTTGCCGAAGGAAGCTTGCTTATCCCACCTCCTGTGAACTCCTCTTCCCAGCCTGGGTGATAAGAGGTTCTTGGAGATCTTTTCTCAGAGGCTGTTTCCAAGGAGCAGGGGCTGATCCCAGAGACCCACACGCACAGGGGAAGGGAAAACCGCATGGATAAGTCTTTGCTCTCTAGGAGTGCTCTAGTGAACCTCACTCTATGGAGAATGTTCTTGGCTCCAACGGGGACATCTCTGTGTGGGAAGCTGCATTGCCAACATAGAGACACAGAGACCTGATTCTCTCTGTGCAGCTTTGACGCTGTCGTTCAAACAACAAATTGAGAATCCACCCAATGCTCTCCCTTACCACTGAGAGAGTTATCATTGCTGTAGCCCTTCGCAGTTTCTGGAAATCGGCACGCAAACACTTCTCCAAGTAGGCCTGGGTTCAAGTTCAGATGAACATGCAATAGCGGAGCTGAGGCCAGTAAGGCACCAGTCAGGTGTCACACACTCTGGCAGCCTGCTCCTCCAGGGACAGTAAGGCCTCTATTTCCCTTCAGGAGGCTCGCTTGCCTTACTTCCTGTGAACAGCGTTTCCCAGCCTGGGCGGAAAGCAGTTCCTGGAGATCTTTTCTCAGGGGCTGTTTCCCCGGAGTTGGGGCGGACCTCGGGGACCCAACTCACAGGGGAAGGCAAAACCAAATGGACAGGTCTATGCTCTGTAGGAGATCTCTAGTGAACTGCCGGGGTCCAGCCCCAGCTGATCCAGGGTATTCGAAGCAGAGACGGCGTAGGCGAGGGTCAGGGAACAACTGCTTAATTAAACGTTAATTAAGGATATAAAGAGTAATAAAATGAGGATAGCTCAGTAGGAAAATTCAGTGGAGAAAAGAGGCTGAGTAGCTTGGTTTACGCGGGGGACCAATAAAACTTCAAGACAAGAAGCTTGCACCACTTACGTAGGCCGCAGGCGTCCTTCCGTTCTCCCGAAGGAGAGGAGACACTGAGGCCTCCCCGGTCGGATCTTAGAAGCCCAGGCAAAAATAGTAAGCTTGGTGGGTTCCGCGCTCCAGATGGAGACTCAACCAGAGTGAGAGAGAGAGAGAGACATGGGGAGGCCAGTATTTCGAGAAACTGACCACAATTCTTTATTTTCCATGGTCTACTTTTATACACTGAGATGTTATGCAAAAGTCACGTGGGGTCAGCAGTCCTGACTTTTATCAAAGTCAGGTGCTTCATACAAAAGTATACAGAGGTCTTAGGGGTGTTACATCATCTTCTGGCCGGGGGGCCTGCTGACAATTTACGACCCTCTCCTTGTGACAGCGGCCAGTCAACCAGGACACTTATTTCTCCAGGGGTGATTATTCTTAAAACAGACGCCACCCAAATAAAGTTACATTCCTATAGGGTGAGGGTGTAGTGGGTTTTAGTTAAGGAAAGAATTTACTTAGCCTAAGGTCTAACGTGATTTATATCAAAGGTTAATACTTATTTCTTCTATATATTCATTAATGTGTATAAGGGCAGGGGATGTGGAGACTTAGCAGTAAACATCAGCTCAACAAATGAAAAACCCTTCACCAATATGATTTCTAATCAGCCCATTATACTTATACTAATAATTTTCTAACTTTTCTAAGGAACCTGTTTTTAGAAGGTTTAAAGCATCTCGTGCCTCTCATGGTTGGGAGGCTGTGAGCAATCACATGTGGCCGGACAAGCCTGTCAGGCAGGCTAGAGAACCTTCAGAGGAGTTTGTAGGTTAAAACACTCTTGTCACACCCAGGGGTTTTTATCAACTGGAGCTCTAGGTTAACTCCTTCTCCGAAAGAGGTGGTGGGGGACAGCCCCCCGTAAAGTCAGAGGTGTAGGTGAGAGCACAAAGTAGTAAGGTAGGCAGGCTCTGGTTATGGGGGTAGATGCTCGAGGATTTCCAGGGGGACTCCTGAGGCTCGATCCCGCCTTTGCGTATGTCGAGCCTCCTTCCTCATGACCTTTGCCATGGGCGGAGTGCCTCACTCTGGCCCCCAACAGTGAACCTCCTCTCTCAGGAACATTCTTGGCTCCTATCGAGACACCTCTGTGCGTGTAGCTACACACGCAACGTAGGGGCAAAGGGAGCCAGATTCTTTCCGTGGGGTGCTGATGCTTTGTGGCAAAGCACCTGCTTGAGAATCCATCAGCTTACGCTTCCCTCGCCTTGACAGAGGTCTCATTGCTGTAGCCCTTGGCAGTTTCAAAGAAGAAGACCCTTACCCTTCATAAAGTAGGCCCTTGTCCTAGTTTGAATGGAAAGGCAATAGCTGAACTGAGGCCAATAAGGAGCCAGTCCCCTCTGACACATTCCCGAAGCCTGCTCCTTCATGGAATATAACTCTAGAATCTTGGAATGTCTTTGCAAGGCTGGCAAAGGGCAGTCAGGAACCAGCACCCTGCCTCTGGAATTACCGACTTCTGAGCAGATCTGGAGGTCTCCTTTAGGAGAAGCTAACCCATTCCTTCCAAATAGAGGCTTCAAAACACAGGCAGGTTGGCTGCCTTTCGTGCCCGAAGGAGGCTTGCTTTTCTCTCCTCCTATGAACCCCAGTTCCCAGCCTCTGGGAAAAGCGTATCTTGAAGACATTTTCTCAGGGGTTGTTTCCACGGAGCTGGGGCCGAGCCCGGGGCCCAAAGGCACAGGGGAAGGCAAGAACACATGGACAGGTCTATGCTCTGTAGCAGACCTCTAGTGAACCTCATCTCTCAGGAGCATTCTTGGCTCCTACAGAGACACCTCTGTGTGTGAAGCTGCGTACCTAACATAGGGGCAGAGAGAGCCTGATTCTCTCTGTTCATTTTGACGCTGTCATTCAGAAAACAGCTTGAGAATCCATAAAATGCTCTCCCTTACCACTGAGAGAATTCTCACTGCTGTAGCCCTTGGCACTTTGTAGAAATCTGCACCCAAACGCTTTTCCAAGTAGGCCTGGGTGCTAGCTCGGATGAACAGGCAATGGTGGAGCTGAGGCCAGTAAGGCAACAGTCAGGTTTCACACATTCTGGCAGCCTGCTCCTCCAGGGACTGTAAGGCCTCTTTTACTCTGCAGGAGATTCGCTTGCCTTACTTCATGTGAACAGCATTTCCCAGCCTCGGCGAAGCGGTTCCTGGAGATCTTTTCTCAGGGACAGTTTCCCCGGAGGTGTGGCGGACCTCGGGGACCCAACTCACAGGGGAAGGCAAAACCACATGGACAGGTCTATGCTCTGTAGGAGAGGTTTAGTGAACCTAATCTCTCAGGAACATTCTTGGCTCCTATAGAGACAACTCTGTGTGTGAAGCTACACTCCCAACATTGGTGCACAGGGAGCTTGATTCTCTCCGTGGGGTGCTGATGCTTTGTGGCAAAGCACCTGCTTGAGAATCCATTCTCTTAGGCTTCCCTCACCTTGACAGAGGTCTCATTGCTGTAGCCCTTGGCAGTTTGCAAAGAAGAAGACCCTTACCCTTCATAAAGTAGGGCCTTGTCCTAGTTTGAATGGAAAGGCAATAGCTGAGCTGAGGTCAATAAGGAGCCAGTCCCGTCTGACACATTCCCGAAGCCTGCTACTTCATGGAAAATAACTCTAGAATCTAGGAATATCTTTGCAAGGCTAGCAAAGGGCAGTCAGGAACCAGTACCCTGCCTCTGGAATTACCGACTTCTGAGCAGATCTGGAGGTCTCCTTTAGGAGAAGTTAACCCATTCCTTCCAAATAGAGGCTTCAAAACACAGGCAGGTGGGCTGCCTTTTCGTTCCCTATGGAGGCGTGCTTTTCTCTCCTCCTACGAACCCAAGTTCCCAGACACTGGGAAAAGGGGATCTTGAAGATATTTTCTCAGGGGTTGTTTCCACAGAGCTGGGGCTGAGCCTGGAGACCCAAAGGCACAGGGGAAGGCAAGACGACATGGACAAGCCTTTGCTCTTTAGTATAGCTCTAATGAACCTCACTCTGTCAGGATCTTTCTTGATTCCTACGGAGACACACCTGTGTGTGAAGCTGCGGGCACAGAGAGCCTGATTACCCCTGTGCAGCGCTGAGTCTGGGCGGCTAAACAACAGCTTGGGAATGCAGCCTGGGGCGCTTCCCTTCCCTCGGACAGAGCTCTCCTTGCGGTAGGCCTTGGTAGTTTGCATACAATGGGGCCCTAAGCCCTCTGCAAGTTGGCCTGGCTCCTAGGTCCAAAGGGCAGGCCAGAGCGGAGCTGAGGCTGTCAGGCTCCAGACACATCTCCCATACTCCTACATCCTGCTCCTCCCCGGGCGTGAACGCTAGAAGCTGGGAAGGTACCTGGACCGTGCAGGGGCGGGGCGAACGCGGGCGGCGTGGGGCGGGGGTCGGCTTCTGGCGGGGGTGGGGGCGGGCTTCCCAGTTGTGCTCTCGGAGGTGAACACTGAGGCTGAAAACGCGCCGGGAGCGCACCCGGGACTGGGTAAACCCGGGCTGCGCGGGTCGAGATTCCGATGGCTTTGGGTGGGGGTCGGTCCCAGTTGTTCTCCCGGGGGTCGCCACTGCGGCTGGGAACGCGCCGGGAGCGCGGCAGGGGCGGGGCTAACCCTGGGGGCGCGGGGCGGGGGTCGGCTCATGGGGGGGATGGGGAGGGGTTCACAGTTGCCCTCTAGGGGGTTGCAACTGCGGCTGGGAACGCCCATTTCGTCCGCTTCTGGGTCCCCAAGGATCGCCATCCCGTGGGTGCAGTGGAGGGCTGCGGACCACAGGTAAGGGAACTGGGACTGCGTGGAGCAGGGAACCAAGTATTCCGCCGTCTGTTGGCACATTCTCGGAGCTCCCCAACCTGGCGGTCGCAGAAAGGCCTTGCCTTTGGGGTCAAGGCCTTTACCGCTCCACCCCTCTGCTGAAAAATCTCCGAGTCTGCGCGGTTCTTCCAAGCAGCCTAGTGTCCGCTGGAAGTCCAAGGGACAGAACACTGAACTCTGGCCGGCTGGCCCAGCCCTGCTTCTGGCACTTTGTAAGCCAGCGGGCCCTTGAGCACCTGCTGGGATGGGAAAGGGAAGGGTCCACGGATTGCACCCTAGAAACTTAGTAGGGTGCATGGATTTCAAACCCTGGTGGCCGCCCAGGCAGCAAAGAAGGGGGGAGGGCACCTTGCTGCCCTTTCATGGCAGAATCTGTGGTAGTCCAGCTGCGTGGGCCTTTTCATGAGGACCCTGTGCAATAGAAGTTTGGTGTTTTGGAACTGAATAATTAGAACGTGTAAAAGCTTTAAATTATGTGGTGGTGTAATTAAAAAACAAAACAAAACAAAACCAAGCTCCAAGTGTTTTGCAAATGGAGGTTTAAATATTGAAGGACTGTATTCCTTGCACTGTGGCATTCTATCAAGAAGTGTGCAGGATTTTTTTTTTTTTTAAGAAAAGTGTTCGAAGTGAGGGAAACAGGAAACCCAGAGGTGCCCCTGTATTTTGGGGAAGGCCTTAGGAGGTCACTTGGAAATGCTGCTGGCTGTGCGGGAGGGCGGCAGATGGGCTGTGCAGGCTTGTCCTTTGCATGGATGTTCTTGTGTGTGGAAACCCAGCTCGGAGCCATCTCCTGATGTGTAAGAATTTCGCAGACAAACCTTGAGCTAAGCAATGCATTTTTTCCTAAGAAAATGTTTGTCTTAAGCGATGTAAATATCCTATGTATTTCCGCTAGACTCTGCCTTCAGGTAGGTTCCCCCAAAAGGCTCAGAAGTGATTTGAACAAAACAGCATATTTTCCTCCTAGCTTGTTCTCCTTATCTATGTTAAGGAAATGATATATTTGCCTGGAATACTGCCTTTCTTCAAGATTCATGTCAATCAAGTTTTGGCCCGGGATGACTCACCTGCTGCCAATATTATCTCAATGCATGTCGTGGGGGAAGGGCCTGGTGCCATTCCCTGAAACAGTCCCTTTCTTTCCTTAGCTGACTGCTAGTGCCTGTAGAATATCTGGCTAAAGACCAGCAGGGGGTACTCTTACTACCCCCCCCACCCCGCCTCGAGTCTAAGTCAGCAGCTTTATCTATCTCTTTAATACTTTAATAACACTTGATGACACAAAAGCTCTGAGCGATCAAATCATATCAAATCTTCATTTCAGATTGAAGATGCATTCCATGGTATTGCCATCTTAAGTCTTTCCATCGTTATGGAATATCTGTCCATGTATTCAGGATAGTTTTCAGCCAGGGTGTATAATTTCCAGTGTGCCAGTCTTGTCATCCTCGTTACCTCCATGGCAAAGTGTTTTATTCATGTTGATATTATTGAAAGGGAATTTTTTAAAATTCCTTTTCAGATTATTATCTGCTAATGTATACAGATAAAACTGTGTAATCATTCATTTTTATCAGTTTGGACAGCTTGATAGTTGTCTTTAATTTCTTTACTTTCTGACACTTTAAGATTATCCTGGGACGCATATGTAATGCCTCACCCCTAAATTCAGACATGTGTTCAAAGAACTTCTGTCCTTTTATTTATTTATTTATTCTTTAACATTGAAATCGTTTTGACTATGCTGGGTGTTTGTTGCTAGATGGAAGTAGCTAGGACCTCTGGACTGCAGTCTCTCATCTCTTGCTGACCTCTTGTTGACCTCTGCAGAATCCTGGTAGGTGGGAGCTTGTTAGTTCCTTGTTCCTTATCAGAACCTCCTGTGGTAAGTGTTTTTCTCTTCTCTGTTGCCTGGTAAGGGTGGGTGGTCATGGGCATCCCAAAGTTGGCTAGAAGTCAATTATTTAGGCAGGCTTGTGCATAGATATGGGAGAAGGCAATGGCACCCCACTCCTGGAAAATCCCAAGGACGGAGGAGCCTGGTAGGCTGCAGTCCATGGGGTGGCTAAGAGTCGGACACCACTGAGCGACTTCATTTTCACTTTTCACTTCCATGCATAGGAGGAGGAAATGGCAACCCACTCCAGTGTTCTTGCCTAGAGAACCCCAGGGACTGCGGGGCCTGGTGGGCTGCCATCTATGGCATGGCACAGGGTCGGCCTCAACTGAACCACTTAGCAGCTGCAGCAGCAGCAGCAGCAGTGCATAGATATCAAAGGGGATGAGAACAGTCAGGTAGGATCACATATGTCACCGTGAAACAATACTTCTCCTCTTAGCCAAAGCTAACAAAAGATTTCTGTTCTAGGTCAACCTAGAAGAGATCACTTAAGAGGTAAAGAAACTTAAACTCCATTAGCAAAGGCAGTTCAACATCTCAAGAAAACTTGTGCTAGGCACAAAACTCTTTTCTGGGGGCCTACTTTCCCTACAACCTCCTTATCCCATTCTGTACCCATTCCTTTGCTTCTCCCGTCCTGAAAATGCCACCTGTAAGACAGAACTACTTCGTTTTCCTTCTTAAAGTGTGATTGCATTCCATACATTCTTGTAATAACAAGTCATACATTTCCCTTCAGCAACCAAGAACTGACTCTTTTATTGGCATTTGATAGATTGGTGAGCATACCTATCAGTGATAATAGCGCCCACCCCGCTTCCTGCAAGAACAGAACAAAACAAAACAAAACAAAAAAATTGCTTTCTTACATTTAATATGTTCGGATGGTGCCAGTCACTATTCATGCAGAGTCAAAAATCTCTTTTGTTTCTGTGTAAAAGGGAGGTCCTTTCAAGTCGTGAATGTTTCAGAAGTTTCATTTATTTGGAAGTGACCTAGCTATTCAATACACTGTCGTCACTTAGTTTAGCACCAGGATAGAAACTCAGGTAACCAAAACACCTGGAGGAACGATTGTAAGTTCAGTTCAGTTCAGTTGCTCAGTCGAGTCTGACTCTTTGTGACCCCGTGGCCTGCAGGACGCCAGGCTTCCGTGTCCATCACCAACTCCAGGGGCTTGCTCAAACTCATGTCCATCGAGTCAGTGATGCCATCCAACCATCTTATCCTCTGTCATCCCCTTCTCCTCTGCCTTCAATCAAGACTATGAGAGGCGGATATTTTAGAGTATAATTATTGTTAAGAGTTTATCTAAAAGCTCATATCACATTTACATTTTTTACATTGGTTGTTGCTGTTTCCAGGTACTTTCTTGCTGACAAGCTTGTGACACATATAACAATAGAGCAATTTTTACCTTAGAATAAACCTAGGCACTATGAACATGTTGTGCTTAATGTTGTTGACTCTTAGACATGTCTATAGTGGAGGAGCAAAACCAAAAATACTAGATATTTAATATTGACTAGTTCCCAGTTCACGGGACTCTGACATTCATTTAGGTCAATGTTTTCTTGTATTTCCAGCAGTTTGATTTGGAAGGGCTGCCTTGTCTTGAGACCATTGAAATCAGAACTCAGAACTTGAGCAATATTATCAAAAAACACAAGGCTCACACTGACACATACCTTAATCCAGACAGACAGACAAGACATCTTCCAGTTTTCCGCCTGAGATTTAAAACATTTCTTTGAGCCGTTTTCCTGGGGAGTGGGGGGGGGGAGTGGGGGTGGCAGCGAGGCAGGCTTGGGTAACAAGCTAATTGTTGGTCATTGCATATGCAAAGAACCAGCTTTCCGGGTTCCAAGGAAAAAAGTTTCCTTGGTACCCAATTTTGTTTGGATCTATAGACTCTCATGGCCCTCCTAGGTCAGGACATCTTTCCTTTCTGTAGTCCTCGTTTTATCCCTAAATCATAGACAGCTTGGATTGTCTCTGTGGGGTGGATGTATTGTCCTCGTGTTTGACCTGGTGGCAGTAGCGAGGTCCGAGAGCCTCTCCTGGAACCGGGCGTGGGGATGGGGCTCACCAGGAGCCCCTGGTGGAAGTGGGCAACGCGCCGGGAGTGCGCCAGGGGCGGGGCGATCCCGGGCGGCGCGGGTCGGGGTTCTGGTCGGGAGGGGGTGGGGGGCGGTAACAGTTGTGCTCTCGGGGGTCCCCACTGCAGCTGGAAACGCGCTGGGAGTGCGGCAGGGGCGGGGTGAACCCGGGTGGCGCGGGGCGGGGTTCGGCTCCTGGTGGGGGTGGGGGAGGGCTTCCCAGTTGTGCTCTCGGTGGTGGCCACTGCGGCTGGAAACGCGCCGGGAGCGCACCCGGGGCGGGGTAAACCTGGGCTGCGCGGGTCGAGATTTAGATGGCTGTTGGTGGGGGTTCGGTCCCAGTTGTGCTCTCGGGGGTCGCCACTGTGGCTAGGAACGCCCATTTCCTACGCTCCTGTGTCCCCAAGGATCCACATCTAGTGGGTGCAGCGGAGGGCTGCGGGCCACAGGTCAGGGAACTGGGACTGCTTGGAGCAGGGAACCAAGTATTCCGCCCTCTGTTGGCACATTCTCGGAGCTCCCCAACCTGGCGGTTGCAGAAAGGCATCGCCCTTGGTGTCAAGGCCTTTACCGCTCCACCCCTTTGCTGAAAAATCTCAGTCTGCACGGTTTTCCCAAGCAGCCTAGTGTCCCCTGGAAGTCCAAGGGACAGAACACTGAACTCTGGCCGGCTGGCCCAGCCCTGCTTCTGGCACTTTGTAAGCCAGCGGGCCCTTGAGCACCTGCTGGGATGGGAAAGGGAAGGGTCCACGGATTGCACCCTAGAAACTTAGTAGGGTGCATGGATTTCAAACCCTGGTGGCCGCCCAGGCAGCAAAGAAGGGGGGAGGGCACCTTGCTGCTCTTTCATGGCAGAATCTGTGGCTGTCCTGATGCGTGGGCCTTTTCATGGGGACCTTGTGCAATAAAAGTTTGGTGTTTTGGTACTGAAATAGAAATTGTAAAAAGTTTAAATTATGTGGTGGTGTAATTAAAAAACAAAACAAAACAGAACCAAGCCCCAAGTGTTTGGCACAGGGAGGGTTAAGTATTGAAGGCCTGTTTTCCTTGCACTGTGGCATTCTATCAAGAAGTGTGCAGGATTTTTTTTTTTTTAAGAAAAGTGTTCGAAGTGAGGGAAACAGGAAACCCAGAGGTGCCCCTGTATTTTGGGGAAGGCCTTAGGAGGTCACTTGGAAATGCTGCTGGCTGTGGGGGAGGGGGGCAGATGGGCTGTGCAGGCTTGTCCTTTGCATTCATGTTCTTGTGTGTGGAAACCCAGCTCGGAGCCATCTCCTGATGTGTAAGAATTTCGCAGACAAACCTTGAGCTAAGCAATGCATTTGTTCCTGAGGAAATGTTTGTCTTAAGCGATGTAAATATCCTATGTATATCTGCTGGACTCTGGCTTCAGGTCGGTTCCCCCAATAGGCTCAGAAGTGACTTGAACAAAACAGTATGTTTTCCTCGTACCTTGTTCTCCTAATCTATGTTAAGGAAATGATATATTTGCCTGGAATACTGCCTTTCTTCAAGATTCATGTCAATCAGTTTTTGGCCCAGGATGACTCACCTGCTGCCAATGTGACCTCAAGGCATGTCGTGGGGGAGGGGCCTGGGGCCATTCCCTGAGACAGTGCCTTTCTTTCCTTAGCTGACTGCTAGTGCCTGTAGAATATCTGGCTAGAGCCCAGCAGGGCGTACACCCCGCCTCAAGTCTAAGTCAGCAGCTTTCTCTATCTCATTTATACTTTAATAACAATTGATGACACAAAAGCTCTGAGCGATCAAATCATATCAAATCTTCATTTCAGATTGAAGATGCATTCCATAGTATTGCCATCTTATGTCTTTCCATTGTTATGGAATACCTGTCCATGTATTCAGGATAGTTTTCAGCCAGGGTGTATAAGTTCCAGTGTGCCAGTCTTGTCATCCTCGTTACATCCATGGCAAAGTGTTGTATTCATGTTGACATTATTGAAAGGGAATTTTTTTTAATTCCTTTTCAGATTATTATCTGGTAATATATACAGAAAAAACTGTGTAATCTTTCGTTTTTATCAGTTTGGACAGCTTGATAGTTGTCTTTAATTTCTTTCCTTTCTCATACTTTAAGATTTTCCGGGCACCGTACATGTACTGCCTCACCCCTAATCTCAGTCATGTGTTCAAAGAACTTCTGTCCTTTATTTGTTTACTTATTTTTTGCAACATTGAATTCGTTTTGACTATGCTGGGTTTCTGCTGCAAGATGGAAGTTGCTAGGACCTCTGGACTGCAGTCTTCCATCTCTTACTGACCTCTTGTTGACCTCTGCAGAATCCTGGTTGGCGGGAGCTTGTTAGTTCCTCGTTCCTTACCAGGACCTCCTGTGGTAAGTGTTTTTCTCTTCTCTGTTGCCTTGTAAGGGTGGATGGTCATTGGCATCCCAAAGCTAGCTAGAAGTCAATTATTTAGGCAGGCTTGTGCATAGATATGGGAGAAGGCAATGGCACCCCATTCCAGTACTCTTGCGTGGAAAATCCCATGGATGGAGGAGCCTGGTAGGCTGCAGTCCATGGGGTCGCTAAGAGTCAGACACCACTGAGCGACTTCACGTTCACTTTTCACTTTCATGCATGGGAGGAGGAAATGGCAACCCACTCCATTGTTCTTGCCTAGAGAACCCCAGGGACTGCGGGGCCTCGTGGGCTGCCGTCTATGGGGTCGCACAGAGTCGGACACGACTGAAACGACTTAGCAGCAGCAGCGGCGGCAGCAGCAGCAGAAGCAGTGCATCGATATCAAAAGGGCTGCAAACAGTCAGGAAGGATCACATATGTCACCGTGAAACACTACTTCTCCACTTAGCCAAAGCTAACAAAAGATTTCTGTTCTAGGTCAACCTAGAAGAGATCACTTAAGAGGTAAAGAAACTTAAACTCCATTAGCAAAGGCAGTTCGACATCTCAAGAAAACTTGTGCTAGGCACAGAACTCTTTTCTGGGGGTCCACTTTCCCTACAACCTCCTTATCCCATTCTGTACCCATTCCTTTGCTTCTCCCATCCTGAAACGGCCACCTGTAAGACAGAACTACTTTGTTTTCCTTCCTCAAGTGCCATTGCATTCCACATACTTTCTTGTAATAACAAGTCATACATTTCCCTTCAGCAACCAAGAACTGACTTTTATATTGACATTCGCTATAGCCCGCCCCCCTCCCCCCACCCCCAAGAACAGAAAAAAACAAAACAAAACAAAACAATTGCTTTCGTACATTTAACATGTCAGGATGGTGCCAGACACTATTCATGGAGAGTCAAAAATCTCTTTTGTTTCTGTGTAAAAGGGAGGTCCTTTCAAGTCGTGAATGTTTCAGAACTTTCATTTATTTGGAAATGACCTAGCTATTCAATACACTGTCGTCACAAGGATAGAAACTCGGGTAACCAAAACACTTGGAGAAACGTTTGTTAGTTCAGTTCAGTTCAGTTGCTCAGTCGTGTCTGACTCTTTGGGACCCCGTGGCCTGAAGGACGCCAGGCTTCCGTGTCCGTCACCAGCTCCAGGGGCTTGCTCAAACTCATGTCCATCGAGTCAGTGATGCCATCCAACCATCTTATCCTCTGTCATCCCCTTCTCCTCTGCCTTCAATCAAGACTATGAGAGGCAGATATTTTAGAGTATAATTATTGTAAAGAGTTTGTCTAAAAGCTCATATCACATTTACATTTTTTACTTTTGTTGTTGTCGTTTCCAGGTACTTTCTTGCTGACAAGCTTGTGACAGATATAACAATAGAGCAATTTTTACCTCAAAAGAAACCTAGGCACTATGAACATGTTGTGCTTAATGTTGTTGACTCTTAGACATGTCTATAATGGAGGAGCAAAACCAAAAATACTAGATATTTAATATTGACTAGTTCCCAGTTCACGGGACTCTGACATTCATTTAGGTCAATGTTTTCTTGTATTTCCAGCAGTTTGATTTGGAAGGGCTGCCTTGTTTTGAGACCATTGAAATCAGAACACAGAACTTGAGCAATATTATCAAAAAACACAGGGCTCACACTGACACATACCTTAATCCAAACAGACAGACAAGACATCTTCCAGGTTTCCGCCTGAGATTTAAAATATTTCTTTGAGCCAGTCTTCTGGGGAGTGGGGGGATGGGGGTGGCAGCGAGGCAGGCTTGGGTAACAAGCTAATTGTTGGTCATTGCATATGCAAAGAACCAGCTTTCCGGGTTCCAAGGAAAAAAGTTTCCTTGGTAACCAACTTTGTCTGGTTCTATAGAATATCATGGCCCTCCTAGGTCAGGTCATCTTGCCTTTCTGTAGTCCTCGTTTTATCCCTAAATCATAGACAGCTTGGATTGTCTCTGTGGGGTGTATGTATTGTCCTCATGTTTGACCTGGCGGCAGCAGCGAGGTCCGAGAGCCTCTCCTGGAACCGGGCGTGGGGACGGGGCTCACCAGGAGCCACTGGTGAAGGTGGGCAGCGCCCCTGGAGCGCGGCAGGGGCGGGGCGAACCCGGGCGGCGCAGGGCGGGTGTCGGCTCCTGGCGGGGTTGGGGGAGGGCTTCCCAGTTGTGCTCTCGGAGATGGCCACTGCGGCTGGAAACGCTCCGGGAGCGCACCCAGGGCGGGGTAAACCTGGGCTGCACAGGTCGAGATTCCGCTCGCTGTGGGTGGGTGGTCGGTCCCTGTTGTGCTCCCGGGGGTCGCCAATGTGGCTGGGAACCCGCCGGGAGCCCGGCAGGGCCGGGGCGAAACCTGGAGGCGCGGGGCGGGGTGGGGGGTCCGTTCGCAGCGGGGGTCGGCTCCTGGCGGGGGTGGGGGAGGGCTTTTCAGATGTGCTGTTGGGGGTCGCCATTGCGGCTGGGAATGCCCATTTCGTGAACTCCTGGATCCCCAAGGATCGGCATCCATTGGCCACAGCGGAGGGGTGCGGAACACAGGTAAGGGAACGGGGACTGCCTGGAGCAGGGAACCATGTATTCCGCCCTGTGTTGGCACAGTCTCAGAGCTCCCCAACCTGGCGGTCGCAGAAAGGCCTCGTCTTTGGGGTCAAGGCCTTTACCGCTCCACCCCTCTGCTGAAAAACCTCAGAGTCTGCGCGGTTTTCCCAAGCAGCCTAGTGTCCGCTGGAAGTCCAAGGGACAGAACCCTGAATTCTGGCCGGCTGGCCCAGCCCTGTTTCTGGCACTTTGTAGGCCAGCGGGCCCTGGAGCACCTGCTAGGATGGGAAAGGGAAGGGTACGCGAATTGCACCCTGGTGGCCGCCGAGGCAGCAAAGAAGTGGGGAGGGCACCTTACTGCCCTTTAATGGCAGACAGAATCTGTGGCTGTCCTGCTGCGTGGGCCATTTCATGGGGACCTTGTGCAATAAAAGTTTACCGGTGACCTTAGGGAACTTCCCAGTGTGCTTCTGACAGATGAGGGATGCTGTGGAGTTGGCGGGGCCTCTCAGGACTCCGCTGGGTTTGGCGCACTGGAAGAGGGCCTCATCTCCAGGGAAGGCAGGAACCTCAGGCTTCCTCTCCGTTTCGGACTCCGACCGCAGGGTCCCTGCAGAGTTGGGACAAGAGAGTCAGGAATCGTCTTGTCTGAGGAAGGGAACTCCGCTTGCCTCTCGAGGTGCTCAGGGGGTCTCAGGCCCCTTGTTGAGCTGTGTGTGGAACCTGCGGGTGTTTCCAGATGATGCACGACAGTGACAGTGCCCCTTCGTGTTGTGCCTTCACCCACTGGCTTGCCTTCGAAGAGGTGTCCGGGCCTTGGGTTCTTTTCAAGAGCAGACAGGGAAATTGGGGTCTTTCGGCATGTGGGACCACCCACGGGGCTAGTCTCAAATTTCTAGTGAGGCCGGCTTCATCCTGAGGTGTGCCGGGAAGGCCGGGGACCCTTCAAGACAACGCAGGGGGATCGACTCTCCTGTCGCGGTCAGGAGGGGAGAAGGGGCTCGGATGAAGTGGGGCCAGAACCCTCGGTGTTATCCTCGAGAGAAACCGGCGTGTGAGGGACTTTTGGGGGATGCATGAAAGGAGTCAGGTACCGTTTCGCACTTCAGGACAGAACCTAGGACTTCCCTTGAGACGCCGTAGCGGGCAAGGGCCTCATCTTGCGAAGAGGTGGGAACCTCGTGGTGTTTCTCGAGATGCGGCGGGATTCTCGAGTTACGACGGGGATCTTAGGCTTCCTCTTGGGTTGGCCCTGGGAAGCCCAATCTTCCCCTCGAGTTGCCAGGGAAAGCTGGGGGTTGCGCTCGAGTCACTGCAGGGCCGAAGAGACCTCACCTAGGCGTGTGTCCGGGACCTAATATTCCTCTCCAGGGAAGGCAGGGATCTCGGGGTTGCATTCCAGGCTCCCCCGGGGAGTCAGGCCTCATCTCGAGGGGAAGCCAAGGACTCCGCCCTCCTCTCGAGTCGCGACGCGGGTCTCTGGGAGCCCCCTGAGTGGCATCAAGGGAGTCCAGCCTCCTCTTCCGTTTGGAGAGAGGACCCGGGATTGCTCTCCAGGCCATGCAGGAAAAGAAGGCCCTCAGCTCGCGAGGACGGGGGCGTCTCAGGGGTTTCCTCGAGCTGCGGCGCCCGTGGGGGTTTTCTCCCGAGGCACGACGAGGATCTCAGGGAGCCTCTCGTGCGGCGCCAGGGAAGTCAGGTCTCCATGCGCGTGGTGAGGGGGAGCGCGTCCTGGCTCTCGAGTCACGGGAGGGGACAAGGCCCTTGAGACGCGTTGAAGAAGGACTCTCGAGGTCTTTCTCGGGGGGCGGCGGGAAACCCTCGTTTCCCTCGCCTTCTGCCGGGGACCTTAGGGAACTTCCCAGGGTGCCTCTGAGAGGCGAGGGATCCTGTGGAGGTGGCGGGGCCCCTCGGGACTCCGCTGGGTCTGGCGTAACGGAAGAGGTCCTCATCTCGTGGGGAGGCAAGAACCTCAGGCTTCCTCTCCGTTTCGGACTCCGACTGCAGGTTCCCTGCAGAGTTGGGACAGGAGAGTCAGGCCTCGTCTTGTCTGAGGAAGGGAACCCCGCTTGCCTCTCGAGTTGCTCAGAGGGCCACAGGCCCCTCGTCGAGCTGTGTGTGGAACCTGCGGGTGTTTCCGGACGATGCACGGGGGTGTCAGTGCCGCTTCGGGCTGTGCCTTCACCCACAGGGTTGCCTTCGAAGAGGGGTCCGTCATCGGGTTCTTCTCAAGAGCGGACCGGGGAATCGGGCTCGTTCCGCATGTGGCACCACCCACGTGGCTCATTTCGAATGTCCTCGTGAGACCGGCCTCCTCTTGATGTGCACCGGCAAGTCCGGGAACCCCTTCCAGACCACGCAGGGGAATCGCCTCTCCTGTCGCGATCAGGAGGGGAGAAGGGGCTCAGGTGAAGCGGTGCCGGGACCCTCGGTGTTCCACTCGAGGGAACCCGGCGTATCGGGGAACTTTTGGGGGTCGCATGAAGGCTGTCAGGTCCCGTTTCGCACTTCAGGGCAGAACAGGGGACTTCCCTTGAGACGCCGTTACGGGCAAGGGCCTCATCTTGCCAAGAGGTGGGAACCACGTGGTTTTTCTCGAGTTGCGGCGGGATTTTCGTGTTACGACAGGGGATTACAGGCTTCCTCTTGTGTCGGCCCTGGGTAGCCCAATCTTCTATTCTAGTGGCGAGCGAAAGCTGGGGGTTGCGCTCGAGTCACTGCAGGGCCAAAGCGACCTCATCTAGGCGTGTGTCCAGGACCTAATGCTCCTCTCCAGGGAAGACAAGGATCTCGGGCTTGCATCCCATGCTCCCCCGGGGAGTCAGGCCTAGCCTCGAGGGGAAGCAAAGGACTCCGCTCTCCTCCCGAGTCGCGACGCTGATATCTTGGTGCCCCCTGAGTGGCCTCAAGGGAGTCCAGCCTCCTCTTCACTTTTGAGAGAGGACTCGTGATTGCTCTCCAGGCCAGGCAGAAAAAGAAGGCCCTCACCTCGCGAGGACGGGGGCATCTCAGGGGTTTCCTCGAGCTGCGGCACCCGTGGGGGTTTCCTCCCGAGGCACGACGAGGATCTCAGGGAGCCTCTCGTGCGGCGCCAGGGAAGTCATGTCTCCATGCACGTGGCGAGAAGGAGCGCGTCATTGTTCTCGAGTCATGGGAGGGGACTAGGGCCTCAAGACGCGTTGAAGAAGGACTCTCGATGTCTTTCTCGGGTTGCAGCGGGAAACCCTCGTTTCCCCCGACTTCTGCCGGGGACCTGAGGGAACTTCCCAGGGTGCCTCTGAGAGGTGAGGGATGCTGTGGAGTTGGTGGGGCCTCTCGGGACTCCACTGGGTTTGTCGCAATGGAAGAGGGCCTCATCTCGAGTGGAGGCAGGAACCTCAGGCTTCCTTTCCAATTCTGACTCTGATCGTAGTGTCCCTGCAGAGTTGGGACAGGAGAGTCAGGCTATGTCTTTTCTGAGGAATGGAACTCCGCTTGCCTCTCGAGTTGTTCATGGGGTTTCAGGCCCCTTGTCAAACTGTGTGTGGAATCTGCAGGTTTTTCCAGACGATGCATGGGGGTGTCAGTGACCCTTCGTTTTGTGTCTTCATCCACAGGGTTGCCTTCAAAGAGGTGTCAGGGCATCGTGTTCTTATGAAGAGCGGACTGGGAAATTGGGGTCGTTCAGCATTTGGCACCACCCACGTGGCTAGTCTCGAATTTCCTCATGAAACCGGCCTCAACCTGAGGTGTGCCACTAAGGTCATGAAACCCTTCCAGACAAAGCAGAGGATTCGACCCTCCTGTGGCGATCAGGTGGGGAGAAGTGGTTCAGATGAAGTGCTGCTGGGAACCTCGGTGTTTCCCTCAAGTGAGACAGGTATGTCGGGTAACTTTTGGGGTCGCATAACGCGTTCCAAGTACCGTTTCGCTCTTCAAATTGGAACGTGGGACTTCTCTTGGGGTGCTCCAGCGGGCAAGGGCCTCATCTTGGAATGACTGGGGAACCACTTGGTTTTTCTCGAGTTGCGGTGGGATATTTGAGTTACCACAGGGAATTCATGCTTCCTCTTGTGTTGGCCCACAAAAGTCTTATCTTCCATTCGAGATTCGAGGAAGAGCTGGAGGTGCGCTCTAGTCACTGAAGGCAAAAGAGACCCCACCAAGGCTTGTGTGCAGGACCTAATGTTCATGCCAAGGGGCGACAGGAATCTCGGGGTTGCATTCCAGACTCACCCTGGAGTCAGGCCTCGTCTCGAGGGGAAGCAAAGGACTCTGCTCTCCTCTCGAGTCGGACGGGTATGTCTTGGAGCCCACTGAGTGGCTTAAAGGGAGTCAAACCTCCTCTGGTGTTTGGAGGGAGGACACGGGATTGCTCTCCAGGCAATGCAGGAAATGAAGGCCCTCATCTCCCGATGACTGGGGCGTCTCGTAGGTTTTCTCGAGCTGTGGCGCTAGTGTGGGGTTTCTCAGGAAGTAAGACTGGGAGCTCAGTGAGCCTCTCATGTGGTGCCAGGGCAGTCAGGTCTCTATGCACGTGGTGAGAGGGAGCCCGTCATTGTTCTCGAGTCATGGTAGGGGAATTGGGCCTGAAAACGTGTTAAAGAAGGACTCTCAAGGTCTTTCTTGGGTTGCAGCAGGAAACCCTGGGTTCCATCGACTTGTGCCAGTGACCTCAGGAAGCTTCTCAGCGTGCCTCTGAGAAGTCAGGGTCACTGTGGAGTTGGGAGGGGCCTCTCGGAACTCCACTGGGTTTGGTGCAATGGAAGAGGGCCTCATGACAAGTTGAGGCAGGAACCACAGGGTTCCTCTCCTGGCTTCGAATGCGCCGGATCTGACTCGGATCGCAGAGTCCCTGCAGAGTTGGGACAGGAGAGTCAGGCCTCGTCTTGTGTGGAGGAATGGAACTCCGCTTGACTCTCGCGTTGTTCATGGGGTGACAGGCCACTTGTCGATTTGTATGTGGAACTTGCGGGTTTTTCTGGACGATGCACTGGGGTGTCACTGCCCCTTCGTGTTGTGCCTTGTTCCACAGGATTGCCTTCGAGTTGGGTTCTGCCATCGGGTTCTTATCAAGAGCGGACCAGGGAATCGGGGTCTTTTGGCATGCCGCACCACCCACGAGGCTATGTCTCGAATTTCCTCGTGAGACTGGCCTCATCTTGATGTGCGCCAGGAAGGTCGGGAACGCCTTCCAGACAAAGCAGGGGAATCGAACCTCCTGTCGCGATCAAGAGGGGAGAAGAGTCTCAGATGAAGTGGTGCCGGGAACCTCGGTGTTCTCCTCAAGTGAGACTGGTATGTCGGGGAACTTTTGGGGTCGCATCAAGGGTTCCAAGTAACTTTTCGCTCTTCAATACGGAACGTGGGACTTCTCTTGAGACGCTGTAGCGGGCAAGGGCCTCATCTTTCGATGACGGGGGAACCACGTGGTTTTTCTTGAGTTGGGGCGGGATTCTCGAGTTACAACCGGGAATTCAGGCTTCCTCTTCAACTGGCCCAGGGAAGTCCAGTTTTCATTCGAATTGTGAGTTAGAACTGGGGATTGCTCTCGAGACACTGCAGGGCCAAATAGACCTCATCTAGGCTTGTGTCCAGGACCTAATGTTCCTCTGCTGGGGCGAAAGCGATCTCAGCATTGCATTCTCGACTCACCCGGGGAGTCAGGCCTCGTCTCGAGGGGAAGCCAAGGACACCGCTCTCCTGTCAAGTTGCGACGGGTATATCTTGGAGCTCACTGTGTGGCCTAAAATGAGTCAAGCCTCCTGTGGACTTTGGAGAGAGGACTCAGGATTGCTCTCCAGGCCATACAGCAAAAGAAGGCCCTCATCTCGTGAGGACTGGGGCGTCTCGTGGGTATTCTCGAGCTGCGGCTCCAGTGTGGTGTTGCTCACGAGGTATAATGGGGAGCTCAGGGAGCCTCTCCTGTGGCGCCAGGGAAGTCAGGTTTCTATGCGCGTGGCTAGGGGGAGCGCGTCATTGCTCTCGAGTCATGGTAGGGAAATCGCACCTCAAGACGCGTTGAAGAAGGACTCTCGAGGTCTTTTACGGGTTGGGGCAGGAAACCCTTGGTTCCCTCGACTTGTGCCGGTGATCTCAGGAAGGTCTAAGGGTGCCTCTGAGAAGTCAGGGATACTGAGCAGTTGGGAGGGGTCTCTCGGGACTCCACTGGGTTCGGTGCAATGGAAGAGGGCCTCATCTCGAGTGGAGGCAGGAAACTCATGTTTCCTCTCCTGACTTCCCCTGGGCCAGATCTGACTCGGATCGCAGTTTCGCTGCAGAGTTCAAACAGGAGAGTCAGGCCTCGTCTTGTGTGGAAGAATGGAACTCTGCTTGCCTCTCCAGTTGTTCACGGGGTGACAGGTCACTTCTCGAGCTGTGTGTGGTACCTGTGGGTTTCTCCGGACGATACCCAGGGGTGTCAGTGCCCCTAAGTGTTGTGCCTTCATCAAAAGGGTTATCTTCAAAGAGGTGTCCGGGCATCAGGATCTTATCAAGAGCGGACCGGGAAATCGGGGTCTTTCGGCATGTGTCACCATCCACGTGGCTATGTCTCGAATATCCTCGTGAGACCGGCCTCATCCTGAGATGCACCGGGAAAGGCGGGAACCCCTTCAAGACAAAACAGGGGAATCGACCCTCCTGTCGCGATCAGGAGGGGAGAAGGGGCCCAGATGTAGTGGTGCCGGGAACCTCGGTGTTCTCCTCGAGTCAGACTGGTGTGTCGAGGAACTTTTGAGGGCGCATCAAGGGTGCCAATACCGTTTCGCACTTCACGACGGAACGTGGGACTTCTCTTGAGACGCTGTAGGGGGCAAGGGCCTCATCTTGGGATGACGGGGGAACCACGTGGCGTTTCTCGAGTTGTGGCGGGATTCTCGAGTTTCGACGGGGAATACAGTCTTCCTCATGTGTTGGGCCAGGGAAGTCCTATCTTCCATTCGAGTTTAAAGGGAGAGCTGGGGATTGCTCTCGAGTCACTGCAGGGCAAAATAGACCTCATCTAGGCTTGTGTCCAGGACTTAATGTTCGTCCCTAGGGGCGACAGGGATCTTGGGGTTGCATACCAGACTCACCCGGGGAATCAGGCCTCGTCTCGAGGGGAAGCAAAGAACTCCGCTGTCCTTTTGAGTCGCGATGGGTATCTCTTGGAGCCCACTGTGTGCCCTAAAGGGAGTCAAGCCTCCTGTGCTGTTTGGATAGAGGACTCGGGATTCCTCTCCAGGCCATGCAGGAACAGAAGGCCCTCATCTCGCGATGATGGCGGCGTCTCGTGGGTTTTCTAGACTGCTGCGCTAGTGCCGAGTTTCTGACGAGGTACGAGAGGGAGCTCAGGGAGCCTCTCGTGTGGCGCCAGGGAAGTCAGGTCCCCATGAGATGGCTAGGGGGAGCTCGTCATTGCTCTCGAGTCATGGTAGGGTAATCGGGCCTCAAGACGGGTTGAAGAAGGACTCTCGAGGTCTTTCTCGGGTCACTGCATAAAACCCAGGGTTCCCTTGACTTGTGCCTGCGACCTCAGGGAGCTTCTCAGAGTGCCTCTGAGAAGTCAGGGATACTGTGCAGTTTGGAGGGGCCTCTCGAGACTCCTCTGCATTTGGTGGAATGTAAGAGGGACTCATCTCGAGTTGAAGCAGGAACCTCAGTGTTCCTCTCCATTTCTGACTCAGATCGCAAGGTCCCTGCATGTTGGTACAGGAGAGTCAGGCCTCGTCTTTTCTGGAGGATGGGACTCCTCTTGCCTCTCGAGTTGTTCTCGAGGTGACAGGCCACTTGTTGAGCTGAGTGTGGAACCTGCGGGTTTTTCCGGACGATGCACGGGGGTGTCAGTGCCCTTTCGTGTTGTGCCTTCATCCACAGGGTTGCCTTCAAAGAGGTTTCCGGGCATCGGGTTCTTTTCAAGAGCGTACCGGAAAATTGGGGTCTTTCAGCATGTGGTACCACCCACGAGGCTACGTCTCGAATTTCCTCGGGAGACCGGCCTCATCCTGAGGTGCGCCGGGAAGGTCAGGAACCCCTTGCAGAAAAAGCAGGGGAATCGACCCACCGCTCGCGATCAGAAGGGGAGAAGGGGCTCAGATGAAGTGGTGCCGGGAACCTCGGTGGTCCCCTCGAGTGAGACCGGTATGTCACGGCACTTTTGAGGTCGCATCAAGGGTGCCAAGTACAGTTTCGCACTTCAAGACGGAACGTGGGAATTCTCTGGAGATGCTGTAGCGGGCAAGGGCCTCATATTGCGATGACGAGGGAAATACGTGGTTTTTCTCGAGTTGAGGCGGGATTCTTGAGTTACAACGGGGAATTCAGGCTTCCTCTTGTGTTGGCCCAGGAAGTCCAATCTTCCATTCAACTTGTCAGAGAGAGCTGGGGGTTGCTCTCGAGTCCCTTCAGGGCAAAGAGTCCTCATCTAGGCTTGGGTCCAGGACGTAATGTTCCTCTCCAGGGGCGACAGGGATATCGGGGTCGCATTCCAGTCTCACCCGGTGGGTCACGCTTCGTCTCGAGAAGAAGCAAAGGACTCCACTATCCTCTCGAGTCGGGACGCGTAACTCTTGGAGCCCAATGAGTGGCCTAAAGGGAGTCAAGCGTCCTGTGTAGCTTGGACAGAAGGTTCACGCTTGATCTGCATACCATTCAGTTAAAGATGGCCCTCCTCTCGTGATGACGGGGGCGTCTCATGGGTTTTCTCGAGCTGCGGCGCCAGTGTGGGGTTTCTCACGAGATATGATGGGGAGTTCAGGATCCTCTTGTGCAGCGCCAGAGAAGCCTGACTCCATGCGTGTGGCCAGGCAGATCGCGTCATTGCTCTCGAGTCATGGGAGGGACTAGGGCCTCAAGACGCATTTAAGAAGGACTCTCAAGGTCTTTCTTGGGTTGGGGCGGGAAACACTCGTTTCCCTCGACCTCTACAGGGGACCTTAGGGAACTTCCCAGGTGCCTCTGAGAGGTGAGGGATACTGAGGAGTTAGAGGGGCCTCTCGGGACTCCACTAGGTTTGACGAAATGAAAGAGGGCCTCATCTCGATTGGAGGCAGGAACCTCAGGCTTCCTCTCCATTTCTGACTCCGACCGCAGGGTCCCTGCAGAGTTGGGACAGGAGAGTCAGGCCTCGTCTTGTCTGAGTAACGGAACTCTGCTTGCCTCTCGAGTCGTTCAGGGGGTCTCAGGGCCCTTGACAAGCTGTGTGTGGAACCTGCGGGTGTTTCCAGAAGATGCATGGGGGTGTCAGTGCCCCTTCGTTTTGTGCCTTCCCCCACAGGGTTGCCTTCAAAGAGGTGTCCGGGCATCGGGTTCATTTCAAGAGCGGACCGGGAAATCGGGGTCATTCTGCATGTGGCACCACCCACGTGGCTCATCTCGAATTTCCTCGTGAGACCAGCATCATCCTGAGGTGCGCCGGGAAGGCCGGGAACCCCTTCCACACAAAGTAGGGGAATGGATTCTCCTGTCGCGATCAGGAGGGGAGATGGGGCTCAGATGAAGTGGTGCCGGGACCCTCGGTGTTCCACTCGAGGGAACCCGGCGTTTCAGGGAACTTTAGGGGTCGCATCAAGGGAGCCAAGTACCGTTTCCCACTTCAGGACAGAACATGGGACTTCCCTGGAGACGCTGTAGCGGGCAAGGGCCTCATCCTGTGAAGACGTTGGAACCACGTCGTTTTTCTTGAGTTGCATCGGGATTCTCGAAAACGACAGGAATTTCAGGTCTCTCTTGGGTTGGCTCTGGGAAGCCCAATCTTCAATTCGAGTTGCGATGGAAAGCTGGGGGTTCTGCTCGAGTCACTACAGGGCCAAAGAGACCTCATCGAGGCGTGTGTCCAGGACCTAATATTCCTCTCAAGGGAAGACAGGGATCCCGGGTTTCCATTCCAGACTCCCCCGGGGAGTCAGGACTCGCCTGGAGGGGAAGCAAAGGACTCCACTTTCCTCTCAAGTCGCGACACGGATCTCTTGGTGCCCACTGAGTGGACTCAAGGGTGTCGAGCCTCCTCTTAAGTTTGGAGAGAGGACTCGGGATTGCTCTCCAGGCCAGGCAGGAAAAGAAGGCCCTCATCTCGCGATGACGGGGGCGTCTCATGGGTTTCCTCAGGCTGCTGCGCCCATGGGGGTTTTCTCACGAGGCACGATGAGGACCTCAGGGAGCCTCTCGTGCAGCGCCAGGGAAGTCAGGTCTCCATGCGCATGGCGAGGGGGAGCGCGTCATGGCTCTTGAGTCACGGGAGGGGACTAGGGCCTCGAGACGCGTTGAAGAAGGACTCTCGAGGTCTTTCTCGGGGGGCGGCGGGAAACCCTCGTTTCCCTCGCCTTCTGCCGGGGACCTTAGGGAACTTCTCAGGGTGCCTCTGAGAGGCGAGGGATCCTGTGGAGGTGGCGGGGCCCCTCGGGACTCTGCTGGGTCTGGCGCAACGGAAGAGGGCCTCACCTCGAGGGGAGGCAGGAACCTCAGGCTTCCTCTCCGTTTCGTATTCCGACCGCAGGGTCCCTGCAGAGTTGGGACAGGAGAGTCAGGACTCGTCTTGCCTGAGGAAGGGAACCCCGCTGGCCTCTCGAGTTGCTCAGGGGGTCTCAGGCCCCTGGTCGAGCTGTGTGTGGCACCCGCGGGTCTTTGCGGACGATGCACGGGGGGGGCAGTGCCCCTTCGTGTTGTGCCTTCACCCACAGGGTTGCCTTCGAAGAGGGGTCCGGGCCTCGGGTCCTTCTCAAGGGCCGACCGGGGAATCGGGGGCGTTCGGCATGTGGCCCCACCCACGTGGCTCGTCTCGAATTTCCTCGTGAGACCGGCCTCCTCCTGAGGTGCGCCGGGAAGGCCGGGAACCCCTTCCAGACCACGCAGGGGAATCGCCTCTCCTGTCGCGATCAGGAGGGGAGAAGGGGCTCAGAGGAAGCGGTGCCGGGACCCTCGGTGTTCCCCTCGAGGGAACCCGGCGTGTCGGGGGACTTTTGGGGGTCGCAGGAAGGCTGTCAGGGACCGTTTCACCCTTCAGGGTGGAACAGGGGACTTCCCTTTAGACGCCGTGGCAGGCAAGGGCCTCATCTTGCCAAGAGTTGGGAACCACGTGGTTTTTCTCGAGTTGCGGCGGGATTCTCGAGTTACGACGGGGATCTCAGCCTTCCCCTTGGGTTGGCCCTGGGAAGCCCAATCTTCCCCTCGGGTTGCGAGGGAAAGCTGGGGGTTGCGCTCGAGTCACTGCAGGGCCGAAGAGACCTCACCTAGGGGTGTGTCCGGGACCTCATATTCCTCTCCAGGGAAGGCAGGGATCTCGGGGTTGCATTCCGGGCTCCCCCGGGGAGTCAGGCCTCGTCTCGAGGGGAAGCCAAGGACTCCGCTCTCCTCTCGAGTCGCGACGCGGGTCTCTTGGAGCCCCCTGAGCGGCCTCAAGGGAGTCCAGCCTCCTCTTCCGTTTGGAGAGAGGACCCGGGATTGCTCTCCAGGCCATGCAGGAAAAGAATGCCCTCAGCTCGCGAGGACGGGGGCGTCTCAGGGGTTTCCTCGAGCTGCGGCGCCCGTGGGGGTTTTCTCCCGAGGCACGACGAGGATCTCAGGGAGCCTCTCGTGCGGCGCCAGGGAAGTCAGGTCTCCATGCGCGTGGCGAGGGGGAGCGCGTCCTGGCTCTCGAGTCACGGGAGGGGACTAGGGCCTCGAGACGCGTTGAAGAAGGACTCTCGAGGTCTTCCTCGGGGGGCGGCGGGAAACCCTCGTGTCCCTCGCCTTCTGCCGGGGACCTTAGGGAACTTCCCAGGGTGACTCTGAGAGGCGTGGGATCCTGTGGAGGTGGCGGGGCCCCTAGGGACTCCGCTGGGTATGGCGCAACGGAAGAGGGCCTCACCTCGAGGGGAGGCAGGAACCTCAGGCTTCCTCTCCGTTTCGGACTCCGACCGCAGGGTCCCTGCAGAGTTGGGACAGGAGAGTCAGGCCTCGTCTTGACTGAGGAAGGGAACCCCGCTGGCCTCTCGAGTTGCTCAGGGGGTCTCAAGCCCCTCGTCGAGCTGTGTGTGGAACCCGCGGGTCTTTGCGGACGATGCACGGGGGTGGCAGTGCCCCTTCGTGTTGTGCCTTCACCCACAGCGTTGCCTTCGAAGAGGGGTCCGGGCCTCGGGTCCTTCTCAAGGGCGGACCGGGGAATCGGGGGCGTTCGGCATGTGGCCCCACCCACGTGGCTCGTCTCGAATTTCCTCGTGAGACCGGCCTCCTCCTGAGGTGCGCCGGGAAGGCCGGGAACCCCTTCCAGACCACGCAGGGGAATCGCCTCTCCTGTCGCGATCAGGAGGGGAGAAGGGGCTCAGAGGAAGCGGTGCCGGGACCCTCAGTGTTCCCCTCGAGGGAACCCGGCGTGTCGGGGGACTTTTGGGGGTCGCAGGAAGGCTGTCAGGGACCGTTTCACCCTTCAGGGCGGAACAGGGGACTTCCCTTGAGACGCCGTGGCGGGCAAGGGCCTCATCTTGCCAAGAGGTGGGAACCACGTGGTTTTTCTCGAGTTGCGGCAGGATTCTCGAGTTACGACGGGGATCTCAGCCTTCCCCTTGGGTTGGCCCTGGGAAGCCCAATCTTCCCCTCGGGTTGCGAGGGAAAGCTGGGGGTTGCGCTCGAGTCACTGCAGGGCCGAAGAGACCTCACCTAGGCGTGTGTCCGGGACCTAATATTCCTCTCCAGGGAAGGCAGGGATCTCGGGGTTGCATTCCAGGCTCCCCCGGGGAGTCAGGCCTCGTCTCGAGGGGAAGCCAAGGACTCCGCTCTCCTCTCGAGTCGCGACGCGGGGCTCTTGGAGCCCCCTGAGCGGCCTCAAGGGAGTCCAGCCTCCTCTTCCGTTTGGAGAGAGGACCCGGGATTGCTCTCCAGGCCATGCAGGAAAAGAAGGCCCTCAGCTCGCGAGGACGGGGGCGTCTCAGGGGTTTCCTCGAGCTGCGGCGCCAGTGGGGGTTTTCTCCCGAGGCATGACGAGGATCTCAGGGAGCCTCTCGTGCGGCGCCAGGGAAGTCAGGTCTCCATGCGCGTGGCGAGGGGGAGCGCGTCCTGGCTCTCGAGTCACGGGAGGGGACTAGGGCCTCGAGACGCGTTGAAGAAGGACTCTCGAGGTCTTCCTCGGGGGGCGGCGGGAAACCCTCGTTTCCCTCGCCTTCTGCCGGGGACCTTAGGGAACTTCCCAGGGTGCCTCTGAGAGGCGAGGGATCCTGTGGAGGTGGCGGGGCCCCTCGGGACTCCGCTGGGTCTGGCGCAACGGAAGAGGGCCTCACCTCGAGGGGAGGCAGGAACCTCAGGCTTCCTCTCCGTTTCGGACTCCGACCGCAGGGTCCCTGCAGAGTTGGGACAGGAGAGTCAGGCCTCGTCTTGTCTGAGGAAGGGAACCCCGCTGGCCTCTCGAGTTGCTCAGGGGGTCTCAGGCCCCTCGTCGAGCTGTGTGTGGAACCCGCGGGTCTTTGCGGACGATGCACGGGGGTGGCAGTGCCCCTTCGTGTTGTGCCTTCACCCACAGGGTTGTCTTCGAAGAGGGGTCCGGGCCTCGGGTCCTTCTCAAGGGCGGACCGGGGAATCGGGGGCGTTCGGCATGTGGCCCCACCCTCGTGGCTCGTCTCGAATTTCCTCGTGAGACCGGCCTCCTCCTGAGGTGCGCCGGGAAGGCCGGGAACCCCTTCAAGACCACGCAGGGGAATCGCCTCTCCTGTCGCGATCAGGAGGGGAGAAGGGGCTCAGAGGAAGCGGTGCCGGGACCCTCGGTGTTCCCCTCGAGGGAACCCGGCGTGTCGGGGGACTTTTGGGGGTCGCAGGAATGCTGTCAGGGAACGTTTCGCCCTTCAGGGCGGAACAGGGGACTTCCCTTGAGACGCCGTGGCGGGCAAAGGCCTCATCTTGCCAAGAGGTGGGAACCACTTGGTTTTTCTCGAGTTGCGGCGGGATTCTCGAGTTACGACGGGGATCTCAGCCTTCCCCTTGGGTTGGCCCTGGGAAGCCCAATCTTCCCCTCGGGTTGCGAGGGAAAGCTGGGGGTTGCGCTCGAGTCACTGCAGGGCCGAAGAGACCTCACCTAGGCGTGTGTCCGGGACCTAATATTCCTCTCCAGGGAAGGCAGGGATCTCGGGGTTGAATTCCAGGCTCCCCCGGGGAGTCAGGCCTCGTCTCGAGGGGAAGCCAAGGACTCCGCTCTCCTCTCGAGTCGCGACGCGGGGCTCTTGGAGCCCCCTGAGCGGCCTCAAGGGAGTCCAGCCTCCTCTTCCGTTTGGAGAGAGGACCCGGGATTGCTCTCCAGGCCATGCAGGAAAAGAAGGCCCTCAGCTCGCGAGGACGGGGGCGTCTCAGGGCTTTCCTCGAGCTGCGGCGCCCGTGGGGGTTTTCTCCCGAGGCACGACGAGGATCTCAGGGAGCCTCTCGTGCGGCGCCAGGGAAGTCAGGTCTCCATGCGCGTGGCGAGGGGGAGCGCGTCCTGGCTCTCGAGTCACGGGAGGGGACTAGGGCCTCGAGACGCTTTGAAGAAGGACTCTCGAGGTCTTCCTCGGGGGGCGGCGGGAAACCCTCGTGTCCCTCGCCTTCTGCCGGGGACCTTAGGGAACTTCCCAGGGTGCCTCTGAGAGGCGAGGGATCCTGTGGAGGTGGCGGGGCCCCTCGGGACTCCGCTGGGTCTGGCGCAACGGAAGAGGGCCTCACCTCGAGGGGAGGCAGGAACCTCAGGCTTCCTCTCCGTTTCGGACTCCGACCGCAGGGTCCCTGCAGAGTTGGGACAGGAGAGTCAGGCCTCGTCTTGTCTGAGGAAGGGAACCCCGCTGGCCTCTCGAGTTGCTCAGGGGTTCTCAGGCCCCTCGTCGAGCTGTGTGTGGAACCCGCGGGTCTTTGCGGACGATGCACGGGGGTGGCAGTGCCCCTTCGTGTTGTGCCTTCACCCACAGGGTTGCCTTCGAAGAGGGGTCCGGGCCTCGGGTCCTTCTCAAGGGCGGACCGGGGAATCGGGAGCGTTCGGCATGTGGCCCCACCCACGTGGCTCGTCTCGAATTCCCTCGTGAGACCGGCCTCCTCCTGAGGTGCGCCGGGAAGGCCGGGAACCCCTTCCAGACCACGCAGGGGAATCGCCTCTCCTGTCGCGATCAGGAGGGGAGAAGGGGCTCAGAGGAAGCGGTGCCGGGACCCTCGGTGTACCCCTCGAGGGAACCCGGCGTGTCGGGGGACTTTTGGGGGTCGCAGGAAGGCTGTCAGGGACCGTCTCGCCCTTCAGGGCGGAACAGGGGACTTCCCTTGAGACGCCGTGGCGGGCAAGGGCCTCATCTTGCCAAGAGGTGGGAACCACGTGGTTTTTCTCGAGTTGCGGCGGGATTCTCGAGTTACGACGGGGATCTCAGCCTTCCCCTTGGCTTGGCCCTGGGAAGCCCAATCTACCCCTCGGGTTGCGAGGGAAAGCTGGGGGTTGCGCTCGAGTCACTGCAGGGCCGAAGAGACCTCACTTGGCGTGTGTCCGGGACCTAATATTCCTCTCCAGGGAAGGCAGGGATCTCGGGGTTGCATTCCAGGCTCCCCCGGGGAGTCAGGCCTCGTCTCGAGGGGAAGCCAAGGACTCCGCTCTCCTCTCGAGTCGCGACGCGGAGCTCTTGGGGCCCCCTGAGCGGCCTCAAGGGAGTCCAGCCTCCTCTTCCGTTTGGAGAGAGGACCCGGGACTGCTCTCCAGGCCATGCAGGAAAGGAAGGCCCTCAGCTCGCGAGGACGGGGGCGTCTCAGGGGTTTCCTCGAGCTGCGGCGCCCGTGGGGTTTTTCTCCCGAGGCACGACGAGGATCTCAGGGAGCCTCTCGTGCGGCGCCAGGGAAGTCAGGTCTCCATGCGTGTGGCGAGGGGGAGCGCGTCCTGGCTCTCGAGTCACGGGAGGGGACTAGGGCCTCGAGACGCGTTGAAGAAGGACTCTCGAGGTCTTCCTCGTGGGGCGGCGGGAAACCCTCGTGTCCCTCGCCTTCTGCCGGGGACCTTAGGGAACTTCCCAGGGTGCCTCTGAGAGGCGAGGGATCCTGTGGAGGTGGCGGGGCCCCTCGGGACTCCGCTGGGTATGGCGCAACGGAAGAGGGCCTCACCTCGAGGGGAGGCAGGAACCTCAGGCTTCCTCTCCGTTTCGGACTCCGACCGCAGGGTCCCTGCAGAGTTGGGACAGGAGAGTCAGGCCTCGTCTTGTCTGAGGAAGGGAACCCCGCTGGCCTCTCGAGTTGCTCAGGGGGTCTCAGGCCCCTCGTCGAGCTGTGTGTGGAACCCGCGGGTCTTTGCGGACGATGCACGGGGGGGGCAGTGCCCCTTCGTGTTGTGCCTTCACCCACAGGGTTGCCTTCGAAGAGGGGTCCGGGCCTCGGGTCCTTCTCAAGGGCGGACCGGGGAATCGGGGGCGTTCGGCATGTGGCCCCACCCACGTGGCTCGTCTCAAATTTCCTCGTGAGACCGGCCTCCTCCTGAGGTGCGCCGGGAAGGCCGGGAACCCCTTCCAGACCACGCAGGGGAATCGCCTCTCCTGTCGCGATCAGGAGGGGAAAAGGGGCTCAGAGGAAGCGGTGCCGGGACCCTCGGTGTTCCCCTCGAGGGAACCCGTCGTGTCGGGGGACTTTTGGGGGTCGCAGGAAGGCTGTCAGGGACCGTTTCGCCCTTCAGGGCGGAACAGGGGACTTCCCTTGAGACGCCGTGGCGGGCAAGGGCCTCATCTTGCCAAGAGGTGGGAACCACGTGGTTTTTCTCGAGTTGCGGCGGGATTCTCGAGTTACGACGGGGATTTCAGCCTTCCCCTTGGCTTGGCCCTGGGAAGCCCAATCTTGCCCTCGGGTTGCGAGGGAAAGCTGGGGGTTGCGCTCGAGTCACTGCAGGGCCGAAGAGACCTCACCTAGGCGTGTGTCCGGGACCTAATATTCCTCTCCAGGGAAGGCAGGGATCTCGGGGTTGCATTCCAGGCTCCCCCGGGGAGTCAGGCCTCGGCTCGAGGGGAAGCCAAGAACTCCGCTCTCCTCTCGAGTCGCGACGCGGGGCTCTTGGAGCCCCCTGAGCGGCCTCAAGGGAGTCCAGCCTCCTCTTCCGTTTGGAGAGAGGACCCAGGATTGCTCTCCAGGCCATGCAGGAAAAGAAGGCCCTCAGCTCGCGAGGACGGGGGCGTCTCAGGGGTTTCCTCGAGCTGCGGCGCCCGTGGGGGTTTTCTCCCGAGGCACGACGAGGATCTCAGGGAGCCTCTCGTGCGGCGCCAGGGAAGTCAGGTCTCCATGCGCGTGGCGAGGGGGAGCGCGTCCTGGCTCTCGAGTCACGGGAGGGGACTAGGGCCTCGAGACGCGTTGAAGAAGGACTCTCGAGGTCTTCCTCGGGGGGCGGCGGGAAACCCTCGTGTCCCTCGCCTTCTGCTGCGGACCTTAGGGAACTTCCCAGGGTGCCTCTGAGAGGCGAGGGATCCTGTGGAGGTGGCGGGGCCCCTCGGGACTCCGCTGGGTATGGCGCAACGGAAGAGGGCCTCACCTCGAGGGGAGGCAGGAACCTCAGGCTTCCTCTCCGTTTCGGACTCCGACCGCAGGGTCCCTGCAGAGTTGGGACAGGAGAGTCAGGCCTCGTCTTGTCTGAGGAAGGGAACCCCGCTGTCCTCTCGCGTTGCTCAGGGGGTCTCAGGCCCCTCGTCGAGCTGTGTGTGGAACCCGCGGGTCTTTGCGGACGATGCACGGGGGTGGCAGTGCCCCTTCGTGTTGTGCCTTCACCCACAGGGTTGCCTTCGAAGAGGGGTCCGGGCCTCGGGTCCTTCTCAAGGGCGGACCGGGGAATCGGGGGCGTTCGGCATGTGGCCCCACCCACGTGGCTCGTCTCGAATTTCCTCGTGAGACCGGCCTCATCCTGAGGTGCGCCGGGAAGGCCGGGAACCCCTTCCAGACCACGCAGGGGAATCGCCTCTCCTGTCGCCATCAGGAGGGGAGAAGGGGCTCAGAGGAAGCGGTGCCGGGACCCTCGGTGTTCCCCTCGAGGGAAACCGGCGTGTCGGGGGACTTTTGGTGGTAGCAGGAAGGCTGTCAGTGACCGTTTCGCCCTTCAGGGCAGAACAGGGGACTTCCCTTGAGACGCCGTGGCGGGCAAGGGCCTCATCTTGCCAAGAGGTGGGAACCACGTGGTTTTTCTCGAGTTGCGGCGGGATTCTCGAGTTACGACGGGGATCTCAGCCTTCCCCTTGGCTTGGCCCTGGGAAGCCCAATCTTCCCCTCGGGTTGCGAGGGAAAGCTGGGGGTTGCGCTCGAGTCACTGCAGGGCCGAAAAGACCTCACCTAGGCGTGTGTCCGGAACCTAATATTCCTCTCCAGGGAAGGCAGGGATCTCGGGGTTGCATTCCAGGCTCCCCCGGGGAGTCAGGCCTCGGCTCGAGGGGAAGCCAAGGACTCCGCTCTCCTCTCGAGTCGCGACGCGGAGCTCTTTGGGCCCCCTGAGCGGCCTCAAGGGAGTCCAACCTCCTCTTCCGTTTGGAGAGAGGACCCGGGATTGCTCTCCAGGCCATGCAGGAAAAGAAGGCCCTCAGCTCGCGAGGACGGGGGCATCTCAGGGGTTTCCTCGAGCTGCGGCGCCCGTGGGGGTTTTCTCCCGAGGCACGACGAGGATCTCAGGGAGCCTCTCGTGCGGCGCCAGGGAAGTCAGGTCTCCATGCGCGTGGCGAGGGGGAGCGCTTCCTGGCTCTCGAGTCACGGGAGGGGACTAGGGCCTCGAGACGCGTTGAAGAAGGACTCTCGAGGTCTTCCTCGGGGGGCGGCGGGAAACCCTCGTGTCCCTCGCCTTCTGTCGGGGATCTTAGGGAACTTCCCAGGGTGCCTCTGAGAGGCGAGGGATCCTGTGGATGTGGCGGGGCCCCTCGGGACTCCGCTGGGTCTGGCGCAACGGAAGAGGGCCTCACCTCGAGGGGAGGCAGGAACCTCAGGCTTCCTCTCCGTTTCGGACTCCGACCGCAGGGTCCCTGCAGAGTTGGGACAGGAGAGTCAGGCCTCGTCTTGTCTGAGGAAGGGAACCCCGCTGGCCTCTCGAGTTGCTCAGGGGGTCTCAGGCCCCTCGTCGAGCTGTGTGTGGAACCCGCGGGTCTTTGCGGACGATGCCCGGGGGTGGCAGTGCCCCTTCGTGTTGTGCCTTCACCCACAGGGTTGCCTTCGAAGAGGGGTCCGGGCCTCGGGTCCTTCTCAAGGGCGGACCGGGGAATCGGGGGCGTTCGGCATGTGGCACCACCCACGTGGCTCGTCTCGAATTTCCTCGTGAGACCGGCCTCCTCCTGAGGTGCGCCGGGAAGGCCGGGAACCCCATGCAGACCACGCAGGGGAATCGCCTCTCCTGTCGCGATCAGGAGGGGAGAAGGGGCTCAGAGGAAGCGGTGCCGGGACCCTCGGTGTTCCCCTCGAGGGAACCCGGCGTGTCGGGGGACTTTTGGGGGTCGCAGGAAGGCTGTCAGGGACCGTTTAACCCTTCAGGGCAGAACAGGGGACTTCCCTTGAGACGCCGTGGCGGGCAAGGGCCTCATCTTGCCAAGAGGTGGGAACCACGTGGTTTTTCTCGAGTTGGGGCGGGATTCTCGAGTTACGACGGGGATCTCAGCCTTCCCCTTGGGTTGGTCCTGGGAAGCCCAATCTTCCCCTCGGGTTGCGAGGGAAAGCTGTGGGTTGCGCTCGAGTCACAGCAGGGCCGAAAAGACCTCACCTAGGCGTGTGTCCAGGACCTCATATTCCTCTCCAGGGAAGGCAGGGATCTCGGGGTTGCATTCCAGGCTCCCCCGGGGAGTCAGGCCTCGTCTCGAGGGGAAGCCAAGGACTCCGCTCTCCTCTCGAGTCGCGACGCGGGGCTCTTGGAGCCCCCTGAGCGGCCTCAAGGGAGTCCAGCCTCCTCTTCCGTTTGGAGAGAGGACCCGGGATTGCTCTCCAGGCCATGCAGGAAAAGAAGGCCCTCCGCTCGCGAGGACGGGGGCGTCTCAGGGGTTTCCTCGAGCTGCGGCGCCCGTGGGGGTTTTCTCCCGAGGCACGACGAGGATCTCAGGGAGACTCTCGTGCGGCGCCAGGGAAGTCAGGTCTCCATGCGCGTGGCGAGGGGGAGCGCGTCCTGGCTCTCGAGTCACGGGAGGGGACTAGGGCCTCGAGACGCGTTGAAGAAGGACTCTCGAGGTCTTCCTCGGGGGGCGGCGGGAAACCCTCGTGTCCCTCGCCTTCTGCCGGGGACCTTAGGGAACTTCCCAGGGTGCCTCTGAGAGGCGAGGGATCCTGTGGAGGTGGCGGGGCCCCTCGGGACTCCGCTGGGTCTGGCGCAACGGAAGAGGGCCTCACCTCGAGGGGAGGCAGGAACCTCAGGCTTCCTCTCCGTTTCGGACTCCGACCGCAGGGTCCCTGCAGAGTTGGGACAGGAGAGTCAGGCCTCGTCTTGTCTGAGGAAGGGAACCCCGCTGGCCTCTCGAGTTGCTCAGGGGGTCTCAGGCCCCTCGACGAGATGTGTGTGGAACACGCGGGTCTTTGCCGACGATGCACGGGGGTGGCAGTGCCCCTTCGTGTTGTGCCTTCACCCACAGGGTTGCCTTCGAAGAGGGGTCCGGGCCTCGGGTCCTTCTCAAGGGCGGACCGGGGAATCGGGGGCGTTAGGCATGTGGCCCCACCCACGTGGCTCGTCTCGAATTTCCTCGTGAGACCGGCCTCATCCTGAGGTGCGCCGGGAAGGCCGGGAACCCCTTCCAGACCACGCAGGGGAATCGCCTCTCCTGTCGCGATCAGGAGGGGAGAAGGGGCTCAGAGGAAGCGGTGCCGGGACCCTCGGTGTTCCCCTCGAGGGAACCCGGCGTGTCGGGGGGCTTTTGGGGGTCGTAGGAAGGCTGTCAGGGACCGTTTCGCCCTTCAGGGCGGAACAGGGGACTTCCCTTGAGACGCCGTGGCGGGCAAGGGCCTCATCTTGCCAAGAGGTGGGAACCACGTGGTTTTTCTCGAGTTGCGGCGGGATTCTCGAGTTACGACGGGGATCTCAGCCTTCCCCTTGGGTTGGCCTTTGGAAACCCAATCTTCCCCTCGGGTTGCGAGGGAAAGCTGGGGGTTGCGCTCGAGTCACTGCAGGGCCGAAGAGACCTCACCTAGGCGTGTGTCCGGGACCTAATATTCCTCTCCAGGGAAGGCAGGCATCTCGGGGTTGCATTCCAGGCTCCCCCGTGGAGTCAGGCCTCGTCTCGAGGGGAAGCCAAGGACTCCGCTCTCCTCTCGAGTCGCGACGTGGGGCTCTTGGAGCCCCCTGAGCGGCCTCAAGGGAGTCCAGCCTCCTCTTCCGTTTGGAGAGAGGACCCGGGATTGCTCTCCAGGCCATGCAGGAAAAGAAGGCCCTCCGCTCGCGAGGACGGGGGCGTCTCAGGGGTTTCCTCGAGCTGCAGCGCCCGTGGGGGTTTTCTCCCGAGGCACGACGAGGATCTCAGGGAGACTCTCGTGCGGCGCCAGGGAAGTCAGGTCTCCATGCGCGTGGCGAGGGGGAGCGCGTCCTGTCTCTCGAGTCACGGGAGGGGACTAGGGCCTCGAGACGCGTTGAAGAAGGACTCTCGAGGTCTTCCTCGGGGGGCGGCGGGAAACCCTCGTGTCCCTCGCCTTCTGCCGGGGACCTTAGGGAACTTCCCAGGGTGCCTCTGAGAGGCGAGGGATCCTGTGGAGGTGGCGGGGCCCCTCGGGACTCCGCTGGGTCTGGCGCAACGGAAGAGGGCCTCACCTCGAGGGGAGGCAGGAACCTCAGGCTTCCTCTCCGTTTCGGACTCCGACCGCAGGGTCCCTGCAGAGTTGGGACAGGAGAGTCAGGCCTCGTCTTGTCTGAGGAAGGGAACCCCGCTGGCCTCTCGAGTTGCTCAGGGGGTCTCAGGCCCCTCGTCGAGCTGTGTGTGGAACCCGCGGGTCTTTGCGGACGATGCACGGGGGTGGCAGTGCCCCTTCGTGTTGTGCCTTCCCCCACACCGTTGCCTTCGAAGAGGGGTCCGGGCCTCGGGTCCTTCTCAAGGGCGGACCGGGGAATCGGGGGCGTTCGGCATGTGGCCCCACCCACGTGGCTCGTCTCGAATTTCCTCGTGAGACCGGCCTCATCCTGAGGTGCGCCGGGAAGGCCGGGAACCCCTTCCAGACCACGCAGGGGAATCGCCTCTCCTGTCGCGATCAGGAGGGGAGAAGGGGCTCAGAGGAAGCGGTGCCAGGACCCTCGGTGTTCCCCTCGAGGGAACCCGGCGTGTCGGGGGGCTTTTGGGGGTCGCAGGAAGGCTGTCAGGGACCGTTTCGCCCTTCAGGGCGGAACAGGGGACTTCCCTTGAGACGCCGTGGCGGGCAAGGGCCTCATCTTGCCAAGAGGTGGGAACCACGTGGTTTTTCTCGAGTTGCGGCGGGATTCTCGAGTTACGATGGGGATCTCAGCCTTACCCTTGGGTTGGCCCTGGGAAGCCCAATCTTCCCCTCGGGTTGCGAGGGAAAGCTGGGGGTTGCGCTCGAGTCACTGCAGGGCCGAAGAGACCTCACCTAGGCGTGTGTCCGGGACCTTATATTCCTCTCCAGGGAAGGCAGGCATCTCGGGGTTGCATTCCAGGCTCCCCCGCGGAGTCAGGCCTCGTCTCGAGGGGAAGCCAAGGACTCCGCTCTCCTCTCGAGTCGCGACGCGGGGCTCTTGGAGCCCCCTGAGCGGCCTCAAGGGAGTCCAGCCTCCTCTTCCGTTTGGAGAGAGGACCCGGGATTGCTCTCCAGGCCATGCAGGAAAAGAAGGCCCTCAGCTCGCGAGGACGGGGGCGTCTCAGGGCTTTCCTCGAGCTGCGGCGCCCGTGGGGGTTTTCTCCCGAGGCACGACGAGGATCTCAGGGAGCCTCTCGTGCGGCGCCAGGGAAGTCAGGTCTCCATGCGCGTGGCGAGGGGGAGCGCGTCCTGGCTCTCGAGTCACGGGAGGGGACTAGGGCCTCGAGACGCGTTGAAGAAGGACTCTCGAGGTCTTCCTCGGGGGGCGGCGGGAAACCCTCGTGTCCCTCGCCTTCTGCCGGGGACCTTAGGGAACTTCCCAGGATGCCTCTGAGAGGCGAGGGATCCTGTGGAGGTGGCGGGGCCCCTCGGGACTCCGCTGGGTCTGGCGCAACGGAAGAGGGCCTCACCTCGAGGGGAGGCAGGAACCTCAGGCTTCCTCTCCGTTTCGGACTCCGACCGCAGGGTCCCTGCAGAGTTGGGACAGGAGAGTCAGGCCTCGTCTTGTCTGAGGAAGGGAACCCCGCTGGCCTCTCGAGTTGCTCAGGGGGTCTCAGGCCCCTCGTCGAGCTGTGTGTGGAACCCGCGGGTCTTTGCGGACGATGCACGGGGGTGGCAGTGCCCCTTCGTGTTGTGCCTTCACCCACAGGGTTGCCTTCGAAGAGGGGTCCGGGCCTCGGGTCCTTCTCAAGGGCGGACCGGGGAATCGGGGGCGTTCGGCATGTGGCCCCACCCACGTGGCTCGTCTCGAATTTCCTCGTGTGACCGGCCTCATCCTGAGGTGCGCCGGGAAGGCCGGGAACCCCTTCCAGACCACGCAGGGGAATCGCCTCTCCTGTCGCGATCAGGAGGGGAGAAGGGGCTCAGAGGAAGCGGTACCGGGACCCTCGGTGTTCCCCTCGAGGGAACCCGGCGTGTCGGGGGACTTTTGGGGGTCGCAGGAAGGCTGTCAGGGACCGCTTCGCCCTTCAGGGCGGAACAGGGGACTTCCCTTGAGACGCCGTGGCGGGCAAGGGCCTCATCTTGCCAAGAGGTGGGAACCACGTGGTTTTTCTCGAGTTGCGGCGGGATTCTCGAGTTACGATGGGGATCTCAGCCTTCCCCTTGGGTTGGCCCTGGGAAGCCCAATCTTCCCCTCGGGTTGCGAGGGAAAGCTGGGGGTTGCGCTCGAGTCACTGCAGGGCCGAAGAGACCTCACCTAGGCGTGTGTCCGGGACCTCATATTCCTCTCCAGGGAAGGCAGGGATCTCGGGGTTGCATTCCAGGCTCCCCCGGGGAGTCAGGCCTCGTCTCGAGGGGAAGCCAAGGACTCCGCTCTCCTCTCGAGTCGCGACGCGGGTCTCTTGGAGCCCCCTGAGCGGCCTCAAGGGAGTCCAGCCTCCTCTTCAGTTTGGAGAGAGGACCCGGGATTGCTCTCCAGGCCATGCAGGAAAAGAAGGCCCTCAGCTCGCGAGGACGGGGGCGTCTCAGGGGTTTCCTCGAGCTGCGGCGCCCGTGGGGGTTTTCTCCCGAGGCACGACGAGGATCTCAGGGAGCCTCTCGTGCGGCGCCAGGGAAGTCAGGTCTCCATGCGCGTTGCGAGGGGGAGCGCGTCCTGGCTCTCGAGTCATGGGAGGGGACTAGGGCCTCGAGACGCGTTGAAGAAGGACTCTCGAGGTCTTCCTCGGGGGGCGGCGGGAAACCCTCGTGTCCCTCGCCTTCTGCCGGGGACCTTAGGGAACTTCCCAGGGTGCCTCTGAGAGGCGAGGGATCCTGTGGAGGTGGCGGGGCCCCTCGGGACTCCGCTGGGTCTGGCGCAACGGAAGAGGGCCTCACCTCGAGGGGAGGCAGGAACCTCAGGCTTCCTCTCCGTTTCGGACTCCGACCGCAGGGTCCCTGCAGAGTTGGGACAGGAGAGTCAGGCCTCGTCTTGTCTGAGGAAGGGAACCCCGCTGGCCTCTCGAGTTGCTCAGGGGGTCTCAGGCCCCTCGTCGAGCTGTGTGTGGAACCCGCGGGTCTTTGCGGACGATGCACGGGGGTGGCAGTGCCCCTTCGTGTTGTGCCTTCACCCACAGGGTTGCCTTCGAAGAGGGGTCCGGGCCTCGGGTCCTTCTCAAGGGCGGACCGGGGAATCGGGGGCGTTCGGCATGTGGCCCCACCCACGTGGCTCGTCTCGAATTTCCTCGTGAGACCGGCCTCATCCTGAGGTGCGCCGGGAAGGCCGGGAACCCCTTCCAGACCACGCAGGGGAATCGCCTCTCCTGTCGCCATCAGGAGGGGAGAAGGGGCTCAGAGGAAGCGGTGCCGGGACCCTCGGTGTTCCCCTCGAGGGAACCCGGCTTGTCGGGGGGCTTTATGGGGTTGCAGGAAGGCTGTCAGGGACCGTTTCGCCCTTCAGGGCGGAACAGGGGACTTACCTTGAGACTCCGTGGCGGGCAAGGGCCTCATCTTGCCAAGAGGTGGGAACCACGTGGTTTTTCTCGAGTTGCGGCGGGATTCTCGAGTTACGACGGGGATCTCAGCCTTCCCCTTGGGTTGGCCCTGGGAAGCCCAATCTTCCCCTCGGGTTGCGAGGGAAAGCTGGGGGTTGCGCTCGAGTCACTGCAGGGTCGAAGAGACCTCACCTAGGCGTGTGTCCGGGACCTAATATTCCTCTCCAGGGAAGGCAGGGATCTCGGGGTTGCATTCCAGGCTCCCCCGGGGAGTAGGCCTCGTCTCGAGGGGAAGCCATGGACTCCGCTCTCCTCTGGAGTAGCGACGTGGTCTCTTGGAGCCCTCTGAGCGGCCTCAATGGAGTTCAGCCTCCTCTTCCGTTTGGAGAGAGGACCCGGGATTGCTCTCCAGGCCATGCAGGAAAAGAAGGCCCTCAGCTCGCGAGGACGGGGGCGTCTCAGGGCTTTCCTCGAGCTGCGGCGCCCGTGGGGGTTTTCTCCCGAGGCACGACGAGGATCTCAGGGAGCCTCTCGTGCGGCGCCAGGGAAGTCAGGTCTCCATGCGCGTGGCGAGGGGGAGCGCGTCCTGGCTCTCGAGACACGGGAGGGGACTAGGGCCTCGAGAGGCGTTGAAGAGGACTCTCGAGGTCTTCCTCGGGGGGCGGCGGGAAACCCTCGTCTCCCTCGCCTTCTGCCGGGGACCTTAGGGAATTTCCCAGGGTGCCTCTGAGAGACTAGGGATCCTGTGGAGTTGGCGGGGCCCCTCGGGACTCCGCTGGGTCTGGCGCAACGGAAGAGGGCCTCACCTCGAGGGGAGGCAGGAACCTCAGGCTTCCTCTCCGTTTCGGACTCCGACCGCAGGGTCCCTGCAGAGTTGGGACAGGAGAGTCAGGCCTCGTCTTGTCTGAGGAAGGGAACCCCGCTGGCCTCTCGAGTTGCTCAGGGGGTCTCAGGCCCCTCGTCGAGCTGTGTGTGGAACCCGCGGGTCTTTGCGTACGAAGCACGGGGGTGGCAGTGCCCCTTCGTGTTGTGCCTTCACCCACAGGGTTGCCTTCGAAGAGGGGTCCGGGGCTCGGGTCCTTCTCAAGGGCGGACCGGGGAATCGGGGGCGTTCGGCATGTGGCCCCACCCACGTGGCTCGTCTCGAATTTCCTCGTGAGACCGGCCTCATCCTGAGGTGCGCCGGGAAGGCCGGGAACCCCTTCCAGACCACGCAGGGGAATCGCCTCTCCTGTCGCGATCAGGAGGGGAGAAGGGGCTCAGAGGAAGCGGTGCCGGGACCCTCGGTGTTCCCCTCGAGGGAACCCGGCGTGTCGGGGGACTTTTGGGGGTCGCAGGAATGCTGTCAGGGACCGTCTCGCCCTTCAGGGCGGAACAGGGGACTTCCCTTGAGACGCCGTGGCGGGCAAGGGCCTCGTCTTGCCAAGAGGTGGGAACCACGTGGTTTTTCTCGAGTTGCGGCGGGATTCTCGAGTTACGACGGGGATCTCAGCCTTCCCCTTGGGTTGGCCCTGGGAAGCCCAGTCTTCCCATCGGGTTGCGAGGGAAAGCTGGGGGTTGCGCTCGAGTCACTGCAGGGCCGAAGAGACCTCACCTAGGCGTGTGTCCGGGACCTAATATTCCTCTCCAGGGAAGGCAGGGATCTCGGGGTTGCATTCCAGGCTCCCCCGGGGAGTCAGGCCTCGTCTCGAGGGGAAGCTAGGGACTCCGCTCTCCTCTCGAGTCGCGACGCGGGTCTCTTGGAGCCCCCTGAGCGGCCTCAAGGGAGTCCAGCCTCCTCTTCCGTTTGGAGAGAGGACCCGGGATTGCTCTCCAGGCCATGCAGGAAAAGAAGGCCCTCAGCTCGCGAGGACGGGGGCGTCTCAGGGGTTTCCTCGAGCTGCGGCGCCCGTGGGGTTTTCTCCCGAGGCGCGACGAGGATCTCAGGGAGCCTCTCGTGCGGCGCCAGGGAAGTCAGGTCTCCATGCGCGTGGCGAGGGGGAGCGCGTCCTGGCTCTCGAGTCACGGGAGGGGACTAGGGCCTCGAGACGCGTTGAAGAAGGACTCTCGAGGTCTTTGTCGGGGGGCGGCGGGAAACCCTCGTTTCCCTCGCCTTCTGCCGGGGACCTTAGTGAACTTGCCAGGGTGCCTCTGAGAGGCGAGGGATCCTGTGGAGGTGGCGGGGCCCCTCGGGACTCCGCTGGGTCTGGCGCAACGGAAGAGGGCCTCACCTCGAGGGGAGGCAGGAACCTCAGGCTTCCTCTCCGTTTCGGACTCCGACCGCAGGGTCCCTGCAGTGTTGAGACAGGAGAGTCAGGCCTCGTCTTGTCTGAGGAAGGGAACCCCGCTGGCCTCTCGAGTTGCTCGGGGGGTCTCAGGCCCCTCGTCGAGCTGTGTGTGGAACCCGCGGGTCTTTGCGGACGGTGCCCGGGGGTGGCAGTGCCCCTTCGTGTTGTGCCTTCACCCACAGGGTTGCCTTCGAAGAGGGGTCCGGGCCTCGGGTCCTTCTCAAGGGCGGACCGGGGAATCGGGGGCGTTCGGCATGTGGCACCACCCACGTGGCTCGTCTCGAATTTCCTCGTGAGACCGGCCTCATCCTGAGGTGCGCCGGGAAGGCCAGGAACCCCTTCCAGACCACGCAGGGGAATCGCCTCTCCTGTCGCGATCAGGAGGGGAGAAGGGGCTCAGAGGAAGCGGTGCCGGGACCCTCGGTGTTCCCCTCGGGGGAACCCGGCGTGTCGGGGGACTTTTGGGGGTCGCAGGAAGGCTGTCAGGGACCGTTTCGCCCTTCAGGGCGGAACAGGGGACTTCCCTTGAGACGCCGTCGCGGGCAAGGGCCTCGTCTTGCCAAGAGGTGGGAACCACGTGGTTTTTCTCGAGTTGCGGCGGGATTCTCGAGTTACGACGGGGATCTCAGCCTTCCCCTTGGGTTGGCCCTGGGAAGCCCAATCTTCCCCTCGGGTTGCGAGGGAAAGCTGGGGGTTGCGCTCGAGTCACTGCAGGGCCGAAGAGACCTCACCTAGGCGTGTGTTTGGGACATAATATTCCTATCCAGGGAAGGCAGGGATCTCGGGGTTGCATTCCAGGCTCCCCCGGGGAGTCAGGCCTCGTCTCGAGGGGAAGCCAAGGACTCCGCTCCCCTCTCGAGTCGTGACGCGGGTCTCTTGGAGCCCCCTGAGAGGTCTCAAGGGAGTCCAGCCTCCTCTTCCGTTTTGAGAGAGGACCCGGGATTGCTCTCCAGGCCATGCAGGAAAAGAAGGCCCTCAGCTCGCGAGGACGGGGGCGTCTCAGGTGTTTCCACGAGCTGCGGCGCCCGTGGGGGTTTTCTCCCGAGGCACGACGAGGATCTCAGGGAGCGTCTCGTGCGGCTCCAGGGAAGTCATGTCTCCATGCGCGTGGCGAGGGGGAGCGCGTCCTGGCTCTCGAGTCACGGGAGGGGACTAGGGCCTCGAGGCGCGTTGAAGTAGGACTCTCGAGGTCTTTCTCGGGGGGCGGAGGGAAACCCTCGTGTCCCTCGCCTTCTGCCGGGGACCTTAGGGAACTTCCCAGGGTGCCTCTGAGAGGCGAGCGATCCTGTGGAGGTGGCGGGGCCCCTCGGGACTCCGCTGGGTCTGGCGCAACGGAAGAGGGCCTTACCTCGAGGGGAGGCAGGAACCTCAGGCTTCCTCTCCGTTTCGGACTCCGACCGCAGGGTCCCTGCAGAGTTGGGACAGGAGAGTCAGGCCTCGTCTTGTCTGAGGAAGGGAACCCCGCTGGCCTCTCGAGTTGCTCAGGGGGTCTCAGGCCCCTCGTCGATCTGTGTGTGGAACCCGCGGGTCTTTGCGGACGATGCACGGGGGTGGCAGTGCCCCTTTGTGTTGTGCCTTCACCCACAGGGTTGCCTTCGAAGAGGGGTCCGGGCCTCGGGTCCTTCTCAAGGGCGGACCGGGGAATTGGGGGCGTTCGGCATGTGGCACCACCCACGTGGCTCGTCTCGAATTTCCTCGTGAGGCACACCTCATCCTGAGGTGTGCCGGGAAGACCGGGAACCCCTTCCAGACCACGCAGGGGAATCGACTCTCCTGTCACGTTCCGGAGGGGTGAAGGGTCTCAGATGAAGCAGTGCCAGGACACTCGGTGTTCCCCTCGAGGGAACACGGCGTGTCGAGGAACTTTTGGGTGTAGCAGGTAGGCTGTCAAGGACCGTTTCACCCTTCAGGGCGGAACAGGGGACTTCCCTTGAGACGCCGTCCCGGGCAAGGGCCTCATCTTGCCAAGAGGTGGGAAGCACGTGGTTTTTCTCAACTTGCGGCGGGATTCTCGATTTACCATGGGGATCTCAGCCTTCCTCTTGGGTTGGCCCTGGGAAGCCCAATCTTCCCCTCGAGTTGCGAGGGAAAGCTGGGGGTTGCGCTCGAGTCATTGCAGGGGCCAAGAGACCTCACCTAGTCGTGTGTCCGGGACCTAATGTTCCTCTCCAGGGAAGGCGGGGATCTCGGGGTTGCATTCCAGGCCCCCCCGGTGAGTCAGGCCTCGTCTCGAGGGGAAGCCAAGGACTCCGCTCTCCTCTCGAGTCGCGACGCGGATCTCTTCGAGCCCCCTGAGCGGCTTCAAGGGAGTCCAGCCTCCTTTTCAGTTTGGAGAGAGGACTCGTGATTGGTCTCCAGGCCATGCAGGAAAATAAGGCCCTCATCTCGCGATGACCGGTGTGTCTCATGTGTTTCCTCGAGCTGCCGCGCCAGTGTGGGTTTCCTCACGAGGTACGATGAGGAACTCATGGGGCCTCTCGTGCAGTGCCAGGTTAGTCAGGTCTCCATGCGCTTGGCGAGGGGGAGCGTGTCATGGCTCTCGAGTCATGGTAGGGGAATCGCGACTCAACACATTTTGAAGCACTCTCGAGGTCTTTCTCGAGTCACGGCAGAAAACCCAGGGGTCCCTCGACTTGTGCCTGTGACCTCAAGGATCTTCTTTTTGTGCCTCTGAGAACTCAGGGATACTGTGGAGTTGGTAGGGGCCTCTCGGGACTCCACTGGGTGTGGTGCAATGGAAGAGGGCTTCGTCTCGAGTGGACGCAGGAACCTCAGGCTTCCTCTCCGTTTCTGACTCGGATCCCATGGTCCCTGCAGAATAGGGACAAGAGAGTCACACCTAGTCTTCTGTTGAGGAATGGACCTTCGTTTGCCTTTCGAGTTGTTTACAGGGTGACAGGCCACTTGTCGAAATGTCTGTGGGACCTGCGGGTTTTTCTGGACGATGCACGCGGGTGTCAGTGCCCCTTCGTGTTGTGCCTTCATCCACAGGTTTTCCTTCAAAGAGGTGTGCTGGCATCGGGTTCTTTTCAAGAGTGGACCTTGAAATTGGGGTCTTTCGACATGTGGCACCACCCACGAGGCTATGTCTCGAACTTCCTCATGAGACCGGCCTCATCCTGAGGTGCGCCCGGAAGGTTGGGAACCCCTTGCAGACAGAGAAGGGGAGTCGACCCTCCTGTCGCAATCAGGAGAGGAGAAGGGGCTCAGATGAAGTGGTGCCGGGAACCTCGGTGTTCCCCTTGAGTGAGTCTGGTATGTCGCGGAACTTTTGGGGTCGCATCAAGGGTGCCAAGTACCGTTTCGCACTTCAGGATGGAACGTGGGACTTCTCTTGAGATGCTGTAGCGGACAAAGGGCCTCATCTTGCGATGACGAGGGAAGCACGTGGTTTTTCTCGAGTTGCGGTGGGATTCTCGAGTTACGACGGGGAATTCAGGCTTCCTCTTGTGTTGGCCCAGGAAGTCTAATCTTCCATTCGAGTTGCCAGGGAGAGCTGGGGATTGGGCTCCATTCACTGAAGGGCAAACTAGACCTCATCTAGGCTTGTATCCAGGACTTAATGTTCCTCTCCATAGGCGACAGGGATTTGGGGTTGCATTCCATACTCACCCGGGGAGTCAGGCCTCATCTCGAGGGGAAGCAAAGGACTCCACTCTCTTCTCGAGTCGCGACAGGTATCTCTTGGAGCCCACTGAGTGGTCTTTGCTCTGTAGGAGAGCTCTAGTGTTCATAAGCCTGTACATAAGGGAACACAGACATTCTGTGTGCATGTTGCTGCATACCCAAAATAGGGCCACAAGGAGCCTCATGCTCTCCATGTGGCGCGGAAGCTGTGCAGCCACGCAGCAGCTGAAGAATCCAACCAATTGCTCTTTTCTTACCTCTGACAGAGCTCGCATTGCCGTAGCCCTTGGCAGTTTGAAAACACTGGACCCTAACCCTTCTCAAAGTAGGCCTGGGTTCTAGTTCGAATAGAAAGTCAATAGCGGAGCTGAGGACAGGAACGCGGCAGTCATTTATCACACGCTCCTGCAGCCTGCTACTACAGGGACACTAACGCTAGAAGCTAGGAATGTCTTTGCAAGGTGCGCAAAGGACAAGGGAGAACCTCGACCCTGACTCTAGTATTTCAGTCCCCTGAGCAGATCTGAGGTTCTCCCGCTGTAGAAGCTAACCCATTCCTTTCAAATACAGGCTTCCTAACACAGGGCCAGTTGGCTGCTTGCTCTTCCACGAAGCAGGCTTCCTTAACTTGCAAACTGCGAATTCCGCTTAACAGCCTGGAGGAAAATCGCTTCTTGGAAGATTTTTTTCAGAGGCTGTATCCCCGGAGCTGGGGCCAAGCTAGGGGACCCATACTGACAAGGGAAGGCAAAACCACATCCAATGTCTTTGCTCTGGAAGACAGCTTTGGTGAGTCTAAGTCTATCAGGAATATTTCTGGCTCCAACAGAGTCAAATTCTGTGTGTGAAGCTGCACAGCCAAAATAGGGGAACAGAGAGCCTGATTCTCTCTGTGTAGCTTTGAAGCTGTCATTCAAACAACAGCTTGAGAATCCATACAATGCTCTCCCTTACTGCTAAGAGAATTCTCATTGCTGTCGTCCTTGACAGTTTGTAGAAATCCGCACCCTAACCCTTCTCCAAGTAGGCCTGGGCCCTAGCTCGGAATAACAGGCAACGGCGGAGCTGAGGCCAGTAAGGCACAAGTGAGGTCTCACACACTCTTGCAGCCTGATCGTCCAGGAGCAGTAAGGCCTCTTTTTCCCTGTAGGAGGCTCGCTTGCCTTGCCTCCTGTGAACTGCATTTCCCAGCCTGGGCGCAAAGCTGTTCCTGGAGATTTTTTCTCAGGGGCTGTTTCCCTGGAGCTGGGTCGGACCTCGGGGGCCCAACTCACAGGGGAAGACAAAACCACATGGACATGTCTATGCTCTGTAGGAGAGCTCTAGTGAACCTCATCTCTCAGGAACATTCTTGGCTTCTACAGAGACACCTCTGTGCATGAAGCTACACACCCAACATAGTGGCAAAGGGAGTCTGATTCTCTCCGTGGGTGCTGATGCTTTGTGGCAAAGCACCTGCTAAGAATCCATCCGCATAGGCTTCCCTCACCTTGACAGAGGTCTCATTGCTGTAGTCCTTGGCAGTTTGGAAAGAAGCAGACCCTTACCCTTCACCAAGTAGGCCCTTGTCCTTGTTTGAATGGAAAGGCAGTAGCTGAGCTGAGGCCAGTAAGGCGCCAGTCAAGTCTGACATATTCCCGATGCCTGCTCCTTCATGGAAAATAACGTTAGAATCTGGGAATGTCTTTGCAAGGCTGGCAAAGGGCAGTCAGGAACCTCGACCCTGCCTCTGGAATTTCTATCTTCTCAGCACATCTGGTGGTCTCGGTCAGGAGAAACTAACCCATTCCTTGCAAATATAGGCTTCCAAACACAGGCCGGTTGGCTGTCTCTTCTTGCCGAAGGAAGCTTGCTTATCCCACCTCCTGTGAACTCCACTTCCCAGCCTGGGTGATAAGAGGTTCTTGGAGATCTTTTCTCAGAGGCTGTTTCCAAGGAGCAGGGGCTGATCCCAGAGACCCACACGCACAGGGGAAGGGAAAACCGCATGGATAAGTCTTTGCTCTCTAGGAGTGCTCTAGTGAACCTCAGTCTGTGGGGAATGTTCTTGGCTCCAACGGGGACATCTCTGTGTGGGAAGCTGCATTGCCAACATAGAGACACAGAGACCTGATTCTCTCTGTGCAGCTTTGACGCTGTCGTTCAAACAACAAATTGAGAATCCACACAATGCTCTCCCTTACCACTGAGAGAGTTATCATTGCTGTAGCCCTTCGCAGTTTCTGGAAATCGGCACACAAACACTTCTCCAAGTAGGCCTGGGTTCAAGTTCAGATGAACATGCAATAGCGGAGCTGAGGCCAGTAAGGCACCAGTCAGGTGTCACACACTCTGGCAGCCTGCTCCTCCAGGGACAGTAAGGCCTCTATTTCCCTTCAGGAGGCTCGCTTGCCTTACTTCCTGTGAACAGCGTTTCCCAGCGTGGGCGGAAAGCAGTTCCTGGAGATCTTTTCTCAGGGGCTGTTTCCCCGGAGTTGGGGCGGACCTCGGGGACCCAACTCACAGGGGAAGGCAAAACCAAATGGACAGGTCTATGCTCTGTAGGAGATCTCTAGTGAACTGCCGGGGTCCAGCCCCAGCTGATCCAGGGTATTCGAAGCAGAGACGGCGTAGGCGAGGGTCAGGGAACAACTGCTTAATTAAACGTTAATTAAGGATATAAAGAGTAATAAAATGAGGATAGCTCAGTAGGAAAATTCAGTGGAGAAAAGAGGCTGAGTAGCTTGGTTTACGCGGGGGACCAATAAAACTTCAAGACAAGAAGCTTGCACCACTTACGTAGGCCGCCGGCGTCCTTCCGTTCTCCCGAAGGAGAGGAGACACTGAGGCCTCCCCGGTCGGATCTTAGAAGCCCAGGCAAAATTAGTAAGCTTGGTGGGTTCCGCGCTCCAGATGGAGACTCAACCAGAGTGAGAGAGAGAGAGAGACATGGGGAGACCAGTATTTCGAGAAACTGATCCCAATTCTTTATTTTCCATGGTCTACTTTTATACACTGAGATGTTATGCAAAAGTCACGTGGGGTCAGCAGTCCTGACTTTTATCAAAGTCAGGTGCTTCATACAAAAGTATACAGAGGTCTTAGGGGTGTTACATCATCTTCTGGCCGGGGGGCCTGCTGACAATTTACGACCCTCTCCGTGTGACAGCGGTCAGTCAACCAGGACACTTATTTCTCCAGGGGTGATTATTCTTAAAACAGACGCCACCCAAATAAAGTTACATTCCTATAGGGTGAGGGTGTAGTGGGTTTTAGTTAAGGAAAGAATTTACTTAGCCTAAGGTCTAACGTGATTTATATCAAAGGTTAATACTTATTTCTTCTATATATTCATTAATGTGTATAAGGGCAGGGGATGTGGAGACTTAGCAGTAAACATCAGCTCAACAAATGAAAAACCCTTCACCAATATGATTTCTAATCAGCCCATTATACTTATACTAATAATTTTCTAACTTTTCTAAGGAACCTGTTTTTAGAAGGTTTAAAGCATCTCGTGCCTCTCATGGTTGGGAGGCTGTGAGCAATCACATGTGGCCGGACAAGCCTGTCAGGCAGGCTAGAGAACCTTCAGAGGAGTTTGTAGGTTAAAACACTCTTGTCACACCCAGGGGTTTTTATCAACTGGAGCTCTAGGTTAACTCCTTCTCCGAAAGAGGTGGTGGGGGACAGCCCCCCGTAAAGTCAGAGGTGTAGGTGAGAGCACAAAGTAGTAAGGTAGGCAGGCTCTGGTGATGGGGGTAGATGCTCGAGGATTTCCAGGGGGACTCCTGAGGCTCGATCCCGCCTTTGCGTATGTCGAGCCTCCTTCCTCATGACCTTTGCCATGGGCGGAGTGCCTCACCCTGGCCCCCAACAGTGAACCTCCTCTCTCAGGAACATTCTTGGCTCCTATCGAGACACCTCTGTGCGTGTAGCTACACACGCAATGTAGGGGCAAAGGGAGCCAGATTCTTTCCGTGGGGTGCTGATGCTTTGTGGCAAAGCACCTGCTTGAGAATCCATCAGCTTACGCTTCCCTCGCCTTGACAGAGGTCTCATTGCTGTAGCCCTTGGCAGTTTGGAAAGAAGAGGACCCTTACCTTTCATAAAGTGGGCCCTTGTCCTAGTTTGAAAGGAAAGGCAAGAGCTGAGCTGAGGCCAATAAGGCGCCAGTCAAGTCTGACATATTCCCGAAGCCTGCTCCTTCATAGAAAATAACGCTGTAATCTAGGAATGTCTCTGCAAGGCTGGCAAAGGGCAGTCAGGAGCCTGCACCCTGCCTCTGGAATTACCGACTTCTGAACAGATCTGGAGGTCTCCCTTAGGGGAAGCTAACCCATTCTTCCAAATAGAGGCTTCCAAACGCAGGCCGCTTGGCTGCCTCTTGCTCTCTGAAGGAGGCCTGCTTTTCCCGCCTCCTATGAACCCCACATCCCAGCCTCTGGGAAAAGCGGATCTTGAAGATCTTTTCTCAGGGGTTGTTTCCACGGAGCTGGGGCCGAGCCTGGAGCCCCAAACGCACAGGGGAAGAAAAACCACATGGACAAGTCTTTGCTCTCTAGGAGAGCTCTAGTGAACTTCACTCTGTCAGGAACGTTCTTGTTTCCTATAGAGACACCCCTGTCTGTGAAGCTGTGTACCGAACATGGAGACACAGAGTCTGATTCTCTCTGTGCAGCTTTGAAGCTGTCGTTCAAACAACAGCTTGAAAATCCATACAATGCTCTTCCTTACCCGTGACACAGTTCTCATTGCTATACCCCTTGGCAGTATTTAGAAATCCATACCCAAACCCTTCTCCTAGTAGGCCTGGGTCCTAGTTCGGAGAAACACGCAATGGCGGAGCTGAGGCCAGTAAGGCACCAGTCAGGTCTCACACACTCTGGCAGCCTGATCGTCCAGGGAGACTAAGGCCTGTTGTGCCTTGCAGGAGGCTCGCTTGTGTTACCTCCTGTGAACTGCGTTTGCCAGCCTGGGGGAATAGCGGTCCCTGGAGATCTTTTCTCAGGGGCTCCTTCCCCTGAGCTGGGGCGGACCTCGGGGACCCAACTCACAGGGCAAGGCAAAACCATATGGACAGGTCTATGCTCTGTAGCAGACTTCTAGTGAACCTCATCTCTCAGGAACATTCTTGGCTCCTATAGAGACACTTCTGTGTGTGAAGCTGCGTACCTAACATAGGGGCACAGAGAGCCTGATTCTCTCAGTTCATTTTGACCCTGTCGTTCAGAAAACAGCTTGAGAATCCATAAAATGCTCTCCCTTACCGCTGAGAGAATTCTCACTGCTGTAGCCCTAGGCACTTTGTAGAAATCCGCACCCAAATGCTTCTCCAAATAGGCCTGGGTCCTAGTTCGGAGGAACAGGCAATGGTGGAACTGAGGCCAGTAAGGCAACAGTCAGGTTTCACACACTCTGGCAGCCTGCTCCTCCAGGGACAGTAAGGCCTCTTTTTCTCTGCAGGAGATTCGCTTGCCTTACTTCATGTGAACAGCGTTTCCCAGCCTCAGCGAAGCGGTTCCTGGAGATCTTTTCTCAGGGACAGTTTCCCCGGAGGTGTGGCGGACCTCGGGGACCCAACTCACAGGGGAAGGAAAAACCACATGGACAGGTCTATGCTCTGTAGGAGAGGTTTAGTGAACCTAATCTCTCAGGAACATTCTTGGCTCCTATAGAGACAACTCTGTGTGTGAAGCTACACTCCCAACATTGGGGAACAGGGATCTTGGTTCTCTCCGTGGGGTGCTGATGCTTTGTAGTAAAGCACCTGCTTGAGAATCCATCCTCTTAGGCTTCCCTCGCTTTGACAGAGGTCTCATTGCTGTAGCCCTTGGCAGTTTCAAAGAAGAAGACCCTTACCCTTCATAAAGTAGGCCCTTGTCCTAGTTTGAATGGAAAGGCAATAGCTGAGCTGAGGCCAATAAGGAGCCAGTCCCCTCTGACACATTCCCGAAGCCTGCTCCTTCATGGAATATAACTCTAGAATGTTGGAATGTGTTTGCAAGGCTGGCAAAGGGCAGTCAGGAACCAGCACCCTGCCTCTGGAATTACCGACTTCTGAGCAGATCTGGAGGTCTCCTTTAGGAGAAGCTAACCCATTCCTTCCAAATAGAGGCTTCAAAACACAGGCAGGTTGGCTGCCTTTCGTGCCCGAAGGAGGCTTGCTTTTCTCTCCTCCTATGAACCCCAGTTCCCAGCCTCTGGGAAAAGCGTATCTTGAAGATATTTTCTCAGGGGTTGTTTCCACGGAGCTGGGGCCGAGCCCGGGGCCCAAAGGCACAGGGGAAGGCAAGACCACATGGACAGGTCTATGCTCTGTAGCAGACCTCTAGTGAACCTCATCTCTCAGGAGCATTCTTGGCTCCTACAGAGACACCTCTGTGTGTGAAGCTGCGTACCTAACATAGGGGCAGAGAGAGCCTGATTCTCTCTGTTCATTTTGACGCTGTCATTCAGAAAACAGCTTGAGAATCCATAAAATGCTCTCCCTTACCACTGAGAGAATTCTCACTGCTGTAGCCCTTGGCACTTTGTAGAAATCTGCACCCAAACGCTTTTCCAAGTAGGCCTGGGTGCTAGCTCGGATGAACAGCAATGGTGGAGCTGAGGCCAGTAAGGCAACAGTCAGGTTTCACACATTCTGGCAGCCTGCTCCTCCAGGGACTGTAAGGCCTCTTTTACTATGCAGGAGATTCGCCTGCCTTACTTCATGTGAACAGCATTTCCCAGCCTCGGCGAAGCGGTTCCTGGAGATCTTTTCTCAGGGACAGTTTCCCCGGAGGTGTGGCAGACCTCGGGGACCCAACTCACAGGGGAAGGAAAAACTACATGGACAGGTCTATGCTCTGTAGGAGAGGTTTAGTGAACCTAATCTCTCAGGAACATTCTTGGCTCCTATAGAGACAACTCTGTGTGTGAAGCTACACTCCCAACATTGGTGCACAGGGAGCTTGATTCTCTCCGTGGGGTGCTGATGCTTTGTGGCAAAGCACCTGCTTGAGAATCCATCCTCTTAGGCTTCCCTCACCTTGACAGAGGTCTCATTGCTGTAGCCCTTGGCAGTTTGCAAAGAAGAAGACCCTTGCCCTTCATAAAGTAGGGCCTTGTCCTAGTTTGAATGGAAAGGCAATAGCTGAGCTGAGGTCAATAAGGAGCCAGTCCCGTCTGACACATTCCCGAAGCCTGCTCCTTCATGGAAAATAACTCTAGAATCTAGGAATATCTTTGCAAGGCTAGCAAAGGGCAGTCAGGAACCAGTACCCTGCCTCTGGAATTACCGACTTCTGAGCAGATCTGGAGGTCTCCTTTAGGAGAAGCTAACCCATTCCTTCCAAATAGAGGCTTCAAAACACAGGCAGGTGGGCTGCCTTTTCGTTCCCTATGGAGGCGTGCTTTTCTCTCCTCCTACGAACCCCGGTTCCCAGACATTGGGAAAAGTGGATCTTGAAGATATTTTCTCAGGGGTTGTTTCCACGGAGCTGGGGCCGAGCCTGGAGACCCAAAGGCACAGGGGAAGGCAAGACCACATGGACAAGCCTTTGCTCTTTAGTATAGCTCTAATGAACCTCACTCTGTCAGGATCTTTCTTGATTCCTACGGAGACACACCTGTGTGTGAAGCTGCAGGCACAGAGAGCCTGATTACCCCTGTGCAGCGCTGAGTCTGGGCGGCTAAACAACAGCTTGGGAATGCAGCCTGGGGCACTTCCCTTCCCTCGGACAGAGCTCTCCTTGCGGTAGGCCTTGGTAGTTTGCATACAATGGGGCCCTAAGCCCTCTGCAAGTTGGCCTGGCTCCTAGGTCCAAAGGGCAGGCCAGAGCGGAGCTGAGGCTGTCAGGCTCCAGACACATCTCCCATACTCCTACATCCTGCTCCTCCCCGGGCGTGAACGCTAGAAGCTGGGAAGGTACCTGGACCGTGCAGGGGCGGGGCGAACGCGGGCGGCGTGGGGCGGGGGTCGGCTTCTGGCGGGGGTGGGGGCGGGCTTCCCAGTTGTGCTCTCAGAGGTGGACACTGAGGCTGCAAACGCGCCGGGAGCGCACCCGGGACTGGGTAAACCCGGGCTGCGCGGGTCGAGATTCCGATGGCTTTGGGTGGGGGTCGGTCCCAGTTGTGCTCCCGGGGGTCGCCACTGCGGCTGGGAACGCGCCGGGAGCGCGGCAGGGGCGGGGCTAACCCTGAGGGCGCGGGGCGGGGGTCGGCTCATGGGGGGGATGGGGAGGGGTTCCCAGTTGCGCTCTCGGGGGTTGCAACTGCGGCTGGGAACGCCCATTTCGTCCGCTCCTGGGTCCCCAAGGATCGCCATCCCGTGGGTGCAGTGGAGGGCTGCGGACCACAGGTAAGGGAACTGGGACTGCGTGGAGCAGGGAACCAAGTATTCCGCCGTCTGTTGGCACATTCTCGGAGCTCCCCAACCTGGCGGTCGCAGAAAGGCCTTGCCTTTGGGGTCAAGGCCTTTACCGCTCCACCCCTCTGCTGAAAAATCTCCGAGTCTGCGCGGTTCTTCCAAGCAGCCTAGTGTCCGCTGGAAGTCCAAGGGACAGAACACTGAACTCTGGCCGGCTGGCCCAGCCCTGCTTCTGGCACTTTGTAAGCCAGCGGGCCCTTGAGCACCTGCTGGGATGGGAAAGGGAAGGGTCCACGGATTGCACCCTAGAAACTTAGTAGGGTGCATGGATTTCAAACCCTGGTGGCCGCCCAGGCAGCAAAGAAGGGGGGAGGGCACCTTGCTGCCCTTTCATGGCAGAATCTGTGGTTGTCCAGCTGCGTGGGCCTTTTCATGAGGACCCTGTGCAATAAAAGTTTGGTGTTTTGGAACTGAATAATTAGAACGTGTAAAAGCTTTAAATTATGTGGTGGTGTAATTAAAAAACAAAACAAAACAAAACCAAGCTCCAAGTGTTTTGCAAATGGAGGTTTAAATATTGAAGGACTGTATTCCTTGCACTGTGGCATTCTATCAAGAAGTGTGCAGGATTTTTTTTTTTTTAAGAAAAGTGTTCGAAGTGAGGGAAACAGGAAACCCAGAGGTGCCCCTGTATTTTGGGGAAGGCCTTAGGAGGTCACTTGGAAATGCTGCTGGATGTGCGGGAGGGCGGCAGATGGGCTGTGCAGGCTTGTCCTTTGCATGGATGTTCCTGTGTGTGGAAACCGAGCTCGGAGCCATCTCCTGATGTGTAAGAATTTCGCAGACAAACCTTGAGCTAAGCAATGCATTTTTTCCTAAGAAAATGTTTGTCTTAAGCGATGTAAATATCCTATGTATTTCCGCTAGACTCTGGCTTCAGGTCGGTTCCCCCAAAAGGCTCAGAAGCGATTTGAACAAAACAGCATGTTTTCCTCCTAGCTTGTTCTCCTTATCTATGTTAAGGAAATGATATATTTGCCTGCAATACTGCCTTTCTTCAAGATTCATGTCAATCAAGTTTTGGCCCGGGATGACTCACCTGCTGCCAATATTATCTCAATGCATGTCGTGGGGGAAGGGCCTGGTGCCATTCCCTGAAACAGTTCCTTTCTTTCCTTAGCTGACTGCTAGTGCCTGTAGAATATCTGGCTAAAGACCAGCAGGGGGTACTCTTACTACCCCCCCCACCCCGCCTCAAGTCTAAGTCAGCAGCTTTCTCTATCTCTTTAATACTTTAATAACACTTGATGACACAAAAGCTCTGAGCGATCAAATCATATCAAATCTTCATTTCAGATTGAAGATGCATTCCATGGTATTGCCATCTTAAGTCTTTCCATCGTTATGGAATATCTGTCCATGTATTCAGGATAGTTTTCAGCCAGGGTGTATAATTTCCAGTGTGCCAGTCTTGTCATCCTCGTTACATCCATGGCAAAGTGTTTTATTCATGTTGATATTATTGAAAGGGAATTTTTTAAAATTCCTTTTCAGATTATTATCTGCTAATGTATACAGATAAAACTGTGTAATCATTCATTTTTATCAGTTTGGACAGCTTGATAGTTGTCTTTAATTTCTTTACTTTCTGACACTTTAAGATTATCCTGGGACACATATGTAATGCCTCACCCCTAAATTCAGACATGTGTTCAAAGAACTTCTGTCCTTTTATTTATTTATTTATTTATTCTTTAACATTGAAATCGTTTTGACTATGCTGGGTGTTTGTTGCTAAATGGAAGTAGCTAGGACCTCTGGACTGCAGTCTCTCATCTCTTGCTGACCTCTTGTTGACCTCTGCAGATTCCTGGTAGGTGGGAGCTTGTTAGTTCCTTGTTCCTTATCAGAACCTCCTGTGGTAAGTGTTTTTCTCTTCTCTGTTGCCTGGTAAGGGTGGGTGGTCATGGGCATCCCAAAGTTGGCTAGAAGTCAATTATTTAGGCAGGCTTGTGCATAGATATGGGAGAAGGCAATGGCACCCCACTCCTGGAAAATCCCAAGGACGGAGGAGCCTGGTAGGCTGCAGTCCATGGGGTGGCTAAGAGTCGGACACCACTGAGCGACTTCATTTTCACTTTTCACTTTCATGCATAGGAGGAGGAAATGGCAACCCACTCCAGTGTTCTTGCCTAGAGAACCCCAGGGACTGCAGGGCCTGGTGGGCTGCCATCTATGGCGTGGCACAGGGTCGGCCTCAACTGAACCACTTAGCAGCTGCAGCAGCAGCAGCAGCAGTGCATAGATATCAAAGGGGATGAGAACAGTCAGGTAGGATCACATATGTCACCGTGAAACAATACTTCTCCTCTTAGCCAAAGCTAACAAAAGATTTCTGTTCTAGGTCAACCTAGAAGAGATCACTTAAGAGGTAAAGAAACTTAAACTCCATTAGCAAAGGCAGTTCAACATCTCAAGAAAACTTGTGCTAGGCACAAAACTCTTTTCTGGGGGCCTACTTTCCCTACAACCTCCTTATCCCATTCTGTACCCATTCCTTTGCTTCTCCCGTCCTGAAAATGCCACCTGTAAGACAGAACTACTTCGTTTTCCTTCTTAAAGTGTGATTGCATTCCATACATTCTTGTAATAACAAGTCATACATTTCCCTTCAGCAACCAAGAACTGACTCTTATATTGGCATTTGATAGATTGGTGAGCATACCTATTAGTGATAATAGCGCCCACCCCGCTTCCTGCAAGAACAGAACAAAACAAAACAAAACAAAAAAATTGCTTTCTTACATTTAATATGTTCGGATGGTGCCAGTCACTATTCATGCAGAGTCAAAAATCTCTTTTGTTTCTGTGTAAAAGGGAGGTCCTTTCAAGTCGTGAATGTTTAAGAAGTTTCATTTATTTGGAAGTGACCTAGCTATTCAATACACTGTCATCACTTAGTTTAGCACCAGGATAGAAACTCAGGTAACCAAAACACCTGGAGGAACGATTGTAAGTTCAGTTCAGTTCAGTTGCTCAGTCGAGTCTGACTCTTTGGGACCCCGTGGCCTGCAGGACGCCAGGCTTCCGTGTCCATCACCAACTCCAGGGGCTTGCTCAAACTCATGTCCATCGAGTCAGTGATGCCATCCAACCATCTTATCCTCTGTCATCCCCTTCTCCTCTGCCTTCAATCAAGACTATGAGAGGCAGATATTTTAGAGTATAATTATTGTTAAGAGTTTATCTAAAAGCTCATATCACATTTACATTTTTTACATTGGTTGTTGCTGTTTCCAGGTACTTTCTTGCTGACAAGCTTGTGACAGATATAACAATAGAGCAATTTTTACCTCAAAAGAAACCTAGGCACTATGAACATGTTGTGCTTAATGTTGTTGACTCTTAGACATGTCTATAGTGGAGGAGCAAAACCAAAAATACTAGATATTTAATATTGACTAGTTCCCAGTTCACGGGACTCTGACATTCATTTAGGTCAATGTTTTCTTGTATTTCCAGCAGTTTGATTTGGAAGGGCTGCCTTGTCTTGAGACCATTGAAATCAGAACTCAGAACTTGAGCAATATTATCAAAAAACACAAGGCTCACACTGACACATACCTTAATCCAGACAGACAGACAAGACATCTTCCAGTTTTCCGCCTGAGATTTAAAATATTTCTTTGAGCCGTTTTCCTGGGGAGTGGGGGGGGGAGTGGGGGTGGCAGCGAGGCAGGCTTGGGTAACAAGCTAATTGTTGGTCATTGCATATGCAAAGAACCAGCTTTCCGGGTTCCAAGGAAAAAAGTTTCCTTGGTACCCAATTTTGTTTGGATCTATAGACTCTCATGGCCCTCCTAGGTCAGGACATCTTTCCTTTCTGTAGTCCTCATTTTATCCCTAAATCATAGACAGCTTGGATTGTCTCTGTGGGGTGGATGTATTGTCCTCGTGTTTGACCTGGCGGCAGTAGCGAGGTCCGAGATCCTCTCCTGGAACCGGGCGTGGGGACGGGGCTCACCAGGAGCCCCTGGTGGAAGTGGGCAACGCCCCGGGAGCGCGCCAGGGGCGGGGCGATCCCGGGCGGCGCGGGTCGGGGTTCTGGTCGGGAGGGGGTGGGGGGCGGTAACAGTTGTGCTCTCGGGGGTCCCCACTGTAGCTGGAAACGCGCTGGGAGTGTGGCAGGGGCGGGGTGAACCCGGGTGGCGCGGGGCGGGGTTCGGCTCCTGGCGGGGGTGGGGGAGGGCTTCCCAGTTGTGCTCTCGGTGGTGGCCACTGCGGCTGGAAACGCGCCGGGAGCGCACCCGGGGCGGGGTAAACCTGGGCTGCGCGGGTCGAGATTTAGATGGCTGTGGGTGGGGGCTCGGTCCCAGTTGTGCTCTCGGGGGTCGCCACTGCGGCTAGGAACGCCCATTTCCTATGCTCCTGTGTCCCCAAGGATCCACATCTAGTGGGTGCAGCGGAGGGCTGCGGGCCACAGGTCAGGGAACTGGGACTGCTTGGAGCAGGGAACCAAGTATTCCGCCCTCTGTTGGCACATTCTCGGAGCTCCCCAACCTGGCGGTCGCAGAAAGGCCTCGCCCTTGGTGTCAAGGCCTTTACCGCTCCACCCCTCTGCTGAAAAATCTCAGTCTGCACGGTTTTCCCAAGCAGCCTAGTGTCCCCTGGAAGTCCAAGGGACAGAACACTGAACTCTGGCCGGCTGGCCCAGCCCTGCTTCTGGCACTTTGTAAGCCAGCGGGCCCTTGAGCACCTGCTGGGATGGGAAAGGGAAGGGTCCACGGATTGCACCCTAGAAACTTAGTACGGTGCATGGATTTCAAACCCTGGTGGCCGCCCAGGCAGCAAAGAAGGGGGGAGGGCACCTTGCTGCCCTTTCATGGCAGAATCTGTGGCTGTCCTGATGCGTGGGCCTTTTCATGGGGACCTTGTGCAATAAAAGTTTGGTGTTTTGGTACTGAATAATTAGAAATTGTAAAAAGTTTAAATTATGTGGTGGTGTAATTAAAAAACAAAACAAAACAGAACCAAGCCCCAAGTGTTTGGCACCGGGAGGTTTAAGTATCGAAGGCCTGTTTTCCTTGCACTGTGGCATTCTATCAAGAAGTGTGCAGGATTTTTTTTTTTTTTTTTTGAGAAAAGTGTTCGAAGTGAGGGAAACAGGAAACCCAGAGGTGCCCCTGTATTTTGGGGAAGGCCTTAGGAGGTCACTTGGAAATGCTGCTGGCTGTGGGGGAGGGGGGCAGATGGGCTGTGCAGGCTTGTCCTTTGCATTCATGTTCTTGTGTGTAGAAACCCAGCTCGGAGCCATCTCCTGATGTGTAAGAATTTCGCAGACAAACCTTGAGCTAAGCAATGCATTTGTTCCTGAGGAAATGTTTGTCTTAAGCGATGTAAATATCCTATGTATATCTGCTGGACTCTGGCTTCAGGTCGGTTCCCCCAATAGGCTCAGAAGCGACTTGAACAAAACAGTATGTTTTCCTCGTACCTTGTTCTCCTAATCTATGTTAAGGAAATGATATATTTGCCTGGAATACTGCCTTTCTTCAAGATTCATGTCAATCAGTTTTTGGCCCAGGATGACTCACCTGCTGCCAATGTGACCTCAAGGCATGTCGTGGGGGAGGGGCCTGGGGCCATTCCCTGAGACAGTGCCTTTCTTTCCTTAGCTGACTGCTAGTGCCTGTAGAATATCTGGCTAGAGACCAGCAGGGAGTACACCCCGCCTCAAGTCTAAGTCAGCAGTTTTCTCTATCTCATTTATACTTTAATAACAATTGATGACACAAAAGCTCTGAGCGGTCAAATCATATCAAATCTTCATTTCAGATTGAAGATGCATTCCATGGTATTGCCATCTTAAGTCTTTCCATTGTTATGGAATACCTGTCCATGTATTCAGGATAGTTTTCAGCCAGGGTGTATAAGTTCCAGTGTGCCAGTCTTGTCATCCTCGTTACATCCATGGCAAAGTGTTTTATTCATGTTGACATTATTGAAAGGGAATTTTTTTTAATTCCTTTTCAGATTATTATGTGGTAATATATACAGAAAAAACTGTGTAATCTTTCGTTTTTATCAGTTTGGACAGCTTGATAGTTGTCTTTAATTTCTTTCCTTTCTCATACTTTAAGATTTTCCGGGCACTGTACATGTACTGCCTCACCCCTAATCTCAGTCATGTGTTCAAAGAACTTCTGTCCTTTATTTGTTTACTTATTTTTTGCAACATTGAATTCGTTTTGACTATGCTGGGTGTCTGCTGCAAGATGGAAGTTGCTAGGACCTCTGGACTGCAGTCTTCCATCTCTTACTGACCTCTTGTTGACCTCTGCAGAATCCTGGTTGGCGGGAGCTTGTTAGTTCCTCGTTCCTTACCAGGACCTCCTGTGGTAAGTGTTTTTCTCTTCTCTGTTGCCTTGTAAGGGTGGATGGTCATTGGCATCCCAAAGCTAGCTAGAAGTCAATGATTTAGGCAGGCTTGTGCATAGATATGGGAGAAGGCAATGGCACCCCACTCCAGTACTCTTGCGTGGAAAATCCCATGGATGGAGGAGCCTGGTAGGCTGCAGTCCATGGGGTCGCTAAGAGTCGGACACCACTGAGCGACTTCACGTTCACTTTTCACTTTCATGCATGGGAGGAGGAAATGGCAACCCACTCCAGTGTTCTTGCCTAGAGAACCCCAGGGACTGCGGGGCCTCGTGGGCTGCCGTCTATGGGGTCGCACAGAGTCGGACACGACTGAAACGACTTAGCAGCAGCAGCGGCGGCAGCAGCAGCAGAAGCAGTGCATCGATATCAAAAGGGCTGCAAACAGTCAGGAAGGATCACATATGTCACCGTGAAACACTACTTCTCCACTTAGCCAAAGCTAACAAAAGATTTCTGTTCTAGGTCAACCTAGAAGAGATCACTTAAGAGGTAAAGAAACTTAAACTCCATTAGCAAAGGCAGTTCGACATCTCAAGAAAACTTGTGCTAGGCACAGAACTCTTTTCTGGGGGTCCACTTTCCCTACAACCTCCTTATCCCATTCTGTACCCATTCCTTTGCTTCTCCCATCCTGAAACGGCCACCTGTAAGACAGAACTACTTTGTTTTCCTTCCTCAAGTGCCATTGCATTCCACATACTTTCTTGTAATAACAAGTCATACATTTCCCTTCAGCAACCAAGAACTGACTTTTATATTGGCATTCGCTATAGCCCGCCCCCCTCCCCCCACCCCCAAGAACAGAACAAAACAAAACAAAACAATTGCTTTCTTACATTTAACATGTCAGGATGGTGCCAGACACTATTCATGGAGAGTCAAAAATCTCTTTTGTTTCTGTGTAAAAGGGAGGTCCTTTCAAGTCGTGAATGTTTCAGAACTTTCATTTATTTGGAAATGACCTAGCTATTCAATACACTGTCGTCACAAGGATAGAAACTCGGGTAAACAAAACACCTGGAGAAACGTTTGTTAGTTCAGTTCAGTTCAGTTGCTCAGTCGTGTCTGACTCTTTGGGACCCCGTGGCCTGAAGGACGCCAGGCTTCCGTGTCCGTCACCAGCTCCAGGGGCTTGCTCAAACTCATGTCCATCGAGTCAGTGATGCCATCCAACCATCTTATCCTCTGTCATCCCCTTCTCCTCTGCCTTCAATCAAGACTATGAGAGGCAGATATTTTAGAGTATAATTATTGTAAAGAGTTTGTCTAAAAGCTCATATCACATTTACATTTTTTACTTTTGTTGTTGTCGTTTCCAGGTACTTTCTTGCTGACAAGCTTGTGACAGATATAACAATAGAGCAATTTTTACCTCAAAAGAAACCTAGGCACTATGAACATGTTGTGCTTAATGTTGTTGACTCTTAGACATGTCTATAATGGAGGAGCAAAACCAAAAATACTAGATATTTAATATTGACTAGTTCCCAGTTCACGGGACTCTGACATTCATTTAGGTCAAAGTTTTCTTGTATTTCCAGCAGTTTGATTTGGAAGGGCTGCCTTGTCTTGAGACCATTGAAATCAGAACTCAGAACTTGAGCAATATTATCAAAAAACACAGGGCTCACACTGACACATACCTTAATCCAAACAGACAGACAAGACATCTTCCAGGTTTCCGCCTGAGATTTAAAATATTTCTTTGAGCCAGTCTTCTGGGGAGTGGGGGGATGGGGGTGGCAGTAAGGCAGGCTTGGGTAACAAGCTAATTGTTGGTCATTGCATATGCAAAGAACCAGCTTTCCGGGTTCCAAGGAAAAAAGTTTCCTTGGTAACCAACTTTGTCTGGTTCTATAGAATATCATGGCCCTCCTAGGTCAGGTCATCTTGCCTTTCTGTAGTCCTCGTTTTATCCCTAAATCATAGACAGCTTGGATTGTCTCTGTGGGGTGTATGTATTGTCCTCATGTTTGACCTGGCGGCAGCAGCGAGGTCTGAGAGCCTCTCCTGGAACCGGGCGTGGGGACGGGGCTCACCGAGAGCCACTGGTGAAGGTGGGCAGCGCCCCTGGAGCGCGGCAGGGGCGGGGCGAACCCGGACGGCACAGGGCGGGTGTCGGCTCCTGGCGGGGGTAGGGGAGGGCTTCCCAGTTGTGCCCTCGGTGATGGCCACTGCAGCTGGAAACGCGCCGGGAGCGCAGCCAGGGTGGGGTAAACCTGGGCTGCACAGGTCGAGATTCCGCTCACTGTGGGTGGGGGGTCGGTCCCTGTTGTGCTCCCGGGGGTCGCCAATATTGCTGGGAACCCACCGGGAGCCCGGCAGGGCCGGGGCGAAACCTGGCGGTGCGGGGCGGGGTGGGGTTCCGTTCGCAGTGGGGGTCGGCTCCTGGCGGGGGTGGGGGAGGGCTTTCCAGATGTGCAGTTGGGGGTCGCCATTGCGGCTGGGAATGCCCATTTCGTGAACTCCTGGATCCCCAAGGATCGGCATCCATTGGCCACAGCGGAGGGGTGCGGAACACAGGTAAGGGAACGGGGACTGCGTGGAGCAGGGAACCATGTATTCCGCCCTGTGTTGGCACAGTCTCAGAGCTCCCCAACCTGGCGGTCGCAGAAAGGCCTCGTCTTTGGGGTCAAGGCCTTTACCGCTCCACCCCTCTGCTGAAAAACCTCAGAGTCTGCGCGGTTTTCCCAAGCAGCCTAGTGTCCGCTGGAAGTCCAAGGGACATAACCCTGAATTCTGGCCGGCTGGCCCAGCCCTGCTTCTGGCACTTTGTAGGCCAGCAGGCCCTGGAGCACCTGCTAGGATGGGAAAGGGAAGGGTACGCGAATTGCACCCTGGTGGCCGCCGAGGCAGCAAAGAAGGGGGAGGGCACCTTACTGCCCTTTAATGGCAGACAGAATCTGTGGCTGTCCTGCTGCGTGGGCCTTTTCATGGGGACCTTGTGCAATAAAAGTTTACCGGTGACCTTAGGGAACTTCCCAGTGTGCTTCTGACAGATGAGGGATGCTGTGGAGTTGGCGGGGCCTCTCAGGACTCCGCTGGGTTTGGCGCAATGGAAGAGGGCCTCATCTCCAGGGAAGGCAGGAACCTCAGGCTTCCTCTCCGTTTCAGACTCCGACCGCAGGGTCCCTGCAGAGTTGGGACAGGAGAGTCAGGAATCGTCTTGTCTGAGGAAGGGAACTCCGCTTGCCTCTCGAGGTGCTCAGGGGGTCTCAGGCCCCTTGTTGAGCTGTGTGTGGAACCTGCGGGTGTTTCCGGAAATGCACGACGGTGACAGTGCCCCTTCGTGTTGTGCCTTCACCCACTGGGTTGCCTTCGAAGAGGTGTCCGGGCCTCGGGTTCTTTTCAAAAGCGGACAGGGAAATCGGGGTCTTTCGGCATGAGGGACCACCCACGGGGCTAGTCTCAAATTTCCTAGTGAGGCCGGCTTCATCCTGAGTTGTGCTGGGAAGGCCGGGGACACTTCCAGACAATGCAGGGGGATCGACTCTCCTGTCGCCATTAGGAGGGGAGAAGGGGCTCAGATGAAGTGGGGACGGAACCCTCAGTGTTACCCTCGAGGGAAACCGGCGTGTGGGGGACTTTTGGGGGTTGCATGAAAGGAGTCAGGTACCGTTTCGCACTTCAGGACAGAACCTGGGACTTCCCTTGAGACGCCGTAGCGGGCAAGGGCCTCATCTTGCGAAGACGTTGGGACCATGTGGATTTTCTCGAGTTGCGGCGGGATTCTAGAGTTACGAAGTGGATTTCAGGCTTCCTCTTGTGTTGGCCCCGGGAAGCCTAATCTTCCATTCGAGTTGCGAGGGAAAGCTGAGGGTTGCACTCGAGTCACTGCAGGGCCAAAGAGACCTCATCTAGGCCTGTGTCCGGGACTTAACGTTCCTCTCAAGGGAAGACAGGGATCTCAGGGTGGCGTTCCAGACTCCCCCGGGGAGTCAGGCCTCGCCTCGAGGGCAAGCCAAGGATGCCGCTCTCCTCTCAAGTCGCGACGCAGATCTCTTGGAGCCCACTGAGTGGCCTCAAGGGAGTGAGGCCTTCTCTTCAGTTTGGAGAGAGGACTCGGGATTGTGCTCTGGGTCAGGCAGGAAAAGAAGGCCCTCACCTCGCGAGGATGGGGGCTTCTCAGGGGTTTCCTCGAGCTGCGGCGCCCGTGGGGGTTTTCTCACGAGGCAAGACGAGGATCTCAGGGAGCCTCTCGTGCGGTGCCAGGGAAGTCAGGTCTCTGTGCACGTGGCGAGGGGGAGCGCGTCATGGCTCTCCAGTCATGGGAGAGGACTAGGGCCTCCAGAGGCGTTGAAGAAGGACACTCGAGGTCTTTCTGTGGTTGCAGCGGGAAAGCCTCGTTTCCCTCGACTTCTGCCGGGGACCTGAGGGAACTTCCCATGGTGCCTCTGATAGGTGAGGGATGCTGTGGAGTTGGCGGGGCCTCTCGGGACTCCGCTGGGCTTGGCGCAATGGAAGAGGGCCTCATCTCGAGGGGAGACAGGAAACTTAGGCTTCCTCTCCTTTTCGGACTCCAACCACAGGGTCCCTGCAGAGTTGGGACAGGAGAGTCAGGCCTCGTCTTGTCTGAGGAAGGGAACTCCGCTTGCCTCTCGAATTGCTCAGGGTGTCTCACGCACCTCGTCAAGCTGTGTGTGGAAACCGCGGGTTTTTCCGGATGACGCACGGGGGTGTCCGTGCCCCTTCGAATGGTAACTTCACCCACAGGGTTGCCTTCGAAGAGGTGTCCGGGCATCGGGTTCTTATCCAGAGCGTACTGGGAAATCGGGGTCGTTCGGCATGTGGCACAACCCACGGGGCTCGTCTCGAATTTCCTCGGGAGGCCGGCCTCATCCTGAGGTGTGCCGGGAAAGCCGGGAACCCCTTCCAGAATACGCAGGGGAATCGACTCTCCTGTCGTGATGAGGAGGGGAGAAGGGGCTCAGATGAAGGGGTGCCAGGACCCTCGGTGTTCCCCTCGAGGGAACCCGGCGTGTCTGGGAAATTTTGGAGGTCGCATGAAGGGTGTCAGGTACCGTTTCGCAACTCAGGACGGAACGTGAGACTTCCCTTGAGACGCCGTAGCAGGCAAGGGCCCCATCTTGCGAAGACGTTGGCACCACGTGGTTTTTCTCGAGTTGCGGCGGGATTCTCGAGTTACGACGGGGATTTCAGGCTTCCTCTTGGGTTGGCCCTGGGAAGCCCCATCTTCCATTCGAGTTGCTAGGGAAAGCTGGGGGTTGCGCTCGAGTCACTGCAGTGCCGAAGAGACCTCATCTAGGCGTGTGTCCAGGACCTAGTAGTACTCTCAAGGGAAGACAGGGATCCCGGGGTTGCACTCCAGAGTCCCCCGAGGAGTCAGGCCTCGCCTCGAGGGGAAGCAAAGGACTCCGCTCTTCTCTTGAGCCACGACGCGCATCTCTTGGAGCCCTCTGAGTGGCCTCAAGGGAGTCAAGCCTAATCTTCAGTTTGGAGAGAGGACTCGGGATTGCTCTCCAGGAAAGGCAGGAAAAGAAGGCCCTCACCTCGCGAGGACGGGGGCTTCTCAGGGGTTTCCTCGAGCTGCGGCGTCCGTGGGGCTTTTCTCACGAGGCACGACGAGGTTCTCAGGGAGCCTCTCGTGCGGCGCCAGGGAAGTCAGGTCTCCATGAGCGTGGCGAGGGGGAGCGCGTCATTGTTCTTGAGTCCTGGGAGGGGACTAGGGCATCAAGGCGTGTAGAAGAAGGTCTCTCGAGGTCTTTCTCGGCTTGCAGCGGGAAACCATCGTTTCCCTCGACTTCTCCCGGTGACCTGAGGGAACTTCCGAGGGTTCCTCTTAGAGGTGAGGGATGCTGTGGAGTTGGTGGGCAATCTCGGGACTCCTCTGGGTTTGGCGCAATCGAAGAGGGCCTCATCTCGAGGGGAGACAGGACCTCAGGCTTCCTCTCCGTTTCGTACTCCGACAGCAGTGTCCCTGCAGCTTTGGGGCAGGAGAGTCAGGCCTCGTCTTGTCTGAGGAAGGGAACTCCGCTTGCCTCTCGAGTTGCTCAGGGAGTCTCAGTCCCCTCGTGGAGCTCTGTGTGGAAACCGCGGGTGTTTCCGGACGATGCACGGGAGTGTCAGTGCCCCTTCGTGTTGTTCCTTCACTCACAGGGTGGCCTTCGAAGAGGTGTCCGGGCATCGGGTTCTCCTCAACTGCGGACCGGGAAATCAGGGTCGTTCAACATGGGGCACCAGCCACGGGGCTTGTCTCGAATTTCCTCGCGAGGCCGGCCTCATCCTGAGGGGCGCCGTGCAGGCCGGGAACCCCTTCCAGACCACGCAGGGGAATCAACTCTCCTGTCGCGAACAGGAGAGTAGTAGGAGCTCAGAGGAAGTGGTGCCGGGACTCTCGGTGTTCCCCTCAAGGGAACCCGGCATGTCGGGGAACTTTTGGATGTCGCATGAAGGGTGTCAGGTACCGTGTCTCACTTCACGACGGAACATGGGACTTCCCTTGAGACGCCGTACCGGGCAAGGGCCTCATCTTGCGAAGACGTTGAAACCACGTGGTTTTTCTCGAGTTGCGGCAGGATTCTCGAGTTTCGACGAGGATTTCAGGCTTCCTCTTGGGTTGGCCTTGGGAAGCCCCATCTCCCATTCAAGTAGCGAGGGAAATCTGGGGGTAGCGCTCGAGTCACTGCAGGGCCAAAGAGACCTCATCAAGGCGTGTGTCCTGGAACTAATATTCCTCTCCAGGGAAGGCAGGAATCTCGGGGTTGCATTTCAGGCTCCCTCAGGGAGTCAGGCCTCGTCTCGAGGGGAAGCCAAGGACTCTGCTCTCCTCTCGAGTGGCGACGCGGATCTCTTGGAGCCCACTGAGTGGCCTCAAGGGAGTCCAGCCTCCTCTTCCGTTTGGAGAGAGGACCCGGGATTGCTCTCCAGGCCATGCAGGAATAGAAGGCCCTCAGCTCACTAGGACGGGGGCGTCTCAGGGGTTTCCTCGAGCTGCGGCGCCCGTGGGGGTTTTCTCCCGAGGCACGACGAGGATCTCAGGGAGCCTCTCGTGCGGCGCCAGGGAAGTCAGGTCTCCATGCGCGTGGCGAGGGGGAGCGCGTCCTGGCTCTCGAGTCACGGGAGGGGACTAGGGCCTCGAGACGCATTGAAGAAGGACTCTCGAGGTCTTTCTCGGGTGGCGGCGGGAAACCCTGGTTTCCCTCGCCTTCTGCCGGGGATCTTAGGGAACTTCCCAGGGTGCCTCTGAGAGGCGAGGGATCCTGTGAAGTTGGCGGGGCCTCTCGGGACTCCGCTGGGTCTGGCGCAACGGAAGAGGGCCTCACCTCGAGGGGAGGCAGGAACCTCAGGCTTCCTCTCCATTTCGGCTCCGACCGCGGGGTCCCTGCAGAGTTGGGACAGGAGAGTCATGCCTCGTCTTGTCTGAGGAAGGGAACCCCGCTTGCCTCTCGAGTTGTCAGGGGTTTTCAGGCCCCTGGTCGAGCTGCGTGTGGAACCCGCGGGTCTTTCCGGATGATGCACGGGGGTGTCAGTGCCCCTTCGTGTTGTGCCTTCACCCACAGGGTTGCCTTCGAAGAGGGGTCCGGGCCTCGGGTCCTTCTCAAAAGCGGACCGGGGAATCGGGGGCATTTGTCATGAGGCACCACCCACGTGGCTCGTCTCGAATTTCCCTGTGAGACCGGCCTCATCCTGAGGTGCACCGGGAAGGCCGGGAACCCCTTCTGAACCACGCAGGGGAATCGACTTTCCTGTCGTGATCAGGAGGGGAGAACGGGCTCAGATGAAGCTGTGCTGGGACCTCGGTGTTCCCTCGAGGGTACCCGGCGTGTCGGGGAGCTTTTGGTGGTCGCACGAAGGGTGTCAGGTACTGTTTCCCACTTCAGGGCGGAACATGGGACTTCCCCTGAGACGCTGTAGTGGGCAAGGGCCTCATCTTGCGAAGACGTTGGAACCACGTGTTTTTTCTCGAGTTGCGCCGGGATTCTCGAGTGACGATGGGGATTACAGGCTTCCTCCTCTGTTGGCCCTGGGAAGCCCAGTCTTCCATTCGATTGGCGAGGGAAAGCTGGGGGTTTCGCTCGAGTCACTGCAGGGCCAAAGAGACCTCATCTAGGCTTGTGTCCAGGACCTAATGTTCTTCTCCAGGGAAGGCAGGGATCTCGGGGTTGCATTCCAGGATCCCCCTGGGTGTCAGGCCTCGTCTTGAGGGGAAGCAAAGGACTCTGCTGTCCTCCCGAGTCGCGACGCGGATATCTTGGAGCCCCCTAGTGGCGTCAGTGGAGTCAAGCCTCCTCTTCATTTTGGAGAGAGGGCTCGGGATTGTTCTCCAGGCCATGCAGGAAAAGAAGTCCCTTCACATCGCGAGGACGGGGGCGTCTCAGGGGTTTCCTCGAGCTGCGGCGCCCGTGGGAGTTTTCTCGCGAGGCACGGCGAGGATCTCAGGGAGCCACTCGTGCGGCGCCAGGGAAGTCAGGTCTCCCTGCGCGTAGCGAGGAGGAGCGCGTTGTGGCTCTCGAGTAATGGGAGGGGACTAGGGCCTCAAGACGCGTTGAAGAGGGACTCTCGAGGTCTTTCTCGGGTTGTGGCGGGAAAAAGTCGTTTCCCTCGACTTCTGCCGGGGACCTTAGGGAACTTCCCAGGGTGTCTCTGAGAGTTGAGGGATACTGTGGAGTTGGCGGTGCCTCTCGGGACTCCACTGGGTTTGTCGCAATGGAAGAGGGGCTCATCTCGAGGGGAGGAAGGAACCTCAGACTTCCTCTCTGTTTCGGACTCCGACATCAGGGTCCCTGCTGAGTTGGGACAGGAGAGACAGGCTACGTCTTTTCTGAGGAATGGAACTCCGCTTGCCTCTCGAGTTGTTCATGGGGTTTCAGGCCCCTTGTCAAACTGTGTGTGGAATCTGCAGGTTTTTCCAGACGATGCACGGGGGTGTCAGTGACCCTTCGTTTTGTGTCTTCATCCACAGGGTTGCCTTCGAAGAGGTGTCCGGGCATCGGGTTCTTATGAAGAGCGGACCGGGATATCGGGGTCGTTCAGCATTTGGCACCACCCACGTGGGTTGTCTCGAATTTCCTCATGAAACCGGCCTCATCCTGAAATGTGCTGCGAAGTTCATGAAACTCTTCCAGACAAAGCAGAGGAATCGACCCTCCTGTGGCGATCAGGAGGGGAGAAGTGGCTCAGATGAAGTGCTGCTGGGAACCTCGGTGTTTCCCTCAAGTGAGACAGGTATGTCGGGTAACTTTTGGGGTCGCATAAAGCGTTCCAAGTACCGTTTCGCTCTTCAAAATGGAACGTTGGACTTCTCTTGGGGTGCTCCAGCGGGCATGGGCCTCATCTTGGAATGACTGCGGAACCACTTGGTTTTTCTCGAGTTGCGGTGGGATATTTGAGTTACCACAGGGAATTCATGCTTCCTCTTGTGTTGGCCCACAAAAGTCTTATCTTCCATTCGAGATTCGAGGAAGAGCTGGAGGTGCGCTCTAGTCACTGAAGGCAAAAGAGACCCCACCAAGGCTTGTGTGCAGGACCTAATGTTCATGTCAAGACTCGACAGAAATCTCGGGGTTGCATTCCAGACTCACCTTGGAGTCAGCCCTCATCTCGAGGGGAAGCAAAGGACTCTGCTCTCCTCTCGAGTCGGACGGGTATGTCTTGGAGCCCACTGAGTGGCTTAAAGGGAGTCAAACCTCCTTTGGTGTTTGGAGGGAGGACACGGGATTGCTCTCCAGGGAATGCATGAAATGAAGGCCCTCATCTCCCAACGACTGGGGCGTCTCGTAGGTTTTCTCGAGCTGTGGCGCTAGTGTGGGGTTTCTCACGAAGTAAGACTGGGAGCTCAGTGAGCCTCTCACGTGGTGCCAGGGCAGTCAGGTCTCTATGCACGTGGTGAGAGGGAGCCCGTCATTGTTCTCGAGTCATGGTAGGGGAATTGGGCCTGAAGAGGTGTTAAAGAAGGACTCTCGAGGTCTTTCCTGGGTTGCAGCAGGAAACCCTGGGTTCCATTGACTTGTGCCAGTGACTTCAGGAAGCTTCTCAGCGTGCCTCTGAGAAGTCAGGGTCACTGTGGAGTTGGGAGGGGCCTCTCGGAACTCCACTGGGTTTGGTGCAATGGAAGAGGGCCTCATGACAAGTTGAGGCAGGAACCTCAGGGTTTCTCTCCTGGCTTCGAATGCGCCGGATCTGACTCGGATCGCAGAGTCCCTGCAGAGTTGGGACAGGAGAGTCAGGCCTCGTCTTGTGTGGAGGACTGGAACTCCGCTTGACTCTCGCGTTGTTCATGGGGTGACAGGCCACTTGTCGATTTGTATGTGGAACTTGTGGGTTTTTCTGGACGATGCACCGGGGTGTCACTGCCCCTTCGTGTTGTGCCTTGATCCACAGGATTGCCTTCGAGTTGGGTTCTGCCATCGGGTTCTTATCAAGAGCGGACCAGGGAATTGGGGTCTTTTGGCATGCCGCACCACCCACGAGGCTATGTCTCAAATTTCCTCGTGAGACTGGCCTCATCTTGATGTGCGCCAGGAAGGTCGGTAATGCCTTCCAGACAAAGCAGGGGAATCGAACCTCCTGTCGCGATCAAGAGGGGAGAAGAGTCTCAGATGAAGTGGTGCCGGGAACCTCGGTGTTCTCCTCAAGTGAGACTGGTATGTCGGGGAACTTTTGGGGTCGCATCAAGGGTTCCAAGTAACTTTTCGCTCTTCAATACGGAACGTGGGACTTCTCTTGAGACGCTGTAGCGGGCAAGGGCCTCATCTTTCGGTGACGGGGGAACCACGTGGTTTTTCTTGAGTTGCGGCGGGATTCTCGAGTTACGACGGGGAATTCAGGCTTCCTGTTCAACTGGCCCAGGGAAGTCCAGTTTTCATTCGAATTGCGAGTTAGAACTGGGGATTGCTCTCGAGACACTGCAGGGCCAAATAGACCTCATCTAGGCTTGTGTCCAGGACCTAATGTTCCTCTGCTGGGGCGACAGCGATCTCGGCATTGCATTCTCGACTCACCCGGGGAATCAGGCCTCGTCTCGAGGGGAAGCCAAGGACACCACTCTCCTGTCAAGTCGCGACGGGTATATCTTGGAGCTCACTGTGTGGCCTAAAATGAGGCAAGCCTCCTGTGGAGTTTGGAGAGAGGACTCAGGATTGCTCTCCAGGCCATACAGCAAAAGAAGGCCCTCATCTCGTGAGGACTGGGGCGTCTCGTGGGTATTCTCGAGCTGCGGCTCCAGTGTGGTGTTGCTCACGAGGTATAATGGGGAGCTCAGGGAGCCTCTCCTGTGGCGCCAGGGAAGTCAGGTTTCTATGCGCGTGGCTAGGCGGAGTGCGTCATTGCTCTCGAGTCATGGTAGGGGAATCGCACCTCAAGACGCGTTGAAGAAGGACTCTCGAGGTCTTTTACGGGTTGGGGCAGGAAACCCTTGGTTCCCTCGACTTGTGCCGGTGATCTCAGGAAGGTCTAAGGGTGCCTCTGAGAAGTCAGGGATACTGTGCAGTTGGGAGGGGCCTCTCGGGACTCCACTGGGTTCGGTGCAATGGAAGAGGGCCTCATCTCGAGTGGAGGCAGGAAACTCATGTTTCCTCTCCTGACTTCCCCTGGGCCAGATCTGACTCGGATTGCAGTTTCGCTGCAGAGTTCGAACAGGAGAGTCAGGCCTCGTCTTGTGTGGAGGAATGGAACTCTGCTTGCCTCTCCAGTTGTTCACGGGGTGACAGGTCACTTCTCGAGCTGTGTGTGGTACCTGCGGGTTTCTCCGGACGATACCCGGGGGTGTCAGTGCCCCTTCATGTTGTGCCTTCATCAAAAGGGTTATCTTCAAAGAGGTGTCCGGGCATTGGGATCTTATCAAGAGCGAACCGGGAAATCGGGGTCTTTCGGCATGTGTCACCATCCACGAGGCTATGTCTCGAATATCCTCGTGAGACCGGCCTCATCCTGAGATGCACCGGGAAATGCGGGAACCCCTTCAAGACAAAACAGGGGAATCGACCCTCCTGTCGCGATCAGGAAGGGAGAAGGGGCCCAGATGTAGTGGTGCCGGGAACCTCGGTGTTCTCCTCGAGTCAGACTGGTGTGTCGAGGAACTTTTGAGGTTGCATCAAGGGTGCCGATACCGTTTCGCACTTCAAGACGGAACGTGGGACTTCTCTTGAGACGCTGTAGGGGGCAAGGGCCTCATCTTGCGATGACGGGGGAACCACGTAGCGTTTCTCGAGTTGTGGCGGGATTCTCGAGTTTCGACGGGGAATACAGTCTTCCTCATGTGTTGGCCCAGGGAAGTCCTATCTTCCATTCGAGTTTCAAGGGAGAGCTGGGGATTGCCCTCGAGTCACTGCAGGGCAAAATAGACCTCATCTAGGCTTGTGTCCAGGACTTAATGTTCATCCCTAGGGGCGACAGGGATCTCGGGCTTGCATACCAGACTCACCCGGGGAATCAGGCCTCGTCTCGAGGGGAAGCAAAGAACTCCGCTGTCCTTTTGAGTCGCGATGGGTATCTCTTGGAGCCCACTGTGTGCCCTAAAGGGAGTCAAGCCTCCTGTGCTGTTTGGATAGAGGACTCGGGATTCCTCTCCAGGCCATGCAGGAAAAGAAGGCCCTCATCTCGCGATGACGGCGGCCTCTTGTGGGTTTTCTAGACTGCCGCGCTAGTGCCGGGTTTCTGACGAGGTACGAGAGGGAGCTCAGGGAGCCTCTCGTGTGGCGCCAGGGAAGTCAGGTCCCCATGAGATGGCTAGGGGGAGTTCGTCATTGCTCTCGAGTCATGGTAGGGTAATCGGGCCTCAAGACGGGTTGAAGAAGGACTCTCGAGGTCTTTCTCGGGTCACTGCATAAAACCCAGGGTTCCCTTGACTTGTGCCTGCGACCTCAGGGAGCTTCTCAGAGTGCCTCTGAGAAGTCAGGGATACTGTGCAGTTTGGAGGGGCCTCTCGAGACTCCTCTGCATTTGGTGGAATGTAAGAGGGACTCATCTCGAGTTGAAGCAGGAACCTCAGTGTTCCTCTCCATTTCTGACTCAGATCGCAAAGTCCCTGCATGTTGGTACAGGAGAGTCAGGCCTCGTCTCTTCTGGAGGATGGGACTCCTCTTGCCTCTCGAGTTGTTCTCGAGGTGACAGGCCACTTGTCGAGCTGTGTATGTAACCTGCCCGTTTTTCCGGATGATGCACAGGTGTGTTAGTGCCCCTTCGTGTTGTACCTTCATACTCAAGGCTGCCTTCCAAGAGGTGTCCGAGCATCGGATTCTTATCAAGAGCAGACCGGGAAATTGGAGTCTTTCAGCAAGTGGCACCACCCACAAAGCTACGTATCGAATTTCCCCATGAGACCGGCCTCATCCTGAGTTGTGCAGGGAAGGTCGGGCCCCCTTGCAGACAAAGCAGGGGAATCGACCCACCGGTCACGATCAGGAGGGGAGAAGGGGCTTAAATGAAGTGGTGCCGGGAACCTCGGTGTTCCCCTTGAGTGAGACCGGCGTGTTGGGGGACTTTTGGGGTCGCATCAAGGGTGCCAAGTACCGTTTCGCATTTCAAGACGGAACCTGGGACATCTTTTGAAACGCTGTAGCGGGCAAGGGCCTCATCTTGCGATGACGGGAGAACCACGTGGTTTTGCTCGAGCTGCGGCGGGATTCTCGAGTTATGACCGGGAATTTAGGCTTCCTCTTGTTGGCCTTGAAATCCAATCTTCCATTCGGGTTGCGAGGGGGAGCTGGGGATTGCGCTAGAGTCACTGCAGGGCAAAAGAGACCTAATCTAGGCTTGTGTCCAGGATCTAACGTTGCTCTCCAGGGGCGACAGGGATCTCGGGTTTGCATTCCAGACTCATCCGGGGAGTCAGTTCTCACCTCGAGGGTAAGCAAAGAATTCCGCTCTCGTCTCGAGTCTCGATGGGTATCTCTTGGAGCCCAATGTGTGTACTAAAGGGAGTCAAGCCTCCTGTGGAGTTTGGAGAGAGGACTCGGGATTGGACTCCAGGCCATGCAGGAAAAGAAGGCCCTCATCTCGAGATGACGGTGGCGTCTCGTGGGTTTTCTCGAGCTGCGGCGCCAGTGTGGGGTGTCTCATGAAGTACCACAGGGATTTCAGGGAGCCTCTTGTGTGGCGCCAGGAAAATCCAGTATTCCATTCGAGTTGCAAGTTAGAACTGGGGATTGCTCTCCAGTCACTGCAGGGCAAAATAGACCTCATCTACGCTTGTGTCCAGGACCTAGTGTTCCACTACTGGGCCGACAGGGATCTCAGGGTTGCATTCTCGACTCACCCGGAGAGTCAGGCCTCGTCTTGAGGGGAAAAAAAGGACTCCGCTCTCCTGTCGAGTCGCGACGGGTATCTCTTGGAGCCCACTGCGTGGCGTAAAGGGAGTGAAGCCTCCTATGGAGTTTGGAGAGATGACTCGGGATTGTTTTCCTGGCCATGCAGGAAAAAAGGCCCTCATCTCGCGATGACGGGGGCGTCTCGTGGGTTTTCTCCAGCTGCGGCGCCAGTATCAGATTTCTCACGAGGTACGACGGGGAGCTCAGAGAGCCTCTCGTGTGGTGCTAGGGACGTCAGGTCTCCGTGCGTGTGGTGAAGGGGAGTGCGTGATTGCTCTCGAGTCATAGTAGGCGAATCGGGCCTCAAGACGCATTGAAGAAGGACTCTCGAGGTCTTTCTCGGGTTGTGGCAGGGAACCCTGGGTTCCCTCGACTTGTGTCGGTGACCTCAGGCAACTTCTCAGGGTGACTCTGAGAAGTCAGGGACACTGTGGATTTGGGAGGGGCCTTTCATTACTCAACTGGGTTTGGTGCAATCGAAGAGGGCCTCATCTCGAATGGAGGCAGGAACCTCAGGGGTCCTCTCCATTTCTGACTCGGGTCGCAGAGTACCTGCCGAGTACGGACAAGAGAGTCACGCCTCGTCTTCCGTGGAGGAATGGATCTCCGCTTGCCTTTCGAGTTGTTCACGGAGTGACAGGCCACTTGTTGAGCTGTGTGTGGAACCTTCGGGTTTTTCCGGACGATGCACGGGGGTGTCAGTGCGCCTTCGTGTTGTGCCTTCATCCACAGGGTTGCCTTCAAAGAGGTGTCCGGGCATCGGGTTCTTTTCAAGAGCGTACCAGAAAATTGGGGTCTTTCAGCATGTGGTACCACCCACGAGGCTACGTCTCGAATTTCCTCGGGAGACCGGCCTCATCCTGAGGTTCGCCGGGAAGGTAGGGAACCCTTGCAGACAAAGCAGGGGAATCGACCCACCGGTCGCGATCAGAAGGGGAGAAGGGGCTCAGATGAAGTGGTGCCGGGAACCTCGGTGGTCCCCTCGAGTGAGACCGGTATGTCACGGCACTTTTGAGGTCGCATCAAGGGTGCCAAGTACAGTTTCGCACTTCAAGACGGAACGTGGGAATTCTCTGGAGATGCTCTAGCGGGCAAGGGCCTCATATTGCGATGACGAGGGAAACACGTGGTTTTTCTCGAGTTGCGGCGGGATTCTCGAGTTACGACGGGGAATTCAGGCTTCCTCTTGTGTTGGCCCAGGAAGTCCAATCTTCCATTCAACTTGTCAGAGAGAGCTGTGAGTTGCTCTCGAGTCACTTCAGGGCAAAGAGTCCTCATCTAGGCTTGGATCCAGGACGTAGTGTTCCTCTCCAGGGGCAACAGGGATATCGGGGTCGCATTCCAGTCTCACCCGGTGGGTCTCGCCTCGTCTCGAGTGGAAGCAAAGGACTCCACTATCCTCTCGAGTCGGGACGCGTAACTCTTGGAGCCCAATGAGTGGCCTAAAGGGAGTCAAGCGTCCTGTGTAGCTTGGACAGAAGGTTCACGCTTGATCTGCATACCATTCAGTTAAAGATGGCCCTCCTCTCGTGATGACGGGAGCGTCTCATGGGTTTTCTCGAGCTGCGGTGCCAGTGTGGGGTTTCTCACGAGATATGATGGGGAGCTCAGGGAGCCTCTCGTGCGGCGCCAGAGAAGTCAGGCCTCCATGCGTGTGGCCAGGCAGATCGCGTCATTGCTCTGGAATCATGGGAGGGACTAGGGCCTCCAGACTCATTTAAGAAGGACTCTCGAGGTCTTTCTTGGGTTGGGGCGGGAAACACTCGTTTCCCTCGACCTCTACCGGGGACCTTAGGGAACTTCCCAGGTGCCTCTGAGAGGTGAGGGATACTGAGGAGTTAGAGGGGCCTCTCGGGACTCCACTAGGTTTGAAGAAATGAAAGAGGGCCTCATCTCGATTGGAGGCAGGAACCTCAGGCTTCCTCTCCATTTCTGACTCCGACCGCAGGGTCCCTGCAGGGTTGGGACAGGAGAGTCAGGCCTCGTCTTGTCTGAGTAATGGAACTCTGCTTGCCTCTCGAGTCGTTCAGTGGGTCTCAGGCCCCTTGTCGAGCTGTGTGTGGAACCTGCGGGTGTTTCCAGAAGATGCACGGGGGTGTCATTGCCCCTTCATTTGGTGCCTTCCCCCACAGGGTTGCCTTCAAAGAGGTGTCCAGCATCAGGTTCATTTCAAGAGCGGACCGGGAAATCGGGGTCATTCGGCATGTGGCACCACCCACGTGGCTCATCTCGAATTTCCTCGTGAGACCAGCATCATCCTGAGGTGCGCCGGGAAGGCCGGGAACCCCTTCCACACAAAGAAGGGGAATCGACTCTCCTGTCGCGATCAGGAGGGGAGATGGGGCTCAGATGAAGTGGGGCCGGGACTCTAGGTGTTCCACTCGAGGGAACCTGGCGTTTCAGGGAACTTTAGGGGTCGCATCAAGGGAGCCAAGTACCATTTCCCACTTCAGGACGGAACATGGGACTTCCCTGGAGACGCTGTAGCGGGCAAGGGCCTCATCCTGTGAAGACGTTGGAACCACGTCGTTTTTCTCGAGTTGCGTCTGGATTCTCGAAAACGACGGGGATTTCAGGCTTCCTCTTGGGTTGGCCCTGGGAAGCCCAATCTTCCCCTGGAGTTGCGAGGGAAAGCTGGGGGTTCTGCTCGAGTCACTACAGGGCCAAAGAGACCTCATCGAGGCGTGTGTCCAGGACCTAATATTCCTCTCAAGGGAAGACAGAGATCTCGGGTTTCCATTCCAGACTCCCCCGGGGAGTCAGGCCTCGCCTCGAGGGGAAGCAGAGGACTCCACTTTCCTCTCAAGTCGCGACAAGGATCTCTTGGAGCCCACTGAGTGGACTCAAGGGTGTCGAGCCTCCTCTTCAGTTTGGAGAGAGGACTCGGGATTGCTCTCCAGGTCAGGAAGGAAAAGAAGGCCCTCATCTCGCGATGACGGGGGCATCTCATGGGTTTCCTCAGGCTGCGGCGCCCGTGGGGGTTTTCTCACGAGGCACGACGAGGACCTCAGGGAGCCTCTCGTGCGGCGCCAGGGAACTCATGTCTCCATGCGCATGGCGAGGGGGAGCTGGTCATCACTCTCGAGTCATGGGAAGTGACTAGGGCCTCAAGACGCGTTGAAGAAGGACTCTCGAGGTCTTTCGCGGGTGGCGTCGGGAAACCCTCGTTTCCCTCGACTTCTGCAGGGGACTATAGGGAACTTCCCAGGGTGCCTCTGAGAGGTGAGGAATGCTGTGGAGTTGGCAGGGCCTCTCGGGACTCTGCTGGGTTCGGCGCAATGGAAGAGGGCCTCATCTCGAGGGGAGGCAGGAACCTCAGGCTTCCTCTCCAATTCTGACTCCGACTGCACGGTCCCTGCAGTGTTGGGACAGGAGAGTCATGCCTCGTCTTGTCTGAGGAATGGAATTCTGGTTGCCTCTCGAGTTGTTCCGGGAGTCTCAGGCCCCTTGTCGAGCTGTGTGTAGACCCTGCGGGTTTTTCCGGATGATGCACGGGGGTGTCAGTGCCCCTTCCTGTTGTGCCTTCACTCACAGGGTTGCCTTCGAAGAGGTGTCCGGGCATCAGGTTCTTATCAAGAGTGGACCGGAAAATCGGTGTCGTTCGGCACGTGGCACCTCACACATGGCTGGTCTCGAATTTCCTCCTGAGACCGGCCTCATCCTGAGGTGCACCAGGAAGGCCGGGAACCCCTTCCAGAGAAAGCAGGGGAATCGCCTCTCCTGTCGCGATCAGGAGGGGAGAAGGGGCTCAGATGAAGTGGTGCCGGGACCCTTGGTGTTCCCCTCGAGGGAACCCAGCGTGTCGGGAACTTTTGCGGTCGCATCAAGGGTGTCAAGTACCGTTTCGCACTTAAGGACAGAACATGGGACTTCCCTGGAGACGCCGGGAATTTCGGTGTTCCCCTGGAGTGAGACCGGTATGTTGGGGAACTTTGGGGTCGCATCAAGGGTGCCAAGTAGCATTTCGAACTTTAAGATGGAACGTGGGACTTCTCTTGAGACTCTAGCTGGCAAGGGCCTCATATTGCGATGAAGGGGGAACCACATGGTTTTTAAGACTTGAGGCTGAATTCTCGAATTACGATGGGATATTCAGACTTCCTCATGTGTTGACCGTGGGAAGACCAATCTTCCATTCAAATTGTGAGGGAGAGATGGAGGTTGCTCTCGATCACTGTAGGGCAAAATAGACCTCATCTAGGCTTGTGTCTAGGACATAATGTTCCACTCCAGGGGCGACAGGGATCTCGGGGTTGCATTCCAAACTCACCCGGGGAGTCAGGCCTCGTCTCCAGGGAAGCAAAGGACTCCGCTCTCCTCTCGAGTCGCACCGGGTATTTCTTGGACCCAACTGAGTGGCCTAAAGGGAGTCAATCCTCCTGTGAAGTTTGGAGAGAGGACCAGGGATTGCTCTCCAGGTCAGGCAGGAAAAGAAGGCCCCCATCTCTCCTTGACGGGGGCATCTTGTGGTTTTTCTCGAACTGCGGCGCCAGTGTGGGTTTTCTCAGGAGGTACGATGGGGTACTCAGGGAGCCTCTTGTGTGGTACTAGGGAAGTCAGTTTTCCTGCTTGTGGCGAGGGGAGCGCGTCCTTGCTCTGGAGTCATGGTAGGGGAATCGGGCATCAAGAGACGTTGAAAAAGGACTCTCCAAGTCTTTCTCGGGTTACTTCAGGAAACTCTGGGTTCCCTCGACTTGTGCCAGTGACCTCAGGTAGCTTCTCAGGGAGCCTCTGAGAATTCAGGGATACTGTGGTGTTGGGAGGGGCCTCTCGGGACACCACTGAGTTTGGTTCAATGGAAGAGGGCCTCTTCTCTAGTTGAGGTAGGAACCTCAGGGTTCCTCTCCATTTCTGACTCCGATCGCAGGGTCCCTGAAGAGTTGGGCCAGGAGGGTAAGGCCTCGTCTTGTGTGAAGGAATGCAACTTCACTTGCCTCTCGAGTTGTTCACGGGGTGACAGTCCACATTTGGAGCTGTGAGTGGAATCGGCGGGTTTTTCCAGACGATGCATGGGGATGTCATTGTCCCTTCGTGTTGTGCCTTCATCCACAGGGTTGCCTTCGAAGAGATGTCCGGGCGTCAGGTTCTTATCTAGAGTGGACCGGGAATTTGGGATCTTTCAACATGTGGCACCAACCATGAGGCTACTTTTTGAATTTCCTCATGAGACCGGCCTCATCCGGAGGTTTGCGGGGAACGTCGGGAACCCTTTGCAGACAAAGCATGGGAGTCGACCCTCCTGTCGCGATCAGGAGGGGTGAAGGGGCTCACAGGAAGTGGTGCCATGAACTTTGGTGTTTCCCTCGAGTGAGACCGGTATTTCAGGGAACTTTGGGGGTCGCATCAAGGCTGCCAAGTACCGTTTTGTACTTCAGGATGGAACGTGGGACTTCTCTTGATACGCTGTAGCAGCCAAGGGCCTCATCTTGCGATGACGGGGGAGCCACGTGGTTTTTCTCGAGTTGTGGTGGGATTCTCGAGTTACGACGGGGATTTCAGGCTTCCTCTTGTGTTGGGCCAGGAAAGTCCAATCATCCATTCGAGTTGCGAGGGAGAGCTGGGGGTTGCGCTCGAGTCACTGCAGGGCAAAGGAGACCTCATCTAGGCTTGTGTCCAGGACCTAATATTCCTCTCCAAGGGCCACAGGGATCTCAGGTTTGCATTCCAGACTCACCCAGGGAGTCAGGCCTCGTGTCGAAGGGAAGCAAAGGACTCTGCTCTCCTTTCGAGTTGCGACGGGCACCTCTTGGAGCCCACTTTGTGGCCTAAAGGGAGTCAAGCCTCCTGTGAAGTTTGGAGAGAGGACTTGGGACTGCTCTCCAGGCCATGCAGGAAAAGATGGCCCTCATCTCGCGATGACGGAGGGGTCTTGTGTGTTTTCTCGAGCTGCGGCGCCAGTGTGGGGTTTCACACGAGGTACGACAGGGAGCTCAGGGAGCCTCTCATGTGGCGCCAGGGAAGTCAGGTCTCCATGTGCGTGGCGAGGGGGAGCGCGTTATTGCTCTCGAGCCATGGTAGGGGAATCTGACCTCAAGACGCGTTGAAGAAGGACTCTCGAGGTCTTTCTTCGATTGTGGCAGGAAACCCTTATTTCCCTCGACGTTTGCCGGTGGCCTCAAGGAGCTTCTCAGAATGCCTATGAGAAGTCAGGGATACTGTGGAGATGGGAGGGGCCTCTCGGGACTCCACTGGGTTTGTTTTAATGGAAGAGGGCCTCATCTCGGGTTGAGGCAGGAACCTCAGGTTTCCTCTCCATTTCTGACTCAGATCGAAGCGTGCCTGCAGAGTTGGGATTGGATACTCAGGCCTCGTCTTGTCTGAGGAAGGGAACTCCGCTTGCCTCTCTCGTTGTTTAAGGGGTGACAGGCCAGTTGTGGAGCTGTATGTGGATCCTGTGGGATTTTCCAGACGATGAACAGGGTTGCCAGTGCCCCCTCGTGTAGTGCCTTCATCCACAGGGTTGCCTTAGAAGAGGTGTCCGGGCATCGGGTTCTTATCAAGAGCAAGACCGAGAAATCGGGGTCTTTCGGCACGTGGCACCAACACGAGGCTACGTCTCGAATTTCTTCGTGAGACTGGCCTCATCCTGAGGTGCGCCATGAAGGTCGGGAACCCCTTCTAGACAAAGCAGGGGAATCGACCTTCCTGCCATGATCAGGAGGGGAGAAGGGGCTCAAATGAAGTGGTGCCAGGAACTTCGGTGTTCCCTTGGAGTGAGACCGGTATATTGGGGAACTTTTGTGGTCGCATCGAGGGTGCCAAGTAGCATTTCGAACTTTATGACGAAACATGGGACTTCTCTTGAGACTCTGTAGCGGGCAAAGGCCTCATATTGCGATGAATGGGGAACCACGTGGTTTTTAAGAGTTGCGGTGGGATTCTCGAGTTACAACGGGAAATTCAGACTTCCTCTTGTGTTGGCCCAGTGAAGACCAATCTTCCATTCGAATTGCGAGGGAGAGATGGGTGTTGCTCTCGAGTCACTGTAGGGCAAAATAGACCTCATCTAGGCTTTTGTCCAGGACATAATGTTCCTCTCCAGGGGCAACAGGGATCTCGGGGTTGCATTCCAGACTCACCCGAGGTAAGGCCTCATCTCGAGGGGAAACAAAGTACTCTGCTCTCCTCTCAAGTCGCGACAGGTATCTCTTGGAGCCCATTGAGTGGCCTAAAGGGAGTAAAGCCTCCTGTGAAGTTTGGAGAAAGGACCAGGGATTGCTCTCCAGGTCAGGCAGGAAAAGAAGTCCCCAATCTCGCGATGACGGTGGCGTCTCGTGGGTTTTCCCGAGCTGTGGCGCCAGTGTGGGGTTTCTCACGAGGTATGACGGGGAGCTCAGGGAGCCTCTCATGTGGTGCCAGGGAAGTCAGGTGTCCATGCGCATGGCGAGGGGGAGCGTGTCATTGCTCTCGAGTCATGGTAGGGGAATCCGGCCTCAAGACGCGTTGAAGACGGACTCTTGAGGTCTTTCTCGGGTTGCGGCAGGATACCCTGTGTTCCCTCGACTTGTGCCGGTGACCTCAGGGAGTTGCTCAGGGTGCCTCTGAGAAGACACTGATACTGTGGTGTTGGGAGGGGCCTCTCGGGACTCCACTGCGTTTGGTGCAATGGAAGATTGCCGGGAGCCAGCGAGAGATATTCCACTCGTGACAAATGTCATGAGGAAAGAGTCTCGGCATACGCAAAGGCGGGATCGAGCCTCCGGGAGTTCCCCCGTATATTCTTCAGCGTCTACCCCCAAAAACCAAAGTCTGCCTTCTTTATTGCTTTGTTCTCTCACCTCTGACATTACTGGGGATGTCCCCCACCACCATCTCACTCTCTCTGTCAAAGAGCTAACTTACAGCTCCAAGTAATAATGTTCCTGGGCAATTAGTAGTGTTTAAATCCAAACCCCTCAGATGGTTTTCTAACTCGCCTGACAAGTTTACCCGGTCTCCTACAGCTATGCATACGATTGTGTACAGTCTCCCAGCCTCGAGACGCACGGGAAGTTTAAGATATTCAAATAGCTTAGAGCCTCTCAGAGAGTTAGAAACTGTCAGAATAAAACTAGTAAAAGATTTCATTGATGAACCAATGCTTTTTGCCAAGTTTCCACATCCCCTGAATTGTATCCTTGAATGTGTGCTAATTAATATAGTTGGTATGTAGAAAAAATAAGTAGTGGCCTTGATGTTGGTAACTTTAGACCCTTAAGGTAATAAATTCTTTTCTTTGTTGTAAACCCATTACACATCCTCCCTATAGGAATGCAATTTTATCTTCGAAAGATGGCGCCAAACCTTAAACAATTACTCTTAGAGAAAATAACTCTTATGGTTGATAAGTCTTTGTCAAGAGTCATAAAATGTTAATAGGTCTTCTGGCCAGAAGATGATGTAAATCATCTAAACCATTTTTATACGATAAATCTGCAGAAAAGAAACCCTGGTTTTTGATAAGGATTAAAGACTGCTGACTTTGCATCCCCTATTATCCTCTATGTGTAACTTAGGGTATTAAAACCTGTGTTGAAAATAAAGCTACGGGCCTTGCTCGCCAACGCTTGGTCTCCCCATGTCATTATTCCCCTCAATTTTCAGATGAGTGTCCATCTGGAGCGCGGATATCCTCTGCGACCATTTATTTGCCTGGGCTTCGAAGACCCACTCGATAAGGTGTCTAAGGTGGGGCACCTTCCTCTATTCTAGAGGGCACTTGCAGCCTCCGTGGTCAGAGCTAACCTGGTGTCACGGGTTATATTGATTTTCCGCGTAAACCAAGCTACTCAGCTGCTTTTCTCCACTGAATTTTCCTACTGAGCTATCCTCATTCTATTACTCTTTATATCTTTGATGAATAAATAAATATATAAATAGGTCGCCTACTCCATCTTCCCTTCGAATACCCTGGATCAGCTGGGGCTGGACCTCTGCAGGTGGCGCCCGAGACAGGCATTTCAAAGGTAAATCCCCAACCCCATTCCCCTGGTGTTCAGTTTTGGGGACAGATAGGATCCCACTTAGGGGGCTGCAGATCCCCCTGTAGAATAGACAGGGCGAGAGGAGTGGGAAGTGTTGAAGAGTTAGAGAGAAAAAACGGTTTCTAAAAAGGCTGACAAAAAAGGCCTAATCTTTAGATAGCTAAAAGCAAAATCTTTTACTATCCTTAAGTTTCTGACATGGGCAACACTGAATCAAATGAAAGACAGCTCTTTATAGGAGTAATTTTACAGTTATTAAGTAAAAGAAGAATCAAGGTTAAAAAATCTTCCATTCAATCATTTTTTACATTTGTACAAGACCACTGCCCTTGGTTTCTACAACAAGGCACTGTTAACCTCGATATCTTGAAAAAACTAGGAAAACAGCTAAGAGCTTATTGTGGTCAGCAACGTTTGGAAAAAATCCCTACTTACACCTTTCCTCTGTGGAATATGACTAGAGATGTTTTAGATCCAGCTCATGAATTTGAAAAGGTACCTGTTAAAGAGGAAAGTAAAGTTGGAAAAGTACCTGTTAAACAAAAAAGCAAATCTGAAAAGGTACCTGTTATAAAGAAAAGTGAAAATGAAGAGGCTATACCTAGCTATCGACAGCTAAATGAATGGCTAGCCGCTATGACTGCCAATGAGCATGTAAAAGATAGGGATGAAAAGAAAGATCAGCTCTCCCCTCAATTTGAAAAAGGTTTAGAGGAAACAGCAGCTCGATGCCATTCTGATGAGGATTTTTTTTTTTTAAGCTAAAGATGCTCCTAAAAGTTTAAGAAAACATCCCTAATCAGACCATCCGCTCCTAGGAGGTTGAGGGAAACATCCCCGATCAGACAGTTCGTAAGATTTAGTTACCAAACAGTTAAAGGATCTCCGGAACAGAATAGGAAAACTTCGGGACACTCCCATCCCCCTATGCCTCCTCCTCCATGTCGGGGTAAAGGGCCACCGCTAGGAGTTTCCCGGAGAAGGATTTTCTCTAGTCCCAAGGATGAACTTGATCCTCACCTTGAGGCTTCTTTTCTAGTCCCCTCTGCAGTTTAGCCAGGGTAAAGAGGTTACAAAATAAATAAAAATATTCTCTAAAATTAAAAAAAAAATTAAAAATGGATTTCTCTGCATCAAAGAATAGACAAATATTTATTGACTGTGGAATATGATTAGAAATGTCCTGGACCTCCGTCACGAGGCTGTTAAATAGACTATGGGGGAGGCTATAGAGGTGGATGGTGGTGAGTCTCCATTTACTGCACAGATCATATTTTCTGCCATTGAAGAAAAAAAAAAAAGGAGGGAGAAAGTGGTCTACCTCTCGAGGAAGGAGAGGGCTTACAGGACGCTGCGGCCGAGAGCCCTGGCGAGCTCCCTCCCCCTCTGCGCAAACCTTTAAAAAACTTATCCACCACTTTCTGATTTAAGGCGACTGCCACCGCCTTCGATTGTGCCTCCCAGGACCCAGGAGTTCCCCACTTTGCCCCCAAAGCCTCCCAAAGTGTTGCCTAAGACTGAGGAAGATAAAAAGTTTTTTAAACAAAGGAGCTTTTAGTACACAATATGCAGAGTGTGCTCCTTGGAGAAAACTCCCTCAGGGGGGGTCTCACCCAGGCTAGGAGAAAAGCGAAAAGGCAAGGAGATTTAATAACAATATTAACCCCTGATGTGCCGCTTACTCCAATTCCAACTGGAGTGGCTGGCCCCCTATCTGAGGACATTGTAAGATTTGTCCTGGGGCGTAGCTCGCTTTCTTTTAAAAAAAAATTAAATAAAAAAAAAAGAAAGAAAAGAAATTTCGCTGGTGCATGGTGTAGTAGATTCTGATGATATTGAGAAATTAAAGTCTTGATCTCACTGCCTATCAAAACTGTACAAATTAATAAAGGTCAAAGAGTAACACAGCTTTTACTTTTACCTTACTATCAGACAAGGAAAAACTTGACTTCTCAATCTAAGAGCCACAAAACATTTGGATCTAGTGATCTAGCCTTTTGGGTGCAGGAAATTACAGTTCCAAGGCCTTTAAAAGATCTTTTAATTCAAGAGAATAAAACGCCAGGGCTATTAGACACAGGAACAGACGTCTCTTAACATTGCTGGGAAAGACTGGCCCAGCTCCTGGCCAACACATAATACTGAAAATGAGTTGGTGGGATTAGAGAAAGTGGTATGTGGGGTGGAGATGCTGTACAGGTGGTACATTTAACAATACTTTATATATTGTTATAAATACATAATATAAATGTATTTGCCTAATTACAGTTTGCCTAATTAGGTATGGGTATAAATAAAATATAATAAAGGTATACCTAATTCTATTTATAGATCTATACTTAATTAATTTGTATATAAATTAATATGTATACTATATACACACACACATATATATACTGTATAATTAAATATATATGGCAGTAATATAATGTGTGTGTGGCTGATATTAATTGGTATGGATTGATGTGCTGTGATGATATATGTTCTATATACTGTATAATTATAAATGTGTGACATGTATTATTACAGTATATTGGTTTGTGTTGGTTGGTATTAGCTGTGTATGTGTTGTATTGTTGTAATATATATTAATTAATATATTAATTATAAAGATTAATTCAAGTATATTGATTTATATATATTATATGTCAATAACTTTATACTTGTTGCCATATATAAATACATATATAAATGCATTTTGCATTTAGGTCTATCTGTATACCTGTATACCAAAATGAGATAAGGAGGTTATACATTTATTACTTAAATTTATACAGAGACCTAAACTAAACATTAGACCTAAATTAACATATCCATAGGGAAACAGCTAGACAAATAGTGAAGTTATGTTCCAATTGTAATTAATCACTTAAACGTAAACACACAGGGGCAGACTACAATGATGAGACACTAGATGCCTGAATTACAGGCTACGACTCGGCCCCTGGTCAAGTAAAAAGGCCTCCTTACGGGAGAGTGAAAAAGGCCAGATGTGTTGCTAACTTGTGGGAGAGGGTATGCTTGTATATTTCTACAGAATGCAGATTCTCCGGTTTGGATCTCAGACAAATTCGTCATGTCACATTCCCCAAAGACCAGGTTCGCGGCGCGCGCACTCGCTCGCTCCCCCTCCCCCAGCCAGCTCTCGCCTCCGCGCCACCAGCAGCGCCTCGCACCCACCTCTCTGCACCCCGTGACCTAGAGCAAAGAAGTCTGTGCAGCGAGTGAGGGCCAGAGAGGAAAGCGCGCCCGCGGAGTGCCGTCCAGACCAGCGTGGCCCCACCGGCGAGAGGGGACCGCCCTGAGCCCAAGCGGTGGCGGCTAGCCCTAAACCACGAACCCTGCCCCTCCGCCCACCATAGGCGCCTTGGCCCACAGCCTGCCGCTCGCGTTCTGCCTCCTGATGCTGGGGACACTGCTCCCCCGGGCTGACGCCTACAGCTGCTCCCTGGTTCATCTTGTTTAAACCCTCAATATAATGTTTGCTCCTTTGTAATGCTACAACATCCACCTTATCTTATGATGTAACCACTTATTGAATTATGGTCTTGCTGTATTACAACAACTACAGGATTTAATGCAAACACGACGGTTTGTGGGCTTACTTATCTTGGGAACAGCAGCTTTGATAAGTGCAATCACTTCTGTTACTGTGGCAGCAATATCATTGACTCAACAAGTACATACTGCTCAATATGTTGATTCTATGTCCAAAAATGTTTCTTTAACATTGGCAACACAGGAAGCTATAGAGAGAAAATTAGAAATGAGGGTAGACGCCCTAGAGGAAGCAGTAATACATATTGGGACTGAATTGCAGGCTTTAAAGGTGAAAATGGCATTGTCTTGTCATGCTGACTATCGGTGGATATGTGTAACACCCCTGAAAGTAAATGAGACAGATTTTGAATGGGAAAAGATTAAAAACCATATTTCAGGTATCTGGAACAGCTCTGACATTGGTTGAGACGTAGGGAAACTTCACTATCAAATAGCAACCATGGAGCACTCCCGATTAGATTTTACTGCTGCTGGAACAGCAAATGATTTCTTCCATACTTTCCCTAACTACATCTCAGGAAAGAATATTCTGTCTAATGTCTTTAGCTATGCTGCGGTGGCTGCTTTAATTCTGCTTCTCATAATCATTCTTCCTTGTATTGTCAGGATTCTTCGGCAGAGTATCCAGAGGCTCGCGACTGAGCTACATCTGGCTGTTTTAAGAAATAAAAAACGGGGAGATGCCGGGAGCCGGCGAGAGACATTCCACTCGTGACAAAGGTCATGAGGAAGGAGGCTGGGCATACACAAAGGCGGGATCGAGCCTCGGGAGTCCTCCCGGATATTCTTGAGCATCTACCCCCCAAAACCAGAGTCTGCCTACTTTATTGCTTTGTGCTCTCCCCTCTGACTTTACTGGGGGCTGTCCCCCACCACCATCTCACTCTCTCTGTCAAAGAGCTAACTTACAGCTCCAATTAATAAAGTTCCTGGGCAATTAGGAGTGTTTAAATCCAAACACGTCAGATGGCTCTCTAACTCGCCTGACAAGTTTACCCGGTCTCCTACAGCAATGCATACAATTGTTTGCAGTCTCCGAGCCTCGAGAGGCACAGGAAGCTTAAGATATTCAAATAGCTTAGAGCCTCTCAGAGAGTTAGAAACTGTCAGAATAAAACTAGTAAAAGATTTCATTGATGAACCAATGCTTGTTGCCAAGTTTCCACATCCCCTGAATTGTATCCTTGAATGTGTATTAATTAATATAGTTGGTATGTAGAAGAAATAAGTAGTGGCCTTGGTGTTACTAACTTTAGACCCTTAAGGTAATAAATTATTTCCTTTGTTGTAAGCCCATTACACATCTGCCCTATAGGAATGCAATTTTATCTTCGAAAGATGGGGCCAAACCTTAAAATAATTACTCTTAGAGAAAATAAGTCTTATGGTTGATAAGTCTTTGTCAAGAGTCATAAAATGTTAATAGGTCTTCTGGCTAGAAGATGATGTAAATCACCTAAACCATTTGTATACGATACATTTGCAGGACAGAAACTCTGGTTTTTGATAAGGATCAAAGGCTGCTGTCTTTGCATCCCCATTATCCTCTATGTGTAACTTAGGGTATAAAAACCCCTGTTGAAAATAAAGCTACGGGCCTTGATTGCCAACGCTTAGTCTCCTAATGTCATTCTTCCCCTCAATTTTCAGATGAGTGTCCATCTGGAGCGCGGATATCCTCTGCGACCATTTATTTGCCTGGGCTTCGAAGACCACTTGAGAAGGTGTCTAAGGTGGGGCACTTTTCGCTATTCGAGAGGGAGCCTGCGGCCTCCGTGGTCAGAGCTAACCTGGTGTCACGGGTTATACTGATTTTCCGCATAAACCAAGCTACTCAGCTTCTTTTCTCCACTAAATTTTCCTACTGAGCTATCCTCATTCTATTACTCTTTATATCTTCGATAAATAAATCAATAGGTCGCCTACTCTGTCTCCCCTTCGAAAACCCTGGACCAGCCGAGGCTGGACCTTGTCAGAAGAGGGCCTCATCTCGATTTGAAGCAGGAACCTCAGGGTTGCTCTCCATTTCTGACTCTGAACACAGAGTCCCTATAGAGTTAGGACAGGAGAGTCAGGCCTCGTCTTGTGTGGAGGAATGGAACTCCACTGGACTCTCGAGTTGTTCACCGGATAACAGGCCACTTGTCGAGCTGTGTGTGGAACCTGCGGTTTTATCCGGACGATGCATGGGGGTGTCAGTTCCCCTTCGTTTTTTGCCTTCATACACAGGGTTGCCTTCGAAGAGGTATCCAGCCTTCAGATTCTTATCAAGAGCAGACCAGGAAATCAGTGTCTTTCGGCATGTGGCACCACCCACAAGCCTACGTCTCGAATTTCTTCTTGAGACGGACCTCAACCTGAGGTGCACCAGGAAGGTCGGTAACCCTTTCAGACAAAGCAAGTGAATCGACCCTCTTGTCCCGATCAGGAGGGGAGAAGGGGCTCAGATGAAGTGGTGCCGGGAACCTCGATGTTCCCCTCGAGTAAAACTGGGATGTCGGGGAACTTTTGGAGTCACATCAAAGGTGCTAAGTACCGTTTCAAACTTCAAGACGGAACGTGAGACTTCTCTTGAGACGCTGTAGCTGGCAAGGGCCTCATCTTGTGGTGACGGGTTAACCACGTCGTTTTTCTCGAGTTGTGGCGGGATTCTCGAGTTAGGTCAGGAAATTCAGGCTTCCTCTTGTGTTGGCCCAGGGAAGTCCAGTCTTCCATTCGAGTTGCGAGGGAGAGCTAGGGATTGCGCTTGAGTTACTGCAGGGCAAAAGAGACCTTATCTAGGCTTGTGTCCAGGACATAATGTTCGTCTCCAGGGGGGACAGGGATCTCGGGGTTGCTTTCCTGATGCACCCGGGGAGTCAGTCCTTGTCTCGAGGGGAAGCAAAGGACTCCGCTCTCCTCTCGAGTTGCGACGGGTATCTCTTGGAGCCCACTGAGTGGCCTAAAGGGAGTCAAGCCTCCTGTGGAGTTTGGAGAGAGGACTCGTGATTGCTCTCCAGGCCATGCAGGAAAAGAAGGCCATCATCTCGCGATGAAGGGGGCGTCTCGTGGGTTTTCTCGAGCTGCAGCGCCAGTGTGGGGTTTCTCATGAGGTACTACGGGGAGCTCAGGGAGCCTCTCATGTGGCGCTTGGGAAGTCAGGTCTCCATGCGCATTGCGAGGGGGAGCGCGTCATTGCTCTAGAGTCATGGAAGGTGTATCGGGCCTCAAGAACCGTTAAAGAAGGACTTTCAAGGTGTTTCTTGGGTCACGGCAGTAAACCCTGGGTTCCCTCGACTAGTGCCGGTGGCCTCAGGGAGCTTCTCAGTGTGCCTCTGAGAAGTCAAGGATACCCTGGAGTTGGGAGGGCCCTCTCGGGACTCCACTGGGTTTGGTGCAATAGAAGAGGGCCTCATCTCGAGTGGAGGCAGGAACCTCAGGCTTCGTCTCCATTTCTGACTCTGATCGCAGGGTCCCTGCAGAGTTGGGACAGGAGAGTCAGGCCTCGTCTTGTAAGGAGGAATGGAACTCCGCTTGCCTCTCGAGTTATTCACGGGGTGACAGGCAACTTGTTGAACTGTGTTTGGAATCTGCGGGTTTTTCCGGACGATGCACGAGGGTGTCAGTGCCCCTTCGTGTTGTGGCTTCTTCCACAGGGTTGCCTTTCAAGAGGTGTCCGGGCATCGGGTTCTTATCAAGAGTGGACCGGGGAATCGGGGTCTTTCAGCATGTGTTACCACCCATGAAGCTACGTCTCAAATATTCTCGTTAGACCGGCCTCATCCTGAGGTGCGCTGGGAAGGTTGGGAACCCCTTCCAGACAAAGCACGGGAGTCGACCCTCCAGTCGCAATCAGGAGGGGAGAAGTGGCTCAGATGAAGTCATACCGGGAACCTCGGTGTTCCCCTCGAGAGAGACCAGGGTGTCGGGGAACTTTTGGAATCACATCAAGGGTGCCAAGTTTTCACACTTGAAGTGTGAAAACACTTCAAGAAGAAACCTGGGACTTCTCTTTAGACGCTGTAGCGGGCAAGGGCCTCATCTTGCGATGACAGGGTAACCATGTGGTTTTTCTCGAGTTTCGGCGGGATTCTCGAGTTACGATGGGGAATTCAGGCTTCCTCTTGTGTTGGCCCAGGGAAGTCCAATCTTCCATTGGAGTTGCGAGAGAGAGCTAGGGATTGCTCTCGAGTCACTTCAGGGCAAAAGAGACCTCATCTAAGCTTGTGTCCAGGACCTAATGTTCCTCTCCAGGGGCGACAGAGATCTCGGGGTTGCATTTTAGACGCACCCGAGGAGTCAGACCTCATCTCGAGAGGAAGGAAAGGACTCTGCTCTGCTCTCGAGTCCCGACGGGTATTTCTTGGAGACCACTGAGTGGCCTAAAGGGAGTCAAGCCTCCTGTGGATTTTTTTTTAATTTTATTTTATTTTTAAACTTTACATAATTGTATTAGTTTTTCCAAATATCAAAATGAATTCGCCTCAGGTATACATGTGCTCCCCATCCTGAACCCTCCTCCCTCCTCCCCCCCCCCCCCCATAGCATCCCTCTGTGTCGTCCCAGTGCACTAGCCCCAAGCATCCAGTGTCATGCATCAAACCTGGACTGGCAACTCTTTTCATACATGATATTTTACATGTTTCAATGCCATTCTCCCAAATCTTCCCACCTTCTCCCTCTCCCACAGAGTCCATAAGACTCTTCTATACATCAGTGTCTCTTTTGCTGTCTCGTACTCAGGGTTATTGTTACCGTCTTTCAAAGTTCCATATATATGCGTTAGTATACTGTATTGGTGTTTTTCTTTCTGGCTTACTTCACTCTGTATAATAGGCTCCAGTTTCATCCACCTCATTAGAACTGACTCATTCTATTCTTTTTAATGGCGGAGTAATACTCCATTGTGTATATGTACCACAGCTTTCTTATCCATTCATCTGCTGATGGACATCTAGGTTGCTTCCATGTCCTGGCTATTAGAAACAGTGCTGCGATGAACATTGGGGTACACGTGTCTCTTTCCCTTCTGGTTTCCTCAGTGTGTATGCCCAGCAGTGGGATTGCTGGATCATAAGGCAGTTCTATTTCCAGTTTTTTAAGGAATCTCCACACTGTTCTCTATAGTGGCTGTACTAGTTTGCATTCCCACCAACAGTGTAAGAGGGTTCCCTTTTCTCCACACCCTCTCCAGCATTTATTATTTGTAGACTTTTGGATTGCAGCCATTCTGACTGGCGTGAAATGGTACCTCATAGTGGTTTTGATTTGCATTTCTATGATAATGAGTGATTTTGAGCATCTTTTCATGTGTTTGTTAGCCATCTGTATGTCTTCTTTGGAGAAATGTCTATTTAGTTCTTTGGCCCATTTTTTGATTGGGTCATCTATTTTTCTGGAGTTGAGCTGTAGGTGTTGCTTGTATATTTTTGAGATTAGTTGTTTGTCAGTTGCTTCATTTCCTATTATTTTCTCCCATTCCAAAGGCTGTCTTTTCACCTTGCTAATAGTTTGCTTTGATGTGCAGAAGCTTTTAAGGTTAATTAGGTCCCATTTGTTTATTTTTGTTTTTATTTCCAATATTCTGGGAGGTGGGTCATAGAGGATCCTGCTGTGATGTATTTCAGAGAGTGTTTTGCCTATGTTCTCCTCTAGGAGTTTTATAGTTTCTGGTCTTACGTTTAGATCTTGAATCCATTTTGAGTTTATTTTTGTGTATTGTGTTAGAAAGTGTTCTAGTTTCATTCTTTTACAAGTGGTTGACCAGATTTCCCAGCACCACTTGTTAAAGAGATTGTCTTTAATCCATTGTATATTTTTGCCTCCTATGTCAAAGATAAGGTGTCCATATGTGTGTGGATTTATCTCTGGGCTTTCTATTTCGTTCCACTAATCTATATGTCTGTCTTTGTGCCAGTACCATACTGTCTTGATAACTGTGGCTTTGTAGCGGAGCCTGAAATCAGGTAGGTTGATTCCTCCAGTTCCATTCTTCTTTCTCAAGATCGCTTTGGCTATTCGAGGTTTTTTGTATTTCCATACAAATTGTGAAATTATTTGTTCTAGCTCTGTGAAGAATACTGTTGGTAGCTTGATAGGGATTGCATTGAATCTATAAATTGCCTTGGGTAGTATACTCATTTTCACTATATTGATTCTTCCAATCCATGAACATGGTATATTTCTCCACCTATTAGTGTCCTCTTTGATTTCTTTCACCAGTGTTTTATAGTTTTCTATATATAGGTCTTTAGTTTCTTTAGGTAGGTATATTCCTAAGTATGTTATTCTTTCCGTTGCAATGGTGAATGAAATTGTTTCCTTAATTTCTCTTTCTGTTTTCTCATTATTAGTGTATAGGAATTCAAGGGATTTCTGTGTGTTGATTTTATATCCTGCAACTTTACTATAGTCATTGTCTAGTTCTAGTGATTTTCTGGTGGAGTCTTTAGGGTTTTCTATGTAGAGGATCATGTCATCTGCAAACAGTGAGAGTTTTACTTCTTCTTTTCCAATTTGGATTCCTTTTGTTTCTTTTTCTGCTCTGACTGCTGTGGCCAAAACTTCCAAAGCTATGTTGAATAGTAATGGTGAAAGTGGGCACCCTTGTCTAGTTCCTGACTTTAGAGGAAATGCTTTCAATTTTTCACCATTGAGGATAATGTTTGCTGTGGGTTTGTCATATATAGCTTTTATTATGTTGAGGTATGTTCCTTCTATTCCTGCTTTCTGGAGAGTTTTTATCATAAATGGATGTTGAATTTTGTCAAAGGCTTTCTCTGCATCTATTGAGAAAATCATATGGTTTTTATTTTTCAATTTGTTAAGGTGGTGTATTACATTGATTGATTTGCGGATATTGAAGAATCCTTGCATCCCTGGGATAAAGCCCACTTGGTCATGGTGTATGATCTTTTTAATGTGTTGTTGGATTCTGATTGCTAGAATTTTGTTAAGGATTTTTGCATCTATGTCATCAGTGATATTGGCCTGTAGTTTTCTTTTTTTGTGGGATCTTTGTCAGGTTTTGGTATTAGGCTGATGGTGGCCTCATAGAATGAGTTTGGAAGTTTACCTTCCTCTGCAATTTTCTGGAAGAGTTTGAGCAGGATAGGTGTTAGCTCTTCTCTAAATTTTTTGTAGAATTCAGCTGTGAAGCCGTCTGGACCTGGGCTTTTGTTGGCTGGAAGATTTTTGATTACAGTTTCCATTTCCGTGCTTGTGATGGGTCTGTTAAGATTTTCTAGTTCTTCCCTGGTCCAGTTTTGGAAAGTTGTACTTTTCTAAGAATTTGTCCATTTCTTCCACGTTGTCCATTTTATTGGCATATAATTGTTGATAGTAGTCTCTTATGATCCTTTGTATTTCTGTGTTTTCTGTTGTGATCTCTCCATTTTCATTTCTAATTTTATTGATTTGATTTTTCTCCCTTTGTTTCTTGATGAGTCTGGCTAATGGTTTGTCAATTTTATTTATCGTTTCAAAGAACCAGCTTTTGGTTTTGTTGATTTTTGCTATGGTCTCTTTTGTTTCTTTTGCATTTATTTCTGCTCTAATTTTTAAGATTTCTTTCCTTCTACTAACCCTGGGGTTCTTCATTTCTTCCTTTTCTAGTTGCTTTAGGTGTAGAGTTAGTTTATTTATTTGACTTTTTTCTTGTTTCTTGAGGTGTGCCTGTATTGCTATGAACTTTCCCCTTAGGACTGCTTTTACCGTGTCCCACAAGTTTTGGGTTGTTGTGTTTTCATTTTCATCCGTTTCTATGCAAATTGTGATTTCTTTTTTGATTTCTTCTGTGATTTGTTGGTTATTCAGCAGCGTGTTGTTCAGCCTCCATATGTTGGAATTTTTAATAGTTTTTCTCCTGTAATTGAGATCTAATCTTACTGCATTGTGGTCAGAAAAGATGCTTGGAATGATTTCTATTTTTTTGAATTTACCAATGCTAGCTTTATGGCCCAGGATGTGATCTATCCTGGAGAAGGTTCCATGTGCACTTTAGAAAAAGGTGAAATTCATTGTTTTGGGATGAAATGTCCTATAGATATCAATTAGGTCTAACTGGTCTATTGTATCATTTAAAGTTTGTGTTTCCTTGTTAAATTTCTGTTTAGTTGATCTATCCATAGGTGTGAGTGGGGTATTAAAATCTCCAACTATTATTGTGTTAGTGTTAATTTCTCCTTTCATACTTGTTAGCATTTGTCTTACATACTGTGGTGCTCCCACGTTGGGTGCATATATATTTATAATTGTTATATCTTCTTCTTGGATTGATCCTTTGATCATTATGTAGTGACCTTCTTTGTCTCTTTTCACAGCCTTTGTTTTAAAGTCTATTTTATCTGATATGAGTATCGCTACTCCTGCTTTCTTTTGGTCTCTATTTGCACGGAAAATCTTTTTCCAGCCCTTCACTTTCAGTCTGTATGTATCCCCTGTTTTGAGGTGGGTCTCTTGTAGACAACATATGTAGGGGTCTTGTTTTTGTATCCATTCAGCCAGTCTTTGTCTTTTGGTTGGAGCATTCAACCCATTTACGTTTAAGGTAATTACTGATAAGTATGATCCCATTGCCATTTACTTTATTGTTTGGGGTTTGAATTTATACACCGTTTTTGTGTTTCCTGTTTAGTATTTGTTGGAGAGCTGGTTTGGTGGTGCAGAATTCTCTCAGTTTTTGCTTGTCTGAAAAGCTTTTGATTTCTCCTTCATACTTGAATGAGATCCTTGCTGGGTACAAAAATCTGGGCTGTAGGTTATTTTCTTTCATCATTTTAAGTATGTCTTGCCATTCCCTCCTTGCTTGAAGAGTTTCTATTGAAAGATCAGCTGTTATCCTTATGGCAATTCCCTTGTGTGTTATTTGTTGTTTTTCCCTTGCTGCTTTTCATATTTGTTCTTTGTGTTTGATTTTTGTTAATGTGATTAATATGTGTCTTGGGGGGTTTGGCCTTGGCTTTATCCTGTTTGGGACTCTCTGGGTTTCTTGGACTTGAGTGAGTATTTCCTTCCCCATTTTAGGGAAGTTTTCAACTATTATCTCCTCAAGTATTTTCTCACGGTCTTTCTTTTTGTCTTCTTCTTCCGGGACCCCTATGATTCGAATGTTGTAGCGTTTAATATTATCCTGGAGGTCTCTGAGATTGTGCTCATTTCTTTTAATTCGTTTTTCATGTATCCTCTCTGATTCATTTATTTCTACCATTCTATCTTCGAATTCACTAATCCTATCCTCTGCCTCTGTTATTCTACTATTTGTTGCCTCCAGAGTGTTTTTAATTTCATTTATTGCATTATTCATTATATATTGACTCTTTTTTTTATTTCTTCTAGGTCCTTGTTAAACCTTTCTTGCATCTTCTCAATCCTTGTCTCCAGGCTATTTATCTGTGATTCCATTTTAATTTCAAGATTTTAGATCCATTTCACTATCCTTACTCGGAATTCTTTATCAGGTAGATTCCCTATCTCTTCCTCTTTTGTTTGGTTTGGTGGGCATTTATCCTGTTCCTTTATCTGCTGGGTATTCCTCTGTCTCATCTTGTTTAAATTGCTGAGGTTGGGGTGTCCTTTCTGTATTCTGGCAGTTTGTGGAGTTCTTTACTGTGGCATTTCCTCGCTGTGTGTGGGTTTGTACAGGTGTCTTGTCAAGGTTTCCTGGTTAGGGAAGCTTGTGTCCGTGTTCTGGTGGGTGGAGCTGTATTTCTTCTCTCTGGAGTGCAATGAAGTGTCCAGTAATGAGTTATGAGATGTTTGTGGTTTTGGGGTGACTTTGGGCAGCCTGTATCTTGAAGCTCAGGGCTGCGTTCCTTTGTTGCTGGAGAATTGGCTTGGTATGTCTTGCCCTGGAACTTGTTGGCCCTTGTGTGGTGCTTGATTTCAGTGTCGGTATGGAGGCATTTGATGAGCTCCTGTCAATTAATGTTCCTTGGAGTCAGGAGTTCCCTGGAGTCAGGGTTTGGACTTAAGCCTCCTGCTTCCAGTTATCTGTCTTACTTTTACAGTAGTTTCAAAACTTCTCCTTCTATACAGCACCATTGATAAAACATCTACGTTAAAGAAGAAAAGTTTCTCTACTGTGAGGGCCACTCAGAAAGGTTCACAGCATTACATGGAGAAGAGAAGAGGGAGGAGGGAGTTAGAGGTGACCCAAATGAGATCAGGTGGAATCAATAGTGGAGAGAGTGGGCTGGCCAGTAGTCACTTCCTTATGTGCACTCCACAACTGGACCGCTCAGAGATGTTCACAGAGTTATACAGAGATGAGAAGAAGGAGGAAGGAGACAGAGGTGGCCAGAAGGATAAAAGGGGGGAATGAAAAGGAGGGAGACAGATCCAGCCAGTAATCAGTTCCCTAAGTGTTCTCCACCGTCTGGAATACACAGAAATTCACAGAGTTGGGTAGAGTAGAGAGGGGTTAGGGAGGAGACACAGGCGACCTGGTGGAGAAAAAGGAGAGTCCAAAGGGAGAGAGAGCAGTCAAGCCAGTAATCTCGCTCCCTAGTGAAAAATGGGTACTGAAGATTGGGTTCTTAAAGGTACAAAATTGGTAACAAATACATAAAAGCAAAAATTAAAAATCTAGAGTAGAGTTTGGAATTTCAAAAATACGATGTTAAAGAAAAGAAGAAGGAAAAGAAAGAGAGAAAAAACGAACAAAAAAAAACAAACAAGGTCGCAAAAGTTATCAAGAAAATACAGGTACAAAATTGATAACTAATACCAAAAAGCAAAAATTAAAAATCTAGAGTAGAGTTTGGAATTTCAAAAATACAATGTTAAAAAAAAGGAAGAAGAAAACTAAAGAGAAAACAAACAAACAAAAACAAGCAATGTTGCAAAAATTATAAAGAAACTACAGGTACAAAATTGATATCAAATATCAAAAAGCATAAATTAAAAATCTAGAGTACAGTTTGGAATTTCAAAAATACAATGTTAAAGAAAAGAAGAAAAAAAACAAAACAAAAAAACAAGGTCAAAAAATTATTATATATATATATATATATATATATATATATATATATATATGAAGTTTGCTGAAGAAGAAAAAAATAGGGTCTTTTTTTTTGCAAAGTAATAGGTTATAAAAGTGAAAATTAAATGAACAATAGAGAACTTAAAATTAAAAAAATTAAAAAAAAGTAAGAATGATCATAAAGTATATATCTAGGACTTTCTCTGGTTTTGTTGTGAGTATCGTGGGTTCGGTTCATTTTTGGCTAGTTCCTTGGTCCGACTTATATTTCTCAAGATCTATAGGCGCCTTCCTATGTAGTCCTAGTAACCACAGGGTTTTAATCTATTGCCTGTAGCTTCCAAGGCGTTTCCCTCTGTTATAGCTTCTTTTGTTTGCTGGTCTCTTCAGTGTCTGGTTTATGCCCTGACACAAAGGGGACAGTGGAGGACACTTTTTTTTTTTTAGGCTCACTTGTTCAGTTGCGCTGTGGGGAGGGAGGGAGGGAGTGATGCTGCAAACAAATAACACTGGCGTGCGCTCGCAGTGCCTCAGCCACACTGGGTCTGCCCCCGCTCACGGCACGTGTAGCCTCCCTGCCCACACTGCTCAGGCTCTAGGTTGTTCCACCGGGAACAATCCGAGGCTGGCCCTGGGCTTCATGCACCTCCCAGGTCCAAGCCGCTCAGGTTCAGGCACTCGGGTAGTCCTCAGAGGCACAGACTCGGTTGGGCCTGCGTTTTGTGCTCTTCCCAGGTCCGAGCAGCTCAGGTGATGAGGTGTTTGGCGAGCGCCAAGGTTGTGACTTATCGCCTCCCCGCCACTCGGTTATCTGGGTGTAAAACAGGCGCACCTTCTCAGGCAGATGTTGACCGTCCAGATCCCCAAGAAGTTTTAGTTAGCAAAGAAGGCTGCTTACAGTTTTATAGATAATGTCTCTCTGGGGCTGCGATTGCCCCCTTCTGGCTCTGGCTGCCTGTCACCGGAGGGGGAAGGTCTGCAGCTGGCTATCTCTGTTCAGTCCTTTGTTCCGTGCGCGGGCCTGGCGGTGTCTTAGGTTAGGGCTGGCTTTTTGCGTGGTAGATATCCCAGAGTCTGGTTTGCTAGTCCAAGTTATTTCGTTCAGATAGCGCTCAGGGTATTCAGGCCAGATTTTTACTCTAAGCGATGCAGCCCGCGCCGCGCCTCCCTGCCCAGCCCCTGCTTGCTAATGGTGTGAGCAGGTGTCTGCACTGCTTTGCGGCTGGGGGAGTTACCGTAGGGCTTGCAATCTGCGAGTTTTAATTGTTTATTTATTTTTATCCCCCTTATGTTGCCCTTTGTGCTTCCAAAGCTTGGCAAAGATTTGGCAGTGAAAAGCTTTCCTGGTGTTTGGAAACTTTTCTCTTTTTAAGACTATCTTCCCGGGACGGAAATCCCTCCCTCCCTCTTTTGTCTCTTTTTTTGTCTTTTATACTTTTTCCTACCTACTTTCCAAGAGTTGGGTTCTTTTCTGGGTGCCTGATGTCCTCTGGCAGCATTCATAAGTTGTATTGTGGAATTTACTCGACGTTTAAATGCTCTTTTGATGAAATTGTTTGGGGGGGAAAGAGTTCTCCCCGTCCTACTCCTCAGCAATCTTGGGTCCTCTCTTGTGGAGTTTGGAGAGAGCACGCGGGATTGCTCTCCAGGCCATGCAGGAAAAGAAGGCCCTCATCTCGCGATGTCGGGGGAGTCTCGTGGTTTTTCTGGAGCTGCGGTGCCAGTGTGGGGTTTCTCACAAGGTACGACCGGGAGCTCAGGGAGCCTCTCGTGTGGTGTCAGGGAAGTCAAGTCTCCATACGAGTGGCGAGGGGGCGCACGTCATTGCTCTCGAGTCATGGTAGTGGAATCAGGGCTCAACGCAATGAAAAAGGACGCTGGAGGTCTTTCTCGGGTTGCGGCAGGAAACCCTGGGTTCCCTCGACTTGTGCCTGTGACCTCAGGTAGCTTCTCAGGGTGCCTCTGAGAAGTCAGGGATACTATGGAGCTGGGAGAGGCCTCTCAGGACTCCACTGGGTTTGCTGCAATGGAAGAGGGCCTAATCTCGAGATCAGGAAGGAACCTCAGGGTTCCTCTCCATTTCTGACTCAGATTGCAGGGTCCCTGCAGAGTTGGGACAGGAGAGTCAGGCCTCGTCTTGTGTGGAGGAATGGAACTCCGCTTGCCTCTCGAGTTGTTCAAGGAGTGACAGGCCACTTGTCGAGCTGTGTGTGGAACCTGCGGTTTTTTCCAGACAATGCACGGGGGTGTCAGTGCCCCTTCGTGATGTGCTTTCATCCACAGGGTTGCCTTCGAAGTGGTGTGCGGGCATCGGGTTCTTATTAAGAGCAGACCAGGAAATCGGGGTCTTTTGGAATGCGGCACCACACACGAGGCTACGTCTCGAATTTCCTCGTGAGACGGGCCTCATGCTGAGGTGCCCCTGGAAGGTCGGGAAAGCCTTCCAGACAAAGCAGGTTAATCGACCCTACTGTCGCGATCAGGAGGGGAGAAGGGGCTCAGATGAAGTGGTGCCGGGAACCTCGGTGTTCCCCTTGAGTGAGACCGGTATGTCAGGGAACTTTTGGGGTCTCACGAAGCTTGCCAAATACTGTTTCAAACTTCAAGATGAAACGTGGGACTTCTCTTGAGACGCTGTGGCGGGCAAGGGCCTCATCTTGTGATGAAGGGGAAACCACGTGGTTTTTTTCGAGTTGCGATGGGATTGTTGACTTACGACGGGGAATTCAGGTTTCCTCTTCTGTTGGCCCAGGGAAGTCCATTCTTCCATTCGAGTTGCCAGGGAGAGCTGGGTGGGAATTGCTCTCAAGTCACGGCAGGTCAAAATAGACCTCATCTATGCTTGTGTCCAGGACCTAATGTTCCTCTCCAGGGGCGATAGGGATCACGGGGACGCATTCCAGACTCACCCAGTGAGTCAGGCCTCGGCTCGAGGGGAAGCAAAGGATTCTGATATCCTCCTGGGTCGCGATAGGTATCTCTTGGAGCCCACTGAGTGGCCTCCAGGGAGTCAAGCCTCCTGTGGAGTTGGAGAGAGGACTCGGGATTGCTCTCCAGGCCATACAGGAAAGAAGGCCCTCAGCTCGTAATGACGGGGGCGTCTTGTGGGTTTTCTCGAGTTGGAGCGCAAGTATGAGTTTTCTCACGAGGTATGACGGGGAGCTCAGGGAGCCTCTCGTGTGGTGCCAGGAAAGTCAGGTGTCTATGCGTGTGATGAGGAGGAGCCCATAAATGCTCTCGAGTCATGGTAGGGAAATCGGGACTCAAGACACGTTGAAGAAGGAGTCTCGAGGTCTTTCTCAGGTTGCGGCAGGAAACCCTGGGTTCCCTCGACTTGTACCGGTGACCTCAGGGAGCTTCTCAGGGTGCCTCTGAGAAGTCAGGCATACTGTGGACTTGGGAGGCGCTCTCGGAACTCCACTGGGTTTGGTGCAATGGCAAAGGTTCTCATCTCGAGTTGAGGCAGGAACTTAAGGGTTCCTCTCCATTTCAAACTCCGACCACAGGGTCCCTGAAGAGTTGGGACAGGAGAGTCAGGCCTCGTCTTGTGTGGAGGAATGGAACTCCACTTGCCTCTCGAGTTGTTCACAGGATAACAGACCATTTGTCGAGCTGTGAGTGGAACCTTCGGTTTTTTCCGTAAGATGCATGAGGGGGTCAGTGCCCCTTCGTGTTGTGCCTTCATCCACAGGGTTGCCTTCAAAGAGGTGTCCGGACATCGGGTTCTTATCAATAGCAGAGCAGGAAATCGGGGTCTTTCAGAACGTGGCACCATCCATGAGGCTACGTCTCGAATTTCTTCATTAGACTGGTGTCATCCTGAAGTGCGCCATGAAGATCGGGAACCCCTTCCAGACAAAGCAGGGGAATCGACCATCTTGTCACGATCAGGAGGAGTGAAAGGGCTCAGTTGAAGTCGTGCCGGGCACCTCGGTGTTCCCCTCGAGTGGGACCGGTGTGTCGGGAAACTTTTGGGGTCACTTCAAGGGTGCCAAGTACCGTTTTGCACTTCAATACAGACTTGGGGCTTCTCTTGACACGATGTAGAGGGCAAGGGCCTCATCTTGGGATGACGGGGGAATCACGTGGTTTTTCTCAAGGTGCGGCGGGATTCTCGAGTTACGACGGGGAATTCAGGCTTCCTCTTGTGTTGGCCCAGGGAAGTCCAATCTTCCATTCGAGTTTCGAGGGAGAGCTGGGGTTTGCTCTTGAGTCACTGCAGGGCAAAAGAGACCTCATCTAGGCTTGTGTCCAGGACCTAATATTCCTCTCCAGGGCCGACAGCGATCTCGGGGTTGCATTCCAGACGCATCCTGGGAGTCAGAGCTCGACTCGAGGGGAAGCAAAGGACCCTGCTCTCCTCTTGAGTCACCACAGGTGTCTCTTGGAGCCCACTGAGTGGCCTAAAGGGAGTCAAGCCCCCTGTGGAGTTTGGAGAGAGGACTCAGGATTGCTCTCCAGGCCATGCAGGAAAAGAAGACCCTCATCTCGCGATGACAGGGGCGTCTTGTTGGTTTTCTCGAGCTGCGGTGCCAGTGTGCGGTTTCTGACAAGGTGCGACGGGAAGCTCAGGGAGCCTTTCGTGTGGCACCAGGGAATTCAGGTCTCCATGCGCATGGCAAGGGGGTGCGCGTCATTGCTCTCGAGACATGATATGGGAATCGGGCCTCAAGACACGTTAAAGCAGGACTCTCAAGGTCTTTCTCGGGTTGCGGCAGGAAACCCTGGGTTCCATCGACTTCTGCCGGTGACCTTAGGGAGCTTCTCAGGGTGCCTCTGAGAAGTCAGGCATACTGTGGATTTGGGACGGGCCTCTCGGGACTCCACTGGTTTTGTGGCAATGGAAAAGGGCCTCATCTTGAGTGGAGGCAGGAACCTCAGGCTTCCTCTCCATTTCTGACTCGGTGCGCAAGGTCCCTAGAGTTGTGACAGGAGAGTCAGGCATCGTCTTGTGTGGAGGAATGGAACTCCGCTTGCTTCTCGAGTTGTTCACGAGGTGACAGACCACTTGTGGAGCTGTGTGAGGAACCTGCGGGTTTTTCCGGAAGATGCACGGGGTGTCAGTGCCCCTACGTGTTGTGCCTTCATCCACAGGCTTGCCTTCGAAGAGGTGTCCAGGAGTCTGGTTTTGATCAAAAGTGGACCATGGAATCGGGGTCTTTCGGCATGTAGTATGGCCCTCGAGGCTACCTCTCGAATTTCCTCGTGAGACCGGCGTCATCCTGAGGTGTGCCGGGAAGGTCGGGAATCCCTTCGAGACAAAGCAGTGGAATCGACCCTCCTATCGCGATCAGGAGAGGAGAAAGGCCTCAGATGAAGTGGTGCCGGAAACTTCAGTGTCCCCTCTAGTGAGATTGGTATATATGGGAACTTTTGGGGTCGCATCAAGGGTGCCAAGTACTGTTTTGCACTTCAAGACGGAATGTGAGACTTCTCTTGAGACGCTGTAGGGGGCAAGGGCCTCATCTTGCAATACGGGGAACCATGTGATTTTTCTCGAGTTGCGGCAGGTTTCTCAAATTACAACTGGAAATTCAGGCTTCCTCTTGTGTTGGCTCAGAAAGGCCAATCTTCCATTCGAGTTGCAAGGGAAAGCTAGGGGTTGCGCTTGAGTCACTGCAGGGCCAAAGAGACCTCATCTACGCTTTTGTCCAGGACCTAAGGTTCCTCTCCAGGGGCGACAGGGATCCAGGGTTGCATTCCAGACTCACCCTCGTAGTCAGGCCTCATCTCGTGGGGAAGCAAAGGACACCGCTCTCCTCCTGAGTATCGACGGGTATCTCTTGGAGCCCAGTGAGTGACCTAAAGGGAGTCAAGCCTCCTTTGGAGTTTGGAGAGAGGATTCGGGATTGCTCTTCAGGTCATGCAGGAAAGGCCCTCATTTCACCATGACAGGGGTGTCTCGTGGGTTTTCTCGAGCTGCGGCGCCAGTGTGGGGTTTCTCACGAGGTACGATGGGGAGCTCAGTGAGCCTCTCATGTGGTGCCGGTGAAGTCAGATCTTCATGCGCGTGGCGAGGGGGAGCGCGTCATTTTTCTCCAGTCATGGTAGGGGAATCGGGCCTCAAGACGCGTGAAGAAGGACTCGCGAGGTTTTTCTCGGGTTACGGCAGGAAACCCTGGGTTCCGTCGACTTATGCCCGTGACCTCAGGGAGCTTTTCAGGGTGCCTCTGAGAAGTCAGGGAACTGTGCAGTTGGGAGGGGCCGCTCCGAACTCCACTGGGTTTGGTGCAGTAGAAGAGGGCCTTATCTCGAGTTGAGGCAGGAACCTCATGGTTCCTCTCCATTTCTGAATCGGATCTCAGTGTCCATGCAGAGTTGGGACAGGAGAGTCAGGCCTCGTCTTGTGTGGAGGAATTTAACTCCTCTTGCCTCTCGAGTTGTTCACTGGGTGACAGGCCACTTGTCGATCTGTATGTGGAACTTGCGGGCTTTTCCAACGATGCAGGAGGGTGTCAGACCCCTTCGTTTTGTGCCTTCGTCCACAGGATTGCCTTCGAAGAGGTGTCCTAGCATTGGGTTCTTATCAAGAGCAGACAGGGAAATCGGGGTCTTTCGGCGTGTGGCACCAACCACAAGGCTACGTCTCGAATTTCCTCGTGAGACCGGCCTCATCCTGAGGTGCGCCGGGAAGGTCCGGAACCCCTTCCAGACAAAGCAGGGTAATCGACCCTCCCGTCGCGATCAGGAGGGGATAAGGGGCTCAGAACAAGCGGTGCACCGAACCTTGGTGTTCCCCTCGAGTGAGACCAGGGTGTCGGGGAACTTTTGTGCTAACATCAAGGTTGCCAATTATCGTTTTAAACTTCAAGATGGAACGTAGGGCTTCTACTGAGACGCTGTAGCTGGCAAGGGCCTCATCTTGCGATGACGGGGGAACCACGTGGTTTTCCTCGAGTTGCAGCGGGATTTTCGAATTACGACGGGGAATTCAGGTTTCCTCTTGTGTTGTCCCAGGGAAGTCCATTCTTCCATTCGAGGTGCGAGGGAGAGCAGGGGATTGCTCTCGAGTCACTTCAGGGCAAATGAAACCTCATCTATGCTTGTGTCTAGGACCTAATGTTCCTCTCCAGGGGCGACAGGGATCTCGGGGTTGCATTCCAGACTCACCTGAGGAGTCAGGCCTGGTATATAGGGGAAGCAAAGAATTCCGCTCTCCTCTCGAGTCCCAACGGGTATCTCTTGGAGCCCACAGAGTGGCCTAAAGGGAGTCAGGCCTCTTGTAGAGTTTGAAGTTAGGCCTCGAGATTGCTCTCCAGGCCATGCAGGAAAAGAAGGCCTTCATATCGCGATGATGGAGGCGTCTCGTGGGTTTTCTCGAGCTGGGGAGCCAGTGTGGGATTTCTCACGAGGTATGACGGGGAGCTCAGGGAGCCTCTCCTGTGGCGCCAGGGAAGTCAAGTCTCCATGCGAGTGTCGAGGGGGAATGCGTCATTGCTCTCGAGTCATGGTAGGGGAATCGGGATTCAAGATGCGTTGAAGGAGGATTTTCGAAGTCTTTCTCGGGTTGCGTCAGGAAACCCTGTGTTCCCTCGACTTGTGCCGGTGACCTCAGGGAGCTTCTAAGGGTGCCTCTGAGAAGTCGCGATACTGTGGATTTGGGAGGGGCCTCTCGGGCCTCCACTGTTTTTGGTGTAATGGAAGAGGGCCTCATCTCGAGTGGAGTCAGGAAC